>NC_134354.1:251819989-253062489 GCF_048569485.1 Anomaloglossus baeobatrachus | reverse complement strand
GTCTTGGAGACCTTTCTCGGTTGGTGACACCAGCAGTAGGTCATCTGCATAGAGCAAGAATTTCACCTGGGCGTCATGGAGTGTGAGACCTGGAGCAGGTGAAGATTCCAGAGCAGCAGCCAGCTCATTGATGTAAATATTGAAGAGCGTTGGACTTAGGCTGCAGCCCTGTCTGACTCCTCGGCTCTGCTGGAAATAAGCCGTTCTTCTACCGTTCACACTCACGCTGCAGAGGTTCTCGGTGTAGGAGCTTTTGATGACATCGTAGGTCTTTCCTCCTATTCCGCTTTCCAGCATTTTTAAGAACAAGCCCGGGTGCCACACTGAGTCAAAGGCCTTTTTAAAGTCTACAAAGCAGGCGTATATCTTCCCATGCTTTGTATTGTGGACGTGGCTCTGAATGAGACTGTGCAGGGTGTAGATGTGGTCCGTGGTGCGGTGGTTTGGCACGAACCCTGCTTGGCTTTTGCTCAGGACATTGTGCTCGGTAAGGAAACTGATGATCCTTTTGTTTAGGATGCTGTTGAACAGTTTTCCCAAGTTACTGCTGACACATATGCCTCTGTAGTTGGCAGGGTCATACCTGTCCCCACTCTTGTGGATCGGTGTAATGAGTCCTTGGTTCCAGGTACGAGGGAAGTAGCCAGCACTCAGCACAATGTTGAACAGTTTAACCATTGCAGCTTGAATTTCTGGTGGGCTGTACTTCAACATCTCTGGGGGGATTCCATCCAGACCACTAGATTTTTTACATTTTATGGAAGTGATTTTCTCTGCAACTTCCTGTAATGTAATTGGTGTGTCCAGTGGGTTTTGGAAGTTTTTGATTTTCTCTTCCATTGCCTTTAGTTTTGATGTTATGTTTTCCTGCTCTTGGCTTAGTCCTTCTTTTGGGATGTCTTTGTAGAGGTCTCTGAAGTACTGGAGCCAGATGTTGCCATTTTGGATATGGGTATCAGTCTTTTTCTTGCTCTTTGTGTCCATGTGGCTCCATATTTCCCAGAAGGAGTTGTCTTGGAGGGCGTCTTGGAGTTGGCTAAGTTTGGTAGAGATGTAGCTCTGCTTCTTCCTCCTGAGGATGGTTTTGTACTGCTTTTGTATGGTGTCATAGGCTTCCCTCAGGTCTGGGTTGTTGGGGTCTCTGTGTTTATTGTTTGAGGCTGTTCTCAGGGTCTTTCGAACGGCTTTACACTCTTTGTCAAACCAACCATTGATCTGCTTTTCTTTTGGCCTCTTGTAGTTGACTTGTTTGAGGTCGGACAATTTGGCCATGGTGTGGAATATTTTGTTGAGGTCTTTTGCAGCTTGATTCACTCCTTCTGGGTTTGACTTGTACTTGTAGCTGTAGAAGTTGTGGAGCATCTCTTGTAATTCCGGTCTGTTGGGAGCCTCTTTATATTTTATTTCTGACGTCTTGGACCATTTATAGGATGGAGGTCGGTTGTAGAGGCTGCTCTGCTGTGGCTTTTGTGTGGATGGTTTCTCTGTAGATTTTATGTACAGGAGAAGTTGGCTGTGGTCTGACAGGTGCGTTTGTGGGGTGACTATGAAGGCGCTAATATTTGCCGGGTCCATATCTGTAATGGCGTAGTCTACTACACTCCTTCCTACATGGGAGTCTAGTGTATATCTTCCCAGTGAGTCTCCCTTTGTACGTCCATTAAGAATATGAAGACCTAAACTTTTACATAAGTTCAGGAGCTTTTTGCCACTTTTGTTGACTGTACTGTCATAGCTGTTTCTCTCTGAGTGTTCTGAGTCGTGACTGTCATTCTCTGCCCCAAATATGTAGATGTTTCCGTCTGTGGTCAGAAAGTCTTTTTCTCTCCCTGTTCTTGCATTGAGGTCTCCAAAGATGAGAACTTTGCCCAGGACCTGATAATGGGTGGCTTCTTCTTGTAAGATCTCAAAGCTGTCTGGATTGAAGTAGGGGGACTCTGGCGGTGGTATATAGGTGGTGCAGAGGTAGACATCGGACTGAGAGGTGAGGATGGAGCTGCTGATTCTGATCCATATGTGGCTGCCTCCTCTCTTCACTGGTGTGATGTACTGGTGGAGCTCTTCTTTATACCAGATCAATATTCCTCCTGAGCAGCGGCCCTGTTTGATGTTTTTATTTTTAAGGGCAGGGACAGAGATTTCTCTGTATCCGATTGGCACCAGAGATTCGTTTTCAGCTCTGGTCCATGTTTCCAGGAGGATCTGAATGTCTATATTCTTCAGTCTTTGAATAAAGTCGGGGTCATTTGTTTTACATCCAAAGGCCGAGGTGCTCAGGCCTTGGATGTTCCAGCTGCTGATTGTGAATGAGGTCATATATATATATATATACATATATATATATATATATACATATATATATATATACACATATATATATATATACATATATATATATATATACATATATATATATATATATATATACATATATATATACATATATATATATATATATATACATATATATATACATATATATATATATATATATACATATATATATATATATATATACATATATATATATATACATATATATATATATACATATATATATATATATATACATATATATATATACATATATATATATACATATATATACACATATATATATATATATATACACATATATATATATACACACATACATATATATACACACATACATATATATACACACATACATATATATATATATATATATATATATCACTATTATATATAGGGAGCTGTGGGGCCTCAAACTACATTCAGGAAGCTGTGGAGCCTCATACTATATATAGTGAGTTGTGGGGCTTGTGGAAGCACATCCAAAAGGTTTGACCAAAGTCATACAGTTGAAGGGTAATAGTATCAAATCCTAATGAAATACCTGTAGACTTTTGACTTTGCAGAAAGTAATATGAAAGAAAATGCCTTAAAACATTCTCTCTCTCTCTTCTGGCATTTGGCTAGTATAAATAATTTTAGTTCCTAATTGACCAGGAAAGGTTTCTTCTGATTTCATGTCAGATAGAGAGGAAAACATGCAGATGTGTCTTTTTAGATAGTGTATCTAAACTTATGGTTTCAACTGTATATAGTAGAGCTGTGGGAACATCATAATACATATAAGGGGTTGTAGGGACTTCATACTATATGTAAGGGGTCTGTGGTATTCATCTTCTATTTATACTGGGCTGTGGGGACATCATGCTGTGTTTAGGGGCCTGTGGAGCCAATATACCCTATATAAAGAGATGTTGGGCTATTATGCTGTATATACGGGGCTATAGGGTCATCATATGCAAAGCTGTGTGGGCAAAGAACATTAATTGGAGGCATTTAGTTTTTATTGGGTTACTACCTTTTAGGGGGCATTCTTACATTAAAGTTACACTCAAGGTTATTGTTGCTTGAAGGGGGAACTTGAGATATTACAACCTTCAAAAGGAGCATACAGGGCCTTATAACTTCTTAAGTAGTACAGTGGAGGCATGAATACTTTTTATCAAATAGTGTTATTTTATTTTTTGGGGTAATATAATTTTTGAAGTATTGGGGTCACTGCATCCAGAATGGGGAGTTTTTGAAGGTTAGGAATAGGTGGGGACTGTGTTGTAAATCCAAGAACTCAAATGTGTCTTTCTTATAAATTCTGTGGATGAGTCCTAGCTGGAAAAAGTCGTCCTGTTGGTCTGGACCAGATGGAAAAGACTAGAAAAGTGACGATCATAATCAGAAAGAACATCAGTTGTGGCTCTATTGTATATACCTGAACCGTAATCACTTACAGCTCTGGCAAAAATTAAGAGACCACTTCCAAATTTTCAGTTTTTCTGATTTTTCTCTTTATAGGTATATTTGTGAGTAAAATGTAAATTGTACTTTTATTCTATAAACTACTGACAACATATCTCCAAATTTCCAAGCAATAAATTTTGTATTTATTTTCTGAAACTGAGAAATGCTCAAAATAACAAAAAAAATGCATTGCTTTCAGACCTCAAATAATGCAAAGAAAACAAGTTCATAATCATTTAGAAACAACAATACGAATAATGTTTTACCTCAGGAAGAGTCCAGAAATCAATATTTTGTGGAATAACCATGATTTTTAATCACAGCTGTCATGCGTCTTGGCATGCTTTCCACCAGTCTTTCACATTGCTTTTGTTGGCTGAGACCTCCAGGGGGTCTCAGAGGAGGATTCCAAATCAGAACTGCGCAGATGAATCAGGTGAAATGACCACACAGAAACATATCTCTATACGGGAGAAGCACAGTGCTCTTCTGACCCTTGTATTCAAAACATAGCATATATATACAGCTTACTCAGTACATCCAAGTTATCTACTAACCAACCAGCTAGCTTGGGCATAGTTCATTCCTTGTTTGAACAGTCTTAGCAACATTCGTTAGCAAAACATTCAAGTGTGTCTAGACATAGACAAGAGTCTATGAATAGAACAATGTCAGTTACTTATTTGAAACTACAGTTGAGTATCTCTTCTATTCATGAATGTCAGTTACTTATTCATGAACTAAGACTTATTCTACTTAGCCCTAAGCATAATTTGTTTTGGTTATACATTCCGTTAATATTTCAATTAGGTATATATGGAGAAGCAATACATAAAACATTCAAAAGGACAGATCATATTATTATACTGGACAAACGATTCATAGCCTAGGCCTTCACACTTTTAGGTGACCTTATGCAACTCCTGGTGCAAAAATGTAAGTTCTTCTTTGTTTGATGGCTTGTGACTATCCATCTTCCTCTTGATTACATTCCAGAGGATTTCAATGAGGTTCAGGTCTAGAGGTTGGGCTGGCCATGACAGGGTTTTGATGTGGTAGTCCTTCATCCATACATTGACCTAGCTGTGTGGCATGGCACATTGTCCTGCTAGAAAAACCAGTCCTCAGAGTTGGGGAACATTGCCTGTGTAGAAGGAAGCAACTGTTTTTCTAGAATAACCTTATATGTGGCTTGATTCATACGTCCTTCACAAAGATGTTTGTTGAATTTTCTTTACCTAATTTTCAGCTTTGCCCAACACCTGGTTGTCTAATGGTTAGACGGAGACCTGGACAGGCGTACAAGCCACAGTGGTTTGCACCCACTGTGAAATTTGAGGGAGGATCGGTGATGATCTTTGCGAAGGACGTATGAATCAAGCTGCATACAAGGTTATCCTGGAAAACCAGTTGCTTCCTTCTGCTCAATGTTCCCCAAATCTGAGGACTGTTTTGTTCCATTAGGACAATGTGCCATCTCACACAGCAAGGTCAATCAATCTGTGGGTGAAGGACCACCACATCAAAATGCTGACATGGCCAGCCCAATCTCCAGACCTGAACCCCATTGAACCACAGTTTTTGCACCAGGAGTGGCATAAAGTCACCCAAAAGCATTGTGAAAGACTGGTGGAAAGCATGCCAAGACGCATGAAAGCTGTGACTAAAAATCATGGTTATTCCACAAAATATTGATTTCTGAACTATTCCTGAGTTAAAACATTGGTGTTGTTGTTTCTAAATGATTATAAACTTGTTTTCTTTGCATTACTTGAGGTCTGAAAGCAATGCATTTTTTTGTTATTTTGACCATTTCTCATTTTCAGAAAATAAATACAAAAAGTTTTGCTTGGAAATTCGGAGACATGTGGTCAGTAATTTATAAAAGAAAAGAACAATTAACATTTTACTGAAAAATCTAATATATAAAGCTGAGTGTGTGTGTGTATGTGTGTCCGCTAAAGGAATCCGTACCGTCGCATTTACAATCACAAAATTTTGCACAGACACCTCATGTGACTCAGGGAACGTCATAGACTATGTTTTGACTGAAAAATTTAACCCTGCGCCTTACAGGCACTCTTCAAAAATCCTGCCTCCATTACAGTCAATGGATCTGGAAGCCACAGGTTATTAGCAGCTCTGATTGGTTACTATAGGAGCGAAAGACATTCATAGTATAACAAGCTTACAGTATGTGTGAGGTAATATGATATCGGTGGAGAAGGATAGATACAGACAGACACAGACAGGGAAAGAGACAGGCACAGACAGACAGGGAAAGAGAGAGACAGACAGAGAAACAGAGAGAGAAACAGACAGAAGGGGAAAGAGACAGACAAGGAAAGATACAGACAGAGAAAGCGACAGACAGAGAGACAGGGAAAGACAGACAGGGAAAGAGACAGACCTGGAAAGAGACAGACAAGAAAAGAGAGAGACAGGCAGACGGAAAGAGACAGGCAGCAAAAGAGACAGACCGAGAGACAGACAAAGACCGACGGGGAAAGAGACAGACCTGGAAAAGAGACAGACCTGGAAAAGAGACAGACCTGGAAAAGAGACAGACCTGGAAAAGAGACAGACCTGGAAAAGAGACAGACCTGGAAAAGATACAGACCTGGAAAGAGACAGACAAGAAAAGAGATACAGAGATAGAGACAGGCAGCAAAAGAGACAGACCGAGAGACAGACAAAGACCGACGGGGAAAGAGACAGACCTGGAAAAGAGACAAACCTGGAAAAGAGACAGACCTGGAAAAGAGACAGACGAGCAAAGAGACAGACGGGCAAAGAGACAGACGGGCAAAGAGACAGACGGGCAAAGAGACAGACGGGCAAAGAGACAGACGAGCAAAGAGACAGACGAGCAAAGAGACAGGCAGAAAGACTGGGAAAGAGATGGAGAAAGAGACAGACAGAGAAAGAGACAGACAGGGAAAGAGACAGATAGGGAAAGAGATAGAGAGACAGACACACACACAGAGACAGAGAGACTGATAAAGAGACAGACAGAGAGATAGACAGAGACAGAGAGACAGACAGACAGACAGAGTCTGGGAGAGAGACAGAAACAGTTACTATCACGGGCAACACCCGGGTACTACAGCAAGTATACCTATAAAGAGAAAAATCAGAAAAACTGAAAATTTGGAAGTGGTCTCTTATTAATTTTTGCCAGAGCTATATATGTTCTGCAGGACTGGATTGGTGTCTACCACTATATGGTTACTGTAATATGCCAATATTTGTCTTTTTAATAAAATTCAATTTTAAAAAAGCATGTTATTATAAATTGTATTCACTATGTAGTGGTAATGGTAGTGGAGAATGTGTTGTGGTGTTAGTTTGGCCTTGCATACCAGTAATATTGGTATTTGTATAGTGTATTTTCGAGTTAACCACAGTGGTATACAATAATGTATATCAGATCCTCTTTTAATCTGAGAGGGAGGGGACGTATGGGGAGATTTGTACTTTGGGAACTTGATCTTTTAGGACTCTATCAACATCCTTGCCATACAGTATGGTACGACTTTCATGGCCCCCGAGGGTCCGCTACTGTTAAAGCCGGGCTTTTGTTTCCTCTCAGGTAGCAGGGACGGACTGGCCGGTTGTGAGAGCAAGCTTAAAACACCATAAAGACAGGAGATTATAGTGAGTCAAATAGCTCTGCTGCTTTATTAGATTTTTGAAGGTTTCTTTATACCTTTCAAACTGATTACGCAATATGAGACACGTGATATGATTATACAACTTTAGTTTATACCAAATATAGTCATTTCAAAGTTATTCATGATATCATCCCATATGGAAGGGATTAATGTTTCATTGCCAAGAGAGGATTAATATTTCAAGTACACACACAGTACATTTTCTCTCAAAGTCTGATTCCCCCACCAGTCTGATGCCTCCAAATATCTGCCATACAGTATAATGCCCTAATCACACCCCCTGATGCAGTATAATAGTCTCAAAGCCCCCACCCTCGCCCACAGGGTAAAACACCTGAACAGCCCCATAGTTCCCCCAAACAGGACGGTATCCCTTCAGCCCTTCCACACATTATGATGCCACTCAAACATTATATCCTTAAAGCTTACACTATGCAGTATGCCATCACAGTACCCCCCGTTAACAGAATAATGCCCTCAAAGCCCCCTACACGTGAAAAACCTCCACACATCGCTGTCACACAGTAAAATGCTCCCACAGCAACCCCACAGTATAGCACCCCCACACTCAGAATGATGCTCCATTGAATATTGTATACCTACACACAGTATAATGCGCCCCACAGTCCCTCCCTAAACAGTATAAAGCCACCACACATAGTATGTTGTCCTCACAGAGTCACCCCCCATTAATGTCCACTTGTCTGTGTGACTTGATCCTCTGTAAGATAGTCTCTGCTGCCCAGTCACTTGACCTTAGAATGTCACATGTCCTGAAGGTGTTTCAGTCTCTACATAAATGGTATAATGGAGCAGTGATCTGCTGGTTGACAGTTTTAACAAAATGAGGCAGCTGCATACTGCAGTGCTAACACATGTTAACAATGAATATAGAAATTTGAACATGCAATACTGCTATGAAAAACATGAAAAAAAAACAAAAAAAAAAATTGGGATACATAGCACACAAAAATGGCCAGCCTTAGGCGATTTTAATTTTTATTAGCAGGTTCCTATCTGCCTATAAATTGTAGGGTCTTTTTTAACCCAAAGAGAGCCATTAGTTTGATAGGGACCCAACAATAAGAGGTTGCCTTGGAGTTGGCTGTTGGGCTAATATAAAACTGCCCATTTTTGTGCGATAAGTATCTTTTGTTCATGTTTTTCATAGCAGTAATGCATGTTCAAATTCCTATATTCCTTGTTTACATGTCTTAGCACTACAGATACAGAGTGCAACTGTCTCTTTTTTATTAATATACTGTATCTCATGTTCAGTATGCACCTGTTCACACTAGAAAGTTAGGATGTGCCATCAGTCTTTCTTAGACTACATGGTTATGCCTTCTGATTGAGCACTCCTGCTCCTTAGCCTTTTATAATTCTTCATTAGCAGGTTCCTATCCGCCCATAAATGGTAGCGTTTTTTTAACCCAAAGAGAGGCATTAGTTTGATAGGGACCAATAATAATAGGTCACCTTGGGGTCAGCTGTTGGGCTCACATAAAACTGGCCATTTTTGTGTGCTAAGTATCTCAATTTTTTTCCATGTTTTTCATAGCAGTAATGCATGTTTAAATTCCTATATTCATTGTTTACATGTGTTAGCACAGAGTGCAACTGTCTCTTTTTTGTTAATATATCTCATGTTCAGTATGCACCAGTTCATACTAGAATGTTAGTATGTGCCATCAGTTTTTTTCTTTGATTAGTTGAAGTTTTGACATACTCCCAACATCCCAGGACACCTACACCACACTAGGGCTGACCACCATGCTTTATGAGGTCCCAAAACTAGAAGAGTAAGACAGACCACCTTATATAGTCAAGTCTGGTGAGAGGACATCAAGATAGACCTAAACCTTGTACTGATGACATGTTTTGAAATTGCGGTCTCTACATAGATGGAATAGTTATCTGATGGTTGGCATTAGTTGAAGTTGGGACATACTCCCAACCTTCCAGGACAAGCTACACCACCCTGGGGAAGACCTCCATGCTGTGTGAGGTCCAAAAACTAGAAGAGTAAAGGCTGCTTTACACGCTACAATTTCATATGCGATGCGACACACCCACGTCGTATATACGATCTGCAGAGATTGTACATAGGTCGTCTGAGTCGTCACACGTGCATATTCTATACGATGCCACATCGATCAATATCTCGTTAGATCTACCGGACCGCAGACAGGGATAAATGATTAACATTACACGAGTTGCATACACCTTATAAAGCATGAAGGACAATTTGTTACGCAGTTGGTACCACCAATCATAGCGGTGGGCGTGAGGCATGGCGTGGAGAGACAGGCCCGCGTCGCATATGACGTACATAAGAATGTTGAGGCTCGTCGTTGGTAGGGTGTCAAACGTTACAATATACCGGTTTCGTTCAACAAGATGAACAATATTTAGAAAATGAACGACGTGTATGCGATCCACGTTTTTGCGAACAATCAGGGTCGCACGTAGGTGTCACACGCAACTACGTCACTAACGATGCCGGATGTGCGTCACTTACGACGTGACCCCGCCGACATCTCGTAAGATATATTGTAGCGTGTAAAGCCCGCTTTAGACAGACCACCTTGTACAGCCAAGTCTGGTGAGAAGACATCCAAGCTTTACCTAAACATTATACTGATGACATGTTCTGAAACTGCACATGGGAAAAGCTGGCTAAACAGCTTACTGATGATACATTCTCAGACTACTGCTAACTGAGAAACCCTGTGAACGTTACACATAATATAAAATAATTATATAGGCAAGAACAAAATTCATCTGATGACCAATAAAAATACACACACAGTAAGAGGAAATAATTTGGCTTTATTTCGTATTGCTAGCCTGCGTGGATCATGGTAGTATTGCATTCATTAAAAATCATTCGCTTACATACATTTATAAATAAAAGAAAATCTCGGTCAAGCAAATCAATATAACATGCTGATAAAGAATCAAGAATTGTTTGCAGGGGTCTCACATCTGCAAGGGTTAGGTCAGATTTCAGCCCTTTGCTCACGGAAGAATTGTGTACAGCAAAGTATGTGTGAGCTTCTATTCTCCAGGACGGTCTAGGTGGGCACCCCAGCAGAAGAAGGCAGATATCACATGCATAGCATGGAACTTCTTGAGCACCATCAAGCCAGATCAAGTGCTACTGATTCACATTTGTAGTATATGGCATTTGCTGGAGACATATTATAAGCCATTGTGTGGCAAGGAAGGTTATATAGTAACCGAATCACGTTCATCTACATCTAAAACACATATTTTAAAAAATTGTGTTTGGAAGGAAAAAAAGATCACAAGCCTGAGATTATAATATCAAGGATAAAAGCTAAGATTATTGTGTTTGCGTCCTAAGCTCACAGTGTTATACAGTATTGTGTGTACAGAAGGGTCATTAGGGTCAGAAAGGCGGCTGACCTCCTGCATGACCTAAAAGGAGAAGCCAACATGCACCTGACAATGTTTCTCCTGTAGATATTAAACCCAAGGTAATCTGTGCCTCATCAACCACAATGTAGATCTTAAAGGAACACAAAACATAGAAAATGCAGAAAAAAAAGTCAAAGAAAAAAAATTCCCAGCATTATATTTCTTATCTTATTCTCATCCTTTTCTAATCTCTTATATTATATTTAAAACTGAGGAATATAGGGATACATCTTTTGTGTGTCTCAGAAGATGAGACATGCCCCCCCTTCTGCCTTCTCATAGTCCTGTGTCTGGCTGTAAGACAACTGACTAGCAGAAGGACAGCACACAGCAGTAGGACAACATATACCCCTCCCCTTGGCTAAGGAGGCAGGCTTCAGACTAAAATGGAATGAGTCAGCACCGGATTATTACAAGGAATCTATTAAATGGTTTTCATATGTAATCTAACAGCAGCATCAGGTAGGGACACAAGCCTTGATTCCAGCAATGTATCACTTACTTTATTGGGTGCAGCAGTTGTGATAGAAGTTTTCTGTGTTGCAGATTTGGGAGAGCGTTGCCTGTTGAGCCCTGTATAGCTACACCCACACCACTGGTTAACAGCTTTCTGTGTACAAGGTTTATAAACAGAAAGTTGCTAATCAATGCTGGGGGTGGGTTGGACTAAAGGCCACTTTACACGCAGAGATAAATCTTTGGCAGATCTGTGGTTGCAGTGAAATCATGGACATATTGTTCCATTTGTACACAGCCACAAACCTGGCACTGATTGTCCACAATTTCACTGCAACCACAGATCTGCCACAGATTTATCTCTGTGTGTAAAGTGGCCTTAAGAGGCATGAGGCCAATTGTCATGTAGTGATAATTTCCTGATAAAACACTGATTAGTAAATGACGTATCACTGGAATCAGAATCTCTGCCCCTACATAATGCTGCTCTCCTTACATAACGAAAACCTGCTGACAGATTCCCTTTAACATCTTCGTGATCTGCAGGGTTTCTACAAGCTCTGTTTTATCATGTGGAAAATACTGCAGACTTACAAACAGTGAAGTGACTATGTTTCTGGTTTCATATAGTCAGTCCTTTCTCGGTTAGTGTTCCTTTAAGTTTTATTGCTTTGCATAAAATATTTTTACCTTTTCTTATGGCTCCAATAAATGTTCCCCTTGTGTTTTTACATATTATCATGTGTGTGAAGTCTCTTGACAGCATGTATAATGGTATACATATAGGACGAGCAGCTGGTCCTGACCATGGACCTATAATCAAGTTTATGAAAGTAAAGAATTGCTAAGTCTGGGCCAAATACTTGCTATATCATAAAGTGGCCATCATCCCTTCACACAATTCCTTTATGAGTTTCTCCAGCTCTGCTCCTAGACAAACATCAAAAAATAAGGATGAAAAAGAAAAGCAGTACCATAGACAATTAAGGCAGCAGTATTGCCGGGGCTCACAGGAGGCATTCTTCATATTAAGGTGCTGAAAGGCGAATATAGTCTACTCTGCAGAAGCCTGTGATATTCAACAGTCACAACATATACAGATAATCCAGCTTCTGAAATACATAGGCCAATGCAGCCACTAAGGAGGATGATGGTTAATAATCATATACATATATACTATATCATGAAAGGAATATTCTAACCCTGGAAGTTCACAGAGCAGTCTTGGAGCGGATGACTTCAATTTCAACAATGGTTCCTTTATAAACTCAGGATTCCCATTGTAGCTGCTCAAAGGTCAATGCCAATGGCAAACTAGCACACCAAAGACCTAAATATAGTGATCCGAGCGTAAAATATTACCTTTATAGGTGCAGACCTAGCGGCGTGCACTTTGGAGCTCACCTCAATTCATTCTTTTACTCTCTTATGTACAGTAGAGTTAGTAGGTGATACTTCTTAAACAGTAATCGTCAGATTAATTTTTATCAATAGTACACATGGAAATAAGAAATTTGTAATAGACCGTCAAGAAATCTGCTTCTTTCTCTTCCTGGATTAATTTTCCCTCTCTCTTCATGGGTAAAATATGTAAACAGTTAAGATATATTTTCACATGAGAATAAGATAACGCAGTTGTGCAAATGACGTTTTTAAAATCCTATGGAACTGAGGCAAATTCTCCTGAAATGACCGCTAAAGGGAATCTGTCAGCAGGTTTTTGCTATGTAATATGAAGACAGCAGGCAAGGATACGTTTCTTATCAAGCTCAATCCTGTTTACTTGCAACGATTGTTTTAGCACCAGGACTGTATAATTACTCAGACTACATTGCCTTGTGCCTGGTAGTCCGACACACCCCCTTCTGTGAGGAAGCCCACATGAAATAAATGTCAGAAATCAATGATACCTTACATAACGTAAAAATTGTGGATATCCTCGGTTTAATTTTCACATATCTGTATCCATCATTTGACTGGCTGTCAGCAACCTTTAATTTATGGCCACCATTATATCTATATATTATATATATATATTTTTTTCTTACTTTCTTGTAGATCTATTCATATCTATTTTTTTTTCTTCTTTGTTTGGATTTTTATAAGAAAAAAAAAAAATATATATATATTATATATATTATATATATATATATATATATATATATATATATATATATATATATATATATATATATATATATATTATATACAGTAAATAATTACTTTTCTATATAAAAACACACACAAGCACACTATATATATATATTATTTATATATTACCGTCCAGAGACACTGGATATAGACAACTGTAGTGCAGGTGTGTTTACAGCTTTCTCAGCTCTGCTGCATTGCTAAATCTAAAAAGCTCTGATTATGGTCACAACCGCTGCACCCGGAAATCTAAGTGATACATCGTTAGATTCAGGGGCTCTTTGCCAATATCATGCTGCTCTCAGATGAGGTAGGAAAAAACCTGCTGACAAGTTCCCTTTAAAAGTTCTCCATAGAACTTTATGAGCACCAACTGTCATCTCCTATCTCGGTAATGGGAAAATATACCTTAAATGAACACAGATTTCAGATTAGCTGAATACAGATTTTACCCATGCACTTTTGAGACTCTTGTGAATGAATGATCAGTACAGGAAGAGAAAGAATCAGATTTTTCCAATAAAATGTATCAAAGTTTCTTATTTTCACATGTACTATTGACTTTTGCAATAAAAATTACAATGACGGTTACTTTTAAGTTTTCATACTGTCCCTGGAATATTAGAATCCCATTCCTGGAGCCCGGCATTGCAAAATAAACAAGATTGTTCCAACACAAGGAAGTGACCATGAACAAACACATGAAATAGATATGCAGAAACACGCAGACAAAACGAGGCTGGTGGTTTTTGTTCCGTCTTTAAGATTTCACAGATAAATTGTCTGATTTCAAGCATCAGTATCTGAAAGAAAATAATACAATATGGTATGAATACATATACTTACAACCTACATTATGCAAAACGTACTATTTTCTAAGAGCTGGAGTGATCTTCATGAGATATATTTATACAGAACTTAAAGGGGTGATTCACTACTCTGCAGTAGTGACCACATCTCTGTCAAACTGATAGGGGAGGCTTTTTCTAAATGCCTTGTGTTGCCAATTCAGCCTCTGAGCGGGGGTGAAAATAGCTGCTATCCCTTGGACTACTGAGTGACGGCCACCCTGCAATCTGAGATAGATAACCTATCCTTAGGGTATGTCATCAAATTAAAAGTAGTAGGTAATCCCTAAACCACATTCACTCCAGCCTTGCTGATTTAGATTTCCATAATTTGCTATAATTCTCTCCTACATGTGTGTTCCTTCCCTCTTTTTGAAAACCCTGCTTTCTCTCCAGTTCAGACTAAAGCGTCACTGGTAAAGATCGTAACTAGCCACCGCACTCACATGGCCGTCCAGACTAAAAAGGAAGAGCAGATACCAGGGGACCCAGGCAGCATTGGAATTAAGGTGGAGCGCTAAGATGAGTATTGGTTATTTTTTTATTATGTCACGGCATGAGTTTTTATTTTTCTACCTGTTTAGATGCAGCAAGGTGTCTATTGTTTTCTTTTTTATTGGCTTGATTATTTAAAGGTGCTGTTTGGTGGCAAAAAGTTATCACCCATCCACTGATTAGGTGATAACTTACTGATCGGTGGGGATCTATATTGGGACATGACTTGATTGGCAGAACAGGGACTATTTTACCCCGATGGGGCACTTTTGTCCCCTTTATAAAATGGTGCTGAAGGTTGGATGCCCAAGCTCCATTCCTTTCATTTTCTATGGGCTCAGAAGCCCCATGTAAATTAGCACTTAATTCTGGTGAAGACAAAAGCTACCCGTTTTGCTGATTGGTGGTCAGACCCCCTGATAAATAAGTTATCAACTATCCTGTGCATAGGTGATGACTTGTTTTCACCACACAACCCCTTTAAGTTGTAAGAAATCTGTATTTCAATAGTATTCTGTAATTTATTTATTATAAGATTTACACCATCTAGGCCAGGGGTCTCAAACTCGGCTGGGTGTATGGGCCGCACAGAGGAAAAAAAATAATTTGGGGGGGGGGGGGGGGCGCATTTTTTGCAGGACAAAGTGACATTTTTATTGATACCATATATAATATATTTTATTTTTTTTTACACACCTTGGGATCACTGATTTTGAACATTTTCACTTGTTCATTATAGCAAACGTGCACATTATTTGTTTAAATATAAACATTTTTTTTTTTTTTTTTTTTACATTTTATTCCTTTCTTGTAACTAATAGTCTTACAATTAGCACTATATAGAAATTTTGACCAACATCTTTTAGTAATGTTCCCCATATTGTTGTAACGTGCCCATGCTTGTCCCCTTGTAGTATTGTGCCCCATCCTACAGTAATGTGCCCATCCTTGTCCCCATCCTATAATAATGTGCCTCATCCTAGTCCCCATCCCACAGTAATGTGCTCATCCTTGTTCCCATCCTAAAGTAATGTTCCCCATCCTTGTCCCCATTTTGTAGTAATGTGCCTCATCCTTCTCCCTATAGTAATGTCCCCATCCTATAGTAATGTCCCCATCCTATAGTAATGTCCCCATCCAATAGTATTGTGCCCATCCTTGTAATGTCCCAATCCTATAGTAGTGTCCCCAGCCTTATCCCCATCTCATAGTAATGTGCGCACTTTGCCCCCATCCTGTAGTAATGGGTCAGCAGCTCCCCTCACCTTCCACAGATGCCAGAGTGAAGCTGAGGGGAGTGGTCTGCGGCCCCAGATCCACAGTGATTGGAGAGATCGGTCACAAGGCCGGTCTCTCCAATCAGAGCTGGGGGCGGGTGAAACACAGGTCACGCAGCTCCAGCCAATGATCAGGGCTACAGCTGCCCTGATCTTGGCTGGATTTCAATGTTTCAGCGATTTTCAATGGCTGAAACATTAGTGGCTGTGATTGGCTGAGTGGCGTTCGTCAGCCAATCACAGCCTCCATAGTTCCGGGGAGGAGACACCACCCCTTCTGAGCTCCCCTCCTCCCCGAATCTAAGGTATTTGCAAAGATCGCAGCCACCGGGGCTGCGATTTCGCCATGACGTACTGGGTACGTCTTGGGTCCTTAAGTACCAGGGAGCCATAACGTACCTAGTACGTCATAGGTTGCTAAGGGGTAAACGTCCAACACACACACACACAAACCATTCTTCTCACCTGTCCCGCGCTCCCTTGGCTGCCTCATCTCTGCTTCGTGCGGCACCCAGGCCCGTGCCACTGTTCACTATCGCGGCAGGTGCAGTGTCACTGTCAGTGATTTGTGTCAGATGATTGTATTGCCGGCGCGAGAGCGCAGCGCCGGCAACACATTCATCTGACATAAAGTGCAGACAGTGGCTGCGGCCCCTGCACCTGCCGCGATAGTGAACAGGGGCAGGGGCCTGGGGGCCGCACGAACTATCCTGAGGGGCCGCATGCGGCCCACGTGTTTGAGACCCCTGATCTAGGCCATTTACTGATTATAAACACTTTACCTGTAGTAGTTGGGTTTAAATGGTCCATTTTTGTTCAGTCCAAGATATTTGGCTTGGTCATCGGTTAACTCAGTTAGATGGGCATCAAAAGATGGCAGATGCAAGCTGGCGACATACTCATCTAGAGAGAAGGAAGGTTAGTGATGAGCGATGGTGAAAATATGGAGAAGTACAAAAGAGGAAGAAGTGGTATAACTTTGCTCATTATAATGTGTCTGTAAATTTCTCCTTCCAGTGAGAGGACGCGAGACAAATTATTCATAAGTATCATCACCCAGTGAAAGTCTAAAAAGCTGTAAGCTCTCAAATGTGTACAATGCGTCCACTATTCCATAACTTACCCATTTTCTTGGGTAGCAGGTACACATCCTGCTTGTATCTGCCTTCAGGAGCGTTATACAGTTCAATTAATGCTAATGCCTATTGAGAAAAAAAGAGATTTTGACAGTTCACATTCCTAGTAATATAGACAGGTTAGCAACCTGTCACCAGTTTTTTGACTATTAAACCAAAAGTGTCACCTTCTGCAGCTCCTGGCGAGACTTGGACAGCAGCAGTGTGGGATGATGATGGCGGCGCCATCCTTGTCAATCATGACAGGAGGACAGTGAACAAGGCGACAAGAAGGGACAGGAGAACAAAAATAGAGCCCGCCCATCTGGCCAACATAGCTCATTAGCATACAACACGGTGGGATTTTATAAAGTTCTTTATGGGGTCTGCAAGGGGGGGGTCAGCAACAAGGTGCACCTTCATAGAATGCAGCCCAGGAGCTGCAGGTGACACTTTTGGTTTAATAGTCAAAAAACTGGTGACAGGTTCCCTTTAAGTGGGGCAGAGAAATGGTGGGCACGTGTTTTTCAAGACAATTTGAAGGGCAATTCACAAGGTCATGGGAGGCACAAAGGTCAGACCAATAGCAATTAGCAAGTTATCCTCTATTCCATGGATGGAGAAAACTTCTTTTTTTGGTGAATAAGCCTTTAAAGGCAGCCTGTCACATAGAAAAATTCTATTAACCTGCAGATATGGGGTTAATCTGCAGGTTAATAGCAGTCTGAACTTGCCTGGCACCTGAATATAAAAACCCATTGCTGGGAAGAAATTAAAATTATTCCTCCTGGCAGAGTTCCGGTTTCAAACATGGAGATGGCACTGGCGCAGGTTCAGTCACCGCTCTAAGTAGAGGCCACACCCCCCGCACTGACTGGGAGCAGGTTCTTATGCTGAATATCTGTCCGTCAATGTGGGGGGCGTGGTTACAGCTTCTACTCTCTATACACAGAGTGGTGACTGAACCCGCTCCAACAGGGCCAGATTAAGGCTGGTGGGGGCCCCTGGGCAGAAAATCTGGTGGGGGCCCAATAACGTTAACATTTTAACCATAACAGTAGAGCGCGAACTGTAGCATTTAGATATAAATACTGCACCTCAGTCTCACATTCCCCCTTCTCAGCATACTGTGCCCTCCATACTGTGCCCTCACACTGGCCACCATGCCGCCCCTTCTCTATACTGCCTACCTGCTTCATTATCCAGTCACTATACTGTACCTCAGTCTCACATTCCCCCTCCTCAGAATACTGTTCCCTCCATACTGCGCCCTCACACTGGCCACCATGCTGCCCCTTATCTATACTGCCTATCTCCTTTACTATACTGCACCTCAGTCTCATATTCCCCCTCCTCAGTATACTGTGCCCTCACACTGGCCACCATACTGCTCCTTCTCTATACTGCCTACCTCCTTCACTATCCAGTCACTATACTGCACCTCCGTCTCACATTCCCCTCCTCAGCATACTGTGTCCTCCATACTGTGCCCTCACACTGGCCACCATGCTGCTCCTTATCTATACTGCCTATGTCCTTCATTAGACTGCACCTCAGTCTCACATTCCCCCTCCTCAGTATACTGTGCCCTCACAATGGCCACTATGCTGCCCCTTCACTATATTGGCTCTCTCCTTCACTATCCAGTCACTATACTGCACCTCAATCTTGCATTCCCCTCCTCAGCATACTGTGTCCTCCATACTGTGTCCTCACATTGGCCACCATACTGCTCCTTCTCTATACTGCCTACCTCCTTCACTATCCAGTCACTATACTGCACCTCCATCTCACATTCCCCTCCTCAGCATACTGTGTCCTCCATACTGTGCCCTCACACTAGCCACCATACTGCTACCTCTCTATACTGCCTACCTCCTTCACTATCCAGTCACTATACTGCACCTCCGTCTCACATTCCCCTCCTCAGCATACTGTGTCCTCCATACTGTGTCCTCACATTGGCCACCATACTGCTCCTTCTCTATACTGCCTACCTCCTTCACTATCCAGTCACTATACTGCACCTCCGTCTCACATTCCCCTCCTCAGCATACGGTGTCCTCCATACTGTGCCCTCACACTAGCCACCATACTGCTACTTCTCTACACTGCACCTCAGTCTCACATTCCCCCTCCTCAGCATACTGTGCCCTCACACTAGCCACCATACTGCTACTTCTCTACACTGCACCTCAGTCTCACATTCCCCCTCCTCAGCATACTGTGCCCTCACACTGGCCACCATGCTGCCCCTTCTCTATACTGCCTACCTGCTTCATTATCCAGTCACTATACTATACCTCCGTCTCACTTTCCCCTTTCTCAGCATACTGTGCCCTCACACTGGCCACCATGCTGCCCCTTCTCTACACTGCCTACCTCCTTCACTATCCAGTCACTATACTGCACCTCAGTCTCACATTCCCCTCCGCAGCATACTGTATCCTCACACTGGCCACCATGCTGCCCCTTCTCTATACTGCCTACCTCCTTCACTATCCAGTCACTATACTGCACCTCCATCTCACATTCCCCCAGCTCAGCATACTGTGCCCTCACACTGGCCACCATGCTGCCCCTTCTCTATACTGCCTACCTCCTTCACTATCCAGTCACTATACTGCACCTCAGTCTCACATTCCCCCTCCTCAGCATACTGTGTCCTCACACTGGCCACCATGCTTCCCCTTCTCTATACTGCCTACCTCCTTCACTATCCAGTCACTACATGGTACCTCCATCTCACATTCCCCCTCCTCAGCATACTGTGCCCTTCATACTGTGCCCTCACACTGGCCTCCATACTGCTCCTTCTCTACACTGCACCTCAGTCTCACATTCCCCCTTCTCAGCATACTGTGCCCTCCATACTGTGCCCTCACACTGGCCACCATGCTGCCCCTTCTCTATACTGCTTATCCCCCCCACTACCCAGTCTCTATACTATGCGCCTCACACTTTTCTTTCCCAATACTGTCCACTTACAATTTTCTCCCACCATACTGCTGCCTCACACTTTCCAATGGTACCCCCCTGATTGCTGTGCAGGGGCAGATATGCCGTATGCCCCCCAAAGGTACGCCCCTGTACAGGAGAATACATGACTGGTACACCCAGGGCCGGCTCCAGGTTTTTGTAGGCCCTGGGCGAAGGAGTCTCACTGGGCCCCATCCACACATAGACATGCACAGATAGATACACATACTGGCATACGTACACATATATATTTAAAGAGAAATTCACAAAAACACATATAAACAGACATAAATCTAGATAGTCATATACACTGACATACATAGATACACATGTTACATGCACACACAGACACATTTTTATATATATTTTTAATATTGGGAAGCCGGCAACAGTCTCATTCACCTCCCCGCTTGTCTCCATCCAGCCCCTCCTGGGCATGTGTCTGTGCCACGCTGATTGGTGGCAGTCACTAACAGATACATGGCCGCACATAGAGCACACTGACACGGCTGTATATACATCACAAGAGAGGCTGGGGACATACACATTACTGGGGGGCAAACATATTACTGAGGAAAGGGGTATATAGCAATGGGGGGCATACAGCTCTAGAGGGGGGCAGTGGCTCTGAGGTGGGGGGACAAACAGCTCTGAGGTGGGGGGGTGACATGCAGCTCTGGGGGTATACAGCTCTTGGGTGGAGAGGACATACAACTCTGGGGGTATAGTATTATGCAGCCCCCATATTCCTCCATATAGTGTTATGAAGCTCCCATAGTCCTCCATATAGTATTATGCAGCCCCCATGTAGCACTATGCAGCCCCCATATGGCACTATGCAGCCCCCATATGGCATTATGCAGCCCCCATATGGCATTATGCAGCCCCCATATGGCATTATGCAGCCCCCATATGGCACTATGCAGCCCCATATGGCACTATGCAGCCCCCATATTACATTAAGCAGCCCCCCATATAGTGCAATGCACACCCATATAGCATTAGCCACCCTCATGTAGTACACAGCCCCTATATAGCACAGTGCAGACCCAGATAGCATTAGGCATCCTCACATAGTACACAGCCCCTATATAGCACAGTGCAGAGCCAGATAGCATTAGGCATCCTCACAAAGTACACAGCCCCTATATAGCACAGAGCAGACCAAATAATATTAAGCACCTTCACATAGTACACAGCCCCTATATAGCACAGTGCAGAGCCAGATAGTATTAGGCATCTTCATGTAGTATACAGCCCCTATATAGCACAGAGCAGACCAAATAATATTAAGCACCTTCACATAGTACACAGCCCCTATATAGCACAGTGCAGAGCCAGATAGTATTAGGCATCTTCATGTAGTATACAGCCCCTATATAGCACAGTGCAGAGCCAGATAGCATTAGGCATCCTCACGTAGTATACAGATGTGGTACACCATGTACACAGTATATCACACTGCTCTGTACACTGGATGTGGTATACCATGTACACAGATATACAATGTCCTGCACTGATCACACCTGGACCTACAGGACCTCACATATTCTATATGTAATATGGGCCATATAGTGTAATGTGTGCTGCAGACTCAGATGTGATCAGTGTAGGATCTGTGTAGTGATGTCTCTGCTGGAGCTCAGTGTGAGTTATTGCAGGGGAGGGATGACGCTGCAGCCGATGACCCGGCACTGACAGCCCGACCTGATCTGCAGCAGTCCACACTCCTGCAATAACTCACACTGATCCCCGGCAGAGCTGCCGCTGACACTATGGAGTCCCGTCCTGCTGCCTCCTCACTGCAGCCTCCTGCCGGCACCATGATGGATGATGTCATACTCACTGTGATCCACTAAGCCTCCGCTCCGGTCCTCCCACAAGCTCCTCTTCGGCAGGAGGAAGCAGCAGCAGGAGGCGCGCGGTGATGTCATCCCAGCAGACACAGCCCACACAGCGTGCAATGGGCGTGTCTGCAGCACAATGACGGCCGGGATTGAAATTCTTTAAAAGGTACAGTGCGGTCCTGAACCACTGCGGCGTTAATAAAATGGCGCCCACACTGATGGTGGTGGGGGCCCTCTCAGAAGCTCTTGTGGTGGGGGCCCTGGGGCTGGAGCTCCACCTGCCCCGCCTATAATCCAGCCCTGCACTCCAGTGCCGCCCCTCTGACTGAAACTGGAATGCTGACGGAAGCGGGGTTTAATGTGCACGCGCCGGGCATGTTCAGAATGCTATTAATCTGCAGAACCCCATGCAGGTTAATAGCATTTTCCCATGTGACAGGTTCCCTTTAAATACACTGAAACTTCTATGTATAACTAGCAGCAAAAAAAATATAAATAAATAAAATATTATAATTTTTTTTCTGCAAAAATTAAACTGTCATACAGCTACGTTATTGAAAAAAAATGAAAAAAAAGTATGGCTGCTGAAATGCAGAGGTAAAAAGAGAAAAACAAATTTATCAAAGACTTTCACACTCTGTACTCCTTTTATACATGCTGTACTTCCGTTCTCGATCTCCACCGTGCTTTCCTTTAGGCTATGTTCCCATGATGAGCTTCTGGGGAGTATTTGATGTTGCAGGATTCCTGTACCATTTTTACACCTATTATTTAAATTAGGTTACTTGTGTTTATTCAGTAAATATGCATTTTTATTGCGTTTTTGACGTTGCTGCTATTGGCTCTCTTTGGTATGTCATTCTTTCAATAAAGCTGCTTTGTGTTTTATATTTCCTAGTATATGACTTTGACAAAACATTATTTGCTATACTTATGTGCAGACTATGAGCATTTTTGTATGCATTTCCGCCATAGAAAAGCTCTAAAAACGCATGTGCCCTTTTTATCTGTGGATTTTCTGCATCTAATACAAGTATATGGGAAAAATCTGCAGAGAAAACTCAGCGTACTTACAAGAGAAATTAACATGTTGCAAATTTGAAACACGCACCGCAGATCAGTTTACGCTGAGTAAAAAAACAAACCACAGTGGGCAGGAGATTTCTATAAATCCCATCCACTTTGCTGGAAATGTAGGACGATACGTTTTTGATTACATGAAAATACGTAGCATCAAAAACTCATTGCGGGAATGTAGCCTTAGAATCCATCTTAATTTCCAGGTTTCATATTCCATTGTGCTCTTAAAGCCAGTGCTATCTCTCTGCTGGAGGGACACTGTGATTACATTCCCCTGTTTCATATCCCTCTTATAGTCCACAGACTTAGCTTAATTTAGCAGTGATCGATCTCATTATTCCTGCGTGACAAGAGCTGTCTAATCATCAGCAGTAACAGTGATAGTAGTTTCGCCTCACACATCTGTGGAGAAAGTTTGTGGTGCATTCAGTTTCATTAGACAGGTACTTTTGGTGACTATAATAGTGACCCCCTTCAAATAACATAAAGGCATCTGATTCCCATGTCCCCATGGGATCGCATGGTATAACTGAAGGGAAGGAATCCATGAATTTAAGATAGAAAAGAACCTCTCTAAAAGTTAATACTGACTGAACTATATATATTGGGGCAATAGTTATAGAACGAATATAGAACAATCAATGACTTTATCAGGCCTAGTCATTAACGGGCTAGAAAGCCTTAATTGTTGCTCTTCGAAGTTGGCTGTTTTGAACTATAGTGGGTGTCACTAGTGTTCCAAAGAGGAATTATGCTCACATAAGCATGCTTCCAGTAATGATCTGCCCTATGGTTATATAAGCTGAAATATTAGACTGAAGGCATATGGAAAATGTAAAACAAATCCCTTTTAACAGTTTTAATTCAATTCTTACTAGTGCTTCCAATGTATCTACCTGCAGCACCTGTGTCGTCAAGATAATAAATCCAGCCTGTGTTCTAGCAGGCTCACAGATCAATATTCTGGCACAAACCACCATTTACAACAATGTTATGTGTGTATATATGAGCGCAGTGATGTAATAGGGAGTTTGGCCCACACAATGTTCCAGTCATTCTATTTAGCCAGTACTCCTCTTTTGCAATGGAGACGTCTCAATTCAAATTGGTGCAAATGAAGACTTTTTTTTTTTTACTATGAAAACATCCAATCAGATTTTGACAACTTACCTCTGTTGTTGCAGTTATTGAAAGTACAAAGGTTGGGATAGTTGAACAACTCAGATTGAGGAGGCGGCCCTGGAAGACATATTGAAATTGCACATAAGACTGTAGACAACACTCCAGAAATGAAGGTCAATGATTTCTTCACATTATGTTCTTTTTTTTGTAGCCAGCGTATTATTATCCATTTATGCTGGTCTACAATTCTAGGCCCACATCCTGCACCTCTCACCCTGGCCTTGACTTCACCAGTTTGTGTATCATCTGCTTTTGTAGTCAGTGTATTGCTGTAGAATACCTATTAATGTAGAATACTGACTGAGCTGATTCTGTAGTGTCCATAGACTTCCATGGAGCTTCCAATATTCAATGAAGGACCCAGCAGAAAGGACTTGGTAAGTAAAAAATGTTAATTCATCCAAACGTTTTATAATTTGGGCTTAATGCTCACCTCCGCCAGCAGAACTACCCGTTTTCCATCTGGCCAGATTACATGATCTACCTGAGATCTGATACGTTCCCAGGTAAGCTCAGGTGTGCGTAGGCTGGTCTGAAAAGAAAGATAAAGAGTAACAATGAGGCAGAAATACGCTTTATGGTATATTATTGCTTTCAATTTTAAGGCACTTTAGTGCTAGAATAAAACTGTCATGTCCCCAAACACTATTAAAGGGGTTGTCCAGGACCTTTATATTGATGGTCTATCATTGGGATAGTCAATCAATATCTGATCAGTGAGGGTGTGACAGCTGGGTCCCTTGCTGATTAGCGGTTCCCGGTAAGTTGTGGAGCTGCACAGCACAGCTCTGTCAACGGGATAGTGACCATAGTCAAGTACTGCAGATCCACCCCCTATTCGAATCAATAGAAGGCAGATGTACAGTACCTTGCGGCAGCCACTATGAAGTTGAAAGAGCTGTTCTGTGCAGCTCCACAGCTCAGCACATCCAGCCGACACCAGGAACAGATGATGTGTTGCACCTCCACCGATGAGATATTGATGACTTATCCTAAGGCTGGGCCATCAATATAAAGTTCCCTGATAATTTTCAGGTTAATTGCGTCACAACGCTCTCCATCCAGCTTACCAAAAGTGCCGCTACTAGGAGAAAATAAACTTTAGGTTTCCTGGGAGCCACTAGCTTTCATTCATAGAGGTGTGATCATAATGGCTACTGTCACCACTCACTACACAGTGAGAGGTGGCTATACGCATGCCTTGGCACATTGATTGACAGCTCATTCTGCAGTGCATCGGTGTAGAGCGAGCTGACAAAGTATCGGGGCGTGCTTACAGCCTCCGCCCACAATGCCACTTGGGGCATCCTTGTATGACTGAAAGTAAGTGGTTTCTAGGGGGAAAGAAAGATCATTTGATCCCAGTAGCCAAGTTTTCAAGGAATTCTGTCATCAGTTTTTCACTATTTAATCTAATTAGCAGCATGTTGTAAAGGCATAGACCCTGATTCCAGCGATGTGTCTCTTACTGGGCTGCTTGCTGTAGTTATGATAACTGCCTGCTGATCAATGACGGAATTTATCATTAGAGGACTAGTAAACCTACTGTCAGGTAGTCCAACCACTCCTACATCACTGATTGGAAGCTTTCTGCTAATGTACAATGTACACAGAAAATTGGCGTGGGCAGGGTTATACAGGGCTCAAAATTCAGAGAACTGCTACTCTGCAGCAGATAAAACAGGGATGTTATCAAAAGCACACCAAGCAGTCACTTTTACCACTAAGTGATACAGTGCTTGAATAAGGGACTCTACCTCTACATCATGGTGCTCGCAGCTTACATAGCAAAAACCTGCTGACAGATTCCCTTTCAGTAAGGCTATGTTCACATTTCCGTTGTTTAGGATCAGTCACAATCCGCTGCTCTGATAAACAACGCAATCTGTTTGGCAGATTCCGTTGTTTCCCATAGACTTGTATGAGCAGCGGATTGTGACTGATGACCCTGCGTTGCATACGCCGTGCGGTGCATCATTCGTTTACTGACTGACCGTCAGGCGGGAGGGATGCAGCATGCAACGTTTTTTGTTGTGGCAAAAAAACGCACCCCGCAGGATTCCGTCAGGAGGCATAATGTAAGTCTATGGTGCAGGATTCCGTTATCCTGCGTCACGCAACGGTTTCCAGTACAGGAATCTGTCACATTTTACTGAGCATGTCCAGCAGAACGTCCGAAATCATGTAAAATCAGTTCCTGGAACGATTGCCCAGTGGCCGGCTTTTCAGACCGATCAGCTGATCGTTCTCTCTGTCAGCGGAATCCGCTTTCTCATGAGAAGAAATTCCATTTCTTGTCACCCGCTGTACAACGCATCAGTCACAAGCGTTAAGCAACGCAGGTGACTGATGCAAAAAAGTGGAAATGTGAACATAGCCTTAGGTGGCCAGACAGCTTTGTAACGCTATTAAGCACATTAACCTTATATCTGCAGATTAATAGCATTTGGAGACATGCAGGTCACCTTTAAACATCATTCAGTCTTCTTTTCTTTGATTCTATGGCTTCACCTACAGTACTTTGTGATAAATGTAATAAGCATATGAGCATTGAATACTCCACACAGTTAGCATTTATTTTGCACTTTCAGACACCTGAGCAACACGTTACTTGGAGATTTTTTTTATTGTCAACCAAATAAAGGGTGAACAATTTTTGGAATATCATATACATAAAACTATCAGGAACTTACATTCAAGCCATTGAAAAAATGAAAGACGCTTAAATAGGGTAATTCATAAAGATGGCTCCATCTACACTCTGATTTGCAGCATATGATTTTTGATAGTTATTCTGTATGTTACCTTACAATATTAATGTAGAATCATTATATTAAAAGACTATTACAATCAATGATAATAATATTGTGCTTACTACATCAATCTCCGTATTGGAGTGTCCCATATTACATACGATACAACCATTCTTCATACGGTCAAGATGCTCCCGCATCACCACGTTTTTGTTACCTAAGGATCAAAGAAACATCACAAGGTTTATTGGAAAATTAATGCTACTATTACCCCTGAAATACTGCGGATTAGAGTTGTCTATATCTTCAGTTTGCATGTCTACTGGTTATGGGATTTCATGGTCTACACCTAAAAACCCCACTTGCCATATACCTGGTTACCTGTACAAGTGATGACCACATCCACTTGTCTTATAACTTCATTGAGTTTCACCACACGAAAACCTTCCATGCTGCATTGGAGAGAAAAGTATTGTGCTGAGACCACAGGCAGGAACAGCCCATGACATAAAAAGGGGTATTAACACTCTACATACACTTCACTTATCGTATAAAGGGGTTGTTCAGTTAGAGAACCTGTTCTGGTAGATCTTATAAGGAAAGAGTTGATAGCGGGAAAACTGATTTCTTGACCAGTTGAGTGCAGTTAGAGAGCATCTCTCACTCTGGAGGACTTGTACTGTCCTGCAACACACAGGCAATCCATGGATTTGAATGTTCACTGTTCTGCTTAAAGGGGTTGTCCACTACTTTTACATTGATGGTCTATTCTTAGGATAGGTCATCAAGGTCTGATCAGCCCGGTGTCTGTCATTCTACACCCTCGATGATCTGCTGTTTTCGGTGCTGGCAGCAGGAAATGCTCCGTTCCAGAGCTACCCCTTCAACTGATAGCGGTCGGGTACTGCACATCCACCACCTATTGATTTGGAGGCAGATGTGCAGTACCCGGCCACGGATGCTATCAGTTGATGGGTATGCTCCAGAACTGAACATCTCTGTCTGACTGCTGCCGCTGGTGGCACTGAAAACAGCTGATTGCCAGGGGTGCATGGTGTATGGTGTCAGACCCCGGCCAGTCAGACATTGATGACCTATCTTAAGGATAGGCCAACAATGTAAAAATAGTGGATAACCTCTTTAGAGAAACCCTCTCATTAAGCTTTTTTTTTTTTTTTACCTAAACCTGTATATATTTGCATGTAGTGTAGTGTGATAAAATACTCACCTCCTCCGGGTTCCAGCACTTTTCTGCTCCTCTTCTCAGTGACATCGCTGCTATTCTGACTCTCCGGTTAACACCACGCTCTGTATGAACTATAAGTGGCTTTTACAATCTATGGAGTATCAGAATGAAGCTCTATAGACTTCTATTGTATAAGAGACTTCCGACTCACACATATAACATTTAGTCGAATAGTCTGAAGAGAGATGACATCACTCAGTAGAGGAGAAGAACGCTGCTGAATAACAGAGAAAGAGGCAAATCAGTTAGCATGATACACACACTGTACTATATACAAATGTGCACAGGTTTAGTGAAAAAAAAAAAAAAATCTTCATGGGAGAGCTTCTTTAATTTTCCCTTGTGGTGGAGCTGTAGGAATCTGAACACTTAAGCCCTGATTCATCTAAGTATTTTCACCAGATTTCTGGCATAAAACACTTTGATAACTTGCAATATTTTTGTGCAACTCGAGCTTTCCAAAATTGTTGTGATTTTTAGCGTTTCACAACAGTTTTGGCCAGCTCCTCCATAATGGGTGCAGCTGGGATAGGGCAAGGTCGGAACGAGGCATGAAGCCACTACTTGTCTAATTCATGATTTTAAGCCAGAAATCTTACTCCAGTCTCTAAGATTTGTGGCTAAGTGCACGCAAGCGCACAGTACTTCAGATGCACCAGATTTATTAAGAGGCATGCCTCTCTAAATGAATCAGGAGCGCCTGACTCTTACACATCCCTTCATGAAGACCAGTCTTGATGAATCGGGGTTTTACTAACAGATTTGTGAACAGATAATGGGGGTCCCAGGGAGGTGGACTTTGTGGTTAGCTAATTGTCAAAGGTCTCTTCTACTAAATAAGGATTGTCAGCAGAAGTCTCCTTTAAGTGCTAATGTGTAGTAAAATGAATGTTTTGATTTCTTTTCTACTCACACTGGACTATCAAAATGGATGCAATCTTAGGTGTGCAATTTTTGCTCTTCACAATTCTGGATTGAGTAGAAGCTTGAAGTAAAATCTATTTCTGGACCCTCTAACTTATTACTTACCAATTCACATACAAGGTATATAAAATTGTATAGGGTGTGAATGCACTATAAAATAGATAAAACCTTGTGTTTTTCAACAGAAGTATCCCTATTCCACTAACAAATCTTGTTTTCTTCAGATGTGGAGAACATTATTGGCACCAATGATGCTTAAAGGGAACCGGTCACCAGTTTTTTACCCTATAAGCTGCGGCAACCACCAGTGGGCTCTTATATACAGCATTCTAACATGCTGTATATAAGAGCCCAGGCCGCTGTGTAGAACATAAAAAACACTTTATAATACTCACCTAAACCGGTCACTGCGGTGGATGTGGCTCAGATGGTCGTCTTCTTCCTCGGTGCCGGCGCCTCCTCTATTGGCCATCTTTCTCCTCCTTCTTCTGGAGCCACGGTGCAAGATGCATCTACGTCATACACCCTTGCCAGTCCTGTACATGCGCACTACAATACTTTCATCTGCTCTGCTCAGGGCAGATCAAAGTGCGCCTGCTCAGGACCTGAATGCCGGAGAGTGTGTATGACCGTCGGACACGTCATGCACCGCAGCTTCAGAAGAATGACAGAGGCGGCGACAAAGATGGCTGAACGAGGCGGTGCCGGCACCGGAGGACGAAGATGCCCATTTGAGCCACATCTAGCACAGCAACCAGTTTAAGTGAGTATTATAAAGTGTTTTTTATGTTGTACACAGCGGCCTGGGCTCTTATATACAGCATGTTCATGTTAGAATGCTGTATATTAGAGCCCACTGATGGTTGCCGCAGCTTATAGGGCAAAAAACTGGTGACAGGTTCCCTTTAATTATAAAAAGCAAAGTTTCTCCAGAAATAAATGGATACATACTAATTATGTGTCATTAGAATATTTTATAGCGTGTCCATTAAAAAGGTTAACAGCATACACACAGCTTTAATGAAGCTTGGTACGGTTTACATTTAAAAAAAATAAGGAACATAGTATAAGACATGGACACGATTATAGAATCCCTTCCATAATACCTGTTTGAACCACGACAGCCTCCAAACATTTTTATACCTGTCTGATCTTCTTGCACCCTCCATTTGGTAGCTTCTTCCACTACAATTGTCCAGGAATATTTGTAAAATTTAGTTTTCTCCAAAGTTGTTCAAGTGGATTGAGATCAGAACTGTAAACCAGTGCAGAGCACCTTTAACTCTCAAATGCTCTGATAATCATCTGATCTCATTATTCTTATAACATATTCAAGGCTAAAAGTCCCATAGGCTGCAAAGCCACCACAGAACACTATGGATCCACCACAGAACACAATGGATCCTTCATCATGTTTCACTATATATAAGATGCAATCTTCTCTATAGGCTTCATTTCATCATCTCTCTAGGAAGATTTTTCCTAGAAAGATTGTCTATAAAAATTTTGGTAGACTTCAGTGGCTCTTTTCATTTCTGTTTTATGCATTGGGGTCCTCCCGGGCCTTTACACATCAATATTTCACTGTGTGCCATATATTACAGGTTGAAACCATCACTCCAGATTCTTCAGCTTAATCTGAAGTTCTTTAGAACTTATATCTGGTTTCATTGCCATTTCTAATCAGCTTCCTTTCATAGGGTCCTCATATCAAATTTCTTCTTTCAGCCATGTCCTGGTAGGCTCTTGACTTTTCCACGAGCAGCAAACATCTTGATAAGAGTTTGTGAGCGGAAGGTAAAACGCAATGTGAAAGGAGCCTTAGATTCTAAGATCTTTGGCGTTAGCCTTGTAGACTACTTGTGCTTGGTAGCATTTTTGGTCTGCTCACATAGCAATCTTGTTTTACGAACAAAGAACAGAGAATGAAACTGGCTTTTTTAAACATCAAAGTCACCATTCATAGTCTTATTAAAGGGGTTGGACACTTTTTTAGCGCAGCTTTTCTCACCAACTACCCAAACATTGCTGCAGATGGAGGAGCATATAAGCAGACGGGTCCATCAGCTTCTTCAAGCAGAAAAGCAGCTATTCCATGTAAGGTGCTTTACAATTGGAGGAGGCTGATTGACTAGTCTGGTTGCGTAATCTTCTATCAGGAGCCATTTGCTGGACAGAAGTGCAGGTCAGTTTGTGAAGAAGGTTGTACTAACAAGAATAAGTAACTGACCTCTTTAAGCTCAAGTGCGCAAAGATAAGTCATGGAAAGGTTTAAATTCTAATTAATCATGCATCAGTCTAATTTTGCCCTTTGTTACAAACTTAACAAAAGGTACCATTGTGTCATGACATGGCCTTCAATTTTGTATCCATTTTTATTGCCAAGTTTATTTATTTACTTTTGTGTCAAATTTATGAAATTTTTATATATCCAAGATGTTTCACTAAACAGTTTATTTCAGAGGAGATATCATATGATGCCAATACTGTTGCCCAACACTGGAACTCAGATCATGACCTGTTGAAAGTACTTCAGAACTGGAATTAAGAAACACGGTCTTAAAAGATAGCTATCACAGACAATATTTTTATCATAAGTACACAACCTGCGCCCATCGATGCCCTTCAGTGTGGCCTTCAACCACCTGGTCACAGATATGCTTGACAGTGTCAGGTGGCTGCTCACAGGAAATTCCCAAGGCAGGAGTTGTTGGTAACACCTTAAGCATCGGTAATCATTAATAGTGCACTGTGTGGACATCTAGGAGTTCCCCTTGCTATATGTGGAGAAGGTAAGCACTTAACTGTTTCAGTGTCTTGCTAAAATGTCTTGATGTCTAAAATGTCTTTCTTGAATGCGAATGGTAGAAAGTGGACCTATTTACTCCTGAAAGGTGGTAGTTCTGTCTAAGTAACTACCACATATTAGACATTTATGGCATATACTATATTTTTAATATGGCATAAACGTCTGAAAAGGTAATACACCCTAATATCCAAGTTTTATTGCAACCTTTGGAGTTGCTTCAATTTGACATATGGCCCTTGAACCAAAAAAGGTTGTGAGCCTTTATTAAATAGAAATGGTACCATGGACAATGTTTATACTATGGGTAGAGAGAAATGTCATTTATATCTGTCAACCTTAAAAATAATAATTTCAAAGAAAGATTAATGAGTTTTGTTAGTAGAAACCCAGCTTAGAGCAACCAAATGACCAAACTTACAGGTGATGTAGATCAATTGTATTAAAATTAAAAAAAATTAAAATGTTTCCAGCTATTTATATTATGAGAGCCCACCACCTCTTACCAAGCTTGCAGAGCACAGATAGGGTCAATCTCTGTGACATGCACAATGGCACCTAGCGCCTTTAGAGCTGCACAACATCCTTTTCCAACCTGTACGGGAAAGACAAATAATAATTGTACAGATGCATGTGTGTACACGTTGTCTATTAGGCAGACAGATAATGACATTTTCTTAGTTGCTTTTTACAGCAAAAGCCATGATCCATAAACAGCTTACAACATAGCAAAGAGATCTCACTGTTGAACGTTAATAGGGGAGAGATACAAAAACATTTCCAAGGCATTAGATATATTATGGAACACCCTGAAGACTGTCATTAAGAAGTAGTTTAAATTTGGCACAACAGTGACATTACCCCTCAAAAGCTGATGAAAAGCCAAGAAAAATGTTTCAAGGCTGCTAAGAAGCCTAAATAACATTAAATTGCAGGAATTTCTGGCAAGTACTGATTATGTACCAAACGTGACAATCTCCCATATTCTTCATGTCTGGCCTGTGGGGTAGGATGGCAAGGTAGACGCCTTTTCTTATAAGAAAATAAATAAATAATATCCATACCCAGCTATGTTTTGCCAGAACCGCCAACAAGTCTTCCAAAGCATGTGGGAAAATGTGTTAAGCTGTGATGAGACCAAGCTTGAAAATTTTGGCCATAATTTTAAAAGGCATGTTTGGTGCAAAGTCAACACAACGCATCACCAAAAGAACACCATACAAACCTTGAATCATAGGTGATACAACATTATGCTTCAGAGCTATTTTTTTGGCAGCTTGAACTGGGACTTTAGTTCCCAAATATCAGTACGTTTGCATCAAAACTTTCAGCCATCTACTAAAAAGGCTGATGATAAAAAGGAATTTCACATTTCAGCACATCAACGATTCTGAGCATATCTCCAAATTAACAAAAGAATGGCTTCGTCAGAAGAGGATCAAAGTTTTGAAATGGCCGAAACCTGAAATCAGTTGAAAATCTGTGGGTGATCTGAAGAGGGCTGTACAAAAAAGATGATCTCGGATTCCGACAAATTTGGAGCACTACTACATGGAAGAGTGGGCAAATACTGACAATTCTAGATGTGTTATACTGACAGACGTCTACCTAAAAAGACTGATTGCAGTCATAAATTCAAAGGTAACTTCAACAAAGTATTAGTTTAAGAGTGCATATTAATACAACTACATTATGTTAGATCTTTATTTTTCCTTTTCCACCAGAAAAGATTTAATTTATTTTTACATATAAATTGTACAGATTATGCTTGACATTAAAGGTGGAAAACAATTTGAAATGACTCTTTTTGGTATGATTTTTTTACATGACAAATTCCTGCCATTTTATCAGTGGTGTATAAACATCTTAGATCTACTATATGTAGCACAAGAATTCAGGAAGTCTATAGAAAGCCACCACTATTCTTTCTGGAAATCACTGCTGGTCTGAGCTCACAACGTCTTCCAATATGACCTTCCTATACCCTTCTATGATACATCAGATCAGTCATAGCTGGATTTTGCATTTAATCACTTTTCCATTTTGACTTTTCTGTGCCTGTGAAGGTCCTTGACCAAGGAGACAAAATCTTTTTAGTTAATAAAGGCTTTGTCCACTTCTCGGACAACCCCTTCTCATTCAGTAGGTTTCCTAAAATAATGACATTATACCCATCTCCTTTGCTAACACATACATCAGGGCTTGTGTGACCTTGTAATGTCCCACGATATCTGCAGTCTCTGTCCCCTCCTTCAGCCTCAGTCCAGACAAATTCATTGTAATAAACTGTCGGCATTGCTCAGCGTATATAACATGATGTCAACTTCTTAGCTGAAGGCAGAATAGGGCCTATGGGTTTAAAACTACAGATTTCTCATTCACTGACAGCAACCATATGTCTGGAAAATAATGACCAATTAAACAACTAATTAGTATATTAAAAAGTTGTAGAACTAGTCTTCGACCAATAATTAAAAGGGTTGTCCAAGACAATTACAAAAAATTCACACATGATGTAACAATACATAGAAAATGATGAAATAACATATACTTACCCTTATACGACTCATATAAAAGGAAATTCTAGCAGCAAGGAGACATCCTTATAAAACATCTAGTTAATTTTATGTACATTAAAATTCTATCACCAACCTACACATTTCAGGCAAATATGTCCTTAGTCATGGCTCTGCTGCTAGATTTTCATTTGCTCATAGGCAAGTTTGGTCTACAGACATTAAGCAGTGAGCTGGCTGCTTGTTTTATTTCCTCTACCCTTTGACTACCAGATGCTACAGCGCCAATCCTCGATGCTCCCTAGTTGATCTCCTGTTCACCTTAGCTGCCGCAGTGACGTCCTGTATACTCCGACGTGACTGCTGCTGTCAGTCATTGGCTTGTGTTGCATACTGTGGAGTCCAGTGACTGACAGTGGACGTCACGTGGGGTATACCAGGGTACCAGGACTGGAAAAAAAAACCAGAACTCCCAAAAAAGTAAAGACAAAAAAAAAAAATCAAAAAAAAAATCAGTTGTTGGGCTGTAATTCTAGGATAATGTAATAAAATAATAAATTTAATTACACATTAAATGAATAGTCAGAATATCTATCTACCGTATATTTTTTTTATAAGACGCACTGGGCTATAGGACGCACCCCAAATTTAAAAATACAAAAGGTTTAAAACAAAAATAAAAAAAAAAAAAAAGGGGGTTTGTCTTAAACTCCGGTGGTGTCTTACCAAAGGGGTGAGAGCGGTAGAGGAGCAGGGTCACAGGAGGCAGGAGTAGGTCGATGCTGCAGGCGCTGCAGTGGGGGCTGTGCTGGATGTGTGGAGCAGGGCGGTGCGGTAGGTGTCACTGGTGCTCTGTTGGCGGTGCAGGCTTCAAAGAAATGTCGACTGAAGTCACAGCGTGTGCAGGTTGAGCTCTCGGCTAAATGACAAGCTGAGATCTCATCTGTGCACACGCCACCTTTGGACCCCATTTTCATTAAAGGCCACTTTACACACTGCGATATCGGTACCGATATCGCTAGCGTGGGTACCCGCCCCCATCGGTTGTGCGACACGGGCAAATCGCTGCCTGTGGTGCACAACATCGCCCAGACCCGTCACACTACTTACCTGCTCTGCGACATCGCTGTGACCGGCGAACCGCCTCTTTTCTAAGGGGGCGGTCCGTGCGGCCGCCCAATCAAAGCGGAGGGGCGGAGATGAGCGGGATGTAACATCCCGCCCACCTCCTTCCTTCCGCATTGCGGGCGGCGGCAGGTAAGGTGAGGTTCCTCACTCCTGCGGCGTCACAAGGAGCGATGTGTGCTGCCGCAGGAGCGACGAACTACATCGTACACGCTGCAGCAGCGATATTTGACAAAGGGACCCCATGTCACCGATGAGTGATTTTGAACGTTTTTGCGACGATTCTAAATCGCTCATAGGTGTCACACACAACGACATCGCTATGTGCGTCACAAATTCCGTGACCCCAACAACATCGCATTAGCAATGTCGTAGCGTGTAAAGCGGCCTTAAGTCCACTGCTCAATCAATGGGACTGAGAGATGAATGGGCCTTAGGTGGCGCGTGCGCAGATTAGATCTTGAGCCGAGCTCCATCTGTGCACGCACCGACTCTGGGCGCCATTATTTGAAGCCTGCACTGCCAACAGAGCATCTTATCCACCTGCCATCCTGCTCCACACAGCCCCCACCGCAGCCCCCACCACAGCACCCAATCTCCACTGTTATGATTCAGCGACCGAGGAGGATCAAAAAATGTGGAATCCCAAATGGTAACAGAGTGGCTGGAACCTTAACGGATTGCAGACCTAATCATGACACAACTAGAAGTAGCCGTGGGATGAGCCTATAATGACCTAGTCGTCTCGACACAGCCGGAGAACTAAATATTCTCACAGATAGAGATATAAGAAAGCTAATCTGCCTCGGAGCAGTCCCCAAAGATAGATAAATAGCCCCCACATGTAAAAACTACGGTGATATAGAAAAACACAATACAAAGCTAGAAAAGACAGATTCAGCAAAGGTGAGGCCCAAACTGTCTTTATAGGAAAGGATAGGAAGGAGCACTGCCTGCAACCGTAAAAAACTGTAATATATACCAGCACTTCTGATATGGAAAAATCCTGAGGTCACACAACCTCTCCCGCACTATATCAGCACTCTGATGTTACTGGGATCCAAAAACACTAATATAGATGAGAGACTGAATTAATACCAAGCATGACAAACACAATACCTTGCAATATCATAGAGCTAAGTATACAAACACTCCCAGCAGGGAATGATCCCATTCCACCAAGAACTCCACACAGACAAAATAGGAATCAAGCATTAGTATCAAAGAAGAAAAAACAACAAGAAAGTGGAAAACAAACAGCAGAGGTACAAAGACCACTTATCTGAGAAAAGTTCTGGTAGTGAGCAGGGCTGGTTACAGAATGTCCTTAACACACAGGAGACCATTGAGCATCGACAAGTAACAAGAGAAAACTACTCAGTTATATAGTCCCAATCTGACCCTGATACCGCTGACCCTGGAAGGCTAGCATAGTGCACCACTGTATACTGCACACTGTATACTGCGCTCTTCTGTATACCGCACTTCCCGCTGTATAATGCGCTCTGCGGTATTCTGTGCTCCTCAGTATACTGTACTCTGCTGTATTCTGTGCTCCGTTGTATACCGCGCCCCCAGCTGTATTCTGCGCTCCTCAGTATACTGTGCCCCACTGGCTGGTAGGAGCGATAACACGAGGTGAGAACACGAGAGCAGATAGGAGCGACGGGGGGAGGGGGAATGGTGGCGGCGCAGAGGGGGGAGTCGCGGCGGCGAGGGGAGAGGCAACGGGGGGGGAGAAGAGGGTAGCAGCGGGGGGGGGGGTAGTGGCAGGGGGGCAGGTGGGAGCAGCGGCCTGGCACCAGTACTCACACATCCCAAGCGGGTGACATGGGGAAAGTGCAGCACACAGCATTCGCTGTCAGGTCCACAAAGATGGCGGTGATCTCCTCCCTCTGCTGTGATCTGGACAGCCCAGGGGTGTGTTCAGCTCACAGCAGAAGCGGTCTTTGTGTTAAGTATAGGGTCGAAGCCCAACAACTGTCTCTTATGCACAGAGAACTGCCATAAATGACGTGAGTAGACCTCGGTGTTCCAGTAAAAATAGAATTAAATAAAAACTAAATAACAGTAAATTTAATTTTGTATTAAAAATAATAGATTCCATAATCACTATTATTAGTACAAAAATAAAAAAACCGCGACATCTTACCTTTAACCACTAAAGTAAGGGTTCTTTACAGTTAGAGCAGTCAGACTGTGGAATGCCCTACCACAAGAGGTAGTAATGGCAGATACTATAACAGCTTTTAAAAAAGGGCTGGATGATAACACAACCTTGTTGGTTATAAGTGACTTAGGGACAAAATCTAGAATTGGTGGAGGAAGGTTGAACTAGATGGACCTAGGTCTTTTTTCAACCTATGTAACTATGTAAGTATAAAATAATCATAGTGGCCTGGAGAAGCATGTTATCAGGTTATATTTATTACACAGAGAAAGCCGATAAAAGTAAATGAAAACACAACTGCAGAATTGGTTATTTTTATCCTCATTTCACTCCCGTTTTTGTAATACATGATATGATTAAGTGAATGGTGGCATGTAAACTACAATTTTCTTCTAGAGGTTTACTACTTGTTTGTCACCACCAAATGGTGGATAATATGGACCCAGACTGTACTCCATATCATGTACAGGGTAGTTATATTGTATATACTGTATTATATATGTAATGAATTATACATCACTCACCTCTCCATACCCACATACAATAACCTGCTTTCCACCAAACATAACATCTGTGCTTCTTTTTAGTCTGTGGACATAAGAGAAATAAATGAAAAGACCAGTAACTAAAATAGAAGTGCAATAAATACAAATGCACATGTAGCATGCTGTACTGATGGATGTAGATTTGTGTACTTGTACACATTTTCCTGTAGTGCCAACCCTCTATTCCTTTGCCCATTTAAATTATTGAGTTAGAATAGTGAACAAAGGAACACAAACATACAGTATATCACAAAAGTAAGTACACCCCTCACATGTTTTTACATATTTTATTAGATCTTTTCATGGGACAACACTGAAGATCTGACACTTTGATACAATGTAAAGGACACAGTGTACAGCTTGTATAACAGTGTAAATTCGATGTGTCCTCTAAATAACCAACACAGACATAAAATGTCTACACCACTGGCAACAAAAGTGAGTACACCCCTAAGTGAAAATGGCCAAATTGTGCCCAGTTAGCAATTTTCCCTCCCCGATGTCATGTGACTCATCAGTGTGTTACATGTTCTCAGGTGTGAATGGGCAGCAGGTGTGTTAAAGTTGGTGTTATCAGTCACACACTCTGATACTGGTCACTGGACATTCACCATAGCACTGTCACAGTGAATGGGGAGAGCACAGAGGATAGGGGCTCCTAGACTGGCCCTCAGGATAGGGGTCCCTAGCTACCCGTTATGTCAGAGTTACCTCTGAAGGTGAGGATATCTGAGCCGCCGCCCTGGCCCTGCTCCTGACCAGCCCTGATCTTATAGCCAACTCCCCCAACCCCAGGGGAGTGTCTGGACAGGAGTGTAATAACACCAGCAGAGATAGACAAACAGGGAATACCAAAACTCTATCTTACGGCACGCTCACACAGAGGTATAATATAATAACAGATAAGGAGGAAAATAAGAGCAGGGAGAAAACAAGACAATGGGTTTCTCCAGAACACCAAGCACAAAGCAACACAATCAACAGCAGGACTGGGACACAACAGCACACAGATCAACACAGCATAAGACTATAGTCAGCGTGGGAACACAGAGTCCACCATCTTAAAAAGGCAGGAAGTAACTGTGATAGATTTCCAGTTCCAACAACATGTGATCCCAGAGGTAACCAGCAGACTAGCAGAGTTTAACACTTGCTAGCCTGACCATTAATGAGCACACAGCTGGTTAATGCCTGAGCTGGACTGTGTAAGGCTATGTGCGCACGTTGCGTTCTATTACGCAGCGTAAATAGTCACTGCATGTGCGTCTCAGAACGCAGCCGAAAAGCTGCAACATGCGCACATTCCTGAAAAATTCAAGCGTTCTGGATGCTTTCTCTGCCATGCGAAAAGCATCCAGAGCGCACATTTTTGACAGTGCGGTCCCACTCGGCTCTGCTGCATCCCCATAGACTTGCAGCAGAGACGACTGGGACCGGAATGTCAAAAAGAGCACATGGCTGGCTGCGGGCGACAGCCGCGCGATCAGAATGAACTCGGGTGAACTTCACCCGACTTCATTGTGATTGTGCGGCTCTGTCCGTGTGCCGCGGCTTGATTTGCGGTCACAGGTGAAAGACTCACCTATGACCGCAAATCTGAGTGACTGCAATGAGCCACGCGATCACGGGTGCCGTCACTCAGGTTACCCGCGGCCAGCTCAAGTCCTCCACCCGAGACCTGTGGCCGCGGGTAACCTGAGAGACTTCCCCGCACACATCCCGACATTACCACCGACATCCCCCCGCACACATCCCGACATCCCCGCACACATCCCGACATCCCCACATTACCGCCGACATCCCCGCACACATCCCGACATCCCCGCACACATCCCGACATCCCCGCACACATCCCCGCACACATCCCGACATTACCGCCGACATCCCCGCACACATCCCGACATTACCGCCGACATCCCCACCTACATCCCCGCACACATCCCGACATTACCGCCGTCATCCCCGCACACATCCCGACATTACCGCAGACATCCCCGCACACATCCCGACATTACCGCCGACATCCCCGCACACATCCCGACATTACCGCCGACATCCCCGCACACATCCCGACATTACCGCCGACATCCCCGCACACATCCTGACATTACCTCCTACATCCCCGCCGACATCCCGACAATACCGCCGACATCCCCGCACACATCCCGACATTCCCGCACACATCCCGACATTCCCGCACGCATCCCGACATTCCCGCACACATCCCGACATTCCCGCACACATCCCGACATTCCCGCACACATCCCGACATTCCCGCACACATCCCGACATTCCCGCACACATCCCGACATTCCCGCACACATCCCCGCACACAACCCGACACTACAGCCCTCATCATCACCGCACACACACCGGCATTACCTCATTGACGTCCCCGCTGACAGCGTGACTCACTTCAGTTTCTGCATGGAGCGGACAGGAGCGGCGGTGTTGTACTGCCGCTCCGGTCAGCTTCATGTAGCAGAGCTGGATGTATCGCGGGACCTCGTGGATTACGCCGGACCTGGAGGTGTGTTTGGGGATTTTAATAAAGTGGTGAAAGAGGGTGGTTTTTATCTTTTATTTCAAATAAAGGATTTTTCGGGTGTTTGTGTTTATTTACTTTCACCAGGTTAATCATTGGGGGTGTCTCATAGACGCCTGCAACGATTAACTAGGACTTAGTGGCAGCTATGGGCTGCTGCCATTAACTCATTACCCAGATTGCCACCGCTCCAGGGCAGTTCTGGATGAGCCGGGTACAGTCCCGGGACTGTCGCATCTAATCCATGTGGCAATTCCGGGCGGCTGCTGGCTGATATTTTTAGGCTGGGGGGCGCCCCATAACGTGGGGCTCCCCATTCTGAGAATACCAGCCTTCAGCCGTGTGGCTTTACCCTGGCTGGTATCAAAATTGGGGGAACCGCACGCTGTTTTTTTTTTTATTATTTATTTATTTTCCTGCACTACATAGACCCGCCCACCGGCGGCTGTGATTGGTTGCAGTGAGACAGCTGTCACTCAGCATGGGGGCGTGTCTGACTGCAACCAATCATAGGCGCCGGTGGGCGGGGGAAGCAGGGATTACGAGATTGAATAATGGGCGGCCGGCATTTTCAAAAGCAGGAGAAGCCGCCACAGTGTGAACGCCATGCAGCTGATCGGTGAGTATGAGAGAGGGGGGAGAGGGATAGACCGACAGAGAGAGAGAGAGAGACCGACCGACAGGGAGACACAGAGACCGACAGACAGAGAGAGAGACCAACATTACAACCAATACGCACAAAAGAAGTGACATGTCACTTCTTAGAACGCGTGCTTCGGGCAGCAGCCGAAGCGCTGCGCTCTAATACGCCACGTGCGTACGGCTCCTGCATAATCTTCAGAGATTATGCTGGGGACACAGGATGCATGCAGTTACGCTGCGGTGCAGATCGCAGCGTATCTGCATGTAAATATGCAACGTGCGCACATAGCCTAACTCAGAAACATCAAAGAAACCATAATGTGGAGTGGCAAAATCTGTAGGAAGGAAAGGAAATTCTGGCGCTGCGGAGTGTATCAGCCATCACTCAGGATGAATTTCCAACTTGTTTATTGCTATTCATTAAAAAGTGAAGCATGTACAATATCTCCATACAAACACTTCCAGCATGTAGAAAAAATGTTGACAGTGTCAACATTTTTTCTACATGCTGGAAGTTTTTGTATGGAGATATTGTACATGCTTCACTTTTTAATGAATAGCAATAAACAAGTTGGAAATTTATCCTGAGTGATGGCTGATACACTCCGCAGCGCCAGAATTTCCTTTCCTTCCTATGATTGCTACAGGTGACGGTACCTGCCTTTCCGAGCAGCAGGAGGACTCAGTATACATTCAAAAGGGGTGAGCTGAACTTTGATTGTTCTTTTGTCAAAATCTGTAGTGTGCACAGCGTCTGATGCCGCAAGGACACTTGTCGAGTTTTCAGAAAAACTCTGTGTGTCAGGCACCTCATGGCAAATAATTCTATGAGGATCTGAAAAAAAGAATTGCTGCTATACATAAGGATGACCTAGGCTATAAGAAGATAGCCAACGCCATGAAACTGAGCTGCAGCATGGTGGCCAAGACCATACAGTGGTTTGATAAGACAGATTCCACTCAGAACAGGCCTCACCATGGTCAACCAAAGAAGTTGAGTGCACATGTTCAGCGTCATATCTAGAGGTTGTCTTTTTAAAATAGACGTATGAGTCCTTCCAGCATTGCTGTGGAGGTTACAGGGGTGGGGGTTCAGCCTGTCAGTGCTCAGACTATACACTGCACACTGCATGAAATTAGTCTGCATAGCTTTTGTCACAGAAGGAAGCCTCTTCTAAAGATTATGTACAAGAAAGCTGCAAACAGTTTGCTGAAGACTAGAAGACTAAGGACATGGATTACTGGAATCATGTCCTGTGGTCTGATCAGAAAAAGATAAACTTATTTGATTCAAATGTGTCAAGCTAATGTGGCGGCAGCCATGTGAGAAGTACAAAAACAAGTGTATCTTACCTAGTCAAGAATGCAGGTGGAAGTGTCATGGTTTGGCGCTGCATGAGTGCTGCCGGATGTAGGGAGCTACAGTTCATTGAGGGAACCATAAATGCCAACATGTACTGTGACAAACTGAAGCACACCATGATCCTCTCCCTTCAGAAACTGGTCCAAAGGACCAACATGATAACGACTCCAAATATCTCCAAGGCCTCCACTGCCTTGATATACAACTGAGGCTAAAGGTGCTGGACTGGACAAGCATGTCTCTAGACCTAAAGACTATTGCACATCTAGGTGGAGGAGTGCAAGGTCTCTAACATCCACCAGGTCCATGATGTCATTATGGAGGAGTGGAAGAGGATTCCAGTGGCTCTTGTAAAGCTCTTGTGAACTTCATGCCTAAGAGAGTTAAGACAGTGAATGAAAATAATGGTGGCCACACAATTGACACTTTGGCAAAAGTTGACCATTTTCACTTACCAGTGTACTCACTTGTGTTGCCAGCGGTTTAGACATTAATGGCTGTGTGTTGAGTTAGAGGGCACACCAAATTTACACTGTTATACAAGCTGTACACTGACTACTTTACATTGCATCAGTGTCAGATCTTCAGTGTTGTCCCAAGAAAACATGTAATAAAATATTTACAAAAAGCGAGGGGTGTACTCACTTTTGTGATATACTGTATAACTGTAGAGAAAGACATGGACCATACATCCAAAAATTATACATTGATCTAATCGCTAGGCAAAAATTTACAAGACTCAACATGAGGTTCTTAGCTAACATTCTGATCAGACTGTATTTAGCCCACTGAAATTTCAAAGAGAACTTCTCAGTTGAACCCTAACCTAAAAGGTTTGGCGCCATTCACTATCCACTGCCACAGTGCACCAGCAGGAGGAGCGACCGGGTGCCCAAGAGAACCCATACTGCAAGGTAAAGTCCCCATAGGGCGAGGGCACACTGACCCAGAGGCACAGAATCATTAACCGCCACACAAAACCAACACCAAGTGAAGGGAACTTAAAAGATGAACCTTCCATAGGTTCTCAAACTGTTAGCTGAGAGCAGAAAATATGTGGAACCCCTCTTGGAGTCTCCTGCTAATTAAAAACACTTAGTTCATATTGGAGGAATGTTGGTCCACTGCCATAGTAGCAGTGGTTGGTGCATGGCGCCGCAGCTTTAATGCTACGGACTGCATAGAGTGACTGCAGACTTATATTAGATTGGACAAACCCTTTAAACTAAGAACCTCTTGTTTAGTTTAGTAAATTTTTGCATAGCCTCCATCTCTACAGCTATAGCAAATTTAAAATGTATTTCAATGGTCTTTTGTGGACAAAAATGGGAAACAGACACATATTTCCTTTATTTCCCCATCAGTATCGCCTGAGATCACCCAAAAAAAACAAAGAAAATATGAAAATAATATAAAAAATTATGCCCCCTGTATCACTAGAAATAGATGCAAAAAATATTTAAATATACAAACGAGAATTCTTTTCATAGCTCTTTCAACAGTATGTACATAAAAAAAAAAAGTGCGGGAAGATGGCCTGGTGTTGTCCTGGTTAATGGCTCTGTTCATGCACTTCGGTCCAATGCTGGATCACAATGCACGGACTGGCCATGGTTCTCCTATCTCGAGCAGGAAAGCTTCATATATTTCTATGAAAGTGTCACGCTCAGGTCTGGAGACTCGCGGCCAGTCCATGAATTGCTATCCGACATCGGACCGAAGTGCACGGATGTGTGATATAGCCCAAAGGAGAACAATCACTTTCCCCATGACACCCAGTGAGCTAGCCTCTACACTACAATGATGAGGGTCATAACTATACAGCTTTATTTCTTGTGTTACTACTTTTCAATGTTTAACTATCAGGAAAAAAGGGGTTTTAATCTGTGCTGCCAAGAATATCGAAAGGAATTCCAGAGACCTGGATGTAAGAATACAATATGTCAACACGTTTCAATGCATAACAAAACTTCTTTCTGAAGAAAAACCACTTGTGCGCCTCTTGATGATTCCGTGACTTTTGTACTCATCAAGACTGCTATAGTGCCAGCATGCGCTACGCCATTCTTCACAAATCTTCTCCAAAAGTTCTAAAAAGGGAAGCAGCACCAGCACAACAGGGGGACCACAGAAAAAAGGCATTGTCAATATTTGTATCCACTTCTGGGGTATTCTAGGTCCTTCTACATATGAGTACACTAACCCCTCAAGTATGAAAATGTGGACAATCTTCAAAGAGCAGTTTCTTTAGGTGCACAATATAGTACTACTTGACAGTTACTGGGATTACCAGCATGTACCATCACAAATTTCTTACCCGTCCAGTATCGACTCACGACAACAGTACAAATTGTCGAATTTCTGTTTAGTGACAGAATCATTCACGTTCATGGCAGGAATACAAAGCTTACCAGCCTTGGATAGCTGGTACAGGCTGTAAAAATATATAAGGTATATTGGAATATAGTTCTAAAGTATATAACATTTTCTGGTTCATTTTATTTAAGAGATACAGATATAGCAATATATAAAATAATACCATTTCACAAGCAGGGAAATCATCTTGGAAATTAAAGGGGTTGTTTACTTTGGACAATCACTTTTTAGTAGAAAGAAGGGAATTTTGTTTACTTACCGTAAATTCCTTTTCTTCTAGCTCCAATTGGGAGACCCAGACAGTGGGTGTATAGCTACTGCCTCTGGAGGCCGCACAAAGAACTACACTTAAAAGTGTAAGGCCCCTCCCCTTCTGGCTATACACCCTCCCGTAGGAGTACGGATTCCTCAGTTTTAGTACCAAAGCAAGAAGGAGGAAAGCCAATAACAGTTTCAAAAACAAATTCAATCCGATAACGAGATCGGAGAACTTAAGAAACAACATGAACAACATGTGCACCCGAAAAACGAAACCCTAAGAACAAATAGGGCGGGTGCTGGGTCTCCCAATTGGAGCTAGAAGAAAAGGAATTTACGGTAAGTAAACAAAATTCCCTTCTTCTTTTTCGCTCCTAATTGGGAGACCCAGACAGTGGGACGTCCAAAAGCAGTCCCTGGGTGGGTAAAAAGATACCACATGAACGGGCTGTCAGACAGCCTCTTCCTACAGGTGGGCCACCGCCGCCTGAAGGACCTGTCTACCTAGGCTGGCATCTGCCGAAGCGTAGGTATGCACTTGATAGTGTTTGGTAAACGTGTGCAGACTCGACCAGGTAGCCGCCTGGCACATTTGCTGAGCCGTAGCCTGATGCCGCAATGCCCAGGACGCACCCACGGCTCTGGTAGAATGGGCCTTCAGTCCAGATGGAATCGGAAGCCCAGCAGAACGGTATGTGTGAAGAATTGGTTCCTTGATCCACCGCGCCAGGGTGGATTTGGAAGCTTGCGATCCCTTATGCTGACCAGCGACTAGGACAAAGAGCGCATCAGAACGGCGTAGGGACGCCGTGCGAGAAATGTAAATCCTGAGTGCTCTCACCAGGTCCAACAGATGTAAACCCTTTTCAAATTGGTGAACTGGATGCGGACACAAAGATGGCAAAGTGATATCCTGATTGAGATGAAAGGAAGAAACCACCTTGGGAGAAAACTCTGGAATTGGACGCAGTACTACCTTGTCTTGGTGAAACACCAGGAAGGGAGATTTGCAAGATAACGCCGCTAGCTCGGACACTCTTCGAAGAGACGTGACCGCCACAAGAAAAACTACCTTTTGTGAAAGCCGAGAAAGGGAAACCTCTTTCAAAGGCTCGAAAGGCGGCTTCTGGAGAGCAATGAGAACCTTGTTCAGATCCCAGGGTTCCAATGGCCGTCTGTAAGGAGGAACGATATGACAAACTCCTTGGAGAAACGTGCGTACTTTAGAAAGCCGTGCCAAGCGCTTCTGAAAGAATACGGATAGCGCGGAGACTTGACCCTTAAGAGAGCTAAGCGACAAACCTTTTTCCAACCCAGACTGCAGGAAGGAAAGAAAAATTGGCAATGCAAATGGCCAGGGAGAAAACCCTTGAGCCAAGCACCACGCTAAGAATATCTTCCACGTCCTGTGATAGATCTTAGCTGAGGATGGTTTTCTAGCCTGTCTCATTGTGGCAACAACTTCATGAGATAAACCTGAGGCCGCTAGGATCCAGGACTCAATGGCCACACAGTCAGGTTCAGGGCCGCAGAATTCAGATGGAAAAACGGCCCTTGAGACAGCAAATCTGGACGGTCTGGTAGTGTCCACGGTTGGCCTACCGTGAGATGCCACAGATCCGGGTACCACGACCTTCTTGGCCAATCTGGAGCGACGAGTATGGCTCGATGGCAGTCGGACCTGATTTTCCGGAGAACTCTGGGTAACAATGCTAGAGGTGGGAACACATAGGGGAGTCGGAATTGCGACCAATCCTGAACCAAGGCGTCTGCCGCCAGTGCTCGGTGATCGTGAGACCGTGCCATGAAAACTGGGACCTTGTTGTTGTGCCGTGACGCCATCAGATCGACGTCCGGCGTCCCCCAGCGGCAACAGATCTGCTGAAACACGTCCGGGTGAAGGGACCATTCTCCTGCGTCCATGCCCTGGCGACTGAGAAAGTCTGCTTCCCAGTTTTCCACGCCTGGGATGTGAACTGCGGATATGGTGGACGCTCTGCTTTCCACCCACGTCAAAATCCGCTGGACTTCTTGAAAAGCTTGGCGACTGCGTGTTCCCCCTTGGTGGTTGATGTACGCCACCGCCGTGGAATTGTCCGACTGAATCCGAATCTGCTTGCCTTCCCGCCATTGTTGGAAGGCTCGCAGGGCAAGATAGATTGCTCTGATTTCCAGAACATTGATCTGCAGGGTGGACTCTTCCTGAGTCCACGTCCCCTGAGCCCTGTGGTGGAGAAACACCGCTCCCCACCCTGATAGGCTCGCATCCGTCGTGACCACTGCCCAGGACGGGGGAAGGAACGACTTTCCCTGTGACAATGAGGTGGGAGAAGCCACCAACGCAGAGAGTCCTTGGCAGTCTGAGAGAGGGAGACAGTCCTGTCGAGGGACGTCGATTTCCCATCCCATTGGCGTAGAATGTCCCATTGTAGAGGGCGCAGATGAAATTGCGCGAACGGGACTGCCTCCATTGCTGCTACCATCTTTCCTAGGAAATGCATGAGGCGCCTCAGTGAGTGCGACTGGCTCTGAAGGAGAGATTGCACTCCAGTCCGTAGCGAGCACTGCTTGTCCAGTGGAAGCTTCACTATCGCTGAGAGAGTATGAAACTCCATGCCAAGATAAGTCAGAGATTGGGTCGGGGTTAGATGAGACTTTGGAAAGTTGATAATCCACCCGAAACTCTGGAGAGTGTCTAGTGCCACCTTCAGACTGTGCTGGCATGCCTCTTGAGAGGGTGCCTTTATAAGCAGGTCGTCTAGATACGGGATGACCGAGTGACCCTGCGAGTGCAGAACAGCTACTACTGCTGCCATGACTTTGGTGAAGACCCGGGGGGCTGTTGCCAGACCGAAAGGTAACGCTACGAACTGCAGGTGTTCGTCGTGTATGACGAAGCGTAGGAAACGCTGATGCTCTGGTGCAATCGGCACGTGGAGATACGCATCTTTGATATCTATTGATGCTAGAAAATCTCCTTGAGACATTGAGGCTATGACGGAGCGTAGGGATTCCATCCGGAACCTCCTGACTTTTACGTGTCTGTTGAGCAACTTTAGATCCAGGACGGGTCGATACGATCCGTCCTTTTTTGGGACCACAAACAGATTGGAGTAAAAACCGTGACCTTGTTCCTGAAGAGGGACGGAGGTCACCACTCCTTCCGCCTTTAGAGCGGCCACCGCCTGCAACAGAGCATCGGCTCGGTCTGGTGGTGGAGAAGTTCTGAAGAAACGAGTTGGCGGACGAGAACTGAACTCTATCCTGTACCCGTGAGACAGAATATCCCTCACCCAACGGTCTTTGACGCGTGACAGCCAAATGTCGCCAAAGTGGGAAAGCCTCCCACCGACCGCGGGTGTGGGAATCGGAGACTGCAAGTCAGGAGGACGCCGTCTTGGCAACGGTTCCTCCGGCTGTCCTTTTTGAGCGTGACTGAGACCTCCAAGAATCTGAGCGTCTCTGGTCTTTTTGAGTCTTTTTTGACGAGGCGAACTGGGACCTGCCCGGTCCTCGAAAGGACCGATAACCAGACTGACCCTTCCTCTGTTGGGGTTTGTTTTGTCTGTGTTGCGGTAAGGATGAGTCCTTACCCTTGGAGTGTTTGATGATTTCATCCAAACGCTCTCCAAACAATCGGTCACGAGAAAAAGGCAAATTGGTTAAGCACTTCTTGGAATGAGAATCTGCTTTCCAATGTCTCAACCACAGGGCCCTACGCAAAACAACGGAGTTGGCTGACGCCACTGCCGTGCGGCTTGTAGCGTCAAGAACAGCATTAATCGCGTACGACGCGAATGCCGCCATTTGCGAGGTCAATGGTGCTACCTGCGGGGCAAATGCACGTGTGACTGAGTCGACTTGCGCAAGCCCGGCTGAGATAGCTTGGAGTGCCCATACGGCCGCAAAAGATGGCGCTAATGACGCTCCAATCGCTTCATAGATGGATTTCAGCCAGAGCTCCATCTGCCTGTCAGTGGCATCTTTAAGTGCCGCTCCATCTTCAACTGCAACCAAGGATCTAGCTGCAAGCCTGGAAATTGGAGGATCCACTTTTGGACACTGGGTCCAACCCTTGACCACCTCAGGGGGAAAAGGATAGCGTGTATCTTTAAGCCGTTTAGAAAAACGCCTTTCAGGATAAGCGTGGGGTTTCTGGATTGCGTCTCTAAAGTCAGCGTGGTCCAGAAAAGTGCTTAATGTACGCTTAGGGTATCTGAAATGGATTCTCTCGTGCTGCGAAGCTGACTCCTCTACAAGAGCTGGTGGGGAAATATTTAACATCTTATTGATGTTAAATATAAGATCATTAACTATGGCGTCACCATCTGGTGTATCTAGATTGAGAGCGGTCCCAGGATCAGAATCTTGATCAGTTACGTCCGCCTCATCACCCATAGATTCATCTCGCTGGGATCCTGACCATTGCGATGAATGTGAAGGCCCGTCATAGCGAGCCCGCTTAGGCTGCCCGGGGCCATCGTCCGAGTCAGAGTCTTCACCCTGAGGTGTATGTGCCCGTCCCGGAGCTTGGAGGTAACTCAGCTGAGGGGGACCAGGGGGCAATGATTGCACAGTGTCCGTGGCCTGAAGTACAGGCCTAGCTCGCAATGTGTCAAGAATTTGTGACATAGTGAGAGACATTCTGTCAGCAAAAGCTGCAAACTCAGTTCCTGTCACCTGGACAGCATTCACAGGTGGTACACCCTGGGTCACGTCCAGCAGAGGTCCCGACTGTGCAAGCGCCGCAGGGGCCGAGCACTGCACACAATGGGGGTCCGTGGAGCCTGCCGGTAGAAAAGTCCCACATGCGGTGCAGGAAGCATATAATGTCTGTGCCTTGGCACCCTTGCGTTTTACGGACGACATGCTGCTGGCTCTCTGCAATGTGAGAGAGTCTATAGCCAAAGGGCGACCAGCGCTATGCAATACAAAGTATTTGTAGAAACAAAATACTAAGAATACTACTGGCACAAGAGGGGGTGAGCCCTGAGGGCTGCTTACCGCCCGCTGAATAGCGGGTAAGAGGCGCAGAATTCCTTGTCTGGGTCTCCCCGGCTCCCCTCTGCAGCTCAGCGTGTCAGCAGGAATGGCTGCCGGCGTCTGTGGAGAGGGGCGGTCCGTGGGAGTTCCTAAACAAAAGTGCGGGAAACAGTGTCCCCTCTGTGCCGATTGTGAGGGCTGGAGTATGTAAAAACGACTCCAGCCCTCGGCGCTGATGCACTGACCAGCGTCCCGCCCCTCTCCTGACTGGCAGGTGTGGGGGCGGGAACGAACGGAAGCAGGCCGCAAAAGCCGGGGACTCGAGTTATCAGCGCGGCCGCCGTAAAAGCGCGGCCCGCGCTGAAGTCCCCGGCGCACCACAAGTGCCAGCCGCGCCGCAGTCCCAGCGGCCGGCGCGACCGATTCCCAGAAGTGTGCCTGCTTCAGCGAAGCTGAATGAGGCCATGGCACAAGCGCCGCAGCGCTGATGTCCCCGGCGCACTACAACACCCAGCATGCTGCGGTGTGAGCGCCAAATGCACGGGGACACAGAGTACCTTGAGGAAGCAGGGCCATGTCCCTGATGTACTCCGCTCCATCCAGCATCTTCTCCAGGGGCTGTAGATGGAGCACGGTCTCAGTGCCTGGAGACCAGTAAATCCCACTTCACCCAGAGCCCTGTAAAAAGGGATGGGGAAGGAATCAGCATGTGGGCTCCTGCCGTCGTACCCGCAATGGGTACCTCAACCTTACAAACACCTCCGACATACAGTGGGGTGAGAAGGGAGCATGCTGGGAGCCCTGTATGGGCCCTCTTTTCTTCCATCCGACATAGTCAGCAGCTGCTGCTGACTAAAAACAATGGAGCTATGCGTGCGTGTCTGACCTCCTGCGCACAAAGCTAAAAACTGGGGAATCCGTACTCCTACGGGAGGGTGTATAGCCAGAAGGGGAGGGGCCTTACACTTTTAAGTGTAGTTCTTTGTGCGGCCTCCAGAGGCAGTAGCTATACACCCACTGTCTGGGTCTCCCAATTAGGAGCGAAAAAGAAAGACCTAAGACACCATGTCACTGGGATACCCAGTAACCAACAGTGATCCAAGATGGTTCTGGAATCATATACTGTATTTAATTCCTAAAAAGGGAACCTGTCATGTCACAAAACTGCACATAAAGGGTTAATTTGTAATGAAAAGCATTCTGAAAGCGTACTGAAAGCTCAGCTATTGGGAAGAAATTAACTTTACTCCTCCCAGCAGCCTCCGTCTTTCAGTCTAAGGGGCACTTTGCACACTACGACGTCGCAAGCCGATGCTGCGATGTCGAGCGTGATAGTCCCCGCCCCCGTCGCAACTGCGATATCCTTGTGATAACTGCCGTAGTGAACATTATCGCTACGGCAGCTTCACATGGACTCACCTGTCCTGCGACCGTTGCTCTGGCTGGCGACCCGCCTCTTTATTAAGGGGGCGGGTCGTACGGCGTCACACGGCAGGCAGCCAATAGGAGCGGAGGGGCGGAGATGAGCGGGACTTAAACATCCCGCCCACCTCCTTCCTTCCGCATATCCTACGGAAGCCGCAGTGACGCCTGTAGGAGATGTTCCTCGCTCCTGCGGCTTCACACACAGCGATGTGTGCTGCCGCAGGAGCAAGGAACAACATCGGACCGTCGCGTCAGCGTAATCATGGATTACGCCGACGCTGCACCGATTACGACGCTTTTACGCTCGTTAATCGTATCATCGAGCCTTTACACACTACGATGTTGCATGCGATGCCGGAAGTGCGTCATTTTCAATTTAACCCCACCGACATCGCACATGCGATGACGTAGTGTGCAAAGCCTGCCTTAGAGTAGCAGCTTCAGTCACCGCTCAGTACTTAGTGAGCGGCGGCTATAACCACACCCTGGCATGGACTGACATATGGCTCAGCATTGCATCACTACAGAGGCGGCTGTCAGTCAGTGCCAGGGTGTGGTTATTGCCACCGCTTACGATTTACTGAGCGGTGACTGAAGCGGTGCCTCAATTGCTCACAAAGAAAGCCCTTTTCCAATAGCAAACAACATAACAGTTAGTTTGTTTTTCAAAATAGGTTTGGTATGAACACAAAACCGATAAAAAGAAGAACTACAGAATTGCTATTCCACTCTGCAACGGATTGCTTTCTACAGCAGAGCGTCTACTTTGAAAATGTCAGTTTCCTTTTCCTACTAATCGATATGTAAAAGAAGGTATACTCTCATTTGTCAACAGGACTGGAGCAGCATGGAGTATTACTGGAATTGTGACAATCACAACAATCCTGAAAAACCCCTTGAAACAAAAAAGTTTTTTGTTATCTATGTATATCCCTGTACACAGAGGGCACAGTTTGCACTACCCATTAGAGGACTAGGTGACTTCTGCCTCCTAGTCCAACCTTCCCCCAACCAATAATTAGCAGCTCTCTGTTAAAGTACCATGTACACAGAAAGCTGCCGATCCCTAGTGTGGAAGGGGCAATATAGAGCTCAGCATTCTTAGCACTGATAGATCTGCAGCACAGAAAACAGTGACTGTAACAAAATGACTGTATGCAGACCAGCAAGTGATACAACACTGGAATCAGGGTCTTAGCCCCTACATATTGTTGCTCTCAGATTACATAGCAAACATAGCATAAACCTGGTGAGAGATAAATTTCCAATAAAAATAGCACATACTTCCCACACAGTAATTGTTCTAGCAGAGTCAGCACTGGGTTCCCCTTGGTTCACATGACATTGTTGTGCCAATCAGCAGTCGCTAATGAATGGCCTGCGTTGCTCACACTTCCTGCAGACAAACCTTGGACGTTCAAATGAAATGTGAGAATTGCAACTCATTAGTTGCAGCTGATTGGCTGCAGTGCTCACGTGGCATAACGTCACACTAACCCTTGGATACCCAGTATTGACATCACTAGCATGGTGCTGGTGGGGGAGATACGGTATCTTATTCTTATTTTACATAAAGTACAGTAATATAGTATTTAAGAAGACATCAGAAAAGTGGACAACCCCTTTAATGTACATGGAAATCTGGGTATATGCATCTAAAGGTTTGCAGGCAATTATATCAGGTATATATATTTTTTGCAAGAATTGCAGTTTGTGCAAAATATCATGTGGATTGACTGTGGGTTAGTGGTATTTACCTGTACAAACAAAAGAATACATTAAAAGGGAACCAACCAGCAGGGTTTTTTTGCTGGCACTCGGATGCTGAATTCAGGCATACCTGTTGTAGAAAGATCGGATGCTTCATTGCTGAAGTATTTGTAATCAAACTGCAGAAATGCCCTGCACTTTGACTGACATGTGCATTGAGGTGGGCCTTTGTGGGTCGGGTCCTCGGTGTATATTCCTCATCCTGTGTCTTGTATTGCATGCCCGTTCTCTTTATTTAAATATCTTGCCACGCCGCCATTGCTGCTGTTGACGGCGCATGCGCATTGCCACAGTAATTATGCCTTCATTAAAATGGTGCAGAAGTACGCGCTTCCGCATACCGCAATCTCTGGCGCTATTTTACTGAAGACACTGTAGAGAAGACTTTGAGCATCAGGTAGAGTGCACGGAAGTAAAAAACAAAAAAAAAACAACAAATTGGGCGCATGCGCTCCTGCCTCTCGTCATCTTCTCCACAGTGTCTACAATAAAATGGCACCAAATATTGTGGTACGCACATGCGCATGATTTTAATGAAGGCATAATTACTTTGGCAATGTGCACACACCACCAACAGCAGCAATGGCAGCGTAGCGCGATATTTAAATAAAGAAAAGGGGGTATGCAATACAAGACACAGGACGAGGAATATACCCCGAAGACCTGACCCACAAAGGCCCGCCCCGATGCAGTGCATTTCTGCAATTTGATTACAGATATTTCAGCAACCGAGCATCAGATCTTTCTACAAACGTTAAGCCTGGATTCAGCATCCTAGTGCTAGTATGGCCCTGCCTTTACCTCATATAGCAAAATCCTGGTGTTTGGTTTCCTTTAAAACTTACTCAATTTGTACAGTAATAATTATGAATCTCAATACCAAATAAGTTTTTCTGTATAGTTCCTTTGCAAATCCACTTCTCTTTTCCACCTGCATGTCTACATCATGTGTTATAATCTCTGGATATCCCCTAATTATATCAGAAGCTACAAACACTATAATTAGGAAGTGTCAGGGAATTAATAAACTTACCGATGCACCCCGGTCACACTCTCCTCCACAATACCACGGATCTTTTTATAAACATTTGGGTATTTCTTGTAGACCCAATGAGTTAAATCTCCTCCATCATCCAGGATCTAAGAAAAAAGAAGAAGCTTACAGTGATCTGAGGTTATGTAATTCTGCTTGTTTCATGCAAAACAATCTATAGTGAACTTCAAAGGATGAAGGAACTTCACACGTACCATGTTTGGTTGCCAACTATCACCATTCACTGAGCGATCAATGCACCACCAAAAATCATCTTCGGACTCTCCTTTCCATGCAAACACTGCAACACCTAAAGAAATATGGAAAAAAGAAGATCAATAAACACATTTTCATGTTGATTTTTTAATACAATTTTATGTAGGATGTATAAAATAGCCAACATGGACTTAATAGTCAAGTAGTTTTCTCTGCTGGCGGTAATAGTAACTTATTGCATTGGCTTCTCTCCACACCGGAAGTTAGATGATGTGGGTGCGTAATCCTGCACTGTACCTCTATTATCTAAATATAGTCCTTAATGGTCAGCCTATCTTTGAGCTTAAGGGGAAGAAAAAAAGTTTTGTTTCTTAGTTCCTAAAACAGAAAAGGTTTTGGAGTTATTTGCTGAGGTCAAAGAATAAGACTGGAATTTTCCTTGGAATTGCATTTTACTCAACATTTCATCTCACTTGGAATATTTTCCCATTATTCACTGCAATGCAAGAAGAAATGAATGGTGTCATTTAACAGAAAAACTTGTCCTGCAAAAACACAAGCCCTCATATGGCTATGCCAACGAAAAAAAAAAAAGCTATGGCTCCTAGAAGACAAAAGGGGAAAAAATTAAACCATAAAAATAAAACTTGGCTGCAGAAGCGAGGGGTTAACCTCTTTAGCACCCGGCCATTTTCCATCTTTGCGCTTATGTTTTTTCCTCCCTTTCTTCCAAGAGCCATAACTTTTAATTTTGTCCATTAATAAGTGTACTGGAAATGGGCAAAAAAATCCAAATGCAGTAAAATTGCAAAAAAGTGCAATTCAACAATTGCTTTTTTAATTTTTTTTATTTTCCATGTTCAGTATATGGCAAAACTGACTTGGAAATGATTTTCCAGGTCAGTATGAGTATGTTGATACCAAAATATGCATAGTTTTTTTTTACTATTATTTATGTGGTAAAAAAAAAAAAAAAATCAGAAATTTGAAGAAAAAAAAAAAAATCTGAGGGGAGTGAAAAATAGATAAATGAATAAATAATAAATAATTTTGCTTTTTGCACCAGTTTTCGAGAACCTAGCATTTTCATTATACGAGATTAGTGGCAGTATGATGCCGTGAGCTTTTTTTACTGATATTTTGTGGGAGATACAATATTTTGATTGCCTTTTTTTAAAATTGTATTACAATGTTGCAGTTATCAAAAAAACTGCTAATTCTAGAATTTTTTTTTCTTTACTAGTTCCCTTATGGGTCTTGAAGTTGTGATCATCCAATTGCTTGTGCTGTAGAGAGCAGTGTATCAGCACTGCCCTGTACAGCAATAATCGCGATCTCCTATGAATGCCGGCTTGCAGTTGATGTTCACGGGAAGATCATCATGACAGACACAGAAGTCATCAGCTGGGAGCAGGGAATGATGCCCCCCCCCCCCCCCCATTAAGGATACGTGTTAATTCCCTCTGTCAGAGATTAATAGTGGGATTTACCTGGTTAACAGCCGTGGGCAGATCTCCGATCCGCCAGCGGCTATTAAAGCACATGTTGGCTGATTAAATTAGCTGACATGTGCAGGGAAAGATGCACGCTTGGTGAGCAAGCCCGAATCAAAGGCAAAGACACGCCATATGACATAAATATACGTCATATGTTGTAAAGGAGTTAAAGGAGTTGCCCAGACTGCTAAATTGTGACAATGTGTAAATGTGTGTGCTGTCATGGTACCCGAAAATTGCTGATGTAAGCAATTTGTCACGTGACTATAAGCATGCTATTTGTATATTAGCAGTAATGTGCAGACTAGACTCATCTAGCTTCTCTCAATCCAAATCTATGGAGAGAAGCCAAAAACTGTCTAGTTGTCATGTAACCATAAGTATGCAAATCGCATAAATGCCTGCAGACTTTTGTCCCAAGCTGGACACCACCTATAAGGTATGCATATTTGAGTTTCAAGTGAAATTGATGTAAAATGTAAAAAGTTCACATTACAGTGAAATTTTATCATGCAACTAGGGCATTTAAGTGGAAGTATGCAATGGTGATTTCCTCATCTCAAACAATTTATTGAAACAAAGCCTACAACAGTTGTGGGCATACCACCCCCTAAAAACGTCAATGTCTCACTAACTTGTAATGTGGCCTTGAGCATGAATTACATCTCATGCTGTTCACAAGTCAAGATTTTATCTGCTGAGGCATGATATCCCACGCTCCTTGAAGGGTGGCCCTCAGGTCATTGAGGTTCTGGGGTACAGAGTTATAAGCCTCTACACGGTGGCTCAGCTGATCCCATAGATTTTCCATGGGATTCAGGTTTGGAGAAAGTGTAGCCCACTCCATTTGAGGTTCTCCACTCTCCAGTAGCCATTCTCTAATGATACAACAGCGAAGAGCTGGAGCATTATCATCCATGAAGATTAAATTAGGCCTGTGTTGTTCATGCAGAGGCACAATGACTGGATTAATGGTATTATTCAAGTAGTAGGGACTTGTCTCTGTACTATTCACAAAGTGTAGGGCAGTTCTGTATTGACTAAACAAACGCACCTGCCCACACTGTAACACCATCATTCCCAAAGGCTTGTCTGGTGACAACAGTAGCTGATGCATAGCGCTCTCCTTGACTTCTCCAATATTGTTGGTGGCCATCATTTCTGCTCAGTGTGAATAGACTTTTATCAGTGAACAGCATTGAGGCCCACTTGTCCCTCGTACAGCTTAGAAGCTCCCTGGCTCGTGCAAGACAATATCGCCTGTGCCTGGTGGTGATTTCAGCTACACTTGCAGGTCGTCTAGCACACAGACCACGCTGATGTAAATGGTGTTGAATGGCCTGACGTTACACTTGGGTGCCTCTCCTCCCTTAAATGTGAAAGGAGTTGTGTGGTATTTGTCATCTGGTTCCGAAGGGTATTGTTCCCAATGGACGTCCACTTCTATACCTTTCTATGACTCTTACATATTGAGGGTTTTTAAACCCAGAGAGAGGCTTCAGTTCAGAGTAGACACCCAGTATATGAGATTGCCTTGACGTGGCTGCTGGGCAGATATATAAATGGCCATTTTTGTATGCTCAATATCTAAATTTTTTCTTAGATTTCCCTTAGCAGTAATGCATGTCTATATTCTTGCATTCATGGTTTGCATGCTTTATCATTTCAGATTGCAACTGTCTTTTTTTGTCATTATTAGCTGCCAATGACATAGTCATTGTGACTAAACGCCATGACACTCTACAATCTATGCAGACTATGCCATAGTATGTGAACAAACTCTATTGACAGGGCCAGGGGTAATATCCAAAATGAACAACAGAAGAATGGAACATTGGTAAAGAGTTTTAAGAAAACATGCTCTGACACATTTTCAGTGGGATACAAATGTTTACCAATGGATATATGTCACATGGCCGTTGTTCGGCTGCAGCATTCACATGTACGTCAGATGGAACAGAAACGACCGATGATAGGCTGCAGCACTCACATGACATAACAATGTCATTTGCCACCGGAGACATATCTCCGACATCACTGGAATAGCATTGGTCCGGAAGGCGAGTATCATTTTTTTATATTATTTGGGAGACTTTAATATTTAAAAAAAATATATATATATATTTTTCGGATTATAAAACGCACTTTTCATCCCAAACATTTCGGAGGAAAATGAGGGATGCGTCTAAAAATCCAAATGTAGCTTACCGGGGGGTGGTGGAGAGGGGTCACAGGAGGCAGGGGCAATGATGTGCGCTGTGCTGTGGGCACTGACCTCTACGGCGCCGCTCTGTGCAGCGGGCAGTGAGGCACAGGCCATTCTGAAGATGTCGGCAGTAAGGGCTTTAAATAATGGTGCCCACAGTTGGCGCATGCGCAGATGCAGCTCTCGGCGCTCACTGCCCCAGCGCAGACTCATGTGATGTTCTGCCAATAAGACCACGATTTGCACAATATACTGCAATACTATGGTATTGCACTAAGTAGTAAAAGTGATCCCCTAAGGGGATTAAAAAAATAAATTAAACATTAAAAAAAAAAATAATAAATAAAAATATCAAAAATACATAACAAAATATAAATTAAAAAAAAATAAAATAACAATTTGTATTGTCGTATGCTTAAAAAAGTCTATCAAATTTTAAAAATGAATCAACCCATATGGTAGGCATCATAAAAAGAAAAAAAATGCCAGATTTTGGATTTTTCAATCACACTTTCATAAAAAACAATCAAAACATCAAATAGGTATCAATAAAACTATCAGCTTGCCAATAAAATCTCACATAGCTTCATCAACATAAAAAATAAAAACATTATGGGTCTTGGCAAATGGTAAAACAAACCATTTTTTTTTTACTTTACAGACTTCTGAATTTTTTTTCATCAAAAAAGAAAGATCTACACAAGTTCATATCATTGTAATCATACTGACTGGAGAACCGTGTCTCTGGGCTATTTTTACATTACTATCTACACCGTTTAAGGAGAACCTGTCACATAGAATATGCGTTCTGATCTATCAGCAGATGCATGTGTGCCCTAATTACACCTCCCTACCCATCCTTGTGCTGTAAAATTGTGTAATATGAAAGTAATAAAAAACGTTTTATTACCTTCATATTTCCTATGTAAATAGCAGGGTATTTGGTCACAGGGGCGGCGCCTTGCCCTGCATACTTTCCGTGGTATCACGCCCCTGTGGGCATGATACCATGGAGTCACATGAGCAACGTCACCGTCGCTCATTGTATCCTGCGTGCATTGTGGCAAGCTTCTTTTCCAGGTGTTCACGCGCCGCTTCAGACGCGCACTGCGCATGCGCAGTGCGCGTCTGAAACTGACAAGGAGAACCCGGAAGAGAAGCCTGCCACAATAGTAAGTGTAAACGTGCGCAGGATAGAATGAGCGACGGTGACGTCGCTCATGTGACTCCATGGAATCACGCCCACAGGGGCGTGATACCACGGAAAGTATGCAAGGCAGGGCTCCGCCCCTGTGACTAAATATCCTTCTATTTACATAGGAAATATGAAGGTAATAAAATGTTTATTACTTTCATATTATACAATTTTAGAACACAGGGATGGGTAGGGAGGTGTAATTAGGGCACACATGCGTCTGCTGATAAGTCAGAATGCATATTCTAGGTGACAGGTTCCCTTTAAACAAAACTGAAAAAACAAAACAATGGCAGACGTTTGTCTTTCTTTCACCAATTCATCCGACTTTGATTTTTTTTTCCTTCAGGGCATTATAAGGTTAAAAGTATACAAAGCTACAACTCATCCTGCAACAAACGGCCATGTGGACAGAAAAATAGTACACTTGGAAGAAGGCAAGGTAAAAATTTAGAAGTGGCTTTGAAGGCATAGGGTTAAAAAATAAATAAATACATTTTTTTTTCATCTAATTTTCCAAAATACTTCAGATCCCAGAAAAAGAAAAAAAAGCTATCTATACTTATGCCTAATCAGATTTAATTGTTGATTTGATCAATGAAACACAGAACAGCAAGGTATGCCAGCAGGAAAAGGATTACGTGTATCCTCACAATGCCTCCTTATGTACACCTTTTGGCACAACCATAACTTAAGAGAAAGTTCGGTTTTCCCCCATCTAAAGCCAATAGACGGGAAGATCGAGCTATCAAAACAACATTCAAATGGTTTCACAATGCAGCCATTGTTCTGCTTGATTTGTTTCTATAGATATTTTGCAGGAAAGTACTTGGATCAGAAACCATAATCATGCAGGCAAGTATTCCTGGCAGGGCTTAACCTACTATTAGGTAAAGACTACGAGATGACTGTAATACTGAAAGAAGTCTTGGGACCAAAAGCATCAGTGCAACCTGTCTGTGACTTACTACCCTACAATGATTTTACAGCTTAGATTTCGCTGTAAAAAAAAAACCCAAAACACTTTCTGCAGGGTGCAAAGGGTTAAAATGGAATCCAAAAATGAGAATGTGGATAAGGACAGGATGTACGAGATCAAGGGACAGAAAAGAGGAAGTCAGAAAGAGTGGCGCTAGGCATGGCGGACCATAAACATATAGCCAGGATAAAGAAAAAAGTCAAAACACAAGAGAAAGCTGTCCAATTGTGCGAAACCTACGAGCCATGAACTGGATATATGACTAAAGGTACTGTCACACATAACGAGATCGCTAGCGAGATCGCTGCTGAGTCACCGTTTGGTGACGCAGTAGCGATCCCGTTAGCGATCTCGTTATGTGTGACATTTACCAGCGATCAGGCCCCTGCTGTGAGATCGCTAGTCGTTGCAGAATGGTCCAGGCCATTTTCTTCAAAGGCGATGTCCTGCTGGGCAGGACACATCGCTGTGTTTGACACTGTGTGGCAGGGTCACAGTGACTGCTGAGGTCGTTATACAGGTCGCTACTGCGACCTGTATTGTTCCTGCATTGCTGGTAAGATCTGACTGTGACATCTCACCAGCGACCTCCCAGCGACTTACCTGCGATCCCTATCAGGTCGCATCGTTTTCGGGATCGCTGGTAAGTCGTTGTGTGTGACTGGGCCTTAAGAGTGGAAGCCTGTGTAATCTGGCTCAGGATGTCAGAGAAATGACAGTCTCATCTAGGCCACTCACATCAGCCTGCTCATGAAAGGATATCGAAACCAAGTCTTGTATTAGATTATGGTACAAATGTCAGCTCGCTGCGTCACCACAGATTTAGGTTGTCGGAATAGATTAACGATTCTTGTCATATCACAGTAATGAGCTTCAAAATATTTGACTCATCCTCAAAATGAGCCAATTCGTAAGGGTTCAGAGCAGTGGCATAGCTAGTGGTTTAGCTCGGGGGGGGGGGGGGGGGGGGGGGGCAAAACATATGAATGGGCTCCTAACCTGGTAACAGCTTTGGTAGCATGCCTTAATAATGGGTATACAGGAACCTCATCAGATGACCACACTTTTGCTTAAAATAAATCTACACAAAGTTCAACCCTGATATTACCGCCATATGGTGACCATATAGTGGTAGATATGAGTCCTGCAGTACATGTGAGATTATAGTATAGTTATATGTGGTGACTTACAGCTAATGTTCTTTTTGATGGAGTCATTCACTTTTCTTTCTGGCCCAGCCCGACATGACGACTTCTCCAGCCAGGACTCATCGGCAGAGATTGCAACAAAGACCCATCTGACTTCTCACATTTCCATCCCCGACCCCATCTATTCCCGACCTGCACAAACCCCTCATCCTCCTGACACCCCAATACTAAGCCACTGCTGCCATATGTGCCCCTATAACTGCATCTGCTGTGGTACAATAACAGTGCTCCTCTTACCGCTCCACATCCTAATGCCACCGCTGTACCCCCACATGGTAATAATGCCTCTTCTGTGCCTTCTAGATGGTAAAATTGCCCCCTCAAAATTATTATTGCCCTTGGAAAGTGCCCTAGAAAAGTGTTTACATTTTGTCCCTAGAATGTAATAATGTCCCCAGTGTGCCTGTGATGGTCACAATGCCCTGAGTGCCCCTATAACAATAATGCTTCTTAAGTGTCCACTTAACATTTAACATTCTCTCTGGTGTTTCCCAAGTACACAATATGATGGTCCCCATAGCCCCAAAGTATGATGTCCCCATAGTTCTCTATACAGAGTATGATTGGCCCACAGCTCCCTATAAAGTATAATGGACCCACAGCTCCTCTATACACAGTATGATGGGCCCATACCTCCCCTATACAAATTATAATGGGACCATAGTTCTCCTATACAAAGTATGATGGGCCCACACCTTCCCTATACACAGTATGATGAGCCCACAGCAGCCTATACACAGTGTAATGAGCCCACAGCTCCCTATACACAGTATAATGGGCTCACAACTCCCCTATACACAGTATAATGGGCCAATTGCTCCACTATACACAGCATGATTAGCCCACACTACGTTATCAGGCCCTTATAATATATAGCCCCCCTCCCCAACACACACATCACCTCATTACATACATGTTATCAGGCTCCCACACTGCATGGTGTAATAGCCCCCCTCCCCCACACACATCACATTATTACATACATGTTATCAGGCCCCCACACTGCATGGTGTAATAGCCCCCCTCCCCCACACACATCACCTCATTACATACATGTTATCAGGCTCCCACACTGCATGGTGTAATAGCCCCCCTCCCCCACACACATCACCTTATTACATACATGTTATCAGGCTCCCACACTGCATGGTGTAATAGCCCCCCTCCCCCACACACATCACCTCATTACATACATGTTATCAGGCTCCCACACTGCATGGTGTAATAGCCCCCCTCCCCCACACACATCACCTTATTACATACATGTTATCAGGCTCCCACACTGCATGGTGTAATAGCCCCCCTCCCCCACACACATCACCTTATTACATACATGTTATCAGGCTCCCACACTGCATGGTGTAATAGCCCCCCTCCCCCACACACATCACCTTATTACATACATGTTATCAGGCTCCCACACTGCATGGTGTAATAGCCCCCCTCCCCCACACACATCACCTTATTACATACATGTTATCAGGCTCCCACACTGCATGGTGTAATAGCCCCCCTCCCCCACACACATCACCTCATTACATACATGTTATCAGGCTCCCACACTGCATGGTGTAATAGCCCCCCTCCCCCACACACATCACCTTATTACATACATGTTATCAGGCCCCCACACTGCATGGTGTAATAGCCCCCCTCCCCCACACACATCACCTCATTACATACATGTTATCAGGCTCCCACACTGCATGGTGTAATAGCCCCCCTCCCCCACACACATCACCTTATTACATACATGTTATCAGGCTCCCACACTGCATGGTGTAATAGCCCCCCTCCCCCACACACATCACCTTATTACATACATGTTATCAGGCTCCCACACTGCATGGTGTAATAGCCCCCCTCCCCCACACACATCACCTCATTACATACATGTTATCAGGCTCCCACACTGCATGGTGTAATAGCCCCCCTCCCCCACACACATCACCTTATTACATACATGTTATCAGGCCCCCACACTGCATGGTGTAATAGCCCCCCTCCCCCACACACATCACCTCATTACATACATGTTATCAGGCTCCCACACTGCATGGTGTAATAGCCCCCCTCCCCCACACACATCACATTATTACATACATGTTATCAGGCCCCCACACTGCATGGTGTAATAGCCCCCCTCCCCCACACACATCACCTCATTACATACATGTTATCAGGCTCCCACACTGCATGGTGTAATAGCCCCCCTCCCCCACACACATCACCTTATTACATACATGTTATCAGGCTCCCACACTGCATGGTGTAATAGCCCCCCTCCCCCACACACATCACCTCATTACATACATGTTTTCAGGCCCCCACACTGCATGGTGTAATAGCCCCCCTCCCCCACACACATCACCTCATTACATACATGTTATCAGGCTCCCCACACGGCACAGTAATGAACACTCCATCATCACAGTAACGTACGTCCCTTCCTCACTGCACACAATCTTAGATCCTCTCAGCGCTCTTACCACCAGCCCGGAGCTCCATGTGCAGCAGGAGACGGAGCCAGAACTGAGCACCGCACAGGTTCTGGAGGAACAGCAGAGAATCCTCTGCAGACAGGTGCGCAGTGTGAAAGGACCTAAACCTCGTGACGCGGCCAAGCTGCTATATTTAAAGGTACAGTGTCCCTGATATAGTTAGTAGTATTGTAGCTGCGGATGGGCCCCTCTGAGCATGGGGCCTGAGGCGACCGAACCCTCTGCCCCCCCCGCTAGCTACGCTACTAGTTCGGCGTCAATACCATAATTATGTAGGACTTCTGAAAGAACTCCAAACCTTGTATAAATAAAGATTATAGAAAAGATGCTGCTGAGCACAAAAGCTTTCAGAAATAGAATTGTTAATAGTTTATTTTAATCAATTAACAAAATACAAAGTGAATGAAAAATTCAATGAAAGAGTTCGCCACTACTTTTACATTGATGGCCTATCCTTAGGATAGGTCATCAATGTCTGACAGGCCAGGGTCCGGCACCCAGCATCCCTACCGATCAGATGTTTTTGGTGCTCAGTTTAATAGAGATCACTTCAGGTCAAACTTTGATAAACAGTAGATGTGTGTAGCTGGGTTCCAGTGGTTGCTGCCAGTCCTGAGCTAATGGCACCAGTGGACACCTTTTGATTTCTGAGGGAGTATGTGTGATGTGTCTTGACCCTGCTGATCTAAGTTTCTGTGGATAACATCCGTACCTCAACATTACCCATTTCTTGGTGTTTCTTAAAAACAGCTTGAAGAGCTTTGAAGTCTATGCTGGGGAGAGACCTTTCTGATGCAGTACAACTATCTTGTGTTTTGTTGCCGTTTTCCATCTTGCCAAGGTGTATATACGACTTGTGATACGAAAAGAGAACAAAGTCCTGGAATTTATGATATGGCCCCTACATACCCTATACTCAACATCATTGAGTCTGTGTGGGATTACATGAAGCATCAGAAGGATTGGCACAAGACTACATACACACATCCATGAATATCTGTGGCTAGTTCTCCAAGATGTTTGGAACAACCTCTCAGCCTATTTCCTTCAAAAACAGTGTGCAAGTGTACCTCGAAGAAATTATGCTGTTCTTTAGAGTGCTCACACCAAATGTTGATTTGACTCAAATTTCCTTTGTTCATTCACTTTATTTTTTTTCAATTATCAAAATGCAAACTATTAACCTCTTACCGACATTTAACGTACTGGGTACATCCTGCCTCATGTCAGTATACTCACTGCCAGCTGCCGGGGGCAGTCGGCAGTGAATTCCACACATGTCAACTGATTTGAAGCTGACATGTGCGGCTATCAGGCATGAGTGGATCCTCTTTCTACTCGTGCCCATTAACCCCTTGCACTGCACTGTCAAAATGTGATAGCGCGTTGTGCGTCACAGCCGCGGTAACCACTCACTCACCCGGCTCCATTGGAAGTCATGTGATGTGATCGGATGTGGATCCGATGGTTGCCATGGTAGCACAGGGTCATGTGATGACTCCTGTAGCTACCATGAGTCAGTTCCTCTTACAGCCGTCAGAGAGCCGTGTGTGAGAGGAAAGCAGCTTTTCTGCAGATCAGAGCAATAATGCAGTGATCTACAGAAATGACAGAGTGATCAGACTGCTGATCCTTATAGTCTCCTAGGGGGACTAGTAAAATAAAAAAAAAAAAAGTTTTATAAAAATTAAAAAAAAAAAAAAATAAAAGTTCAAATCACCCCCCATTCGCCCCATTGAAAATGAAAGGGTTAAAAAAAGAAAAATATACAGATATTTGGTTTTGCCACGTTCAGAAATGCCCGATCTATCAAAATATAAAATCAATTAATCTGATCGGTACATGGCGTAGCGGCAAATAAATTCCAAACGTCAAAATTACAGTTTTTGGTTGCCACAAAATGCAATAACAGGCAATAAAAAGGTACCATCTGAGCAAAAATGGTACCATTAAAAATGTCAGCTCGAGACACAAAAAATAGATCCTGAAACATGAGAACGTTATGGTTTTAGGAAAATGGCGCAAAAAATGTGCCACTTTTTGCACAAACGTCTGAATTTTTTTTAACCCTTTAGATAACAGTAAACCCATACATGTTTAGTATCTATAAACTCGCACCGACCTCAAGCATCACACCGACGCATCAGTTTTACCATATAGTGAACACGGTGAATAAAATATTGCCAAAACAATTGTGCAATCGCACTTTTTTTTTGCAATTTTTCCGCACTTGGAATTCGTTTGCTGTTTTCCAGTACACTATATGGTAAAACTTATGGTTGCATTTAAAAGTACGACTTGTCTCGCTCAAAATAAGCCCTCATATGGCAAGATTGAAGGAAAAAAAAAAGTTACGCTCTCGGAAGAAGGGAAGCAAAAAACAAAAACTGAAAAATGGAAAATTGCCTGGGCGTGAAGGGGTTAACTTTTTTTTTTTTTTTTTTTTTTTTTTTAAAGCAATTTTACGTTGCAGAATTTGTTCCACAAATGCCTAATGTACAAAAGTAAGTGTATGTATATTAAAAATGAGAAATATTCAAAATGAGTAATAGTCCAATACTCACCTCTGAAATCCTCCGCCACTGCAGCAGAAATCCATCTTTCCATACTAAGTTGCAAAAATGGAGTCATGCCCACAACAAACAATGACCACTGCGGCATCACATTTTTGTGTCAACTACAGCATATCATCACATTGCGGTCAAGTATACAAAGACTGACACTGAGCAGCTTATACACCGGTGGTTTAAAAATAACGAAATATGGACTCTCTGGCTTCGGGCTGACTATGAACAAGCTTTTTCAGAAAGTGGGTCACTAAGTGCTTGGGGCTTATAGACTGGCATGAAGGAGGGCATTCCTGGGATGTTTGTCGGAATTCATTGTAAGATCAAGTTGGGGATTAAACACCTCCCTCAAATGAAGAGGCATAATTCTGCCTTATACATCTGCTTTTCTGGAAGATATATAGCTTGATTATTTTGTAATCATTAATACCTTATCTTTTACACATGCTGGTGAGAGAACAGGCAAAAGCTTTATTGTTTTTTATTTTAAGGCACCTAAAGAACCTAATAAAATACTAAGAAAATCTATTTAAAAAGAATCTGTCAGCTATTTAATCTGAGAACAGCATAATATAGGGCAAAAAAAACCTGATTCCAGTGATGTGGCACTTGCTCAGCAAGTTGCTGTAGTTTCTATAAAAGCAATATTTTATCAGTAGGAGATTATCATTAGAGGACCAGGTGTCATGTGCCAGCAGTCCTACTAATCTGTTTAACTACTCCCCCCACCACTGATTCGCTGCTTGCTAAAAAACGTATAGTGTATACAGGAAATTGCCAATCAGGGATGTGGGCAGGGTTATACAAAGCTTAGCACTGCTACATCTACAGAGAAAACAGTGGAATCAGATTTTTTACACCTACACCATACTGCTCTTAGGCGGGCTTTGCACACTACGACATCGCAGGTGCGATGTCGGTGGGGTCATGTCGAAAGTGCCGAACTTCCTGCGTCGCTCTCGACATCGTAGTGTGTAAAGCCTAGATGATACGATTAACGCGCGAAAAATCGTCGTAATCGTATCATCGGTGTAGCGTCGGCGAATTCCATAATTACGCTGACGCGACGGTCCGATGTGGTTCCTCGTTCCTGTGGCAGCACACATCGCTCTGTGTGAAGTCGCAGAAGCGAGGAACATCTCCTACCTGCGTCACCGCGGCTCCCGTCGGCTATGCGGAAGGAAGGAGGTGGGCGGGAAGTTTACATCCCGCTCATCTCCGCTCCTATTGGCCGCCTGCCGTGTGACGTCGCACGACTCGCCCTCTTAATAAGGAGGCGGTTCACCGGCCAGAGCGACGTCGCACGGCAGGTGAGTGCATGTGAAGCAGCCGTAGCGATAATATTTGCTACGACAGTTATCACAAGATATCGCTGCTGCGACGGGGGGCGGGGACTATCGCGCTCGGCATCGCAGCATCGGCTTGCGATGCCGCAGCGTGCAAAGTACCCCTTAGATTACATAGCAAAAACCTGCTGAGAAAGTTCATTTCAAACACACAATCCAGTCACTTACCTGTCTCCGCCAGGGCAGCAGCCACTTCATTTTGAGTTGAATAAATATTACAAGCGGACCACCGACATTGAGCCCCAAGTGCACACAAAGTCTCAATAAGAACCTAAAAATGAAGACACAGTATAATTGTCAGATATATCTATACCCAAAATGTCTACTATTACTATCACCAGGCGTTCAGATAGACTAACCCCAGTCTGAGCAGTAATGTGTGTACATCCCACTATCTTCGCTCCTGCTAGTGGTTTCTCCCCTTGTGCCCTCTTTCTCAGAGAGATAAGAGCTGTCATTTCTGTAAATGAAAAATAGATAAATACGGACTATTTCAGCTAATGATAAACTCTATTTATCTGTGTAAATTAAAGGTCTCCACCGCGGCATCTCCACAAACATGAGGAGTCACCTTGCTCTGCAATCTCAATCTCTCTCCGCCCAAACTCGGCTTGCTTAACGTTCTTGACACAGAAGTCGCTGCTGCCTTTCGAGGTGGTTTGTTGCTTGTCTCGTGGAGACATCTCATCATCTGAACTGTCTGTGTAGGAAGCGACTAACAAAAGAACAAAGTAAAAGAAATATTACATCCAGTATACTCCTTCCAAAACAAGATATATTAATAAAGAAAACTTTAAACATAGTTTTTAGGGCACAATACTGTATTTTATGGATGTGCTGTGCCTGATGGAAAAGTTACACTTCAAAGAATAGAAATCACACGACTTTTGGAGCCCAAATAACAAAAAGTTTTCCAGTTTTAAAATCCTCCTTTCACCTGGCTCATTTTGTTTAAAAAAAAAAAAAAAAATAATAATAATATTCGCTTTACTCCCTCTCCCCGGGTCCAGCGTGGAATATTCACTGCTGCTCCAAGTGTCCGTTATTGTCAGTGTTGATGTTACACGGAGAGAGCTGCAGCCAATCACTGTGGTCAGCAACTTGAGCGACTCAGGCAAAGCCACAGAGCTAAGTGATTGGCTGCAGTGTTGCCAACGTGACACAATAACAGAATAACAGATAATGGGGGCAGTGGCAGGGACTTAATGGACCCAAGGAGGTTTAGTAAAGCTCAGGGGGTTGTTTAAACAAATGGCATGGGGACAGGGATTTTCTAAAACAGGAAAATCTTTTTAAAAGGAATCTGTCACCGGATTTTTGCCACCTTATCTGAGACCAAGATAACGTAGAGACTGAGATCCTGATTCCAGAGATGTGTCACTTACTGGGCTGCTTAGTGTAGTATTGATAAAATCACTGATTAATCAGCAGTAGATTATCGTTAGAGGGCTACTTGACCTGCTGCCAGGTAGTCCAGCATATTCATGAGCTCTGTATAACTGCAAGATCTGCAGCAGAGAAAACATTGATTGTATCAATATGACAGCAAACAGCTCAGTAAGTGACACATCGCTGGAATCAGGGTCTCCGTCTGTACATTATGCTGCTCTCAGATGAGGTAGCGAAAACCTGCTGACAAGGTCCCTTTAAAATGTCACCTCCTGAATATAACACAGGCTGCTACTAATCAGTGTAAATGAGATTTATCCACTTAGAATCTTTTTTTCTATGAATTAATAGTATACAGTGGCATGTAAAAGTTTGGGCACCCCTGGTCAAAATTACTGTTATTGTGAACAGTTATGTAAGTTAAAGATTAAATGGTCTCTAAAAGGCATAAAGGTTAAGATGACACATTTCCTTTGTATTTTAGACAAAAAAATAATTTATTTCATCTTTTTCTTTGGGCTGATGCAAAAGATTAGTCACACTTAGAAATTTGTGTGGTCAGATAACTCTGACCAAGGTATGGCCTCTCATGGTCTAAATGAATCCGAGTTTTTCCTCCTTCTTGTGACCCTTGTTGACTGTTTAATTACAACCCCCTTTTTTCTGTTACTCCTTTTTCCCCATTTGTTTTTTATTAGTCTTTATGTCTTATACAATTTTTGTTTGAATTTGTCTGTAGGTCATTTTAATATTGTTCATGGTACGATTTCATCATCAAAACCTTCTTGGATTCTTGGGAGCGTCGGATTGATCCCCGACATGCGCACCAATAACCCGAGGAATTGTAGGAAATCTGGCCGTATGCGCATTAGATCCGGCGCAATACCACGGTCACGTGATCGGATGTAATGCTAACATGTTAGTGGCCATCAGGAATTCATATTAGTAGTCTGTCTTTTAAGAAATCCGTTAAGATATCAGACGGTAAAAGTTTAGTTTAGATTAGCTTGTTTTTCGGAAATTTTCCCAGACACCTGGAGTTATAGTTCTAGAGAGAAAATACATGTTTATAGTTGTGACGACATGGACACCCAATACCTCTCATGGGTTAAAGTTTCTTAACATTCAGCCAGACGTATTGTTCTATTGTGTATTACCTCATGTTTGCTTAGCTATTGTTTCTCCAGACCCTTCCAGTAACCATTGTAATGTAGTTGTGTATTGCTAATGTGATTACCTTAGTAGCCATTGTCGAGTCTGTGACTTGCAGACTTCATATAGATATCCTCAGTCTTTCTATGCACACCAATTAAATGAACATTATCCATGCAGCTTGAGATTCATTCAATGGGAGAGGCGATCTTGTCCAACCAATCAATGAGGACGCAGTGTATCCAAGTGGAAGGCTGTGGCTATAAAAGGGATTTCTTTAAGCCACCAGGTGGTTGTTGATGGATGTTGATGGATCCAGTCTAAGCTCTTAGGAGCTGACTAGAAGATCAGGATATCTTATGGCTTCAATCTAGGGACTCCGGTTCCGGTTGGTGACCATATCCACAGCCTAGGGATTTCGACTCCGGCTGCCAGGATTGTATCATCATACCAGGACTACCTAAGGAGGACACTCATGTTGGGACAGTTCAGTCACCTGTTACAGACTTTGCAGACCTCAGACAGCTTCCTAAATCTGGCATTATTCCTTTCTCGGTGGGTGCCCGCCAAAAGCGGGGTGCTGCTGGATTGGAGTAAATAGCCCTGGAACCTCTGAGGCATGGACATTCTAAATCCCTGGTGAGCCAGCGGAAGGGTGAGACTCTGTTGCCTGTTACATTTGTGTTTTGCTGGTTATGTGTTATGTGCCGTTAATTGTTTGGGGATCCAATAAAGTCTAATTATTGTGATTCCCTCACCCTGTGTTGTCTGAGTAGTGTTACGCCCACGGTTAAGGAGGCCGGCGTTCAGTTGGGATGAGCCCTGAGCCACGCTGTCTTTCTAAAGGCGGCGGGTTTTAGCGGACGAGAGCACCCACTGAGCCCCGTGTCTCCACAATAGTATCACTCAGTACCACACAGTTTTCTTATCAATGTTTACTGAGAATATGCATGTTTATGTATGGTAAAACATCTGAAACGAGGAACTTTTGGCATGTCTCATCTGGTGACATATTTGTCCGGTGTAGATTGACATCTGAAGAGTTGGCCACTTAGAAGAGGGATGCTATATTGGACAAATGGAACCTATTAGAGTTTGTGTAACAATTAGTTATGTAAGCAATTTGTTTTCAAGTGAGATATAGACTGGTGAAGATTACAGCGAAGTCAGAAGCCTGCTTTACCTGTGGATTAAGAGAAAACGCCCATTTCACCACAGTGTGGATCCCAGGAGTTTCTCTGTCTTTGCTGTTTTTGCTTCTCACAGCTGATGTTTCTGGGCAGATGATGTGTTGCTCCTGGTGAAGTTTTTGTTTTCCTACGTAGTGTGTAATGTAAGTACTTTACCTTTGTGATTCATATTATGCAACAGTGTACACAATATCACACTATTTCCTATTTTCTGTAATCATTTAATCATTGTAATAAAATTAATCACTTTCTTTAAAGCCGTATCCGATCCCTTTAAATACTTGGCAAAACACCAGAATCACATGTCCTTTGTAAAGGTCCTGTTAGGCAGCATGGCATTTACACTCCTCCAATAAAAAGCAGGCTGTAGATCCGCAAAACAATCATTGAGGAGGGTCACCTCTGCTTACAGCGCTGCAGGACCCATACAGAATCCATAGGTATCTGTATCTGGCACTTTAAGGCGGGCTTTGCACACTACGATATCGCAGGTGCGATGTCGGTGGGGTCAAATCGAAAGTGACGCACATCCGACGTCGCTCTCGACATCGTAGTGTGTAGAGCCTTTTACATACGATTAACGAGCGCAAAAGTGTCGTTATCGTATGATCGATGTAGGGTCCAACATTTCCATAATGCCGCTGCTGCGACGGTACGATGTTGTTCCTCGTTCCAGCAGGCAGCACACATCGCTGTGTATGAAGCCGCTGGAGCGAGGAACATCTCCTACCTGCGTCCCGGCCGGCTATGCGGAAGGACGGAGGTGGGCGGGATGTTTACGTCCCGCTCATCTCCGCCCCCCTGCTTCTATTGGCCGCCTGCCATGTGACATCGCTATGACGCCGCACGACCCGCCCCCTTAGGAAGGAGGCGGTTCGTCGGCCAGAGCAGGGCAGGTGAGTGCATGTGAAGCTAACGTAGCGATAATGTTCGCTACGGCAGCAATCACAACATATCGCTGCTGCGACGAGGGCGGGGACTATCGCGCTCGACATCGCAGCATCGGCTTGCGATGTTGCAGTGTGCAAAGTACCCCTAAGTCCTTACTCACCTGTTCTCTGCCTATAGTGGTTTACATCATTATATTACACCTTTGGTGTTTACTGGTGCTGCACTTTATCTTTATTGTGGCATTTTGTGTTTGTTATTGTGTGTTTTTAATGTGCTTGAATAAAGATGTGTTATACTGCACTTAAAAACTCTTTTCTATTGTATGTCTGTAAACTTTGCCCAAAGTGTCAGACATTAATTAACCTGTTAGGGTTATGTCTTGTTCACTATCATCATTGGGAAAGGCCAGGTGATGCAGATTTCACAGCTATATAAAACTCCAACCTCCTTTAACCTCGTGCCAATAAACAGCAGCTATAGAACGGTGGAGGTCAAGATTAGGTCTGTTAGACCAAGCTAAATTTCCGTAAGAGCTGCTTGTAAAATTGCTAGAGAGGCAATGTCACGGTAGGTACAGGGAAGTACCAATCGAACAGCGAAAGGGAAGGGAAACCTTGTGTCTAGGAAAGGGGGAGATGGTGACCCTTGACCAAGCCTTCCGCTGGGCCCTGGCTTCCCTCACCACCTTAGATAGGTTCCGCAAATATGCGCCAAGCCAGATACCTGACCCTGAAGTAGGCCCCAGGTAGGGAGCAGATGCAATAAGCACTTAGTCAACCCTACTAAGCTCTACTGAAGACCCAGGGATAACAAAGGGGGAAAGTAAACTAATAACTTATCTCCAGATGGCACAGGACGAGGAATTTCAACAACAACAAAGTTTCTCCAGATGTATACAAGCCGACTGCTTGCACTGAACACTTGTTAAGGGTATTAGACTTACCACAAGCACAGAATAAGGGGAAATGAGGGCATATAAAGACACCAATGGAAGTGCTAATGAAAAACATCTGAAAGGGTGAAGAACTCTGCAGAGTACTATATATAAAGGGATGAAAACCAAGCAGAGGACTTACATAAGATACCAAATACACCAAATAGGAATAATATAAGGTCAGGGAGGAGTTTGTGCATCCAAATGCTGTGAACTTCTATAGCCGGACACCACAGGACTGTCTGTCACCTGTCACATACCCCTGACAGGCAAATCAGAACCCCTCCTTGACCTTCAGGAAGATTTAGCATACAACATAGGAGTTGTGGTAAATTGGTAAATTGTTCTACTATTCAGAGACACCTGCACAAAAATGGCCTTCATGAAAGAGTCATCAGAAGAAAACCTCTCCTGCATCGTCATCAGAAAATTCTGCGTCAAATCTAGTATTCAAAAGAACATCTAAACAAGCCTGATGCATTTTGGAAACAAATGGACCGATGAGGTTAAAATAGAACTCTTTGGCGTCAATGTTTAAAGGTAAGTGTGCAAAAAAAAGGCACAGAATTTCAGAAAAAGAACGTCTCATCAACCATTAAGCATGGGGGTGGATCAGTTATGCTTTGGGGCTGTGTTGAAGCCAATGTCATGGGGAACATTTCACAGGTAGAGGGAAGAATGGATTCAATGAAATTTCAACAAATGGTGCAAGCTGAAGGTTCTACGATGACCCTCACAGTCCCCTCATCTAAGCATCATTGAAAATCTGTGGCTAGACCTCAAAACAGTAGACCCAAAAATCTCACAGAACTGAAAGACTTTTACATGGAAAAATGGATGAAAATCCCTCAAACAAGAGCTGAAAGACTCTTGACTGGCTACAAAAAGCATTTACAAGCTGTGATACTTGCCAAAGGCAGTGATCACTACGTGCTAACCATGTAGGGCGCCCAAACGTTTGCACCGGCCCATTTTCCTTTTTTGCTACTTTTAAGATGTAAAAGATGAAAATGTTTTTGTTTCACTAAAATACAAAGGAAATGTGTCATCTTTACCTTTATGCCTTTTAGAGATCATTTCATATTTACCTTGCTTAAAGGGTTATTCCCATCTCCAAGATCCTGTCCTAATATGTAGTAGGTGTAATAATAATAATAATAATAATAATAATATTAGCAAATACCTCTAATTAGAAATGTAGTATAGTTCTGATTCACTGTTGGTTACCTCATGTAGGCATTGCAGGACCTTAGGTATCCATGTTACAACCACAAGCAACTAACAACCTCTATATGCGTGGTTGTAACCATGGATACCCAAGGTCCTGCAATGCCCTGAATATGAGGTAAAATGACAGTGAATCAGGAGAACTATACTACATTTCTAATTGGAGGTATTTGTTATTATTACACCTACTACATATTAGGATAGGATCTTGGAGATGGGAATTCCCCTTTAACTGTTCATAATAAAAGTAATTTTGAGCAGGGGTGCCCAAACATTTACATGCCACTGAATGTGTTACAAAACGTTCATTTTTAAAGTGGTAATAAGTAACCATGGAACAATGTACGTGACTGACAGAAACTTCTTGTGATTACAGCGCTCTGCTTCCTTGTTTTTGACATTACTGACTGGGGCCTTACAGACACAGCTTTGGCAAATAACTGCACCCTAAAGATGTTATTTCATCTGCAGATTTTTCTCCATTTACTGTTGCCTATACATGAAGGCTCTGATCATTTTTATCAGGTTGACATTACATACACACTTTTTAGGGTCTTTTCTTGATGCTCTTCTTCACACACTTTTTGTGTTTTCGTTTGTACAAAAGAATGGAAAAATGTCTGAAAGTATTAACTAGTATCATTATTGTGCCAGCTATGATCTCGTGCTGCCTTCCACCATTCCCTAAAAGCAGAATGAAGTGCCTGGAAAATGGTGGTATGTAAAGGCAACCTAAAGGGGGTCTCTGGAGTCCTATAAAGGCAAATTAGTGGTGGTCTGAGAGATGAAACAGCCATCAAGGCTATTGGCTCTTCTTCATTGTGACTGTAGGTTCTGCAACTTGGGTTAACAGTAAGGCTATGTGCACACGTTGCTTTCTTATGTGCAGATTTTCCGCACATGAAAAGCATGTTTTAGCAGGAAAAAAACTGCTGAAAAAACACACATTTTTTATTGCGTTTGCATACACCCACATACATACCAGAACTGTAGCTGTCAGTGGATGACTGAGAGATCGAGCGTGACAGAGATCTGCGTCCCGTCTTAGTTGGGAACTTGCTGAACTCTTGCATGTCATCTGCAAACTGGATCTGCTTCAGGAAAGAGGCAAATGGAGACATAATTACTATTTATCAGTTCTAGGCACTACACAGATCATATTATATATAAAACTAGCTGTAGTACCTGGCGTTGCCCAGGATAGTATGTAAATATCTCTATCTCTCTCACACTCTCCCTCTCTGTTTGTCTCCCTGACTGTCTCTGTCGATCTCTCTCTCTCTGTTTCTGTCTTTCTTTGACTGTCTCTCTCCCTGTCTGTCTCTCTGTCCATTTCTCTCTCTCCCTTTTTCTCTGTCTGTCTCTAGCCATCGCTCTCTGTCTCTCTCTAGCCATCACTCTCTGTCTGTCTCTCTCTCTTTCACTGACTCGGTCTCTATCTCTTTGTCTCTCTCTTTCTGTCTGTCTCTGTATCTGTCTCTGTTACTGTGTCTCTTTCTATCCATCTCTATCACTGTCTCTCTCTCTCTGACTGTCTCTATATCTGTCTCTCTCTATCTGTCTCTTTCTCTCTGTCTGTCCATCTGTCTCTTTCTCTGTGTGTCTCTCTCTCTTCATCTGTCTGTCTCTCTCTCTCTGTATCTCCACCGAAATCATATTACCTCACACATAAGCTTCTTATACTGAGAATAGCCTTCGTTGCCTATAGCAACCAATCACAGCTCCTATTAATGACCTGTAGCTCCCAGCTCCATTGACTTTAATGTAAGCAGGTTTTTTGGAGAATAACTGTAAAGCGCAGGGTTAAATTTTGCCCTCAAAACATAGCCTATGACGTTCCCTGAGTCACATGAGGCGTCTGTGCAAAATTTCCTAATTGTAATTGCGACGGTGTGGATTCCTTTAGCGGACATACATACATACAGTTTTATATGTTAGATAATTGACAGTGTTTCTGTATGGACATCGCTTTTTATTTTTACACTTGACAGTTTTAGGCTATGTGCCCATGTTGCGTTCTGTCCCTGCAGAAATTTCTGAAGCGATTTGAACAGCACACGTGCGCTTCAAATCGCTGCAGAAACACTGCGCACTGAAAAGCCGATTTCTTGCGCTCTGGATGCAGCCCCTCCCATAGACAGAGCGGGGGCTGCATGCAAAGCGCATGAAAGAAGTGACATGTCACTTCTTAGAACGCAGCGATTCGGCAGTCGGCACAATCTTGATAAATTGTGCTGGGGACGCAGAACGCAGTGTAACTGCATAAAAATACGCTATGTGGGCACACAGCCTTATGCTTGAGGGTGTTGTGGAAATTGTCGCAGACCTGACACCTGTTCTGAGGACACTTCAGGATGGGGTTTGCACCATCTGCCATATAAGTATAACCTGTGATACCTGCTAGAACATGTAACTAATAGCTCTACGTGTCAGTGCTGCCCTTTATCACAGTGTTCGGTGTCTATCCCAGTCTATATCGTATCCTTCAGGTTGTACACCAGTATACGGCACTTTTTGTTTATATCATGTCTGTTTCCCCCTTCTCTAAGTATCTGATATCACGGCTCAGTAGTTTATGAAACTATATTTCACAGCACTCCCTAGCAGCCACAGGCTGTTAGGGCATGTTGGGTGTAGTAGTTCAACAAGGCCTGACGCGCCATATCTGATCCCTGTCCTACACATCTGCTTTCATTAAATAGTAGCATAACAATGCTTTCCAAAAATGTGCCCACCTGAGAAGGCTTCTGAGGAGGTGAAATAGAAGCCATGTTTAGCAGGTTTACGCAGCTTTATCTCTGACAACAGCTGCAGTTTTAGGAGAGCAGTAACCAGACACTGGTATGTGAGCCTAAAAAAAATATTTTCCTGCAGATATAGGGTTAATCTGAAGATAAATAGTATATTAATACTGTCTGCCCACCTTACTGAAAGTGCAGCTACAGGGATAAAATGAAGCTATTTTCTACTGGAAGCCACCAGCTCTCAGTCAAGGGGGCAGTGCACAGAATGATTACAGTCACCACTCACTATATTGTCAGCAGTGGCCATAAGCACGCCTTGCACTTTGATTGACAGCCGGCTCTGCAGCACTTCTGGGCAAAGTGAGCGGTCAATCAAAGTGTCAGTGAGTGCTTACAGCCAACACTCACGGTACAGTGAGCAGAGACTGTAATGTCCCCCTACACCACTCCCCCATGACTGAAAGGTGGCAGGTCACTTTCTCCTGGTAGCCACACAGTCAGTAAGGTGGCCAGGCAACATTGTAATGCTATTAACCCTTTATCTGCAAGTAAATACCAGTTTCTTAGGGACAGGCCAGAACGCATCTGTCGGATTTTATGCAGGCAAGATGTGGCTGCCTTTTCCATGTGTTCAGTGCTACCTCTAGTGTTGTCAGAGTAGTAGCACCCTTCTACACCCCGGTATTAGTCATGGCATCTAGTTGGGCTTTCATAAGGGCACTGCTCCGAGTGATAAGCCATTATCCATCTAAAATGACTGCTCACTATGCTTGCATGGCCAAAATTACTGGAATGTGGATATATTTAATTTCTATAAAATCACATCACAATACTCTACCCCTGAACTATTTTATTAGAAAGCATGAGAGCAAACATGTTAGAGAACCTTTGTGTGAGAAACCTACAATGACCCGAACAATACATGAGACGGAGAATAAAGGAAAGGCAGTAAACACAGCTCAGCAAACACAGATCACGCTGGCTCATAAATCTGAAATGTCTGCTTATGACACAGGAAAATTCCTTCTGAGATGCTGGAATTTCTGGGATCCACGTGCTGCCGCATCAGTCATGTAGTACAGGAATCACCGCACTGAGCACAAGAGAGGGAGCTGCGGATTATCAGAGCGTAATCCTTACCCTCAGCATGGGCCGCAGCAATGCTTAACATATTCTAAAAATATTAAATATATCCAAAGCAGCTTAAAGAGGTCCGAGAGTTAAACCAGCATCCGTCAGAGGTCTGAACAATGGGCCGAGCAGCACAGACTCTTACGGATTACAGCAAGAGCATTCAGAGCGCAAACATGGGGGCAGGGAGCTCACAGCACTACACTAACAGACGTCCATGTTGCAGGTCAACGATGGGCAGCCGGGGATGTAAGAAGTCAGGAAAAATAGCATGTAGGTCACGGTGTCAAGAGGTCAGTAACTGCAGCAGCAATGACTGCACCAAACGCTGCAGCTACAGTACCGGCACCATGGAGGAGATCAGTGCAGTCTCACGCACACGCAGATTATTCTTTCCTTGCTGATTTGAAGCAGTTTCCTATCTGCTGTATGTCAATTCTTTCAGCGTATTTCACCAATTCACATGAATGGGGAATAAACGCATCATAAACGGTTTAAGGCTATGTGCGCACGCTGCGGATTTTACCGCGGATTTGCTGCAGAAAATGCTTCTAACATTTCTGAAGTCATTTCCCAGCAAAACCTATGGGTATAAAAAAATGCTGTGCACACACTGCGTTTATTTTTTATACCTGCAGATTTACCCGCGGAATTTCCGCTGTGGAATTAATGTGCATGTCACTTGTTTTCTGCAGGTACCTGCGGTTTTTGCCATAGATAATGGTAAAAACCCGCAGGGACCAACCTGTGGCAAATCCGCACCAAAACTGCACCAAACCGCATGCGGATTTCGTTGCAGTTTTGGTGCGGTTTTTTTACCGCTGGAGCGAGATTCTTTCAAAAGGGTACAGTTTTTCCTTAAGAAAAAGTCAATTTCTAGTGCGCACATAGCCTTAAAAGAACAAGTGTAAAACGCCTTCAAAAACAAGTTAAAATAAGTGTTTCCAGTGCAGGAATTTCTGCTGCAAATATTTTATGTGTTCACATACTCTCACATAGGAAAAAAAAATAAAAAACTATTACTCTACGTCTACTACTTTATATAACCTCCATGATTTTGAAGGACAGCTCCAAGTCTTCTCGGCATGGAATGAACAAGTTGATTACATATTACAACAGCTATCTTTTTCCATTCCTTAAGAATGATCTCTTTTAGAGCCTGGATGCTGGATGGAGAGTGGGTTCAGATCAGGAGACACTTAGCCACTGAGTCACTTATTCATACTGTTCTTCAGAAATGCAACAGATGTTCTGGATCGCTGTCATGTTCGGGAATTCGCTGCTTTCCTGCTCACTGTGATGGACGCAGAAACACCACTTGTAATAGAGTTTAATGAGACTTAAAGGGAACCTGTTGTGTAAAAAAAAATGCTATTAACCTAACGATATGGGGTTAATCTGCAGGTTAATAGTGTTTTGAACCTGCCCAGCGCCTGCACTTAGAGCCCCATTGCCGGGAGGAAATTAATGTTATTCCTTTTGGCAGTGTTCAGCTTCCGGTCATCAGGGTGGCACTAGCATGGGTTCAGTCACCGCTCTGTGTATGGTTGTAACCGGGCACTCTGCAATGACTGACAGCCAAATCAGCATTAGAGTCGACTGCCAGTCATTGCCAGGTGCACGGTTACAACCATCACTCACTATACACAGAGTGGTGACTGAACCCGTGCTAGTGTCACCCTGATGACTGGAAGCTGAACGCTGCCGGGAGGAATAAAGTTAATTTCCTCCCGGTAGTGGGGCACCAAGTGCAGGCGCTGGGCAGGTTAAAAACACTATTAATCTGCAAATTAACCCCTATAACTGCAGGTTAATAGTGTTTTTTCATATGACAGGTTCCCTTTAAGTCTCATTGAACCCTGTTACAAGTGCTGTTTCCATGTCATGACAGCGAGCAGGAAAGCATTACCGGGCTCTGAGGGACGCTGGAATGCTCGGTCACCATTTATACACAGAGGCTAATGAAAATGTCTCATTGTCCTCCGTAACCTTCCTCCTTTGGCAGCTCTTGTCCGCAGCACTGAGGTTTGTGATTTGTTTTATTAATGGTGGGAGCACAACCTTTCCTCTACTCCAGCTGCACATTATGTACCCACAGGCCTAGGATTGTACAGATTTCCTAATTCATTGTGGGTAATCCAGACAGGCTCAGGTCACAGACGTTTTCCTTTATGCTCGGTGCAGGAATGACGAGTTCTCTCTATACACTGATCAATGGTGAAATCCCATCTGCCACATGACGAGTTTTCCCTATACACTGATCAATGGTGAAATCCCATCTGCCACATGACGAGTTCTCCCTATACACTGATCAATGGTGAAATCCCATCTGCCACATGACGAGTTCTCCCTATACACTGATCAATGGTGAAATCCCATCTGCCACATGACGAGTTCTCCCTATACACTGATCAATGGTGAAATCCCATCTGCCACATGACGAGTTCTCTCTATACACTGATCAATGGTGAAATCCCATCTGCCACATGACGAGTTCTCTCTATACACTGATCAATGGTGAAATCCCATCTGCCACATGATGAGTTCTCTCTATACACTGATCAATGGTGAAATCACATCTGCCACATGACGAGTTCTCCCTATACACTGATCAATGGCGAAATCCCATCTGCCACATGACGAGTTCTCTCTATACACTGATCAATGGCGAAATCCCATCTGCCACATGACGAGTTCTCTCTATACACTGATCAATGGTGAAATCCCATCTGCCACATGACGAGTTCTCTCTATACACTGATCAATGGTGAAATCACATCTGCCACATGACGAGTTCTCCCTATACACTGATCAATGGCGAAATCCCATCTGCCACATGACGAGTTTTCCCTATACACTGATCAATGGCGAAATCCCATCTGCCACATGACGAGTTCTCTCTATACACTGATCAATGGCGAAATCCCATCTGCCACATGACGAGTTCTCTCTATACACTGATCAATGGTGAAATCACATCTGCCACATGACGAGTTCTCTCTATACACTGATCAATGGTGAAATCCCATCTGCCACATGACGAGTTCTCTCTATACACTGATCAATGGTGAAATCCCATCTGCCACATGACGAGTTCTCCCTATACACTGATCAATGGTGAAATCCCATCTGCCACATGACGAGTTTTCCCTATACACTGATCAATGGTGAAATCCCATCTGCCACATGACGAGTTCTCTCTATACACTGATCAATGGTGAAATCCCATCTGCCACATGACGAGTTCTCCCTATACACTGATCAATGGTGAAATCCCATCTGCCACATGACGAGTTCTCTCTATACACTGATCAATGGTGAAATCCCATCTGCCACATGACGAGTTTTCCCTATACACTGATCAATGGTGAAATCACATCTGCCACATGACGAGTTTTCCCTATACACTGATCAATGGTGAAATCCCATCTGCCACATGACGAGTTCTCTCTATACACTGATCAATGGTGAAATCCCATCTGCCACATGACGAGTTTTCCCTATACACTGATCAATGGTGAAATCACATCTGCCACATGACGAGTTCTCTCTATACACTGATCAATGGTGAAATCCCATCTGCCACATGACGAGTTCTCTCTATACACTGATCAATGGTGAAATCCCATCTGCCACATGACGAGTTTTCCCTATACACTGATCAATGGTGAAATCACATCTGCCACATGACGAGTTTTCCCTATACACTGATCAATGGTGAAATCCCATCTGCCACATGACGAGTTCTCTCTATACACTGATCAATGGTGAAATCCCATCTGCCACATGATGAGTTCTCTCTATACACTGATCAATGGTGAAATCCCATCTGCCACATGATGAGTTCTCTCTATACACTGATCAATGGTGAAATCCCATCTGCCACATGACGAGTTCTCCCTATACACTGATCAATGGTGAAATCACATCCTTTAAAGTCAGGGACTATTTTATATTTTTATTATGGGCCGAAGAACTATTAGACAGGTAGTTGCAGATCTTTGCTGGCAGAAAGCAGTCACAGGCCTCTCCTGACGGCGATACTTACAGCATCCATTGACGTCACCTAGTCAAAGCAGCTACATTTCTTCTGCCCTGCTCTGTTGCCAGGGTGTAACTGACGATGTAAGGATGATTGACAGCCAGCCCAGCGACCTAACTGCAGGAAACCGGGTGTAAATCAGCATGACGTCAGCAATCACGCCCCATCAACAGAATGGATGAGGAAGAGCTGCAGAATTTCCAGCAGGAGTGGTCACTGACCACTCTAAACTCATGCCGGTTACAACAGGCACGTAGTATGCAGTTAGTTTTTTCTAAAAAAAATAAATAAATACAAAAAAAAAAAATCAAATTGTTCTGGACAACCCCTTTAAGAGCAAATAATTACTACAAAAGATCTTATGGCGCAAAAAAAGTTGTAATATTTGCAGAGTGTTCCTTCTAATCAGCTATGGAACAATATTCTTGTTATTCAGCATAGCACATTGGACCGGACATTACAGCCATCACTGCAAACTTCATTATAACTTGTTACCGGAGGCTTGGAGGGTGCACAACCCATTAATCAAGTTATACAACTTGTGCTGTTTCCTCAGAGCTTCAGCCATACAATCTAGTAACAGGAAAATGGCAGCGTTTGGTCAATTTTTTACCTCAGTATCTTTAAGCCAAGACCAGGAGTGGTAATTAATATAGAAGTGGTGCCCATGTTTTCCTCTGATTGTTTCACTGCTGGTTTTAGCTAAAAAAAATACTGAGGTAAAAACTCACCAAATACTCAACGTGTGCATGTGGCCTTACAGATACTGAGGTAAAAAGTCACCAAATACCAAATGTGTGCACGTAGCCTAAAGGCCGCTTTACACGCTGCGATATCGTTACCGATATTGCTAGTGTGCGTACACGCCCCCATCGGTTGTGCAACACGGGCAAATCGCTGCCCGTCGCGCACAACATCGCTCAGAACCATCACACGTACTTACCTGCCTAGCGACGTCGCTGTGACTGGGGCGGTTCGTTCGGCGTCACAGCGACGTCACTAAAGGGGGCTTTACACGCTACGATATCGTTAATGTTTGGTTGTCGGGGTCACGTTGTTAGTGACGCACATCCGGCGTCATTAACGATATCGCAGCGTGTGACACTAACCAGCGACCTTAAGCGACCTCAAAAATGGTGAAAATCGTTCACCATGGAGAGGTCGTCCCAAACTCAAAAATCGTTAAGGGTTGTTTATCCATGTTGTTCATCGCTCATGCGGCAGCACACATCGCTATGTGTGGCACCGCAGGAGCGAGGACCGTCTCCTTACCTGCCGCCGGCCCCAATGCGGAAGGAAGGAGGTGGGCGGGATGTTACGTCCTGCTCATTTCCGCCCCTCCGCTTTGATTGGCTGGCCACTTAGTGACGTTGCGGTGACGTCGCTGTGCTGCCGAACGTCCCTCCCCCTTGAAGGAGGGATTGTTCGGCAGTCACAACGCCGACGCCGACCAGGTAAGTGCGTGTGACGCTGCCGTAGCGATAATGTTCGCTACGGCAGCGATCACAAACAATCGCATGCGCGACGGGGGCGGGTACTTACACGCTCGATATCTCTAGAAATTGCTAGCGATATCGCTACCGTGTAATGCCCCCTTAAGAGGCCTCCCAATAGAAGCGGAGGGGCGGAGATGAGGGGACGAACATCCCGCCCACCTCCTTCCTTCCTCATTGCAGGCGGGACGCAGGTAAGGTGAGGTTCCTCGTTCCTGCGGTGTCACGATGTGTGCTGCCGCAGGAACGAGGAACAACATCACTACTGCAGCAGCAACGATAATCGAGATTGGGGGGGCATGTCACCGATTAGCTATTTTGAACATTTTTGCAACGATTCAAAATAGCTAATAAGTGTCACACGCAACGACATCGCTAACGCGGCCGGATGTGCGTCACAAAATCTGTGACCCCAACGAGATCGCTTTAGCGATGTCGTAGCGTGTAAAGCGGCCTTTAGGCTACATGCGCACGCTGCATCTTTTTGTGTTTACAAACTGCAGCCAAAATGCAGCCAAAACTGCACGTGGTCAGAGAGAGCCTGGAAATGTCACGAAAAATGCTTGTAATTGTAGGTGCGTTTTTGGTGCGTTTTTCACAACATGCGTTTTTGCTGCATTTTTGTGACAAATGTTGACAAACGCAGGAAGAATGAACATGCTGCATTTTTTTGTCACAAACTTTTGACAAATAAAACGCAGACAAATAAACTGCAATGTGGGCAGCAAATCTGACTTCTCATAGACTTTGCTGGGAAGTCAAATGTCAGAAAGTTCTGACAACAAAACTGCAGCAAAAAAAGCAGCGTGTGCATGTAGCCTAACAGATAGAGGTAAAAACTCATCAAATACTGAATGTATGCGCATAGACTATTTGTGCAGGTGAAATCCACAGTGCACTAAAGTGCTAGTAAATTCAGTAAAATTTCACAAATGTCATCCCCATATAGTACCAAAATATTGGTACTCGGTGGTGAATCTGCACCAAAATAAGTAACACATTTTGTGGACTATAAGACAATCACAATGCGAGAAAATCTCACATTGCACCCTGACCAATGTTATTTAGTAAGGCAGAGCAGATCTGCATTTATTTTATTGATGCCAAACTGGCATGAGAGAAAACTGGCAGCACACTGAGGTTGGCAGAGTATATTGGACAGTGCACACCCATACAAGTCTATGGGTACGTGATACATCTGACTGCACTGATCACATCCAAGAGCAGTCCAATATACACGAGACAGAAAATGGAGAAGATGGAGAAATTAATCCCTCCATCTTCTCCTCACCTGTGATTCAATTCTTACATGCAAGAGATTTACTTCATAGAAAAATGATGCTCGGCGCGCGCTCGCAGCAGAGCCTGAGCTGAGTGTCACATCCGATGATATTGTATGAGTACATACGCTTGAGCGCAGACTTAGAAAAAACACTTCTGTCCAGGGCTGATTTTCCACCTTTTGCGCCACCGCCTACACTGGAATGAAGTCACTAGATTGTGCCCGCTGTGGTACCTCAGCCCAAACACTGCATACAGCAGGGCAGAGCATCAGGGAATGGGGCTATGAGAGTAGTTTTTATGTTATTTCATCAGTCAGTACTTGAAGGGGGCTGCAGGGTGAGTGAGGGGCCTGCGGAGGCATCACCCGGTGTGTGAGGTGGTCAGTAGAAAACGCTTATGCGGGCGTCACACGGTACGATCTATCGTGCGATCGCACCCCCGGCGTTTGTGCGTCACGGGCAAATCGCTGCCCGTGTCGCACAAAGTTGTTAAACCGCCGTCACACGTACTTACTTGCTGAGCGACCTCACTGTGGGCGGCGAACATCCTCTTCCTGAAGGGGGAGGGATGTTCGGCGTCACACAGCCGCCGGCCAATAGAAGGGGAGGGGCGGAGATGAGTGGGACGTAAACATCCTGCCCACCTCCTTCCTTCCGCATAGCCAGCGGGTGCCGTGGGACGCAGGTAAGCTGTGTTCATCGTTCCCGGGGTGTCACACAGAGCGACGTGTGCTACCCCGGGTACGATGAACCGGCACCATGAAAAATAAACATTTTTTTAAAATAAGCGACATGTACACGACTTATGATTTGTGACCGATTCTGCGTCACTCGGAGGTGTCACACGAGACGACGTCGTGAACGATGCTGGATGTGCGTCACGAAAACCGTGACCCCGACGATGCATCGCACGACAGCTCGTCTCGTGTGATGCCCGCATTACTTTTTTGTGGACATCATCGTAGTGTATGGGGGCTGCAGTGTCCATAATATTGTGTGGGAGCTATCAGACTATGTGCGGGGGCGATAAGGACCATCATTCTGTGATGGGAATTACTGTGTGGAGACTCTGAAGGCATAGTACTATTTTGGGGTCACAGTGGGTCCTCATGTGTAAAGAGGGGCATTGGGGACTTGGGGACTTTATACTGTGTGGGGAGCGCTGTGGGCGAATTCACTGTGGGGTGCATCATACCGTGTGTGTGTGGGGGGGGGGGCATCCTATTCCTGGGGCCATGATTGGGGTATTGTACTGGTCAGAAATTCAGAATACACGTCAATTTCCCTATCTTTATAAGTTGGGAGGTACGCCCTTCTGTGACTGTGTCGTCACCACACCTACTCTGCTGATTTTTGTTTTATGGGGTGAGAGAGCACAATTAGGGACTATAGATGTTGGGAAGATACACTACTAATATCACTCATGGACTGATACACTTGTATAATAAATAAATGGAATAGGAGCATACACTACTGTCACATATACCACTAGTTTATGCTCTTATTCTAATAGTATTATTCCATGTATTTAATATACCAGTGTATCCTTCCATGACTGAGATATATCTATCCCTTTATTTTACAAGTGTATTATATTATATATTATATACAAACTGTAGAGCGCTGCAGAATATGTTAGCCCTATAGAAATAAAGATTATTAATAATATATATATAAATAATCTTTATTTCTATAGGGCTAACATATTCTGCAGCGCTCTACAGTTTGTATATAATATATATACACACACACACACAGCTGTCCTATATAATACATGGACGGACACACTATGTTCCACGCCAGGCACACGGTCCACGTATCCCACTATTCTCCATTCTGATGGGGCCCCTGACTGGTCCCTATACGCGTTGCTATGGCGATCCATTACACAGCCCACAGGCCTCCTGCCAGCACATATGCCAGTGATATAATAAAGGGTATGGCATCGCAGTGATGGGCACTCATTACCATGCAGAGGGAGCCCAATGACTGCCCCATTCCTGCAGCTCTGCTGTCAGACACTGGCTTGTACTGTACAGGACACTATATCTCCAGCTCAGCCATCATAAGGTGGGGGGAACGGAAAAAACGACCCCTGACACCCGGAGGACAGGTGAGCATGACGCACACGCCCGTGGCTCCAGGGGGTGTGGCAAATGGACAAGTGACGTCATTACCTTCTTTGGGGTCTTGCTGACGGCAGCCAAAAAGGAGAATTTGTTGGACGCCTCAGCTTCGTCAGGTGCAATCGCGTCTGGGGTCGACATCTTGCTTAAGGGCAGGTGTCCTTACAGAAAGTGCAGTAGATGAAGTGTCTTACTACCGGAATAAGTGACAGCAGCGCCGGGAAGAGCGGACGTCACGGCAGCGTACTACCTCATCGCGTCAGAGACTGGCAAGACGAGCAGCCGAGTGGTGAGGGCAGCGCGCTACTGGCAGTGAGCGCTAGAGGGCGCCGGAGAGCCGCAGCTGAGCGCAGTGCCGCTGTCATTTCCCGGAAATTGTGCTTCTCGGGGAACTGTAGCCCCGGAATCTGCTTATCTAATGTGCGCCCGTGCGTTACCGAGGGCTTACATAGAATATCCCTTGTTAAGGGGCTTTCCACCAACTCCATGTTAGAAACTGCTTACAACTGGATACAGTAATAGGCCAAAAAGTATTATGCTTCCAATCCCCTGCTGCTTCCACGCGTCTAATGCCTCCACTCATAGAATTCGTACAAAAGTACACAATGGAAATATTAAGTAACAGACACAATAACGTAGACAAAGACAAAAACAGGTGAAATTGCCATATTGCTGCAGACTGAGCCAGACACAGGCTCTGGGGTACAACCCAAAGGTATAGCTAGACACCAGGAGAAAAAATGCAGCATTACTCTGTGTGTACACGGCCTCAGCGTAGAATTACTCTGTGTGTACATGGCCTCAGCGTAGCATTACTCTGCGTACACGGCCTCAGCGTAGCATTACTCTGTGTGTACACGGCCTCTGCGTAGCATTACTCTGTGTGTACACGGCCTCTGCGTAGCATTACTCTGTGTGTACACGGCCTCAGCGTAGCATTACTCTGCGTACACGGCCTCAGCGTAGCATTACTCTGTGTGTACACGGCCTCAGCGTAGCATTACTCTGCGTACACGGCCTCAGCGTAGCATTACTCTGTGCGAACACGGCCTCAGCGCAGCATTACTCTGTGCGAACACGGCCTCAGCGCAGCATTACTCTGTGTGTACACGGCCTCAGCGCAGCATTACTCTGTGCGAACACGGCCTCAGCGCAGCATTACTCTGTGCGAACACGGCCTCAGCGCAGCATTACTCTGTGCGAACACGGCCTCAGCGCAGCATTACTCTGTGCGAACACGGCCTCAGCGCAGCATTACTCTGTGCGAACACTGCCTCAGCGCAGCATTACTCTGTGCGAACACGGCCTCAGCGCAGCATTACTCTGTGCGAACACGGCCTCAGCGCAGTATTACTCTGTGCGTACACGGCCTCAGCGCAGCATTACTCTGTGCGTACACGGCCTCAGCGTAGCATTACTCTGTGCGAACACGGCCTCAGCGCAGCATTACTCTGTGCGTACACGGCCTCAGCATAGCATTACTCTGTGTGTACATGTGACGCCAAGTTGTCGCGGGCGGCGGGGCGCTACACTCACCACGCTCAGGTCCGGCGCTGCTGCTGCTGCTGCTCGGTGGCTCGAGCGGTGGGCCGGATCCGGGGACTCGAGCGGCGCTCCTCGCCCGTGAGTGAAAAAGGTAGTTTGGTTTGGGGATTTGGTCCGTCACGCCACCCACGGGTTGTGGTGAGGTTGGGCACCACCGCTGCTGGTGACGGGGATCCCGGGAGCGATGGCAGGGAGCAGCTGGGATGTTGTTTTCCCCTCCGTGGGTAGGGGTTGGTGGTCCCGGGGCCCGGTGAGATGACGGGGAGGCAGGGTTGGCAAGGTGCAGGGTCGCTTGGACGGCGCAGCGCGGTCCCGGATGGCACGGTAGTACTCACTCAGCCACAAATGGATGCAAAGTCTCTGGTAAACTAAACGGCTGGATGGATGGATGGTGGTGGCTGCCTTTCCCTGTACCTGTGTGTATGTTCGGTCCCGATGGCTTCCCACCGGTAACCCGCTCCCCAGCGTGTATATGTGCCGGAGGAGCCCTTTTGCCCACAGGCTGTGGCCCTTGGAACTCTAGCTGTGGCGGTAGCTGTATTTCCTCTTGCTGGTTGGACGGTTGCCTTCAATCGGGTCTTGGCTGTTAGGAAACCTCTGGGGTTCCGGTCACTGACGGATTTGACCTATTTAACGGCGACTCCAAGCCTGGTCGGGGTCCGCAGGCCCTGCCGGTTTGTGCTGGCTTCACTTCTCTCCCCGGTTCGGTTCCGCATTGATCTGCCTCTGGTGTGCTCTGGGTGCCCGGGCCATGTACCCGGACACAGTCAGTTTGCTCCTCTACTGCTACTTCACTCCTTCACTTCCCTAACTGACTGACCTGACTTCCTTTCCCGCCTCCAGGACTGTGAACTCCTCAGTGGGTGGGGCAAACCGCCTGGCTCCACCCCACCTGGTGTGGACATCAGCTCCTGGAGGGAGGCAACAAGGATTTTGTGTTTGGCTGATGTGCCTATCTCAGGGTGGGGGTGCATGTTGTAGTACCTGTGATGACTTGGCTAGTCCAGGGTGCCACATTCCCCCTTGGTTAAATGCAGACCGTCCACGGGCTGCCCATCCATCACCGGTTTTATTTTTCAACTGCAAAAGATTTAAAACATATGAAAACATTCAACAAAAGCACATTTATAAATCTTCCCTTAACGGGAGGCACGGTACTTTAACGTTGAAAACACATTTTTATTAATAATGGTCGGCTTCCGCTCTCCCACCCAAACAACCTGGCCCTGATGCTGCCCCTAAGAAGTGGGCAGCACCCCTTGACCCCGGTCCAGATCCAGGCTGCCCGAGCGGGAACGGGTACGGTGTCTCGCACCCCACTGTCACTTCAGGGGACCCCACGTCCATGGGGGACCTCTGACCCCCGGAGGATTGCCACCGGTTGCGGTAGTGGCGGGCCTGGGCCATCTCTTTCCTCCAGGCCCATCCTCCAAATCAGCCTCTCCGGAGGCGGCAACGGAAATATGCCCAAAATATTTACATTTCCACCAGTTTGTGGGTACCCTGCAAGTTCTCAGGCATGTCCATAAGCAGTTTCTTATGCAACGGTACAAAGGGTCCCTACGGGGACTACTTGCCGGCAACGGCCTGATCAATCACAGTGCCAATCAGGTAAAAACTTTGGTTGATTCCTTTCATTTAACAGGTAACGGTACTGGTGGTCCCAACGGGGACAACGGAGGGACCGCTGACTTCACTGCTCACTCTCATACTCCTCACCCGGCCCCAGGTGAAGAAACACGGGTACCAGCCCCTCCAGCGCACGGCACGGGGAAGGGCCGCCCGATACCCATTATTTCTGCTCCGTGGGATGTAAGTGGCCTCCATGTCATGCAAGCTGATGACTCCCTCCTTCTCCGAGACAGGCTCTGTGTCAGGCCCGGAGTCACTATCATCCATTCTTGCACCAGGCGGGTTGCCGCCAGCTGCCGCAGTCTCCGGGCTCGCCACTCTTTCGGCTGCCGCTGCAGGGGGGCGCAAGCCAGATGGACCAGCAGCGGCGGGGCACGCGGGCAGGGAAGACGGAGGCAGTATGGGGGCCAGGGGCAGACCGGGTCCCTCAGGCGCAACGGCCGGTCCCTCAGGGACATAGGGGCGTGGGTCACTCACCAGCTCCTCCATCATGGCCTCCATCCCGTACACCCGGGCGACCGCAGCTAACTCCTCCACCTCCGCGGTCCACTGCTCTACCAGAAGAAATATCTGATTCCGGTAGCGCTGACAGATCCCCGCCGTTCGGGCCCTGATCCATGCCGCTGTTCCGGGCACCGGCTCCAGGATCTTTGCGTGGCTAGACGGGGCGGACATGTTGGCAGCGGTATCTTCCAGGAACCAAATATGGCGGCAGAGTCCTGGCGTCCCTGCTTTTATGGCCTCGGTTTACATGCGGCCGGACGCCATCCGCCCCCCTTGGTCTTTTTTCAGCACCTCCGTTTGTTGGGGGCGGGGCTTCGCTTTCGCGCCTTCTCTGCTCGGAGAAGATGCTTGAGCATGAGATTTTCGCGCCAAGATGGCGGCGCTTCAAAATTTTCGGCCGGACACCGCCGGCGGAGATCACAAGGCGCACTTCTACTGGTAAGTAGAGGGGTTCAATCCTGTTCGTGACGCCAAATGTGTCGCCCGAGGATAAGGGGTACTCAGATCCGGGCCACGGGGTCACTTCTGTGGGTATCACGGTGGCGTGACCCGGTCTGTGATCCCAGGCTCCACAGTAAGAAGGGGATTAGGTAAGGGAGATTGTCCGTGACGCCACCCGTGGTGTGCGGTGAGGTAACGGAGCACCGCCGCTGCCGGTAAATGGATCCCGGGGATGGTGGTGGGCAGCAAGGTGGTGATTTCCCTCCACGGGTAGGGTGTTGGTGTCCCGGGACCCCGGTGAGGTGGTGCAGGGAGGAGATGGAGACCGTCTGAGAGCTGTGCGCCCGGTTGGACCGGGGGATGATGTTACTCACAGTTCGCTTTTCAAGGAAATTCACACAGAGTCAGGAATTAACCAGAAATTGCCGGTATCAGCAGCCTTCGGTGCGGAGGGTGTTTGGGGTCCCACACACAGTACAGCAGGATCCTGGTCTTGTTTTGCAGCCAGATGCTTCTTTCTCCTTCCCCAGTCGGGAACGGGGAGCCCACTCCCCCTGCAGTGATCCGGGTCACCCCTGGATGCCGGCGGGCCACTACCCTGCCCTGGCCACCTCGGAACCCCTTCCTCACACTTCCCTTCCTTATAGCAGCCAGGAGCTATCTCTCCTGGTCTGCTCTCTTCACACTCCAAACTCACTCTGCTCCAGCCCCTCCCCTCCTGCTCTGTTTAGCTCTTACACTGGGGGGGGGGTCTGTCCTGCTGCACTGGTGTGGGATCAGGTTACCAAGGAGGAGAATGGCCTGCACTTTGCTGGATTTTGCAGGCTCTGTGACACCCTGGTTTTGCCAGGGCGTCACATACATGGCCTCAGCATAGCATTACTCTGTGTGTACACGGCCTCAGCGCAGCATTACTCTGTGTGTACACGGCCTCAGCGCAGCATTACTCTGTGTGTACACGGCCTCAGCGCAGCATTACTCTGTGTGTACGAGGCCTCAGCGCAGCATTACTCTGTGTGTACACGGCCTCAGCGCAGCATTACTCTGTGTGTACACGGCCTCAGCGCAGCATTACTTTGTGTGTACACGGCCTCAGCGCAGCATTACTCTGTGTGTACGAGGCCTCAGCGCAGCATTACTCTGTGTGTACGAGGCCTCAGCGCAGCATTACTTTGTGTGTACACGGCCTCAGCGTAGCATTACTCTGTGTGTACGCGGCCCCAGCGTAGCATTACTCTGTGTGTACGCGGCCCCAGCGCAGCATTACTCTGTGTGTACGCGGCCCCAGCGCAGCATTACTCTGTGTGTACGAGGCCTCAGCGCAGCATTACTCTGTGTGTACACGGCCTCAGCGCAGCATTACTCTGTGTGTACACGGCCTCAGCGCAGCATTACTTTGTGTGTACACGGCCTCAGCGCAGCATTACTCTGTGTGTACGAGGCCTCAGCGCAGCATTACTTTGTGTGTACACGGCCTCAGCGTAGCATTACTCTGTGTGTACGCGGCCCCAGCGCAGCATTACTCTGTGTGTACGCGGCCCCAGCGCAGCATTACTCTGTGTGTACGCGGCCTCAGCGTACACAGCATGCTCACACTGGACTCATCACAACACAACTCATGAGAAAAAATCCTGTTCCTGTGACGTCCAATTTCTTATGGATCGATCACCATTCTATATCACAGGGCATTGTAAATGGTCCTATAAATGATTGTAGAGTAATAATTGCTGAGAAAAAGCGCATTGGATACGGACATCATACTGTACAGACACTCTACAGATGCTAGACGAGGAAAAAAAATCACACACTTGCATAGCACTGGCATGACATGGAATACCAAACGGATTTCATTCTTGCCACTTCTCTGGATGAGAATCAGAACGATTTTTATACGCAGATGTGAGAAAACGCTAAAATGCTGTCACGTAGTATTCAGTAAGGAAGAAAAGTGCAACGCACAGGTGTAGGTAGTAGATAATACAGTATCAAAAGGGTATAAAAAAGAAAATAAGCAACAACTATGTGCAATAAAGTGCCATGTGCATTGTCACCCGAGTAAATTGGCTCATAAAAGAGGCATCATATTAAGCCTCTTTCACACGTCAATGATTCTGGTACGTATATGCTAGTTTTTATACATACAAGAATCACGGACATACGCAGACACATTATAATCAATGGGTCTGTGCACATATCAGTGATTTTTCACTGACTGCGTCTCCGTGCAGCGTACACGCGTGTCTATGATTGCTGCACGAAGACATGTCCGTTTTTTTCTGACATCACTGATGTCCCACGCACCACATAGTGTGGTCCATGAAACACGTGCCAGAAAAACATTGACATTGAACATAGAAAGCATTTTTAACTCACCTTCTCGAGCGACGCTGTGTTCTGCCTCTGCATGCTGCTGCTTCAGAGGCAGCTGCTTATTCTCATGCATATTCATGTATGCAGCCACAGCCGACCCGGAAGTAGCTGCAGCGGGGGCGGAAACACAGCAAAGCCAAAGAGTTCAAAACCACGGACAGCAGGAGCAGGGACAGGTGAGTATACGTCCATGAATCACGGATTGCACATGGACAACCCACCTGTGCCGTAAATCACGGAACATGGAGGGACAACGTCTCTGTTTTTCACTGACGTGTGAAACAGGCCTTAGAAAGAGGACCCCACATGGATTACCACAGGAGGTGACTTGCTTCACTGGTGTTGCCAGTGTCCTTATGTTGGGCTGCATAATTACGTCTGGAAACGTGTTGAAGAGCTACATTTCATTGATTGTATCTTGAATTGCCAGATGTACTGCTAGAGGGCGCCGGAGAGCCACAGCTGAGCGCAGTGAACAGCAGTCATTTCCCGGAAATTGTTGTCGGGTAACTGTAGCTTTCAATCTCTATTGAAAGGGAAGTTGTTACCATCAGTCCGTGCCCTTGGTAGACGTGCACTTTTCCAACATGATAATGATCTAAAACTCAGATCTTGGGAAACATATGCTTGAGTCACCCATTGACTTCTATAGCGCTCAGTACTTGAGCGTCCGATATGCATTGAAGAAGTTTGTAAGCTTCTTGTCTGGCAGTGATAGTACTCTAGTACTAGCTTTGTTGACTTCGCTCACACTGCATTTAAACATTTTATTCAGTTACTTATCTAAAGCATGCAGCCTTACATTTTCCTCAGATGCAGTCATGGCCAAAAGTGTTGGCACCCTTTAAATTGTTCCAGAAAATAAGGTATTTCTTCCAGAACATTATTGCAATTAAATATGTTTTTATTATACATATGTTTATTTCCTTTGTGTGTATTGGTACAACACAAACAACAAAAAAAAACAAAAACTGAAAAAAAGGCAAACTGGACATAGTTTTACACAAAACCCCAAAATGGGCCAGACAAAATTGTTGACCCCTTTACAAAATTGTGGGTAAACAACTTTCTTTCAAGCCTGTGATGCTCGTTCAAACTCACCTGTGGCAAATAACAGGTGTGGGCAATATGAAAATTACACCTGAAACCAGATGAAAAGGAGAGAAGTTTACTTAATATTTGCATTGTGTGTCTGTGTGTGCCACACTAAGCATGGAGAACAGAAAGATGAGAAGAGAACTGTCTGAGGACTTGAGAACCAAAATTGTTGAAACTTATCAACAATTTCAAGGTTGCAAGTCCATCTCCAGAGATCTTAATGCTTCTTTATCCACAGTATGCAACATAATAGTTGAAATTGTTTTCAACTATGTGTATCTTCCATGCCTCACTTGGTTCCTGGGCTCTCCTCCTTTCCTCTATGGCTGCCAGCCATTGCTTTGATCCACATTGGGTTTCACAAGATACCCAGTGGACTTCAGTGACATCCTCACGCAATACCTTTTAAGGTCGACTTTGACACTCATATTTGTCTGAGTATAGAGTAAGCATTGTGTTCAGCTACGGTGTGCTTTGGAGTTTGCAAGCGTCCAGCTCTTTCAGCTGCAATCACCTCTGCAAACTATTGTGTTTCTATTACCAGCGTCAACTTCCTGCTGCTGAGACCTACTGACTAAACCTTCATCTGCTGTAAGTATAATAAACTGTTATCTGGACTTGTTCACACAGCAAACCGTCTTGCATTAGATTTTATCTTCATTCTTAACAACTTTGCATCTTCTTCACTGCTGCCAGTGGCAAACTATTGTTTGTGGATTAACTCTTTGTCTCCTCTGGATTAGTTCACATTACAAATGCTGCTGCAATTCCTGGATTAAGTATTCATCTTCAGTTCTTGTGCTTGTCTACATCCTCAGCTCTGTGTCTCCTGGTGTGTGCTGTTCCACTCACTTGTCTGTCTGCCATCCAGCTTGTTCTGGTCCTTACTGTTCCACTTACCATCCTGCCTGCTGTGTCATCACCTTCGGTCTGTGTTCACCCTGACTTAGTGAATCAACCCAACTAGTCGAATCCCTAATATTGTAGACCAGTATAGACATTCTCATTATTTCTTAAAGACACCTAGGTATGTATAGTAACAAATTATGGATACACAAATGGACATGACAGATGTGGTGTGAATAGAGCCATATGTGAAATATAAAAGGCTAAAGTGGCTGTCTACCACTGGGTAACCACTTTATTTTTGAGACAAAAACAATTTTACACATCTCTTGAACCAGCACCTCGCCTCCTTACTCAGTGCTGTATCCTTCAATACTCTGCTGGGATTAACATCTGGTAGTTCATCCCATGAGTTGTGCGATCAATCGGTGAGTGCTGATCAGCTTCAGTATTCACACTTTATCCCAGAGGAAATAGCTCTCTGAAATGATCTTTTTACACTTAGACCTGCAACAGGGGAAAGGGGGGATAAACTACAGTTAAGGTGGCTTTACACGCTACGATATCGTTAATGTTTTATCGTCGGGGTCACGTTGTTAGTAACTCACATCCGGCGTCATTAACGATATCGCAGCGTGTGACACTTACCAGCGACCTTAAGCGACCTCAAAAATGGTGAAAATTGTTCACCATGGAGAGGTCGTCCCAACTCAAAAATCGTTAAGGGTTGTTTATCCATGTTGTTCATCGCTCATGCGGCAGCACACATCGCTATGTGTGACACCGGAGGAGCGAGGAACATCTCCTTACCTGCCGCCGGCCACAATGCGGAAAGAAGAAGGTGGGCGGGATGTTACATCCCGCTCATCTCCGCCCCTCCGCATTGATTGGCCGGCCGCTTAGTGACATCGTGGTGACGCCGAACGTCCCTCCCCCTTGAGAGAGGGATTGTTCGGCAGTCACAGCGACGCCGCCGACCAGGTAAGTGCGTGTGACGCTGCCATAGCGATAATGTTCGCAGCGGCAGCAATCACACGATAACACATGGGCGACGGGGGCGGGTACTTACACGCTCGATATTGCTAGAAATTGCTAGCAATATCGTAGCGTGTAAAGCCACCTTTAGAGTAAAGGAGCTTTAATCATAATCACAGACGTAGATTCTTTACTGTAAGAGCAGTGAGACTATGGAACTCTGCCGCATAATGTTGTAATGGTTGATTCACTACTAAAATTTAAGAGAGGCCTAGATGCCGTTCTTGAAAAATATAATAATGGTTATATGCACTAGATTATGTGATGGGGCGCTGATCCAGGGAACTAATCTGATTGCCATATGTGGAGTCGTAAAGGATTTTTTTTCCCCATGGGGTGCTTACTGTCTGCGCCATGGGGATTTTTTTTGCCTTCCTCTGGATCAACATGTTAGGTTAGGTCATGGGTTGAACTTGATGGACTTAAGTCTTTCTTCAACCTTAAACACTATGAAACTATGAATGGTGTTCTCCCGACACGGATAAACTGTGAATGGCTTAGCTGATTAGCTAAATTTTTTTTTTTTTTTCCATTTATGAGCCATTTTTACCTTTTCACTGAACTCATTATACGCTCTAAAAAATTGCTAAAATCATTGACAGTAAGACAGACTGCCATCTCACAGTTGTAGCACATTAGGCTGGGGACACACAAGAGTATGGCATGCGATGCGAGAGCATCGGATACAATATGCTAATGACCCTGACTCTTGCTCTGCTTCGAGCATGAGCCAAGTGTCATGCAACTGTGATCCGATCCGATCACAGCTGGGGAGGAGAGGAGAGGGATTAATCTCCCAATCTCCTCCATTGTCAGCTGATGCAATTATCGCACTGCACTCCGGTGTCATCTGAGCGCAGTGTGATGTTTCACTTGCACCCATAGATGTATATGGGTTCAAAACCCACCAATGACAACATCTGCAAGGAGTCTGTATGTTCTCTCTGTGTTGCTTGGGTTTCCTTCCACACTCCAAAGATATACTGATAGGGAATTTAGATTGTGAGCCCCAATGGGAACAGTGTTTCCGATGTATGTAAAGAGCTGTGGCATTAATAGCGCTATATAAGTGACCAAATATTATGTCTGTGTGTGCTGTGCATGAGCGACCTAAAAGCAGCTTATCTCTACCCACAAGCTCAGAGACAAAAGATAATTATAGGAGAGGGGGGAAACTGGTAGAAAATGCAGAATGCATGTAATATAGATGGATGCTTACTCTGAATAGATACCTGGAACTACAGGTACCCACATTTTTCTTGCAGAAGTAAGAAAATGGCAGCGTGATGGATTTGCCTCCTTCAGCATAATTCTCTTTTAACAAGCATGCTTGTAATTTGTCTAAGTGTTCCTCTTTCTATATATTATGCAACTTTTATGCATTGTAAAGTTGCTTGAAATATCCTTGTCTTACAGCACCTGGAGGCAAGCCTTGGAGAGTTGATGAAAGACACTACAGATATTCTTTCAAGCCATAACTTGTTATGGAAGAGCTTACAGAGGTCAAAGACAAAGCCTTTCTCCTCAGTATTAAACCAGAGACAATTTGGCTTTCTTTCAGACACATTCATTTTTAAGTAGTGATACTTTTACAGATGTTTGTGCTCATATGCTTATTACATATGGATACAACAGCTGTGCCTATATATAAAAGATTCAGCAATGTACTAATTAGCATTAGTCAGCAATCGTATTGTCATTCAAAAGTCATATCGTTTGGTAAATAAATCTAATTAAGGCGATATTTACACTGCATTGATATTTCTGAAGCAGTTTTTAGGGTATGTCCACACACACTTCGTTCTTGATTTGAAAAAAAAAATAATACATCCTCTGGCAGACTTTAACAACTGTAAACACTGGGTTTGACAAAAAAAATGCATCCAAAACTCATGTGTTTTGAATGGGTTTTGGATGCATTTTTGACAGTGCGGACCCACGGCGATTCAGCTCTGCTACATCCCTGTCCTGTCACAGCAGCACCATAGAGCATGACTGGCCACTGACAGCAGACAGAACCGCGCGATGAGAATGAACTGTGGTGAGCCTCTGATGTAATTGCCGCGACAGGCAGTAGTGTGGGGCCCGCACCTGTGACGTCAAGGTTAACCCGAGTGCATTGTCATCGCGCGGCTCTATCTCTGTGTGCTTGTCATGAATTTGGGTGAACCTCTGACATCAGTGCCGCAACACAGGCAGTAGTGCGGGGCCTGCAATTATGACGTCAGAGGTTCACTTGAGTTCATTCTCATAGCGCGGCTCTGTCTCTGTGTCACGGCCTGATTTACAGTCACAGGTGAAGGACTCACCTGTGACCACAAATCCCCTGAGCATGGGCACCGCTGAGTTCTATGGAACCTTCACCCTGCGACAATCTTTCATACATTTATGATCTTTTTATCACAAACAAACTTTCCTTCTTCGCATCACTGAAACCTGGCTCACCCACTCTGACACAGCTTCTCCAACTATACTTTCTTATGCTGGATAAAATCTTTCTCACATCCTCCACCCCAGTAACAAGCATGGTGGAGGAATTTCTTTTTCTGCTGTCAGAAAACTGCTTTTCACCCCAATTGCACTCTCACCTGCCATTACTCTCCCTTTTTTTAAGGTACACTCTGTCTACTTCCCCTCCAACCTCCATCTGGCTGTCATTTACCGCACTCCAGGGCCAATAACCACTTTTCTTTACCAATTTACTACCTGGCTACTTTCTTTATTTCCTTTCCACTGACATCCTTACTATCATCATGGGTGACTTCAGCATCCTCATTGACACTTGCTATTGTAACCCTCTCCTCTGGAGATGGTAAAGTGGTGAGCGGGAGTGGACCCACTAGACCACAAGGGGACCCCAAGCTTACTCTTTAATTGGAGGGACTTGACTGAGCGCCCACCATGAGGCAGACGCCAGGTGCCACTCCAAGGGCAGACACCAGGACTGTGACAGCTGACCCCTAGGGTCAGGACAAACACATATGCATACAGACTGAGTCTCTAGTGTAGACAGCGACGACCACGATGGCTGAGGCAGACAGCACGGCCAGGACAGACAGGCAGAGTTACTAATTAAGCTGGAACCACTGGAGTAGCTGAAGTGGTTGCACAGTCAGCGTGGATGGACACAGTCACTAGTAAAGCTGGGACCACCGGAGAAGCTTAGGCAGATGGCACAGGAAAGGACACTACACACTGTAACGGAAAGCACAGCGGACAAGAGGACCGGACAGCTACCATGTTTCCCTGAAAATAAGCCCTAGTCCGAAAATAAACCCTAGCAGGTGTTTTCAGCATTTTCGCCATAAGGCTTAAATATAAGCCCTACCTCGAAAATAAGCCCTAGTCTTGGCTCAATAATGAAGTGTCCATGCAGATAAAAATGTTTAAGAATACTGCAAGACACTTCATTATAGAAAGCAGACAGCCCCAAAAGAGAGAAGATAGAAGACCCTGCAATCATACTCTCCGGACATTAAATGGGAGAACCTACAGTGGAACGCGTCATGCACTTGTGGTGGAATGCACACCCACACACATCAGGTTGCACACAAACACACACAAACATCCGATACGTGCGCACACACACACACACACACACACACACACACACACACACACACACACACACACATCAGGTCGCTCACATAATCACACATCAGATCGCGAACACACACTCACTGCATTCAGCAATACCAATTGCTTCCAGCCGGTAGGGAAACCTGGGACGCAGTGCAGTAGAGTGTGATGACCTGCAGTGCAATGCATGGAGGAGCTGTTTACATACATTATCTAAGAAGACACATATGCCTGTTTTTCTCACTATCTGACATGAGAACAGAATAAACCTTTCCCATTTTAGGTCAGTTAGGATTATGGTATTTTGATTACTTTCTTCAAAGCAAACGTTTACATACACTAGAGTGTGTGTAGAGTACTATGCCTTTAAACAATATGGGACAGCTCATATGATGATGTTGTAGCGCACCTGAAGCCATCAGGGTACTACAAGGTTCTGCATCCCCACTAGGATGCAGGGCCTACCCCCTTAGGGACCCAGAACCCCAGTGCCGGTACCACCAAAAACCCCATGTACTCCCAGTTTTCCCCAACAATGCCCCATACAATGGTACTTAGCTAGGGTGGGATCCATGGATGGCCGCCTAGAGGTGAAGCCACTCCAGTCCACTAGTTGACCAGGTGGGAGGGGCACACTGTGGAGAGTAGTCGGGACACAGGAAGACAGTAGTCAGAACAGAGAAGGAAGTCTGCAGTGAAAGAGAGCAGACGTAGTCAGAACGTGTGTGACTGTGGAAGTGTGAAGGTGGTAGAGAAGTGACACCGTGACTCGGGTTAACGGTGACCTGGTACCCAGGAGAGGTGGTTGCAGGTGGAGTACCCCCGAAACTACGCACCGATGGGGTACAGGACCCTAGGACAGTAAAGAGCTTCAAGCCGACTTGTTAACGCCTGCACAGCAACGGGGACCATCAAGGACCTTGCTGACCCTAAAGAATCCGAAGACTCAGTAGCAAAGGGAGAGCCGGGGACAGGAACAGAGACTCCAACCCCACAGGGTTCACGCTACCGTCAGGCGGACAGAGGTGGACAAACCACAAACCGGGGACCCCGTGTTCCATACCACGGGAACCACTTACCAGAGACAGGTGCAGGGGAAGAAGGTACCAGAGAAACCAGACTGGCACTGGGACAAAGGGACCTGGAGGCAAAACCAGCCGCCCTCGGGCAACCAGTTAACACCTGACAAGTGAGTAAGCCAGTTGCACTGAATACCTTTCTGGACTCCTCCCGACGTCTAATGCACCATACACCCGCTGGGGCAATAGCCTACTTGCGGAGGGACTACCATGCCAGCTGCAATACTATCAGCCCCAGTAGAGACACTGCAGCGGCGGCTCCCTATACTTAGCCGCAACACCGCAAGTGGCGTCGCGAATAACATATTCACAAATCCTCTGTAAATATCCCCATTGCAAAAAGGGCCCAGTACATGGAACTGGGTAACGGCCACCACCATGACATCCCCAGGACATAGACTACCCGGGAACCAAGTACCCCATATCCCTGGGTGCTACAATGTCATGTTTTTGAAAGTTTCTGATAGGTTTATTGGTAACATGTGAGTTAATTAGAGACATCTGTGGGTGTATTTTAATGCACACCTGAAACACACTGCTCCTTTGTGTAGCATCATGGGAAAGTCAAAATAAATCAGTCAAGATCTCAGGAAGAGATTGTGGACCTGTACAAGTCTAGTTCACCCTTGGCTGCAATTTCCAGATACCTGAAGGTGCTTTGTTCATCTGTACAAACAATTATATGCAAATACAAACAAGATGGGAAAGTCCAACCATCATACTGCTCAGGAAGGAGACAGGTTCTGTGTACCAGATATAAACGTGCTTTGTTCAGATATGTGCATATCAACGGAAGATGCTGGCGGAAGCTGGTAAGATTGTGCCGTTATCCACAGTGAAACGAGTACTGTATCAACATGGGCTAAAAGGCCACTCTGCCACGAAGAAGCCATTACTCCAAAAGAAAGCATATCAAAGCCAGATTAATGTTTGTAATTACACACAGTAGTAACAAAGACCTTAATTTTTGGAAATATGTCCTGTGCTCTGGCGAAACTAAAATTGAACAGTTTGTCCATAATGACCATCATTACATTTGGGGGGAAAAAGGGAGAAGCTTTGAAGCCTAAAAATACCATCCCAACAGTGAAACAGGGGCGTGCCAGCATCATGTTGTGGAGATGTTTTACTGCAGGAGTGACTGGTGCACTACAAAAAAGATGGCATCACAAGGAAAGATGATGTGGCAATACTGGAGCAACATCTCACGACATCAATCAGGGACTTAAAGCTTGGGTGGAAATGGGTCTTCCAAATGGACAATGGCCCAAAGCATACTGCCAAACTGATTATAAAGTGGCTTAAGGATAACATAGTCAGTGTTTTGGAGTGGCCATCACAAAACCCTGATCTCAGTCCTATTGAAAATTTATGGGCAAAGCTGAAAAGACCAGTGCAAGCAAGGCGACCTACAAACATGGCTCAGTTACACCAGTTCTGTGAAGAGGAATAGAACCAAATTCCTACCAACTCTTGTGAGAAGCTTGTGGAAAGATATTCAAAACGTTTGACCCAAGTCATACAGTTTAAGGACAATGGTACCAAATACTAATGAAATCAATGTAAACTTTTGACTCTGCAGAAAGTAATAAAAATGCCTAAAAACATCCTCTCTTTCTCTCTCTCATTATTTTGGCATTTGGCAAATATAAATAATTTTGGTTCCTAATTGTCCTAAAATGGGAAAGGTTTATTCAAATGGGAAAGGTTTATTCTAATTTCATGTCAGATAGTGAAAAAAACATGCATATGTCTTTTTAGATAGTGTATGTAAACTTCTGGTTTCAAAGATATATAGATAGATAGGTAGCTTGTACAGCTACACCGTGTGCAGAATTATTAGGCAAGTTGTATTTTAAAGGATTTTTTTTATTATTGATCAACAACTATGTTCTCAATCAACCCAAAAGACTCATAAATATCAAAGCTTAATATTTTTGGAAGTTGGAGTGGGTTTTTTTAGATTTGGCTATCTTAGGAGAATATCTGTTTTTGCAGGTAACTATTACTATGCAGAATTATTAGGCAACTTAATAAAAAAACAAATATATTCCCATCTCACTTGTTTATTTTCACTAGGTAAACCAATATAACTGCACACAATTTAGAAATAAACATTTATGACATGCAAAAGCAAAACCCCCAAAAAATGAGTGACCAATATAGCCACCTCTCTTTATGATGACACTCAACAGCCTACCATCCATAGATTCTGTCAGTTGCTTGATCTGTTTACGATCAATATTGCGTGCAGCAGCCACCACAGCCTCCCAGACACTGTTCCGAGAGGTGTACTGTTTTCCCTCCCTGTAGATCTCACATTTTATGAGGGACCACAGGTTCTCTATGGAGTTCAGATCAGGTGAACAAGGGGGCCATGTCATTATTTTTTCATCTTTTTCATCTTTTAGACCTTTTGTTACGCTCACCGAGGAGCGGCGAGCGTCCGGAGGTGGACCCACTGGACCGTGCACCGGACTCCCCCGAGAAGGCGACCAGCAGCGAACCCCTATACAGGGACTGTGCGGCGCCTCCCCAGAAGGCCTAAATGCACGGCAGCCAGGAACCAGTAGTAGGAGTCTCTGTAGGGTCAGGTGTAGCAAGGTTGTGACGTCCACAGCCGGCAGAACACGGAAACGGCACCGGAGATGTTCACAGCAGGTGACGTCCACAGCAGGTACGGTACAGATAATGTCCACAGCAGGTAGGGCACAGTGACGTCCACTGTCGGTATGAGCGGTGACGTCCACTGCGGGTATGTATAGATAGTGTCCACGGCAGGTATGGCACGGTGACGTCCACGGTAGGTATAAGTGGTGACGTCCACAGCCGGAATGGTATAGATGGCACTACGGTGAGACACAGGATTAGAACCAGGTAACAAATGCACGGATATCAAATAATAGCACAAACAGATTTGGACACTGGCAATGCACTAATAGAGGCGTTGCTCGGGCGCCTGCTGGCGTGGGAGGTGAACTTAAATACCTATTAGGCAACAGGTGACCTCTGAGGTCACTTCCAGAAAATGGGGCATGCCACTTTAAGAAAGGGGGCGTGGCCTCGCGCGCAGCCTAGAGTCACTTACAGCAATTCTGTGTGAGGAGGAGACTGCAGCAGGCCTGGGAGTGGGAGCAGCGTCTGCAGAGCCATGGGACCGGTAAGAGGAAGGCCTTCGCTGCCTGGGAGTGGGGGCAGGAGTGCACGTGGGAGCCATGCTGGGACTGGGCAGATGTGAGGGAGAGCTCCCCCCCGGGGTCTGGTGGGACCAGGCGTTACAGTACCCCCCCTGAAGCCCCCTCCTCCTCAGGAAGCTCCGGAGGAGACGAGGAGCATCCACGTCCTCCGCAGGTACCCACGTCCTCTCCTCAGGACCGAACCCCTTCCAGTCCACCAGATAGTAGGTTTTACCTCGGACCACCTTAGACGCAAGGATGGCTTTTACCTCATAGACGTCATCATCACCAACAGGAGGAGGCGAAGCCCCAGGATCACTGTGTAAACTGCTCAGGACCACCGGCTTGAGGAGGGACACATGGAAGGAGTTCGGGATGCGAAGCGTCGACGGCAGCTTCAACTTGTAGGACACCTCATTGATCCGTCGGAGCACTTCAAAGGGACCAATGAAGCGGGGACCCAGCTTGTAAGATGGCTGTTTCAGGCGGACATACTTAGACGAGAGCCAGACTTTATCTCCGGGTTGGAAGAAAGGAACATCCAGACGGTTCTTGTCAGCGTGTTTCTTCATGCGGACAGAGGACCGTTCCAGAGCCGACTTGGTCTCAGCCCAGACGGCAGAGAAGGACCTCATGAGGTCATCAGCTGCAGGGTTGCCTGAGGAACATGTCACAGGACACGGCACTTTGGGTCGCTGTCCATACACCACCTGGAACGGAGAATTAGCAGAGGACTCACTTTCATGGTTGTTATAGGAGAACTCGGCCCATGGAAACAGTTTGACCCAGTTGCTGTGGTGTTCGTCCACGAAGTGGCGGAGATAGTTAGTCAGGACTTGGTTAATGCGCTCCACTTGCCCATTGGACTGAGGGTGGTAGGCAGAAGAAAAGTCCAATTCCACATCCATCATCTTGCAGACTGCTCTCCAAAACCGAGCGGTGAACTGGACCCCTCTGTCGGACACGATATGGAGAGGCAAGCCGTGAAGCCGGAAGATATGTTGAATGAATAATTCAGCAAGAACCGGAGCGGACGGTAGCCCGGAGAGTGGTGTGAAGTGGGCCATCTTGGAGAAACGGTCCACCACCACCCAGATGACTGTGCAGCCAGACGATTTTGGCAGGTCCGTGATGAAATCCATGCCGATATGTTGCCATGGAGCGGATGGTACGGGTAAAGGAAGCAAAGGGCCCGCCGGAAGAGTCTTCGGGACCTTGTTCCGGGCACAGGAGGAACAGGATGAACAAAAGTCCTGGACGTCTCGACGTAGCCCTGGCCACCAGTAATATCGGGATATCAATTGCAGAGATTTCTTTTGACCCACGTGACCTGCTATTCGGGAAGAGTGTCCCCACCGGAGTACACGTTCTCTATCGACCTCAGCAACAAACGTCTTACCGGGAGGAAGGTGATGCATGTGAACTGGTGCCGCCATTAGCTTGGAAGGTTCAATGATGTGCCGAGGTTCATCTTCCTGATCCTCTAACAGGAATGATCGAGACAGCGCATCGGCCTTCAGGTTCTTCTCGGCTGGACGGAAATGCAGAACAAAATCAAAGCGGGCGAAGAATAATGACCATCGGGCCTGTCGGGGGTTTAGCCTGTGGGCTGTCTGGAGATATGCCAGATTCTTGTGGTCAGTATAGATGGTAACTGGATGCAATGACCCTTCCAGCAGGTATCGCCATTCCTCCAGGGCCAGCTTGATTGCCAGCAACTCACGGTCTCCGATTGAGTAGTTTCGTTCTGCTGGGGAGAAAGCCTTAGAAAAGAAGCCACAGGTTACTGTCTTACCCTCTGACGTTTTCTGTGTACCGCACCGGCTTCGGATGAGGAGGCATCTACCTCAAGAATAAACGGCTTGTTCGTGTCGGGTCTGTGTAAGGCTGGAGCAGAAGCGAAGGCTCGTTTAAGGGACAGGAACGATTCTTCAGCTTCCAGGGTCCATTTCTTTGGGTTTTCCCCTTTGCGAGTGAGAGAGGTTATGGGACGCACCAGAGACGAGAAGTGTGGAATGAATTGCCGGTAATAGTTGGCGAATCCCAGGAATCGCTGGATAGCCTTCAACCCTTCCGGACGGGACCAATTCAGTACGGCTGATACCTTATCGGGGTCCATCTTCAGGCCGGTATCAGAGACTATGTGGCCAAGGAAGGGTAGCGAGGTCTGCTCAAACAGGCATTTCTCGAGTTTGGCGTAAAGGCAATTCTCTCTCAATCTCCGCAGAACAAGACGGACATGTCTTCGATGGGTATGCAAGTCCGGAGAGAAGATAAGGATGTCGTCCAAATACACGACTACACAGGTGTATAGAAGATCACGGAAGACATCGTTCACGAACTCCTGGAAGACCGCTGGAGCGTTACTGAGCCCGAAGGGCATCACTCGATATTCATAGTGCCCATCCCGAGTGTTGAACGCAGTCTCCCTTCGTCTCCCGACCGAATGCGGACCAGATTGTACGCACCCCAGAGATCTAATTTGGAGAAGATCTTGGCACCTTGAAAGCGGTCAAACAGTTCCAGTATCAGGGGTATCGGGTATCTGTTCTTCACCGTGATCTTATTGGATCCGCGGTAGTCAATGCAAGGCCGTAGACCCCCGTCCTTTTTTCCCACAAAGAAGAAACCCGCTCCGGCAGGAGAGGAGGATTTTTGGATGAAGCCTCGTGCTAGATTTTCCTTTATGTAATCAGACATGGCTTGGGTCTCTTCTCGGGACAGAGGGTAGATGCGCCCACGCGGAGGGGTTGCCCCGGGGAGCAGTTCGATGGGACAATCGTAGGGTCTGTGTGGCGGCAACGTCTGAGCCTCCTTCTTGTCAAAGACATCGGCATAGGCCCAATAGGCAGGGGGTAACCTGGGAAGCGTGACCGGTTCAACGGGTCGGTGCGGAGGATGCACTGGTTTCAGGCAGTTGCTGTGGCAAGACGCACCCCATTGCAGGATGTCTCCAGAATCCCAGTCCAGTACTGGCTTGTGTGACCGAAGCCAGGGTATTCCCAGTAGTAGGGCATGCGTCATGCCAGGGAGTACGTGGAAGGCGATGGTCTCAGAGTGTAGCAACCCCACTTGCATAGTACAGTTCTCCGTGATGTACCGGATGGGTTCGGATAGCGGTTTTCCATCCACGGAAGAAAGACTGATGGGGGTAGCAAGACATCGGACGGGAATCCAGTGTAGGTCCACCACGGCTTGTTGGATAAAGTTCCCGGCAGAGCCTGAATCCAGGAACGCATGCTCTGACAACCGGATGGAACCACAGGACAAGGATACAGGTACATGGAGAAAAGGAGAGGACTTGGCATGACCTAGGGTGGCCTCTCCGATGGACCCTAGGCTCTGTAGTTTCCCGGCTTTACTGGACAGTCCTGAATCAGATGTTTAGCACTTCCGCAGTAGTAACACTCTCCTGCCATTCTCCGATTCCTCTGTCGCAGTCTGGACTCACTGACGCGATCGACCTCCATGGGCTTGTGCGGAGCAGTAGGCCGGGTGGAAGGAGGCGACATCGGCCTTTGGAAGGTGGGTGCAAGGCGCGGGGTTCTTTTCGCCCGGGTGACTTCTCTGGCACGCTCTTGGAAGCGGAGATCAATACGGGTAGCCAGAGAGATCAGCTCTTCCAGGGTGGTAGGTACATCCCGGCTGGCCAGTTCATCCTTGATTTTACCGGATAACCCTTCCCAGAAGGCAGCTACCAAGGCGTCATTGTTCCACTTGAGTTCGGAGGACAGAGTGCGGAATTCGATTGCATACTGTCCCACGGTGAGATTCCCCTGGTGTATTCTCATGAGCGAAGAGGAAGTAGACGAGAGACGGCCTGGCTCATCGAACACCTTACGGAAGGTGGTCAGAAAAACGGACAGGACTTGAACGGTCAGGTCATTCCTCTCCCAGAGCGGATTCATCCAAGCCAGAGCCTGACCAGTCAGATGAGACATGATAAATGCGATTTTCGAGCGATCAGTCGCTCGCTGCAGCGGCGACAGCTCAAAGTGCAGGGAGCACTGGTTTAAGAAACCGCGACACAAACGGGGATCCCCTCCATACATGGGCGGTGAGGCCAGGCGGGAAGGAGACATGCATGTCGGTAATCCCGCAGAGTCGGGGGTTGTTGAGGAGGCCGGATTCTGCAGGGCGTATAGACGGGAATCCACGGACGCCATATATTCGGCCATGCGTCTCTGGGCCTCATGCTGGCGGGACAGTTCCTTCTGTAGTTCACTTAACTGGGAACCGTCGGAGGATCCGGAGGTTTGCATGGATGCCAGACGGGATTCCACAGACTTCATGTAAGCTACTAGTCTTGCTTGGGTCTCGCGTTGGCGGGAGAGCTCCTGTTGCAGGTCAGTCAGCGGGTTAACCTTGATCCCGGCGGAGTCCATGGCCCGAGCAAACTGTTACGCTCACCGAGGAGCGGCGAGCGTCCGGAGGTGGACCCACTGGACCGTACACCGGAGTCCCCCGAGAAGGCGACCAGCAGCGAACCCCTATACAGGGACTGTGCGGCGCTTCCCCAGAAGGCCTAAATGCACGGCAGCCAGGAACCGGTAGTAGGAGTCTCTGTAGGGCCAGGTGTAGCAAGGTTGTGACGTCCACAGCCGGCAGAACACGGAAACGGCACCGGAGATGTTCACAGCAGGTGACGTCCACAGCAGGTACGGTACAGATAATGTCCACAGCAGGTAGGGCACGGTGACGTCCACTGTCGGTATGAGCGGTGACGTCCACTGCGGGTATGTATAGATAGTGTCCACGGCAGATATGGCACGGTGACGTCCACGGTAGGTATAAGTGGTGACGTCCACAGCCGGAATGGTATAGATGGCACTACGGTGAGACACAGGATTAGAACCAGGTAACAAATGCACGAATATCAAATAATAGCACAAACGGATTTGGACACTGGCAATGCACTAATAGAGGCGTTGCTCGGGCGCCTGCTGTCGGGGGAGGTGAACTTAAATACCTATTAGGCAACAGGTGACCTCTGAGGTCACTTCCAGAAAATGGGGAATGCCACTTTAAGAAAGGGGGCGTGGCCTCGCGCGCAGCCTAGAGTCACTTACAGCAATTCTGTGTGAGGAGGAGACTGCAGCAGGCCTGGGAGTGGGAGCAGCGTCTGCAGAGCCATGGGACCGGTAAGAGGAAGGCCTTCGCTGCCTGGGAGTGGGGGCAGGAGTGCACGTGGGAGCCATGCTGGGACTGGGCAGATGTGAGGGACAGCTCCCCCCCGGGGTCTGGTGGGACCAGGCGTTACACCTTTACTGGCCAGCCACGCTGTGGAGTAGTTGGATGCATGTGATGGAGCATTGTCCTGCATGAAAATCATGTTTTTCTTGAACGATACCGACTTCTTCCTGTACCACTGCTTGAAGAAGTTGTCTTCCAGAAACTGGCAGTAGGTCTGGGAGTTGAGCTTCACTCCATTCTAAACTCAAAAAGGTCCCACAAGTTCATCTTTGATGGTACCAGCCCATACCAGTACCCCACCTCCACCTTGGTGGCGTCTGAGTCAGAGTGGAGATCTCTGCCCTTTACTAATCCAGCCCCTGGCCCATCCATCCGGCCCATGAAGAGTCACTCTCATTTCATCAGTCCATAAAACCTTTGAAAAATCAGTCCTAAGATATTTCTTGGGCCAGTCTTGTCGGTTTATCTTATGTTTCTTGTTCAAAGGTTGTCGTTTTCACGCCTCTCTTACCTTGGCCATGTCCCTGAGTATGGCACACCTTGTGTTTTTTAATACTCTAGTAATCTTGCACCTCTGAAATATGGCCAAACTGGTGGCAAATAGCATCTTGACAGCTTCACGCTTGATTTTCCTCAATTCATGGGTAGTTATTTTGCACCTTTTTTGCCCAACACGCTTCTTGCGACCCTGTTGGCTATTTGCCATGAAACGCTTGATTGTTCGGTGATCATACTTCAAATGTTTGGCAATTTCAAGACTGCTGCATCCCGCTGCAAGACCTCACAATTTTGAACTTTTCAGAGCCTGTCAAATCACTCTTCTGACCCATTTTGCCAAAGGAAAGGAAGTTGCTTAATAATTAAGCACACCTTATATAGGGTGTTGATGTCATTACACCACACCCCTCCTCATTACAGAGATGCACATCACCTGATTTACTTAATTGGTAGTTGGCTCCCAAGCCTATACAGCTTGGAGTAGGACAACATGTATAAAAAGTATCATGTGATCAAAATACTCATTTGCCTAATAATTCTGCACACAGTGTATTTAGCCAAATAAATAATTTACAGAAAAAAATGACTTGCGGTATCCTTTTTTTTGATAAGCAGCACAGGTAAAAAAGAAGTGTCAGGCTGCAGCCCTCAGCTGCCTGCTGTACCTTGACTGGTTATCAAAAATAGAGGGGATCCCACACTATTTTTTAAAGTTATTTAAATAAATGATGTAAAAAAAATAATGTGGGGCTCCTCATTTTTCATAACCAGCCAAGGTACAGCAGACAGCTGAGGGCTGTTATTAGGGTGGGAAGGCCCAATGGTATATTTGGTCTTTTCCATCCTAAAAATAGCAGCCTGTAGCCACTTTACTCGGCGCTTTCCGATTGCCCTGGTGCATTGGCAATCAGGGTAATACTTGTGGGGTTGATGTCAGCTGTGAGTTGACAACTGACATCAAGCCCAGAGATTAATAACAGAGAGTCATCTATTAGATTGTAGCGCTAGCATCCCTGCATTGCTCCTTACAGAAGGGACGCTATCTTACTCACTTCCGTGGCCTGCCCGTGCCCTGCTGCCTTCCTTCCCTGTGTTCCTCCACATGTGCATCCTCTGCTTCCTCTTCCTGGCCCCTGTGCGTGCCACACAGATCTCCCGAGAATGCGCATAGGGTGTGTTTGCACACACCCACCCGGAGCACCATTTCCTGGAAGTGACTCTCAGCCTATTGCTGAGAGGCACTGGGTACTTAAGGCACCCTCCCACTGGGGAGGGGCCTGAACGATGTTGTTAGTTAGACCAAAGAAAAAAATCATTATTTAGCCAAAAAGTAATAAAATCTCAATTTATTGAATATATTATAAAATTCAGCAACAAATAAAGAATAACAATGAGCACATAGGAAGCAAAGCGCCTCAGACGAGTGGAAAGGGGGACATAAATACAGTGCGTACGGAAAGTATTCAGACCCCATTACATTTTTCACTCTTTGTTTCATTGCAGCCATTTGGTACATTCAAAAAATGTACACTCTGCACCCCATCTTGACAGAAAAAAACAGAAATGTAGAAATTTTTGCAAATGTATTAAACAAGAAAAACTGAAATATCACATGGTCATAAGTATTCAGACCCTTTACTCAATATTGAGTAGAAGCACCCTTTTGAACTAGTACAGCCATGAGCCACTTCTTAGGAATGATGCAACAAGTTTTTCACACCTGGATTTGGGCATCCTCTGCCATTCTTCCTTGCAGATCCTCTCCAGTTCCGTTGGGTTTGATGGTGAACGTTGGTGGACAGAAAATTTCAGGTCTCTACAGAGATGCTCAATTGGGTTTAGGTCAGGGTTCTGGCTGGGCCAGTCAAGAATGGTCACAGAGTTGTTCTGAAGCCACTCCTTTGTTATTTTAGCTGTGTGCTTAGGGTCATTGTCTTGTTGGAAGGTGAACCTTTGGCCAAGTCTGAGGTCCAGAGCACTCTGGAAGAAGTTTTCTTCCAGAATATCAATGTACTTGGCTGCATTCATCTTTCCTTCAATTGCAACCAGTCATCCTGTTTTTGCAGCTGAAAAACACTACCATAGCATGATGCTGCGACCACCATGTTTCACTGTTGGGATTGTATTGGGCAGGTGATGAGCAGTGCCTGGTTTTATCCACACATACTGCTTAGATTATCACCAAAATTTCTATCTTCGTCTAATCAGACCAGAGAATCTTATTTCTCATAGTCTGGGAGTCCTTTATGTGGTTTTTTTTTTGTAAACTCTATGCAGGCTTTCATATGTCTTGCACTGCGGAGAGCCTTCTGTCAGGCCACTCTGCCATAAAGGCCCGACTGGTGGAGGGTTGCAGTAATAGTTGACTTTTGTGGAACTTTCTCCCATCTCCCTACTGCATCTCTGGAGTTCAGCCACAGTGATCTTGGGGTTCTTCTTTACCTCTCTCACTAAGGCTCTTCTCCCGCGATTGCTCAGTTTGGCTGGATGGCCAGGTCTAGGAAGAGTTCTGGTTGTCCCAAACGTCTTCCATTTAAGGATTATGGAGGCCACTGGGCTCTTAGGAACCTTGAGTATTGTAGAAATTCTTTTGTAACCTTGGCCAGATATGTGCCTTACCACAATTCTGTCTCTGAGCTTCTTGGGCGGTTCATTTGACCTCATGATTCTCATTTGGTCTGACATGCGCTGTGAGCTGTGATGACTTATATAGACAGGTGTGTGCCTTTCCAAATCAAGTCCTATCAGTTTAATTAAACACAGCTGGACTCCAATGAAGGAGTAGAACAATCTCAAGGAGGATCACAAGGAAATGGACAGCATGTGACTTAAATATGCCTGAACAAAGGATCTGAATACTTATGACTATGTGATATTTCAGTCAAATGTCTACATTTCTGTTTTTTTCTGTCAAGATGGATTGCAGAGTATACATTAATGAGAAAAAAAATAACTTTTTTGAATTTACCAAATCGCTGCAATGAAACAAAGAGTGAAAAATGTAAAGGGGTCTGAATTACCACTTAGTAAGTTGGTGGGCCATATAAATATATTATAAAGTATATAAGTGTGCAACAAAGAACCAACCTGTCTGGCGCCATTCCAGCAGCTGGGAATAATGCAAAGACCCGATGAACGCGTTTTGGCGTGGAAACCTTTGTCAGGTGACGTTAGTTAGTTGTTTGTATCCATAGCTAGCTAGTTGTCAGGTCCCCTTGTACACTGTGCATCCCCTTTTCAGTGTCCTATACCTATCCTTGTCTCTGTGCCTCAGCCGCACCCTTGGTACTAACCTGTCCCTGTTCCGCTACCTGCTACAGCTTTCCTGGTCGTACCTGTTCTCACTAGAGACTCTGCCTGCCCATCTTGGCTGTACTGTTTGCCCCAGCTTTCCCGGCTGCACCTGCTTTATTAGTGACTCTGTCCGGCCAGCCATTAGACTATGCCTGTCCTCACTTGTGTCCGCCTCTGCCCTTGGGGTCAGTTGCTACAGTCTCGGTCAACTTGTGAGTGGCACCTGACATCTGCTTTGCGGTGGGTGCTTAGTCAAGCCCCTCCCACTAAAAGGTAAGCTGGGGTCCCCCATGTAGTCTGGTGGGTCCACTTCTGCTCACCGCCTTACCATCACCAGTGGCAAGCATTTCACAGACATGCCCATTACTAACCCAGTAGATGTAAAGAGAAGAAAACACACACAACAAAGTTTATTTAAAAAAAACACCCCCTACTCTAGCCCTCAGTCAACAAATTATTAAAAAAAAAGCCATGAAGTTCCAATGTAATCCAAGGAATCCAAAGTAGTTTACAAAAGTGAACCTGAAAGACCTAAAAAGAGAGAATTAGGCCTCTTTCAGACGTCTGTGTTTAAACACGTACAAGCCACACATACAGATATGGTCATGGGTGTACATAGAAATCATGGGGGCCCATAACAAAAATCTGAATGGGGCCCCCCTACGCGATAAAAAAATACAATAAAATATTAACATATTAAACAGCGCACGTCTGGGGGAGGACATACAAGTTACTGGGTGGGACGTATAAGTTACTAGGGGCGTATATACACATTATGAATTAATCTTTATCCTAGCCAGGCTATACATCTACCAGTCCAGTAAGTAGACTATTACTGGGCCCGGCTCCATCTGCAGAGGACCAGTCTAGGCAGTGCTGTGCTTCTGTTTTGTGACTGTGTATAATGCGCCCGTTTGAGTCTCTGCCAAGTGCAGACACCGTGCTGAGCCGCCCGTGAGCAGGACAACCACCAATGTCTGCCACCCGCCTCCAAAGCTCCCCTCTCTGGCTGTAAAGCTACATCAGCCAGGAGCACATGCAAGTTGAGCCAGAGAGAGGAGCAACAGAGCAGGTGCAGCTTCTAGGACACTGCAGTGTACACGGTGCGCCAGCGCTGAGCTTTAGACGCTGACAGTCTGACACTCAGCCTGGCTGAGAATCAGGAGCTGGCTGGCGAATTTTTGCCTGGGAGGAAAGCACAAAGCAGTAGCCCTGATAAATGGCCTATACCTATTGGCTCTGATTCATTAAAAAGGTAGTCCAAAACGAAATTTTACTTTACTTCTAAATCTCTGTTATAATCCAATCTTTTTTCTAAAATATGTTAATGAAAAATTCCCTCACTACTCTGCTTTATTGTTTTACTACTTCCTCTCTGATGACACTTTGTTTGAAAATCCCCAATTCACCCTGGGTTACACAAACGTCATTGAGGGGCAGAGACTCTGGTAAATCTGCAGCCTCTGCCCTCTTGCTGAAGCAAAGTATCATCAGTGACCTCCATTTCAGGGGCTGGGCTAATCCGTGTTTTACTTTGCATGCACCAGCTGTCAATTCCAACAGATGCTCAGTAGAATCTTGTCACTGCATTATTCCTCTCAGTGCACAATGACAGTGCACTGCTTCGCCAGCTCTGTTCAGAAGTGACATCACTTGTGGGAATGGCTCTGGTCTCTGCTTGCTCATTCTTTACTTAGCATGTGCACTGACCATGCAGTCTGCTGCCAGCTTGTCACTTGTAATCTGAGCAGGCGAGGGAGTGCACTGCCATTGTGCACTGAGAAGAATTCTACACAGTTCCAAGATTCTACTGAGCATCTTTGGTATTTGACAGCCGGCATACAATCAATAGAGCAGGGACGAGTCCAGCCCCTGAAATGGACGTCACTGATGACGATTAATTTCAGGGAGGGGGCAAAGGCTGTCATTGTGACGACAGCCTCTGCCACCTGATGATGACTCGTTTGAAAATCCCAGTGCATGCAAGGAGGCTCAAACAAAGTGACATCAAAGAGGACATATAAAAAATAAAGCAGTTAGTGAAGTGAGGGAGGGATAGGGAATTTCTAATTACAGTACTGTATATTAGAAAAAAAATATTAAATTGCGAATTTAGATAGGCAGAGATTTAGAGTAAAATTAAATTTCATTTCAGAGTAGTCCACTGTACAACATCAAGTGCATGTTCTAACCTTTACAATTTAAGGTATTATCCTTTGGACAGGCCATTATAACATCTGGAGATCCATCTATCGGCCGACTATATAGCAGTATTACAGCATTGTACCATTGATGTGAATAGAACAGGGGTGGGGAAACCTTTTACTGCTGGGGGCCATTTTAACAATTCTACCAACTTTTGGGGGCCGCACAAAATTATCAACTTGAAAATTACCCTGCCATATTTGGCCAAACAATTAACTCACCCTTACTTGGTGGCTGGAGCTGCTTCTCTTTGCTGCAGCTTTTATGTTAGATGATATTGATCATGTTGCTTTTCTAGGCTTGTCTCGGTCTGAAGAGGCTGGGGGCATACACATCACAGGAGACGCTGGGGCATATACATCACAGGAGACGGTGGGGCGCATAAATTACAGGAGACACTGGGGTGCATAAATTACAGGAGACATGGGAGTATACACATCTCTGGAGGGGCTGGGGTGCAAAAATTACAGAAGACACTGGGGCATATTAATTAGTGGAGACGCTGGGGCACATAAATTATAGGAGACACTGGGGTATACACATCACAGGAGACGCTGGGGTATACACATCACAGGAGACGCTAGGGCATACACATCCCAGCAGACGCTGGGGGTACACATCACAGAAGGAGCTGGCAGCATATATTTCACAGGAGAGACTGGGGCATATACATCACAGGAAAGGGTGGGGCATAGACATCACTGGGGAAGCACGGATAGCACTGGGAGAGCACGAACAGCACTGGTGGGCCCAGACAGCACTGGTGGGCCACAAAGCACTGGCGAGCACAGACAGCACTGGCGAGCACAGAAAGCACTGCCAAGCACAGACAGCACTAGCGGTGGCACGGGCAGCATGGACAGCACTAGGGGGGTATGGAGAGCACTAGGGGCGACATGGACAGCACTGTAAATCACAAATATCACCAGGGGGGCACAGACAGCAATGGTGTGGCATGAACAACAGTGTCAAGTACACAGCCCTGGGGAGTGGTACACAGCACTGGGGGGCTGGCACACAGAACTGGTGGTACAGAGCACTGAGGAGTACGGACAGCACTAGGGTGGGCAAGGACATGGCATGGGCAGCATTAGGTGGTGCAAACAGCAATAGGGGGGCATGGACAGGACTGGGAGTCACGGACAGTACTGGGGATCATAGACATCACCAGGGGGCATAGACATAACCAGGGGGGCATGAACAGCACTAGGGGGGGTATGGACAACTGTGGGGGTTACACAGCATTGAAGGGGAACACAGCACTGGGGGCTGGCACACATACTACTAGGGGTACACAGCTCTGGGGGCTGGCATACAGCACTGGAAGCTGGCACAGTATTGGGGAATGGTACATAGCACTGTGGGATGCTACATACCAATGGGGATTGTCACACAGCACTGGGGGATGGCCCAAACTACTAGGGAGCACCCAGCACTGAGAGGGACACACACACTACTAGGGCGTACACAGTACTGGGGGCTGGTACACATCACTGGGGGATGGCACATACACTACTAGGGGGCACACATCACTGGGGGATGGCACACACTACTAGGGGGCACATAGCACTGGGGGATGGCACACACTACTAGGGGGCATACAGCACTGGGGGCTGGCACACTGCACTGAGGGGGACACACACTACTAGGGGCTACATAACACTTGGTTGCAGGCTGAGGCTCACTGCAGTGGGAGGAGGAGTCACACAGCACAGGTCAAGGATGCATGTGAAGCAGAGCGGCGGTTAAAGTTGCTGCTCCTCTAGTTCTTCTGTGGGACGGGATCGAAACTCGTGCTGCTTACCCCGCCCACAAGGTAAACCCTGAGCAGCGTGAGGACTTCATGGTATGCGCACGCAAATGCGTGCGTGTCCTTGCATCATCAATAAGATTTAAAGGGCCAGCAGCCTGTAAGACCGCGGCTGCCACTCAAGCACTGCGGTCACCGGGAAGGTGCCCGGGGGCCGCAGGAAAGGTTTGCGTCCCTCTTCAAAAAAGTACAAACCAGAAGCAGCCAAAGTAACAGTGTCCGACGCTCGCTCAGCACCGCACTGCCTGCAAACAGTGGAATGAGCCGCAGCCAACAAACCAAAGAACTCCAGAGTAAACATTAATAAAAAATAGTCCTACCAAAGTGCCTCACAGTAATTAGTGATACATTTACTGCTGCCATAAAATAATTCAATTATACAAATCTATAAATATCTACATTTCTTTTTAGTAATGTATCAATAAAATAGTCATACAATTACCAAATATCAGATACTATATAATGTTACTGAACAACATCCACCATATGAAAACTAATAATACTACTATACATTGCAAAATAATGCCGTTATACCATGACCAAATATTATCACAACATAGAGTCTGAATATAACCATCATCCTGTTACTGAGCAAAGCCCACTGCACCAAGACCAATGGGATCACAGCGCAAATCCCCCTCCCAAGTCTGCAGTGTGTGAACTTGGCCTCAAGTAGGGATGTCCTCCTTCGTGCCCTTCACCACATACAATATAAATTTTCACATCTGTCTCCGCCATATAATGGTAACGATTATGACCCTCTTTATAGCCTTAGAGGCTTACTATAGTAAAACTTTGCACAGTACAGGGATAATACACACAGTGATGTCACAGTACAGGGGTAATAGACACAGGGATGTCACAGTACAGGGGTAATAGACACAGGGATGTCACAGTACAGGGGTAACACACAGGGATGTCACAGTACAGGAGTAACACATAGGGATGTCACAGTACAGGGGTAACACACAGGGATGTCACAGTACAGGGAGAATACACACAGGGATGTCACAGTACAGGGGTAACACACAGGGATGTCACAGTACAGGGGTAATAGACACAGGGATGTCACAGTACAGGGGTAATAGACACAGGGATGTCACAGTACAGGGGTAACACACAGGGATGTCACAGTACAGGAGTAACACATAGGGATGTCACAGTACAGGGGTAACACACAGGGATGTCACAGTACAGGGGTAACACACAGGGATGTCACAGTGCTGGGAGAATACACACAGGGATGTCACAGTACAGGGGTAACACACAGGGATGTCACAGTACAGGGGTAATACACGGGGATGTTACAGTACAAGGATAATACACACAGTGATGTCACAGTACAGGGGTAATACACAGGGATGTCACAGTACAGGGGCAATACACAGGGATGTTACAATACAGTGATAATACACACAGTGATGTCACAGTACAGGGATAATACCCAGGGATGTTACAGTACAGGGGTAACACAGGGATATCATAGTACAGGGGTAATACATAGGGATGTCACAGTACAGGGATAATACACACTTTGATGTCACAGTACAGGGATAATACATAGGGATGTTACAGTACAGGGTAACACACAGGGATGTCAGTACATGAGTAATACACAGGGATGTCACAGTACAGGGATAATACACACAGTGATGTCACAGTACAGGGGTAATACACAGGGATGTGTTATGATTCAGTGACCGAGGAGGATCAGAAAAAGGATAAAAAACTAGGAAACCCAGAATGTTACCAGAGTGGTTGGAATCTCAGCGAACTGCAGACCTAACACTAACACACAACTAGAAGTAGCCGTGGGACATGGCTACGATGACCTGGTCGCCTCGACACAGCCGGAGAACTAATTATTCCTACAGAGAGAAATACAGGAAAGGCTAATCTGCCTCAGAGCAGTCCCCAAAGATATAGATAGCTCCCCACATATAAAGATGATGGTGATGTAGCAAGACACAATGCACAGAAAACAGATTCTGCAAAGATGAGGCCCAAACTATCTAAATAGGAAAGGACAGAAAAGAGCACTGTCTGCAGCCGTGCAATACCCTAGAAAAAAAAACAACACGCCTGAGATGGAAAAATACTGAGCCCACACGGACTCTTCCCCACTATATCAGTACTCTGGTGTTACTGGGATCCAAACAAAACACTAATATAGTGGAGGGACTGAAATTAGTACCAAGCATGACAAAACAAAATACATACATAATATACAGAATATAGAGCAAGGTACACAGACATTCCCAGCAGGGAATGATCCAACTCCACCCAGAACTCCACACAGGCAAAATAGGAAATGAGTCTTAGTACCTAAACAGAAAAACAACAAGAAGGTGGAAACCACCATCAGAGGTACAAAGACCAAACTTATCTGAAAAGAGTTCTGGTAGGCATAGAAGGAAGGGCTGACTTCAGAATGTCCTTAGCATACAGGAAACAACATTGAGCACCGATCAGGAACAAGAGAACACTACTCAGTTATATAGGCCCAGTCAGAACAACCTGATTGCCAATCATCCCCAGCTGTCTGGTTTCTTTTCAGCAACCAAACTTCACTACCAGCACTGACCACAAGAGCGAGCCCCAAACTGGAACCTATTCCAAATGTATTCACAACAGGGATGTTACAGTGCAGGGATAATACACACAGTGATGTCACAGTACAGAGATAATACACAGGGATGTTACAGTACAGGGGTAACACACAGGGATGTCACAGTACAGGGGTAATACACAGGGATGTTTGTTGTGAACACATTTGGACTGGGTTCCGGTTTGGGGCTCCCTCTTGAGGCCAGTGCTGGTAGTAGAGTTGGTCTGCTTAACAGAAGCCAGACAGCTGATGACAATTGGAAATCAGGCAGCTCAGACTGGGCCTATACAACTGAGTAGTGTTCTCTTGGTCTAGGCCGGTGATCAATGTTGTCTCCTGACATTCTGGAGCCTGCCCTATCTTCTGTTTCCACCTGAACTCCTTGAAGATAAGTTTTGTCTTTGTACCTCTTACTGGTTTGTTTGCATTTTCTTGTTGTTTTTATTTTTGTGGTGCTAAGGCTTGTTTCCTGGTTTCTGTTTATGTGGAGTTCTGGGTGGAGTTGGATTATTGCCTGCTGAGAATGTCTGTGTACCTAGCTCCATATTCTGCAATGTATTTTTGTCTTGTTGTACTTGGTATTAATTTCAGTCCTTCCTCTATATTAGTGTTTTGCTTGGATCCCAGTAACACCAGAATACTGATATAGTGGGGGAGAGATTGTGTGGGTCTCAGATTTTCATATCAGGTGTGTTGGTTTTTTAGGGTTTTGCGTGGCTGCAGACAGTGCTCATTTCTGTCCTTTCCTATATAGATAGTTTGGGCCTCATCTTTGCTGAATCTGTTCTCTACCTGTGTACTGAGTTTCATCTTGTCTCACTGGCTTTACATGTTTGGGGGCTACCTATAATCTTTGGGGAACTGCTCCGAGGCCGATTAGCTTTTCTTGTTTTTCTGTCTTTAGGAATAATTAGCTCTTCGGCTGTGTCGAGGCGACTAGGTCATCATAAATTATTGATTGCTCTCCGTGAGAGAAACAAAATTAAAATGTTGTAGTTATGATACCTTTTAATGGCTAACTAAAATAAAATATGATGTTATAAAGCAAGCTTTCGAGACAGCAAACAATCATTTTTCATCGAAAGCTTGCTTTATAACATCATATTTTACTTTAGTTAGCCATTAAAAGGTATCACAACTACAAAATTTTAATTTCATAGGTTTCATAGGTTTCATAGTTTTTAAGGTTGAAGGGAGACTCTAAGTCTATCTAGTTCAACCCGTAGCCTAACATGTTGATCCAGAGGAAGGCAAAAAAACCCCAATGTGTCAAATAAGCTCCAATGGGGAAAAAAATTCCTTCCTGACTCCACATACGGCAATCAGACTAGTTCCCTGGATCAACACCCTGTCATAAAATCTAATATACATAACTGGTAATATTATATTTTTCAAGAAATGCATTCAGGCTCTGCTTAAATTTTACTAGTGAATCCCTCATTACAACATCATACGGCAGAGAGCTCCATAGTCTCACTGCTCGTACAGTAAAGAATCCTCATCTGTGATTATGATTAAACATTCTTTCCTCAAGACGTAGCGGATGCCCCCGTGTTCCAGTCGCAGGCCTAGGTGTAAAGAGACCTTTGGAAAGGTCTCTGTACTGTCCCCTCATATATTTATACATTGTGATTAGATCCCCCTAAGCCTTTGTTTTTCCTAACTAACTAACCCCAAGTTTAATAACCTGTCTTGGTATTGCAGCCCCCCCCATTCCTCTAATAATCTAGGTTGCTCTTCTATCTACCTGTAAGATTATGCTATTTATAACCTTCTATACTTTTGCTAACAAGAAATGCATCCATTCCTCTCTTAAATTCATTCAGTGAGTTGGCCATCACCACTTCCTCAGGAAGAGAGTTCCAGAGCCTCACTGCTCTTACCGTGAAGAACCCTCTTCTATGCTGATGTAGGAATTTTTTTTCCTCCAATCGAAAAGAATGCCCCCTTGTTCTTGTCATAGTCCTTGGTACAAACAGATCATGGGAGAGATCTCTATATGGCCCTCTGATATATTTGTACATATTTATTAGGTCTCCCCTAAGTCTTCTCTTTTCTAGAGTAAATAGACCTAATTTTGATAACCTTTCCGTGTATTGTAATGCACCCATTCCATTTATTATTTTAGTAGCCCGCCTCTGAACCCTTTCAAGTTCAGTAATGTCTTTCTTCAGCACCGGCGCCCAAAATTGCACACAATACTCCAAGTGTGGTCTGACTAGTGATTTGTACAGAGGGAGAATGATGTTTTCATCTCGTGCCCCCAGACCTGTTCTAATGCATCCCATCACCCTATTTGCTTTGGTGGCTGCTGCCTGACACTGGGCACTCCAATTTAGATTCTTATTCACTAAGATGCCTAAGTCTTTTTCCATGTCTGATTTCCCCAGCAGTTTTCCATTTAGTAAGTAATCGTAGCATCTGTTTCTCCTTCCCATGTGCATAACCTTACACTTATCTGTGTTAAACCTCATTTGCCATTTTTCAGCCCAATTCTCCAATTTACTCAAATCCATCTGTAGTTGCAAACTGTCCTCCTTTGTGTTAACTACCTTACATAGTTTTGTATCATCTGCAAATACTGATATTTTACTCTGTAAACCATCCACCAGATCATTAATAAATATTTTGTTTCTCTCACAGAGAGCAATCAATCATTTTTCAACTGGCTAACATGGTACCAAAACCTTTTTCTTTTAACTAAAAATCTAGGTCATCATAGGCACGTCCCACGACTACTTGTAGTTGTGTTGTCAGTTAGAGGTCTGCAGTCTGCTGAGTTTCCAACCACTCTGGTGATTCTCTGGGTTTCCTAGTTTTTACCCCTTTTGATCCTCCTCGATCACTGAATCATAACAGTATCACCGGCCATATTTAAGATGAAAGGGTACTCAAAGGGGAAAAAAAAGGGAAAAAAAAAAGTGTCCGAATTTTTTTTTTTTCTCTTTTTTTCTGGGTGTCGTGGAGGATCTTGTGCTGCAATGGATGTTACACAATTAGCTGATCGAGTTGATCATCTTGTTTCTGAGGTTCAGGATAAATCCACTTATCTTGCTCAGACACCTGCTGTAGAACCTAAGATCCCTGTCCCTGATTTGTTTTCTGGGAATCGGTCTAAATTTTTGAACTTTAAGAACAATTGTAAGTTATTTTTTTGCCTTGAAGCTAAAGTCTTCAGGGTCCTCCATGTGCGGGTCAAGATTGTTATCTCCCTGTTGCGTGGTGACCCCCGGGATTGGGCTTTTTCCCTGGCATCTGGAGAGCCGATTCTTGCTGATGTGGATTCTTTTTTTCAGGCTCTGGGGTTGTTGTATGATGAACCCATTGCTACTGATCAAGCCGAGAAGACATTATTGGCTTTTATCCAGGGTACCCGCAGAGATAAATTGTCAGAAATTTCAAAAGTGGGCGGTCGTTACTAAATGGAGCGATGCGGCTCTTTTTCAGAAGGGTTTGGCAGAGCCTGTAAAGGATATTATGGTGGGATTTCCTGTCCCCTCTGGTCTCAATGACTCTATGTCATTGGCCATTCAGACTGACAAACGTTTACGTGAACGTAACACAATGCGAGCGGAGGTATCGCTCTCAGAGCAATCTACGGAGCCTATGCAGTGTGATAAGGTGCTTTCTAGGACTGAACGGCAGGGTTTTAGATGGCGTAATAAGTTATGTTTTTTCTGTGGAGATGAATCTCATACTATTTCCGTCTGCCCTAAGTGTGAAAAATGATTTGCCCCTTTATTTACTTTGGGCAATGTACAGCCTAAGTTTCTTTTGTCAGTTTCCTTGATCTGTTCCCTGTCGTGATTTTCTGCTATGGCTTTTATTGATTCAGGAGCTGCCCTGAAGTTGATGGATTTTGGGTTTGCTAAGCGTTGTGGTTTCCCTATGGTACCTTTGCAAACTCCTATTCCTTTGAGGGGTATTGATGCTACTCCTTTAGCTTAAAATAAGCCCCAGTTTTGGACCCAGGTGACGATGCAGGTTGCACCAGACCACCAGGAGGATTGTAAGTTTTTGGTGTTGCATAATTTGCATGACATTTTGGTACTGGGATTCCCTTGGTTGCAAACTCATAATCCAGTTCTGGATTGGACATCTTTATCTGTGACTAGTTGGGGCTGTCAATCTGTGCATAGTGATACTCCTGTTTTGTCTATTTCGTCTCAGACACAGGAGGTCCCTGACTATTTGTCGGATTTCAAGTATGTGTTTAATGAGACCAAGGCAGCGTTCTTGCCTCCACATAGGGACTATGATTGCGCTATTGAATTAGTGCCTGGATGTAAATTTCCCAAGGGACGGCTTTTCAATGTATCTGTACTTGAACATGTTGCTATGCAGACTTATATTAAGGAGTCATTGGAGATGGGTCACATTAGACCATCATCTTCACCTTTGGGTGTCGGTTTTTTCTTTGTGGCCAAGGAGGATGGCTCATTGCGACCCTGTATTGACTATCGTCTCCTTAATAAAATTATGGTTAAGTATCAGTATCCATTGCCTCTGATTTCTGACCTGTTTTCTAGAGTAAAAGGTGCTAGTTGGTTTACTAGGCTCGATCTTCGGGGGGCGTATAATCTCATTCGCATTAAGTAGGGTGATGAATGGAAGACGGCATTTAATGCCCCTGAGGGGCATTTTGAGTACCTAGTGATGCCCTTTGGGCTCACTAATGCCCCTTCCGTCTTCCAGTCTTTCATGCATGATATTTTCCGGAACTTTGTTAACAAGTTTTTGATTGTCTCTTTGGACGACATTTTGATTTTTTTCTGATGACTGGGATTCTCATGTTGAACAGATTCGGACTGTGTTTCAGGTTTTCAGGGACAATGCGCTGTATGTTAAGGCATCTAAATGTCTTTTTGGCGTAGGAAAGATCTCTTTTTGGGGTTCATTTTGTCCCCATCTTCTATTGAAATTGATCCAGTCAAGGTCCAGGCCATTCATGATTGGGTTCAGCCTACTTCTTTGAAAGCCCTTCAGACGTTTTTGAGTTTTGCTAATCTCTATCGTAAATTCATAGGTAATTTTTCTGGTATTGTCAAGTCATTGACTGATTTGACCAAAAAGGGAGCTGATGTTGTGAATTGGTCTCCAGAGGCAGTCTTGGCTTCTTAGGAGCTTAAAAGGAGGTTTACTTCTGCTCCAATCTTGCGGCAGTTTGATGTGTCTATTCCTTTTCAGGTGGAGATCGATGCATCAGAGATCGGAGCAGGGGCTTTCTTGTCTCAAAGAGATCCTGTGACTTCTAAAATGAAACCTTGTACCTTCTTTTCCCGAAAATATTCCCCACCAGAATGAAATTATGATATAGGGGATCGGGAATTATTGGCTATGAAGAGGGCCTTTGAAGAATGGAGACATTGGTTGGTTGGGGCAAGACATCAAATTGTTTTATTCACTGATCATAAGAATCTGATCTATCACGAATCAGCCAGGAGACTGAAAACCAGGCAGGCTAGATGGGCCTTGTTTTTAACGTCCTTTAATTTTGTGGTCTCTTATCTTCCAGGATAGAAGAGGAAGCTCTGCGTCACTGAATAATAGGTGCTCTGGAGTAAAATATTCATAAAAGGTAAGGATAACTCTGGCACACTATTTACTCCCACACAAAAAAGAGATGGTAAAGAATTTTTCATGCAAAATCAGTTTTATTGATCAAAGAATCGATTGCAATAAATGTTATATGTTGTTGTCCACAAAAAATGACGTTTCGGCCACTGGCCTTTGTCAGACTGGACTTTATCTGAACGTAAACAATGAAAATAAAGATCAATCAAAATCAAAGGATAGTCATAATACAGTACAAGATACAAAAACTAACATCCATAATACATGATAAGGACAATACATTCATGGAAGAGGTATAGTTGTGATTCAGATCAAAATCTATTTTTTATAACAATAGAACAGAAATATTTTATGCAAAAATTATATTATTGGTATAACCTGCAATATAAGCAAGAAATCAGTAACGTGCTATAGTATATCGGGCCTTCGTGTTATCATGGTCAGTGAATAGGTGAGGATGGTGAGATGGCGGCTATCCGACTAAAGGAGGTTAAAGAAATCAAGGATAGAGAAAAGAGGGGAGGAAAAGGAAATAATGAGAGGGAAGACTCAAAGAGGAATAGTAAGTATATAGCTTACCAGAGCTTATGTATCAATTATAGGATCACTCAAGTGTAGGTTATAATCGGTTTATCACCAAATATGCCTCTTGCTATAACAAATAATAGATCACATGTCACTAAATCAATATGGGTCTGGCATATAATACTCTGGACCTCGAAATTAATATATACTCTCCATAGAACTAATCCGTATTACTGGACACTACATTAGACAATTATCAGTATACAGTTTAGGTAAATATAGGACAATTACCTGTCGTATTAACCCCTTCACGACCTTGGACGGATCTATCCGTCATAGATCGTGTCCCGTTAAGCCCCGCCCCCTGCCGCGGGCAGGCGGCGTGGATCGGCACACATATCAGCTGTTTTCAACAGCTGACATGTGTGCCTGCTAGCCGCGGGTGGAATCGCTTCCACCCGCGGCCATTAACCCCTTAAATCTTGCTGCCAAAGTCTGGCAGCAAGATTTAAATGCGCACGGCCATGTTTGTTACTCACCGCCGCCCCCACCGGAAGTCACGTGTGTTATCACGTGACTATCGGTGGTTGCCATCGTAGCACAGGGTCATGTGATGACGCCTGCTGCTATGATCTTTCAATTTCATTTTCCCTCGGCCGAGAGCAGAGGGAAAACCAAAGTGAGTGAATCTGCTGATTACAGCGGTATTGCTGTGATCAGCAGATAGCGATCAGCGATCGGATTGCTGATTGCTATAGCCCCCTAGGGGGACTAGTAAAATAAAAAAAAAAGTAAAAAAAAAAGTTTTAAAAAATAAAAAAAAAAACAAAAAACCTAAAAGTTCAAATCACCCCCCTTTCCCCCCATTGAAAATTAAAGGGTTAAAAAATAAATAAATATACACATATTTGGTATCGCCGCGTTCAGAAATGCCCGATCTATCAAAATATAAAATCAATTATTCTGATTGGTAAACGGCGTAGTGGCAAAAAAATTCCAAACGCCAAAATTACGTTTTTTGGTCGCCGCAAGTTTTGCGCAAAATGCAATAACAGGCGATCAAAACGTAGCATCTGCGCAAAAATGGTACCATTATAAACGTCAGCTCGAGACGCAAAAAATAAGCCATCACTGAGCCATTGATCCCAAAAAATAAGAACGCTACGTGTTTCGGAAAATGGCGCAAAACGTGCGCCACTTTTATTGGACAAACTTGTGAATTTTTTTTAACCCCTTAGATACAAGTAAACCTATACATGTTTGGTGTCTACAAACTCGCACCGACCTGAGGCATCACACCCAGACATCAGTTTTACCATATAGTGAACACCGTGAATAAAATATCCCAAAAACTATTGTACGATCCCACTTTTTTTGCAATTTTTCCGCACTTGGAATTTTTTTGCCGTTTTCCAGTACACTATATGGTAAAACTTATGATTTCATTTAAAAGTACAACTCGTCCCGCAAAAAACAAGCCCTCATATGGCAAGATTGACGGAATAATAAAAAAGTTACGGCTCTTGGAAGAAAAGGAGCAAAAAACAAAAACGCAAAAACGGAAAGTGCCCGGGGGCTGAAGGGGTTAATAAAGGTGAAATAGTACTGTAAGCGAAGGTTCATTTTGGGATCATTGCCTCTAGTATCAGAATTGTGTTATCTAATTGTTAGGGTGAACTCTTAACAAGAGATCACTAGTTGCCTACTGCCTGGCCTAATTGCTATAGACCAAGTGCATGCATAGAGAATTCACACCAGACACAGTCGGATATGAAATCTCTTGGTCACAGTAAAAATGGCAGCTAAAGAGCCTGAGTACAGAGCATGCGTCTTGTCATATAGGCTAGGGGCGTACACAAGTTCAGAAGGCCCATTTAGTGGGACAGTTCATGGGCTAGCCAATGGGGAGATCCGTATTGCTGTTGATGGGCGGGTCTGACTTCAGTGCATGAATCCATGGTGTTATCTGATATGTGGGTTGGTCCTCAAGCTTAGCCAGTGGTCTTCCCTTATATGGTGGTCTCCTTAAATCTGGACATTCCTCGCATTCCAGGCGAGGTGTGGAGAACAGGAAATGGCAGCCATGTTTAAATCTGTGTCATGTATATGATCTGAAACCTGAATTATGTAAGGCAAATCGACATATTTCCCACAATCCCTTGTCAAGAGGTTAATTAAGTATTTGATGGAAAGGTCCTCCTCAACAGTCCCCCCTAAATACTTTATTAACCTTCTGACCCTACTGTGGTCATCTAACACATCAGCTCTAATGCTTTAACTGCAACTTTTTTGTTTTGCTATCTGCTATACAAGCAATGCTAAGCCTTTGCCCCCACTGGTACAGACTGTTGATTAGAGAGTTGATCACATCCCGCAAACACACAGTTCACAGAGCCATAGATAATGTCCCAGTCCTTAGAACAGACTATTTAATGCTGAAGAGCTTACCCAGATTTTGAGATTAATCGATTAGAAAGAGTAAGGCAATTGTAAGAATAAGCTTCTTACCGTTATGCTGCAGCTTTTAGCGTTACTGTTTCTGAAAGACTGATTCTTAGTCAATATCTGAGATCTGTCCGCGTCTTCGAGACTTTTCTACCTGAATACACCTGATTGTATGACAATACTAATTGATCTCTTCTTGTCTCAGGTCCATAATCTACCACCAGGAGGCCTTTAACAAGAGTTCCCTTATACATGGATCCGATTACCTTCAGTAACACAGAGTAGCACTTTTACGGCTTCAAATACCAACAAATAAGACAATACCAGTTACCTACAAGTGTATGTTATCCTTAAAAGGTCACTTAAACCCTTAAAATAATTGGTTGGTTCAGGTCAGATAATGTTTTTCCCACCATGAGCCCTTATTTGTGTAATGTTCCTGTACCCAGTGTTCCCTTACCATGGTTATTTCCCATGTATCATCCCCAATCTAGAAATTCTCCATAAGGTTCTATGTGAAATAATCCAGCACTTTATGTGTTGTGACCCTCATTCTGCCGGTACGATGGACTCTTTACAGGGGCTCTTGTCTCCACATGGGTTTTCCCCCAAGCTTCATGGAAGTTGCTGTGGTTGGCAAAAGCTGGATCGGTCCATCTGATTTTGACTCAGGGCTCATTCTCACTTGTCTTTTTAGGATCACCCAGTCTCCTGGCTTGAGACCACGTGCTCCTAACACTGATTTAGGATCTGGAATTGGAGGATACACATGTTTAACACACTATACAGGCAGTTGTATAAGGCTAGTACATCACTGGTCAGGACATCACACTGTATCTGAAGTATCTGTGAGAAATATAATCACATTGTAGGTACTAAACCAAAAATGTCTTATATAAAGATCTAATTATTAAGAAAAAGGAAAACGAACATTTGTTACATGATTTGCCTGCGTCCACCATTATCTTGTGGATTGTTACATGTTTATGTAATTATAATCATTAAAATTCCAAACAACATCCACCCATGTGAGTAACTATAGACACAATTAAATATTCCAATAAAGGAGGGGGCAGGGATTGAGGCAATAGCCCTAAACTCTCCCTACCTCGAAGCGGAGGTCGGCACCCTATAAGGCGAATTGGCGCCCCCGCTCACCGATGGCTCATTCTCCCTATCCCTACACTGCTAAGCTAATACGTGCTGCTAATGTCAGTGAGGGAATATAGAAACCGTGAGCTACATGGGGACAAAGAGGCATCAATTTGCAATTATATATATCCAATTCATTCCCAAAGATTAAATATTCAAACTCTGTATTTTAAAATAGCTGTTTGGTAGCTTAAATTAATGATACAGCAAACTCAAGGACCAAACTCTAAAAGAAATTAAATATCTCACATGTATAACATGTATCCACTGTATAAATATAATAATAATAAGGCCAGGTAAAGTCATGAGGAGATCTTGTCCCATCACAGACCCTCCACGGTCCAATTCACACTCAGACTAATAAAATAAACGCATATTTGTCAGACACTTAGCTTGAAAGAATCCCAACGCGTTTCTCCCTCTTCACAATGTCAGACAGGGGTTCATCAGGGGCATCCCCAGGTGAGGACCATTAGGGTAGCCAGTTTCCTAGCCTGTCCAAAATAGCTGCTAATCCCCAGATACTGTAAGATCTCTATAATGACCTCTGCTATAGAAAATACACTTTTACCACTTTTAGGAACTCCATTTTTACATACCACCAGCATCATGAGTTTTTCAGCAGTAACGTTTTCCATACTGGATATGTTTCAGAGCCGGCCTGAAAAGAAATTCACACAACACGCACAAAACTCACATAAACCTACTCATGGTAGATGTATATGACTAATCTGCAATCACTGGAGCGGCAGAGCAGATGAGGGGGTGCTTCTACGAAGTCTTTACAGTTTTTCTACCTTAATAGACACACATCTTACAAGACTGGATGTGTCTGGCCACCTGGGTACTGAAGCAGTGGTGCTGCCCATATCTTGTCCACCACCACACTCTTTGTCACATGCGTTCATAGTTGCCTGGACCATTTTTGAGTAGAGCACTCATGGCAGAGAAAGCTTACCGCCCTTTATCTACAGACCTTCCTCAGTCAGCTGGCTCCCTGCATCTCGCACTCCGTTCCTTGCTGAATCACTTGTTTCTGTAGGGATTTAAAAACACAAGTAGTGACCAATGTCATGGACGTGACAGGAGCCACCGAGGTACTGGTACTGGTCTGCATTGGTAAAGGACTCTCAACTGTAGGCCCATTCACTACATCTTTGTTGTTTTGCAGCTGTGCGAGCATCTTCTCTGGCTTAATCAGTCACCGGCTCCTTTGATACCAGAAGGGCCTCCACCGGGGCTCACACCCACTCTACGGTCTTTAGAGGTTTATCCCGTCACACTAGAAAAGATCTGCTGCCTATATCCACAATTTTCTATCTTACCCCCCTCTGCTCTACAAACCACAGTGATCGCAAATCTTCATCTCGTGCTTCTATTCCGATGGGAGAGGAGCGAGTGGTTCGATTTTTATTATCTCATGTTGCGTAACCTCAGCATATCCAGTGTAGAATCAACCAGCATCTTGGCATCTGGATCCATCTACAGAAAAACTTAAAATCTGCATTAGCAATGGGCTCATCTGAGACATGTTCAAAACCTGACAATTCTTGTTACATCAGAGCAATCATGAGATATATGAATGTCTGCTGTATCCTCATAACAGATAAAAATATAAAGACAACTTAATAGAAAAACTCAATCGATGAACAAATGAAAACCTTAAAGGGAATCTGTCAGCAGAATTTTTGCTCTAAACCTAAAAGTTTCCCCTTCTGCAGCTCGTGGGCTGCATTCTAGCAAGGTTCCTATAGTTTTTGTGCCCCCTTTTAGACCAAATTAAATACTTTATAAAGTTGTACCTTTTGGTATGCAAATCTTCTAAATTATCCATGAGGGCGGGCTGTCTGGTGTCCGTTACCTTCCCTCCTGCCGATTTACGCCGTCCCCAATGCTCCATTTCATACCTCAAGACGCCGCCCAGAGCACCCGTGGTCCCGCGCATGCGCTGTGCGACTGTAGCGGGACTGTGCACTGTGTGCACAATGTGACCGCTGGTGATGTGTTGCGCAGGCACGAAATTATGTGCGGCGGTGTGATTGTCATCAGCAAGTGCCCGCCCATAATCTCGTGCCCGCGCTTTCCCCTCTGCCTCCAGCGTTCTGCGCAAGCGCTGGCCAGATGACCCGACGTCACCTCTTTCCCATCTTGCCCTGGAGCAGGAAATAGACAATATGTGTCTTTGTTTGATTTTACATGTTTTTTTTTACTGTGTACGTCGCTCAGATCCTCTCCGCGTCTCCTCGTAACCGATGGTGTCCTGCTCCGCTCCTCCCATATATTTCCTGCTCCAGGGCAAGATGGGAAAGAGGTGACATCAGGTCATCTGGCCAGCGCTTGCGCAGAATGCTGGAGGCAGAGGGGAAAGCGTGGGCACGAGATTATGGGCGGGCACTTGCTGATGACAATCACAGCGCTGCACGTAATCTTGTGCCTGCGCAACACGTCACCAGTTGTCACACTGTGCACACAGTGCACAGTCCCACTACAGTCGCACGGCGCATGCGCGGGACCACGGGCGCACTGGGCGGCGTCCTGAGGTATGAAATGGAGCGTTGGGGGATGGCGTAAATCGGCAGGAGGGACAGTAACGGACACCAGACAGCCCGCCCCCATGGATAATTTAGAAGATTTGCATACCAAAAGGTACCACTTTATGAAGTATTTAATTTGGTCTAAAAGATGGCACAAAAACTATAGGAACCTTGCTAGAATGCAGCCCACGAGCTGCAGAAGGGGAAACTTTTAGGTTTAGAGCAAAAATTCTGCTGACAAGTTCCCTTTAAAAAATAGGTGTGACTTTCCACATCATCTTTCCCCCCCTTTTTGAATCTATTATCCAAAACATAATTAGTTTCAAAAAGTGTGTGGCCCCGGAGCTCTACATTTAGGCATGAAAGTCACATTGTGTAGTTATACCTAACCGTGAACACCATCAATATTGTGTTATGTGTAACCTTATAATGGAAAACTATTTCAGTGGGGGGGGTTTTAACCTTCGCTTGAACCACAGAACTCTGCATTACAATCTTTCATTCTATGAAAAGAAAGCAGACAATTCAATACATTAAATATCAAACACAGAATTCCATAAATCATCCACATACCTTAAACCAAATTATTGTAATTATTAATAAATATATTATTAATAAAGATTATTATTATTATTATTATTATTATTATTAACAACAATAACAACGTAACACAACCTCTGAATAACAGACTTCTATGCTCGGATATCTATCAATATATCTAAACATGTCCACAGTTAATTTTTATTCATTTGGGATTAAATTAGTGAAATAAACTATTTGCATTTACTTTTTCCACTATAATTTACAATGAATTAAATGTGGAAACCTCTTCTTTTTTTTTTTTTTTTTTTTTTCCTTTTTCTTCTTCTTCTGGCCTTTTTATAATAAAACAATAGATAGGACTAGACCTCCTTGTAACCTGAAACTCTAGTGGAAATACCTGTATTTCCCTCCTCCCTCTGAAGCCATGAGCAAGCATTTTTTTCCTTATTTTATCCTTCCTTATTTTGCCACGTGGTCCCTGTCTGATTCTGCATTCCGTAATTTACAAAAACACCTCTATTATCACCCCTGGCTCCAAGGTATCTATCCCAGCCGATTCATGTCCAGGAAAACACTTTAAACAGGTTAGATTTATGTATAAAGCAAGGCTCTGCACTCAGTCTAGCTAAGCTGGGCATTTACATATGGCTCTGCACTCAGTCTAGCTGAGCTGGGCACTTACATATGGCTCTGCACTCAGTCTAGCTGAGCTTGGCACTGCGCTCTGCACTCCGTCTAGCTGAGCTTGGCACCTACATCTGGCTCTGCACTCAGTCTAGCTCAGCTGGGCACTACAAAAAGCTCTGTACTCAGTATGTCTGAGCTGGGCACTACAAAAAGCTCTGCACTCAGTCTGAGCTTGGCACTACAAAAAGGCTCTGCACTCAGTATGTCTGAGCTGGGCACTACAAAAACCACAAACCGTATCACAGGCAACCTCAAACCATATACTTTACACGTTTTCCAGACACCACTCACAAACCCACATGCTCTCTTAACTACCAGTCAATTTCTCCTCTTAACAAATACACAACAGGCAGCAGGCAACTGAATATGTGACGGTTCTTCCGAAATTAATATGGCCAATAGCCATGAGACTCGTCTGCCCGTCAACAGATACCCCAAAAAAATGGACACGGTAAGGTGCCACACACCCCCCGAGACCACGGGAAGACTACAGATTATGAAAAATCAGCAGACCTACCGTGCTCTCATTAGGAGCTGGTAAAATTCCTGAGGTGTCCAGCATGTCATGGCATTCCAGTTGCCGGTTCATCAGGATTTCAGGTGTCTCCATCTGTTGGCCCCACATTGGGCACCATTAATGTTAGGGTGAACTCTTAACCAGAGATCACTAGTTGCCTACTGCCTGGCCTAATTGGTATAGACCAAGAGCATGCGTAGAGAATTCACACTAGACATATTCGGATATGAAATCTCTTCTTGGTCACAGTAAAAATGGCAGCCAAAGAGTCTGAGTACAGAGCGTTCGTCTTCTCATATAGGCTAGGGGTGTACACAAGTTCAGAAGGCCCATTTAGTGGGACAGTTCATGGGCTCGCCAATGGGGAGATCCGTGTTGCTGTTAATGGGTGGGTCTGACTTCAGTGCATGAATCTATGGTGTCATCTGATATGTGGGTTGGTCCTCAAGCTTAGCCACTGGTCTTCCCTTATATGGTGGTTTTCTTACATCAGGACATTCCTCGCATTCCAGGCGAGGTGTGGAGAACAGGAAATGGCAGCCATCTTTAAATCTATATCATGTATGGGATCTGAAACCTGAAATTATGTAAGGCAAATCGACATATTTCCCATAATCCCTTGTCAACAGGTTAATTAAGTATTTGATGGAAAGGTCCTCCTCAACATAATCCACAGCTGAAGAAACTGGATAAATCCTATGTTGTGGTCAAGCATAGGAATTATTAGATAAATAATACTGACATTTCAAGGTACCGTATGTACTTATATGCATACTCATGTGTAAAGTTATCTGTTTACCCACTGTGGGTAAATGAAACAAACCATAGCACTTCAAAGTACCTGTAGTTATGATTGTTGGGTATATTGTCCTTATAGACAGGAAGATAAATATTCACAGGGATATATCAGGACTGCTATATAAAAGGAGAAAATGGAAAAGAAAGCTACAACTCATTTCTATTACTGTCATAGGCATAATCGATAAGGTAATACTGCTGTGTGAGGAATAGTTAATCATTTACCTAGTGTAACGAACTGTATGTATTATATCACCGGAGGAACCGGATATCTGTAAAGTCATGGCACTAGTTAGGCACAAGATAACGAAAGGAAGAATTATAATGTGGTAAAGTGAATAAATAGCCAGAAAAGGAAGGTCGGTAGCCTTAACTCACCTATACTGCTGGTGGACGTGGAGTCTGTCTGTGTAATCCTGCAATGTGAGCTGCTTCCAGCGTCCGGGCGTTTTAAGTGGTAAGTGTGGGCGTGCGCTATTGCATCATATCCGGTGGTTGGAACGCGGAAGATGGGGGAATGAAATGCAAGCTGCGCTTGCGCAATGCGTGAAACAGACCTCACTTCCGGTTTACGGAACACCGAGGCTCAGGTCATGTGACGCTATTGCATCTGTGCAGTGGGAGTAAAAATAACCTAGCGGTGATTACTCAGTGATCCTGATTAGTGATGAGCGAGCATGCTTGTTACTACTCGGTACTCGCACGAGTATCACTGTACTCGGTCTACTCGGCGGGGACCGAGTAATCTCGCGATACTCGTGCTGTACTCGTGGTCTTCATTTCTGCATGTTGGCGCTCTTTTGAGAGCCAGCCCTCATGCAGGGATTGGCTGGCAGACCACTGCAATGCCACAGCCCTGTTAGTTGTGGAATTGCAGTGATTGGCCGGCCTGGACAGCGTGACCGAGCCTTTATACCGGCGGGCGCGCTGTGCTCTGCTCACAGCTATCCAGACAGTCAGTGCAGGGAGAGTGTCGCTGCTTCAGGGAAAGGTTTGCGGCCCTTTATAGCTATTTCCGTAGCAGGGCTGCAAACAGTGTGACCAAAAGTCCTTCTCAGGACTATTCTAGTTGTATACAGGCAGGCAGGGTATAGCCAGGTCGGAGTACAGTAGCAGAGTCCTTCTCAGGACTATTGTTGCTGTATACAGGCAGGGTATAGCCAGGTTGGAATACAGGCTAGTGACCAAAAGAGTCCTTGTCAGGACTATTGTAGCAGTATACAGGCAGGCAGGCAGGCAGGCAGGCAGGGTATATAGCCATTCCTAGTGGTGACCGTATACCAGCCTTCATCATATCTGGGGCTGGTGTACACAGTCTAAAACAGTCCTGATAGTGTCAGACTTCTCAGCAATTGTCGCTCCTAAAAACCTGTTAGGTTCTTAGTGCGTCCGTGCTTGCAGGGGCGTAACTACCGCGGTCGCAGGGGTCGCGATTGCGACCGGGCCCGCAGGTTAGGGGCCCGCCCTGCAGATCAGCAGCAGCTCCTGTCAGTGAGAGGAGCTGCGCTGTTCCTGCATTTTCAGTAGAAGCGGCCGGGCAGCGTGAGCTCTGCCCCCTCCAGTCTCTGCATGTGATTACACTGTGGTGCCGGCCTCTGCAGGAGACATATCAGGTGAGGGCAGCAGTGCGGTCTGACCGGCATGTTTGTGAGGCAGCACTCCGTACCTCTCAGTCCCAGCAGCTCAGGCATGGCAGTATAATATATACTCTGCCTCCCTTCCATCGCTCTGAGCAGTCACCGACAGCGTCTGATCGTTTATGTACTGATGTGCGACCATGTGGAGAGGGGTGAGCTGTATATATGGCAGGAAAGTTTATCTGACCTTCTTTACATTCTGTTATCTTACTGTAAACCGTTCAGGTGCTGCTTTGGACACTTTGAGATTTGGTGGTGGCGGGAGGGAGGTGGGATGAGGCTGATAAGGTGATGGGGGCCAGCCCACAGAATCAGTCACACTGTGGGCAGTGGGGGAAGTGTTTGCAGCAGTTTGATGAAAGCAGCACAGCCAGGTCCTGTATCTAAATCCAGCTAAATTACTGTGCACTGCTCTGCTAAATACACAGAAGACCTTGTGCACACGTGACTTTTTTCATGCGTTTTTCCTTGCTTTTTTAATTGATAAAAGCAAGGAAAAATGATCTCAGCAAAGTCTGAGAATCCTGACTTGCTGTGCCCACGCTGTTTCTTGCAGTTTTTGTTGCTGAAAAAAAGAAGCAGCGTGTCAGTTGTTTCTGTATTTTTTCTGCTTTTTCACCAATTGACTTCAATGGAGTCAGTGAAAAATGCAGGAAAAAACGCATGTGTATTTCCCACATTGAATTTGCGTGTGTTGACGTCACTGGGGCTCCCTGCAGCCATTTCCTTATCTCAGTCTTTACTGCAGGACATTGCTTCTGGGAAGTCCGGTGATATCACAAGGTGAAACGAGTTCATGCCTACGGATCACCGGGGTGTCCTGCAGATCCGCCGCCATGAACTCAGTTCACCTTGTGATGTCACCAGGGTTTCCTGCACCTAGGCCTTGTGGTCTTTACCACGGGACCTTGTTGCAGGGAACTCTGGTGACGTAGGTGCCCTGGTTTGGGGGGCGATCCATGCCTCAGTAAACCGGGGTCATCATGGTGATGACCCAGGGTTGCCATGGCAGTGATCGGGTCCCTGTGATTGCACTACAGGGACCTGATCGCCAGGGAGGGTAAGCGATGCCTCTCCCTGCCTTCTGAATGCAGCAATTGCATTGATTGCAGCATTTCGAGGGTTCAACTGCCGAGAGCGGCACGGGTACTCCTCCTGGCAGCGAGAGCCAGGTCCTGGCGACCGCGGGGGTACAGCGCTTGAACCCCCATGATCGCCATGACTAAAAAACGCTCAAAAAGAGGTAGGTGAAAAAACACGCAATAAAAAATGCTCGTTTTTTTCAGTTGCTTTTTTCGTTCTAAACATGCGTTTTTATGTGCAGATTTTCTGCACATAAAAACGCAAAGTGGGCACATAGCGTAAAGTAGATTTGATGCAGTATGTCCTGGGAGGGTCCTTTATCTTTACAATACGTGAGCTGACTTCAGCAATCAATAGTTGGTGGATGGAGTGAGGAAAGCAGGTAGGGGAGTAACAATCACAAACGTAGAGATTGTTACCAGGCCCAAAGGTACAGGGCACACAGTGGCTGGCAGCTGACGTTCATACCATAACTGGGGGCAGCGCATGGTAGTACGGTCATGCTCTATAGCATGCACTCTGATGTCAGCTGCAAGCCACTCCGCACTCGCTACAGAGGACACTTGGTGATGTGGGAGCAGAGGCAAGATGAGTAGAATTTTTTTTAAATTATTTATATTTTTTTAATTATTCATTAGAGACAGTCCCAGACCATATATACCAGGATGGGGGACATATATACCAGGATGAGGAACATATACTATATATCAGGATGGGAGACATATTAGGATGGGCCCAGGATGTGCAACATTTTTACTAGGATCGGCCCAGGATTGGATAAATATATACCAGCATGGGGACGTTATGTACCATGTATACCAGGATGGGGAACATGTATACCAGGATGGGGACATATATACCAGTATGGGGGACATATGTACCAGGATTGGGAACATTACTGCATAGTGAAGGGGGGGAAGGGGCAATTAATATGCCTTTATAGGATTTAGAACGCTACAGGTGCCCATTCATCTGACCAACGTCCGGAGGGGGGCCCAGGTCCAACTTTCGCACCGGGGCCCATCGCACTCTAGTTACGCCACTGCGTGCTTGCATTTAAAAACCGCACGTGTGTGCCTGTCGGTGGCAGCGTACAGGTGCACTTGTGTGCGTTTTTACCAAACTATTATATAACGCACAAGTGTAGTGTATAATACACGTCAGTCAGCAGTGGTTGATAGTGTCAGAGTTCTCGTCATAAATTTTTTCTCCTAAAACCTGTGTTAGGTTCTTAGTGCGTCCGTGCTTGCATTTAAAAACCGCACGTGTGTGCCTGTCGGTGGCAGCGTACAGGTGCACTTGTGTGCGTTTTTACCAAACTATTATATAACGCACAAGTATAGTGTATAATACACGTCAGTCAGCAGTGGCTGATAGTGTCAGAGTTCTCGTCATTAATTTTTTCTCCTAAAACCTGTGTTAGGTTCTTAGTGCGTCCGTGCTTGCATTTAAAAACCGCACGTGTGTGCCTGTCGGTGGCAGCGTACAGGTGCACTTGTGTGTGTTTTTACCAAACTATTATATAACGCACAAGTGTAGTGTATAATACACGTCAGTCAGCAGTGGCTGATAGTGTCAGAGTTCTCGTCATTTATTTTTACTCCTAAAACCTGTGTTAGGTTCTTAGTGCGTCCGTGCTTGCATTTAAAAACCGCACGTGTGTGCCTGTCGGTGGCAGCGTACAGGTGCACTTGTGTGCGTTTTTACCAAACTATTATATAACGCACAAGTGTAGTGTATAATACACGTCAGTCAGCAGTGGCTGATAGTGTCAGAGTTCTCGTCATTAAATTTTTCTCCTAAAACCTGTGTTAGGTTCTTAGTGCGTCCGTGCTTGCATTTAAAAACCGCACGTGTGTGCCTGTCGGTGGCAGCGTACAGGTGCACTTGTGTGCGTTTTTACCAAACTATTATATAACGCACAAGTGTAGTGTATAATACACGTCAGTCAGCAGTGGCTGATAGTGTCAGAGTTCTCGTCATTAATTTTTTCTCCTAAAACCTGTGTTAGGTTCTTAGTGCGTCCGTGCTTGCATTTAAAAACCGCACGTGTGTGCCTGTCGGTGGCAGCGTACAGGTGCACTTGTGTGCGTTTTTACCAAACTATTATATAACGCACAAGTGTAGTGTATAATACACGTCAGTCAGCAGTGGCTGATAGTGTCAGAGTTCTCGTCATTAAATTTTTCTCCTAAAACCTGTGTTAGGTTCTTAGTGCGTCCGTGCTTGCATTTAAAAACCGCACGTGTGTGCCTGTCGGTGGCAGCGTACAGGTGCACTTGTGTGCGTTTTTACCAAACTATTATATAACGCACAAGTGTAGTGTATAATACACGTCAGTCAGCAGTGGCTGATAGTGTCAGAGTTCTCGTCATAAATTTTTTCTCCTAAAACCTGTGTTAGGTTCTTAGTGCGTCCGTGCTTGCATTTAAAAACCGCACGTGTGTGCCTGTCGGTGGCAGCGTACAGGTGCACTTGTGTGCGTTTTTACCAAACTATTATATAACGCACAAGTGTAGTGTATCATAAACGTCAGTCAGCAGTGGCTGATAGTGTCAGAGTTCTCGTCATTAATTTTTTCTCCTAAAACCTGTGTTAGGTTCTTAGTGCGTCCGTGCTTGCATTTAAAAACCGCACGTGTGTGCCTGTCAGTGGCAGCGTACAGGTGCACTTGTGTGCGTTTTTACCAAACTATTATATAACGCACAAGTGTAGTGTATAATACACGTCAGTCAGCAGTGGCTGATAGTGTCAGAGTTCTCGTCATTAATTTTTTCTCCTAAAACCTGTGTTAGGTTCTTAGTGCGTCCGTGCTTGCATTTAAAAACCGCACGTGTGTGCCTGTCGGTGGCAGCGTACAGGTGCACTTGTGTGCGTTTTTACCAAACTATTATATAACGCACAAGTGTAGTGTATAATACACGTCAGTCAGCAGTGGCTGATAGTGTCAGAGTTCTCGTCATTAATTTTTTCTCCTAAAACCTGTGTTAGGTTCTTAGTGCGTCCGTGCTTGCATTTAAAAACCGCACGTGTGTGCCTGTCGGTGGCAGCGTACAGGTGCACTTGTGTGCGTTTTTACCAAACTATTATATAACGCACAAGTGTAGTGTATAATACACGTCAGTCAGCAGTGGCTGATAGTTTCAGAGTTCTCGTCATTAATTTTTTCTCCTAAAACCTGTGTTAGGTTCTTAGTGCGTCCGTGCTTGCATTTAAAAACCGCACGTGTGTGCCTGTCGGTGGCAGCGTACAGGTGCACTTGTGTGCGTTTTTACCAAACTATTATATAACGCACAAGTGTAGTGTATAATACACGTCAGTCAGCAGTGGCTGATAGTGTCAGAGTTCTCGTCATTAATTTTTTCTCCTAAAACCTGTGTTAGGTTCTTAGTGCGTCCGTGCTTGCATTTAAAAACCGCACGTGTGTGCCTGTCGGTGGCAGCGTACAGGTGCACTTGTGTGTGTTTTTACCAAACTATTATATAACGCACAAGTGTAGTGTATAATACACGTCAGTCAGCAGTGGCTGATAGTGTCAGAGTTCTCGTCATTAATTTTTTCTCCTAAAACCTGTGTTAGGTTCTTAGTGCGTCCGTGCTTGCATTTAAAAACCGCACGTGTGTGCCTGTCGGTGGCAGCGTACAGGTGCACGATTTGCACAAACTTTGATATAACGCCCAAGTCTAGTGAATACACGTCAGCACAGCATTGCAAAATGCGCAAGGGCGTTGGCAAGGAACAAGGAAGTGGACGTGATGGTGGTGCAGGCAGAGGCCGAGGTCGTGGGCAAGCTCTAATTTTGCCACAACAAAGGGCCACATCTAGTCGCTCGCACGTCCTGTCCCAAATTCTTGGGGACCGCAGCAGTACACCGCTCTTGAACCAAGACCAGTGTCAACAGGTTGTTAGTTGGATAGCGGATAATGCTTCCAGTCAGATTGGCACCACCACAAACACTCTGTCTTCCACACGGTCAAGTGTCAGTAGCCGTGATACTGCACCGCACATTTCAGAACCTGATCCTCCTTCCTACCACAAGGCTGAGTACACGTCCTCGGACATTAATGATCCCACACTTGGACACTCGGAAGAGCTGTTCACGTTTCCATTCGCACATTCTGGCCTCTCGCCAGCTCGTGTTGAAGTGGGTCATGAGGAGATCGTATGTACAGATGGCCAAATATTTGAGCAGCCACGTTCTCACGAAGTTGGCAACGTGTCTCAACAAGGGGTGGACGATGATGAGACACAATTGTCAGGAAGTCAGGAGGAGGAGCAGGGTGCGGAAGAGGAAGACGACGTGGTGGATGATCCAGTAACTGACCCAACCTGGCAGGAGGATATGCAGAGCGAGGACAGCAGTGCACAGGGGGAGGGAGGCGTAGCATCCCAACAGGCAGTAAGAAGCAGGGTGGTGGCTCCAGGCAGAAGTCAGGCAACCGTTCCCCGGAACAACAACACGACACAAGGTGCCTGTACAAATGTTAGGTCTTCCCGAGTCTGGCAGTTTTTTAAGTTGGATCCAGATGATTCTAAAAAGGCCATTTGCAACACCTGCCGTGCCAGCATCAGCAGGGGTACCAAAACTAGCAGCCTGACCACCACCAGCATGATCAGGCACATGTCAGCCAAGCACCCGACTTTGTGGGAAGTACAACAGAGTCGAGGAGCAGTGCTTGCTAATGTCACTGCTACGTCTTCGCTGGTTGTGCATGCGAGCCAATCCCCTGTCCATGCTGCCTGCGAACAAGCCTCCTCTGGTCCTGCACCTGCAGTTGCCTACGCAGAAATAACACCATCATCAAGCACGTCCTTGTCCCAGCGCAGCGTTCAGTTATCCATTCAGCAAACCTTTGAACGCAGGCGCAAATACACTGCCAACACCCCACATGCCACAGTTCTAAATGCTAACATTTCGCGACTGCTTGCGCTGGAAATGTTGCCTTTTAGGCTGGTGGAGACAGAAGCATTCCGCGACCTGATGGCGGCAGCTGTCCCACGTTACTCGGTCCCCAGCCGCCACTATTTCTCCCGGTGTGCCGTCCCCGCGTTGCATAACCACGTGTCACAAAACATCACACGTGCCCTGAACAAAGCTGTTTCACCCAAAGTCCACCTAACCACAGACACGTGGACAAGTGCTTGTGGGCAAGGCCGCTACATCTCGTTGACGGCACACTGGGTTAATATTGTGGAAGCTGGGACCCAGTCTGAGCGAGGGACGGAACACGTCCTTCCCACACCAAGGTTTGCAGGCCCTACCTCAGTCAGTGTTTCACCCACACTCTACAGCTCCGGAATGTCATGCTCTTCAGCCTCCTCCTCCTCCTGCGCATCCTCATCCACTGTACCCTCCACACCAGTCCCAAGCTGGAAGCACTGCAGCACTGCCTCGGCGAAGCGGCAACAGGCTGTGCTGAAGCTAATCTGCATAGGTGACAAACCCCACAATGCAGAAGAGCTGTGGACAGCTCTGAAACAGCAGGCAGATCACTGGCTCACACCTCTGAACCTAAAGCCAGGAAAGGTCGTGTGTGACAATGGCCGGAACCTGGTGGCGGCTTTGAGGCGAGACCAGCTGACACATGTTCCATGCGTGGCCCATGTGCTCAACCTCGTGGTTCAGCGGTTTCTAAACTCATACCCAGAGCTGTCTGATCTGCTGGTAAAAGTTCGCCGCCTGTCTGCACATTTTCGAAAGTCACCGACTGCTTCAGCAGGCCTTGCCGGCTTTCAGCGCAGTTTGCATCTTCCGGCTCACAGACTGGTGTGTGATGTCCCCACACGTTGGAATTCAACTCTGCATATGTTGGTCAGGATATGTGAGCAGAAGAGGGCAGTTGTTGAGTACCTGCATCACCTAAACCGTCGGGAAATGGGTCAAACTCCACACATAACACCTGAGGAGTGGAGATGGATGTCCGACCTATGTACCATCCTCCAAAACTTTGAGGACTCCACCAAGATGGTGAGTGGTGATGACGCCATTATTAGCGTCACCATACCGCTACTCTGCCTTCTAAAACGGTCTCTGCTCAAAACCAAACATGATGCATTGCAGGCGGAGCGCGATGAGTTGCAGCAAGAAACAGTAGTGGGTGTGGGTGATAACACACAGCCCAGCCTCGTCTCATCACAACGTGCAGTGGAGGACTATGACGAGGAGGAGGATGAAGACATGGAGCAAATCTCCGGCCAAATTGAGGATATGACATGCACACCAGTCATATCCTCGGTTCAGCGTGGCTGGCCAGAGGACAGGGTAGATGAGGAGGAGGAGGAGGAGGACAGCATGTTCAGTCAACGTGTTGGTCAGGCTACTGAAGTCCTGGCTGTTAAGAGTCTGGCGCACATGGCTGACTTTATGGTAAGCTGCCTGTCTCGTGACCCTCGCGTTAAGAACATCTTGGCCGACAATCATTACTGGTTGGTAACACTGTTAGACCCACGCTACAAGGAGAACTTTATGTCTCTTATTCCCGAGGCGGAGAGGTCAACCAAAATGCAGCAGTTCCGGAAGGCCATAGTCACGGAAGTAGGCAAAGCATTCCCCTCACAAAACGCTAGCGGCATAGGTCAGGAATCAGTGGACAACGAAGGCGTACAGCCGAGAGAGGCACAAGTCTAATCCGCCAGAGGTAGGGGAACAGTCTTTAAGATGTGGGACAGTTTTCTCAGCCCCTCACGTACCACAGCCCCTGAGGTGCGGGGTAGTGCCACAAGAAATCCTAAGTTTGCCCAGATGCTCAAGGAGTACCTTGCAGATCGAACAACTGTACGCCGACATTCCTCTGTGCCTTACAATTATTGGGTATCCAAGGTGGACACGTGGCATGAATTGGCTCTCTACGCCTTGGAAGTCCTGGCCTGCCCTGCCGCTAGCGTTTTGTCAGAGCGTGTTTTTAGTGCCGCAGGTGGAATCATTACAGATAAACGCACCCGCCTGTCAACTGAAAATGCTGACAGGCTGACTCTGATCAAGATGAACAAGGGTTGGATTGGGCCAGACTTCACCACACCACCAGCAAATGAGAGCGGAATTTAAAGTTTGTAACGGGAATTTGCCATGTACCTCCAGTCACCCATGGGTACACACTTCTGGACTTTGGATAATCGCTGGACTGCTCCTCCTTCTCCTCATGCGCCACCATGATGACCGTTACAAGAGTTAGGCCTTTGTTTCAGGTATACCCCCAGTGGTAAATTTTTTCGCCCATTCTTTGCAGAATGGACATTACAACGACAGGAGACCCGCTCCTTTGCAATGGGAACAATGTTTTGAGGCCCTCATGCACGTCTCTATCCAGGGACAACGTGGAGCCTCCCAATTTTTGGCTGCCCTGCCAAAGGGCTATACTACAAAAGACCCACTTCCTTCCAATGGGCACTTCAGGTTTACAGGCCCTCATGCATGTCTCTATCCAGGGACAACGTGGAGCCTCCCAATTTTTGGCTGCCCTGCCTAAGGGCTATACTACAAAAGACCCACTTCCTGACAATGGACACTTAATGTTTTGAGGCCCTCATGCACGTCTCTATCCAGGGACAACGTGGAGCCTCCCAATTTTTGGCTGCCCTGCCTAAGGGCTATACTACAATAGACCCACTTCCTTCCAATGGGCACTTCAGGTTTACAGGCCCTCATGCACGTCTCTATCCAGGGACAACGTGGAGCCTCCCAATTTTTGGCTGCCCTGCCTAAGGGCTATACTACAATAGACCCACTTCCTTCCAATGGGCACTTCAGGTTTACAGGCCCTCATGCACGTCTCTATCCAGGGACAACGTGGAGCCTCCCAATTTTTGGCTGCCCTGCCTAAGGGCTATACTACAATAGACCCACTTCCTTCCAATGGGCACTTCAGGTTTACAGGCCCTCATGCACGTCTCTATCCAGGGACAACGTGGAGCCTCCCAATTTTTGGCTGCCCTGCCTAAGGGCTATACTACAATAGACCCACTTCCTTCCAATGGGCACTTCAGGTTTACAGGCCCTCATGCACGTCTCTATCCAGGGACAACGTGGAGCCTCCCAATTTTTGGCTGCCCTGCCTAAGGGCTATACTACAATAGACCCACTTCCTTCCAATGGGCACTTCAGGTTTACAGGCCATCATGCACGTCTGTATGCAGGGGCATTGGTGAACCTCACAATTTTGGACTGCCCTGGCAAAGGAAAATACTACAAAGACTCACTTCCTCAAAATGGGCACATTAGACTCAGAGGCCTTTATGTACGTCTCTTCTCAGGGACATCGGAGTGCCACACAATGTTTTACGTAAAATCTTTCATGTAGTAATCTCAAAAAGTAACATACATTAGCTCTATCTCACTATTGGTTATGTGCCCTTAACATTTCCGCCATGAAAATTCATTTTGGTGTCATTTTGGAAGGTTTTCTGGTGAGTCCGTAAAAATGGCGTAAAACGCGGACTAAATTGTTCACAGCTGTGACTTTTGAGTGATAAATGCTTCAAGGGGTCTTCCCCATGCTGTTGCCATGTCATTTGAGCACTCTTCGGAGACTTTTGTGCCATTTTTAGGGTTTCTACATGCTGCCGGTGGTCATTTCACAAAAATACTCGGGTCTCCCATAGGATAACATTGGGCTCGTTGCTCGGGCCGAGTACACGAGTATCTTGGGAGGCTCGGCCCGAGCTTCGAGCACCCGAGCTTTTTAGTACTCGCTCATCACTAATCCTGATGCCTTGAATCTACCGTGTCACCACGATTATAAGATGAGGTGGAACAGCAAGTTGTTGTGCAGGTCTGTGCTCTTAGTGAGGACACATTAGCGTTTCTGTATGAGAAAAGAAAATATATCAGAATTCATAAAGAATTATAGAGACATGTTCTAATATAAACAATTGTATCCATCATGTTTATGGTTATTAAAAGAAATGCATATGAACGACAACCAAAGGAAAATTAGAAAAATTAATAAACAATAAACAAATGAAAAATTAACCTAAACCAACCTCAGATCAAATAAGGTCTGATAGATATCCAGTGTACTGTCTCATATCTACGATTTAAGCCATTGGGTTCAAGTGTATTAAGTGTATGGATCCATCTCGCCTCCCTATCAAGAAGGCGTTTAACCCTATTGCCACCCCTGCGTGCAATGTCAATATGGTCTATCACCTGAAATTTAAGCTGTGAAATCTAGTGTCCAGCTGTCAAGAAATGCTGTGGGCTTTTTTCACATGTCTAGGATGGTTGCTCGTATAGTACAAAAGACTGCTCCTATCTGTGGATTTAACATAGATGTCAGTGACAAGAAGAACTTGGTCATCCTTAATCACCATACAGTCCAAGTAATTTATCTTAATCAGATCATGATGGATGGAAAAGGTGAGACCTGACATAAATCGATTGAGATCAGTAAAGAACTCCAATAAATGGTCTAATTCCCCATCCCAAATCATGAATATGTCGTCTATGTACCTCCGCCATGTCAAGGCATGTCTGATAATGAGAGGATGGGTATTAATGAATTGATCTTCAAAGAAAGCCATAAAAATATTGGCGTAAGGGGGCACCATGTTCGATCCCATGGCGGTCCCCTTACGTTGCATAAAAAACTGGTCTTGAAACATGAAAAAAAAAAATTCCAAAACGATTTTTAAGAGATTGATGTAAAATTGTTTATTGTGCCCTAGTCACCACCCTCAGGGCAAGACAGGCACACCAGTGGGCGGGACCAGGCGGTTAGGGAATGCCCACCTAGGGGTCTACACAGCCCAGGGCGGGAAAGCAAACAGATTAAGTTGTAGTTCAAGTTAAGAGGAGTGAAAGCTGGAGCTAGGTGTAGCTCTAGCAGAGGAGAAGTTCAAGTTGAACGTTGCCAGGGTCGGAGCCCTGGTATCTTGGCTAGGTGGCAGACGGTGGTCTACGTCAGCAGGAGACGGGAAGACGGCTTGGCAGATCCGAGGAGGACCGGGACAGGGTTGGAGCCCACCGGTACTGACACCGGAGACCCGACCGGAAACCGTGCACAGAGGGGGTACTCGAACCCTGAAGCCAAAAACTGGAACCAACGGCCTAGCTAATCAACCGATTGAGGTCAGGATTACAGGTCCTGTCCCAAACAAAGTCCCAAAAGCAGACAACCACCCACAGATAGGGATAGGGCGACCGCAAGGCCCCATAGATCCCATGGGTCAGCATAAGCGGGCACGAATCTTCAGACACACAGAAAGCCGGGAGCGGACTCCCGTGTTCCATACCGGGAAGTCCAAACACACAACCACAACCAGTGCAGAGGAAGAGACGGCGACCAACCAGCCGTGGCAGCCGGCCACCAGCACCTTGGTTTACCAAAAGACTCGTGTGATTCCTTTACTTGTGAGTAACTAAACATCCCCTGGTACGTCCGGGTGCGCAGGCCCCTGCCATCGCCATACCCTGCACAGAGAAACTTGGCCCTGGGGCAACCATCCCTACCCACGGAGGGGTTAACATCCGGCTGCCATTACATCTCCCCTGGGTATCCTACAACAGCAGCAGTGGTGTCCCACTTCACCACACACAGTGGGTGGCGTCACGAGTCGAATACGGTCAAGACCGTACAACTACATCCCCCTTTTCATTCGGAGTGTCCGCGTGACCCCCGGGTCCGGAGGATCCCTCGAGCCACACAGCGGGTCCAGATCCGAGCAGCACCGGCTGCTGGCACGAGGGGGACACATTACTAGATGTGAATTAGTCTAAGGTCCGTGATTATGTCTAAAAAGTGTGAGGTATCCTTCACATATGATGGAATAAGTGATATGAAGGAGGACAATATTTTCTCAATTGTTCTGGCTAACTGAGATAGAATCAGTCGAGGCTACTATAGGACTGCCTGGTGGATGAGTGAGGTTCTTATGAATTTTCGGAAGTGTATAGAAAACAGGAATGGTTGGATGTGGATTTATGAGAAAAGTAGCTAGTTTCTGATCAATGACACCAGTTTGTAGATATTGCTGTGAGATAGATTTGATAAGGGAGGAGATCTGGAATGTTGGGTCTTTTGGGATAGGTTCATAAGTGCTACTGTCTGCAAGTTGTCCCAAAATTTCTGTGATATAGTAGCTACGATCCAAAATGACCGTGGCTCCCCCTTTGTTGGCCGGCTTTATGATGATACTGATGTTATCCTTTAAGCTCTTAATGGCCCTGGATTCCTCTACTGTAAGATTATGACTCAATTGAAAATCTCCCCTGTGAATTTTATTGTTAAGTTTATCAACATCATTGGTTACCAAAGAGACAAATGTTTCTATTGAGTGATGGTGTCTGGGTGGCATATATGTGCTAGGCATTGTAAGACCTAGGTATTTTAAGTTAAAGCAGACACCCTCACCCAATGAAGAAGCAGGTATTGTATTAACATTATCAAAGTATACCTTCAACCTTAAGGACCTAAAGAAGTGATTGAGCTCCTCTTCAACCAGGAAGGTATCATATCGGGAAGTTGGACAAAATGTCAGTCCTTTTTGTAAGACTAAATGTTCGGCGGGTGATAAATTGTAGGAGGAGATATTGTAAATGAGATTGGCATTACCTGCGATCTCGTTCATATTCGTCCTTCTCTATTGTTCTGGTATCTGTCTCTTCCCCCGCCTTGTCTTCTTGCGGGTGGTCTTCGTTGGTCTGAAAAACCAGATGATTGGCGTGGTGCCCCATAATCGCCATCTGAGTCGCTGGTGGAGGCATAACTGCTGTACCTGTAGGGACGCTGAAATGAAAAGTATCTCCAGACCGCAATCGATAAACGGTACCCTTAGAGTAATCCTCCTGGTCACGGAGAAATTTATATCTCTTTTTCGTTTCGAGATTTTTGTGGAAACTGGCTATAAGATCATCAGTTTTGGTCTTGAGTTGGTTTAGATCAGAAGCAGATAAGGTCTGTTTGAGTTGCTCCTCTGTGGATTTGATGTTGTCAGATACTTGTTGTATTTCTTTTTGTAGAAACTCGATCGTTAGTGTAATTATGTCCATCGAGCACTTTTTAATTATCGCTTCAAACTTATCACAAAAAAAGGGGTTATCAATAAAAAGACCCACAAGCCCCTTGGTATTCTCTTCATGCGATGATAATTCAGCCAAAGTCACCAGGTGGAGATCAAGTGCTGCTTGTTTCTGAAGCTCCTTTTCATACTCTCTTCCACGCAATTCTTCACGTGTATGACTAAAAATGTATTTGATGTGGTCACTTTAGAAAGAGTAGTAGACGTTTCCTCATCATAATATGAGAAGGTTGAAAAAATGGATTGTGAGATTGGTCATTTCAGATGATGGGGTGGGAGATCAGGAGCTAGAGCCAAAAATTGTCAAAATAGAAGAGTAAGCTCTGCGTCACTGAATAATAGGTGCTCTGGAGTAAAATATTCATAAAAAGTAAAGGATAACTGCGGCACAATATTTACTCCCACACAAAAAAGAGATAGTAAAGAATTTTTCATGCAAAATCAGTTTTATTGGTCAAAGAATTGATTACAATAAGCGTTATATGTTGTTGTCCACAAAAAATGACGTTTCGGCTACTGGCCTTTGTCAGACTGGACTTTATCTGAACGTAAACAATGAAAATAAAGATCATTCAAAATCAAAGGATAGTCATAATACAGTACAAGATACAAAAACTAACATCCATAATACATGATAAGGTCAATACATTCATGGAAGAGGTATAGTTGTCATTCAGATCAAAATCTATTTTTTATAACAATAGAACAGAAATATTTTATGCAAAAATTATATTATTGCTATAACCTGCAAATATAAGCAAGAAATCAGTAATGTGCTATATTATATCGGGCCTTCGTGCTATCATGGTCAGTGAATAGGTGAGGATGCTGAGATGGCGGCTATCTGACTAAAGGAGGTAAAGGAAATCAAGGATAGAGAAAAGAGGGGGGGGGGGAAAGGAGATAATGAGAGGGAAGACTCAAAGAGGAATAGTAAGTATATAGCTTACCAGAGCTTATATATCAATTATAGGCTCTCTCAAGTGTAGGTTATAATCGGTTTATCACCAAATATGCCTCTTGCTATAAAAAATAATAGATCACATGTCACTAAATCAATATGGGTCTGGCATATAATACTCTGGACCTCGAAATTAATATATTCTCCCCATAGAACTAATCCATATTACTGGAGGCTACATTAGACAATTATCAGTATACAGTATAGGTAAATATAGGACAATTACCTGTTGTATCAACAAAGGTGAAATAGTACTGTAAGCGAAGGTTCATTTTGGGATCATTGCCTCTAGTATCAGAATTGTGTTATCTAATCCACAGCTGAAGAAACTGGATAAATCCTATGTTGTGGTCAAGCATAGAAATTATTAGATAAATAATACTGACATTTAAAGGTATGTACTTATATGTATATGTTGCGGGTGGGGGCCGCTGCCGCTTCTCTCTCGAGGGGCCTGCTCGGATCCGGGTTCGCTGCTGTGGCTCGAGTGGTGACCGGACCCGGGCTCGCACGGTTGGCCGTCCTCACAACCGTCGGAAAGGGGGTATTTACAAGGGAGGTTGTCTGTGACGCCACCCGTGGGTTGCGGTGAGGGATGGTGACACTGATTCTGCCTGGTGATGGGGCGCCCGGGGCTGATAGAGTGGGGCAGCAAGATGGGATCCCCTCCACGGGTAGTGGAGGTGTAGTCCCGGGGCCCTGTGTCGGAACACGGGAGGAATGGCTGCTGGAGGTGGCACGCCGGGCTGGACTGGGGGACAGTGGTATACTCCCGGGTCAATCATTTCACACAAGTCCAGTAGTAAACCAAGTTGCCAGTGGCCGGCTGCCTTTGGAGGGTGCACTCGAGTCCCGCACCCAGGCTGATGATCAGATAACCTTTAACCTTTCCTCCTGCACTTTGTGTTTCCTTCTCTTTTGGACGACTTTGCATGGAACGGAGAAGTCCACCCCCGGTTCTATTTATGTTGGGAGCTGTGGCCTGCGAAAGCTGACCCTTGGGATTTTAGTGGGTTCTTGGCAGACACCCTATCCCCGCATTGGGCTTCCGTTTCGCTCTATCTGGGCAGTAAATTGGGACAATGTCTGGAACCTTGTGCCTGGCTGGTTAATTGGAGAGGGGCTTGCAACCTTCCTCGCCCTAGGGTCCAGGCACCCCGACTGTGCATGGCCTCCGGACCGGATTCCCGCTGTCGGTACTGGCGGGCTACAACCCTGCCCCAGTCCACTTTAGGTCTCCCGTGACCGGATCTCCATCGCCTGTGGCTCTGCTCACCGTCTGCCTCCTAGCCAAGTAGTCCAGGGGCTACGACCCCTGACTACACTACAGTCAGCTCTCCACACTTCAACTGTCAAAGCTTGTCTCTTGCGTTCCCACCCCTGACTCCTCAGGACCCCTAGGTGGGCGTTCTCATCCGCCTGATCCCGCCCACTGGTGTGTCCTAGTTATCATGAGGGGGTGACCAGGGTTTTATGGCTGAGTGTTATGCCTAGATGTGGGTTGTGATGGTAACAAAGAGGATGTGAACTATGTGTGACTACCTGGTTTTGCCAGGGCGTCACACATACTCATGTGTAAAGTTATCTGTTTATCGACAATTGTGGGTAAATGAAACAAACCATATCACTTCAAAGTACCTGTAGTTTTGATTGTTGGGTATATTGTCCTAATAGACAGGAAGATAAATATGCACAGGGATATATCAGGACCACTATATAAAAGGAGAAAATGGAAAAGAAAGCTACAACTCATTTCTATTACTGTCATAGGCATAATCGATAAGGTAATACTGCTGTGTGAGGAATAGTTAATCATTTACCTAGTGTAACGGACTGTATGTATTATATCACTGGAGGAACCGGATATCTGTAAAGTCGTGGCACTAGTTAGGCACAAGAGAACGAAAGGAAGAACTATAAAGTGGTAAAGTGAATAAATAGCCAGAAAAGGAAGGTCGGTTGCCTTAACTCACCTATACCGCTGCTGGACGTGGAGTCTGTCTGTGTAATCCTGCAATGTGAGCTGCTTCCAGCATCCAGGCGTTTTAAGTGGTAAGTGTGGGCGTTCGCTATTGCATCATATCTGGTGGTTGGAACGCGGAAGATGGGGGAATGAAACGCAAGCTGCGCTTGCACAATGCGTGAAACAGACCTCACTTCCGGTTTACGGAATACAGAGGCTCAGGTCATGTGACGCTATTGCATCTGTGCAGTGGGAGTAAAAATAACCTAGCGGTGATTGCCATAACATGCTAGTGAGTACTCAGTGGACCTGATGCCTAGAATCTACTGTGTCGCCACGATTATAAGATGAGGTGGAACAGCAAGTTGTTGGGCAGGTCTGTGCTCTTAGTGAGGACACATTAGCGTTTCTGTATGAGAAAAGAAAATATCAGAATTCATAAAGAATTATAGAGACATGTTCTAATATAAACAATTGTATCCATCATGTTTATGCTTATTAAAAGAAATGCATATGAACGACAACCAAAGGAAAATTAGAAGAATTAATAAACAATAAACAAATGAAAAATTAACCTAAACCAACCTCAGATCAAATAAGGTCTGATAGATATATAGAGTACTGTCTCATATCAACGATTTAAGCCATTGGGTTCAAGTGTATTAAGCGTATGGATCCATCTCTCCTCCCTATCAAGAAGGCATTTAACCCTGTGCCCCATAATCGCCATCTGAGTCGCTGGTGGAGGCATAATTGCTGTACCTGTAGGGACGCTGAAAATGAAAAGTATCTCCAGACCGCCATCGATAAACGGTACTCTTAGAGTAATCCTCCTGGTCACGGAGAAATTTATATCTTTTTCGTTTCAAGATTTTTGCAGAAACTGGCTATAAGATCATCAGTTTTGATCTTGAGTTGGTTTAGATCAGAAGCAGATAAGGTCTGTTTGAGTTGCTCCTCTTTGGATTTGATGTTGTCAGATACTTGTTGTAATTCTTTTTGTAGAAACTCGATCATTAGTGTAATTATGTCCATCGAGCACTTTTTAATTATCGCTTCCAACTTAACCCCCTTTTTTGTGATATCAGAAAAAAGAGTGGGCTTGAGAGAGATCCTCAAGCCCCTTGGTATTCTCTTTGTGTGATGATTTTCAGCCAAAGTCACCAGGGGGAGATCAAGTGCTGCTTGTCTCTGAAGCTCCTTTTCATACTATCTTCCACGCAATTCTTCAGGTGGTATGACCAAAAAATGTATTCGATGTGGTCACTTTAGAAACAATAGTAGAAGTTTCCTCATCATTATTTGAGAAGGTTGAAAAATTGGATTGTGACATTGGTCAATTCAGATGGTGGGGTAGGAGATCAGGAGCTAAAGCCAAAAATTATCAAAATAGAAGAGGAAGCTCTGCATCACTGAATAATAGGTGCTCTGGAGTAAAATATTCATAAAAGGTAAGGATAACTCCGGCACACTATTTACTCCCACACAAAAAAAGAGATAGTAAAGAATTTTTCATGCAAAATCAGTTTTATTGATCAAAGAATTGATTGCAATAAACGTTATATGTTGTTGTCCACAAAAAATGACGTTTCGGCCACTGGCCTTTGTCAGACTGGACTTTGTCAGACTGGACTTTATCTGAACATAAACAATGAAAATAAAGATCAATCAAAATCAAAGGATAGTCATAATACAGTACAAGATACAAAAACCAACATCCATAATACATGATAAGGACAATACATTCATGGAAGAGGTATAGTTGTCATTCAGATCAAAATCTATTTTTTATAACAATATAACAGAAATATTTTATGCAAAAATGATATTATTGCTATAACCTGCAAATATAAGCAAGAAATCAGTAATGTGCTATAGTATATCGGGCCCACAGCATTTCTTGACAGCTGGACACCAGATTTCATAGCTTAAATTTCAGGTGATAGACCATATTGACATAGCACGCAGGGGCGGCAATAGGGTTAAACGCCTTCTTGATAGGGAGGCGAGATGGATCCATACCCTTAGTACACTTGAACCCAATGGTTTAAATCGTAGATATGAGACAGTACACTAGATATCTATCAGACCTTATTTGATCTGAGGTTGGTTTAGGTTAATTTTTCATTTGTTTATTGTTTATTAATTTTTCTAATTTTCCTTTGGTTGTCGTTCATATGTATACCTTATTTCCTTGTTTTTTACTACCAAATTGGTAAGGAGTCATTAATTTACATTTATTCTTAAGCATGTGTTCTTTCTTTTAATAACCATAAACATGATGCATACAATTGTTTATATTAGAACATGTCTCTATAATTCTTTATGAATTGTGATATATTTTCTTTTCTCTTACAGAAACGTTAATGTGTTCTCACTAAGAGCACAGACCTGCACAACAACTTGCTGTTCCACTTCATCTTATAATCGTGGTGACACGTTAGATTCTAGGCATCAGGTCCACTGAGTACTCACAAGCATGTTATGGCAATCACCGCTAGGTTATTTTTACTCCCACTGCACGGATGTGATAGCGTCACATGACCTCAGCCTCTGTATTCCGTAAACCGTAAGTGAGGTCTGTTTCACGCATTGTGCAAGCGCAGCTTGCGTTTCATTCCCCCATCTTCCGCGTTCCAACCACCGGATATGATGCAATAGCGCACGCCCACACTTACCACTTAAAACGCCTGGACGCTGGAAGCAGCTCACATTGCAGGATTACACAGACAGACTCCACGTCCAGCGGTATAGGTGAGTTAAGGCTACCGACCTTCCTTTTCTGGCTATTTATTCACTTTACCACTTTATAGTTCTTCCTTTCGTTCTCTTGTGCCTAACTAGTGCCACGACTTTACAGATATCCGGTTCCTCCAGTGATATAATACATACAGTCCGTTACACTAGGTAAAGGATTAACTATTCCTCACACAGCAGTATTACCTTATCGATTATGCCTATGACAGTAATAGAAATGAGTTGTAGCTTTCTTTTCCATTTTCTCCTTTTATATAGTGGTCCTGATATATCCCTGTGCATATTTATCTTCCTGTCTATTAGGACAATATACCCAACAATCATAACTACAGGTACTTTGAAGTGATATGGTTTGTTTCATTTACCCAGAATTGTGGATAAACAGATAACTTTACACATGAGTATGCATATAAGTACATACCTTGAAATGACAGTATTATTTATCTAATAATTTCTATGTTTGACCACAACATAGGATTTATGCGGTTTCTTCAGCTGTGGATTAGATAACACAATTCTGATACTAGAGGCAATGATCCCAAAATGAACCTTCGCTTACAGTACTATTTCACCTTTATTGATACGACAGGTAATTGTCCTCTATTTACCTATACTGTATACTGATAATTGTCTAATGTAGCCTCCAGTAATACGGATTAGTTCTATGGGGAGAATATATTAATTTCGAGGTCCATAGTATTATATGCCAGACTCATATTGATTTAGTGACATGTGATCTATTATTTTTTATAGCAAGAGGCATATTTGGTGATAAACCGATTATAACCTACACTTGAGTGATCCTATAATTGATACATAAGCTCTGGTAAGCTATATACTAACTATTCCTCTTTCAGTCTTTCCTCTCATTATCTCCTTTTCCTCCCCTCTTTTCTCTATCTTTGATTTCTTTTACCTCCTTTAGTCGGATAGCCGTCATCTCACCATCCTCACTTATTCACTGACCATGATAGCACGAAGACCCGATATAATATAGCACGTTACTGATTTCTTGCTTATGTTTGCAGGTTATAGCAATAATATCATTTTTGCATAAAATATTTCTTTTCTATTGTTATAAAAAATAGATTTTTATCTGAATGACAACTATACCTCTTCCATGAATGTATTGTCCTTATCATGTATTATGGATGTTAGTTTTTGTATCTTGTACTGTATTATGACTATCCTTTGATTTTGATTGATCTTTATTTTCATTGTTTACATTCAGATAAAGTCCAGTCTGACAAAGGCCAGTGGCCGAAACGTCATTTTTTGTGGACAACAACATATAACATTTATTGCAATCAATTCTTTGATCAATAACACTGATTTTGCATGGACAATTCTTTACTACCTCTTTTTTGTGTGGGAGTAAATAGTGTGCCGGAGTTATCCTTACCTCTTATCTTCCAGGCACTAAGAATATTAAGGCGAATGTCCTCTCTAGGAGTTTCTTTGCTGATTCTCTTGTTGTGACTGAGCCTGCTACCATCCTACAGGAGGGAGTGGTTCTCTCCGCTATTTCACCCCATTAGAGACTAGCTCTTGAGGAATTTCAGGAGGAGAAACCTGAAAGATCTCCTGTGGGGACATTATATGTTGCTGACTAGTGGAGGAGTGAAGTGATGTCTGAGATTCATTGTTCTGCATTAGCTGGTCATCCTGGGATTTTTGGCACCAGGCATTTGGTGATTAGGTCCTTTTGGTGGCCTTCTTTATCTCGTGATGTGAGGAGTTTTGTGTAATCTTGTGGGATTTGTTCTAGATCCAAGCCTTGTTGTTCTCGTTCTAGTGGATTGTTATTGCCATTGCCGGTGCCTAAGAGACCATGGACTCACATCTCAATGAATTTTATTACCAATCTCCCTGTCTCTTAGAGGATGACGGATATTTGGGTAATCTGTGATAGATTTTCCAAAATGGTCCATTTGGTGACACTGAATAAGTTGCCATTGTCTTCGGAGTTGGTGCCCTTGTTTCTCCGTCAGGTGGTTCGTTTGCATGGTATCACTGAAAACATTGTATCCGACAGAGGAGTCCAGTTTGTGTTTAGATTTTGGAGAGCCTTTCATTTTCGGCTGGGAATTGAGTTATCCTTCTCCTCTGCGTTTCACCCTCAGACCAATGGACAGACTGAGAGAGCAAACCAGACTTTGGAAACCTATTTGAGATGTTTTGTGTCTCCTGATCAGGATGACTGGGTTTCTTTTTTGTCTTTGGCTGAGTTTCCGCTTAATAATAGGGCTAGTTCGGCCACTTTGATGTCTCCTTTTTTTTGTAAAATCGGGTTTCATTCTCGGTTTTCTTCGGGGCAGGTGGAGGCTTCAGCCTGTCCAATTGTTGATTCTGTGGTAGAGAAAATGCAGCAAATTTGGGATCAAGTGGTGGATAAATTGTCCTACTCCCAGGAAAATGCCCAATAGTTTGCCAACCGGCGTAGGACTGTGGGTCCTCGGTTTAAAGTGGGGGACATGGTATGGTTGTCCTCCAGACATGTTCCTATGAAACTTTCTTCTCCGAAATTTAAACCAAAGTTTATTGGGCCTTATAAGATTTTAGAGATGATTAATCCTGTTTCTTTCCATTTGGCTCTTACAGAGACTTTTAAGATTCACAATTAGAGATGAGCGAACCGGTCGCGGTTCGGCTCGAGGTCGGCTCGCCGAACGGGTGTCCCGTTCGAGTTCGGTTCGTCGAACGTTCGACGAACCGAACTCGAGCCAATAGGCTATAATGGGAGGCAATCACAAACACAGAAAAATGCATGATAAATGTACACAAACAGTTAATAAACATTGCCATAACACTTACCGGTCCTCGCGATCCCTTCTGCACTCTGTCTCCTGCCGCTATTCCATCCGATGATCGCTGAATCCTCCCGTGACCGGCACTGCCAGCAGAGATGCAGGACCTGTCATGACGTCAGAATAGCCATGTGACCAGTCACGTGGCTATTATCTCATTGGCTACAGACTGGTCACATGACTATGACACGTCATGTAGGACCTGCGAGTGCATCTCTCCGGTACACGGTGCACATATGTGTATCGCCGTGTACCGGCGACATGCTCTAGCACACGGTCGACTCCCCGTTCCGTTAGGGACCGGCTGTCACAGCCGGTCATTAACGGAGATCACCGTTGCCATAGCAACGCAGTTAGCGGTGATGTCACCGCTAACCGCGGCTCCGAGAGCACCGTTGCTATGGTAACGCGTCTGTCAGCGTTACCGCTGTTACCGCTGACAGCCAGCACTGATCACTCACGGAGTGAAGGCTGCACGCTGCTTCCCGATTGTAGTGAGCATTGTAGTGAGGATGGAGGTTCCCCAGCCCCAAGTGATGAGCTGGTGAATCTCATCCTCACTACAATCGTCACTACTACTACACTAGAAAGAAAGAAGACAGAAGAGCAGGATCGTGGAGGGCTGACAGGGGGTAATAAAGATGGAGTCTCTAATGTGTCTGTGTATTTATTTCTATTAAAGTATTTTTTCTCTGTGTGGTGTTTTTTTTAACCCTTTATTGGAGATTCTTAATGGCCGGGTCAAACGTGCCTGACATTAAGAATCTCTGGCTTAATACTGGCTAGTAAAACAAAGCCAGTATTAACTCATGATTACCCAACAAGCCACCCGGCTCCAGGGCTGTTGGAAGAGTTGGATACAGCGCCAGATGATGGCGCTTCTATGAGAGCGCCATTTTCTGGGGCGGCTGCGGACTGAAATCTGCAGTAGAGGCGCCCAGAAACCTCGGGCTAACCTGTGCTGCGGATTCCAATCCCCAGCTGCCTAGTTGTACCCGGCTGGACACAAAAATGGGGCGAAGCCCACGTCATTTGTTTTTTAATTATTTCATGAAATAAGTGAAATAATTAAAAAAAAACGGGCTTCCCTATATTTTTGGTTCCCAGCCGGGTACAAATAGGCAACTGGGGGTTGGAGGCAGCCCGTGGCTGCCTGCTGTACCTGGCTAGCATACAAAAATATGGCGAAGCTCACGTCCTTTTTTTTGTAGTTTTTTGGCAAAAAAAATAAAAAATGCTTCCCTGGATTTTCCATTGCCAGTGAAGGTAACACCAAGCAGTGGGGGTTAGCCGCCAGTAGCTGCTTGGATTACCCATAGCTAGCAATACAAAAAATGCAGCGGGAGCCCATATATATTTTTTTTAATTATTTATTTAAATAACTAAAAATAAAATGGGCTTCCCTGTATTTTGATTGCTAGACATCACAGTGCTGTAAAAATAAATCTTTAAAAAAATGACGTAGCGCTCCGCTGTATTTTTGATTCTCAGCGCAGATAAAGCAGACAGCTATGGGTTGCCACCCCCATCTGCCTGCCGTTACCTTGGTTGGCAATCAAAATACAGGGAAGCCCATTAATTTTTTCTATTTAAAAAATGGTTAAAAAAAAAATGACGTTGGGTCCCCCCATTTTTGATAGCCAGCTAGGGTAAAGCAGACGGCTGTAGCCTGAAAACCACAGCTGGCAGCTTTACCGTGGTTGGGGATCCAATGTGGAGGTCCCCTCAGGCTCTTTTTTATAATTATTTTATAAATATTAATAATTACACAATAAAAGTAGGGTCCCCCCCAAATTGGATCACCAGCCAAGGTAAAGCGGACAGCTGTGGTCTGGTATTCTCAGGGTGGGAAGGTCCATAGTTATTGGGCCTTCACAGCCTAAAAATAGCAGGCCGCAGGCACCCCAGACGTGGCGCATCCACTAGATGCGCCAATCCTGGCGCTTCACCCCAGCTCATCCCGTGCCCTGGTGCAGTGGCAAACGGGGTAATAAATCGGGTTGATACTAGCTGTAAAGTCACCTGAGATCAAGCCCAGCAGTTTGTGATGTTATGGCGTCTATTAGATACCCAACATCATAAACTGTCAGAACTAACAAAAAAAAAAAAAAAATCGACAAAAGAAATTTATTTGAAAAAACAGTCCCCAAAACATTTCCTCTTTCACCAATTTATTGTAAGAAAAAAAATAAAGGGGTCCCACGACGACTCTGGACCGTCTAGAATATGGGGGGGAGACACTCAGGGAACGTATCCCCCATTTTCTAGGAGTGCGGACCCTTCATGTGAGGAGTGTGGGTGCAATGAATCTGCACTCACTCTCCCCGGGTCCACAGCAGCAGAGTCCATGTCGTAATGGTTGAAACCAAAGCTGCAATGCCCTGCTCATGAGGTAAGGGCATGCCTAATCAGGAGAACTACTGTAGAGGAAGCTCTGCTCACTGGTATATAGGTTCTCAGAGGTAATAATAGATAAAATTAGTGAGTAACCTCGGCACTCTAAATCTCCCAGACTAAGTCAGTAAGTCACAACGGATAGTAATGCAAAATCACTCTTTATTGGTCCGTATTAAGAAAATTTTTTTTTTCATAAGCATATATGTTTTTGTCCAAAACAAGTTACAAATGACGTTTCAGCCTGAGCCTTCGTCAGATTGGACTTATCTGCATGTAATCATGAAAAATGACAATAATCAGTATCACATAAGAGTGAGAGAACAATAACATAAACTCGAACAATGTAGAGGTACAATTGGGATGCAGCAAAAAAATTGCAACACAGCAAGAAATGAAACACATGATACAAATGTCATAATACAGTACAAGGACAATATAGTAATGACAAATATGGGGTCAGAGTAGGCTTAGACAGCTCTGGTACGAAAGAGATGTCAATCATAAAGTAACATGTGCAGTAGGTGTAGAGCTACAGTATGCATGGCAGAGCTAATGGGTAGACCGACCATAGAAAAAGAACGGAGAAAAAGTGGAGAAAAAAATGGAGAAAAAGTGGAGAAAAAGTGGAGAAAAAAATGGAGAAAAAGTGGAGAAAAAGTGGAGAAAAAGTGGAGAAAAAGTGGAGAAAAAGTGGAGAAAAAGTGGAGAAAAAAATGGAGAAAAAGTGGAGAATAAGTGGAGAAAAAAATGGAGAAAAAAAGGAGAAAAAAAGGAGAAAAAGTGGAGAAAAAGTGGAGAAAAAGTGGAGAAAAAGTGGAGAAAAAGTGAATAAAAACTGGAGAATAAGTGGAAAATAAGTGGAGAATAAGTGGAGAATAAGTGGAGAATAAGTGGAGAATAAGTGGAGAAAAAAATGGAGAAAAAGTGGAGAAAAAGTGGAGAAAAAGTGGAGAAAAAGTGGAGAAAAAGTGGAGAAAAAAATGGAGAAAAAGTGGAGAAAAAGTGGAGTAAAAATGGAGAAAAAGTGGAGAAAAAGTGGAGAATAAGTGGAGAATAAGTGGAGAATAAGTGGAGAATAAGTGGAGAATAAGTGGAGAAAAAAATGGAGAAAAAGTGGAGAAAAAGTGGAGAAAAAGTGGAGAAAAAGTGGAGAAAAAGTGGAGAAAAAGTGGAGAAAAAGTGGAGTAAAAATGGAGAAAAAGTGGAGAAAAAGTGGAGAAAAAAATGGGGAAAAAGTGGAGAAAAAGTGGAGAAAAAATGGAGAAAAAGTGGAGAAAAAGTGGAGAAAAAGTAGAGAAAAAAATGGAGAAAAAGTGGAGAAAAAGTGGAGTAAAAATGGAGAAAAAGTGGTGAAAAAATGGAGAAAAAAAATGGATAAAAAGTGGAGAAAAAGTGGAGAAAAAGTGGAGAAAAAAATGGAGAAAAAGTGGAGAAAAAGTGGAGTAAAAATGGAGAAAAAGTGGAGAAAAAATGGAGAAAAAAATGGATAAAAAGTGGAGAAAAAGTGGAGAAAAAGTGGAGAAAAAGTGGAGAAAAAAATGGAGAAAAAGTGGAGAAAAAGTGGAGAAAAAGTGGAGTAAAAATGGAGAAAAAGTGGAGAAAAAATGGAGAAAAAAATGGATAAAAAGTGGAGAAAAAGTGGAGAAAAAGTGGAGAAAAAGTGGAGAAAAAGTGGAGAAAAAATGGATAAAAAGTGGAGAAAAAGTGGAGAAAAAAATGGAGAAAAAGTGGAGAAAAAGTGGAGAAAAAGTGGAGAAAAAGTGGAGAAAAAGTGGAGAAAAAAATGGAGAAAAAGTGGAGAAAAAGTGGAAAATAAGTGGAAAATAAGTGGAGAAAAAGTGGAGAAAAAGTGAATAAAAACTGGAGAATAAGTGGAAAATAAGTGGAGAATAAGTGGAGAATAAGTGGAGAATAAGTGGAGAATAAGTGGAGAAAAAAATGGAGAAAAAGTGGAGAAAAAGTGGAGAAAAAGTGGAGAAAAAGTGGAGAAAAAGTGGAGAAAAAAATGGAGAAAAAGTGGAGAAAAAGTGGAGTAAAAATGGAGAAAAAGTGGAGAAAAAGTGGAGAATAAGTGGAGAATAAGTGGAGAATAAGTGGAGAATAAGTGGAGAAAAAGTGGAGAAAAAGTGGAGAAAAAGTGGAGAAAAAGTGGAGAAAAAAATGGAGAAAAAATGGAGAAAAAGTGGAGAAAAAGTGGAGAAAAAGTGGAGAAAAAGTGGAGTAAAAATGGAGAAAAAGTGGAGAAAAAGTGGAGAAAAAAATGTAGAAAAAGTGGAGAAAAAGTGGAGAAAAAAATGGGGAAAAAGTGGAGAAAAAGTGGAGAAAAAATGGAGAAAAAGTGGAGAAAAAGTGGAGAAAAAGTAGAGAAAAAAATGGAGAAAAAGTGGAGAAAAAGTGGAGTAAAAATGGAGAAAAAGTGGAGAAAAAATGGAGAAAAAAATGGATAAAAAGTGGAGAAAAAGTGGAGAAAAAGTGGAGAAAAAAATGGAGAAAAAGTGGAGAAAAAGTGGAGTAAAAATGGAGAAAAAGTGGAGAAAAAATGGAGAAAAAAATGGATAAAAAGTGGAGAAAAAGTGGAGAAAAAGTGGAGAAAAAAATGGAGAAAAAGTGGAGAAAAAGTGGAGAAAAAGTGGAGTAAAAATGGAGAAAAAGTGGAGAAAAAATGGAGAAAAAAATGGATAAAAAGTGGAGAAAAAGTGGAGAAAAAGTGGAGAAAAAGTGGAGAAAAAGTGGAGAAAAAGTGGAGAAAAAAATGGAGAAAAAGTGGAGAAAAAGTGGAGTAAAAATGGAGAAAAAGTGGAGAAAAAGTGGAGAATAAGTGGAGAATAAGTGGAGAATAAGTGGAGAATAAGTGGAGAATAAGTGGAGAATAAGTGGAGAAAAAGTGGAGAAAAAGTGGAGAAAAAGTGGAGAAAAAGTGGAGAAAAAAATGGAGAAAAAGTGGAGAAAAAGTGGAGAAAAAGTGGAGAAAAAGTGGAGTAAAAATGGAGAAAAAGTGGAGAAAAAGTGGAGAAAAAAATGTAGAAAAAGTGGAGAAAAAGTGGAGAAAAAAATGGGGAAAAAGTGGAGAAAAAGTGGAGAAAAAATGGAGAAAAAGTGGAGAAAAAGTGGAGAAAAAGTAGAGAAAAAAATGGAGAAAAAGTGGAGAAAAAGTGGAGTAAAAATGGAGAAAAAGTGGAGAAAAAATGGAGAAAAAAATGGATAAAAAGTGGAGAAAAAGTGGAGAAAAAGTGGAGAAAAAAATGGAGAAAAAGTGGAGAAAAAGTGGAGTAAAAATGGAGAAAAAGTGGAGAAAAAATGGAGAAAAAAATGGATAAAAAGTGGAGAAAAAGTGGAGAAAAAGTGGAGAAAAAAATGGAGAAAAAGTGGAGAAAAAGTGGAGAAAAAGTGGAGTAAAAATGGAGAAAAAGTGGAGAAAAAATGGAGAAAAAAATGGATAAAAAGTGGAGAAAAAGTGGAGAAAAAGTGGAGAAAAAGTGGAGAAAAAGTGGAGAAAAAATGGATAAAAAGTGGAGAAAAAGTGGAGAAAAAAATGGAGAAAAAGTGGAGAAAAAGTGGAGAAAAAGTGGAGAAAAAGTGGAGAAAAAAATGGAGAAAAAAATGGAGAAAAAGTGGAGAAAAAGTGGAGAAAAAAATGTAGAAAAAGTGGAGAAAAAAATGGAGAAAAAGTGGAGAAAAAGTGGAGAAAAAATGGATAAAAAGTGGAGAAAAAGTGGAGAAAAAGTGGAGAAAAAGTGGAGAAAAAGTGGAGAAAAAGTGGAGAAAAAGTGGAGAAAAAGTGGAGAAAAAGTGGAGAAAAAGTGGAGAAAAAATGGAGAAAAAAAATGTAGAAAAAGTGGAGAAAAAAATGGAGAAAAAGTGGAGAAAAAGTGGAGCACCCTTTGGTGCCTTTCATGTGGCACTAAGGGGTGCTTAGCTTTGTATTTAGCCAAAAAAATGAAAAAAAAAATGACGTAGGGTTCCCCCTAGTTTTGTAGCCAGCTAGGGTAAAGCAGACGGCTGCAGCCTGCAGACCACAGCTGGCAACCTTACCTTGGCTGGTAATCCAAAACTGAGGGCACCCCACGCTGTTATTTTAAATTAAATAAATAATTAAAAAAAAAAACACGTAGGGGTCCCCCAAAATTGGATCACCAGCCAAGGTAAAGCAGACAGCTGGGGCCTGATATTCTCAGACTAGGGAGGTCCATGGTTATTGGACTCTCCCCAGCCTAAAAATAGCAGGCCGCAGCCGCCCCAGAAGTGGCGCATCCATTAGATGCGCCAATCCTGGTGCTTCGCCCCAGCTCATCCCGCGCCCTGGTGCGGTGGCAAACGGGGTAATATATGGGGTTAATACCAGGTGTGTAATGTCACCTGGCATCAAGCCCTGGGGTTGGTGAGGTCAGGCGTCTATCAGATACCCGACATCACCAACCCAGTCAGTAATAAAAAAATAGACGACAAACACATTTTTATTTGAAAAAACACTCCCCAAAACATTCCCTCTTTAACCAATTTATTAGAATGAAAAACAAATCCAGGTCTGCTGTAATCCAAGGGGTTGCCATGACGATCCACACTGTCCCAGTCAATGAAGAGCAGGATGTTCCCCATTGGCTGGGAGAGCAATGCAGTGACCTGAGCTAACATCAATGGGTCAGCCCAGGTCACTGCAGGGCATGACAAGTGCTGCTGTCAGTGAGGTACATTACCTGCGCTGATCTCCAGCACACTGACAGCCCCTGTCACTGAGTTCAATGACCGGCGCCTTCACAGCCAAGAATCGCGAGAGGCCCGTGACGTCACCGCTAGTCAGTCTCGGGTCGGAAGCGAGAGAAGGTGATGTGACAAGCGGCGACCATGGAGGACAGTGACAGCGCTGAGGTCGGGATGGCGGGACTTCATCACCGCAGGCAGGGCCGGCTCCAGGTTTTTGTGGGCCCCGGGCGGAAGAGTCTCAGTGGGTTCCATACACACGCAGACACACACACATACACAGATACATACACGTACATATACATATCTAAAGACAAACTCACAAAAATACATATAAACAGACAAATCTATACAGTCATATACACTGACATACATAGATACACATCATACATGCATACATACAGAGACACACACTGCTATGCTGCATACATACATACACACACATACTGCTCTGCATGCATACATACATATAGACAGACACACACACACTGCTCTGCTACATACATACATACAGACACACACTGCTCTGCTGCATACATACATACAGACAGACACGCATACTGCTCTGCTGCATACATACATGCATACATACAGACACACACACTGCTCTGCTGCATACATACATACAGACACACACACACACACACTGCTCTGCTGCATACATACATACAGACACGCATACTGCTCTGCTGCATACATACATGCATACATACAGACACATATACTGCTCTGCTGCATACATACATGCATACATACAGACACGCATACTGCTCTGCTGCATATATACATGCATACATACAGACACGCATACTGCTCTGCTGCATACATACATGCATACATACAGACAGACACGCATATTGCTCTGCTGCATACATACATACATACATACAGACATGCACACTGCTCTGCTGCATATATACATACATACACGCATACTGCTCTGCTGCATATATACATACATACAGACACGCATACTGCTCTGCTGCATATATACATACATACATACAGACACGCATACTGCTCTGCTGCATATATACATACATACATACAGACACGTATACTGCTCTGCTGCATATATACATACATACATACAGACACGCATACTGCTCTGCTGCATATATACATACATACATACAGACACGCATACTGCTCTGCTGCATATATACATACATATAGACACGCATACTGCTCTGCTGCATATATACATACATACAGACACGCATACTGCTCTGCTGCATATATACATACATACAGACACGCATACTGCTCTGCTGCATACATACATGCATACATACAGACAGACACGCATATTGCTCTGCTGCATATATATATACAGACAGACACGCATACTACTCTGCTACATATATACATACATACAGACACGTATACTGCTCTGCTGCATACATACATGCATACATACATACAGACACGCATATTGCTCTGCTGCATATATATATACATACATACAGACATGCATACTACTTTGCTACATATATACATACATACATACATACAGACACACATACTGCTCTGCTGCATATATACATACATACATACAGACACGCATACTGCTCTGCTGCATATATACATACATACAGACACGCATACTGCTCTGCTGCATATATACGTACATACAGACACGCATACTGCTCTGCTGCATATATACATACATACAGACACGCATACTGCTCTGCTGCATATATACATACAGACACGCATACTGCTCTGCTGCATATATACATACATATAGACACGCATACTGCTCTGCTGCATATATACATACATACATACAGACACGCATACTGCTCTGCTGCATATATACATACATATAGACACACATACTGCTCTGCTGCATGCATACATACAAACACACACCTTGCTCTGCGGGGCCCACACACGCGGCTCCGGGGGCCACACACACGGCTCTGCGGGGCCCACACACGCACGGGGGGACAGGGAGGGGCGGGGAGGGAGTGATGTCCCACATACTGATCAGGTCACGGTGCAGATGGGGCCCACACAGCGCCGGAGGGAAGCGATGTGCTGGGGGTCGCTGGCTGGCACTGTGACTCCTTCATCTGTGCGACCGAGCAGGACGCCGGGCGGTAGCTCCGCCCACAGATGATGCTCAATGCAGGAGAACACAGTGGCCTTAAAGGGCCGGCAGGCACAGTTTCCAGTGCCAAGGACTGCTGCCCCCGGGCCGACCGCAGGTAAGCCGAGCGGGACCGTCTGTGTGTGTGTGTGTGTGTGTGTGTACGTGTGTACATGCCGCGGGCAGGAGGGGGCGGAGTGAGCTGAGCGGGGAAGTGTGGGCTTCCTGCACGTAACTAGGGTAAACATCGGGTTACTAACCAAAGCGCTTTGGTTGGATACCCGATGTTTATCTTGGTTACCAGCTTCTGGCAGGCTGCCAGCGATGGCTCCTGCACACTGTAGCTGTAAAAAGCCCTGCTTTTTGCTGCTAGAACTGTTCTCGAACTTATCTAGAACTATCGAGCTTTTGCAAAAAGCTCGAGTTCTAGTTCGATCTCGAACAACCCCAAAAATCACTCGAGCCTAGAACTGGAGAACCACGAACCGCGCTCAACTCTATTCACAATGTCTTTAATAAGTGTTTGTTGAAAAAGTATGTTGAACCGGTAGTGCACATTGCTGCGCCTCCTGATCCTGTGTTGGTCGAAAGGGATCTAGAATATGTAGTGGAGAAGACTTTGGATTCCCATCTTACTAGACGGAAGTTCCAGTACCTGGTCAAGTGTAAAGGTTATGGTCAGGAGGATAATTCTTGGATGTTTGCTTCTGACATACATGCTGATCAATTTGGTCCGTGCTTTTCATCGGGCCCATCCTGATAAACCCGGAGGCTCTGGTGAGGGTTCAGTGACCCCTCCTCAAGGGGGGGTACTGTTGTGAACACAGTTGGACTGGTTTCTGGTTTGGGGCTCCCTCTTGAGGCCAGTGCTGGTAGTAGAGTTGGTCTGCTTAACAGAAGCCAGACAGCTGATGACGATTGGAAATCAGGCTACTCAGACTGGGCCTATATCACTGAGTAGTGTTCTCTTGGTGTGGGCCGGTGATCAATGTTGTCTTCTGTGGTGCTATGGACATTCTGGAGCCTGCCCTATCTTCTGTTTCCACCTGAACTCCTTGCAGATAAGTTTTGTCTTTGTACCTCTGGCTGGTTTGTTTCCATTTTCTTGTTGTTTTTATTTTTCTGGTACTAAGGCTTGTTTCCTGGTTTCTGTTTGTATGGAGTTCTAGGTGGAGTTGGATTATTCCCTGCTGGGAATGTCTGTGTACCCAGCTCCATATTCTGCAATGTATTTTTGTCTTGTCATGCTTGGTATTAATTTCAATCCTTCTTCTATATTAGTGTTTTGCTTGGATCCCAAGAGAAAAGGTTTTGGTACCGTGTTAGCCAGTTGAAAAATGATTGATTGTTCTCATTGAGAGAAACAAAATTATAATCTTGTTGTGATACCTTTTAATGGCTTTTGTGAGTTTGTCTTTAAATATGTATATGTACGTATCTGTGTATGTGTGTGTGTTTATGGGGCCCACTGGGACTCTTCCGCCCGGGGCCCAGAAAAACCTGGAGCCGGCCCTGCCCACCTCCATAGATGATCAGATCATTAGAGCAACAAGGAACCCTAGAAGTAAACTGCTTCAATACAAACAAAAAGAGGAAAATAGTCGAGTACCTCTGGTGGTAACCTACAACCCGCAGCTTGAGGTACTGAGAAGAACAGCCAAGAAACTTCACCACATTCTATACAAGGATAACCGGTTAAAAACAATATAAGATTCCTGGGACATTCACATGTTCCTCTTTCAACGTGGTGTACTTAATCCTGTGCACTATATGTCCTATTGGGCCTCTATGTTGGAGAAACAGGACACAGACTGAGAACAAGGATGAGATCTCACCGCCACACAATTACAGACAAAAAACTCATTTACCTGTGGCCAAACATTTCTGTACTTCAGGACACAACATAAACCATATGAAAGTTGCCATATTAAAAGGCAACTTCAGATCACAGAGCCATCGCAGGGTCTGGGAATACAAATTCATTAAAATTTTTAACTCTGTGGACACAGGACTCAACCTGTTCCCATTACAAAATCTGAGAGGTCTGCTCCAGAGACTTCGAGGGCAGCAGACCTCTTATCCTCAATGGATATTGGGACAATAAAACTTTCCCACCACTAAACAAAGCTAATTAAGGATTCACTCTCTAAGGGGTGCTTCACACACAGCGAGCTCGCTGCCGAGATCGCTGCTGAGTCACGCTTTTTGTGACGCAGCAGTGACCTCATTAGCGATCTCGCTGTGTGTGACACTGAGCAGCGATCTGGCCCCTGCTGCGAGATCGCTGCTCGTTACACACAGCCCTGGTTCGTTTTCTTCAAAGCCGCTCTCCCGCTGTGACACACACATCGCTGTGTGTGACAGCGAGAGAGCGACAAATGAAGCGAGCAGGGAGCAGGAGCCGGCGTCTGACAGCTGAGGTAAGCTTGTAACCAAGATAAACATCGGGTAACCAAGGTGGTTACCCGATATTTACCTTAGTTACCAGCCTCCGCAGCTCTCACGCTGCCTGTGCTGCCGGCTCCGGCTCTCTGCACATGTAGCTGCTGTACACATCGGGTTAATTAACCCGATGTGTATAGCAGCTAGGAGAGCAAGGAGCCAGCGCTAAGCAGTGTGCGCGGCTCCTTGCTCTCTGCACATGTAGCTGCATTACACATCGGGTTAATTAACCCGATGTGTACAGCAGCTAGGAGAGCAAGGAGCCAGCGCTCAGTGTGCGCGGCTCCCTGCTCCCTGCACACAGCGCTGGTAACTAATGTAAACATCGGGTAACCATACCCGATGTTTACCTTAGTTACCAGTCTCCGCAGCTTCCAGTCGGCGGCTCCGTACAAGCGCAGCGTCGCTTGCACGTCGCTGCTGGCTGGGGGCTGTTCAGTGGTCGCTGGTGAGATCTGCCTGTTTGACAGCTCACCAGCGACCATGTAGCGATGCAGCAGCGATCCTGACCAGGTCAGATCGCTGGTTGGATCGCTGCTGCATCGCTAAGTGTGAAGGTACCCTAAGCTCAGTGTTTGTTTACTTAGATGTCCTTTTATTATGCCATCTCTCTGCTCTGTTTGTGTATATATATGTTTCTTCAGATATTTTGTCATACCCCGCCTGATGAAGGGACCTGAGATGTCTCGAAAGCTTGCTTTGTAACATCATTTTTTTTTATTTTAGTTAGCCATTAAAAGGTATCACAACAAGATTATAATTAAGCTTGGATCCCAGTAACACCAAATTACTGAGAGGGGATCCAACGATTATTTTTTACATGTTTTGAGTTAAAAAAAAAATGATGTGGGGTCCCCTCCATTTTCCTAAAACTAGCCAAGGTACAGCAGAGAACTGGGGGCTGATATTGTTAGGGTGGGAAGGGCAATGGTTATTTGGCCCTTTCCAGTTTAACAACAGCAGCCCCCAGCTGCCCCAGAAGTGGCGCATCCATAAGATGCACCAATTCTGGTGCTGGACCCGCTCTTTATGTTGCTGTGGTGTGGTGGCAAATGGGGTAATATTTGTGGGGTTGATGCCAGCTCCAGCTGGCATCAAGCCCTGGTTTTAGTAATGGGTGGTGTCTAGCAGACACCCCCATTACCAATCCAATAGTTTAAAAGGAGAATAAAGTTTATTTGAACAAAAAGCCCTCAACTCCAGACCTCCAGACCTCGTTCACCAATTTATTTGTGTCTTTTTTTTAAAAAAAATACAAAAGGTCCGCTTTAATCCATTGTGAGGTCCCATGACGTTCCCCAAAAGCGAACCTGAAAAGACATAAAAAGAGAAAATTATTCAATAAATAAAGACAAGAGACACCCTCTTTTCCAATTTGTTTCCCTGTCAAAGCCCTAATCCTAGTCCGCTGTAATCCAATTAGGGGGACCCATGTTGATCCCATACTGCTGGTACATTCAATGGAGAACCGAAAGTTCCCCATTGATTGTGAGAGTGGCCCCTGCAGGCACACGCTGTCCTTCCAGTGACCTGGATCTTATAATGGTAACCCAGGTCACCACCGGGGCGCCATCAGCAGTCTGTGTGCAGTGGCGGCAGTGAAGTCACGCGTTCATCAGAGTTCATTGGGAACGCCGATGAATCCGTGACGTTACTGTTGGGACACCCGCGGTAGCGTGGTTGTTGCTGGGGTGTCGTCAGAAGGTCATTCGAGATTATTGGATACTCCACTGACCTCCTGATGTCACTGTACCCACATTGCTTGCTGGTTACTCACCTGTCTCCAGCGCTGCTGTCCCCAATGTTGATGTCTCTGGTGATGCTGCTGCTTTCAGGATCGTAGTGCAGGGAATATGCAAGAGACATAATGAGCAGGAGTCGGAAGCAAGAGACAGCAGCGCCGAAAACCGCAGCACTAAAGACAGGTGAGTATAGAAAATCATTTTATTTCAAAGACATGTGTTTTCTCCGGTACGTGTCACACTGATGTCACACGTATCACAGCTGTGTGCGATCAGTGTGACACATGCGTTGTCAGAGAAAAAACTAACATGTCTCCGTGTGTATGTGTGGTGCCACATGGTCCGTGTGAAAACACGGACGTGTGAGTTAGCCCATAAAATAACATGGTTACGTGTGGCATCCATGAAAAAAACTGATGTTACACGTACCTGAAACACGGACGTCTAAAATAAAGACAGGACACTCCCTCATTCACCAATTTATTCAGAAAAGAATGAGCTCCGATGTAATCCACATGGAGATCTCATTACAGTCAGACGAGTCCCATAGGCTGTAACAGCAGCCACTTCTGGGACTCATGCGATTTTTTTTTTTCCTTTTTTTTGTCTTTTTGACACTCACAGTTAGATATTGTGTAATTTTGTCGAATGCCATGCAATAGAGCAAAATAGTTCTCAGCAGTCAAATCATATATCTTAACGGGAACCTGTCATCTCCAGAAATGGTATTTACCTGCAGATATAATAGTAACTTTCAGGTAAATAGAATTTATATAGTTAGGCCCTGTGCACACGCTGCATTTTTTGCTGCGTTTTTGGATGCAGTTTGTTGCCCTAAACTGCATGTGTTGCCTTCCCCAGCAAAGTCTATGAGAATGCAGAAAGGCTGTGTGCACGATGCTTCTTTTTTGCCTGCAGCTTTGAGTGCTTGAAAAAGAAGCAGCATGTCAATTCTTTATGTGTTTTGTCCCTGCGTTTCGGGGGACTGGCAGATCAATCCCCTGCTGACTCTGGGTCGGCGGGGGATTGATCCCCGGTATCTGGTGTGAGGCAGTGACAGGTGTCATATTTGAAGGTCACTATATTTCCCCCAGAATGGGCTTGAAGACCCTGTGAAATGTTCTGGAATGTGTTGTAGTCACAGTCTCCACTGTGACTGCAACACAACATAAAAGAGTATGGACTTGGTCAAGATATTTGACCAAGTTTTCTTTTTAATTAAGTCAGTTAGGGCTTTTATTTTTGGAGAGTTCTTTAGGTTTGGTAGTGGGATGGAACTCTCCTTCCACTCCAAGTTTTTTGCAATAATCCCATGTCTGGGAAATTCATTTAATCCTGCAGAGCACAGCAGGGTGTGTCTTAAGCCTGCTTTACACGGGACGACCGATCGTGCGATTTCACGATCGATCGTACGCGCCCCCGTCGTTTGTGCGTCACGGGCAATTGATTGCCCGTGGCGCACAAACTCGTTAACCCCCCGTCACACGTACTTACCTCCTGGGCGCAGTCGCTGAGGGCGGTGAACATCCACTTCCTGAAGTGGGAGGGATATTCGGCGTCAAAGCGACGTCACATGGCCGCCGGCCAATAGAAGCGGAGGGGCGGAGATGAGTGGGATGTAAACATCCCGCCCACCTCCTTCCTTCCACATAACCGGCGGGAGCCGCGGGACGCAGGTAAGCTGTGTTCATTGTTCCCGTGGTGTCACATGGAGGACGTGTGCTACCATGGGAATGATGAACAACTGGCGCCATGTTTCATAAACGATTTTATGAAACCTAGCGACGAGTACACGACTCACGATTTGTGAGCGATACTGCGTCGCTAGGAGGTATCACACAGGCCGACATCGCAAGCGACGCTGGATGTGTGTCACAAAAAACGTGACCCCGATGATCTATCGCACGATAGATCATCTCGTGTAAAGCACCCTTTAGGCTATGTGCGCACTAGGTGGATTTTACCACGGATTTCCAGCGGATTTGCTGCATGTTTCGCTGCAAAAAATGTTTATAACCTTTCTGCAGCGATTCACCAGCAAAACTTATGGGAAAAAAAAATGCTGTGTGCAGTGGCGTAACTAGAGTGCGATGGGCCCCGGTGCGAAAGTTGGACCTGGGCCCCCCTCCGGACGTTGGTCAGATGAATGGGCACCTGTAGCGTTCTAAATCCTATAAAGGCATATTAATTGCCCCTTCCCCCCCTTCACTATGCAGTAATGTTCCCAATCCTGGTACATATGTCCCCCATACTGGTATATATGTCCCCATCCTGGTATACATGTTCCCCATCCTGGTATACATGGTACATAACGTCCCCATGCTGGTATATATTTATCCAATCCTGGGCCGATCCTAGTAAAAATGTTGCACATCCTGGGCCCATCCTAATATGTCTCCCATCCTGATATATAGTATATGTTCCTCATCCTGGTATATATGTCCCCCATCCTGGTATATATGGTCTGGGACTGTCTCTAATGAATAATTAAAAAAATATAAATAATTTAAAAAAAATTCTACTCATCTTGCCTCTGCTCCCACATCACCAAGTGTCCTCTGTAGCGAGTGCGGAGTGGCTTGCAGCTGACATCAGAGTGCATGCTATAGAGCATGACCGTACTACCATGCGCTGCCCCCAGTTATGGTATGAACGTCAGCTGCCAGCCACTGTGTGCCCTGTACCTTTGGGCCTGGTAAAAATCTCTACGTTTGTGATTGTTACTCCCCTACCTGCTTTCCTCACTCCATCCACCAACTATTGATTGCTGAAGTCAGCTCACGTATTGTAAAGATAAAGGACCCTCCCAGGACATACTGCATCAAATCTACTTTACGCTATGTGCCCACATTGCGTTTTTATGTGCAGAAAATCTGCACATAAAAACGCATGTTTGGAACGAAAAAAGCAACTGAAAAAAAACGAGCATTTTTTATTGCGTGTTTTTTCACCTACCTCTTTTTGAGCGTTTTTTAGTCATGGCGATCATGGGGGTTCAAGCGCTGTACCCCCGCGGTCGCCAGGACCTGGCTCTCGCTGCCAGGAGGAGTACCCGTGCCGCTCTCGGCAGTTGAACCCTCGAAATGCTGCAATCAATGCAATTGCTGCATTCAGAAGGCAGGGAGAGGCATCGCTTACCCTCCCTGGCGATCAGGTCCCTGTAGTGCAATCACAGGGACCCGATCACTGCCATGGCAACCCTGGGTCATCACCATGATGACCCCGGTTTACTGAGGCATGGATCGCCCCCCAAACCAGGGCACCTACGTCACCAGAGTTCCCTGCAACAAGGTCCCGTGGTAAAGACCACAAGGCCTAGGTGCAGGAAACCCTGGTGACATCACAAGGTGAACTGAGTTCATGGCGGCGGATCTGCAGGACACCCCGGTGATCCGTAGGCATGAACTCGTTTCACCTTGTGATATCACCGGACTTCCCAGAAGCAATGTCCTGCAGTAAAGACTGAGATAAGGAAATGGCTGCAGGGAGCCCCAGTGACGTCAACACACGCAAATTCAATGTGGGAAATACACATGCGTTTTTTCCTGCATTTTTCACTGACTCCATTGAAGTCAATTGGTGAAAAAGCAGAAAAAATACAGAAACAACTGACACGCTGCTTCTTTTTTTCAGCAACAAAAACTGCAAGAAACAGCGTGGGCACAGCAAGTCAGGATTCTCAGACTTTGCTGAGATCATTTTTCCTTGCTTTTATCAATTAAAAAAGCAAGGAAAAACGCATGAAAAAAGCCACGTGTGCACAAGGTCTTCTGTGTATGTAGCAGAGCAGTGCACAGTAATTTAGCTGGATTTAGATACAGGACCTGGCTGTGCTGCTTTCATCAAACTGCTGCAAACACTTCCCCCACTGCCCACAGTGTGACTGATTCTGTGGGCTGGCCCCCATCACCTTATCAGCCTCATCCCACCTCCCTCCCGCCACCACCAAATCTCAAAGTGTCCAAAGCAGCACCTGAACGGTTTACAGTAAGATAACAGAATGTAAAGAAGGTCAGATAAACTTTCCTGCCATATATACAGCTCACCCCTCTCCACATGGTCGCACATCAGTACATAAACGATCAGACGCTGTCGGTGACTGCTCAGAGCGATGGAAGGGAGGCAGAGTATATATTATACTGCCATGCCTGAGCTGCTGGGACTGAGAGGTACGGAGTGCTGCCTCACAAACATGCCGGTCAGACCGCACTGCTGCCCTCACCTGATATGTCTCCTGCAGAGGCCGGCACCACAGTGTAATCACATGCAGAGACTGGAGGGGGCAGAGCTCACGCTGCCCGGCCGCTTCTACTGAAAATGCAGGAACAGCGCAGCTCCTCTCACTGACAGGAGCTGCTGCTGATCTGCAGGGCGGGCCCCTAACCTGCGGGCCCGGTCGCAATCGCGACCCCTGCGACCGCGGTAGTTACGCCCCTGGCTGTGTGCACTAAGCGGATTTTGACAGCTACAGGTTTTGCTGCGGGATTCCCACAGCAAAAAGAATTGCATGTCACTTCTTTTCCGCAGGTAGCTGTAGCATTTCACTCCATTTACTGTAATGTAATTGTGAAATCCCGCAGGAAATAACGCAGGTAGCAAATTCTGTGTGTTTCACTGCGTTTTCCTGCGTTGTTCCCTGTGGAATTTCGCGTTTTTCGGGACATAATGTTCATCACTGCCTGCGTCTTGCAGGGAAGTGATGTCATTATGACAGGAAGATGAAGCAGATCAGAGAGTAAACCCAAAGATATCACACTCACACACAGACACAGACATATATAATACACATAGAAATCAAACGTACATATTAAAAATAAAAAAACAAAAAAAAACCGTGGGCTTTGCCATATTTTTACTATCCAGCCGAGGTAAGCACACAGCGGCGGCCCGGTATTCTCAGGCTTGAGAGGGCGAGGGCCATGATTAATGCCCCCACCCCCGCAGCCGAGAATAGCAGCCCGCAGCTGCCCCGGGACTGTCGCATCCATTATGCAACAGTCCCGGAGTGTCCCCGGCTCTTCCAGATTGCCGTGATGCGGTGTCAATCAAGGTAATAACGAGTTCATGGCAGCGCATTGCTGCCACTAAGTCCAAGCTTAATCATGGCAGCGTCTATGAGACAGCTTACATGATTAACCCGTAAGTAAAGTGAATAAACACACACCATGAAAAATTCTTTATTTTAAATAAAACACAAAAAAGCCCCCTCTTTCACCTCTTTATTAACCCCTCCAAACACACATCTCCGGCGTAATCCACGCAGGTCCCATGACGCTTGCATCCAGCCACGTCTGACACATACTCAATGCAGCCTCATAACGAGACTGCAGAGGTAATTACAGGTCATTTCTGATGATCAGTAATGTGAACACATTACTGCTCGCGAGAACTGCAGTGTGTCTTCACAGGGACTCTGTCTATTGATTGATTGATCTGCCCTCTATCTATTGATCTATCTATCTATCCTTTCTATCTATCTATCCATCCATCCATCCATCCATCCATCTATCCATTATCAATCTATCTATCTATCCATTATTTATCTATCTATGTACTGTATCTATCTATCTCTCTATCTCTTTGTCCCGGAGCTGAGACTGGTTCCGAGGTATAGCCTTACGTGCCGGCAGAGATCGCTGCAGAAACGCGAGCCCCTGCTCCTGCAACAGCACCAGTTCCCCAGCTGCCACCAGGAGGAAGTAGAGGTGCACAGGACCAGTGTACCCAGACCGTGGGTGCTGATCCCAGGAGGCCAATCGACCCAGATGGCCCCTTCCCCATTCCCTGGTATCTGTAACCTTTTGTGCTACCAAATCTTTGTTTGCTTGTTCCAGTTCAGAGTTGAGTTAACCTGATTTTACAAAAATGCCTTGATAAATATGGACCAAAACTGCAGGACTGGCAGCAGTAAAAACTTTCACCTGTAAATAGTTGCACCAGTTGTGACTACTACCAGAGTACAACCTTGCAAAAATGACTATCATGGACACCACCAGCAAAGAGAGGAAAAGCTCGCAGGAAGGGTCTGCGGCAGAAGCGGCTGAGACCCAGTCACCATGGAAACCGGTGACATACCTCCTAGGGGTTTTGGGACCAAGACCTTTGGGTGGTGGTTGATGGGAAGGGCCCAACATCCACGGGGATGGTGTTGTGCAGCCTGGTGTTGACCCCTCCGTGGGCAGGGGGTGATGGTCCCGGGGCCTGGTGGTTGGGAGGTGCAGGCGTGTTAGTGCGGTGCGGTGTGCGGCCCGAGGGCACTGTTGAACTCACTATGACAGATACACCGGAGTCTCTGGTAAACCAAAAAGATGGTGGTCGGTGCCCGCAGCCGGCTGCGTCTGGTCCCCCACCCAGTTTGGTGGTTCCCGCCTTTCTCCTGCACCTTGTTTTGAAGATTTTGACTGCCTTTGCTTCAGCGACAGTAGTCCGCTCCCCGGCTTGTGTGTGCCGGGAGACCCCGTTTGCCCGCAGACGCTGGCCCCTGGGATCTCTCTGCCTGAGCGGTGGCTTTCTATCCCCCTCGTTGGGCTGTTGCCTTCAGTCGAGACTTGGGACGGGAAAGGACCTAAGGTCCAGACCTCAATCAGTGAATTCGACTCGGTCCAGTGGCTTCTGGGCCTCTTTCTGTGTTTGAGTACCCCTCCTGGTGCTCCGGTTTTCAGTTTTTTCCCCGGGTCAGTACCAGCGGGCCACTACCCTGTCCCGGTCCCTTACGGTTCCACCAGCCGTCTTCTTGGCTCCTGCAGGCGGCAACCACCATCTGCCTCCTGGCCACAGGGTATCCGGGCTATGATCTAGATCCCTGACAGATGTTCACAACTCCCCAACTACTCCACTCTCCTCTCTTGACAGAACTCCTCTCTCATCTGCTGTCTTTTCCCGACTCAGGCCATCCGAACTCCTCGGTGGGCGTGGCTAACTGCCTGGCTCCGCCCCCCTGGTGTGAACGTCAATACCTGAGAGGGGTGACTCAGGGTTTTTAGGTTGGCTGCTGTTACCTTATTAGGGGACTGGTGTTTGTGCATGGGCCTGTCTGTGACTACCTGGCTAGTCCAGGGTGTCACATAACCCCTTTCAAGCGACCCCCAGAGTCACAGAACTGGGCAACGGCCACCCAGTGACACATCCCAGTAATACACCTCCCGGGATCGAGTACCCCAAAGCCCTGGGGTGAGTCAGTGGCAATTGGGGTATCAGGGTAATAAGGAGTTAATAGCAGCCCATAGCTGCCAATAAGTCCTAGATTACTGATGACAGGTGTCTATAAGACACCCCATCACTTATCTGTAAATGAAAGTAAATAAACACAAACACCCCAAGAATCCTTTATTTGAAATAAAAGACAAAAAAACACCCTCTTTCACCACTTTATTAGCCCACAAAACACCCCGTCCAGGTCCATTGTAACCACATGAGGTGCCATAATGCTTCCAGCACTGCTACATCTGACAATCACACCAAGTGGCCATAGAACATGACTGCCCACTGTGAGGTGACTCACTCAGCTGAGTCCTCCACCTGTAGCTCACTTAAGTTACAGCCTGATTTGCCATTACAGGTGGAGGACTCCAGCTGTGACAGTAAATCACCAGAGCGACTGAAGTGAGCCACACAATCAGCGCAACTTCACTCAGGTTAGTCGCAGCCACAGGGTGTCTGAATGAACTCAGGTGAACCTGTGACGTCACTGCCGTGACACTTGCGGCAGTGCAGGGCAAGCAGCTGTGATGTCAGTGGTTCCCCCCAGTTCATTCTGACGTCCTGTTGCTGCAACTAACCTGATTCATGTCGCACTGATCGCGCGGCTCACTTCAGTCCCTCTGGTGATTTGCTGTCACAGGTGGAAGGCTCCAGCTGTGGCTGCGGTTAACCTGAGTGACGTCACAACTGATAGCACAACTCACTTCAGTTGCTGCGTGGAGCTCACAAAGGGCAGTCATGTTCTATGGCTCTGGCTGTGAGTGTCAGATGTACAGTGCCTACAAGTAGTCTTCAACCCCCTGCAGATTTAGCAGGTTTGATAAGATGCAAATAAGTTAGAGCCTACAAACTTCAAACAAGAGCAGGATTTATTAACAGATGCATAAATCTTACAAACCAACAAGTTATGTTGCTCAGTTAAATTTTAATAAATTTTCAACATAAAAGTGTGGGTCAATTATTATTCAACCCCTAGGTTTAATATTTTGTGGAATAACCCTTGTTTGCAATTACAGCTAATAATCGTCTTTTATAAGACCTGATCAGGCCGGCACAGGTCTCTGGAGTTATCTTGGCCCACTCCTCCATGCAGATCTTCTCCAAGTTATCTAGGTTATTTGGGTGTCTCATGTGGACTTTAATCTTGAGCTCCTTCCACAAGTTTTCAATTGGGTTAAGGTCAGGAGACTGACTAGGCCACTGCAACACCTTGATTTTTTCCCTCTTGAACCAGACCTTGGTTTTCTTGGCTGTGTGCTTTGGGTCGTTGTCTTGTTGGAAGATAAAATGACGACCCATCTTAAGATCCTTGATGGAGGAGCGGAGGTTCTTGGCCAAAATCTCCAGGTAGGCCGTGCTATCCATCTTCCCATGGATGCGGACCAGATGGCCAGGCCCCTTGGCTGAGAAACAGCCCCACAGCATGATGCTGCCTCCACCATGCTTGACTGTAGGGATGGTATTCTTGGGATCGTATGCAGTGCCATCCAGTCTCCAAACGTCACGTGTGTGGTTGGCACCAAAGATCTCGATCTTGGTCTCATCAGACCAAAGAACCTTGAACCAGTCTGTCTCAGAGTCCTCCAAGTGATCATGAGCAAACTGTAGACGAGCCTTGACATGACGCTTTGAAAGTAAAGGTACCTTACGGGCTCGTCTGGAACGGAGACCATTGCGGTGGAGTACGTTACTTATGGTATTGACTGAAACCAATGTCCCCACTGCCATGAGATCTTCCCGGAGCTCCTTCCTTGTGGTCCTTGGGTTAGCCTTGACTGTTCGGACAAGCCTGGCCTCGGCACGGGTGGAAACTTTCAAAGGCTGTCCAGGCCGTGGAAGGCTAACAGTAGTTCCATAAGCCTTCCACTTCCGAATGATGCTCCCAACAGTGGAGACAGGTAGGCCCAACTCCTTGGAAAGGGTTTTGTACCCCTTGCCAGCCTTGTGACCCTCCACGATCTTGTCTCTGATGGCCTTGGAATGCTCCTTTGTCTTTCCCATGTTGACCAAGTATGAGTGCTGTTCACAAGTTTGGGGAGTGTCTTAATTAGTCAGAAAAGGCTGGAAAAAGAGATAATTAATCCAAACATGTGAAGCTCATTGTTCTTTGTGCCTGAAATACTTCTTAATACTTTAGGGGAACCAAACAGAATTCTGGTGGTTTGAGGGGTTGAATAATAAATGACCCTCTGAATAAACTTTTCACAATTTAAAAAAAAAAAAAAAAAAAAAAGAAATAACATTCTTTTTTGCTGCAGTGCATTTCACACTTCCAGGCTGATCTACAGTCCAAATGTCACAATGCCAAGTTAATTCCGAATGTGTAAACCTGCTAAATCTGCAGGGGGTTGAATACTACTTGTAGGCACTGTAGCAGTGCTGGAAGTGTTGTGGGACCTCGCGTGGGTTACTTTGGATCTGCAAGGGTGTTTTGGGGGTTAATAAAGTGGTGAAAGAGGGTGCTTTTGTCAGATGGGCGGTGGGGTGCGGTGGTAGTAGCAGCAGGTACTGCTCTCTGGCTGCAGCGCAGCTCTGGGTCAGTTCTCTGCACCGCATCTGCCCCTCTAGTGCAGGGAAGGGTTGCTGGCACTTGTGGTGCAGAGCTCTTATTTGCAGGCTGGAGGTCAGGGCTTGTTCTTGCTTCAGGACCGCTTCCCAGCTGCCATTTGCGGCAGGTCCCAGTGCCCTCAAACACTGCACACAGACACAGTCTTTCCTAAACAAAACTTCTTTACTGAAGAATGTCTCCATCAGCATCACATACAGTCCTTTATCACGCCTTAGGCAGGCACAACTGTTCAGGGTTACAGGGTACGACAACATTAATGAATACAGTTCTTCGGACACACATGCCGGTTGTCCTCTGCGGTCATCATTAGCAACCAGAGTCTTCCTCAATTTGCAAGCCAGCTGCTCCCCTGGTACTCGGGCCCCCAAGACCCTCATCCCCTCCCTCTTGCTTCACTCTGTCACGCAAATAGTCCTCTGAATATCCCGTCGTCCCACCCACAGGGATTTTCGGCTATAAGCTAGGTCGGGAATCTTTAGGGACACCACTCCTCTGTTTCCAGTTTGTCAGGAACTACTCCCACCTTGGGAGTCCACTGACTTTCAGCCGATTAAAGGGGTTCTTTGGGTATTTGCCAGGCGGTGGCCACCATCTAGGTCATCTGGACTTCACCCTCTTGGGACGTGGTAAGCACAACCAAACTCTCACCAGCGCCCCACGTGTCCGGCACCGAGATTCGACCGAGTGGGTCAGACTAATTAGCTTTACTTGTGATTTGTTACTCATTCCTCTCTCTCTCGGGGACTCTCCTGAATCTTCCTGCATCCCTCTCCCTTTTGTTAGCTGGATTCCTCCCTGTCATTATCCCTTTCTACCCCCGAGTACCAGGAGGAGCTACCAGCTCACCATGGCCACCTAGTAGCCGCACACACCTTACACCAATACGTAGCACAGCATCACAATGCAGTTTATATGTACACAACAGGTTTGCAGGTTTGGGGTGGGCAGAGCACTACATCCCCTTACACTTTTTTGTATTTTATTTCAAATAAAGGATTTTTGGGATGTTTGTGTTTATTTGCTTTCACTTACGGATTAGTGATGGGGTGTGTCATAGACGCCTTTCATAAATAATCTAGGACTTAGTGGCAGCTATGGGCTGCTATTAACTCCTTATTTTTCTGATTGCCACCGCACCAGGGCAACGGAAGAGCCAGGTCCATCTAATGGATGCACCACTTCCGGGGTGGCTGCGAGCTGCTATTGTTAGGCTGGAAAGGGCCAAATAACCATGGCCCTTCCCACCCTAATAATATCAGCCCCCAGTTGTCTGCTGCACCTTGGCTGGTTTTAGAATAATGGGGGGGACCCCCTGTCATTTTTTTAAAAGAAATCAAATAATTAAAAAAAAAAAAAAAAAAGCGCATAGGATCCCCTCAATTTTTCATAACCAGCCAAGGTACAGCAGACAGCTGATGGTTGCAGCCTGCAGCAGCTGCTGATCCTGTGCAGCTTAGGAAAAATGGGGAGGGACCCCACATCAGTTTTTTTTTTTAAATTTAAAAAAGAGCTGGCCAAGCTGCCTATCCCTTTATCTATCGAGCTAATCTGTTATTTCTTTCAATTCTATCTGTTCTTTCTAATTATATATTCTACAGCATATCTGCTTTCTTTCTATCTATTCTATATGTTCTTTGTATCTATTCTATATGTTTTATCTATTCTTTCTGTTTTTTTATCTATCTATCTATTTTAGCTATCTATCAATTATCCTGTTCTATCATATTTTGTTTCTCCTTAAAAAAACGCATTAACAAAAATGCGGCAACAACACATGCGTTTTTTTGCTGCATTTTTCTGCCATAGGGTGCGTTATTTTGCTAGAGTGCCTCCATACCCTTAGGCCCTGTGCACACTAGAAAAAGGATTTTTCTCAAGAAATTTCTTGAGAGTGAAAGATTAGCGCACCTGCATTCAAAAAATGCAACAATAACGCATGTGTTATTGACGCGTTTTGGTGCCTGTGTTATTTTACAATTATCTATGGCAAAAAACGCAGGTACCTGCAGAAAAGAAGTGACATGCTCATTCTTTTTCTCAAGAAATTCTGCAGAAAGAATTTTATTGAGAAAAAAAACGCAGTGTGCGCACAGCTATTTTTTTTCATAGGTTTTTCTGGAGAATGTCTGCAGAAAGGTTCCAACCATTTTCTCAAGAAATTTTTGCCACAAAAACGCAGCAAAAACGCGTGTAAAAACGTAGCGTGCGCAAAGGGCCTTAGGCTGTTTTACTGGTAGTACAGCATCAGGGAGAAAATCAAGTTATATTTTCCTCGTGGCAGCTCACTTCCAATTATCGGGGCAGTGCACGGAGCTGTTAGTGACCGCTCAGTACACACTGCTGTAATCACTCCCTGAAACTTTGATTGACAGTCGGCTCTGCAGATTATGTGTGCAGAACGATCTGTCCATCAATTTGAAAGGGAACAATTACAGCTGTAGTGAGCCGTGATGGTTACAATTTCACACACCGCCTGATGACTGAAAACAAGCTGCCATAGGGAGAATATAACTTTATTTTCTCCCTGTGGTCACTGCTCCAGTATGTCAGGCAGGTAAATAGCATTTTAAGAAATAAGATTCCTGTTAAGAAATGGTTAAAATCAGCATAATGTCATAAACGTTAAACCCAGATTCTTGTATGTCTTTCATACAAAGCAAACATAGTCATTACATGGGAATCCACACCCTGGGAAGTCAGCAAATTGATAAAGCAGCTAGAGAATAATACTGCTTAAGGAGAAAAACCGTATCCTCATGAGCAGGGTGGGCAAAATGTGGGCTTTTAAAACATTTCCTCTCTATAATTATGTGACGCCCTGGCAAAACCAGGTAGTCACACTTAGGCCCCCGCATTACACCGTTCCCTCATTAGGCAACACACAGCCAATCAGGAAACCCTAGTCACCCCCCTTAGGGAAAGATAGACACACCAGTGGGCGTGACCAGGCGGTTGGGACACACCCACCCAGGGGTCTAGACAGCCCAAGGGCGGGAAACCAAGCAGATCAGTCAGATAGTGTTTGGAGTTCAGTTTGGAGAGGAGTGTGGGCTGGAGCTAAGGGTAGCTCCAGCAGAGAGTTCAAGTTGAACGGTAGCAGGGTAGGAGCCCTGGTGCCACTGGCTAGGAGGCAGACGGTGTTCTCCGTCAGCAGGAGAGGGGAAGACGGCTCGGCAGAACCGATGTGGACCAGGACAGGGTTGTAGCCTGCCGGTACCGACACGGGGAACCGACCCGGAAACCGTAGCACAAAGGGGGGGTACTCGGACCCTGAAGCCAGAAACCGGAAACAAGCGCACTGGTTAATTAACTGATTGAGGCCAGGACTAGAGGTCCTGTCCCACCCAAAGTCCCTCATAGAAGACAACAGCCCACCGATTAGGGATAAGAGGTCACCGCCAGGGCCCATAGATCACACAGGCCAGCATCTGCGGGCATGGCTCCTTAGGCCACATCCAGCTGGGAGTGGACTCCTGTGTTTCACACCAGGAAAGTCCACCTTACACAAAGAAGTGCAAGAACAGGATAGAGACCACCAGCCGGGTCGGGGACCCGAACGCAACCGGCCACGGCACCGGCCACCATCACCTTGGTTTACCAGAGACTTGTGTGTTTTACTAACAGTGAGTACACCAGCACCCCCTGCGGTCGCAATCCCCTGCACCGAGCCACCGGGTCCCAGGGCCACCATCCCTGCCCACGGAGGGGTTAACAACTTGCTGAACAACATCTCCCCCAGGTGCCCCATAACAGCAGTGGTGGTGTCCCAACTCACCACACACCATGGGTGGCATCACGAACATATTACGGCCCAGCCCGTACATCTAAGTCCCCCCATTTATTCGGTGTGTCCGCAAGACCCCCGGGTCCAGAGACCCTTGAGCTACAACCCCTGAAGGCCCGGACCCGAGCAGTGCCGACTGCTGGCACGGGGGCAGCACACCCCAAAACTTGGCGTATCGAACAAGATACTTACCCATCCACTTACCTTGTGGAAGTGCGCCTTGTACTGGACAGTCAGCGGTGATCCGTTGCAAAATTTTCAGAATTCGCCATTTTTGCCACCGTTTTTGGGCACGAAAACTACAGCCCAGCGTCGTCTTCCCCGCGAAAAGGGCGCGAAAGCCAAAGCCCCGCCCCCTGGGAATGCGGCCGAAAAGCGAGGCCAGAAGTCGAAAAATGAAACTAAGAGGCCTGAAAGAGGAGTGCCGGCAAAAGACCAAGGGGGGCGGGTGAAGATTCTGCAGCATGTGACCGAGCAGATAAAGGGCAGGGACTCCAGGACCCTGCCACCCTTCTTGTTCCTGGACACCATCAGAGCAACATGGCCGACCTGTCTGGCAAGCTGCAGTGCAGGGGCCCGTGCCCGGAACAGCGGCCTGGGTAGAAGCCCAGACGGAGCGCATGGGCCCCCGGATCTAGGCACAGGCGCGTTTTATCCTTGAGCGATGGACAGCCGAGATGGCGGAGTTGGCTGCAGCCGTTCGGGCTCGTGAAGTGGAGGCAACCTTGGAGGCGCGGGTAAGTGACCCACGCCCCTATGTCCCTCAGAGACTGGCCGACCAGACTGAGGGGCATGGCCTGCCCCTGCCCGCCACGCTGTCTCCCTCACCGCCCGCACCTGCCGCTGACACCCCGCTTGGTCCGCTGCCACCAGCATCGGCAGCGGTGTCCGTTCCACTGGCCCGCGAGGACCTTCCAGAGGAAGCCGCCGACAGCACGCCCGTCACCCCCCCGGCACCCATCCCAGCTCCACGTAAAACCCACGCCAGGAAGGTGCCCCATCCGGCCCTGAGCCCAGCATTGATCCCGATCCCAGAGGACACAGTGCCCGAGATGACAACGGCCCCGGCAGTCGGCCCGGCCACAGCACAGGCAGTCCCTGACCGGAAGCCAGTACCGCAAGTCACGCTGACCGCTCCTAGATACTCGGCCTCAGCTGAGGCACGGTGGGGATGTAGCTGCCAGGCAGCAGAGCAGGCCACATCACAGCGGGGTCCCCCATTGCAGAAGGTGTCGGTTGTAGCCGGCACAGAGGGACTCCGGCTGGAGCCGTCTCCCGCGCAGGTTGACCCAGAGCAGGCAGCAGAAGCTCCGTACTGGGAGCAGCAGCGGCTGCAGCTGGGTAAAGAAATTGTCCCCCGGGAAAAGCGGAAGGCAGAGGCCCTGTCCCGGACCTACACGGAGAAGGACAATTTGCAGAATGCTACTTTCCGGGTGCGGGGCCCGGTCTACCAGGGCCAGGTCCGGCACTTTGACCCCCAGAGGGGATGGGGTTTTATCTTCAAGCCGGGCCTGGAGGCCGAGATATTTGTGTCCCGGAGGGATGTGTACCTGCATTTGCCCATCGGCTATCCCGACCGAGATCTGGAGCCCGGGGGGTTGGTGGTTTACACCCGGCACTGCGGGGAGAGGGGGTGGTTTGCCCTCGATGTGGAGAGGTGGGCAAAACCTGGTCCCAGCACCACGCCCACTTCTCCCCGCCAACTTCATCTGATGAAGATTAAAAAGTTAGGTAGCGGTTCCCAGGCTACCCGAAGTTAAGTCCCCATTGGGACCGTCTGTTTATCCCATTCCAGTTAAACCCCCATTTACAAAGACAAAGACCTACCTTCTCACCAAGCCGCAGTCTCCGGAGAGGCTGATTGGAGGAAGGGCCTGCGGTAGAGTCGGCCGAGGCCCAGTCACCATTGGGACCGGTGACTATCCTCCGGGTCAGGGGTCCCTTGGTTTACCAGAGACTTGTGTGTTTTACTAACAGTGAGCACACCAGCACCCCCTGTGGTCGCGATCCCCTGCACCGAGCCACCGGGTCCCGGGCCCACCATCCCTGCCCACGGAGGGGTTAACAACTTGCTGCACAACATCTCCCCCGGGTGCCCCATAACAGCAGCGGTGGTGTCCCAACTCGCCACACACCATGGGTGGCGTCACAAACTTATTACGGCCCAGGCCGTACACCAACGTCCCCCCATTTATTCGGCGTGTCCGCAAGACCCCCGGGTCCGGAGACCCTTGAGCCACCACCCCTGAAGGCCCGACCCGAGCAGCGCCGGCTGCTGGCACGGGGGCGGCCCACTTATGTTAAAATGCCCTAAAGCAGACAACCCCATTAATAGTATTTATTTTCTTTGGGTTGGAAGTAACAAGTCTAGGCAATATATATATATATATATATATATATATATATATATATATATATATATATATATATATATATATATATATATATATATATATATATATACATACACAAATAGGTCCAGAAATATTTGGACAGTGACACAATTTTCGCGAGTTGGGCTCTGCATGCCACCACATTGGATTTGAAATGAAACCTCTACAACAGAATTCAAGTGCAGATTGTAACGTTTAATTTGAAGGTTTGAACAAAAATATCGGATAGAAATTGTAGGAATTGTACACATTTCTTTACAAACACTCCACGTTTTAGGAGGTCAAAAGTAATTGGACAAATAAACCAAACCCAAACAAAATATTTTTATTTTCAATATTTTGTTGCGAATCCTTTGGAGGCAATCACTGCCTTAAGTCTGGAACCCATGGACATCACCAAACGCTGGGTTTCCTGCTTCTTAATGCTTTGCCAGGCCTTTACAGCCGCAGCCTTCAGGTCTTGCTTGTTTGTGGGTCTTTCCGTCTTAAGTCTGGATTTGAGCAAGTGAAATGCATGCTCAATTGGGTTAAGATCTGGTGATTGACTTGGCCATTGCAGAATGTTCCACTTTTTTGCACTCATGAACTCCTGGGTAGCTTTGGCTGTATGCTTGGGGTCATTGTCCATCTGTACTATGAAGCACCGTCCAATCAACTTTGCGGCATTTGGCTGAATCTGGGCTGAAAGTATATCCTGGTACACTTCAGAATTCATCTGGCTACTCTTGTCTGCTGTTATGTCATCAATAAACACAAGTGACCCAGTGCCATTGAAAGCCATGCATGCCCATGCCATCACGTTGCCTCCACCATGTTTTACAGAGGATGTGGTGTGCCTTGGATCATGTGCCGTTCCCTTTCTTCTCCAAACTTTTTTCTTCCCATCATTCTGGTACAGGTTGATCTTTGTCTCATCTGTCCATAGAATACTTTTCCAGAACTGAGCTGGCTTCATGAGGTGTTTTTCAGCAAATTTAACTCTGGCCTGTCTATTTTTGGAATTGATGAATGGTTTGCATCTAGATGTGAACCCTTTGTATTTACTTTCATGGAGTCTTCTCTTTACTGTTGACTTAGAGACAGATACACCTACTTCACTGAGAGTGTTCTGGACTTCAGTTGATGTTGTGAACGGGTTCTTCTTCACCAAAGAAAGTATGCGGCGATCATCCACCACTGTTGTCATCCGTGGACGCCCAGGCCTTTTTGAGTTCCCAAGCTCACCAGTCAATTCCTTTTTTTTTTTCTCAGAATGTACCCGACTGTTGATTTTGCTACTCCAAGCATGTCTGCTATCTCTCTGATGGATTTTTTTTTTTTTTCAGCCTCGGGATGTTCTGCTTCACCTCAATTGAGAGTTCCTTAGACCGCATGTTGTCTGGTCACAGCAACAGCTTCCAGCTTCCAAATGCAAAACCACACACCTGTAATCAACTCCAGACCTTTTAACTACTTCATTGATTACAGGTTAACGAGGGAGACGCCTTCAGAGTTAATTGCAGCCCTTAGAGTCCCTTGTCCAATTACTTTTGGTCCCTTGAAAAAGAGGAGACTATGCATTACAGAGCTATGATTCCTAAACCCTTTCTCTGATTTGGATGTGAAAACTCTCATATTGCAGCTGGGAGTGTGCACTTTCAGCCCATATTATATATATAATTGTATTTCTGAACATGTTTTTGTAAACAGCTAAAATAACAAAACTTGTGTCACTGTCCAAATATTTCTGGCCCTGACTGTATATATATATATATATATATATATATATATATATACACATACATACATACATACACACATATATATATATATATACACATACATACATATACATACATACATACATATATGTATATGTATGTATGTATATGTACGTATGTGTAATATATATATATATATATATATATATGTATGTATGTATGTATATATGCGTGTATATATATATATATATATATATATATATATATTGTGAGATGCCGAGGGGAGAAGTACTAGTGAACAGGTATATTTCTCCTCGGCTCATTTCATATGCCTCCATGTACTGACTGTGGAGCAGTCAGCCCATGCAAATGGGCTGGGAAAAGTGGGAAAGTTATATCTTGCTCAGCAATAAGTTAGTCGCTGAAGCCTATTTATTTCAGTGTAATTTTGGGCTCGTTTTTTTCTGAAGCAATCAGTAGGAATGGCAGTGGGACTGGTTGCTCCCTTCTCCACATTCAATCCAGGTTTTGATTCCTCACTGGATCAGCTGAAATAATCAGGAGGCATTCAGTACAAGGAGACTGCTGAGGAGAGCAGTACAGGCTCATGGCTGCTGGTGCTAAGACTCAATACCTCCGCTTGCTGTGCTGAGGAACCGTCTGAATACTGTTTTGTTTGTTACATAGGTTTATTTTGTAGTCAGTATTCTGTTGTTAGTTAGTGGCCAGACGGCCTTAGACGTTTATTTTCCTGTTTTTTGCTTGTGTAACACTGAGAGATAAGTGTACACAAACACGGCAGTGGACGTATCTGTGTGGAACCTGCCAGTCTGCCGCTGTCATCTGTGAATCCATAGCCACTCCCTTGGACCAACGCATAGATCCCAGCTGAGCTATATCCCCTGTCTCACAAAATATATCAACAATCTTCTTAGGAAGGAGGCGGTTCGCCGGCTAGAGCAAAATCGCAGGGCAGGTAAGTGCATGTGAAGCTGCCGTAGCGATAATGTTCGCTACGGCAGCAATCACAAGATATCGCTGCTGCGACGGGGGTGGGGACTATCTCGCTTGGCATCGCAGCATCGGCTTGCAATGTCGTAGTGTGCAAAGTACCCCTTAGAGATGCAATTGGAGCTTGAGACGTAACGTCTGACTTCATAAGCTATGAGCAAAACATGACACTGCTTTTAGGCTATGTGCACACGCTACATCTTTTGCCGCGTTTTATGGGTGCAGTTTTGGTATCAAAACTGCATGAGTTTCCTTCCCCAGCAAAGTCTATGAGATTTCATTTTTGCTGTCCGCATGTTGCAGGATTTTTTTGGCTGCCTGTTTGTGGTGACCACAAAGATGCAGCATGTCAATTCTTTTGGTATTTTTCACTGCGTTTTTCACCCATTGAATTCAATGAGGTGTGGAAAACTTCAATGAAAAACGCAAGTTGTTATTTTACATGCGTTTTGGTGCATTTTTCTGACTAGACTCAGAGTCGACGGCGATTGATCGCTGGTTTTTGGCCAGATACTGCTCCCCATATAAAGTCTATGGGGACCAGAATTAGGCGCAAAAAGGTAGGAGCAAGTGCTTCATACTCAACAATCACCAGTCGGCTGTCACACTGCTGCCGCGGCAGCTCTTTCATCTTCTGTCTGACTACAGCCAATCACAGACGCCGGAGGGTGGGTCTATATCGTACAGTAAATTAAATAAATAATTAAAAAAAAAAGACATGCGGTCCCTCCCAATTTTGATAACCAGCCAAGATAAAGTCTCACAGCTGGGGGCTGGTATTCTCAGGCTGGGGAGACCCACGTTATGGGGAGCACCCCCGTCTAAAAATATCAGCCAGCAGCCGCCCGGAATTGCCGAACCCATTAGATGCGACAGTCCCGGGACTTTTCCTGGCTCATCTCGATTGCTCTGGTGTGGTGGCAATAAGGAGTTAATGGCAGCAGCCCATTGCTGCCACTAAGTCCTAGCTTAGTGATGGCAGCCATCTATGAGACAACCCCCATTAATAAGCTGAAAGTGAAAATAAATAAACACAATCACCCAAACAATCCTTTATTTGAAATAAAACACAAAAAAAGCCCCATCTTTCACCAGTTTATTAACCCCTAAAAAACCCCTCCAGGTCCGACGTAATCCACACGAGGTCCCACAACGCATCCAGCTCTGCTACATCTGACAATCACAGCGAGCGGCCATAGAACATAACTGCTCGCTGTGAGGGTCAGGTCGCAAGTCAAGTGACATCAAGTGATCAGCGCACATCACCTGACTGAAGCCACCGCTGATCTCGTAATCACTTTAGTCGCGGACGCATTTGCGGTAACAGGTGGAGGACTCCAGCTATCACTCCACCCCACCTGTTACCGCAAATCAGGCTGAAGTGAGCCGCGCGAGATTGATAAGTGGTGACTTCAGTCAGGTGATGTGCAGTGACAGCTGGAGTCCTCCTCTTATGACATATCAGGCAGCGGGTGAAGTGAGCCACGAGATCAGTGGTGACGTCACTCATGTGAATTGCGGTATCACCGCACATCATCTGAGTGACGGCAGCGCTAATCCCGTGGCTGACTTCAGTAGAGGCCTGACAGGTGGAGGACTCCTGCATTTTTTTTTTAGACCAAAAACACTGTTCTTTGTAGTCACCACAAAGATAAAAACACTGCATCTTTATGGTCAAAAAAAGATGCAGCATGCGCACATCGCCTTACAGCAGTTGGGTCCCCCCCAATTTTGATACCAGCCAAGATAAAGCCACACGGCTGAAGGCTGGTATTCTCAGGATGGGGAGCTCCACGTTATGGGGAGCCCACCAGCCTAAAAATATCAGCCAGCAGCCACTCGGAATTGCCGCATCCATTAGATGTGACAGTCCCGGGACTCTACCCGGCTCATCCCAAATTGCCCTGGTGCGGTGGCAATCAGGGTAATAAGGGGTTAATCATAGCAGGCATCTATGAGACACCCCCAATGATTAACCTGTAAGTGAAAGTAAATAAACACATACACCCAAAAAAATACTTTATTTGGAATAAAAGACAAAAAAAACACCCTCTTTCACCATTTTATTAAAATCCCCAAACACCCCTCCAGGTCAGACATAATCCACAGAGGTCCCACGATGATTTCAGCTCTGCTACATCAAGCTGACAGGAGCGGCAGTAGAACACCGCTGCTCCTGGGAGCTCCATGCAGCAACTGAAGGGAGTCGCGCTGTCACCGGTGACGTCACTGAGGTAGTGCTGGGGTGCGTGCGGTGATGATGGGTGCTGTAGTGCCTGCGTGTGCAGTGATGGTGCGTGCGGTAGTGCCGGTGTATGTGCGGTGATGATGCGTGCGGTAGTGCCTGCGTGTGCGGTGATGATGCGTGCGGTAGTGCCTGCGTGTGCGGTGATGATGCGTGCGGTTGTGCCTGCGTGTGCGGTGATGATGCATGCGGTGATGATGCATGCGGTAGTGCCTGTGTGTGCGGTGATGATGCATGTGGTAGTGCCTGTGTGTGCGGTGATGATGCGTGCGGTAGTGCCTGCGTGTGCGGTGATGGTGGGGTCTCTCGCTCTCTCAGCATAAAAAAACCCAAAAAAAAACGAATGTTTTTTTACCGGATTCGTCACATCAGTTTTTACACAATCTGAGACGGATCCGTTGCATCAGGCACAAACCTGATTGTGCCTGATGGGAAAAAACGGATGTGTGAACTTAGCCTTAATGATTGTGATCCAGATTTTGCATCGGTGCCCATTGGACTCTAGTTATGCCACTACAACTATCCCTAGAGTGACTGCAGTCTTGTACTCCAAGGCCGGACAACCCATTTAATGAAGAGGTATTATGGACTAGAAAGATCTGGTATGGGATGCCACTCTTAATGAATTGTTATATGGAGAGAAGGTATGCACACCAGTGACTATGCAAGGGGAATACATGTAATAGCAGAAACTGCTGTGTGAATACTGGCCTGAAAAATACAATAGCTACATGCAAAAATGAAAAAATGAGAGTGGAATCTGCATTATTGCCATGAAATATGAATAAAGAGAAATTTAGCTATTGAATTGATCAATGCAACAGAGCCCCAAAACCTCTTCACGGTATTCTTATTTCTTGCATGTAGCTATTATATTTTTCAGGTCAGTATTCACACAGCAGTTTCTGCTATTACATGGATTCCCCTTACATAGTCACTGGTGTGCATACCTTCTCCCCATAAAGTGATGGGTTTTTTTAGGTTTTTGCACCCAGTTCAGACTTAGAATGGTGTTCCAAACGTTATTCTTTATTTGTTTGTAGTCTTTCGTTTGTGAACCCGACCCCACCCATACCTTGCCGGTCCACATTATACATATATAGCCTGGGTCTCAGCTTCCCATACATGGTAAGTTTTTTAACTGTATGAGAGGACACACACTAGCTAGGGACCCCAATGTAGAGAAATACTTTGGCGTAGTGTTGGGGCTCTGTTGCATTGATCAATTCAATAGCTAAATTTCTCTATATTCATATTTCATGGCAGTAATGCAGATTCCATTGTCATTTTCTCATTTTTGCATGTAGCTATTGTATTTTTCAGGCCAGTATTCACACAGTAGTTTCTGCTATTACATGTATTCCCCTTGCATAGTCACTGGTGTGCATACCTTCTCTCCATATAGTGATGTTGTTTTATGTTTTTGCACCCAGTTCAGACTTAGAATGGTGTCCCAAATGTTATTTCTTTATTTAACTCTTAATGAATTGGACCCTGTATTTTAGTTATACAATTCGAGGAGTGAAGTATAGCAAATAACCAGAATATTTTTTTTTTCAAAAGTTGACTTTACATTACCTGAGATAAATCTTGTCTAATATGTTAACTCCAGTTAGTTTCTCATGGGTATGCAGATATTGTAAATCACTGACGTTTTCTAGAAAGCTGCAGTGTGATTCTTTTTTTTTTTGTTGTTGTTTAAGGGGTATCAATGGATCCATTCACTTATAAAGGGTTTATCAACTATAAATTCAGTATGTGTCCAGTTTATGTAGTCACTGTCTTTCATCATGTCTATTATTGATGGGCGAGCACTAAAATGCTTGAATACTTGTTACTAGAGATGAGCCACCCCCCTGGAGTTCGAGTTCGGTTCAGTTCGTTGAGCGGTGCCCCGTTCGACGAGCCGTTCGACGAACCTCTCGAACGCCATTGAAAACAATGGGAGGCAATCACAAACACATAAAAACATACAGTTAATAAACATTGCCGTAACACTTACCTGTCCCCGCGATCCGTCCTGCACTCTGTCTCCCGACGCTTTTCCATCGGTAATCGCTGCGTCCTCCCGGTAACCAGCAGTGATGCAGGACCTATCGTGACATCAAAATAACCATGTGACCAGTCACGTGTCTATTATTTCATTGGCTACAGACTGGTCACATGGCTTTGACGTCATGCTAGATCCTGTCATTGCACTCTCCGGTACACGTTGCACATTTGTGTACCGCCGTGTACCAGCGACATGCTCTGGCACACGGTCGACTCCCTGTTCTGCTTTCCTGTTCCATTATTGACCGGCTGACACAGCCGGTCAATAACGGAGATCACCGTTGCCAAAGCAACGCGCCTGTTAGCGGTGACGTCACTGCTAACAGCCGTGGCGGCACTGGGAATCACGTGATCGGAGCACCGTTGCTATGGCAACCTGTATGTCAGCGGTGACTGTACCGCTAACAGCCAGCAGCACTGATCACTCATGGAGTGAAAAGCCTGCACGGGGAGCAGCGTCTTTCTCCCATGCAGTGCTGTTGATCGAGCAGAGCTGCATGTGTTGATGGAGAAAGAAGACAGAAGACCATGGATCGTGGAGGGATGAGAGGGAGTAATAAACATGGACTCTCTAAGTGTGTCTGTGTATTTATTTCTATTAAAGTATTTTTTCTCTGTGTGGTGTCTTTTTTTTAACCCTTTATTGGAGATTCTTAATGGCCGGGTCAAACTTGCCTGACCTTAAGAATCTCTGGCTTAATTCTTATGATCCGGAACCATGGAAGACCACCACAAATCATTGGCAAAAGGTGACAAGAGCATTGGCAACTAATCTGGCCGCCATTCCCTTACTAACCATCACAACTAGAAGTAGCCGAGGGGTGAACTAACATCCTGTGCACCGCGAACCCAGCCGGAGAACTAACTATCCTAAAGGTAGGAAAGATGAATAACTCTCTGCCTCAGAAAATAGACAAGAATAGCAAGCCCCCCACATTAAAAGACTGCGGTGATATAGGAAAAACACAATACACAGATAGATGACAGGATTAGCAAAAGGTGAGGCCCCCGCTGACTAAAATAGGAAAGGACAGGAAAGGGACTGATGGTGGCCAGAGAAAAACCCTCCAAAATACCAACTTCCTGATAGTACAAAAAGGCCCTAAGATCGCACGATCTGAACTCCGTCCTATACCAGGTGCCCTTGTCATACCAATGAACAGAAAACAAGAATAATAACAAATTCAACAAGCCACAAACACATGGACTCAAAGGAGCTATACTCCACACAGAACTGCAGGGAGTTCTCCAACAAACCACTGAGGGGGAAAATCCCTGCATGCAAATAAACTGAAAACAACCACAGCAAATGACAAACCCAGATAAGCAAAAGAACCAGACAATAAATAAAGAGCAAGCCCTTATCTGGGATAGATGTGGTGTAGAGCAGGATGAAGCAGGCTGGAGATACAAAGAACAACTGACATCCGGCAACAGCCTGCAATCAGACCAGGATATAAATAAGCAGAGAGTTAGCAAAGGAAACACCCATTGCACAACACACCTGGTCCAAGTCCAAACCATTCCTGGCCACCAGAGGGAGCCTCCCAGCAGCCAAAACATAACTAACATTCACAACAGTACCCCCCCCCCCTTGAGGAGGGGTCACCGAACCCTCACCCACGCCACCGGGTCGCTCAGGATGAGCATGATGGAAGGCGCGAACCAACCTGTCCGCATGAATGTCAGAAGCCACAACCCAAGAGTTATCCTCCTGCCCATAACCCTTCCATTTCACAAGGTACTGAAGCTGACGCCTACTGCGACGGGAATCCAGAATTTTTTCAACCTCATACTCCAGATCCCCTTGTACCAAAACAGGGTCAGGAGGCGCTGCTGCAGGAACTGCTGGCTCCACATGTTTCTTCAACAAGGACTTATGGAAGACATTGTGAATCTTAAATGACGCAGGCAGAGTCAAACGGAAAGATACAGGGTTAATAATCTCCGAAATCTTATAAGGTCCAATAAATCTGGGCTTAAATTTAGGAGATGGAACTCTCATAGGAATATTTTTAGAGGACAACCACACCATGTCCCCTACTTTAAACCGGGGACCAACAGTCCGACGCCGGTTGGCAAACTTTTGGGCAGTTTCTTGGGACTGAAACAATTTATCCACTACCTGCCCCCAAATCTGCTGCATTCTGTTGACCACCGAATCTACCCCCGGACAGTCAGACGCCTCAAGCTGCCCTGAGAGGAACCTAGGGTGATACCCAAAATTGCAGAAAAAGGGGGACACCAATGTGGTAGAGCTAGCTCTATTGTTAAGGGCAAATTCAGCCAAAGGCAAAAACGAAACCCAGTCATCCTGATCCGCAGAAACAAAACACCGTAAATAGGTCTCCAGGGTCTGGTTTGCCCTTTCAGTCTGACCGTTGGTCTCAGGATGAAACGCTGAGGAGAAAGACAGCTGAACACCCAATTTGGAGCAAAAAATCCTCCAAAACCTGGATACAAACTGCACCCCTCTGTCAGAAACAATGTTTTCGGGAATACCATGCAAACGAACAACATGTTGGAAAAACAAAGGCACCAACTCTGATGAAGACGGCAACTTAGATAGGGGAACCAAGTGGACCATCTTGTAGAATCTGTCACAGATCACCCAAATCACAGTCATTTTCTGAGAGACGGGAAGCTCTGAAATAAAATCCATAGAGATGTGCGTCCAAGGTTTCTTAGGTACAGGCAAAGGCAATAATAGCCCACTAGAACGTGAACAACAGGGCTTGGACCTAGAACAAACTCCACACGACTGCACAAAACGACGGACATCTCGGGACAGGGAAGGCCACCAAAAAGAGCGTCTCACCAGATCCCGAGTACCAAAAATGCCAGGATGACCCGCCAAAACAGAGCAATGAACCTCAGAGACTACTCGGTCTCTCCATTGGTCTGGGACAAACAGTTTCCCTGTAGGACATCTCTCAGGTTTATCCCCCTGAAATTCCGCCAGTGCCAACCGCAGATCAGGCGAAATAGCCGAGAAAACTACACCATCATTCAGGATAGTAGACGGTTCGACAACCTCCAAAGAGTCAGCGCAGAAACTCCTGGAAAGGGCATCGGCCTTAACATTCTTGGTGCCCGGCAAAAAAGAGACCACAAAATTAAACCGGGTAAAAAACAAAGCCCACCTGGCCTGCCGAGGATTCAACCTCTTGGCCGATTCCAGATAGATGAGATTCTTGTGGTCCGTAAGCACCACAACCTGATGCCTAGCCCCCTCCAACCAATGCCTCCACTCTTCAAATGCTCACTTCATAGCCAAAAATTCCCGATTCCCCACATCATAATTCCGTTCAGAAGGAGCAAACTTCCGAGAGAAAAAGGCACAGGGCTTAAGTTTACCCGAAGTAGCGTCTCGTTGAGACAGAACAGCACCTGCTCCGATCTCTGAGGCATCGATCTCAACTTGAAATGGGCAAGACACATCAGGTTGCTGCAGAACTGGGGCAGAAGTGAATCGCCTTTTAAGTTCCTGGAAGGCCACAATTGCCTCAGGGGTTCAATGCTCAGCATCAGCTCCCTTCTTTATCAAATCTGTCAGAGGTTTGACAATGGCAGAAAAATTGGGTATAAATTTGCGGTAAAAATTAGCAAACCCCAAAAACCGCTGCAGGGATTTTAGAGAAGTCGGTTGCACCCAGTCGTAAATAGCCTGAACCTTAACCAGGTCCATTTCGATAGCGGAGGGAGACAGGATGAAGCCCAAAAAGGAAATCCTTTGCACCCCAAAGAGGCACTTTGACCCCTTAACGTACAGTGCATTATCCTTAAGTATCTGAAAAACATCACATACTTGCCCAACATGAGAGTCCCAATCATCAGAAAAAATCAAGATGTCATCCAAATACACAATCAAAAATTTACCAATAAGGTCCCGAAAAATATCATTCATGAAGGCCTGGAAGACAGAGGGTGCATTAGTGAGCCCAAAAGGCATCACTAGGTACTCAAAATGCCCCTCAGGAGTATTAAAAGCAGTCTTCCATTCATCACCCCCATTAATACGGATGAGATTATACGCACCCTTGAGATCCAGTTTCGTAAACCATTTGGCACTCTTCACTCTAGAGAACAGATCAGACATCAGAGGCAAAGGGTACTGATATTTGACCGTAATTTTATTAAGAAGACGGTAATCAATACAAGGCCTCAACGAACCATCTTTCTTAGCAACAAAGAAGAAGCCGGCACCCAAAGGAGAAGATGAGGGAAAAAAAATGGAAAAAAAAATGCTTCCCTGGATTTTCCATTGACATTGAAGATAACACCAAGCAGTGGGGGTTAGCAGCCAGTAGCTGCTTGGATTACACTTATCTAGCAATACAAAAAATGCAGCAGGAGCCCATATATTTTTTTTTATTATTATTTATTTAAATAACTAAAAAAAAAAATGGGCTTCCCTGTATTTTGATTGCCTGACATGACAGTTCTGTAAAAATAAATCATTAAAAAAATGACGTAGCACCCCGCGGTATTTTTGATTCTCAGCGCAGTTAAAGAAGACAGCTAGGGGTTGCCACCCCCATCTGTCTGGTGTTACCTTGGCTGGCAATTAAAATACAGGGAAGCCCATTAATTTTTTTTATTTAAAAAAAAGTAAAAAAAAAAATGACGTGGGGTCCCCCCATTTTTGATAGCCAGCTAGGGTAAAGCAGACGGCTGTAGCCTGAAAACCACAGCTGGCAGCTTTACCATGGGTGGGGTATCCAATGTGGAGGTCACTCCAGGCTCTTTTTTATAATTTATTTTATAAATAATAATAATTACAAAAAAAAGTAGGGTCCCCCCCAAATTGGATCAGCAGCCAAGGTAAAGTGGACAGCTGTGGTTTGGTATTCTCAGGGTGGGAAGGGCCATAGTTATTGACACTTCACAGCCTAAAAATGCAGGCCGCAGGTGCCCCAGAAGTGGCACATCCACTAGATGCGCCAATCCTGGCGCTTCACCTCAGCTCATCCCGTGCCCTGGTGTCGTGGCAAACGGGGTAATAAATGGGGTTGATATTAGCTGTAAGGTCACCTGATATTAAGCCCAGCAGTTTGTGATGTCATGGCATCTATCAGATACCCGACATCACAAACTGTCAGTACTAACAAAAAAATATAGACAAAAAAAAATGTATTTGAAAAAACACTCCCCAAAACATTCCCTCTTTCACCAATTTATTGTAAGGAAAAAAAATAAGGGGGTCCCACGATGACTCTGGACCATCTAGAATATGGGGGGACACGCTCAGGGAACGTATCCCCCCATTTTCTAGGGGTGCAGACCCTCCATGTGAGGAGTGTGGGTGCAATGAATCTGCACCCACTCTCCCCGGGTCCACAGCAGCAGAGTCCATGTCGTAAGAGTTGCTACCAAATCTGCAATGCCCTACTCATGAGGTAAGGGCATGACTAATCAGGAGAACTATTCTACATTTCCAAATATTGGTATTTGCTGATATTATTGCTATTCCACCTACTCTTTATTGGGGATAGGATCTTGGAGATGGAATACTCCTTTAAGTCCAGTTATCCAGCTGAATGAATACTAAACAACAGAGCTTGTTATTTAGACATGTTTTCTTGTGGCGTATAATGGACTCTCATGTTTGGTAGTCGTTCAGCAGGGCAACTATAAAATCAAATACCTCCATTTGGAAATGTAGTATAGCTCTCCTGATCAACTATGTTCCTTATCTCATGAGCAGGGCATTGCAGTTGCTTACAGATCACACTCTGTGCATGCGGCAGCATCTATTGTGAACCAGGGGGCCGCGGGGGATCAACACTGTTATAGGGGGTTATAGGGGGTTACCTGGCAGGGCCTGGGGAGGAGTTTTCTGTCGCATGTGTCATGGCACATGCGACAGAAATCAGAGGAGTAGGGTGAATGCGGCCGACGCGCTGCTGTGCGCGTGGCCATCTTGGATTTCCGGGAGGGGTCGGGGGGGGCACTTTGGCGACACCGGGGAACCGGAGGGGACCGGGGAGGAGATATATCTCCCATCTGACATGTTTGTTCATGCCAGATGGGAGATAAATAATTTTTTACCAGCACTGTCATTTACTGTAACGTGATCATCAGTATATGGTGTATACCGGTGATCACGTGAGCGGGGACCAGAAAAACCAGCCTGAATCATGATCTCCAGGGTCTCAGCTACCCCTGAAACCCCGGAGATTTTCTGATCTGACGCTGGGGGGTGCTATTCACTTATTTCTGCCTGCTGTTTATAAATGGCAGATCAGAATAAGGCTACATTCACACGACCGATCCCTTTTTGCGGTCCGCAAAAAACGGTCCTTTTTTTTTCACGGGTGCATCCGTGTGGCATCCGTTTCCATTCCGTATACGGTCCGTATGTCATCTGTTTGTCATCCGTGTGCCTTCCGTTATTTTTGCGTCCTGCAAAGAAAACTGAAGGAGGGAAAATAGATAAATTTACCCAGGATCCATAGCTTCAACTTACATGAGGTGGACACATGTTCACTCCAGTGCCATTTTCTACTGCTTTTCCCAGCGTAGAGCGCTCTGGTGATTTTCTTGTGCTTGTACACTTCATATCAGTCTTTTCTGTCATTATAATGGTAGAAAGACACATAATGTCCCACTCTCCTGCATTTGGTAATTTTGCACCCTTTGGTGCCTTTCATGTGGCACTAAGGGGTGCTTAGCCTTGTATTTAGCCAAAAAAACCCCAAATAAATTAAAAAAAAAAAAATGACGTGGGGTTCCCCCTATTTTTGTAGCCAGCTAGGGTAAAGCAGACAGCTGCAGCCTGCAGACCACAGCTGGCAGCTGCACCTTGGCTGGTAATCCAAAACTGAGGGCACCCCACACTGTTATTTTAAATGAAATAAATAATTTAAAAAAAAAAACAACACGTGGGGGTCCCGCCAAAATTGGATCACCAGCCAAGGTAAAGCGGACAGCTGGGGTCTGATATTCTCAGACTAGGGAGGTCCATGGTTATTGGACTCTCCCCAGCCTAATAATAGCAGGCCGCAGCCGCCCCATAAGTGGCGCATCCATTTGACGTGCCAATCCTGGTGCTTCACCCCAGCTCATTATGTGCCCTGGTGCGGTGGCAAACGGAGTAATATATGGGGTTAATACCAGATGTGTAATGTCACCTGGCATCAAGCCCTGGGGTTCGTGAGGTCAGGCGTCTATCAGATACCCGAGATCACCAGCCCAGTCAGTAATAAAAAAAAATAGACGACAAACACATTTTTATTTGAAAAAACACTCCTCAACACATTCCCTCTTTCACCAATTTATTTGAAAGAAAAACAAATCCAGGTCTGCTGTAAGCCAAGAGGTTCCCATGACGATCCATACCAGAGTCAATGTCCCAGTCAATGAAGAACAGAATGTTCCCCATTGGCTGGGAGAGCAATGCAGTGACCTGAGCTAACCTCAATAGGTCATCCCAGGTCACTGCAGGGCATGACAAGTGCTGCTGTCAGGAGCGAGGTACATTACCTGCGGTGACTATCTCCTGCACTGCTTATAGCAGAGCTGTCACTGACTTCAATGACCGCCGCCTTCACAGCCAAGTATCGCGGGACCCTGTGACGTCACCGCTACTCACAGTCTCGGGTCGACAGCGAGAGTAAATGTGAAGCGGTGGCCATGGAAGACAGTGACAGCGCTGAGGTCGGGAGGGCAGGACTTCATCACCGCAGGTAAGCTAAGCGGGGCCATGTGTGCAGAGTGCCAGGTGGGTGGAGCCAAGCGGGGCAATGTGTGCGGAGTGCAGGGTGGGTGGAGCCTAGCGGGGCCATGTGTGCGGGCGGCGGAGTGCGAAGTGGGTGGAGCCTAGCGGGGCCATGTGTGCGGGCGGCGGAGTGCGAAGTGGGTGGAGCCTGGCGGGGCCATGTGGCGCTGAGGACTGCATGGCTGGAGACAAGTGAGTGTGAGTGTGTGTGTACATGCCGAGTGCAGGAGGGGGCGGAGCCCAGCGGGGAAGTGTTGGCTCCCTGCACACCGTAACTAGGGTAAATATTGGGTTACCAAGCAAAGCGCTTTGCTTGGATACCCGATATCTATCTTGGTTATCAGCTTACCGCAGGCTGCCAGCGATGGCTCCCTGCACACTGTAGCTGTAAAAAGCCCTGCTTTTGGTGATCGAACCATTCTCGAACGTAACTCGAACTGTCGAGCTTTTAGCAAAAAGCTTGAGTTCAAGTTCGATCTCGAGCACCCCCAAAATCACTCGAACATGAAATTGGCGAACCTCGAACCTCGGACATCGCTCAACTCTACTTGTTACTCGATTCGAGCTGGTCAGATCCTCGGACACGCGCGACATGAGTAACAAGTATTATGGAAAGTCCATGATTGGCCTGTTCAGGTCTCTGCCCACATGTAACTAGTAACTAATTAACTAGCATAAGAATAGCCAGCCAGATCTACAAGTGTGCTTCACCTTTTGTGCCCCCCTTCTTCCCCATAGATTGTAAGCTTTCGAGCAGGGCCCTCATTCCTACTGTAGCTGTTGAATTATGTGCCATTCTGTTTTGTATTTGTCTATACAACCCCCACCGGATTGTAAAGTGCTGCGGAATATGTTGGCGCTATATAAATAAACTTTATTATTATTATTACATACAGCCAGCCATAAACAGAGCATTTCGGGAGGGAGGGCGTTTTTTTTGGTCACATTATGTCCAAGAACATTGTTCTAACCCGGAAGAGTCATTCAGAGACTGTGAATGGCTCTCCCTGGGATGCCTGCACATATCATATAGTAAAGCAAACTAAAAATATCAGAGCACCCACGGTAGTCAGCTGAGCGCCGTGAGTACCCGAAGATTCCGATGCTCAATTGAGTAACGAACAGTGCCGAGCATGTTTGCTCATCACTATTGTCTATGTATTATGTATATGTAGTGCCCCTGAGACACTCAGGGCACTATAGGGAACTGCATCCTCTTGGGGACGCAGGACCTACCCCCTGGGACCTGGAGTAACAGTGCCGATACCACCAAAGCACAACCAAAATCCTAGTTTTCCACTCCACACCGGGCATAGAGGGTTAACCATGTAAGGGGATGGTCGCCATGGGAACGAGTCTCGGGGTTTGCCAGCCTGGTGGGAGGGGTCAGCAGTCAGTCTAGAGTTGAGGGAAGTGTGGCACACAGGAGAGGTGTGCGGACATGCCTGAGCTGGGTCCGTGCAACGGTGACCCTGGGGGCATGGGAGAGAGGTCGCCAGGTTGGGTACCGGAGATACCGCTGGGACTGGAGCACGAATGGGGTACAGGGCCCTAGATCAGGTGCCAGTTCTACATGGCTTGATAAATACCTGCCCGGTGAGGACACCTGCACGGACTTCACCGAACCAAATAATCCGGGGTCATCAGCAGTAAACTAGGATCGGGGTTCGGACACTTACCTTCCCACAGGGTCCGCACTGCCCGCCGTATGGAGAAGGAGACTGTACCCCAAAAGGGACAGTCGGGCCCCAAACGCTCCACACTACGGGGACCCAACCAACAGAGAGTGTCAGGGACAGAGCAACCTGGGTCACTACATTGGCACGGATACTCCAAGGGACCTGAACTAGCAACCCCTGGGTCCGAGTGAGTAGAGACTGTTAAAGACAACCTGGTGTTGTCTCTGTTATTACCCCGTTACATCTCCCAGGCAGAGCCCTACCTGCGGAGGGCTTAACACCATTGCTGCTATCACCACCAGCTCTGGGAGTACCCACATTCAGCAGCGGCGGTTCTCCATCCTTAATCGCAACTCGCAAGTGGCGTCACATGACAATAACTCTTATCACCCATGTAAATATCTCCCATTACAAAAGGTGCCCAGGGCACGGAAGTGACATTCCCAATTATAATTACTGCCCGGGACAGAGTACCCCATTGCCTGGGCGACACATCCCCCTTTTTCTGGCGTCACGAACAGGATACGGACAAGGTGACGTGTGGCTTAAGAACTGTATTTAATGGACTGTTTGTGCAAAGACTGTTGCGATCTTTAATGCTGAAAATTAGGTGCACCATCACTGTGCCCAAAAGACCGCGAAAAGCCGACCCTGCCCCTGGGAGTGGCAACATGCAAAAGTGAAACTAAGCACAGGAAGCCGGCAGGGGTGCCGGCAGAATGCACCCTGGCATACGGAAGCGACACCAGCTCTGCAGCACTAAAGCAGCAAACCTGCAAAAGACAAGATGTCTTTCCCTCCGGCCAGAGGAACCATGTCCTGACTGGAAGTGGAGCTGGGCCGGCTGTGTCACCGGATGCGGCTGCAGATGATTCAGCAGATCGAGGACTGGCGCAGGGAGATGATGGGGATAGTGGCAGCGGTGCAGACCCAAGCAGAACGGGCTCTGTACGAGGAGCTCTGCCAGGAGTCGGTAAGCGAGGCAACATCCTAAGCCTCACTAGTCCCCATGGTCGCAGAACAAGTAACACCCGTGCCCGCTGACCCGCCGGTAACACCGGATCCTCCCACCACGGCCAGACCAGACCAGGCCGTAACGCCTCTATCCACGGCCAGACCAGACCAGGCCACAACGCCACCATCCATGACCAGACCGGACATGGCTAGGTTGCGGGATGCAGCCCTGGAAGACCCAATGACCACGAGAGAAGGCGTCAGTGATCAGCATGACCTGAAATCCGCTAACGGTGATCCGGATGCGGGTTATTCAGGTTTGGGGAGCGTAAGGTTCGAGAGGGAGTCTGGTATGGCTGCTGCGGCACAGAGGGCTGTCGTGAATAAGGAGGCCTGCCAAGCCATCATCCGGCAGCTGAACCAGGAGCAGCAGGCTCGGGTTGCCAAGAAAAGGCAAGTGGTCGCCCGAGATTTGCAGGAGAAACAAAGCCTGCGCAGAGATACCTGGAGTGCCTGCGGTGTCCGGTACCAGGGCACTGTTGATAAATTCGACCTGCAAAAAGGTTGGGGGTTTATAAAGGAGCCCGGAATGCATGCGGGCATATTCGTGTCCCGCAGAGATGTGCTGGACCACCTGATACAGGGACATCCTGACCGTGACCTGCACCTGGTTGATGTGGTCACGTACATCAGGCATCATAGAGAGAGGACCCTATATAACAAGAAAAAACAGCATAAAAACAACCTCCACTCAAAAATATTATGTATTGCAAAGTGTGCACAGTACCAACATTCCAAGCTGTACTATTGAAAAAATGAGATTTTTGGCAAAAAATTGCAATTTTTCGAGCCACCCCGCCAACGTCACGGCAAATCTCCTGGGGCAGTCCTAACACTAAAATATTTTTATTTAAAGTGTGCCATGTGGCCTCACATATGCAAAATTAGGACTGCACAGCACGTACCTTGTGCTTTTCAGTCACCGTCTCCATGACTGATTCATGGTTGTGGGCGGGACAGGCCCGAGCACATGCTGCTTAGAATAAATAGCCAGTGGACGGGGTTGGATGGCAAGTGTGAACAGCCACCAACCGCCAAAAATCAGGACAGATGGAAAAATAAACATGAGGTGCACTGCAAGATGAGAACCAACTGGGACCCTATATAACAAGAAAAAACAGCATAAAAACAACCTCCACTCAAAAATATTATGTATTGCAAAGTGTGCACAGTACCAACATTCCAAGCTGTACTATTGAAAAAATGAAATTTTTGGCAAAAAATTGCAATTTTTCGAGCCACCCCGCCAACGTCACGGCAAATCTCCTGGGGCAGTCCTAACACTAAAATATTTTTATTTAAAGTGTGCCATGTGGCCTCACATATGCAAAATTAGGACTGCACAGCACGTACCTTGTGCTTTTCAGTCACCGTCTCCATGACTGATTCATGGTTGTGGGCGGGACAGGCCCGAGCACATGCTGCTTAGAATAAATAGCCAGTGGACGGGGTTGGATGGCAAGTGTGAACAGCCACCAACCGCCAAAAATCAGGACAGATGGAAAAATAAACATGAGGTGCACTGCAAGATGAGAACCAACTGGGACCCTATATAACAAGAAAAAACAGCATAAAAACAACCTCCACTCAAAAATATTATGTATTGCAAAGTGTGCACAGTACCAACATTCCAAGCTGTACTATTGAAAAAATGAGATTTTTGGCAAAAAATTGCAATTTTTCGAGCCACCCCGCCAACGTCACGGCAAATCTCCTGGGGCAGTCCTAACACTAAAATATTTTTATTTAAAGTGTGCCATGTGGCCTCACATATGCAAAATTAGGACTGCACAGCACGTACCTTGTGCTTTTCAGTCACCGTCTCCATGACTGATTCATGGTTGTGGGCGGGACAGGCCCGAGCACATGCTGCTTAGAATAAATAGCCAGTGGACGGGGTTGGATGGCCATCCTGACCGTGACCTGCACCTGGTTGATGTGGTCACGTACATCAGGCATCATAGAGAGAGGGGCTGGTATGCTCTTGATGTGTAGAAGATCCGTGATCTGTCCCTGCCAGCTCCTCCTATTCCACCACCATTTCCAAGGTCCTCCACGCTGTGGTAGCGGGATCAGACTACTCCAGCAGTTGAAGTTGTTGTTCTTTAATGTGTGAGTTTATTATTTTCATTGAAAAGTTACATAATGATCTGAAAAAGGTTTGATGAAAAATCTGCATAAATCTGAAAAATGTTTTGAAAAATGTTGATAATCTCTGGAACAGGAACCTGATTAACCTGTTTGAAAAGTTAATTTAAATATGGATCACGGCTGCAGGACTGGCAGCAGCCAAAAACATTTATTGTAAATAGTTGCACCAAGTGTGCCTCCCAGAGAAATCCTTTTCACCATCAGGACATTGATACCGCCACCAAGGAGAGGAAGGTTGGAGGAAAGGTCTGGGATAGAGAAGGCCCAGACCTGGTCACCACAGGGACCGGTGACCTGCCTCCTCAGAGGGCTTTGGAGAACCAGGAACTTTTTGGGTGGTGGGTTGATGGGTGGATACTTAAATGTTTGTAACGTTTATGTGAATCGCTTCCCCTGTGTGGGAGGAACGTTATGTCTGAATTCATTCTTTTTTTCTATCTCGGTTACAATAAAAAAACAAAAAAACTATTTCACCTACAGCCCGAGGACGTGCTGTGTTTAACCAAGGGGGAATGTAGCGCCCCTGAGACACTCAGGGCACTACATGGAACCGCATCCTCTTGGGGATGCAGAACCTACCCCCTGGGACCTGGAGTAACAGTGCCGATACCACCAAAGCATAACCAAAATCCTAGTTCTCCATTCTACACCAGGCATAGAAGGTTAACCATGTAAGGGGATGGTCACCATGGGAATGAGTTCCGGGGTTAGCCAGCCTCGTGGGAGGGGTAAGGAGTCAGTCTAGAGTCGAGGGAAATGTGGCACACAGGAGAGGTGTGCGGACATGCCTGAGCTGGGTACATGCAACGGTGACCCCGGGGGCACGGGAGAGAGGTCACCAGGTCGGGTACCGGAGATACCACTGGGACTGGAGCATGAACGGGGCAGATCAGGTGCCAGTTCTACATGGCTTGATAAATACATGCCTGGTGAGGACAGCTTCACGGACTTCACCGAAACAAATAATCCGGGGGCATCAGCAGTAAACTAGGATCGGGGTTCGGACACTTACCTCCCCACAGGGTCCGCACTGCTCGCCGTGCAGAGGAGACTGTACCCCAAAAGGGACAGTCGGGTCCCAAACGCTCCACACTACGGGGACCCAACCAACAGAGAGTGCCGGGGACAGAGCAACCTGGGTCACTACATTGGCACGGATACGCCAAGGGACCTGAACCAGCAACTCCTGGGTCCGAGTGAGTAAAGACTGTTAAAGACAACCTGGTGTGGTCTCCGTTATTACCCCGTTACATCTCCCAGGCACAGCCCTATCTGCGGAGGGCCTAACACCATTGCTGCTATCACCACCAGCTCTGGGAGTACCCACATTCAGCAGCGGCGGTTCTCCATCCTTAACCGCTACCCGCAGGTGGTGTCACATGACAATAACTCTTATCACCCCTGTAAATATCTCCCATTACAAAAGGGGCCCAGGGCACAGAACCGGGCAACGGCCACCAAAGTGCCATTCCCAATTATACATACTGCCCGGAACTGAGTACTCCATTCCTTGGGTGACACATATAAATATTGCATTTTTTACTATTTTAAAGGGAATCTCTCAGCAAGTTTTTGCTACATCATCTGAAATCAGGACGATGTAGGTGAAGAGATCTAGCTCTCCCCACATCTAGCTCTCTATAGAAATTGTACATTGACAGAGAGGTTTCAGTCAGAGGAGGGGTATACTGGACTGCCTGTGCTTGACATTGTAGTACAATCAATAAGTCCTTCTTGTGTCCTGCTCCTTAAACAAACTTTGCAGATCGGACCTTGACAAGACAGGCATCCCTGAATTCTCTGTGTTAACCCTTGCAGCATGCTATCTTCAGCTGACTTAGCCTGCTGACAGATTTCCTTTAATAACTGAATTACTGAGAAATGAAACAAAAAGTAACAATAATATATTCCACCTAACCTGTGAGAACATGTCAATTGTATGTGGAAACCACAAGTATGTCATAAGGTTTGCACTTGCAAAGTGTAACATTATTTCCATTTTAAAGGTAAAGGGTGAGAATTTATTTCAGTAATTCAATACAGAAAGGGAAATACATATATTATATAGTCATTACACACAGGGTGATCTATTTAACCCTAGAACGCGCAACCATAGAAATCTACCATAGAAAACAAGTAACCTAGCAGGCCTGCGAGGCCCCAGGTTTGCGTTCTAGGGTTAAAGTGTTTATTTCTGTTAATGTTGATGTTTATGGCTTACTGTCACTGAAAACCCAAAAGTCATTATTTCAGAAAATTAGAATATTTTATATAAGACGAACTGAAAAAAATATTTTAAACTCAGAAATGTTGGTCTACTGAAAAGTCTGTACAGTAAATGCACTCAATACTTGGTCGGGGCTCCTTTTGTATGAATTACTGCATCAATGCGGAAACTTCACACTAGACCTCAGGCAGCTTGGATTGTGGCCTCTCCACTCTTCCTCCAGACTCTGGGACCTTGGTTTCCAAATGAAATGCAAAATTTACTCTCATCTGAAAACAACTTGGACCACAGAGCAACAGTCCAGTTCTTTATCCCCTTCGCCCAGGTAAGATGTTTCTGGCATTGTCTATTGGTCATGAGTGGCTTGACACAAGGAATGCGACACTTGTTGCCCATGTCCTAGATTTGTCTGTGTGTGGTGGCTCTTGAATCACTGACACCAGCAGCAGTCCACTCCTTGCGAATCTCCCCAAAATTTTTGAATGGCTTTTCTTAACAATCATATCAAGGCTTCGGTTATCCCAGTTGCTTGTGCACCTTTTTATACCACACTTTTTCCTTCCACTCAACTTTCCATTAACCCCTTAATGCCTGCAGGCCATTACAGTACGTCCTAACCTATATAGTTGTAATCACCTTCAGCTGCTGCAGGCAGCTGCCGGCGATCTGCGCACATGTCAGCTGATTTGAACAGCTGCAAAAAACAAGCTTTTATATGGCAAGATTTATGGAAAAATAAAAAGGTTATGGTTCTCAGAAGAAGAGCAACCCTCCCCCCCCCAAAAAAAACCCGGAAAATTGGCCAGGGGTGAAGGGGTTAATATGCTTGGATACAGCACTCTGTGAACAGCCAGCTTCTTTAGAAATGACCTTTTGTGGCATACCCTCCTTGTGTAGTGTGCATCAATGACTGCCTTCTGGACATCTGTCAAGTCAGCAGTCTTCGCCATGATTGTATAGCCAACTGAACCAGACTAAAGGACCATTTTAAATGCTTAGGAAGCCTTTGCAGCTGTTTTGTGGTAATTATTCTAATTTTCTGAGAACTTCTTGGTTTTCATTGGCTGTAAGCTATAATCGTCAACATTAACAGAAATAAACACTTGAAATAGATCACTCTGTGTGTAATGACTCTAAATAATGTGTTTCTCTTTTTGTATTGAATTACTGAAATAAATTTACTTTTTGTTGATATTCTAATTTATTGAGATGCACAGCAGAATTTATGATTCCTTTTAATACAGCAAATCTTCCTGGTCCTGAAGTAACAAAATAGCTCCAGACCATCACACTACCACCACTACATTTTACAGTTGGTATGATGTTCCTTTTCTGAATTGCTGTGTTATTTCTACTCCAGATGTAATGGGACATATGTCGCACCCCGGGATATGGGGTACTCGGTCCAGGGCAGTGTCTCTCTTCAGAATGTCATGGTGGTGGCCGTTGCCCGGTTCCGTGCCCTGGGCCCTTTTTGCAATGGGGGTGTATTTACAGGGGATTAGAGTAATGTTCATACGTGACGCCACTAGTGGTGTTGCGGCTATAGAAATGGAGCTGCCGCTGCAGAATGTCACTACTGGGGGCTGGTGTTAGTTGCAGCCTGGATGGTAGCAAGCAGGGCCAGGCCCCAGAGGATGGGTGTTGTGACGGGCATTGAAAGAAGGTAGTCCACACAGGGGTATAGTGCAACTGTTTTTTTTACTCACTGCTGGTAGGTGGTAACAGGTTACCCGAGGCCGGCTGGGTTTTTGGTGTTACTGGCACTGGTCTTCCGGGGCCCTAGGGGGTAGGCCGTGCATCCTTGTGGGGATGCAGAACCTTGTAGCACCCTGATGGCTTCAGGGGCACCTTCCAAAAAGTTCACTTTTGTCTCATCTGTCCACAGAGTATTCTACCAAAGTTTTAAGGATCATCAAGATGTTTTCTGACAAAACTGAGACTAGCCTTATTTTTCTTTTGTTCAGCAGTGGTTTTCATCTAGGAGCTCTGCCATGCATGGCTTTTTTGGCCAGTATCTTTCTTATGGGGGAGTCATGAACACTGACACTAACTGAGGCAAGTGAGGCTTGCAGTTCTTTGGATGTTGTTGTGGAGTCTCTTATGACCTCTTTGATGAGTCGTCGCTGCACTCTTGGGGTAATTTTGGTCTGCCCACCACTCCTGGAAAGGTTCACCACTGTTACATGTTTTCTCCATTTGTGGATAATGGTTCTCATTGTGGTTTGCTGGAGTCCCAAAGCTTTAGAAATGGCTTTATAACAGGCTGATTCTAATTACTTTGTTTCTGAATTACTTTGGATTGCTGCATGATGTCTAACTTTTGAGGATATTTTGGTCTACTTCACTTTGTCAGGCAGGTCCTATTTAAGTGATTCACTTATTTTATTTTTAAACAATAGATTTTTATTGAATTTTCAGGGTATAGAAGTATAAGGGAGAGGGTAAATCATGGATAATAATCAGTTGTGTGTATATATTATAACACAAAGCAGTATCAAAGACATAAACTTGTTGATTTTTCCGAACGCAAAGCAGATGATTATTGGAGTTGGTTAAAAGATTTCCAAATGTCCTGCTTTCTATAGAATAATAACTAATAAAAATAAAAAAAAAACACACAACGTGGCCAGAGGGGCCACCAACAAAGGCCCTCTACCATGAGGGTCACTTGAGCAGCGTAGGGAGGGAGAAAAGAAAAGAAGAGAAAAAACAGAAAGATGACAACAGAATACTAGAGAAAGAGGAAGTATAGAAGTACTGCATGGTTATTTCAGAATGTGACGGTATAGGGGGGATGAGAGGAAGGGCTCCCACTGGAACCATTTCTCAGTGACAAAGTCCAGCTCTTGCTGAGAGTGCACAATCGAGGTTTCCATTCGGTTGGTCAAAGAGACCTCTAAAAACCATTCCAGCGACGGGGGATCCGAAGACCTCCAATGCCAGGGAATCACTGTTTTAGCAGCCTGCAGTAAGTGTCGTAGAAGTGTTTGTTTTTTTTTGTAGTCGGTCTTGGACATAGGGAACATATATAGCAAAATTGCTTACGGTGAAGTTGGAGCTGAAATTCATGTTACCTCCAAAGACACCCTAAGGACCCCTTCCCAGAAGGCACTCAGGGTTGGACACAACCACCATATGTGTGACATTGTCGCGACTGCTGCCCCACATCTCCAACATATGTCCGGGACTGCGGGGAACCATCTATTCAGAGTGAAAGGAACCCTGTACCACCTAGAAATTATCTTAAAGCTGGTCTCTTGGGATTTAGACGCTATCACTGATTTATGTGAGATGGTGAAACACCTGTCCCATTGAGCTTTTGTGAAGGTTTTGTGAAGTTCTGTTTCCCATGCTTTATAGTAAGGTGGGAGGGAGAGGAGATCCTTTTGAAACAGCATTTTATAGATGGCCGAGGTTGCATGCGGGATGATAGACTGTGTTAGGCATAGTGATTCGAAGGTGGTCAAGGGACGCGTCAATGTCCTGCGGTCAGGGATTGACGCATAAAAATGTTGAAGTTGTGTAGCTTATCTCCCAAGATGGCCCCTAAAGGTAGGAGCTTACCAGCTGGAGCAACATGGTACAAATGTAGAGGACGAGATTTGGAGCTGCCCAAAAAGACCGGAGAAGTAAAACCTGGCCGAACTTGGGGTTCCCTGTAATGGGGAACAGAGGGCCGTCTGAGTCCAATAACTCCCTTTTTAGGAATGTTTAAAGTTTTCAGCGTGTGGACTACTGTGCAAAAGATGTCGGGGCTGTTCGGAAATGGTGTGGAGCGCAACGATGGGAGAACCTCTACTGAAACTGGGCAGATGTCAGTTGCAATGCTTACCCATAACTTCAATGAGTAGTTATGAAGCAAGTCCAACACACAAGCGTGAGCTGTAGCTAAATAGTAGCGGTGACAGTCCGGCAAACCCACTCCCCTCGCCTCCTTTGGACGAACCAGTACATCCCATCGAAGTCTCGGATGTTTTGATGCCCAGACAAACCACCTAAATTGTCGCTGGAGCCCCAACCAAAAAGATGTTGGAATGTAAGAGGGAACAGTATGTATAAGGTATAGCAATCTTGAGAGGATAGTCATCTGAAGGATATTAATACGTCCAAACCACGAGAAGCCATTCTGTTCCCATGTAGCCAAGTTGGTCTTAAGCCTAAAGAGAAATGGTTGAAAGTTCAGCGAGAATAATCTGGAGAGATCAGAGGGCAGTTGGATGCCCAAGTATATTATAACGTTGCCCGGGAACCATTTGAATGGGTAATGAACCATTAAAGTACCCACAGTGACGCCAGGAAGAGAAACGTTAAGAGCCTCTGACTTATCCATGTTAATTTTAAAGTTGGACCATTTACCAAAGCGTTCAAGCACAGACAACAGAGTGGGAAGCGATGTGAGTGGATCAGTTATATAAATCAACAGGTCATCCGCGAAGGCCGAGCACTTGTACTCCTTACCTGCCAGTTTTACACTCTGGATAGCCGAGTCCTAAAAGTCAATATTGACCCTTTAACGATCCTTGTCATATGACTTAGGATACAAAAAAAAAATCTCATAACCGATAAAAGATTTCATATTTTGCACTGGTGAGGGGTAATACCCTGAAACAGCATATCTGCAAATTGAGAGCTGATTTGGCTTTTTATCCTAAGTCATATGGCAAGGCTCTATTAAAGTGCACACATTTCTTAGTTATATCTGCACTCACACTTTTTTAAATGTTTTCTAAAAGTACATTTTTAGCTGCACCAGATCCATTTTTCACTCTGTTTTCTGACAAAATCCAGTATAACTTGAATACTATATGCTTTATATAATTCTTTAAGATAAATTATGTATTTACATAGTAAACTGTGACGAAATGTTTGCATTTATGTAACGATATCGTATTACATGCCTTTATGATAAGTGTGAAATGGTTAATATTTACAGAAACTGGATTTTACAGATAGCTAGAAGCATGCAAAATATTTGCTGAAATTTCTCAATGATTCCGCCTACACATGGAACAGGCCTAATACAGTACGTTGTTTTTTTTTCTATATGTAAGCTAGGGATCCAGTTTCTAACCCCTTAAGTCTCTCATTTACTGTCTGAGGTATTACTTGAGGACAGGATCACTCTGAAAGGGAACCTCTTGCCAGTTTTTTTCCACCTAATCTGAGAACAATTTTCTGGTATCGTTTCAAATAGTCCTCTACTGATAATCTCCGGCCGATAAACGTAATTTTATAAAAACGACAGCAAGCAGCCCCGTATTATTCCCTGTGTTGTGCTGGTCTTAGATTAGGTAACAAAAACCTGGTGACAGATTCCCTTTAAAAAAAGAACTCTCTCGACAGTTGGACTGTAGAAAGATACAGAATTCAGAGGTGTACACAAGTAAGATATTATGGGGTTAAAACCTCTGAGCTCACACTTCTATAATCCTTCTTTGGTTTTCCCTGTAAGGCCTTGGTTCCATTTGTGTTTTGCACGGACGAGTGCAATCCAATAAAACATCAGATTGCTCTCAGTCTAGTCCAAAACTATGGGGCAGTATCCATCTGCGATTGAGTTCTCATGCCCTAGCGACATGCGGAATGAATCGCAGCATGCTGCGTTTGGCAGCGAGTTTCAACTCACGCACCCCTATATTAGTCTATTGGATCGTGTGAGACATTGCACGGCACTCACATGTAATTCGAGTTCAGTGCGATATACGAAGAGACAGGCAGCAGAGGAGATGGGGAGAAAGTGCTCCCTATAACAACCAGAAAAAGAAATCATATACTGTAAGGTAGTTAAATCATTTTTTTTTCCAGGGTCTACCTAAAGTCCTATATATAAAAGAACATCTTTATTTCATATTCTTTTAAAAACAAAGTCACAAACAATCCCACACCGTATACACATAACCCGATAGGACCAGGACCACAAAGAGCGTTAGTCAAATATAGATACTTGAATAAAGATATTTCATTGGGATAATAAACCAATATTCATTAATAATGGATTCTAGGAGGACCCTCGCTAGTTCTCTCTGCTACCTAGCAATGGAGATATAACTGATGTTACACGCACCCTAAATGTAAATTGGTGCCCCCATTCCTCGGCGGCTGTCCCTCGGTATCTATCCCTATATCTCCCTCCTTATTGATCAGGATACATAGGATGATAAATATGATACCAGAAAAAATGGTACTTATCTCAGACGTTTTTAAGAGAACACCTCCATTCTACTTATTCTCTCCAATAATAAATCATAGGCATCGTCCCAGAGAGGCATGTGCTGCTACATGTGCAGCTGAAATTTTGTTGTGGCGATTGAGCCGTAACTGTCTCCTGATGAACCCTATATATAAGTAGGGAGAAACGTGTTGAGACTGAGACTTTGATATGTATTACTGATTTGGATAAGGACTATGGAGAGCGTGGGAATTTTTGAATATTGGAGAGAATAAGTAGAATGGATGTGTTCTCTTGAAAACGTCTGAGATAAGTACCATTTTTTTCTGGTATCATATTTATCATCCTATGTATCCTGAGCAATAAGGAGGGAGATATAGGGATAGATCCCGAGGGACAGCCGCTGAGGAATGAGGGCACCAATTTACATTTAGGGTGTGTGTAACATTAGTTATATCTCCATTGCTAGGTAGCGGAGAGAACTAGCGAGGGTCCTCCTAGAATCTATTATTAATGAATAGTTTATTATCCCAATGAAATATCTTTATTCAAGTTTCTATATTTGACTAACGCTCTTTGTGGTCCTCGTCCTATCGGGTTATGTGTTCACGGTGTGGGATTGTTTGTAACGTTGTTTTTAAAAGAATATGAAATAAAGATGTGCTTTTATATATAGGAATTTAGGTAGTCCCTGGATAAAAAAAGAGAAAGTGCTCCCTCCCTCTTCTCTGCACCTGTAATGCGATCGCAAGATTACATCACATTCGCATGACCGTCGGCTGACATAGCAGAAGAACATTAGCATATCAGTTCCGATGCTCTCTCATCGGAAACTATACGCTAGTGGAACCGTACCCTAACTCTGACTGACCGTGTAAGTCTTAGAGGAGGCAAGCTGGACAGTTTCCCTAACCCAACCCTTGTGATCCAAGAAGGGTTGCAACCTACCCAGTAAAACATTGGCCAGTGCCAGTATCAAGTAACTTCGTTCCTTGCTACTTCTTTAAGAATGTATAACCAGGCCGCAGCCGATAGGATAGGAACAAAATTATAAGCAAACCATAGAAAAATGTCCCATTAAAATGTAACTTTTAATAAATAATTTAAAAAGTCAAAGACCATCTTAATCACAGAAAAATGTAGATCCTGCAGAGTGTATAATAGCAGAAAAACCCAGGCGGGAGAGTTAGAATGTAAACTGGCCCTAAATAAGCCCTAATAGAGACTCTCCCTACCTAGCAATGGAGGGTATGACGCCCTAAAGGTTCTGGGAAACCCTATATAGCCCTGTTCAGCCCTGCACAGATCAAAAAGCACAAAAATATACAAAAGACCACCATCTAAATAGATGGAAGGTCAAAAAACGTATCTGAAAATTTTTTAAAGACAATGTCCCAAAAACATAACAAAAGACCACCATCCAAATAGATGGAAAGTCAAAAAAACTTATCTGAAACAGTTTTGTCCAGAGGCAGCGTAACTATATTACATGGACACTATGCACTATATACTACAGTGCTCTAGTATATAAAGTCACCGATGAATACTGTATTACCTGTAGATTTAAATTATACACTATATACAGAGCTCCTGTGTATAGTGTCATCAATAATCATTGTATTACCTGTACACCATACAGTATATACTAAATACAGAGTTCCTGTGTATAATGTCACTGGTGATCACTGTATAACATGTACACTTTATACAGTGCACTAATGTATAATGTTAATAGTGATCACCGTATTATCCGTATACTATATACAGAGCTCATGTGTATACTGTTACTAGTCATTACTGTAGTACCTGTACACTAGATAGTATATACAGACCTCCTGTGTATAATGTCTCTTGTGATCACTTCCTGTGAAATTATTCAATCTATTTGGCCACAATGTGGTGAAAATATGTGGTCTGGTGATGGTGTGGTCGTATTTTTCCCTTATATGTAGTATTTGGTCACTATGTGGTGGCAATATGTGGTCTGGTCTCAATGTGGCAGTATTTTTACCTAGTATGAGGCATTATTTGGTCACTATGTGGTAGTAATATGTGATCTGGTCGTGGTGTGGTGGTATTTGTCCATTGTATACGATATTATTCAGTCACTATGCAGTGGTAATATGTGGTTTAGTCATAGTGTTCCTGAATTTGTTCCTTGTATGTAGCATTCAGTCACTATCTGGTGGTAATATGTGGTCTGGTCATGATGTTGTGGTATTGGTGGTATTTCTCCCTTGTATGTGGTATTATTCAGCCACTATGTATTGGTAGTATGTGGTTTGGTCTTGGTGTGGTGGTATTTCTCCCTTATATGTGGTACTCTTCTGCCACCATGTGGTGGTTATACAGTATTTGGCCTGCTTATGATGAGGCGGTATTTTGTGCATATTGCTCCTGTGGCTGCTATTCCAATAGATTAGGTGCAGCAGACAGTTGAGGTGACAGATCGACAATAGTCATACTTTCCAATTTGAGTAGGGTTCCTTTTAGTACTAATTTTCAAAACTTGTAGAAAAGCCCTTTAATACTATTCACCACACTAAAAAGTAACTGACAGTGACTGGAACAACATGTACTTGACAAGAGGCGATAAGACTCTACATGAAGTTTTGGGGAAAAGGAGGGAAAAGTGTTTTTACATGTAGCTGTTGTGACTTGTATTTTGTGGTTGAGGAAAGTGTGTGAAAATGAGCGTAGTTAACAAAGTAGGTGTGGCTTTCAATTATGTGTGGATTCTTAAATGGGCGTTGTTTCCCAACTCAAACAGGGAACCTGTTGTTAAAAATTTGAATACGACCCCTGGCTGCAGAGATGACTTCTCATATACAGCAAACAGTATCACTGCAAGCCAGTGAAAAAAATGAAATAAAATTCACTATTGTGGAAATTTCACTCGAAACCTTCAAAACCCATATATCCCCTCCTTGGGCTGCACATATTCTTCTTGCACAGTCTTCTTACTCCCTAGCAACCCTGCCAGCACTCTCCCCCCCTCTACCCTATTCATACCACAGCACATCGTGATCAAAATGGATTAATAATTAATAACAGTACATTTCCTTTAACTCAAGCCAGGCATTAATCTCCTCCACAGTATTAAAACACAGGATCTATCATCACAATCAAATTTCATTTTAGCTGGAAAACTAAGGGAGTAAGAAACTTTAGCCTGCATAAGCCTTTTCTTGACATCTCTAAAGCTTCCTCTTTTTGACCGAGTCTCTTCAGGGTAATTTGGATACATCACAATAGTTGATCTGTTGTAAATAGTCACATTTGGTTTTTCGCTTATTATTTTATGGACCATATCCCAGTAATGGACAACTAAGACCGTGGCAATAGATCTCAGTGGAATGACAGGCGGACACTTCCTCCCTGGAGTACAGTGTGCTCCTTCAACAAAAAAAATAGGGATGAGAGGTAGTCCTTAAGAACTGTCTCCAACAACCAATATTGAAAAACTATATGGGGGGTGGCTGCCTTTTCCCCCTATTTTACATTGAAAGAGCCCAGCATACTCCAGAGTAAAGCCCCTGCCTTATATATCACATATAAGTCACACTTGTAGACAGTTACCATATAAATTAATAACAAACAAATACTTGAACTGTTCATGTATTTTTATTGAGCAAATTGAGTAAGCACCCACTGTGCATGGAGACAACGTATGTGAAGTAATTTACCCTCTGTGTTAGCAACTTCTCCAAAAGGTGATTAACATAGGTGTTTTAATTAAGGAGATAAGACTAGAAGTATTGCTATCACAGATTTTTGCCCATTAGTTAAAGGTAGACAAAATCTGTGTCATGATTTCTCCACTCAGTGCTTCTTGGATGCAGTGAGTGACCGTTCAGCCATCCTATAAAACTATGGTTGTGTTGAGCTGTTAGTTTGGTGAATGACAGCTTGGCTGTCCAATTTGAGGCAGGGGCATCTTGAGTCGTCGGTATTGTTATGGACAGCTCAGACATCCATCTGAGGCAGAGGTGTGCTGAGCTATCAATATTGTGAGGCTAGGATGTGCTTGGTTTCATCCAAGTGTCTCCTGTTCAATGACTTCTGAGTCATTATCGGACTAGTTAGATGTCTTTCCATCTGTCATTACTGCCAGTTGTAGTCTTAGCTCGGTGGTGTATATGTGCCTTGTTTTTCATTGTTATGTCTCTGGTCTATTGCTGCTTGACCTTGGACCTTGCCTCTGACCATCCATTTTGCTTAACTCCTGTGACTTGATCCAGCACCTTCCTGGAATTCTAACCCTGTACTGTGACCTCACTATGCCTTTGTCTTGCCTCTTTGTTTATGATGAGCTCTCTTGGTATCTGTCCCTGGACCTCTTGACGACCCTGTCTCCAGGCTTGTACATGAATAGTGATTGGCATCACAGACTGATTACTGAAGAATCTGTAAAGGCTGCTTTACATGCAGCAACATCGCTAGCAATGTCGCTCGTGAAAACACCCGCCCCCGTCATTTGTGCGTCAAGGGGAAATTGCTGCCCGTGGCGCAAAATATCGTTAGGACGCGTAACACGTACTTACCTTCCTAGCGACGTCGCTGTGGGTGGCGAACAACCTCTTTTTTAAGGGGGAGGTTCGTGCGCTGTCACAGCGACGTCACACAGCGGCTCACCAATAGAAGCGGAGGGGCGGAGACCAGCCGCATTAATAACACACCCACCTTGTTGCCAGAGGACGCAGGAACGCTGTTGTTCGTCGTTCCTGGGGTGTCACACATAGCGATGTGTGCTGCCTCAGGAACGACGAACAACCTGCGTCCAGCACCAGCAACGATTTTTTGAAAATGAACGGCGTGTCAACGATCAACGATTAGGTGAGTATTTTTTGATCGCTAACACTCGCTCATAGGTGTCACACGCAACGACGGCGCTAACGACGCCGGATGTGCGTCACGAATTCCGTGACCCCGACAACATATCATTAGCGATATCGTTGCGTGTAAAGCCCCCTTTAGTGTCTTTAGTTTGGTTAGTGTGAACCAGGCCTTGAGAGAAACAACTTTCAGAAGATGTGTTATGAAGAGAAAAATATACATAAGCATTGCTTGGGTGTATATCAATCCAGAGTTAAACAAATTGTCTACAAACAAATAAAATCGAGGGCTGTAGAATCTCCTGGTAAGATCACTGTAAAAAAAAACAAAAAAAATCCTAAAAGAGGTGAGAGAGAGCCCAAGAGTAACAGTCAAAGATCATTTGAAGACTCTATAAACTGAAAAAAACCCACTTTTTTGTGTGTCCCCTATTAAAAAAACAAAACAAAACAAAACACCAAACAAGAATACTGTTCATTGGAAGGACATCATGAAGAAAGCAACTCTTGTGCAAATTTACATTACAGCTCATCTTAAGTTTGCTGGAGTCCACTTATATTTTCCACAACACTTTTAGGAACTGATGAAACCAGAGTGGGATGTTATTGCAGAAATGTACAAGCAACGCTATGTTTGGTGGTAAAACACTAACACCAAAACCACATCCCATCTGTGAAGCATGGAGGAGGGAACATCATGATTTGGGACTTTTTTAACTAATTGCTTGGAAACCTTGATATAATTGAGGAAGCAATAAATTCAAATGGTGTATAAGAACATTTTACAGGAAAAAGAACTCTCAAAAAAACATTTCACAGGAGAATGTAAGGGCATCAGTTTTTGACCTCAAGCTAAGAGATGCTTGGTAATGAAATGAGATAATGACCTAAGGCACACAAGAAAATCAATTAAAGAATGGTTGATAAAGGAGATAAGTATTTTGGAATGGCCTGACCTTAACATTAAAGACACCAGTATAAATGTTTGTTTTTAGTTTAGTTACTTTCTGTTTGTCTATGATTGTGAAATAATTAACTATCAAATCAGATTTTATTGGTAATCAATGTAGGAATATATCAATTCAAAAGTAACAACAAAAATATTCTCAATGGGTCCTTCAATAATTGTTTTCAGTTGTCTCCTCCTCGATATGGTTTCCCTCTGCAATCTTCTATTTGGTGGATCTCTTTCGTTATTAACTCTAACATTTATAGTCATATGAGTAATTGTAGAAGGTTTGTGTTTTTCTCAGCAGTTAGGCTTCCAAGCTATTTATGTTGTCTCTCCAGTAAAGGAGACAAACTCTAGCACAGCGCCACCTATTGGAAGTAGCGATCCTAAAAGTCACAAGTGGATTTTTGACAATCCTTTGCAATATGACTCAGGATATATAAGCCAGATCAGAATCCCAATTTGCAGACACGGTGTTTCGGGGTGCTTGCCCCTCGTCAGTGCAAAGTATGGGGGTGTCTGATCTGGCTCATGAGAAAGCTATGTGGGGACCACGGGGGAACACTATTCTCCTTAAGGAGACTTTGCAAGCCAGTCTGGCTGCCAGGTAAGGGGACTTATAGCTGCAATGCCCCTAAAATTCCACGGGGGAACACTATTCTCCTTAAGGAGACTTTGCAAGCCAGTCTGGCTGCCAGGTAAGGGGACTTATAGCTGCAATGCCCCTCTGGGAAATATTCAAATTGTCTCTCCAGTAAAGGAGACAAACTCTAGCACAGCGCCACCTATTGGAAGTAGCGATCCTAAAAGTCACAAGTGGATTTTTGACAATCCTTTGCAATATGACTCAGGATATATAAGCCAGATCAGAATCCCAATTTGCAGACACGGTGTTTCGGGGTGCTTGCCCCTCGTCAGTGCAAAGTATGGGGGTGTCTGATCTGGCTCATGAGAAAGCTATGTGGGGACCACGGGGGAACACGGAACCACGGGGGAACAGCTATTTATGTTCCTTTCTAATTTACTCAGTTCTCTTTACTCAGTGACCATTGAGTTGACAAAATATATGAACGATCTCTAATGCAGGCTTTACACGAGATGATATATAGTGCGATATGTCGTCGGGGGTCACAGTTTTCGTGACGCACATCCGGCATAGCGCACGACGTCGTCTTGAGTGACACCTCCAAGCGACGCAGTATCGCTCACAAATCGTGAGTCGTGTACTCGTCGTTAACTTTCATAATATCGTTTATTTTCATGGGTGCAGGTTGTTCATCCGTGTGACACCATGGGAACAATGAACACAGCGTACCTGCGTCCCATGGCACCCGCCGGCTTAATGGAAGGAAGGAGGTTCATCTCCGCCCCTCCGCTTCTATTGGCCGGATGCCGGATAACGAGTTTGTGCGCCACGGGCAGCAATTTGCCCGTGACGCAATACACGGGGGCAGGTACGATCGCTCGTGCTATTGCACAATAGATCGACTCGTGTAAAGCAGGCTTAATACTGCCTTACAAACTGTCAGAAACAACAGTGCACATGGAAAAGGGAGGTCCTGTTGAGGTTACTCCTTTAACCTTCATCAGGCTCATAATTTTACAACGTTAAAAGCAACCCCTTATCTCGGAAGGGGGTGGAGATATTTTATTGAAATTTGACCAATATATTCTGGACCAAAACAGCAGAGATGTCACGAAATTTCAGCCCTCTACGGCTTTTCGAAAAAATTTTTTATTGCAATTTTAAAACGGAATAGTTACAATTGAACCTACTCAGCCGGATGAAGGTTAAAGGAAATTTAATTTATTGCAGGAAAATATCTTGTTTAAATAATGTTGTCATGTAGTTTTTTTTCTAATTCCTAAAATATTGCAGATTTTCACCCTTCATGCAGAGATGAGTGGAACACTTTGGAGAACCTCAGTCCAGGGTCCAAGTCAATGCTTTGAAAATTTCTTGAGCTTCTGGGTTCCCCGATGCAGTGATTGATTCACCAGCCTTGCATGATTTTATCTGGCATGTGGTCAGACCGGCCTGATATGCCAGTAAGGCTGGGTTCACACATAGCGACAGCGACGTCGCTGTTACATCACCATTTTCTGTGACGTAACAGCGACCTTGTAAGTCACTGTTAGGATCGCTGCTTAGCTGTCAAACACAGCGACGCAGCAGCGATCATAACGTCGCTACATGTGCAGAGAGCAGGGAGCTGCGCACACTGCTTAGCGCTGACTCATTGCTCTCCTAGCTACAGTACATATCGGGTTAATTACCCGATGTGTACTGCAGCTACATGTACAGAGAGCAGGGAGCCGTGCACAGTGCTTAGCGCTGGCTCCCTGCACTCCTAGCTACAGTACACATCGGGTTAATTACCCGATGTGTACTGCAGCTACATGTGCAGAGAGCAGGGAGCCGTGCACACTGTTTAGCGCTGGCTCCCTGCACTCCTAGCTACAGTACACATCAGGTTAATTAACCCGATGTGTACTGCAGCTACATGTGCAGAGAGCAGGGAGCCGGCACTGGCAGCGTGAGAGCGGTGGAGGCTGGTAACGAAGGTAAATATCGGGTAACCACCTTGGTTACCCGATGTTTACCCTGGTTACAGCTTACCGCAGCTGCCAGATGCCGGCTCCTGCTCCCTGCTCGCTTCATTTCGTCGCTCTCTCGCTGTCACACACAGCGATCTATGCGTCACAGCGGGAGAACAACAATAAAAAAATGAACCAGGGCTGTGTGTAACGAGCAGCGATCTCACAGCAGGGGCCAGATCGCTGCTCAGTGTCACACACAGCGAGATCGCTAATGAGGTCACTGCTGCGTCACAAAAACCGTGACTCAGCAGCGATCTCAGCAGCGATCTCAGCAGCGATCTCGCTGTGTGTAAAGCACCCCTAAGCCGGCTTGAGATCTCGGAAAGTAAGGAAATTCACACATTTCCTGTCCAGGGAAAAGAGCAATAGTCTGTACCATGGACCCGGGTTGTACAAATGTACGTTAAACTATCTACTTAGCTCTACTTCTATGTCCTTTTTTCTTACTTATTTTTCAGATTTGTTTTTTCTTTTCTTCAGACACCAAAAATCTCTAGAATGCCTGTTGTACAAGGTCAGGGCAAGGTTCCCCATAATCTTTTGAATGATGACAATGAAAGGTAGTACTTCCATTATAAAGCTGCAGAATAACATACAACACATTAATGGCAACAAGTGTTGGGGCAGCTCAGCCTCCTCCTCCTTTATCCTTTCCCCTGAATATTGATGTTTGTAGATGTTCGAGAGCATGCCCTCAACAATGTCCTATAGAAATAAATTTTTTTTGTCATTTCCAGACTGAATTTTTTCATGTCTATATAGCCACTGTAAGGCTGCATACACACGTTGCATTTTTGTTACCTTTTTGATGATTTTTTTTCTGTGCAGATTTGCCACAAAACCTGAAGGGTTTCCAGAGAATCAGAATCCTGAAGTGTTGAGCACATGTTGCTTATTTTTGACTAGGAGATTTGGTGTAGATTTAACTCTGCAAGGCATCAATTGTTTCAGCATTTTTGCTGCAGATGAGAGAGAGAGAGAGAGAGAGAGAGAGATAAAAAACAAAAATGGATCCGGATCGTGCCCCCGGAATCCCCATCCGGGTCGGACTCGGATCTGCCGCTCAAACCGTGCGGATCCGGATTTTGCAGATCCGGGTCCGCTCAACACTAGTCATAAACACATCAAAATCACTGTAAAAACATATTTAATTACGCTGCATTTTTCCTGCAAGGAGATGCAGAAATTTCTGCACTAAATATTTAATAGTACACATACCCTCAAGCACACCTGTAAAACAGCAATTCACACATCCAAGTGGTAGCATAGACAAGATAGCTGATCTATAATAATGTTAAGAACAAAGAATATAAAAATTAAACAAATAGGAAATAAAAACACCAAAAGTAATTTTCTTTCTGTATAGATTTATAAAGAGGACCTTTACCCAAATTTTTCATGTTGAACTAGACACAATATAATAGGTGCTGTAGAGTAAACTAAAGCATTTTAGTTTTTTTTAAGTTTCACCTCTCCATTGCGAAGATATTAGCGATCAAAGTATTTGGCACGTAAACATTTTAAAAGTAACAGTCTTTTTTTTATTTCATAAATCAATAGTACACATGAAAATAAAAAAATTTGTAATTAGAGAAATTTGCTTCTTTCTCCTCCAGGACTGATTATTAATTAATAATATGTTCAATACATAGGTAAAAATCTGTATTCAGTGAAGACAGATTCTTATATTACTCAGGCAGGTTTGGCAGTTGACTTTTCTCTAATTCACTCGCATCTGTTAGCTGATCTGATCAGCCGACACGTTCAGCTAACATGTGCAGGGAATAATGCGGGCTGGCCCAAGTTAAAGGGTTGTATACAACCAATGACTAAAGCCCGCTACACACGCTTCAATATATCTCACAATCCGTCGTTGGGGTCAAGTTGTAAGTGACGCACATCCGGCATCGTTTGTGAGGTATCTGCGTGTGACAGCTACATGCGATCAGGATTGAACGCAAAACCGTTGATCGCAAACACATCGTATCATTCTCTAGAATTGTGCGTTTTGTTGCACGAACCTAGTCAATTGTAACGTGTGACATCCCTCATACGATTTTGTTGTCTGATGCTATGTGCGCAGGTGTGCGCTCTGCACCACAGCTTAAAAAAGGTCTGCTTCAGAGCGCAGCTAAAAAGCTGCGTTCTGAAGCGCCTCACAATGTCTGTCATGCACTAATCTCTGTCAGTCCGTCACTATCTCTGTCCCTCACTCTCAGTCCATGTCAGTCTATCCCCCTCTCTCATATACTCACCGATCCCCGATCCCTGGCGCTGCACGGCATTCACACTGCTCCGGCGGCTTTTACTGTTTTGAAAAAGCCGGCCGCCCATTAAACAATCTCGTATTCCCTGCTTTCCCCGCCCACCGGCGCCTATGATTGGTTACAGTGAGACACGCCCCCACTCTGAGTGACAGGTGTCACACTGCACCCAATCACAGCAGCCGGTGGGCGTGTCTATACTGTGTAGTGAAATAAATAATTAAATAATTAAAAAAAACGGCGTGCGGTTCCCCCCATTTTTAAAACCAGCCAGATAAAGCCATACGGCTGAAGGCTGGTATTCTCAGGATGGGGAGCTCCACGTTATGGGGAGCCCCCCACCCTAACAATATCAGCCAACAGCCGCCCAGAATTGCCGCATACATTAGATGCGACAGTTCTGGGACTGTACCCGGCTCTTCCCGATTTACCCTGGTGCGTTGGCAAATCGGGGTAATAAGGAGTTATTGGCAGCCCATAGCTGCCAATAAGTCCTAGATTAATCATGTCAGGCGTCTATGAGACACCCTCCATGATTAATCTGTAAGTTACAGTAAATAAACACACACCCGAAAAAATCCTTTATTAGAAATAAAAACACACACATATACCCTGGTTCACCACTTTAATCAGCCCCAAAAAGCCCTCCTTGTCCGGCGTAATCCAGGATGATCCAGCGTCGCATCCAGCGCAGCTGCATGGAGGTGACCGGAGCCGCAGCAGACACAGCCGCTCCGGTCACCTCCATGCAGCAAATGAAGACAGCCGTGCGATCAGCTGCTGTCACTGAGGTTACCCGCGGCCACCGGTGGATGCAGCGGTGGCCGCGGGTAACCTCAGTGACAGCAGCTGATCGCGCGGCTGTGTTCATTTGCTGTGTGGAGGTGACCGGAGCGGCTGTGTCTGCTGCGGCTCCGGTCACCTCCATGCAGCTGCGCTGGATGCGACGCTGGATCATCCTGGATTACGCCGGACAAGGAGGGCTTTTTGGGGCTGATTAAAGTGGTGAACCAGGGTATATGTGTGTGTTTTTATTTCTAATAAAGGATTTTTTCGGGTGTGTGTTTATTTACTGTAACTTACAGATTAATCATGGAGGGTGTCTCATAGACGCCTGACATGATTAATCTAGGACTTATTGGCAGCTATGGGCTGCCAATAACTCCTTATTACCCCGATTTGCCAACGCACCAGGGTAAATCGGGAAGAGCCGGGTACAGTCCCAGAACTGTCGCATCTAATGTATGCGGCAATTCTGGGCGGCTGTTGGCTGATATTGTTAGGGTGGGGGGCTCCCCATAACGTGGAGCTCCCCATCCTGAGAATACCAGCCTTCAGCCGTATGGCTTTATCTGGCTGGTTTTAAAAATGGGGGGAACCGCACGCCGTTTTTTTTAATTATTTAATTATTTATTTCACTACACAGTATAGACACGCCCACCGGCTGCTGTGATTGGGTGCAGTGTGACACCTGTCACTCAGAGTGGGGGCGTGTCTCACTGTAACCAATCATAGGCGCCGGTGGGCGGGGAAAGCAGGGAATACGAAATTGTTTAATGGGCGGCCGGCTTTTTCAAAACAGTAAAAGCCGCCGGAGCAGTGTGAATGCCGTGCAACGCGGCGCCGGGGATCGGTGAGTATATGAGAGAGGGCTGCTAACTTCAGTTACTCAGGGGATTAGTGGTCACCGGTGTGTCTTCACTGGTGACCGCTAATCAGGACGCGACACAGACAGAGCCGCAGCATCACAATGAAGTCGGGTGAAGTTCACCCGAGTTCATTCTGACAGTGCGGCTCTGTCTGTGTCTGCTGTCATCTGCCATTCAGCTCTGCTACATGGCTGTCTGTGTCTGCTGTTAGCGGCCATGTAGCAGAGCTGAATGGCAGATGACATAGTAAAAACGCATCCCACATTACACACGCTTGGCAAGTCAATAAATAAAAAAAAAAAAAGGTGCTCAATGCATACGTCACAGAACACATGATCTAAAGGATCGCACACAAAATTGACCAATTTAACATAGACTACTAACGCTCGTGTGACAGCAAATGAACGACCAACGTGAAATCTGATAGATCCCGTATGCAACCTGGGCGTGTCACATCGCAAATGCGATTGTACAACTAATTGCAACGTGTAAAGTGGGCTTTAGAGGTACGTCATTGGTCATGAAGCGGTGGAGACATTTTTTTTCCCCCTTGTATGTGCTGGAAGGAGTGTGCTCAATATCATGTGTATGACGTGTGTGAAGATTAACTGAAATGGTGATTCTTTTGTAGAAACAAGTCTTTTTTGGTCCTAGCTACCTGATGTCAATGGCAACATGTGGCCTACTTGGGTATACAGTCCACACGATGTAAGTCCACACACCCAGCCAGGACCATGTTTACATATAGCTGTCATGATGACTACGGGATAGCGGGGAACCAGAGCTGCTAAGGTCACCCTCAAGCTAGGAGGCCCTATGCTATCCCTAACCTCAGAGATACTCCTAGTGGTATAGAGGCCTGAGTCTCCTTCCTGGCCCTGCTCCTGAACAGACTTGATCTTATTCCCTCTTCCCCTCCCCCCAAGGAGGGATGGGAAAGGAGTGTGTTGAAAACCACAGAAATAGACAGACAGGGGAAACCAAAACTCTGTCACTCAGAAAGCACACACATAGGTATAAGACAATAAGAAATTAGAAGGAAAACAAGAGCAGGACGGAACCAACAATACAACAGGGGTAAACTCTACAACCGCTCCAAGCAAAAGCAACACTTTCACCAGAAAGTATGGGACACCAAAACTCACAGACCAACACGGGATAACATATAGCTCAAATCAGTAGAAGATTTCAATCAGCATGAGTAAAAAGGGAGCAGAATATGATTGGCTTCCCCACTACATGTGATCACAGACCATATCAAGCAGACTAGCAGAGGTTACCTCTTGCTAGCCTGCCTATGAATCAGCAAGCAGCAGGTCGACACCAGTGTCTGCCTGTGTTGATTCCAGACACCAGAAAAACCATTGGGTGGAGTGTCAGAATCTCCAATGTGAACAGAGCTCAACACCACCATGACAGTTGGCGAAGTTTGTGCAAAACTCCATGTAACAGTAGTGTGCCAGGGCATCCCTCGCCACTCTACAGATGCTTGCTTATCAGCATTAAAAAAAATAATAATTACACACCTCTTAGTGAAATCTCTCTGGCAATGTCCACTTGGACTTAAAAAGGTTAACTGTTTAAAATACTTTGTTAATATCTCCACAATGGAAAAAAGCTTTATTCTGCTCTGCATTATCTATTACATTGTTTGGCCAGTTCAATATGAAAAAAATTGGTAACCTTGGTGAGGGAAATGGGCAGCCCTGCAGAAGTTGAGTCTCAATTATAAACACTTCTAGTAGCTCTCCTCTTAAATTCAAATACAAATAAGCTCTCCCTAAGGAGGACGCATGTGAATCCGCAGCTGCTTGTACCCACGATCAGGGTTCAGTGCACTGCGGTCTCTCGCTTAGCGATGTCGTTGCGTGTAACGGGGCCTTAAGAGTATAGGGTGTGGTAACTATAAGAAAAACTAAATATTACTTACCCTCAGTGGCCCAAGAGCCAGCTCTCTGATGAGGCCATGGTCTTTGTTTGGCTGCAGCCGTGATGGCATATGTAGATGGCTTGAGCTTTTGAGCTCACTCATTGATTACAGTGCTTTTCCCATGATGTCACCATTGTCAACAATTCAAATCGGAGCAGCAACAAACAGTGGTGGTGGACCAAGGGACGGTAAGTGATACTCAGTAAGTCGGTACTCAGTTTGTTTTTCAGGGTTTTTTTTGCTATCGAAGCCTATGAAAGTTTTCTAAATGAGGAAGAACCCTTGAACCTAGCAAAGGTGAGACTTCCATTCAGGGCTCTGTTTTTTCATTTAGATTAGAGTACTGGAAAAATAAAATTGTGTCAAAAACCTTGCACTCAAGTGTGGACCCATCTAGTTTATTTAGAGAATGATTTTGTCCGATAATAGCAACGGTAAATAGGACAATCAATGAGTCAATGAAAGTGAAAGCGCAGTAGATCTTAACCTTATGTTACATTCCAAAGTCCAGCAGTACAGATAACATAATCATTATTTTTTAAGATAAATAAGATAATATTTGCCATTATCTTATGGGCTTTCATCTTAAATTTGTTTCATTTTTCTCCCCATTCATAAAATTATTTGTAAACATTTTAAAACCAAATTATAAAACTCTCTATGTTGTCCCTTCTGTAAAAACCGTATATTTTCCCAGTATCAATGTCTACTTTCTTCATTCACTTTATCTCTTTTTCATCTTGATCCGGTCTGGTTAATACTTACCTGTATCTTGTAACTTCCTCTGTTACGGTTAACTCTTAAGGAAACCTTCCATCTTAAATTAATAATTATAAAGTGCAAAGTATGAAAGTTAGGTAAAATAGTTACCATAAAGTCTAAGCAAAAAAAAAAAAAAGAGTACATCTCTATAGTAATCTGTAGTAACTTCCCACTGTCTCAACAGACTATAGACTGCCACATTTTCACATAACAGTGAAAGCCACTATCAGTGTGAATGGCAGAACCCGTGCTTTAGGTGTAATATATGTTGGGCTTATATATTAGGAGGAAGGAGGGTATTAACAGTATTTACCTCTCTGAAGCCCCTGATTATCCAATGCAAATGCTCTGCTGGTCCCCTGCCAATTTTTGTTTACAGGCTAATAGTGTTGAGTGAGTAGTCAGCTATTCATACTCGCTATGCTGTTTGCGAGTACTGTCCGCTATTCGCATATTCGTTACGAGTAGCGGGTGCAATATAAGTCAATGGTAAATACTCGCTAAGTAGTGAGAAAGCAGTACTTTTCATGCGACTAACGAATAGTACGACTTTCGGGTTACTCGCTATTTAGCGAGTATTTCCCATTGACTTACATTGTGCCCGCTACTTGTAACGAATATGCGGAATAAGTAGCGGACAGTACTCGCTAACACCCTAGCAAGTACGAATAGTTAACTACTCACTCAACACTACAGGCTAACAGTGATGATGGCATGTCTGCTCATGACAGCTGCTGCCAATCAGTGATCTTAGCTGTTACATTTCATACATATGGGCATCGCTGATCACATCATCTCCCATAGCCTGTAAGTGTAGGATTACTGAAGCATATGCACTGGATAATTAGAATGATTCAAGAGCAGGGAGTTCTGTGTATGATATTTTAAGATAGCTGCTGCTGCTCCCTGTAATCACTGTATAAATAAAAAAAAAAAATCTTCGGCCTGTGTTTAAAGGGGTATTCCCATCTCCAAGATCCTATCCCAATATGTAGTAGGCATAATAATAAGAATATTAGCATATACCTCAAATTAGAAATGTAGTATAGTTCTTCTCCAGATATAGCCATGTCTCTTACCTCATGTGCAGGGAATTACAGCTTAGGCTAGTTTCACACTTGCGTTGGACGGGAACCGTAGCATTGCGTTGTGTGACGGATGCAACGGATGCGTTGCATATAGTGGCACAACGGATGCTACGGATCGTACAAAATAACGCAATCCGTTATAGGTTTTTTTCCTTGACTTTACACATCTGAGCATGCGCAGTTGTGTAAAGACGGATGCGTTAACGGAATCCGCCACCATAGGCGTCCATTATAAAAACAACTGACGCCAACGGAATCCTGCAGGTTGCGTTTTTTTGAAGTGCAGAAAAACGCTACATGCAGCGTTCCATCCGCCAGACGGTCACTGACAGTCAGCGTCAAAACAACTGATGGGCAGTGGGGCGGATGCAATGCAAGACCATCCGTTGCTATCCGTAACTAATAGAAGTCTATGAGGCATATAACGGTTTCCTGCAATGGTTACCGTAATTCCTCAAGGCTGCGGATAGCAACGGAAGCCGTCCAACGCAAGTGTGAAACTAGCCTTAGATATCCATGGATACATGGGTAAGTGATAATAATAAACAGCTGAAGGTGAGGATATCCTCAGGGTCCAAAAAGATAAGGGATTAACTCTAAGCAGAGAAGATACATAAGATATAATTTACACCACAGCAGGAAGAGTAAAATGTCAGAGAGCAGTTTGTGTAGCCAAATATTGCAACCTTCTAAAGTCAAACACCACAGGATTGTCTGTCAACCATGACACACCCATGATAGGATCCCTGTTCTTGCCATTTTATATTTCTATGAGACTAAAAGAGAGTCTTCAAGTAAGATCAATAAAATCACAACACATTGCAGTATTGATGTGTTGCACATGGTCAAGTGATCACTAAATAATTCTTAAAAAAACAAACAAACATACAGGGCCTTGAAACAGTATTCATACCCCATGAACTATTCTACATTTTTTCTCATTACACTGAAAAACTTGAAAGTGTTTTATTGGGATGTGATATACCAGCATTAAGTATCAAGTATTTGTGAAGTGTAAAGGAAATTATACACTGTTTTCTAAATATTTAAAAAAGATAAATCTGAAAATTGTGATGTGCATTTGTATTCAGCCCCATGAATCAATACTTTGTAGAACCACATTTCAGTGCAATTTCTGCTGCAAGTCTTTTGGGGTATATTTGTACTAGCTTTGCATGTGCATCTAGAGGCTGAACAGATTTTCAATGGGATTTAGGTCTGGACTTTGTCCTGGCCATTAAGACACATGAATATGCTTTAATCTAAACCATTCCATTGTAGCTCTGGCAATAGGGTCTTTGTCCTGCAGGAAGGTAAATCTGCACCCCAGCTTCAAGCCTTTTGCAGCCTCCAGCATAGCCTGTATTTAGCTCAATCCAATTTCCCATCAACTCTGATCAACTTCTCTGTGCCTGCTGAAGAAACAGATCCCCACAGCAGGATGCTGCCACCACCATGTTTGACAGCGGGAAAGTTATTTTAAGGCTCATTTGAAGTGTCAGTTTTCTGCTACACGTACAAGATCAAACAGAGGATAGGAAGTGGGGATGATGATATTGGGATCACATATAAACCACTGGTAAACATATAATGCTGAGCAACCTAAATGTTGTAAAACGTTTATAGAATGAACATGGCCCACAAAAAAGTTCTTTTATATATACCAAATGGTAGGGAAAAATTGTCCCATATCAGAAATAATGGACCAAAGGTGCAAACAAAAACAAAAAAGGTGTGTGGAGACAAGGTAGCAAGGCAATTACAGAACTACAAGGGTTACAACAGCATAACCATGGACAAAAGTTGAAAAAACGCCCATATAATGCTGAACAGCCTTGAATAATCAGTCTAATAAAAGTCATCACCCGTTCGAGTATACATCGAATTTTATTGAAGAAACCTCACAATGATAATAGTATAATCTTCAAAATTAAAAAACCCCTCAAAATGCACTGTTCCAAATTATTAGGCACAGTAGAGTTTCTAAGCATTTTATATGTAAAGAACTGAAAATGCTCATTTGTGGAATTTGCAGCATTAGGAGGTCACATTCACTGAAATAAAAAGCTATTTAAATCCAAAACATCCTAACAGGCCAAGTTACATGTTAACATAGGAACCCTTCTTTGAAGGGGCCTACCAGATGTCTCCCCATGATTCTGGCCCAAACATGACTCCTCCACCTCCTTGCTGACGTCGCAGCCTTGTTGGTACATGGTGGCCATCCACCAACCATCCACTACTCCATCCATCTGGACCAGCCAGGGTTGCTCAACACTCATCAGTAAACAAGATTGTTTGACAATTAGCCTTCGTGTATGTCTGGGCCCACTGCAACCATTTCTGCTTGTGAGCAATGGTTAGGGGTGGTTGAATAGTACGTTTATGCACCACAGCAAACATTTGAAAGATCCTACACCTTGAGGTGCGAGGGACTCCAGAGGCACCAGCAGCTCCAAATATCTGTTTGCTGGTTTGTAATTGCTTTTTAGCAGCTGCTCTCTTAATCCGATGAACTTGCCTGGCAGAAACCTTCCTCATTCTGCCTTTATCAGCACGAACACGTATGTGCTCAGAATCAGCCACAAATCTCTTCACAGGACGATGATTACGCTTACGTTTTCGTGAAATGTTTTCATCCCGTGTCCAAGGCATTGCACTATTTGATGCTTTTCGGCAGCAGAGAGATCCTTTTTCTTTTCCATGTTTTTACTTGAAAACTGTGGCCTGCTTAATATTGTGGAACATCCAGTTTTCCTTTTATTGGGCTCACCTGGCAGACTAATTATCACAGGCATCTAAGATTGATTTCAGTGATCCAAAGAACCCTGAGACACAATACCTTCAATGAATTTCATTGCAAAAAAAAAAAAAAATTAATCACTATGACACTGAAATTCAATTTGCATAATAATTTGGAACATGGTGTGTATGTGTGTGTATATATACAGTATATATATATATATATATATATATATATATATATATATATATATACTAGAAGGTGGCCCGATTCTACGCATCGGGTATTCTAGAATTTACGTATTGTGTAGTTCATGTATGATTTTTGTTTATATATATATATATATATATATAGATGTTGTTGTGTGTAGTTACCAAGTGTTTGTGTAGGGCGCTGTACATGTTCTGGGTGTTGTCTGGGTGTGACGGGGGGTGAGAGCGGTGTTGTATGTGTGTTGCGTGTGTTGCGTTGTTTGTGGAGCGCTGTGTGTCTGTAGCGTTGTGTGTGTGTGTGTGTTGCGCGGTTTGTGTGTGTGGTGTGTTTTGGGGGGAGGTATGTTTTGTGCAATGTGTGTGTTGTGCGGTATGTGCGTATATTTGTGTGTGCCGCGGTGTTTGTGTGTTGGGTGTTGTGTGTGTGCAGCGTTGTCTGTGTGTGGGTGTCTGTGTAGGGCAGTTGTTTGTGGTTCCCAGTGTGTGTGTGTGGTGTGTTGTGCAGTGCCCGCGCGCGTGTGTGTGTGTGTTGGGGGGAGGTGTGCACTTCCCATCGTGCTCCATCCCCCATGCAGCGCACTCCCCATCGTGCTCCATCCCCTATGCTGCGTACCCCCCATCGTGCTCCATCTCCCATGCTGCGCACTCCCAAACGTGCTCCATCCGCCATGCTGCGCACTCCCAAACGTGCTCCATCCACCATGCTGCGCACTCCCAAACGTGCTCCATCCGCCATGCTGCGCACTCCCAAACGTGCTCCATCCGCCATACTCCGCACTCCCCATCGTGCTCCATCCCCCATGCAGCGCACTCCCCATCGTGCTCCATCCCCTATGCTGCGCACCCCCCATCGTGCTCCATCTCCCATGCTGCGCACTCCCAAACGTGCTCCATCCGCCATGCTGCGCACTCCCAAACGTGCTCCATCCGCCATGCTGCGCACTCCCAAACGTGGTCCATCCGCCATGCTGCGCACTCCCAAACGTGCTGCATCCGCCATACTCCGCACTCCCCATCGTGCTGCATCCCCCATGCTGCGCACTCCCAAACGTGCTCCATCCGCCATGCTGCGCACTCCCAAACGTGCTCCATCCGCCATGCTGCGCACTCCCAAACGTGCTCCATCCGCCATGCTGCGCACTCCCAAACGTGCTCCATCCGCCATGCTGCGCACTCCCAAACGTGCTCCATCTGCCATGCTGCGCACTCCCAAAGTGCTCCATCCGCCATGCTGCGCACTCCCAAACGTGCTCCATCCGCCATGCTGCGCACTCCCAAACGTGGTCCATCCGCCATGCTGCGCACTCCCAAACGTGCTCCATCCGCCATGCTGCGCACGCCCAAACGTGGTCCATCCGCCATGCTGCGCACTCCCAAACGTGCTCCATCCGCCATACTCCGCACTCCCCATCGTGCTGCATCCCCCATGCTGCGCACTCCCAAACGTGCTCCATCCGCCATGCTGCGCACTCCCCATCGTGCTGCATCCCCCATGCTGCGCACTCCCAAACGTGCTCCATCCGCCATGCTGCGCACTCCCAAACGTGCTCCATCCGCCATGCTGCGCACTCCCAAACGTGCTCCATCCACCATGCTGCGCACTCCCAAACGTGCTCCATACGCCATGCTGCGCACTCCCAAACATGGTCCATCCGCCATGCTGCGCACTCCCAAATGTGCTCCATCCGCCATGCTGCGCACTCCCAAACGTGCTCCATCCGCCATGCTGCGCACTCCCAAACGTGCTCCATCCGCCATGCTGCGCCAGCATCAGCCTCTCTACCCACAGCATCAGCCTCTCTACCCGCATCATCAGCCTCTCTGCCCGCAGCATCAGCCTCTCTACCCGCAGCATCAGCCTCTCTACCCGCAGCATCAGCCTCTCTCCTCCCAGCATCAGCCTCTCTGTCCCCAGCATCAGCCTCTCTCATCCCAGCATCAGCCTTTTCTGTCCCTAGCATCAGCCTCTCTCCTCCCAGCATCAGCCTCTCTCCTCCCAGCATCAGCCTCTCTCCTCCCAGCCTACCCCAGCCTCAGCCTCCCCCAGCATCAGCCTCTCTCCTCCCAGCATCAGCCTCTCTCCTCACAGCATCAGCCTCTCTCCTCCCAGCATCAGCCTTTTCTGTCCCCAGCATCAGCCTCTCTCCTCCCAGCCTCCCCCAGCATCAGCCTCTCTCTTACCAGCATCAGCCTCTCTCCTCCCAGCCTACCCCAGCATCAGCCTCTCTCCTCTTAGCATCAGCCTCTCTCCTCCCAGCCTACCCCAGCCTCAGCCTCCCCCAGCATCAGCCCCTCTTCTCTCAGCCTCCCCATCCCAGCCTTCCCCAGGATCAGCCTCTCTCCTCCCAGCCTCCTCCAGCACGCCGTGCTCCTCTGGCGACACTCACAGATCCGATCGCATACACACACACACACACACACACAATCGCATACACTCACACACACACACCCGATCGCATACACTTACACCCACCCGATCGCATACACTCACACACACCCGATCGCATACACTCACACACACCCGATTGCATACACTCACGCACACACACATTGACGATATTGCACATACGCGCTCACACTCACAACATCCGGAGATACCACATGCTTCTGGCCATGTGATCCTCCGGCAGGTCCTGGAAGCTCACAGCACAGTATCGCCGCCGAGAAGCAAGCGATATCCCAGAATGTTGTGAGTGTGTGGATGCGATGTGATGTGTGTGTGAGATGTGTGTGAGAGTGAGTGTGATCTGATGTGTGTGTGTGTATGTGTGTGTGTGTGTGTGTGTGTGTGCTGTTATGTGTGTGCTGTTATGTGTGTGCGTGTGTGTATGTTCCGCCGCTGCAGGACCTTGATGCGCTGGTAACTATGCTACCATGGTTACCAGCGTATCTCGTCCCCCGCTCGCACGGGAGCCCACACCAGCATACGCCGGCCAGCCCCAGCAATGCGAGGGTATGTGTCGGCTGGTTTGGCGGCGTACGCTGATGTGGGCTCCCGGGGGTACAGTACTCACCTGGCAGTCGTGGCTCCGTGACTGTGTCGGTTCGGGGAATGCGTGGGGGGGTGGGGCCAGAGCTAGCGTGCATTGCGTGAGGGGGCGGGGCGTGGCCGAGTTGCCAATGCCTGCAGGGTGCCGGGGCGAGAGGCCAATCTGTGGGGGGGGCGGAGCCTGGGCGAGTGGCCGGCCAATCCGTGTGGGGGCGCAGCCTGGGCGAGCGGCCAATCCGTGCGGGGGGCGGGGCCATGGCGTGCCCAGCGGCCAATCAGCTTTGTGTCACCGTAAGGACACAATTTTGGAGCAAGACAGACAGACAGACAGACAGAATAAGGCAATTATATATATATATATATATATATATATATATATATATATATATATATATATATATATATGTATATATATATATGTATATTTTATATATAATCTGCCAGAATCACTGATCTTCTACTAATTTGCCTCCCGAATTTTTTTTTTATTAAAAAAACATCAAAAAGTTTTTTAGACCTCAAAATAGTACCAATAACTATAGCTCATTCTGCAAAAACTGATGGCTGTCTAATATAATGCAGCAAACCAATTTTATTTTAATATTTTATCTTTTTAACAGCAGTAAACTTGTAAGTTTGGTATTGCCTTGTGATTCAAGCTGCGGGCCGAACAGTGACTATCAGCTGACATAGGCGTCCCCGTAACAGTGGGCCAGATTTTTAAGGTCAAAAATAGTCAAAACACTTAGGTAAGGAAAATCTAAATTTTGATGCTTAAAAAATGTTCTTAAGTATTATTTTTTGGATAAAGCTAATATTAATTAAGTTTGGAGGACCTATTTTCATTTATTGTTCATGCTTGGTGCATCCCACAGAAATGATTGATACAGCATGTAAACATTGTAGTAATGCTCAGTCCATACTTCCCCTCAAGCCAGTGAGGAACACGTAAAACTTCCAAAAAAAAGTTTCCCTGCTGGAGCCATATTAGAAGGATAAGGCTATCTCAGATGTTTCCATTGGAAACAAAAAAATCTGGATCTGAAGCGAAATATTGGATTTTTTTTGTGGTTTTTGGAGGATGGCTTGCAATCTGTTTCCATGGTAAAACATTGAGGTTGCAGTCAATGTTGAAACTTCACGCTTATGGGCCCAAATGCAAAATGTCTAACAGGGCCCCCAAGTATCATGGGTCTTTAATGAAATTGGTCTTCTCTTATGGTCCAAAGAGAGCCTTTGAGCCCCTTAGGCTCCAAGTCCAGGGCGCAATTGCTTTAGTTACACACACTATAGTTATGCTCCTAGTTGCTGCAATCCCAGGTGTTGCACTGGAGCTCCAGCATTACATTTCCCATCTTTCCCATCCATTCTCACTTAAAATGACTAAGAAATGTATGAGAAACCTAAATTACACCAAAACTATGCTTTGTATCTACATCTGTAAACCCACATGTGCATTCTTCTACCGACCATCAAAGTCAGTTATAGCATGGCCCTGACATCTGGCACAGAATAGGGGCTTTTGAATATCCCCCAGCTTTTGGAAACCCCCTATAATCATCACAGTATTTTAGTTTTGTTGAGCCCTATATATAAGTAGTTTGCATTTGTTGCAAAAGCAAAGGTGATAAACGCTGTGGTTTTTTCTGAAAGCTTCTTGGAACTGCAGAGGATGAACTGACATCAGCCGACTGATGCTTATCTATCACTAATGTCTATACGCAATTAAAGATTTCACCACAGCATTTGGTATCTTAAGCAAGAGCTGCTCAAGTAAAAGACTTTTGTAAGACAGCAAAAAGTCTAATATTAGTCAGTAACTTAGAATTATAATAAACTAAAATGGTCTTTAAAAACGTATTTAGTAATAAATTAAAAACAATGGCTTTTTAAATATCAAAAGATACTTAAAAAAAGGAGAATTCTGAATATTAAAGCCCCAGTCCAGCATTTGTTTGTTTTATTTTACCAATGGACTGGTGCTTTAAATCTAAGTCCCCTGCTCATGGTCTTATACTCGCCCTCCTGGGTCTTCAGCAGTTATCAGCATTGTTCCGGTCAGTTTTATACGGTTTGTGACAATTTTATGCTTCATGGAGTAAGCTGGAGATCACAACCACAATTCAAGTCTATGAGAGCCTCATTCTTGCTTTCATAGACTTGCATTGAGAGCTTGTGATGTAACTACTGATTTTCTGACAGTCAAAAGTTGCAGTCACAAGATGGCAAAGATGACACCACAGGACCAAAGTGATGTTGAAAATGATGACGCCACCGGAAGGTGAGTATATTACTAGGGATAGGAACCACTCCAGCATTGAAAGAAAAAAACAAAACACTAGAGTGGCACTTTAATTTACAGATTGGTTATTAAAGACTTAAGGATTTGAAGAAATTAACCCACTATTAGATATCTTGATATTTTGTTGCTTGAAATTAAAAGGAATCTGTCAGTAGGAGCAACTCTGCTAAGCCATCTATATGGGCATGTAGGTCATAGTAAAGTGACTAAAATGATCCCTTGATAATTGTGATCCAATATGAAATTCGAGAGGAATCTACATTTTTCTCAACATCCATTACAGCTTCAAAGATGAAACTACAATCATTTTATAGACAATCACCTTGGCTATCTCATACATAAATTGGACTTGCAACTATTTAGCATATAATTACTTATACAGATTCTTGTCATGTCACTGGATTGTTACTGTTTTGCTCATCATGTCACTGGTTTGGATCGAGGAGGAGCTATGGAGAAGATTCTCTACTCAATTCCTAAAACTGAACATGGACAAAACAGAATTCTTTGTCTTTCCTCCTCCTCACTCAACCCCCCCACCTGACATATCCATCAATGTCAATGGCTGCCCACTCTCCCCGGTCCCTCGTGCTCGCTGCCTGGGAGTTATCCTAGACTGATCTCTTTTTCAGGCCACACATCTAAGCCCTCTTCACCTCCTGCCGCCTCCAACTCAAAAATATTTCCCAGATCCGTACATTCCTTTCCCAAGAAGCTGCAAAAACCCTAGTACATGCCCTTATTATCTCCCGCCTGGCTTATTGCAACCTCCTGCTCTGTGGCCTCACTTCTAACAGTCTCACACCCCTAAAATCTATTCTAAACTATGCTGCCCGGCTAATCCACCTGTAATACTATTGTATGAACTGAGGATTTCGATTGCGTTAGGGCAATGACAACCAGAGATGGGTTCTTGGTGCAAAGACGTTTATAATATGCAACCAACAATATGTACACAGAACAGAACATAAACACAGTAGAACATAAACACAGCAAATACCTGCCAGGTTCGGAGCAAAGGGGAATTCCCGGGGCCGCGCACCGGACTCCCCCAGGGAGACCACCAGGAGCAAACCCCTATACAGGAACTGTCTGGCGATCACCCCAGAAGGCCTAAATGCGCAGCAGCCGGGACACGAAAGGGCAACAGGTATAGTCCAAAAATGTCCGTACGTGATGTGAGTCCTAGGGTGGATATGAAACGGAAGGAAGCGGGCAGAAGTGCCGACCAGAGACGGCAGACGGAGTCCGGGCACAGCTTGATGAGACCAGGTGAAGTCCAGAGCCGGTGTCGGGTGTTTCAACAGGATCCAAATAGCAATCAGGAACCAAGAGCAGCAGGGCAGGAGTAGACAGGAAGCAGTATACTCAGGCAACTAGACTAAGCTTAGGGGCGGGCTTTTAAACAGATGAACAGGAAGTAGGGAAACAGAACAGAAAACTCCATGTTATCAAAGGGCAAGATCCTTCAGAAGCAAACCGGAAATCCCAGATCTCTGACACCACCTGTCCCCCCCCGCTACTCCACGACCTCTCCTCTCGGCCAATCCCTTCATTGGTTTCCCATTGCCCAACGACTCCAGTTCAAAACACTAACCATGACATACAAAGCCATCCACAACCTGTTTCCTCCCTACATCTGTGACCTAGTCTCCCGGTACTTACTTGCACGTAACTTTCGATCCTTACAAGATCTCCTTCTCTACTCCCCTCTCATCTCTTCTTCCCACTATCGCATCCAAGATTTCTCCCATGCCTCCCCCATACTCTGGAATGCTCTGCCACAACATATCAGACTCTCGCCTACCTTGACAAGCTTCAAAAGGAACCTGAAGACCCACCTCTTCCGACAAGCCTACAACCTGCCGTAACCCTCAGTCTGATAGAGCGCCGCACAACCAGCTCTACCCTAACCTACTGTATCCTCACCTATCCCTTGTAGACTGTGAGCCGTTGCGGGCAGGGACCTCTCTCTTTGTGTACCAGTCTGTGCCTTGTATTGTTTATGATTATTGTACTTGTCCCTATTATGTGTTCCCATTTTCACATGTACAGGGCCATGGAATTGATGGCGCTATAATAATATATAATAATAATTTCCAAAGAAAAGAGAAACAGCATCACCCTGCTCATTGATAGGGGTCTCTCATCCAAGAAAATTACCAAACTGTATCATGTGAGTGCCATTACAGTTAGAAGAATATGAATTTAAATCTGTCCATCCATTCAAAAGACAAGAGGTGGACACCCAGGGAAATAACAGTTAACAAGTCAGCTCATCATGAGAACTATTAGTTCTGGGGCGACAAACGCGGCATTGGAGGTGACTCATAATAATAATAATATTTAGTCACTTATATAGCGCCATTAATTCTACAGCGCTTTACATACATTATCATCACTGTCCCCATTGGGGCTTATAAAGTAAATTCCCTATCTGTACGTCTTTGGAATGTGAGAGGAAATCGGAAAACCTGGAGGAAACCCACACAAACAAGGGGAGAACATACAAACTCCTTACATATGTTGTCTTTGGTGGGATTTGAACCCAGGACCCCAGCGCTGTAAGACTGCGGTGCTAACCACTGAGCCACCGTGCTGACCACCCTAATATGCTTTGTAATGCTGAGACTACTGAGATCACAGACATCCAAGCAAGCACAGTGTGATGCATGTTACACAAGTCTGGAATGGCAGCCCAAAAAAAGGTGAAGAAGCCTCAACTTAAATATTATCATAAGAAGCGTCGGTTCGAGTTTGCAAAAAAGTATGAAAAGTGGACAGTAGAAGATCGGAATGGGTAATTTAGAGCGATGAAATGAAAGTCAATAGACTAGGCTCTAATGGGTGAAAATGAGTCTGGAAGAAACAAGGGAAAAAGGGGCTAACGGATAAAGAAATTGAATTAGCTGACAAGTTCAGAAGTGAAAGCTTGATACTGTTGGGTTATTTCACAGCCATAGGTGTTAGACACTTGACCGGGATTGATGGTAGTCTCAATGCTAAGCAATATGTGAGTATCCTACAAGACAAACTGCTCCACACACTCGAGTACTATGGGTATGAAAAGGATGATAGTGTTCCAGAAGGACAAGGACCCAAAGCATACATTGAGATTGGCAACTAAATGGTTCAGTGACAATGAAGTAGAGGTGCTGGATTTGCCCCCACAGTCCTCAGACCTAAACCCAATCGAACATTTTTGGGTAGAGTTGAAAAAAAAAAAGCTTTATAGATATGCAAGCAAGTTAACCACTATGCACCAACAAATTGTGAGAGACCTGGGATCAGATTTCAGTAAAGACATGCTTGAATCTGATTGAGAGCATGCCCAGAAGGATTGAGGCAGTGTTGAAAGTCAAATATGGATTTACAAAATACTACCAAAATAAAAAATAAAACATTTTCAGAGCAAAACAGCAGTAATACCTAAAATATAACTTTTATTAGTTCCTCTAAAAATAGGGAAGGATCACCTTGCCTATGCATAAAAAATCAACTCAGGGATTAAATCAATTGCTAAAAATCCTCCATGACAATGGGGGGACCAGCATACCCTGTGAACATGCAAAAACACCTCAATAACAATTGGTGCTGGCAGATATATGTATATATTCAACCGAGATAGTCAAGATTTTTCACACAACTGCTCACTCAAACCCTGTTCACAAATCGGCAGTGGTGTTAATCACATCCAATAGTATCCTCCAGTTGCTAATAGGAGGTAGCTTTTTTAGTGACCATATTACCCACATACATTCGGTCACAAAGACAATGTTCCTCACATCCGGTTAGAAAAAATGAACAATATCCAGGAATGCAGAGATTCAAGTTGTTAACCTGGTATTGTCTGAAAGGGAACAATCTCACCCAATTCCTGGTGTCTTGTTTCCCAGACGGTCAGTTTGTCCTCATATTCGGCGTAGTCCAAAAGACCCTCTTCAAACAGGTCTAGGACCCCTTATGAATGGACTCACTGTCCTCTCCCAGAGTCTCCTTCTCCCTTCTCCCGACGCGTTTCTTATACACCATTCATCAGGGGAGCATTAAGGAGTTAACCTATACTGGGTTAATCTAGAATAAATGAGAATATGGGAAGAGTAAGAGGGGTTCTCAGTTGCAGCCCCCAACAAAAACCTCACACTACATAGAGGAAACATGGAGAAATCGGTGGTTGGCGCCCCCACTCGTCCGGTGGCTTTCCCTCCTAACTGTCACTACGGACTCAACTTACAAAAAGGGTGCATAGGAAATACATTCATTGAGACCAAGAGGGTGGACTGTTTTTAGTCGGAAGATCCACCTGCACTCTTTCTGGAGGATTTTCTTATCCCAATCACCTCCCCGCTTCAGCGGAAAAACCACATCAATGCCTTGGAAGGTGATTTGATCAATATCACCCCCATGAAAAGTGTTCAGATGTCTTGCCAGTGGGGTATCATTCCCAACTCTTATGTCTCTCAGGTGCTCTCCCACCCTTCTTCTGAATTCTCTCCTGGTCTTCCCTATGTATTCTAGTCCAACCACCGACTTTTTAGGGTGCCAACCTCCGCAGTGAGGCAGGGTCAGAATCATCAGTTTAGCCTAGTTGGTGATGGAGTTGGTTAGTTGTTTCTCCACTATCTTTCCCTCTTTCAGTTAACTTTTTATGACAACTTGAATCCCTGCATTCCTGGATATTGTTCATTTGTTCTAACCGGATGTGAGGAACATTGTCTTTGTGACCGAATGTATGTGGGTAATATGGTCACTAAAAAAGCTACCTCCTATTAGCAACTGGAGGATACTATTGGATGTGATTAACACCACTGCCGATTTGTGAACAGGGTTTGAGTGAGCAGTTGTGTGAAAAATCTTGACCATCTCGGTTGAATATATACATATATCTGCCAGCACCAATTGTTATTGAGGTGTTTTTGCATGTTCACAGGAGATGCTGGTCCCCCCATTGTCATGGAGGATTTTTAGCAATTGATTTAATCCCTGAGTTGATTTTTTATGCATAGGCAAGGTGATCCTTCCCTATTTTTAGAGGAACTAATAAAAGTTATATTTTAGGTATTATTGCTGTATTTCAGGTCCTTCTAATTTATATACCACACCAGTGGCTGCATTATATTTTCAGAGCAAAACAGTAAACAATGCAGTGACATGAAAAGAATCTGCATAACTAGTGACATGCTAAATAGTTGCTAATCAAATGTATGTATGAGATAGCCAAGATGATTGTCTACAAAGTGATTCTAGTCGCGCGCTCAAAGCTATAGTGGATGATGAGATATGAAGTTTGAAAATCAAAAGTTCAAAACATTGTTACCCTTTTGCTTTTCAGAGTCCTGGACAGGACACAGATCTCTCTGAGATTCTTCCTCCAGAGATTATTTTAAATAAAAAGGAGCATTACCAGTGTGATATGCGATGGCTACTCTGCCACTCTTTGCTCTCCTGATCTCACTGCAGAAATGTGGTATTATACCTGTCACATCTGCAAGTTCATCTCAGTGCTTCAGATTCCATCTCACAGGCAGACAGTGTTGTAATATTGATGTGTCCCTTTTGTTAAAAATAAGTGGTGATGGACCTGCCCCATTACTAACCTTGGCTTGACAACAGCTGTGATTTTTTTGACAAATTAGCGCTGTTATTAGCCCCTTATATTACCCTGTTTGCCACCACTCTAGAGCAATCGGGATCAGCTAGGTAGGCACCAAGATTGCTGCATCTAATAGATGCAACAGTTCTGGGGCGGCTTCGGGCTGCTATATTTTGGCTGAGGAGGGTCCAATAACCATGAACTTTCCAAGGCTGAAGATACCAACACTCAGCTCTCTGATTTATCTTGGCTAGGTATCAAAATTGTGGGGGAGGAGGAACCGCACAACTTGTTTTTTAATTATTTATTTAAATAATTAAAAAGCAGACTGGGGTACCTTGTACTTTGATACACTGCCAAGATATCACACACAGATGGGGGTTGCAGTCTGTATCTGTCTGCTTTATTTGCGCTTGGTATTAATATATGGTGGACCCTATGTCATTTTTTCCAGTTATATATTTATTTTTACACTCCACTTCTAGGACCCAGATAGCTACTGTGAGGGCACTCATCAATCAATCTGTATACACGTACGCCGGCAGTTTGACTGCAACCAATCATAGACACTGTCATAGATGGTGGACAGGAATAGCAAATTCATGAGATCTAGTGAGACTCGTAAGTATAACTGTCCTACTTTAATCCCCATTTAGCATTTTTTTTTTTATTCGGGTGGCCGAAGCTGAACAGTAACATGGATTTTACTGACGAGTCCGTGTTCGGGTCCATGTACAGACCCCGAACTTTACTGTTCGGGGTCACCCATCACTATTCACTATAATAGTGAATAATATTTTGTGTCTATAAGACCATGTTCACTTGTTGCATATATATTGTGTTTTTTGTTTTCTACAGGTGTCCACATCAAATACACAATAATAAACTTTTATCGCTATTGCATTTTTGCTGCATTTTTATGTCTTTTTCGCTTTATTTGATTTATTTTTTGTGCAGATGGGAAGCCGCATTTTTTACTGTGGTTTTTATAGTACAGAAAAACTTTGAGTATGCATTTAACCTCTTTACGACGGCCTAACACCTTAAAACAGCAGCAGAATAGAATACTTATTCTGATCCGCCATTTTAAAGGGAACCTATCACCATATTTTTCACTATTAAACTAAAAGTGTCACCTTCTGCAGCTCTTGGGCTGCATTCTATGAAGGTGCACCTTGTGCCCTGACTCCGCTTCCAGACCCCAAAATTAACTTTATAAAACATGACCCCAACGCATGCTAATTACCTGTGGGTCTCAGATGGGCGTGCTCATTTTCTGCTCCTGTCCCCCCTCCTGCCGCTGTTCATTATGGTCGGCGCTGTGGATGACCTCACCAGCGTCATCCTCGTACCCGACCAATATCTCGCGCCTGCGCATTTAACTCACCGGCGAGAGCGAGGGCAGCTATGTTTTCTACTCTGCCCGCGATATGGCAGAGCGAACTGCGACTGCGCGAGCCGACATAACTGCACAGGCACGAGATCTGAAAATGCAACGAGGATGATGTCGGAGGCGTCATCACGTGAATCAAGAAAGGAGGATGGCAAACAGCGGCAGGAGGGGGGGCAGGAGCAGAAAATGAACATGCCCATCTGAGCCACACAGGTAATTAGCATACGTGGGGGTCATGTTTTATAAAGTTATTTTTGGGGTCTGGTAAGGGGAGTCAGGGCACAAGGTACACCTTCAAAGAATGCAGCCCAGGAGCTGCAGAAGGTGACACTTTTAGTTTAATAGTGAAAAATCTGGTGACAGGTTCCCTTTAAAACAGCAGGAAGAAAAAAGTAAATAGCGCCTGGAGATCACAATTTGGGACATTTTTTTCCAGCACCTGGTCACGTGATCACCGGTACACACCGAAGAATCGTGATCACGTTGCTGAAAATGGAAGCAGCGGGAAATAATGATTTATCTCTCACCTGGCATGATGAAACATGTCAGATGGGAGTTAAATCTCCTCCCCCGGTCAGTACCCCAGTGTGGCAGAGTGCCCCCCACCCCCAGATAACCCCCCGCCCCCTCACGATCGCCCAAAATGGCCACCGAACGTGTTGCGCACATCCTCTTCCTCTGATTCCTGCTTCATCTGACATGTCCCCGGTCCCTGGACATGTCAGATGAGGCAGAAAAGTCGTCTCCAGGTCCAACCAGATCACCCACTGTCAATCCGCGGTCCCGATGGTACCTCTTGCAGCGTCGATCCCCTGCCACCCCTCCTCCTTCTTATCATCAGAAGAAATGTTGGCCACATGAGCAGACAGTGGCTCTCAGCCTGCTCTGCACTCAGTGACATGGAGCTTACTGCACTCACACTGCTGTGCTGTGGAACTGGGGAGTGTGTGAGTGTCAGTGCAGTAAGCTCCGTGTCACTACAGCCACACACCTCACATGGAGGGTGTGAACTTCCAGAAAATGGGGGATAGGTTCAATTAGCATGCCCCCCATATTCTGGAGTAAGGTTAATGCAGGTCATTCTGCTTTCGGTTGAACCGGGGCAGTGTGAGTGAAATATTGTCAGGTCACTGCAGCCACACTGCTCATATGGAGTGCATGCTATAACAGAAAATGGTGGATATGTTCTCTGAGTGTTGCCCCCCATATTCTGGAAGGTCCAGAGTCGTTGTGAGACCTCCAAAATGAATTACGGCAGACCGGATTTTTTTTCTTTTCAATAAATTGGTGAGAGGGGGTATGTGTTGGGGAGTGGTTTTTTTTTAAATAATTTTTTTTTGTCCTCTATTTTTTTTCATTACTGACAGTTATTGATGTCAGGTATCTGATAGACGCCGTGACATCAATAACTCCAGGGCTTGATGCCAGGTGACATTACACATCTGGTATCATCCCCATTTATTACCTCGCTTGCCACTGCACCAGGGCAACAGGATGAGCTGGTGCAAAGCACCAGGATTGGCGTATCTAATCGATGCGTCACTTCTGGGGTGGCTGCGGCCTACTAGTTTTAGGTTGGGAAGGGCCAAATAACCATGGCCCTTCCCACCCTGAGAATTTCAGACCCCAGCTGTTCACTTTACTTCGGCTGGTGATTTAATTTAGGTGGGACCTCACTTTTTTTTTGTTTTATTTTATTTATTTATTTATAAATAATAAAAAAACCACCATGGGGTGACCTCCAAATTGGATCACCAGCCAAGGTGAAGCTGATAGCTGTGGTATCCAAGCTGCAGCCATCTGCTTTGCCTTAATTGGCTATCAAAAATGGGGAGGACCCCACGTCGTTTTTTTTTAATTATTTATTTATTTTTTTGGCTAAATACAAGGCTAAACACCCTTTAGTGCCACATGAAAGTCACTAAAGGGTGCAAGTGTACAAAATGCAGGGGAGTGGGACATTATATATGTGTTTTACCTGTCTGTCCATCCATCCATCCATCCAAGCATTTTAGGCTATGTGCCCATGATCAGGGTTTGCAGCATTCTGGACGCAGAGTGTGTTCGCTGTGGCCATAACGTTGCGTTGTGCAGTACAAGTGCAGGGGAAGGATTTTTAGAAATCTCCTTCCCACTGTTCTTATTTTCGCTGCATCATTAACTGACCTGCAGCGTGGCTTCCCGAGCCGCAGCAAATCAATTGTTTGCTGCGGAGATGAGAGTTTTCTCTCCGGGGAGAATAGAGCTAAAGTTGGCTGCCCAAACCCTGATCGTGGGCACAGGAAGCTGCGTTCTCCCATGGACAACACTCACATCTCTGCAGGAGGGCTGGCACTGTGTACTAGATGCCGTGTTACCGGATCGTGGGTATATAGCCTAAAGGCTGCTTTACACGCAGCGACATCGCTAGCGATGTGGCTTGTGAAAGCACCCACCTCCGTCGTTTGTGCGTCACGAGCAAATCGCTGCCCGTGGCGCACAATATTGCTAGTACACGTCACACATACTTATCTTCCTAGCGACGTCGCGGTGAACAGCCTCGTTTCTAAGGGGGCTATTCGTGCGGCGTCACAGCGACGTCACACGGCAGGCATCCAATAGAAGCGGAGTGGCGGAGAGCAGCCGCATGAAAGTCATGCACACTTAGTTGCCGGAGGACGCAGGTACGGTTTTGTTCATCGTTCCTGGGGTGTCACACGTAGCGATGTGTGCTGCCTCAAGAACGACGAACAACCTGCGTCCAGCACCAGCAACAATATTTGGGAAATTGATGACGTGTCACAATCAACGATTTGGTGAGTATTTTGCATCATTAGCGGTCGCTCATACGTGTCACACGCAACTACGTCGCTAACGAGGCTGGATGTGCGTCACGAAATCCGTGACCCCAACAACATCTCGTTAGTGATGTTGTTGCGTGTAAAGCCCTCTTAAAAGTGAGAAATTTACTGCTACAGCAATATTTTTGAAAAGTACCTATGGATTCAAAATGCTTATTATACCCAGAAAAAAATCCTTGAGGGGTCTCACTTCCAAAATGGGATCACTTGTGGGGGTTTCTGCTGTATAGGTACCCTAGGGGCCCTGCAAATGCGACATGGTGCCCGCAATTTATTTCAACTTTTCCAAAATTCAAATAGTGCTCCTTCCATTCCAAGCCCTCCTGTTTGCCCAAACAGAGGTTTTTGACCACATGTGGGGTATTCTGTGCTCATACGAAATTGGATAACAAACTGTGGGGTCCACTTTTTGGTGTTTTCTCTTGAAAAAGTGAGTAATTTGGTGCTAAATCTAGATTTCTGTGAAAAAAAATGAAAATTTTCAATATGACAGCCTAATATTATCAAATTCTGTGAAGTACCTGTGAGTTCAAAATGCTCACTATACCACTGGATAAAACTCTTGAGGGGTCTAGTCTTCAAAATCGGGTCACTTTTGGGAGGTTTTTTGCTGTTTAGGTATCTTAGGGGCCCGGCAAAGGCAACATGGTGCCCACAATCTATTTCAGCCAAATTTGTGTTCCAAAATTCAAATGGTCCTCCCATTAGTCCAAACAGAGGTTTCTTACCACATGTGGGGTATCACCACGCTCAGAAGAAATTGGGTGACAAATCTCGGGGTCCATTTTGTTGTGTTATTTCTTCTAAAAGTGAATATATTGGGGCTAGAGCAACAATTACAATTTTTTTTTTCATTCCATATTGCTTTAGTTCCTGTGAAGCACCTGAAAGGTTAATAAACTTCTTGGATGTGGTTTTGAGTACTTTGAGGATTGCAGTTTTTAGAATGGTGTCCCTTTTGGGTATTTTCTGTCACCTAGGCTTTTTAAAGTCACTTCAAATGTGATGTGGTCCCTAAAAAAATGGTTTTGTAAATTTTGTTGAAAAAATGAGAAATTGCTGATGAGCTTTGAACCCTTCTAACTTCTTAACCCAGAATAACTGTGCAGATAGGCAAGCATGCTCTGCTTGTGTATAAAATCTTATTTAATGTGAAGAGGGAAATGTTCTTTAGAATTGGTGCAAAATGTGTATGATATTTTCCTGTGTGTTCACATATTTATGGCAAGATAGACATGTGCACGCAACGGTTTTACAACAACAACTACGTAATAGTAAATCCAGACAAACTAGAATTTTTAGTTTAATTTTTTACAACCCTTTCCAAGCTTTCAGGTTTTTTGTCTGCTGCCCACAGAGCGTAGGTAGTGTCAGCACATAATAGCTCTGTTACAATTTTACCAGGATAACATTACAAAAGTGTAAAAGACAAAACAAGCTAAAATGTGAGTCATGTGTAAAAAAAAAAAATGCTGCACCAGCAACATAACTAAAATCTTCTGAAGTGAGACTAGCAGTGTCGTCATGCTCTAAGGGCCCAAAGGGTGCTTTGCCTCGTAAGATTACACTTTTACTAAAGTAGATGAGTCATAACTTGGAGAGTCATAACATGTAGATTTTACTGTAGGACCAAGGAGTTGAATACAGCTGAATGTCCTTGACTTGCCCACACGGCCATGCAAATGACAATCATTTTCTTAAAGGGGTTGTCTGGTCGAAATCCATAAGTCTGCAATCAATATATGTGACTGCAGACTTGATTACAAGCACTGTGAGGATTTGCCAGTGTCAGAGGCGTGAAGCTGTACCCATCTAGTTGGATTCTGGCCAGGAATATGTATATTGCTTACTCGCGGCCACGTGACTGCCATTCCCAGCCCTGAACATACAGGACACAGCGTGTGCAAAGTGTGAACTTTAAAGGGAACCTGTCATCAGAAATTTCGCCCAAAAGCTAAAAGCTTCCCCCTCTGCAGCTCCTGTGCTGCATTCTAGGAAGGTCCCTGTTATTATTGTGCCCCATGTGAGACCAAAATAAAGCCTTTATAAAGTTCTACCTTTTTGTATGCAGCTTCTGTAAATCTGTCACGGGGGCGGGCTCTCTGCCGTCCGTTATTTTGCCCCCTGGTCCTGTATGCCGCCCCCATCGCTCCTTTCCATATCTGATGCACCGCCCACAGCTCCAGCCATCCCCGCGCATGCCCAGTGCCAGTCTCACAGGACTGAGCAGTGTGACCGCTGGTGACATGTGCGCAGGCAAGTGATTATGGGCGGGACTGTGACTGTTATCAGCAAGTACCCGCCCATAATCTCGTGAGCGCGCAAACCTCTCCAGCATTCACACTGAGCTCAGTGTAGATGCTAGACTGTATGGGCTGCTTCCAGGGATGACGTCCCTTTGTCATGTGATAGGGGCGTGTTCAAAATACTATCACATGACAAAGGGACGTCATCCCTGGAAGCAGCCCATACAGTCTAGCATCTACACTGAGCTCAGTGTGAATGCTGGAGAGGTTTGCGCGCTCACGAGATTATGGGCGGGTACTTGCTGATAACAGTCACAGTCCCGCCCATAATCACTTGCCTGCGCACATGTCACCAGCGGTCACACTGCTCAGTCCTGTGAGACTGGCACTGGGCATGCGCGGGGATGGCTGGAGCTGTGGGCGGTGCATCAGATATGGAAAGGAGCGATGGGGGCGGCATACAGGACCAGGAGGCAGAATAACGGACGGCAGAGAGCCCGCCCCCGTGACAGATTTACAGAAGCTGCATACAAAAAGGTAGAACTTTATAAAGGCTTTATTTTGGTCTCACATGGGGCACAATAATAACAGGGACCTTCCTAGAATGCAGCCCAGGAGCTGCAGAGGGGGAATCTTTTAGCTTTTGGGCGAAATTTCTGATGACAGGTTCCCTTTAATAATGACCTCTGAGTTTGCTGGCTACAATGGCCAGTTAGACCATGCCAGGAGCAGTCTAAAAGGCATTTTGTCAGTGTCACACTGACTGGTGTAATTTATTGCAATGCATGTGTATTGCAATGCATTATACGATTGATCAGAATAATAAAAGATAAAAGTCACATAGAGGGACTGAGTAATAATGTAAAAATAAAAGTTACAAAATTATAAGAATATTTAAAAAAAAATAAAATAAATAAAAATAACTCAAGTAAAGAACATTAAAAATAATATATCAATAAATACGTACCGTTGAAACCAGACGTTTACATACACTAACTAAAAAGACACATATGCATGTTTTTTTCACTATCTGACATGAAATCAAAATAAATCTTTCCCATTTTAGGTTAATTAGGAACAAAAATTATTTATATTTGCCAAATGCCAGAATAATGAGAGAGAGAGAATTTTTAAGGCATTTTATTACTTTCTGTGAAGTCAATAGTTTACATACAATTTATTAGTATTGGTATCATTGCCCTTACACTGTATTACTTGGTTCAAACATTTTGGATATCCTTCCACAAGCTTCTCACAATAGTTGGTAGGAATTTGGACCCATTCCTCCTGACAGAACTGGTGTAATTGAGCCATTTTTTAAGTTGCCTTTTCAGCTTTGCCCATAAATTTTCAATAGGATTTAGATCAGGGCTTTGTGGTGACCACTCCAAAACATTGACTTTGTTATCCTTAAGCCACTTTGTAACCAGTTTGACAGTGTGCTTCAAGTCATTGTCAATTTGCAAGACTCATTTCCACCCAAGCTTTAAGTTCCTGGCTGATGTCGTGAGATGTTGTTTTAATATTGCCACCTAATCTTCTTCCTCATGATGCCATCTATTTTGTGAAGTGAACCAGTTCCTTCTGCAGCAAAACAAACCCATAACACGATGCTGCTGTCGCGGGCGGGGGACAGATCACAACCGGGGGGCCACTCGAGGCACTCGGATCTGGGCAGTGGCTGTGGCTCGAGTGGCAGCCGAATCTGGGGCTCACACAGCCATCCGTCGCCCACGAGTGAAAAGGGGTTATTTACAGGGGATAAAGTCTTTGTCGGTGACATCACCAGTGGGTTGCGGTGAGGGATGGTGACACTGCCGCTGCCTTGTATGTGGGTGCCCGGGGCTGATGGAGCAGGGCAGCAAGGTGGGATCCCCTCCATGGGTAGGGAAGGTGTAGTCCCGGGGCCCAGGGTATTGTGAGAGGTTGTCTGACCAAAGCACTTTCATCTCTGGTACACAGAACCCATCTCCTTCCTGAGTGGTATGATGGCTGGACATACCCATCTTGTTTGTATTTGTATCTAAGTACTTGTACAGATGCACGAGGCACCTTCAGGTATCTTGAAATTGCACCCAAGGATGAATCAGACTTGTGCAAGTCCACAGTTCTCTTTCTGAGATCTTGGCTGATGTAATTTGAATTTCCCATGATGCTACACAAAGAAGCAGTGTTTTTCAGGTGTGCATTAAAATACATACACAGTTGGGTCTCTAATTAACTCAGATGTTGCCAATAAACCTATCAGAAGATTCCAAAGACATGACATCATCATATGGGCTGCCCCATATTGCTAAAAAAGGCATAGTACTCTTAAGGGTGCTTTACACGCTGCGACATCGCTAGCGATAGGTAGCGATGTCTTGCGTGATAGCACCCGTCCCCATCGTTCGTGCAACATTTGGTGATCGCTGCTGTAGCGAACACTATCGCTACGGCAGCGTCACATGCACATACCTTTTCAGCGACGTCGCTGTGACCGCCGAACAATCCCACCTTCAAGGGGGAGGTGCGTTCGGCATCATAGCGACGTCACTGCAGCGTCACTAAGCGGCCGCCCAATAGCAGAGGAGGGGCGGAGATGAGCGGCCGGAACATACCGCCCACCTCCTTCCTTCCTCATTGCCGGTGGACGGCAGATAAGGAGATGTTCGTCGTTCCTGCGGTGTCACACGTAGCGATGTGTGGTGCCGCAGGAACGATGAACACTGTCGTACCTGGAGCAGCAACGATATTATGAAAAGGAGCGACGCGTCAACAATCAACGATTTTTTATGCTTTATGCTTTTATGCTTTTGAGATCGTTGATCGTCGCTCTTTGGTGTCACATGCTGCGATGTCGCTAACGACGTGACCCCGACGATATATCATTAGCGATGTTGCAGCGTGTAAAGCACCCTTTAGTGTATGTTAACTTCTGACTCTGCAGAAAGTAATACAAATGTCTTAAAAAATTCTCTCTCTCTCGCTCTCTCTCTCTCTCAAAGGTTTATTCTGATTTCATGTCAGATAGTGAGAAAAACATATGTGCATATGTGTCTTTTTAGATAGTGTATAGAAACTTCTGATTTCAACTGTATATTTATGTCAAAACAATGATAAACAAACAAGTGCACATATTTGGTATTGCCATGTCCGGAAAAAAAACCATCTATAAAACTGTAACACTAGTTAACCCAGCAGTGAACACAATAAAAAAATAAATAAAAAATGGGTCACAAAACTATACTGTATCATCATATTGCCGAAAACAAAGTGGAATAAAACACAATCAAAAAGTCATATGTAGATAAAGATAATATCACTGAAACTTACCTTGTAATGCAGCCCCTGGAGCATAAAAATAAAAAAGCTACACCCCTCAGAATAGGGTGATGCAAAGACAATTATTTTTTCTATAAAAAAAAAATTATCTTGTAAAAGCGGCAGAAAGGAAAACAATTATATAAATGTTGTATCGCTGTAATCATATGGACCCAAAAAATAAGCCTGTCTTATCCCTTTTACCACATGGTGAAAGGTGTAAAAAAAAAACAATTCCTGAATTGCTGTTTCATGTTCATTCTGCCTCCGAAAAAGCAGAATAGAAAGCAACCATAAAATGTTATGTGCTCAAAAATGGAAGCAATAAAAACATCAACTCATCCCACAAAAAACAAGCCTTCATATGACTCCGTTGGCCAAAATATAGAAAATTTGTACCTCTCCAAATATGGTGATGCAAAACTGTTTTGTAAAAAAATTAATTTTCATTTTTTAGTGTGATAGTAGCCAAACATAAAAAAAGATTTAAATCTGGTATCGCTGTAATTGCACTGACCCAAAGAATGAAGATGTCATCACTTATAGAGCACAGTGAACATTGTAAAAAATAAATAAAACTAATTCTTAACCTGCTGCTGATTTGTTCATTCTTCCTCCCAAAGATCACAGTAAGGCATGGCTCAAATTTATCCTGCTCTCTAAGCTGAGCACTTATAGTGGGGTTTCCATGTAAATCTCTGAAATACTAGATTCTGATAGAACCCCCAATGGAAGATTCCCTATAATGAGGCTGTAGGAGTCATGTTGGACTTTCACTTATAATCTGGCAGCAGCCGTATTTTTAAGTGGGCATAAAAGCGCAGTCAACTAGTTTTGTGAACTTCTGAAAAGGCTAATGCTGAATAGAGGCTAGACAGAGTCTAGGGTAACTCTGCTGTTTCATTATAGTGAATAGATCCATTAAGGTTTTCATCTGAATCATGTTTTTGGGAGATTTAGATTGAATCCCCGATGTATGAGGGGCTGCTGCTAAGTTTTTGTCATTTTTTTTGCGCTTATCTGTCAGCACACACCCAGCAGCACTGAAAACACGTTCAGAGACAACGCTGGCAGCTGGACACGACAAAATCTCCAAGGCGTAAGTGTTACATCTTGTGGCTCTCCTGAGGCAAGGACTGAGGCAGTCTCCCATTCCTTGCCTGCCACGAGCACTCCTGCTCAGCAGCGCCGAAGGTCTGCCAGACTGCGCAGTGTGCAGGAGATACCTTCTCAGAGAGGCAGCAGAAGGGTGACACCTAGTGGTTCTCCTGTTACAAGGAGTGAAGCGGTCTCCCATTCCTGGCCTGCCGCAGACTCTCCTGCTCAGCGGCCCCGAAGGTCTGCGAGGCTGCGCAATGTGCAGAGGTTTACTGCTCAGGGAAGCAGTGAGATTCCCGTTATCTCTGCACATTGTGAGACCGAGGATCCCGCCTCTATTTCCCAGAGGCAGGAGGGTGAGCATGTGCAATGCGTGGTGGGTCCTGATTCGCTCACTGACGTCACACGGCTTGATGACAAGGCTGGTGACGTGGTCAATCCTGACTGGCCAGGCTGGGACGTCGTGGACCCTGATTGGGTCAAGTCCGTCATCTCCGCCTCGCGCCCGCCCTCGGGTGGAGCTGCACCTCCTTAAAAGCTCCCCCTGCCATCATGGCGGCGCGCGACCGTCCTTCTATGTTTGGATGTCTGGCAGCGTGCTGCCACGCCACTGCTCAGGCATTACTGTCTCTTGTGGGCTTGGCCCTTGCTGCTCCGGTAGTACCTCGTTTGCAGGCTGTGTTCCTGCCTTGCTGCTCCGGCAGTACCCCCGTCAACAGGCCGTGTTCCTGTCCCAGGTGAGCTCCTCAAGTCTCCATTGGACTCACCTGCTTATTGAAAGCACACGTGCGTGGGCACCTCTGTGCTACCCTCGTGCCATATTCTCGTGACTTCCACTGGCACACGTGCGTGGGCACCTCTGTGCTTCCCCGTGCAACAGGTACACCAAGACGTGAGATCTGTGCCATACAACCCTCACGGGTTAGGGCAGATCGGTGTACATAGATCGTCTGTGACATTCCAGACGATCGCTAGCAGCAACCCGCTCACTCTTCACCCACCATAGCGGCGGTCCCTTACACCGCACAGTGGACCTTGACCGGCGGAAGCAGTCCATTTCCCATCTTGGCACGTTTCCCCGGGTCCCCCTCGTAACATTACGGTCGCGCCAAAGGTCTGGCTATGGCTGAAGAGCAGCAGCAGTTGCTGCGTTATGTGCAGCAGTTGGAGTCACGATTGGCAGCAGTGGAGCAGTCTTCCTCCGATAAGACTACTCTGACGACAGTCGCCACCCAGGCGGCTACCCAGGCTGTGCTATTGGGCGGAAGGTCTCCTCGCCTTGCGCTTCCAGAGCGCTTTAGCGGCAACAGCTCTGAGTGCCGTGGTTTTATAAACCAGGTTACCACCTACTTAGAGCTGTCCGCGACTCTTTACGCTACCGAGAAGGCGAAGGTAGCCTTCGTCCAGTCCCTGCTCACAGGGAGAGCACTGAAGTGGTCCACGCCGTTGTGGGAGCGCGGAGATCGTGTGGTGAATAACTTAGCAGCTTATCTTGGGGCCATGAGAATGGTGTTCCTCGGGCCTCAAGTCACCCACGATTCCGCGCTGCGCCTCCTACGACTTTGGCAAGGGTCTGCTTCAGTCGGGGACTTTGCTGTACACTTTAGGACACTGGCCGCAGAGCTGGACTGGCCGGATAAGGTCCTTGTCCCTGTGTTTTGGGAGGGCCTGGCAGGGTTTGTCAAAGACGCACTGGCCACACGTGAGGTGCCTGCCACTTTAGAGTCCTTGATTCAGGTTGCCTCTCGCATAGACATCCGCCAGGCGGAGCGAAGGCTCGAGGTCTCTTCAGCACCCACGTCTTCTCGGCCTAAAAAGCGTCTGACTCCCGTCTTCCATCAGACAGGTCCCCCAGCCAGTCCTGTAGGCGACTCCGTGGAGTCAATGGAGGTGTCCAAGGTGGTCTCCTCTGCCCCAGGTTCTCGGTCTTGTGTCATCTGCTTTTCCTGTGGGCAGAGGGGACACATAGCTACCCGATGTCCCAAACCGTCGGGAAAAGACAGCGTCTAGTTTCTATCAGAGGGGGGACTCTAGACGCTACTTCTCCCTCTAGGTTGACTATCAGCGCCCAGTTGCAGTTCGGCACTACTCTCTTCTCTGCCCTGGCTTGCTTGGACTCAGGCGCTGAAGGCACGTTCATCTCGACCTCCCTGGCAACCCGATACTCAGTTCCCCTGGTTCTGTTGCCCAAGCCACTCAGGGTCCGGGTAGTCGACGGGTCCATACTACTCGATCCTATCACCCAGATCACCATCCCTCTCAGGATGGATGTACCACCGGGACACCATGAGCAGGTGTCCTTCCTGGTGCTTCCAGGGGGGACGGATGAGATCCTACTGGGCCTTCCCTGGTTGAGACAGCATGCTCCTATACTCAACTGGGCAACAGGGGAGATCTCATCCTGGGCAGGATCCTGTAGAGAGCACCTCGTGACTACCGAACCACCCGCTACCATTAGGTCGGTTGGGTCCTCAGGGAATACTGAGGGGCCGGGTTTACCGACACCTTATGAGGCCTACAGGGATGTCTTTTCCAAAAGGGCCGCAGATACTCTTCCTCCCCACCGGCCATATGATTGCCGAATAGACCTGAAGCCAGGCTCCGAGCCCCCTAGGGGCAGAGTGTATCCACTCTCTGCTCCAGAGACGGAGGCTATGTCCAAATATATTCAGGACAGCCTGGCGAAGGGGTTCATTCGCAAGTCTATTTCACCGGCTGGTGCAGGGTTCTTTTTTGTGCAGAAGAAGGAAGGGGATCTGCGCCCCTGTATCGATTACAGGGGATTAAATGCAATCACAATCAAGAACAAATACCCTTTGCCCCTCATTACTGAGCTATTTGATCGATTCCGCGGGGCAAAGGTCTTCACAAAGCTGGATCTACGCGGGGCGTATAATCTAGTGCGAGTCCGAAAGGGCGATGAGTGGAAGACCGCCTTTAACACCAGGGACGGTCACTACGAGTATCTAGTAATGCCCTTCGGACTCTGCAATGCCCCCGCCGTATTTCAAGACTTTGTGAATGACATTTTCCGGGATTTGTATCTTTCTGTGGTTGCATACCTGGATGACATTCTTATCTTCTCCCCCGATCTTACCACCCATCGGAGGGATGTCATCCGAGTACTTAAGAGGCTCCGCACCCATTCGTTATATGCTAAGCTGGAAAAGTGCGTTTTTGAACAGGAATCCTTGCCGTTCCTGGGGTACATAGTGTCCAGTCAGGGGTTAGCAATGGATCCGGGGAAGTTGGAGAATTGGCCTGAGCCCCGCTCGCTGAAGGCGATCCAGCGATTCTTGGGGATTATCAATTATTATCGCCAGTTCATTCCCAACTTCTCGACGGTGGCAGCACCCATCATTGCCCTTACCCGCAAGGGCGCTAATCCCAAAGCATGGACACGGGAAACGGTAGAGGCATTTCACACTCTCAAAACTCACTTCTCCAGAGCTCCCATCCTTCATCGTCCAGACATCTCCAAACCCTTCCTACTGGAGGTAGACGCCTCTTCGGTCGGTGCAGGTGCAGTCCTGTACCAGAAAAACGAACGAGGAAGGAAACATCCGTGTTTCTTTTTCTCCAAGACCTTTTCTCCGGCCGAGAGGAACTACTCCATAGGGGATAGGGAGTTACTGGCGATGAAACTAGCATTCCAGGAATGGCGGCATCTCCTGGAGGGTGCGAAGCATCCATTTGAGGTTTTTTCTGACCACAAAAACCTCACATACCTCCAGACAGCACAACGCCTGAACCCAAGGCAGGCCCGTTGGTCTTTATTCTTCTCCCGGTTCCGCTTTATTATCCGCCACCTGGCCGGTGAGAAGAACGTACGGGCCGATGCCTTGTCACGTTGTATGGTTGTGTTGGAGGAGGACGAGGAGGAGCCTCGTCTTATACTACCCCCGGACAGCTTGAGGATGGTCACTCCCACTTCTTTGGACCAGGTGCCACCTGGCAAAACCCTCGTTCCCCCTGAACTACGGAACGAGGTGCTATCGTGGGCCCATGCCTCCAAGGTCGGGGGTCACTTCGGGGTCAAAAGGACCAGAGACCTGGTGACCAGGCATTATTGGTGGCCGAGACTACCCCAGGACATACAGGAATATGTGGGAGCCTGTATGTCGTGTGCTCGGAATAAGCCGTCCCGGCAGAGACCGGCAGGTCTTCTTCACCCACTGCCAGTGCCGGATCGTCCCTGGGAAGTGGTAGGGATGGACTTCCTGGGAGATCTGCCCAAATCAGCAGGGCACAGGGTCGTATGGGTCATCACGGACCACTTCTCTAAAATGGTCCACTTGGTGCCTCTCCCACGACTCCCGACGTCACGTGCTCTCGCCACCTTGTTCATTCGGCATGTATTTAGGTTGCATGGCATGCCTGACAAGGTGGTGAGCGACCGGGGTCCCCAGTTCGCGTCTCGCTTCTGGAGAGAGCTCTGTAAGCTCCTGCAGATAGAGCTGAACATCTCCTCCGCATACCATCCCGAGACCAATGGACTAGTGGAGAGGACTAATCAGACCTTGGTAACTTACCTCCGCCATTTTATATCCGCGCACCACGACAACTGGGCTAACCTCCTTCCTTGGGCCGAATTTGCCATTAACAATTCGGTCCATGAATCCTCTGGCCAGACTCCGTTCCTACTCAATAACGGACAACATCCCAGAATCCCGGTTCCGATGCCCATTACGTCACCCGATACTAGAGTGGAGGATTGGGCTACCAAGGCCCGGGAGATCTGGGATGACACCCAAGAGGCTCTTAAAAGGGCTAAAGACCGGATGGTGACAACGGCTGATGTTCGCCGCCGCCCTGCACCATCCTTCGCCCCTGGTGACCTAGTATGGCTGTCCTCTAAGAATGTTAACCTACGGGTACAGGCAGCCAAATTCGCCCCTAGGTATCTGGGTCCGTTTAAAGTACTACAGCAGGTAAACCCAGTGGCATACCGACTCCAGCTCCCTCCACGCTGGGCTATAGCCAACACCTTTCACGTGTCCCTCCTGAAACCCGTACGACTTAATAAATTCTCGGGGTCCCTGCCGGCTCAAACCGACAAAAGTCATACAGGGCAAGAGGTACTACCTCGTGGACTGGGCCGGCCGTGGTCCGGAGCATAGATCCTGGGAGTTGGAGGATCATATCCGCGCCCCGGGTTTGATAGCGGCCTTCGAGCACGGACAGGGGGGGGGGCCTAGACGGGGGGGTAATGTTACATCTCGTGGCTCTCCTGAGGCAAGGACTGAGGCAGTCTCCCATTCCTTGCCTGCCACGAGCACTCCTGCTCAGCAGCGCCGAAGGTCTGCCAGACTGCGCAGTGTGCAGGAGATACCTTCTCAGAGAGGCAGCAGAAGGGTGACACCTAGTGGTTCTCCTGTTACAAGGAGTGAAGCGGTCTCCCATTCCTGGCCTGCCGCAGACTCTCCTGGTCAGCGGCCCCGAAGGTCTGCGAGGCTGCGCAATGTGCAGAGGTTTACTGCTCAGGGAAGCAGTGAGATTCCCGTTATCTCTGCACATTGTGAGACCGAGGATCCCGCCTCTATTTCCCAGAGGCAGGAGGGTGAGCATGTGCAATGCGTGGTGGGTCCTGATTCGCTCACTGACGTCACACGGCTTGATGACAAGGCTGGTGACGTAGTCAATCCTGACTGGCCAGGCTGGGACGTCGTGGACCCTGATTGGGTCAAGTCCGTCATCTCCGCCTCGCGCCCGCCCTCGGGTGGAGCTGCACCTCCTTAAAAGCTCCCCCTGCCATCATGGCGGCGCGCGACCGTCCTTCTATGTTTGGATGTCTGGCAGCGTGCTGCCACGCCACTGCTCAGGCATTACTGTCTCTTGTGGGCTTGGCCCTTGCTGCTCCGGCAGTACCTCGTTTGCAGGCCGTGTTCCTGCCTTGCTGCTCCGGCAGTACCCCCGTCAACAGGCCGTGTTCCTGTCCCAGGTGAGCTCCTGAAGTCTCAATTGGACTCACCTGCTTATTGAAAGCACACGTGCGTGGGCACCTCTGTGCTACCCTCGTGCCATATTCTCGTGACTTCCACTGGCACACGTGCGTGGGCACCTCTGTGCTTCCCCGTGCAACAGGTACACCGAGACGTGAGATCTGTGCCATACAACCCTCACGGGTTAGGGAAGATCGGTGTACATAGATCGTCTGTGACATTCCAGACGATCGCTAGCAGCAACCCGCTCACTCTTCACCCACCATAGCGGCGGTCCCATACACCGCACAGTGGACCTTGACCGGCGGAAGCAGTCCATTTCCCATCTTGGCACGCTTCCCCGGGTCCCCCTCGTAACACGTAAGTGGAGAGCTATGGCCATTTTTCAAGATTTGAAGCCCAAAATGAGCAAGGCTTCATTTGCAAAGTCATGGCATCGATGTTCATTTGGAGATACTCCTGTATCATCCTCTCCAGCCGTTGACTATGTGTCAGACTTGTTGTCTCTGGTGGCCTTGCAAAGGAGGGTCTAAAAAAATTATGAAAAGATTCAATAAAATTGCTGTTACCAGCACCAGATACGGTGCTATTGGTACGGGTAGACTGTTGAAGATGACGTGACCGTCCCATGTTTGTCAAGTTAGAACTGGGAGATTCACTCCCATGGTTGTTTGGTGGAAAAGCCGAGCTAAGATCGAGTAACAGCTTCTGCTGATACTCCTGCATACGTGCGTCCCTTTCTATGGCTGGAATTATGTTACAAAATTTGGACTAGTACCGAGGATCTAATAGTGTGGCAAGCCAGTAGTCATCATCACTTCTAATTTTGACAATACAAGGGTCATGTTGGAGGTAGTGCAGCAAGAAGGCACTCATGTGTCTTGCGCAGCCATGCGGACCAAGTCCACGCTGTGTTTGTGGCATAGAGGTGCTAACCGTTATTTCTTCCTCTGACATCTCCCCCCAACCTCTTTCAACTGAAATTTGACCAAGGTCTCCCTCATCCGCTGAGTCTTCCATGTCCATGGGCAGTTCGTCCTCCATTTCTTCATGTTCTCCTGCACCTTCCTCAACATTTCGTCTGCTACCATGCGCCCTTGTTGATCCCTGTCCCCCATGGTCCCATGCCTGCCGCGTTGGTGATGATGAACGTCTGGATCTTGGTGATGTTGTTGTCCCTTGCGCATATGAATCCTCCTGTAGTTCCTCCCCTTCCTGTTGTCCCACCCCCTGACTCCGAATAGTGTTTAGCGTGTGCTCCAGCATGTAAATGACTGGAATTGTCATGCTGATAATGGCATTGTCAGCGCTAAACATATTCGCCGTCATGTCGAAACTGTGCAGAAGGGTGCATAGGTCCTTGATCTGAGACCACTCCATCAGGGTGATCTGCCCCACCTCTGCATCTTGTTGGCCCAGGCTATACGTCATAATGTATTGCACCAGGGCTTGCCGGTGCTGCCACAGTCGCTGTAACATGTGGAGAGTCGAATTCCAGCGTGTCGCCACATCGCATTTCAGGCGATGAACCGGCAGGCCGAAAGACATCTGGAGCGATGCAAGTCGCTCAGCAGCGGTGGTTGAACGGCGGAAGTGAGCAGACAGATTTCGTGCCCTGTTCAGAAGGCCATCTAGGCCGGGATAGTGTGTTAAAAATTGCTGGAAAACAAGGTTCAACACGTGAGCCATACAAGGCACGTGTGTCACCTTGCCCAAGTGAAGGGCCGCACCCAGGTTTGCAGCATTGTGGCACATGGCCTTACCAGGCTGCAGGTTGAGTGGAGACAACCATTTATTAAACTCAGTCTCCAGAGCTGCCCACAAATCATCCGCTGTGTGATTCCTATTTCCAAGACATGTCAAGCTAAAGACCGCCTGATGCCATTGCGCTCTGCTGCCAGCATAGTAATGAGGGATGCGTGATTCCTTCTGCGCAGTGAGAATGCTGGTGGCCTGACCAGGCAGGCTTGGGGCGGAGGTGGAGGACCCAGATGAGTTGGAGGAGGCAGAAGCAGTGGCGGAACTTGGACAGACAGAGGATTGACACACAAGTCGTGGGGACGGCAAGACTTGTGCAGCAGACCCTTCACCATCTATCACCATAATTACCCAGTGCCCAGTCAGCAACATGTAACGTCCCTGTCCATGCTTACTGGTCCAAGTATCGGTGGTGAAATGCACCCGTTCACACACAGAGTTTCTCAAGGAAGCGGTGATGTTGTGTGCGACATGCTGGTGTAGCGCGGGCACACCTTTCTTAGAGAAGTAGTGGCGACTGGGCATCTGGTACTGGGGCACAGCGACAGACATAAGGTCTCTAAAATCCTGTGTGTCCACCAGGCGGAAAGGCAGCATTTCGGTAGCCAAGAGCTTACAGAGGGATAAGGTCAACCTCTTAGCTTTGTCATGGGTCGTAGGAAATGGCCTTTTATTTGTCCACATCTGAGGGACAGAGATCTGGCTGCTGTGTGTAGACGGTGTTGAGTAGGGTGTCCCTGGAAAAATGCAGGTTTGTGAGGAAAGTGCAGGTGTAGACATGATGTTGCCTTCATCCAACGTTGGTGCTATCGATGTCTGAGAGAGCTGTACACACGCACTTGTTTCCCCTTCCAAACCAACTGACGACCTACCAAGCAAACTGCCTGTTGTGGTTACAGTGGTGGAAGTTGTGCGTGGAAAACCAGGTGTGACAGCTGTCCCCACAGTCCTAGAAGATGAAGAGTGCACGGATGCACTGGAAGGGGCAGGCGGTGGATGGTTCGCTCCGCTAGGCCGCATTGCAGCACGGTGAGCTTCCCACTGGGACATATGATATTTATTCATGTGACGATTCATGGAAGAAGTTGTCAAACTGCTGAGGTTTTGCCCTCTACTAACAGAATCACGACAAATTTTACAGATCACATAATTTCGGCGATCTTTTGCTATGTCAAAAAAAGACCAGGCTAGGCAAGGCTTAGAGGGCATGCGACCTGCTGATCCACCCCGACTAGTGCTCAGAGGCACAGTGGTGGCTGAGGATGCAGTTGTAGACGTGCTACCAGTACTCCGACTCTGTCCAGGAAGGCGCAAGGTAACTTCGTCGTCAGTTACATCCTCCTCCACTGTCTCTGTTGACCTCCTCGAGGGCCTGACTGTGGGTTGACAGTAGGTGGGATCTAGAACTTCCTCATCAATTGTTGTGTTTGCACTCCCCTCACCCTCAGACCGAGCCTCTTCTTGCCCTGACCGAATATTTAAGTTGTCATCCCAATCTGGTATCTGCGTCTCATCGTCATCAGTATGTTCCTCATTGTCTATTACAACAGGTGTTTCAGTTTGTGAATAAGGGTCAACATTATGCTCAGAAACTTGGTCATCACGGCCTGAATCTGAGTCACAAAGGTTCTGGGCATCACTGCAGACCATTTCCTGGTCTGTACTCACTGTAGCTTGGGAGCAAACCTCTGATTCCCAGGCTATAGTGTGACTGAACAGCTCTGCAGACTCAGCCATCTCAGTTCCACCAGACTGTGCAGGGCGGATGGAGACTTCAGAGCTGGGAGAAAGCAAGTGTGATTGGGATGACAACTCAGAGGACTGGTGTTTTTTCGATGCGGTAGTTGAGGTGGAGGAGAGGGCACTTGTTGGACCACTTGAGATCCATTCAAGCATTTTCTTTTTTTGGCCATCATCTACCTTTGTTCCAGTTGTTCGTGTCCGTAAAAAAGGGAGCACATCGGATTGTCCACGGTAAGTAGTAGACATCTTACTTTTGCTGGAAGATGGTCTATCTTCAGCAGATGTTAATGGAGCTTTGCCACCTTCCCCATGGACAGAAACTTTTTTTCCTTTTCCAACACGCCTGTTCCCCTTTCCACCAGCATCTGTCATTTTGCCACTCATTTTGATTGCGACAAGATTGTGCACTTAAAATGTGGTAGTAAAAATTGAGAGGTGGTGTAGATTGCAGCGGTGGTCTATCTTTATTAACAGCAGAAAAAACAACAATAACTATCCCTGACAATGCAACTACGGCCCTTAAACTGGCAGCATAGTTTGCTAGTATAATGGCTTAGTAACAATGAGTTTGAGTGTGCAATGCAGAGGTGCTGCACATAGGTTTGCACCAGTGGGACACTAATGGAAGTCCAACAGCCACTTTTAGGATGCCACTAAGTTTACTCAGTATTTGCTAGTATAATGGCTTAGTAACAATGAGTTTGAGTGTGCAATGCAGAGGTGCTGCACATAGCTTTGCACCAGTGGGACACTAATGGAAGTCCAACAGCCACTTTTAGGATGCCACTAAGTTTACTCAGTATTTGCTAGTATAATGGCTTAGTAACAATGAGTTTGAGTGTGCAAAGGGCAGGAGGGTACAGTGGCAGGTTTGTGGGTCTGGGTAGAGGAAAGGAAGCCTCCCTTTCTATCCCTCCTAATGGGGAAATGCAGCGAGGAAATATCTGACCTTAGCTACACAGACGCTGTCATCTTGTGTAGCTGTTAAAATCTGTTTTCACGGACCTGACTGTCACCTATGGCTCTGACCCTGCCGGTATTAGCCCTTATAAGGACTAATAGAAACTTCTATCCCTATTCTGTATAGCGCTGTGTATAGAGCGTACACAGCAGTATCGGAGACAGGAGCTACGCCAGCGGTGACTGACACCAAGACGCAGAAGGCAGATAATCGCGTGCTGGAGGAAAATGTCCATTTTTATAATGCATGGACATGTGACATGGACATCCTATCACACATGCCGTTGCTTCTCTGGCTAAAAGTCCACTTAGCTGTGTGTGTGTCTGGGATTGGCTGGCATGCTGGCCCGCCCCACTACACGCGCGTGCTTAGGGAAGGAAGACAAGGAAAAAAAAAAATGGCGATCACCATTATCCAAACAGCAGTGATCTGAATGCGCTGTTGCCGCACACTATACGCTGAAATTTCATAATAGTGTGAGTCACAGAGTGACTTACACTATTACAGCGGAAAGCCAGCTAGTAATTAGCTTGTCTTTTTGCTGCTAGAACCGTTCTCGAACGTATCTAGAACTATCGAGCTTTAGCAAAAAGCTCGAGTTCTAGTTCGATCTAGAACAGCCCCCAAAATCACTCGAGCCACGAACTGGAGAACCTCGAACCGCGAACCGCGCTCAACTCTAGTCATTATCAATGAACATTTGGACATGAGGAAGCTATCTGCTTGCGAGTGAAAACTTCCCAGTCCATTTGTCAACGTTTCCGGACTGATAAGAACTTCCTGGATCGACTGGTCACTATGAATGAGACCGGGATTTATTTGTATGACCCTGAAAACAAGGAGCAGTCAAAAGAGTGGAGGCACAATTGTTCTCCTCTTCCAAAGAAGTTCAGGGTGCAAAAAATCTGCTACTAAGGTGATGGCGTCTGTGTTCTGGGATAAGACAGGTGTGCTGCTAGTGGACTACCTTCCAAAGGGTTCTACTATCAATGCAAGGTATTACATTGAACTTTTGGACCAATTGAAGGCAGTTCTGAAGGCCAAAAGGTGCGGGAAGCTGTCCAAAGGAATCTTGTTCCTGCAAGACAACGCCTCCCCTCACATTGCACAAGCGACCACGGCAAAACTGGCAGAGCTGGGCTTTCATCTGGTTGACCACCCACATTATTCATCAGATCTAGCTCCCTCCGACTATCATCTGTTTCTAAACCTGAAGAAACACCTCAAGGTACCAAATTTCACACCATTTCTGATACCATGGCTGCTATGGATGCCTGGTTTGAGGCACAACCAAAATCCTTCTTTTTGCTAGGCTTACAGAATTTGGAATACCAATGTCAGAAGTGTGTTGACATCAGTGGAGAGTATGTGGAATAAATGTAAAGTTTCACCAAGCCAAAGACTTATCAGCAGCCCCTCGTAAGTGCTCAGTGTAGAGCACAGGATAAATTTGATCCAAAACATTATGTAAAATGTTCCCAATAAAAGCTTCAACTCAATCCACAAAACATCCCACTCATGTCTGTATATAAAACCAGTCCCAGTGTCTCCTATATGATGGTTATACAAGAGGCCCCAGTGTCTCCTATGTGATGTATAGATGTCCCAGTCCCTTTTATGATGTACAGATGTCCCAGCCTCTCTGTGATGTATAGATGCCCCAGTCTTTACTTGTGATGTATAGATGCCCCAGCGTCTTCTGTTATCTATATATGCCACAGACTCTCCTGTGATGTATACATGCCCTAGCCTCTCCGGTGATGTATACATGCCGCAGCTTCTCCTGTGGTGTATACATGCCCCAGCCTCTTCAGTGATGTATAAATGCTCAAGCCACTCCTGTGATGAAGATACTGTATATCCCAGCCTCTTCTGTGATGTATAGATGCCCCGGCTTCTATTGTAATGTATAGATGCCCCAGCCTCTCCTGTGATTTATTGATGCAACAGCCTCTCCTGTGATGTATATTCTCCCAGCGTCTCCTATGTGGTATATGTACAGCAGACCCAGCATCTCCTATGGGATGGATGTACTGCACTCTCAGTGTCTCCTATGTGATCAAAATACAGCATCTTCAGAGTCTCCCATGAGATGTACATACAGCTATCCCAGCACTTTCTATGTGATATATAGATGCACCAGCCCTTCCTGTAATGTATAGAAAGTTACCAAAAAAGTATATATATCTAGCGTGTTGAGTCACACTAACTTACCATAAAAAGGCACTCTAAAATTTCAAACTGTATTAAGGTCTCTCACTAGCATATACAGTGTATATATATATATATATATATATATATAAACAGATAGCAATCCAGTGCAGACAAAACATTAGCAGCTGGGATTTTCAATTACCGCATGCTCTTCCACCTGGGAAAAATCCATATACATATATGTTATATATACACTGTGTGAATGATAATTGGGCAAATGAGTATTTTGATCACATGATACTTTTTATACATGTTGTCCTACTCCAAGGTATATAGGCTTGAGAGCCAACTACCAATTAAGTAAATCAGGTGATGTGCATCTCTGTAATGAGGAAGGGTGTGGTGTAATGACATCAACACCGTATATAAGGTGTGCTTAATTATTAGGCAACTTCATTTCCTTTGGCAAAATGTGTCAGAAGAGAGATTTGACGGGCTCTGAAAATTCCAAAATTTTGAGATGTCTTGCAGAGGGATGCAGCAGTCTTGAAATTGCCAAACTTTTGAAGCATGATCACCGAACAATCAAATAGCCAACAGGGTCGCAAGAAACGTGTTGGGCAAAAAAGGCGCAAAATAACTGCCCATGAATTGAGGAAAATCAAGTGTGAAGCTGACAAGATGCCATTTGCCACCAGTTTGGCCATTTTTCAGAGCTGCAAAGTTATTGGAGTATCAAAAAGCAAAAGGTGTGCCATACTCAGGGACATGGCCAAGGTATGGAAGGCTGAAAAATGACCACCTTTAAACAAGAAACATAAGATAAAACGTCAAGACTGGATCAAGAAATATCTTAACACTGATTTTTCAAATGTTTTATGGACTGATGAAATGAGAGTGACTCTTGATGGGCCAGATGGATGGGCCAGAGGCTGGATCAGTAAAGGGCAGAGAGCTCCACTCCGACTCCGACGCCAGCAAGGTGGAGGTGGAGTACTGGTATGGGCTGGTATCATCAAGGATGAACTTGTGGGACCTTTTCGGGTTGAGGATGGAGTGAACTCCCAGTTCGAAGGCCAGTTCCTGGAAGACAACTAATTCAAGCAGTGGTACAGGGAGAAGTTGGTATCGTTCAAGACAAACATGATTTTCATGCAGGGCAATGCTCCATCACATGCATTTAACTACTGCACAGTGTGACTAGCCAGTAAAGGTCTAAAAGATGAAAAAATAATGACATGGCCCCCTTGTTCACCTGATCTGAACCCCATAGAGAACCTGTGGTCCCTCATAAAATGTGAGCTCTACAGGGAGGGAAAACAGTACACCTCTCGGAACAGTGTCTGGGAGGCTGTGGTGGCTGCTGCACGCAATGTTGATCGTAAACAGATCAAGCAACTGACAGAATCTATGGATGGTAGGCTTTTGAGTGTCATGGGGTTTTGTTTTTGCATGTCAGAAGTGTTTATTTCTTAATTTTGTACAGTTATATTGGTTTACCTGGTGAAAATAAACAAGTGAGATGGGAATATATTTGGTTTTTAATAAGTTGCCTAATAATTCTGCACAGTAATAGTTACCTGCACAAACAGATATCCTCCTAAGATAGCCAAATCTAAAAAAAACCCACTCCAACTTCCAAAAATATTAAGCTTTGATATTTATGAGTCTTTTGGGTTGATTGAGAACATAGTTGTTGATCAATAATAAAAAAAATCCTCTAAAATACAACTTGCCTAATAATTCTGCACACAGTGTACATATGTCACCGAGTCCCACTAACAAGCTCTTAGTAGTAACTGATATTACATTATTGCATTATATTGTGTTCATATGTGTTCATTTTTGCAATTATATCACTAGGTGACATATGTATATACAGTATATGTATATGAATTTTTCCTAGCATGCGGTAGTTTGAAATTGTCTGAAATACGTAATTATAGATGAGAACCTGTCTGGCATTTATGAAGTGGATATGACACGCCCACCCCAGGGCCGGGGGTACTCGGAACTGGGCCGGACTAGTCCGGGGATGTCAGTGGTGGGGGTGCTTGGCTCCGTGACCCTGGCGGTGTCTATTAATAGATGAAAAGAAGATGATGATGGGAGTTATAGTTAATATTAAGTAAAGTTCGTGATGCCACTTGCGGCATACGGCTATGGGAGGGAGCCGCGGCTGCGTAGTCTCTCTCACTGCTGGGGCTGATTGGGGGTCGCAGCCAGGATGTATCAGCTCTCTGCAAGCAGAGCTAGACCCCAGTAAAGATAATGTAGTGATGGCGGCGCTGAGGTGCAGGGGGCGGCAAAGAAGCAGACAACAACGGTGCTGTAATTCAAGATATTTATTCACTGTTCGTTATTACTAGAGTTGAGCGCGGTTCGCGGTTCGAGGTTCTCCAGTTCGCGGCTCGAGTGATTTTGGGGGCTGTTCTAGATCGAACTAGAACTCGAGCTTTTTTGCTAAAGCTCGATAGTTCTAGATACGTTCGATAACGGTTCTAGCAGCAAAAAAACCAGCTAATTCCTAGCTGGCTTTCCGCTGTAATAGTGTAAGTCACTCTGTGACTCACACTATTATGACATTTCAGTGTATAGTGTGCGGGAACAGCGCATTCAGATCACTGCTGTATGTATAATTGCGATCGCCATTTTTTTTTTTTTCCCTTGTCTTCCTTCCCTAAGCGCGCGCGTGTAGTGGGGCGGGCCAGCATGTCAGCCAATCCCAGACACACACACAGCTAAGTGGACTTTTACCCAGAGAAGCAACGGCATGTGTGATAGGATGTCCATGTCACATGTACCTGCATTATAAAAACGGACATTTTCCTCCAGCACGCCATTATCTGCCTTCTGCGTCCTTGGTGTCAGACATCACTGGCGCAGCTCCTATCGCCGATACTGCTGTATACGCTCCATACACAGCGCTGGACAGCATAGTGATAGCACTTTCTATCAGTCCTTTTAAGGGCTCATACCGGCAGGGTCAGAGCCATAGGTGACAGGTCCTGAAAACAGAGACAGCGTCTGTGTAGCTAAGGTCAGGGATTTCCTCGCTGCATTTCCCCATTAGGAGGGATAGAAAGGCAGGCTTCCTTTCCTCTACCCAGACCCACAACCCTGCCACTGTACCCTCCTGCCCTTTGCACACTCCAACTCATTGTTACTAAGCCATTATACTAGCAAACACTGAGTGAACCTAGTGGCATCCTAAACGTGGCTATTGGACTTCTGTATAGTCCCACTAGTGCAAAGATATTTGCAGCACCTCTGCCTGCATTGCACACTCAAACTCATTATAACTAAGCCATTATACTAGCAAACACTGAGTGAACTTAGTGGCATCCTAAACGTGGCTATTGGACTTCTGTATAGTCCCACTAGTGCAAAGATATTTGCAGCACGTCTGCCTGCATTGCACACTCAAACTCATTATAACTAAGCCATTATACTAGCAAACACTGAGTGAACCTAGTGGAATCCTAAACGTGGCTATTGGACTTCTGTATAGTCCCACTAGTGCAAAGATATTTGCAGCACGTCTGCCTGCATTGCACACTGAAACTCATTGTAACTAAACCATTATACTAGCAAACACTGAGTGAACCTAGTGGCATCCTAAACGTGGCTATTGGACTTCTGCATAGTCCCACTAGTGCAAAGATATTTGCAGCACGTCTGCCTGCATTGCACACTCCAACTCATTGTAACTAAGCCATTATACTAGCAAACACTGAGTGAACCTAGTGGCATCCTAAACGTGGCTATTGGACTTCTGTATAGTCCCACTAGTGCAAAGATATTTGCAGCACGTCTGCCTGCATTGCACACTCAAACTCATTATAACTAAGCCATTATACTAGCAAACACTGAGTGAACTTAGTGGCATCCTAAACGTGGCTATTGGACTTCTGTATAGTCCCACTAGTGCAAAGATATTTGCAGCACGTCTGCCTGCATTGCACACTCAAACTCATTATAACTAAGCCATTATACTAGCAAACACTGAGTGAACTTAGTGGCATCCTAAACGTGGCTATTGGACTTCTGTATAGTCCCACTAGTGCAAAGATATTTGCAGCACGTCTGCCTGCATTGCACACTCCAACTCATTGTAACTAAACCATTATACTAGCAAACACTGAGTGAACCTAGTGGCATCCTAAACGTGGCTATTGGACTTCTGTATAGTCCCACTAGTGCAAAGATATTTGCAGCACGTCTGCCTGCATTGCACACTCAAACTCATTGTAACTAAGCCATTATACTAGCAAACACTGAGTGAACCTAGTGGCATCCTAAACGTGGCTATTGTACTTCTGTATAGTGCCACTAGTGCAAAGATATTTGCAGCACGTCTGCCTGCATTGCACACTCAAACTCATTATAACTAAGCCATTATACTAGCAAACACTGAATGAACTTAGTGGCATCCTAAACGTGGCTATTGGACTTCTGTGTAGTCCCACTAGTGCAAAGATATTTGCAGCACGTCTGCCTGCATTGCACACTCAAACTCATTATAACTAAGCCATTATACTAGCAAACACTGAGTGAACTTAGTGGCATCCTAAACGTGGCTATTGGACTTTTGTATTGTCCCAGTAGTGCAAAGATATTTGCAGCACGTCTGCCTGCATTGCACACTCAAACTCATTGTTACTAAGCCATTATACTAGCAATTTATGCTGCCAGTTTAAGGGCCGTAGTTGCATTGTCAGGGATATTTGTTCTTTATTATTCTGCTGTTAATAAAGCTAGACCACCGCTGCAATCTACACCACCTCTCAATTTTTACTACCACATTTTCAGTGCACAATCTTGTCGCAATCAACATGAGTGGCAAAATGACAGATGCTGGTGGAAAGGGGAAGAGGCGTGGTGGAAAAGGAAAAAAAGGGTTTGTCCGTGGGGAAGGTGGCAAAGCTCCATTAACATCTGCTGAAGATAGACCATCTACCATCAAAAGAAAGATGTCTACTACTTACCGTGGACAATCCGATGTGCTCCCTTTTTTACGGACACAAACAACAGGAACAAAGGTAGATGGTGGCCAAAAAAGGAAAATGCTTGAATGGATCTCAAGTGGTCCAACAAGTGCCCTCTCAGCCACCTCAAGTACCGCATCCAAAAAACACCAGTCCTCTGAGTTGTTATCCCAATCAAACTTGCTTTCTCCCAGCTCTGAAGTCTCTATCAGCCCTGCACAGTATGGTGGAACTGAGATGGTTGAGTCTGCAGAGCTGTTCAGTCACACTATAGCCTGGGAATAAGAGGTCTGCTCCCAAGCTATAGTGAGTACAGACCAGGAAATGGTCTGCAGTGATGCCCAGAACCTTTGTGACTCTGATTCAGGCCGTGAGGACCAAGTTTCTGAGCATAATGTTGACCCTTTGTCACAAACTGTAACACCTGTGGTTATAGACAATGAGGAACATACTGATGACGATGAGACGCAGATACCAGATTGGGATGACAACTTAAATATTCGGTCAGGGCAAGAAGAGGCTCGGTCTGAGGGTGAGGGGAGTGCAAACACAACAATTGATGATGAAGTTCTAGATCTTACCTACTGTCAACCCACAGTCAGGCACTCGAGGAGGTCAACAGAGGCGGTGGAGGAGGATGCAACCGACGACGAAGTTACCTTGCGCCTTCCTGGACAGAGTCGGAGCACTGGTAGCACGTCTACAACTGCATCATCAGCCACCACTCTGCCTCTGAGCACTAGTCGGGGGGGCTCAGCAGGTCGCATGCCCTCTAAGCCTTGCCTAGCCTGGTCCTTTTTTGACATAGAAAAAGATCGCCCAAATTATGTGATGTGTAAAATTTGTCGTGATTCTGTTAGTAGAGGTCAAAACCTCAGCAGTTTGACAACTTCTTCCATGAATCGTCACATGAATAAATATCATAGGTCCCAGTGGGAAGCTCACCGTGCTGCAATGCGGCCTAGCGGAGCGAACCATCCACGGCCTGCCCCTTCCAGTGCATCCGCGCATCTTCATCTTCTAGGACTGTGGGGACAGCTGTCACACCTGGTTTTCCACGCACAACTTCCACCACTGTAACCGCAACAGGCAGTTTGCTTGGTAGGTCATCAGTTGGTTTGGAAGGGGAAACAAGTGCGTGTGTACAGCTCTCTCAGACATCGATAGCACCAACGTTGGATGAAGGCAACATCATGTCTATGCCTGCACTTTCCTCACAAACCTGCATTTTTCCAGGGACACCCTACTCAACACCATCTACACACAGCAGCCAGATCTCTGTCCCTCAGATGTGGACAAATAAAAGGCCATTTCCTGCGACCCATGACAAAGCTAAGAGGTTGACTTTATCCCTCTGTAAGCTCTTGGCTACCGAAATGCTGCCTTTCCGCCTGGTGGACACACAGGATTTTAGAGACCTTATGTCTGTCGCTGTGCCCCAGTACCAGATGCCCAGTCGCCACTACTTCTCTAAGAAAGGTGTGCCCGCGCTACACCAGCATGCCGCACACAATATCACCGCTTCCTTGAGAAACTCTGTGTGTGAACGTGTGCATTTCACCACCGATACTTGGACCAGTAAGCATGGACAGGGACGTTACATGTCGCTGACTGGGCACTGGGTAACTATGGTGATAGATGGTGAAGGGTCTGCTACACAAGTCTTGCCGTCCCCACGACTTGTGTGTCAATCCTCTGTCTGTCCAAGTTCCGCCACTGCTTCTGCCTCCTCCACCTCATCTGTGTCCTCCACCACCGCCCCAAGCCTGCCTGGTCAGGCCACCAGCGTTCTCACTGCGCAGAAGGAATCACGCACCCCTCATTACTATGCTGGCAGCAGAGCGCAAAGGCATCAGGCGGTCTTTAGCTTGACATGTCTTGGGAATAAGAGTCACACAGCTGAGGAGTTGTGGTCAGCTCTGCGGTCCGAGTTTAATAAATGGTTGTCTCCACTCAACCTGCAGCCTGGTAAGGCCGTGTGTGACAATTGCTGCAAACCTGGGTGCGGCCCTTCGCCTGGGCAAGGTGACACACGTGCCTTGTATGGCTCACGTGTTGAACCTTGTTGTCCAGCAATTTTTAACACACTATCCCGGCCTAGATGGCCTTCTGACCAGGGCACGAAAACTGTCTGCTCACTTCCGCCGTTCAACCGCCGCAGCTGAGCGACTTGCATCGCTCCAGAAGTCTTTTGGCCTGCCGGTTCATCGCCTGAAATGCGATCTGGCGACACGCTGGAATTCGACTCTCCACATGTTACAGCGACTGTGGCAACACCGCCGAGCCCTGGTGCAATACGTCATGACGTATAGCCTGGGCCAACGAGATGCAGAGGTGGGGCAGATCACCCTGATGGAGTGGTCTCAGATCAAGGACCTATGCACCCTTCTGACATGGCGACGAATATGTTTAGCGCTGACAATGCCATTATCAGCATGACAATTCCAGTCATTTACATGCTGGAGCACACGCTAAACACTATTCGGAGTCAGGGTGTGGGACAACAGGAAGGGGAGGAACTACAGGAGGATTCATATGCGCAAGGGACAACAACATCACCAAGGTCCAGACGTTCATCATCACCAACGCGGCAGGCATGGGACCATGGGGGACAGGGATCAACAAGGGCGCATGGTAGCAGGCGAAATGTTGAGGAAGGTGCAGGAGAACATGAAGAAATGGAGGACGAACTGTCCATGGACATGGAAGACTCAGCGGATGAGGGAGACCTTGGTCAAATTTCAGTTGAAAGAGGTTGGGGGGAGATGTCAGAGGAAGAAAGAACGGTTAGCACCTCTATGCCACAAACACAGCGTGGACTTGGTCCGCATGGCTGCGCAAGACACATGAGTGCCTTCTTGTTGCACTACCTCCAACATGACCCTCGTATTGTCAAAATTAGAAGTGATGATGACTACTGGCTTGCCACACTATTACATCCCCGGTACAAGTCCAAATTTTGTGACATAATTCCAGCCATAGAAAGGGACGCACGTATGCAGGAGTATCAGCAGAAGCTGTTACTCGATCTTAGCTCGGCTTTTCCACCAAACAACCGTGCAGGTGCAGGGAGTGAATCTCCCAGTTGTAACTTGACAAACATGGGACGGTCTCGTCATCTCCAACAGTCTACCCGTACCAGTAGCACCGTATCTGGTGCTGGTAACAGCAATTTTATTGAATCTTTTCATAATTTTTTTAGACCCTCCTTTGCAAGGCCACCAGAGACAACAAGTCTGACACATAGTCAACGGCTGGAGAGGATGATACAGGAGTATCTCCAAATGAACATCGATGCCATGACTTTGCAAATGGAGCCTTGCTCATTTTGGGCTTCAAATCTTGAAAAATGGCCAGAGCTCTCCAGTTACGCCTTGGAGATTTTGTCGTGTCCAGCTGCCAGCGTTATCTCTGAACGTGTCTTTAGTGCTGCTGGGTGTGTGCTGACAGATAAGCGCACGCGTCTGTCCAGTGACAATGTGGACAGACTAACGTTCATCAAAATGAACAAGTCATGGATCCACAAGGAATTTACTACCCCTGTGTCATCCTGGGGAGAGTAAATGCTTGTGGATTTGGAATGTGCTTGATGCAAATCAAAACATCCTGTTTGCAACTAGGGCACAAGTGCTGCCACTGATGAGGTGTCTGTGGGGCACAATTTTTGGAAAAAAGGGAGACTCCGCTTGGAGTAACCCTTACTTACAGTGTTTTTAAAAATGATCCAAGATGAACAGAGCTGGGATCAGCAAAGACTTTGCTACCTACCCCGGTGTCATCCTGGGGACGGTTAAGAATGGCGTATTTTTGAATGTGCTTGATGAAAATCTAGCTGTGAAGTGTACAACTGGGGCACAACTGAAAACACTGAAGGGGTGGGTGTGTGTGTGGCCCAATTTTTGGAAAAAAGGGAGACTCCGCTTGGAGTCACCTTGCGGTGTTTTAAATGATTTTAGAAGGGCGTGCCATGCCTATATCTGTGTCTCCTCCTCTTTTTCCTTGTCCAGCTCTTTTGTTTTCGCATGAGTATATGTCCTTGTCACTTTCCCATGTGTTTGTGTTGTGTTTTGAGTTGTTTGTCACCTTTTGGACACCTTTGAGGGTGTTTTCTAGGTGTTTTTATGTGTTTGTGATTGCCTGCCATTGTTTCCTATGCAGTTCGAGTTCGCTTCGTCGAACGTTTGACGAACCGAACTCGGACGGGACCTCCGTTCGGCGAACCGACCTCGAGCCGAACCGCGACCGGTTCGCTCATCTCTAGTTATTACTGCCCGCAGGGTGCCGGTCTCCACCAAGATAGACTCCAGGCGATCCCGAATTCTTCGGATCCCGGTGCCGGTTTTATGACTGATGGGCCCTTCCTCTATGCACTCTGTTGTTGGCAGGTCCCCATGGTTTGAAGCTACTTGGGGTCCCCTTTCTTGTATGTACAAGTCCCAGTTCGTTCGCAGCCACCGCAAACCTGTAGTGGGCTGAACCTAAGTCTAAATTCCCTGGCTCTCTATGCTGCTGTTCCCTGGACACTGTGATATGTGAAAAAGCGTAAAATCTTCTATCCTGGTAGATTTATTAGGTGAGCTTGAAGCGTCCCCTAATCTAGGGCTCTACACCCTGACTGCGCTGGTCCTGGGGTACTGACACTGTATCCCACCGGCGACCGTAACTCCTATGTCCCACTGACGTCACTAGATGAGCTCCTCTTAGGACTCAAGTCCCTCCCCCTCACGGGTTTCTGACCAGCAGGATTGGACAGGTCCCGACCAATGGGCAGCTATCCATCAAATCCATCTCTAGTCTGTTACCTGGGAAAGGAAAAAAGGCAAGAAATGTGTGTGTTTTGTGTTTACTGGCACTGGTCACTCAGGAATCAAGGATAAGCACAGCACCTAAAATCAGATGCTGAAGCCTCAGGGGCGCCACATTCCTCCTTGGTAAATCCCAGCACGTCCGCGGGCTGCAGAAACAAAACATTACAATTATACCGCATTTTTTACATGCTATAAACAATAAAACATTCATCCCTTTATGGGAGGCAGGATCAATTGAACGTTGCATAACATTAAACATTTTCATGGCCATTTGCATTCAATGGACAACACATTAAATAATTAAAACTTATCATCTTCTATTAGGCATAAAATACAAGCAACCATTTTCATCACTAAAGCATGTAAAACTTCACATTAGTATTCACACCACCTATAAAACTTTATACATATACTTGAAATTGCACATTTCTCTTTAAGTGCAATTTCTCTAGCAGCCTACTCCCGCCTTAATTATGGTAGGGAGCACAACTGGTGCAACTACATACTAGGTGGAGTCTTGACCACACATAGTCCTGTGGCCCACATGTCTGTCAACTTTTATCAAATATAAACAGGGAGAGGAATCAGGGTGACATCTTCAAAAAGAACAAAGGGGCTATTTACATATTGGGATCCCGGTCTTTGACAGGTTGGGATCCTGTTCTGGAACAGCTCCAGGCACCAGGTATGCTGTGGACAAAATGGTCTGAGTTCAATTGTGTTGGGATTCTGCTACTGCGGAGCCACTACGGAAGGTCTCCTCTGCTGCTGGAACTGCATCCTCCCATTTAATGTGTACAACAAGAGCATAGCACCCGCGTGAACCCATGTGCCTGGCGTACTCCACCATATCACCCGGGTATACATCCCGACCTGGGTGACCTCTTTGTAGGTGGGCCTCAAAATCCCTCCGGGACACGAAAATATCTCTGCGAAGTTCCGATTGACGGATAAAGCCCCATCCTATTTCCAAATTTAAATCAATTATTTTTCCCAGTCTCACCGGACCATGGTCAGATCGCCTGGCCTTGCGCAGTTTTTTTTTTTGGAGGCCAGGTTGCTGGCGTCCATTTCCTCCCGGCGGGCCTCCCGCTGTTCCCGTTCAGCCTGGTACTGGACCAGTTGCCATTTACAGCTGATCTCGGTGGCTGTCTGGGTCAGAAAGGGTTGTAGTGGAGTTGCCAGCCCACTTTCATGGACCGGTGATTCATCCCACAGGAAAAGAAGTGACGCTGTATCAGGATCTCGGGCCGGAGGGCTTGGAAGGGGTTCCACCAGGGTGTCTGGGCTCTGCCGGGTTGCTGGGATCATTCTCTTACCGGTCTCCGCCGCTGCAGCTGAGGATTTCGCTTCATCTGTGACACCAGACGCCGCCTGGTTCACTGGCGCACACTCCGGTTCTGCCACCTCTGTTTTAACTGCTTGCTGCTCGGCTCCAGTCTTGCGCTTTAGCAATCGCTGCTCCAGACACCTCATCTCCTCGACCAGGAAACTCAGGCTTGAAACTGTTTGCAAGTCCAGGGCACCTCACGGTGGACCAGGGAAGTTGTTTTCTGCCATGTCGCCGTCCACGTTGTCCCGGTTACCGCTTGCCATTTCTAGTCTGGAGCGCTCACTATCAGGCAACCTTTTAGTGCTCTGACAGGATTTTCTTCCTTCCGGGGGTGGAGTTAGGGTAGGTCCAGCTTGTTGGCACCAAACCATTACCCAGCCCACTAAGAGTGGTTCCCTTCTGTTTACTGCTTTGCACATATTGACTGTTACTTTCACTGACCACCACTGCGTCAATTTTTAAAAGTCAAATCTCTTAGCACACATTATTTTTCAGCGCTCGGCAGAACATGGGGGCGGAGCTTATTCTCGCGCTCTTTTTCAACTGCTCATTGTATGACGCAGTTCAATTTCTGTAACATATGACACAGTTTAATTTCTGTGGTATATTAATGGTGGCTTCATTCAAAGTTTAACAAAGTCAATACAAGTCACACGTTACTTAGGCGCACAGAACCCGGTAATACTAGGCACGATCATCCTGTTCATGACTCCAAATGACACGCTCGCCCCAGGGCCAGGGGGTACTCGAAATCGGGCCGGAATAGTCCAGGTTTTTCCTCTATGCGCTCTGTTGTTGGCGGGTCCCGATGGTTTGAAGCTACATGGGGTCCCCTTTTTGTATGTACAAGTCCCAGTCCGTTCGCAGGCAGCGTGAACCTGTAGTGGGCTGAACCTAAGTCTCAATTACCAGGCTCTCTATGCTGCTGTGCCCTGGACACTGTGATAGGTGAAGAAACGTAAAATCTTCTCTCTCAGTAGATTTATTAGGCGAGCTTGAAGCATCTCCTAATCTAGGGCTCTACACCCTGACTGCGCCGGTCCCAGGGTACTGACACTGTATCCCACTGGCGACTGTAACTCCTATCCCACCGATGTCACTAGGTGAGCTCCTCTCAGGACTCAAGTCCCACACTACACTAGACTGACAACTGTCAACTGTCAACTGCCCCTCCCCTCTCGGGTTTCTGACCAGGGGGATTGGACAGGTCCCGACAATTAGGCAGCTATCCATCAGATCCATCTCTAGTCTGTTACCAGGGAAAGGAAAAAAGGCAAGAAATGTGTGTGTTTTGTGTTTACCAGCACTGGTTGTGACGACATGGACACCCAATGCCTCTCATGGGCTAAAGTTTCTTAACATTCACCAGACGTATTGTTCTACTGTGTGGTAACTCATGTTTACTTAACTATTGTTTGGGACCAGACCCTCTGAATGTCCATTGTAATGTAGTTGTGTATTGCTAATCTAATGTAAATTACCTTAGTAGCCATTGTAGATATCTTCAGTCTTTCTATGCACATCATTTGGATGAACATTGTCTATGCAGCTTGAGATTCATCCAATGGGAGAGGCGATCTTGTCCAACCAATCGATGAGGACGCAGTGTATCCAAGTGGAACGCTGTGGCTATAAAAGGGATTTCTTTAAGCCACCAGGTGGTTGTTGATGGATGCTGATGGATCCAGTCTAAGCTCTTAGGAGCTGACTAGAGGATCAGGATATTTTATGGCTTCAATCTAGGGACTCCGTTTCCGGTTGGAGACCATATCCACAGCCTAGGGATTTCGACTCCGGCTGCCAGGATTGTAACATCATACCAGGACTACCTAAGGAGGACACTCAGGTTGGGACAGTTCAGTCACCTGTTACAGACTTTGCAGACCTCAGACAGCTTCCTAAATCTGGCATTATTCCTTTCTCGGTGGGTGCCCACCAAAAGTGGGATGCTGCTGGATTGAAGTAAATAGCCCTGGAACCTCTGAGGCATGGACATTCTAAATCCCTGGTGAGCCAGCGGAAGGGTGAGACTCTGTTGCCTGTTACATTTGTGTTTTGCTGGTTATATGTTATGTGCCGTTAATTGTTTGGGGATCCAATAAAGTCTAATTATTGTGATTGCCTCACCCTGTGTTGTCTGAGTAGTGTTATGCCCACAGTTAAGGAGGCCGGCGTTCAGTTGGGATGAGCCCTGAGCCACGCTGTCTTTCTAAAGGCGGCGGGCTTTAGCGGACGAGAGCACCCACTGAGCCCCGTGTCTCCACACTGGTCACCCAGGAATCCGGGATAAGCACATCACCTAAAATCAGGTGCTGTACCCTGTGGCGCCTGAAGCCTCAGGGGCCCCACAGATATCTCCTCCAAGATTGATCTGGATATTAATGGCTAATTTGCATAAACATTCCGCTTGATCTGAAATGTGCTGCCTTCAGGAAGGAATCATGTATGATTGCTAATTTTCTTTTTGTTGATGGAAATTTTTATCCAAAATGGTCTGTGTGTATTCTTTGTTATTTGAATTTGGACAATAGCAACTATAAGTACCCCTAATGAACATCTGTGGGAGGAGAAAGGGGTTGGGTTGTCTACTATATTTGGGTTGTCTGCCATATTATCACCATTAGGGGACACCCATATTTACCGTTTGGGTTATTTGCTATATACGTGTTGGGGAGAAGTTCGTCTGTTCCCCTTAGAACTGAGCTTGGGTTCTTGTCCAGCTCAGTGAACATCTGTATTGTGTATATATCCCATAACCCAAGGTGGAGTGATTATATTTGTAGACCTATTGATTTGATATTTGTTCCCTTAGATAGGACTCATGTGAGACTATAGAAACAAGGGACGGACGGTTATAGGGACAGCGTGTCACATTCTGACTTGATGGTAACGAATATACCGTTGTGATCACTAGGGAGTTAAATGTGTCTGTGTATAATGTGTATTCACCATTTTTGATAGTTATTTCCATATTTCTATAAAGGTTTGTCTGCATCGGATTACTATATGTTTTATATATATATATATATATATATATATATATATATATATTTTTTTTTCTTTTAATAGACCTTAATAAAGTTTTAAATTTTAGAGTGTCTTTTTATGGTCATTAATTTTGATGTATAGATGCTTAAGCCTCTCCTGTGATGTATAGATGCCCCAGCTTCTCCTGTGGTGTATACATGCTCCAGCCTCTCCTGTGATGTATACATGCCCTAGCCTCTCCTGTAATGTACAGATGCCCCAGACTTTCTTGTGATGTATAGATGTCCCAGCCTCACCTTTAATGTTTTTATGCCACAGCTTCACCTGTGATGTGTATTCCCCAGCGTCTCCTATGTAATATATATATACAGCAGTCCCAGCATCTCCTGTTTGATGTACGTACAGAAGTCTCAGTGTCTCCTATGTGATATGTATACAGCAGCTTCAGTGTCTTCTATTTGAGGTATTTACAGCAGTCCCCGCATCTCCTTTGTGATGAATGTACAGCAGTCCCAGCATCTCCTATGAGATGTATATACAGCAGTCTCAGTGTCCCCTATGTGATGTATGTACAGCATTCTCAATGTCTCTTATGATGTATATTCCCCCAGCATCTCCCCTGCAATGTACATGCAGCAGTCCCAGTGTCTCCTATGTGACGTATATGATTTACAAAACATATTATCACAAAGAGGACTGCGCTCCAGGCCTAGACAAGCTTGGAAAAGCAGTTGTGAGAAGCCACATGATCAATATCACCCAACATTACAGCCGCACCAAAGAGAAGCAGCTGTAGCCATCACATTAGGGGTGAGTTAACTGATTGTTTGACCAAATATAACAGGGTAATTTTCAAGTTGATAATTTGATAAATAGTTGAAAGTTTTGTGCAGCCCCCGAATGATGGGAAAAATTTACAAATGGCAGAACAGAGGTTCCCCACCCTGGGTTTATGGGATTGATGTCAGCTTGCATCAAGTCCTGGTGTTAGTCATGGCGAGGTATCTATCAATTACCCACCCCCATTACTAACCCAGTAATCGCCCCCAAAACAAAAAAGCACACATACACAAAAAAATAATTTGTTTCAATAAACACTCCTCGAAACTTTCCCTCGTTTATTCTTTAATAATAACAAAAAATCTCCCATGCAGCTCTGCCATAGTCCAGGGAATCTGCCAGAGTCCACTTAATCCGTAGTAGTCCAAAAAAGGATATCTGAAAAACAAAACACAAACATACATACACAGAGAAAGAAAACAAGACACTTACCCTCATTTACCAGTTTAATGAAAAGAAAAAAAAAATCCCAGCTGCTCCGACGTAGTCCAGGGAAGATTTTGATGAACCACGTCTACGGAGCATTGTTCTGACACTCTATATACTTTGTTTACAGGCAATTCTGGGTCACACTTCAGAGGCGCCAAGTCTCACACAGTGCAGAAGGGTGACATCAGTAACATTACTGCTGTTCAGGGTTGCTGGGTAACCAGGTCACTCTGGGTCATGCCGAGACCCAGTGGCTCTGAAGAATGGTGACATTAGTAAAGTTGCAGCTCAGAAGTGGCCCTCTAATGTGATTCACCATTTCTGAGGTGGATGCAGGCAGGTATTCTTAGGCTAGGAAGGGCCCATTAACCATGGACCTTCTGAGACTGATATTATCAGCTCTCAGCTGTCTGCTTTACCTTTGCTGGTTATAGAAAATGGAGGGACCCCACTTAGCTCTTCACAATTAATTATTTATTTGGTTAACAGCTGTAAAATGTATCTATTTTCTTACTTTTTTAGTTTTCAAATTTTTTTTTATTACCACGATGGACCACTAACATATACAGTGAAGGAAATAATTATTTGATACCTTGCTAATATTGTAAGTTTACCCACTGACAAAGCCATGAACAGTCTATAATTTGAAGGGTAGGTTAATTTTAACAGTGTGAACTATCCAAAATAAAATTCTGAAAATCACATTGTATAAATTCTATGAATTTATTTGCATTTTGCAGAGAGAAATAATTTTTTGATCCCTCTGGCAAACAAAACTTAATACTTCCTGGCAAAATCCTTGTTGGCAAGCACAGCAGTCAAACGTTTTTTGTAGTTGATGATGAGATTTTTGCACATGTCAGGAGGAATTTTGGTCCACTCCTCTTTGCAGATCATCGCTAAATTATTAACCCCTTTCCGTTTATTTTGGGGTGGTTTCCTTCGTCTGAGAGCTGAAACTTGTTATTTTTCCGTCAATCTTGCCATATAAGGGGTTATTTTTGCAGAATGAGTTGTACTTTTAAATAAAACCATGAGTTTTACCATATAATGTACTGAAAAATGGCAAAAAAAAATTTCCAAGTGCGGAAAAATTGCAAAAAGAATGCGATCGCACAGTTGTTTTGGGGATATGTTATTCACCTTGTTCACTATACGGTAAAACTAATGTGTCAGTGTGATGTCTCAAGTTGGTTTGAGTTCGTAGACACCAAACATGTATAGTTTAGTTTTATCTAAGGGGTTTAAAAAAAAATCACAAGTTTGTCCAAAAAAAGTGGGGCATTTCTTGCGCCATTTTCTGATACCCATAGTGTTCTCATTTCTGAACTCAGTGATGACTTATTTTTTTTGTCTCAAGTTGACGTCTTTAACATTACCATTTTTGCATGGAGACTACGTTTTGATCACCTGTTATTGCATTTTATGCAAAATTTTTGGTGGCTAAAAAACATAATTTTAGTGTTTGGATTTTTTTTTGCCGCTAAGCCGTTTACTGATCAGATTAATTGATTTTACAGTTTGATAAATTCTGAAAGCGACAATACCAAATGTGTGTATATTTTTTTTAACTCCTTAGTTTTCAATGGGGAGAATGGGGAGGGGTAATTTGAACTTTTAGATTTTTTAATTTTTTTTAATTTTTTGTTAATTTTTTAAAACTTTTTTTTTTATTTATTTTTTGTTTACTAGTCTCCCTAGGGATCATTTCATTCGCTTGTTCATTTCTGTAGATCAGAGCAGAATTGCTCTGATCTGCAGAAAAGCTGCTCTCCTCTCACACACAGCCCTCTGCTGGCTGTAAGAGGAACTGATTCATGATAGCTACAGGAGTCATCACATGACCCAGTGCTACAATGGCAACCAGTCACATGACTCCAAATGCCGCCGGGTAAGCGAATGTTTACTGCGACGCACTGTTACATGGCACTGTCACAATTTGACAGCGAGATGAAAGGGGTTAACAGGCGTGGGTGGATCGTGCATCCACTCATACCTGGGAGGCACACATGTCTGCTTGCTGCAGCCGGTGAGGATTACAGTGACACGATCCCTGACATATCCAGTATGCTATGTGTCATGAAGAGGTTAAGATTTTGAGGCTGTCGCTTGGCAACTCAGAGCTTCAGCTCCCTCCATAAGTTTTCTATGGGATTAAGGTCTGGAGACTGGCTAGGCCACTCCATGACCTTAATGTGCTTCTTCTTGAACCACTCCTTTGTTGCATTGGCTGTATGTTTTGGGTAATTGCCGTGCTGGAAGACCCAGCCACAACCCATTTTTAATGTCCTGGCAGAGGGAAGGAGGTAGGATTTTACGGTACATGGCTCCATCCATTGTCCCATGGACCACAGCACCTTCTACCAATCACTCTCAGAATCACCCAGGTGTTCATTGGAAAACTTCTGACGTCCCTGCACATGTGCCTTCTTGAGCAGAAGGACTTTGTGGGTACTGCAGGATTTTAAGCCATTACGGCGTAATTTATTATTAGTAATTTTCTTGGTGACAGTGGTCTCATCTGCCTTGATATCACTAACAAATTCCTCCTGTGTAGTTTTAGGCTGATCTCTCACCTTCTCATGATCCTGGATACCCTACGAGGTGAGATTTTACATGCTGCCCCAGATCGATGTCGATTGACAATCATTTTGTATTTCTACCCTTTTCTTACTATTGCAGTTGTCTCCTTCTCACCCAGCATCTTACTTATGGTTTTGTAGCCCATTCCAGTCTTGCGCAGGTCTATGATCTTGTCACTGACATCCTTAGAAAGATCTTTGATCTTGCCCATGTTGTAGAGGTTAGAGTCTGACTGATTAATGGCGTCTGTGGACAGGAGTCTTTTATACAGGTGACAATTTAAGACAGCGGTCTTTAATGCAGGTAACGAGTTGATTAGGAGTGTCTAAGTGGTCTGTAGGAGCCAGAACTCTTAATGGTTGGTAGGGGATCAAATACTTATTTCTCTGCAAAATGCAAATAAATTTATATAATTTATACAATGTGATTATCTGGATTTTATTTGGGATATTCTATCTCTCATTGTTAAAATTAACCTACCCTTAAAATTATAGACTGTTCATGTCTTTTTCAGTGGGAAAACTTACAAAATCAGGGAGGGATCAAATAATTATTTAATTCACTGTATTTACAAATGTATTCCTCTATATTTAACAAATATTTTTATATAGCAGAAACATTTTTTTTCAATGAAGGCTGGGCTGGTATCAGCAATTTGGATTGGCAGTGGCTTTTATTTTAATTTTTTCCTGTTTTTGTTTATTTCTTTTTCACTTTACCACATATTGTGTCCTTGATAAGGAGAAAGTCACATAAAATACTTTTTGGGGGTCATTTAAATACAGTGGAACCTTGGTTAACGAGAACAATCCGTTCTGGGACTGTGCTTGTTAACCAAGTTACTCGTTCAGCAAAGCAAGATTTCCCATAGGAAATCATTGCAATGCAGACAATTCGTTCCACAACTTGTTAAATGTCCCATTCTGGTCCCCTATTGTGCCATTCCACACATGCACAAACACACACAAACACGTACAAACATGCACAAACACACACAAACTAACACAAACACACACACACGCACATTATGCTCACCGTACCTTCCGTTCCATCGCCGGTCTCCTGGGACTTGCTGTACGCTGGTACGAGTTGTGTATCGTGTTACCATCGCGACGATGAATTGATGATGCCCTACAACTTAGTAATTCACTATTTTTCTCTATCTTGTTCCGTTTTCGAGATAAATGCTAACTCCGTTGTTTTCCACCAGGTGGTGCTATAGGTAGTTTGATTATGTAGCGCATGGATACTTTACTATACCTAGACACCACTTCTATGTCTATAGCTGCTACCGTTCTCAAGTTAATGGCGGTGGACAGGATATGGGTGGACACACTGTATATTTACACTATTGTTGAACTGTGGTGGCTTAAGCAGTTTGCTATAGATTAAATATTATCTTACTTGGATCACATTATATACATCCCAATGACAGCCATAGACTGACTACTGGTGTTTTAGATAAGAAGGAGCCCCATCCAATGGCTTCAGCAGAAAATTACATTTATTGAAGAGAAACAGAATAACACATGTCCCAGCAGCACTAGGGTCCAATGGAAACGCGAAGGTGCTACCATGCAGAAATCACAAAGCCAGTGCCACAACACCCAGTGATGGGAAGCGTGGCAAGAGGAACATGTCCAGTAACGGAGGTAACTACTTTGCTGTTCAAAAATGGTTTGAATAATGTACTGCAAGAGCTTCCAGAGCTTCAATAATGCTTCTTAAGGTTTTATAAAAGTAGCTGAGCTGTGAATGTATGTACTAAAACTCTGATATATTTTATGCAGTCATTTGGCCTCATATAGCATGTCTGAGGAAACATAGCTACTGGCACTAATATATCAGGTTACATCCAGAGCATCTGTACACATAGATACCTACATAACATTGAATGGCCATGTAAACAGGCAGAACATCTTGTTCTGTGTACACTTTTAACTCATAAAAGTCATTCAATGTTTAATCAAGCATTTCTTAAAGGGTTTTTCTACCTACGGAAGATCCCGACACCCTGGATGCAGTTTATTGAAAAAAACAAACTGAGCTTTTCTCACTCTTTTCGGGTTCACCACTGGATCTCCTATGCTGCTACTGGTGTCTGTTCTTGTCTGTAGTGCTGACATCACATCTAGAGAGCTGCAGCCAATCAGTGAGCTTAGAGGATCTGAGTGGCTCTTTCCGTGAATTCGGACAGAGCTGCTGAGCTCAGCTGTTGGCTGCAGCGCTGTTGTAGTGACCAGGGCGGATATATCATTAGTGTAACCTGTGCAGCCGTACGGGTGCACAATAGTTAAGGGGGCTAATTTCTACCTCCAGAGTAGTGGAATTGTGCACTTTGATGAGCTGCATATACTGTTCTTGCACAGGCGGCCTTCTCCTTTCTATGTCCACCAGTGGTAATGATGTTAGCACCAAAAGAGGTGGTGGAGGCTTAGCACCGGACCCCGGGAGTGTCAGTAATTTGTTTTGTAAAACAAACTGCATACAAGGATCAGGGATTTTCCAAAACCAGAAAACCCCCTTTAACAAAGCAATGTAATTGTAGACAGCTTTACTTTGACAAAACAGAAATGTCTTCTATTGTGACCCTAATCTGGGATGAATTTAATTACAGTTCATGTATTTAGTCTGGTTTAGGCCACAAATATTAAACAGTAAAAGTGTATCAGAGTTCACATGCTATTTGGTTTTTAAGTTATTTGAGACAAATACGTTCATATGGAATTCATCCGGAACAAAAATCTGCCTTTTAGACATGAGATATTTCTCCATGATACAAAAATCCATGGAAACACATACTGTCCATTTGCAAAATAGCCAACATATTTCTTAGATGTTAAGAGTAGACTAATCTATGTACAATTTTGTTTTAAAGGAACCTTGTTAGTATTTAGCTGCACAGGGACTGATCTATGACCTAACGCTGGCTGCTCAGTGTTTTATTGCTATGTAGTGTCTAAAGGTACTGTCACACATAACAAGATCGCTAGCGAGATCGCAGCTGAGTGACAGTTTCCGTGACGCAGTAGCGATCCCATTAAGGCCCCTTTACACAATGAAACTTTCTAGCGGTCCCACCAGCGATCCCAACCTGGCCGGGATCGCTACAAAGTCTCTGGTGAGTCGCTGGTGAGCTGTCAAACAGGCAAACCTGGAAAACGACGATACGGACCTGCAGAACAACCTAGCTAGTCATTGGGGACGTTGTAAAGCAGCTTTTTGAAAGGGAAATCGCTACCGAAGTCGCTGTAAAGGCCCCTTACACACTGAGACTTTCTAGCGATCATGCTGCACAGCGGGAAACAAAGGACCAAAGAATGGTCCTGAGAGATGTGTAGTGATCAGCAACTTCACAGCAGGGGCCAGGTCGCTGATAGGTTTCACACACTGCAATGTCGCTGGGGAGGTCGCTATTACGTCATAAAACCGGTGACGTTACAGCGATGTCGTTTGCAATGTTGCAGTGTGTAAAGGGGCCTTTAGCGATCTTGTTATGTGTGACACCTACCAGCAATCAGGTCCCTGCTGTGAAATCTCTAGTCGTTGCAGAAAGGTCCAGGCCATTTTCTTCAAAGGCGATGTCCTGCTGGGCAGGACACATCGCTGTGTTTGACACTGTGTGACAGGGTCACAGTGACTGCTGAGATCGTTATACAGGTCGCTACTGCGACCTGTATCTTTCCTGCATCGTTGGTAAGATCTGACTGTGTGACATCTCTGCGATCCCTATCAGGTCGCATCGTTTTCGGGATTGCTGGTAAGTCGTTGTGTGTGACTGGGCCTTAACATTGGACTCTGCAGACATCTTCCCAAGTAGATTCTCAAGTGGCTCCTGGTCTTCTGAATGTGCTTAGTATAATCTGTGAGATACGGCACAGACAAACCTTCCTCAGGCCTGAAACACACATCCGTGAAACACGTGCGTGTTTGGTCCGTTTCCGTGTATACTGGAGACACGGCCAAACGTGCACCAATGTTATTATATGATAAAAGCTCCACGAGCGTTTTTGATGCATGTCCGTTTGTCTGTGTCCGTGATCCGTACCTGTGTGCGTTTTGCACGGCAGCATGTCCGTTTTCTGCACGCAACACGCAGCACGGACCCAATGAAAGTCAATGGGTCTGTGCGCACGTCCGAGTGACACGGACGCATCTCTGTTTGCTCCCTGTACGTTTTGTGCTTTTTTCCTGTGATGTCGGTCTTTTTTCTTTTTCTGTTTCATTCTCTCCCTCAGTCCGTCGGTCGGTCTCTATGTCTGTCGGTCGGTCTCTCTGTCTTATCTGTCCCTCTAGCTGTCTGTCAGTCAGTTCCCCCCCCCTCTCTCATACTTACCGTTCCCCGATCTCCGGCGGGGCGCTGCACGGCTGTTATAAAAGCTTCGGCGGCTTTTACTATTTTGAAAAAGCCGGCCACCCATTAATCAATCTCGTATTCCCTGCTTTCCCCTCCCACCGGCGCCTGTGATTGGTTGCAGTCACACACGCCCACCACGCTGAGTGACAGCTGTCTCACTGCACCCAATCACAGCAGCCGGTGGGCGTGTCTATACTGTGCAGTAAAATAAATAAATAAATCAAAAAACCGGCGTGCGGTCCCCCCCCATTTTAATACCAGCCAGATAAAGCCATATGGCTGAAGGCTGGTATTCTCAGGATGGGGAGCCCCACGTTATGGGGAGCCCCCAGCCTAACAATATCGGTCAGCAGCCGCCCAGAATTTCCGCATACATTATATGCGATAGTTCTGGGACTCTACCCGGCTCTCCCCGATTTGCCCTGGTGCGTTGGCAAATCGGGGTAATAAGGAGTTATTAAGTCCTAGATTAATCATGTCAGGCGTCTCCCCGAGATACCTTCCAAGATTAATCTGTAAGTGACATTTAAAAAACACACACACCTGAAAAAATAATTTATTAGAAATAAAAAACACTAACAAAGTCCCTCATCACCAATGTATTAACCCTTACAAAGCCCTCCATGTCTGGCTTAATCCACGGACCAGAATACACCGCCGCTCCTGTCAGCTCCACGCAACAAATGAGGTGAGTAGCGCGATCAGCTGCTGTCAGTCAGGTAACTCGCGGCCACCGCTGGATCCAGCGGTGGCCGCGGGTAACCTCAGTGTCAGCTCAGCTGATCGCGCTACTCACCTCATTTGTTGCGTGGAGCTGACAGGAGTGGCGGTGTATTCTGCAGCTCCTCTCACCTGCATGTAGCAGAGCTGGAAGCGACGCTGGAGGTCCGTGGATTACGCCGGACATGGAGGGCTTTGTCGGGGTTAATAAATTGGTGATGAGGGACTTTGTTAGTGTTTTTTATTTCTAATAAATTATTTTTTTGGGTGTGTGTGTGTTTTTTAAATGTCACTTACAGATTAATCATGGAAGGTATCTCGGGGAGACGCCTAACATGATTAATCTAGGATTTAGTGGCAGCTATGGGCTGCCAATAACTCCTTATTACCCCGATTTGCCAACGCACCAGGGCAAATCGGGAAGAGCCGGGTACAGTCCCAGAACTGTCGCATATAATGTATGCGGCAATTCTGGGCGGCTGCTGACTGATATTGTTAGGCTGGGGGGCTCCCCATAACGTGGGGCTCCCCATCCTGAGAATACCAGCCTTCAGCCGTATGGCTTTATCTGGCTGGTATTAAAATGGGGGGGGGCCGCACGCCGGTTTTTTTAATTATTTATTTATTTATTTTACTGCACAGTATAGACACGCCCACCGGCTGCTGTGATTGGGTGCAGTGAGACAGCTGTCACTCAGTGTGGTGGGCGTGTGTGACTGCAACCAATCACAGGCGCCGGTGGGCGGGTAAAGCAGGGAATACGAGATTGATTAATGAGCGGCCGGCTTTTTCAAAATAGTAAAAGCCGCCGAAGTTTTTATAACAGCCGTGCAGCGCCGCGCCGGGGATCGGGGAACGGTAAGTATGAGAGACGGCTGCTCAATTCAGTCAGGGAATTAGCGGTCACCGGTGAGTCCTTCACGGGTGACCGCTGATCAGTACGCGGCACACAGACAGAGCCGCAGCATGACAATGAAGTCGGGTGAAGTTCGCCTGAGTTCATTCTCATCACGCAACTCTGTCTGCTGTCTGCCGACATGTATCAACGACATTGTGCATCACACACACACACGGAACATTTTACACGGACAACACACACACATGTCAGTTATTTCACTCACGCACACACGGACATTCCACACGCACATACGGTTAGCATACGGGATACACACGCTGGCCACACATACCATAAAAACGGACCTAAAAAACGGAAAACGGACCCGAAAAACGGCCCGTATCACACGTGCGTGGTTTTAACGGATGTGTGTTGGAGCCCTCAGACATAGTTCACACACGCTTGTGTCCTTGTTTTAAATTGCATGAAAAAACATCCTCAGTTTTTCAAGAGTTGATGGCATTTACTATGAAATTTTGAACACGTTTTTTTCTGGCATCTCTAAAGTCCTGTAAAGACGTTGTGTTAGAAAATTTTTTAATATATAGTATACACATAGTGTTATTTTTATGAAAGGTGTAGCATGCTGACATCTAAAATGGCACTAAAATATCCCAACACTAAATTTGTTTTTAGACAATGCATAGTGTGTTATAGACACATATAGTTAATATCTGACTGCAGCTTTCAGAGAAAGCAAAAGGATTAAAAAGAAAAGTAAAAGAAAAAACACCAAAACCACATATATAAGGACTCTGTCTCAACATCTACTACAAGCCATCAGGACAGATATCACTTACGGTACCTTGAGAAATCAACATTCTCTGTCACTAGTAAACTGGTTTTAGGAGTTTGGATTCACCTGGAGGATTAACATGCTCATTTTTCGAATTTCGGATCTATCCCCTAGATTAGTGCTTCAGTGTGAGGCTCATCAGCTGATGAACAATGGGTCACAGTGTGAGATGGTGAAACAGCCCCCATTGTTCATGGCCAGAAATATGTACCTGGTTAAAGATGTACATGGCAAGCCCCTGTTTCACCTCACAAGCATGCTTTAGATGTATATATTTGGTCACATAAATGTGGACATTGCATTTAGTGTATGTAACTTTACCACCTGCTTGCTGTCCGTAATGATGTGATAATACTTTATAAGGGACAAAAATGTCATTATTCAACCCAAGAGGCCACTGCTTTTCAGAATAGATGAAGGACTGCAATAGGTAGCTCAGATGGTGGCAGAGCTACAAGAGCTACAAGCTGATATAAAAATGTACATCACAGGAAGTAAAGTGGCGGCCATCTTGGGAGTAGTTGACCGTTGGTTGTTAATGAACACAGAGACAGAGGACGTGCAGAAGAGGGAAGAAATAATATTTGCGAGTAGAAATTTATCATCTTGAGAAGAGCTGTGACAGAGCGGAGCTGACCGTGACTGTATCTGAATCCTTACCAGATGGGAGAAAATTGCTGATAGGACACTGTCGTGAAGTATATAGGACGTTGCCAAGGAGACAAGACACAGTTATCAGCAGTATTGCTCATCTGGTGGAGACATATCCCATCTGACTGTGTACTTCAGACATATTGTCCAGAGCAAACCCGGGTCGGTACGATAACTAAGGCCCCCTGCACCTTCGCAGTGGGTAACCGTACACGCACCTCATACCAGTTTGGCTCCAGAATATTTTAGACTGAGTCATGACCTGTAGTTAGTTTAGGTAGGCATACTAACCCTGTCAGGCTCCAGTTACTGCACAATCATCATTTGGGACCACTGTTTTCACAACTACATCATCTAATTCTTCGCCATTGAGGCTTCTGTGGGGATCACAACGACCTCATACCTGGATGTTGCTAAGGCCTATCACGGAGTTTAAGCCATATTTGATTTCATCCAGGAGGAAGCTTGTGTTGAACATAATATGTGTTATTTATTTAAGTTTTTATTCTCTTCGCTAAGCAGCCGTTACATATAGTAAGTTGTTTGATCATTCAAAGTGAATCTTGGGAAGGATCCTCCATTAATGTGCACTGTATTTATATTGGGGCAGGGGAATAGTCAGTTGGGGGTTAGAGTAAATTTATCTTAAGTTTGTAAACTGTTGTGATGTACCGCGGGCGGCTTGTATTTCCCAGCCATCCAATTTTTTCATGTTTAAAGTTATTAATAGTAGTTGGCGGTTGGATTATCCAGTCACGCCTGTAGGTAACTCATAGTATATATATTGTAGTTGACACATATTGTAAGGCGCCACGCTGGATAGCACAAGGGTTTCAGCCTCTTTGCTGAGTGTCTGTGGATTTTCCCTGAGTGTTTTCCCATGTTTTGATTGCATTCATATCCAAATTGTAGTAAAGTACTTTCGTTAATTGATCTAGTTTTGGGGCCGTTTATTTCCTGTTTGTGACTTTGTTGTATACTAAAGAGCCCACCCCGGTACACAGCTTACAACTGAATGGCACACAGTAGGAACCACAATGATAATGAAAGGATAGTAAAGGGAGGGTAGAATAGCACTTAAGCACCTGCATCCCCATGGTGTTGAAAAGGGTTTTTTTGTTGGTTGTTTAGTTCTGCTTGTCTCCTCCTTCACATCTATTTTAACAATTTTTTTGTTCAAGCTTACCTGAGTTCATGGCGTGAGTGGCATAACAAATGGCATGCATAGGTTCTTGTATTACAGCTCCTGTTGAAATATGCCAAGCTGCTCCTTATTGGCTGTTGAAGATTCTGCCCAGCTCAGCAATATTTCTGGAGTGCTTAAAAGTGTTTTGGCAGTATTGCTGAATCATAGTTCCTCTCTGGGACACTGGCCCTTAAAGGAAATATGTCACCCATTTGCTACCTCGTCTGAGAGCAGTATAATGTAGAATAAGAGAACCTGATTCCAACGATGTATCACTTAGTTTAATAGGTGCAGCAGTTATGATACAACTAGAGTTCTTAAATGTAGCAATTAGCAACACTCATAAAGCTAGTCCTGCCCACACCACAGCTGTCTATTTGTAGAAGGGTGACTTCACTCTGTATGTAAATCTAAAGGTTTCATGTGCCATTGAATATGGTAAATGTATATGTTAATTCTATTGTTGTTAGTAGTAGAGCTGGGTTAGCGTACAGAGCTATATTAGATGGCCATCTAGTGGCCGGGTCAGAGTAGAGACAAACCCATGCCTGGAGCAGATGTTGGTCAGATAGAGTTAAGTCAATGGAAGGGAGGAGTGACATTTGGCAGAAGGCATGGTTAGCAGCCTTCAAGGGGTGCCAGTCCTAGATAGGGTTCAAGTAAGAGAAAACGTGGCCACGGTGTCAGGGCCAGTTAGGAAACCCTAAGGTAATCTTGAGAGGCCCGGAGCCTATGGCTCACCCTGTCGGGCTTAGAAAGTCATGCGACTTTAGAGAAAATGGGGCCCAGAAGCAGACGAAGGTGTGAGGAAGAGAGGGGAACGGAGATATAGACCTGGAAGCTTGAGGACGAGGTCCAAGTTAGTGGGGGGACAGGTCGAGAAAGAGTAACCCAGAACAATGATATCAGAACCGTGAGGAGTAAGGCCATGTCTGTCATAACAGTATGAAGAATAAACGCAACAAGTTTGGTTGTCAAGTGAACTCTGGTGTTACATGTATTACTATAAAACTATTTACTATTATTATCTATGGCGAATACCGGCAGTGGGCAGACTCAAGAAATCAGTAAGTGTCATGCACCACACCCGAAGTCACACCCATACACAGAGTCAACTTGACAAAGCAGCAGAATTCCCGTAAAGCCCAGCATCCGTGCCTTCTTTTATATTGACAGATGACTTGGTAAGAGGCAGCTATTCCCAGCAATGATAATGTCTTAGTGGTAAAATATTTATTGTAAGTGAAAATCTTCTAACGGATTCTCTTTAAAAAAGTACTCCCATGAAGATTTTTCTTTAATTTAATCTGTGTATATATTCTTGTAGCGTATTGTGTATATTAATATACTCCCCTACTGCTGCCTTCTCCAGTAGTGGCTTTTTCAATGTAACCAATGGATCATCAGAACGAGGCTACATACAGTAACTTACATTGGGAAAAGGACTTCCAGCTCATGCATAGCGTGAGCCAGATAATCTGAAGTGTGGCGACATCACTGAGGAGAGGACCTAAATGGCTCAGGAGTAGGAGGTGGTAGGTAAGTATATGAACACACTCACACTAGACTATGCTCCCATATACACAGGTTTAATGAAAAAAAACTTCATGGGAGGGCTTTTTAAACAGAAGAGCATCACTCCGCTCTCCTTCCCTAGACACAGTCTACTATATAAAGTACAGACCAAACGTTTGGACACACCTTCTCATTCAAAGAGTTTTCTTTATTTTCATGACTCTGAAAATTGTAGATTCACATTGAAGGCATCAAAACTATGAATTAACACATGTGGAATGAAATACTTAACAAAAAAGTGTGAAATAACTGAAAATATGTCTTATATTCTAGATTCTTCAAAGTAGCAATCTTTTGCTTTGATTACTGCTTTGCACACTCTTGGCATTTTCTTGATGAGATTCAAGAGGTAGTCACCGGAATTGGTTTTCACTTCACAGCTGTGCCCTGTCAGGTTTAATAAGTGGGATTTCTTGCCTTATAAATGGGGTGAGGTCCATCAGTTGTGTTGTGCAGAAGTCTAGTGGATACACAGCTGATAGTCCTACTGAATAGACTGTTAGAATTTGTATTATGGCAAGAAAAACGCAGCTAAGTAAAGAAAAACGAGTGGCCATCATTACTTTAAGAAATGAAGGTCAGTCAGTCCAAAAATTGGGAAGACTTTGAAAGTGTCCCAAAGTGCAGTGGCAAAAACCATCAAACGCTACAAAGAAACTTTCTCACATGAGGACGCCCCAGGAAAGGAAGACCAAGCGTCACCTCTGCTGCGGAGGATAAGTTTATCCAAGTCACCAGCCTCAGAAATCACAGGTTAACAGCAGCTCAGATTAGACACCAGGTCAATGCCACACAGAGTTCTAGCAGCAGACACATCTCTAGAACAATTGTTAAGAGGAGACTTTGTGCAGTAGGCCTTCATGGTAAAATAGCTGCTAGGAAACCACTGCTAAGGACAGGCAACAAGCAGAAGAGACTTGTTTTGGCTAAAGAACATAAGGAATGGACATTAGACCAGTGGAAATCTGTGCTTTGGTCTGATGAGTCCAAATTTGAAATCTTTGAATCCAACCACCATGTCTTTGTGCGACGCAGAAAAGGTGAACGGATGGATTATACATGCCTGGTTCCCACTGTGAAGCATGGAGGAGGAGGTGTGATGGTGTGGGGGTGCTTTGCTGGTAACACTGTTGGGTATTTATTCAAAATTGAAGGCATACTGAACCAGCATGGCTACCACAGCATCTTGCAGCGGCATCCTATTCCATCCGGTTTGCGTTTAGTTGGACCATCATTTATTTTTCAACAGGACAATGACCCCAAACACACCTCCAGGCTGTGTAAGGGCTATTTGACTAAGAAGGAGAGTGATGGGGTGCTACGCCAGATCACCTGGCCTCCACAGTCACCAGACCTAAACCCAATCGAGATGGTTTGGGGTGAGCTGGACTGCAGAGTGAAGGCAAAAGGGCCAACAAGTGCTAAGCATCTCTGGGAACTCCTTCAAGACTGTTGGAAGACCATTTCCGGTGACTACCTCTTGAAGCTAATCAAGAGAATGCCAAGTGTGTGCAAAGCAGTAATCAAAGCAAAATGTGGCTACTTTGAAGAACCTAGAATATAAGACATATTTTCAGTTGTTTCACACTTTTTTAAGTATTTCATTCCACATGAGTTAATTCATAGTTTTGATGCCTTCAATGTGAATCTACAATTTTCAGAGTCATAAAAATAAAGAAAACTCTTTGAATGAGAGGTGTGTCCAAACTTTTGGTCTGTACTGTATATAAAAAGTAATTTTATTTAACTGGTTATATACAGTATTTTGATGGTGATTGTATTGTATAAATGTTTATATGTTTACAGTTTACAATTTTTGGTTTGTATAACCCCTTAATAAAAGACCGCAGACATTTATTTATATATAACTTTGTTGTGGTGTCATGATTTAAATTGACACTAAAGTTATTTATTTGTGATGATGACAACTGCAGCACAGTGCTAATCCTGCACTACCATAATAGGAGGAATTTCTATCCAAGTGTGGAAATCCAAAACCCTGCAGCCAAAGACTTCACCCACTCTGAATTAGAACATTTTGACAAGACTGAGTTTCATAGCATGTATTCAATCAATAACATGATTGTAAGGTTAATAATAAAACTTTAAGTATAAAATCTTGAGCTTTAATTGATGCAAAGATGAATACAGCCCACATCAAAAACTACTACATCTAGTATTTTGTATAACCTCCATGATTTTTAAGGACAGCACCAAGTCCTCTAGCCATGGAATGAACAAGTCAGTGACATATTGTAACATCTATCTTTTTCCATTCCTCAAGAACGACCTCTTCTAGAGGCTGAATGCTGGATGGAGTGTGATGACAACTTGTCTCTTTTTCTAATTCCCCATAGGTGCTTTGGTTGGGTTCAGATGAGGGAGACAAATGTGGCCACTTAATCAGTTTCACCTTGTTCTCCTTCATAAATGCAAAAGATGTTGTTCTTGAAGAATGGAAAAAGATAAATGCCAACATTTTGGAGATTGTTCTTGTGTTTAATGAGGTAATTATTAAAATCTTACTTTTCAAAGGGGTGTACTCAGGGGTGGGATTCAGCCGCTTCTGTCCAGTTCGGGCGAACCGGTTGTTAAAATAGCAGCTGGTTCCCTGAACCGGCAAGAAATGGCTCCGGCGATCCGGTTCTCTGTATTTGCAGCGCCTCTGATGCCTTCAGGGTGCTACAAGGTTCTGCATCCCCCACAAGGATGCAGGGCTAACCCCCTAAGGATCCAGACACCCAGTGCCGGTAACACCAAAAACCCAGGTAATCCCAATTTTCCCCCAACAATCCCCCATACAATGGTACAGGGTCGGACCAATGGATGGACGCCTAAAAATGGAGCCAGTCCAGGCAACTAGTTGACCAGATGGGAGGGGCAGACTGTAGAGAGTAATCAGTTGAGAGTCGACAGTAGAGGAGTGAAGGTTGAAGCAAAGTGACATCCTGACTCGGGTTGACAGTGACCTGGTACCCAGGAGAGTAGTTGCTGGTGGAGAAGGGTGGAGTACTCCCAGAACTACGCACCAATGGGGTACAGGACCCTAAGACAGGAAAGTGCTTCAAGCCGACCTGTTAACACCTGCACAGCGAGGGGACCATCAAGGACCTCGCTGACCCTAAAGAATCTGAAGACTCAGTAGCAAAGGGAGAATCGGGGACAGAACCAGAGACTCCGACCCCACAGGGTTCATGCTACTGTCAGGTGGACAGAAGTGGACAAACCACCGGCAGGGACCCCCAGTTGCTCTACGCCATGGGGACCCATTTACCAGAGATAGGTGCAGGGGAAGAAGGTACCAGATTACTACACTGGCACTGGGATGAAGGGGAACTAAAGGTGAAACCAGCCGGCCTCGGGTAACCTGTTACCGCCTACCAGCAGTGAGTAAAAGCCAGTTGCACTATACCTCTGTGTGGACTACCTTCTTCCGATGCCCATCACAACACCCATCCTCTGGGGCCCGGCCCTGCTTGCGAAGGGCCTACCATCCAGGCTGCAATTACCACCAGCCCCAGTAGTGACATTCTGCAGCTGCAGCTCCACATATATTTAACCGCAACACCGCAAGTGGCGCCACGTATGAACACTAACCTAAATCCCCTGTAAATACACCACATTACAAAAAAGGCCCAGGGCACGGAACCGGGCAACGGCCGCCACCGTGACATTCCCAAGAGTGACACTGCCCAGGACAGAGTACCCCAAATTCCTGGGCGCGACACATTCACTTGTGTTTGTGTCTTTAAGACACTAACACAAATGAATCTCCGTACCTCCATACGCGCTGCACTTCCAGGTTCAGTGGAGCCTGTCTGCTCCTTGACCTGGCATGCAGTATGCCTGCAGAGTGCCGCGAAGGAGGACGAAAGACAGGAGAGGCTGCCGGTGGTTGGAGCAGGTAAGCGCTCAGTGAGCCGAAGATGCAGGGAGAGAAGAATCTGCAGGGGAGAGGAGGCCACATAAGATGAGAGCTATATGGGAAAAGGAGCGATATGGGACAAAATATGCAGGGGAAAAGGAGCACATGGGTAGAGATCTGCTGGGGAAAAAGGTCATGATAGGATCTGCTGGGGAAAAAGGCCATGATAGGATCTGCAGGGGAAAGAAGCCATGATGGGATCTGCAAAGGGAAAGAGGCCATAATGGGATGGGATCTGCAGGGGAAAGAGGCCATAATGGGATGGGATCTGCAGGGGAGAGAGGCCATAATGGGATGGGATCTTCAGGGGAAAAAGGCCATAATGGGATGTGATCTGCAGGGGAAAGAGGCCATAATGGGATGGGATCTGCTGGGGAAAGAGGCCATGATGGGATCTGCAGGGGAAAGAAGCCATGATGGGATCTGCAGGGGAAAAAGGCCATAATGGGATGGGATCTGCAGGGGAAAGAGGCCATAATTGGATGGGATCTGCAGGGGAGAGAGGCCAATTTGGGATGGGATCTGCAGGGGAAAGAGGCCATAATGGGATGGGATCTGCTGGGGAAAGATGCCATGATGGGATCTGCAGGGGAAAGAAGCCATGATGGTATCTGCAGGGGAGAGAGGCCATAATGGGATGGGATCTGCAGGGGAGAGAGGCCATAATTGGATGGGATCTGCAGGGGAGAGAGGTCATAATGGGATGGGATCTTCAGGGGAAAGAAGCCATAATGGGATGGGATCTGCTGGGGAAAGAGGCAATGATGGTATCTGCAGGGGAGAGAGGCCATAATGGGATGGGATCTGCAGGGGAAAGAGGCCATAATGGGATGGGATCTGCTGGGGAAAGATGAAATGATGGGATCTGCAGGGGAAAGAAGCCATGATGGTATCTGCAGGGGAAAGAGGCCATAATGGTATGGGATCTGCAGGGGAAAGAGGCCATGAATGGATCTGCAGGGGAAAGAAGCCATGATGGGATGGGATCTGCAGGGGAAAGAGGCCATAATGGGATGGGATCTCCAAGGGAAAATGGCCATAATGGGATGGGATCTGCTAGGGAAAGAGGCCATGATGGGATCTGAAGGGGAAAGAAGCCATGATGGGATCTCCATGGGAAAGAAGCCATAATGGGATGGGATCTGCTGGGGAAAGAGGCCATAATGGGATGGGATCTGCAGGGGAAAGAGACCATATGGGATGGCATCTCAAGGGGGAAAGGAGCCCTATGGGTTGGGATCTGCAGGGGAAAGAGACCACATGGGATGGGATCTGTAGGGGGAAAGGAGCCACATGGGATGGGATCTGCACTTGAAAAGCAGCCACATGGATTGGAGGTCACGTAAAATCAGGATCCTCAAGAGTAGTCAGGGAGCCAGATAAACCAAGAAGGCAGCAAGGTACAAAATCATCAGAAAGGAATAGCATCAAATAATAGACGAGGTCAAACAGGAAAATGCAATCAATCAGGAGAACAAAACCAGACATATTAAGGGAAGCACAAGCTATAGTTGGCAGCTTTCAGGAGTAAGCTGGAAGCTTTAGTAGCATGTGGTGCAGTAGTGTAGCTACCCAGGAGAGAAGAAGGGGAGGTCGACCTGGGCCCCAGACCTGGAGGGCTGAATTGGAGGAATTCACCGTATGAGTGCTGCAAGGGCCAAGGAGAACTAATCAGCTCCTGCCCAGACGGAAGACCATGCTTGGTCTGCTATTGGTAAAGGACCTATGAAGATGTCGTGCACATGTGACCCATGTGGAATGAGCCACAGAGTTTTGCCTGGTGGCCAAGAAGCATCGGGGGGTAAAGGAGAAGCTTGTGGAGATGTGGACACTTGTGACAGGTAATGAGGGGACCTGGAGGGTGAAGGGTGAGTGGCATATCAGGGATGCAGACTGTGACAGAAGGGTGTTTGAGAGAGGGGTAAGAGGGTGCAGGGTGAGTGGTATATGGGGGGCACTGAGCAGAGTGTGTGAGATGGGGGTGCAGGATGTGTGGGATACAAGATTTCTCCCGTGCATCCCCCATACTCTGGAGTGCTCTACCTCAGCACATCAGACTCTCACTTACCGTGGAAAGCTTCAAGAGGAACCTCAAGACCCACCTCTTCCAACAAGCCTACAACCTACAATAGCCCTCAGTCCAGTAGACCCCTGCTCAACCAGCTCTGTCCTCACCTATTGTACCATCACCCATTCCCTGTAGACTGTGATCCCTCGCGGGCAGGGTCCTCTCTCCTCCTGTACCAGTCTGTTTTTTACTGTTAATGATTGTTGTACGTATACCCTCTTTCACTTGTAAAGGGCCATGGAATAATTGGCACTATAATAATAAATAATAATAATAATATGTGATATGGGGGTGCAGGGTATGTGAGATATGGATGTGTCGGGTGTGTGGGATATAGGGGTGCAGGGCCTGTAGGGGATATTGGATTGTAAGGTTTGAGTGATATAGGGTGCCATTTCATCTTTAAACAGGGATAAAAGTGTCTTCTCCAGTATAAACGTTCAGCTTTCTTCTTATCTGCGGGGTTCCAGGTGTACCATGGGTCAGACCCCCTGAGATCAATAAATTATCACCTGTCCTGCAGAAGGTGATAACTTTTTTCACTATTGATCCCCTTTGATGCCAAACACTTTAAATGTATATAATAATTATGGGGTGGTACATTAGATGTCCACGAGCCCCCTGTATTTAACAGTTGTTACTTCACTCTAATGTAGAGAACGCCTAACAGCTATTGCATATACGGTAGCTGTACTGTGGGCCAATAGAGTCAACTAAGCACCCCAGTCTAATCTTGCTAGTAGTCTGTGAATGATATAAATATTGATAGGGGGAGAGAAATAGATGTGTCAGCAGCAGCAGTGCCAGATTCAGTATGACTGATGAGTGATATAATGTAACTGACATCTGTGCCGCTGCATATGAATTCCAATTACACCTTTTTTTCTTAATGCTTAATGTAAGACAGCACAATAAATTTTACACAGAAAAAATACTGAAATTAGTGTCAGATGGTGTACTTGCATGTCACTGTATTGAGTTTTTGATTTAGCTTTTTTATACAATTGGATATGTAAAGGGGAGGGAGAGAGAATTGTGTTTTTTTTTGTTTTGTTTTTTTTTTTTAAATACAAAAGAAAATTCCCCCCAATCATACAATTAACTGGAACTGTCTACCTGGCAAAGTGTGCATCTTCCAAATATTTTTTACACATTTGTTCTACTAGTCAAATTTGACATCTGTTCATGCTTCACCAATACAACAACCTGCAGCAGGTACTGGCTTGTTGGTCATGTGCCTACTTAGCATTTATTTTTTATTCATTTTCAGGAGTTTATTTTTTTGAAATAATAGAAACAAAAATGTAAAAAATGTTGACTTTGTACTGTGCATGTCTGTTTTTGCGCACTCCTGTTATACCACCACACTTAGGGTACTTTCACACTTGCGTTATTTTCCTTCCGTTACAATCCGCCCTTTTGGGAAACAGCGGAATCCGTTAACGGATTCCGCTGTTTCCCATAGACTTGTATGGGTAACGGATTGTACCAAAAGGAGCTGCGTTGCTTCCGCTGGGCGACGCTCCGTTGCTTCCGCCCAGCGGGAGGAACGCAGCATGTAACGTTATTTTGAGCAGCGGAATCCTCTGGATTTCACTGCGCATGCTCTTTTTTTTTTTTTTTTTAAATCAAACTTTATTTTGGCTCGCGGTGGCCGAACGTTCAGCTGAGCGCCCGGCCGTCGGCAAGCGACAGCGCTCAGCTGAATGACCGGCCACCAGCATGCCCGGCCGCCGGCAAGTCACAGCGCTCAGCTGAGCGCCCGCCCGCCGGCATGCCCGGGCGCCGGCAAGTGACAGCGATCAGCTGATCACCCGGCGGCCGGCTGCAGGGAGCGATCAGCTGATCACCCGGCGGGCGGGAGCGATCAGCTGATCACCCGGCGGCTGGCTACTGGGAGCATTCAGCTGATCACCCAGCGGCCGGCTGCAGGGAACGATCAGCTGATCGTTCACTATAGTCTGCCGCTGGTAAAACCGGGAAAAAAAAAAAAAAAAAATCAAAACGAATTGCGTTGTTTTGCAGCATCCGTTGCATCCGTTGTGTCACTATATGCAACACATCCGTTGCATCCGTTACACAACGCAATGCAACGGATACCGTTCAACGCAAGTGTGAAAGTAGCCTTACAGTTAGGTCCAGAAATATTTGGACAGTGACACAATTTTCGCGAGTTGGGCTCTGCATGCCACCACATTGGATTTGAAATTAAACCTCTACAACAGAATTCAAGTGCAGATTGTAACGTTTAATTTGAAGGTTTGAACAAAAATATCTGATAGAAATTGTAGGAATTGTACACATTTCTTTACAAACACTCCACATTTTAGGAGGTCAAAAGTAATTGGACAAATAAACCAAACCCAAACAAAATATTTTTATTTTCAATATTTTGTTGCGAATCCTTTGGAGGCAATCACTGCCTTAAGTCTGGAACCCATGGACATCACCAAACGCTGGGTTTCCTCCTTCTTAATGCTTTGCCAGGCCTTTACAGCCGCAGCCTTCAGGTCTTGCTTGTTTGTGGGTCTTTCCGTCTTAAGTCTGGATTTGAGCAAGTGAAATGCATGCTCAATTGGGTTAAGATCTGGTGATTGACTTGGCCATTGCAGAATGTTCCACTTTTTTGCACTCATGAACTCCTGGGTAGCTTTGGCTGTATGCTTGGGGTCATTGTCCATCTGTACTATGAAGCGCCGTCCGATCAACTTTGCGGCATTTGGCTGAATCTGGGCTGAAAGTATATCCTGGTACACTTCAGAATTCATCCGGCTACTCTTGTCTGCTGTTATGTCATCAATAAACACAAGTGACCCAGTGCCATTGAAAGCCATGCATGCCCATGCCATCACGTTGCCTCCACCATGTTTTACAGAGGATGTGGTGTGCCTTGGATCATGTGCCGTTCCCTTTCTTCTCCAAACTTTTTTCTTCCCATCATTCTGGTACAGGTTGATCTTTGTCTCATCTGTCCATAGAATACTTTTCCAGAACTGAGCTGGCTTCATGAGGTGTTTTTCAGCAAATTTAACTCTGGCCTGTCTATTTTTGGAATTGATGAATGGTTTGCATCTAGATGTGAACCCTTTGTATTTACTTTCATGGAGTCTTCTCTTTACTGTTGACTTAGAGACAGATACACCTACTTCACTGAGAGTGTTCTGGACTTCAGTTGATGTTGTGAACGGGTTCTTCTTCACCAAAGAAAGTATGCGGCGATCATCCACCACTGTTGTCATCCGTGGACGCCCAGGCCTTTTTGAGTTCCCAAGCTCACCAGTCAATTCCTTTTTTCTCAGAATGTACCCGACTGTTGATTTTGCTACTCCAAGCATGTCTGCTATCTCTTTGATGGATTTTTTCTTTTTTTTCAGCCTCAGGATGTTCTGCTTCACCTCAATTGAGAGTTCCTTAGACCGCATGTTGTCTGGTCACAGCAACAGCTTCCAAATGCAAAACCACACACCTGTAATCAACCCCAGACCTTTTAACTACTTCATTGATTACAGGTTAACGAGGGAGACGCCTTCAGAGTTAATTGCAGCCCTTAGAGTCCCTTGTCCAATTACTTTTGGTCCCTTGAAAAAGAGGAGGCTATGCATTACAGAGCTATGATTCCTAAACCCTTTCTCCGATTTGGATGTGAAAACTCTCATATTGCAGCTGGGAGTGTGCACTTTCAGCCCATATTATATATATAATTGTATTTCTGAACATGTTTTTGTAAACAGCTAAAATAACAAAACTTGTGTCACTGTCCAAATATTTCTGGCCCTGACTGTATAATTCTGCCTGCTGCCACATTTAGCTTTCAGTATATGTATTTACATATTGTCCTAGGAGACCTTAGAGTGCTATACACATCTTTTCAAGCAGTTAGATTACTTGCAATTCATGTTGTATTTTGGAAAAATTCAAGTTTCAAATGAGTTAATCCTCTCTATACATGATGCCATTGAGTCTCAAGAAAGGTGATACAGGTGATCACCGGCAGATACAGCACCGACTTGCAGTACTGGAAATGATCCTGCAGGTAAGTATAGCATTTTTTTAATTTTATGCTGTAGTTTGGCACAACTCAGAATGGATTGTCCAGTAGTAGACAACCCCCCTAATATTATTAAATACTAATTTCTATGTACCCAGAAATCGCCTACATAATCTACAACATGCCTTGGAAAATGAAACAATTATGGATTTTTGAATGCCGGGAAATGAGAATCAAAAAATGTATCATCCTTAAGACCAAAATTGGTCTTATCCTGAAGAACTTAAACATCTACTGGAAATTAAGCCTCCCTACTGCATGATAGGAAATAAAAACACGGAAAAGAAGAAAATGAAAGGAATTTCCCAGAAATATGACCCTTTTCCATGATGATTTTACATACTCCAAGGACTATACTTTAAAAAGGCTCTACTAATTATTGGCCATGACCTACCTCATTAACGTTTTCAAGGCCAAAGGTTATTAAAACGTTTTCTAAGAATGCATTCTAAAGTTGGGACATAAAGGCTTTTCTTACAGTATAAAAATTAGATTATTGGTTTGTCATTGTACCTTGAGATGTAGTTAGTAAAGCCAATTAAATGTACCATACATATAAAGTAATAGTATGTAAAATACGTCTGCTATACTTAAATGCAGTATGTACAGTTTGTGATATAATGTAGGCATTACAGAGTCTTTTGGAGTTTGGGAGAAAACAGAAGTATCTGGAGGAATCCTACGCAAACACAGGGAGAACATATATATCTCCTTGCAGATGTTGTAGGATCAAGTTGCATCAATGACAGATTCAGCTTAGCCCTCTGCACCTTTAAATTAAATCAGCCTTGACAAATATAGGTTGCAGTCTTATATCTACATTCAAGACAATTAAAAAAAACATCTACAGAGCGTGAAATAAGTATTTAACACGTCACCAATTTTCTAAGTAAATATATTTCTAAAGGTGCTATTGATATTATTTCTCTCCAGATGATGATAACAACAAAGTCAAACCACACGGGCAAAGTATGCAAACAATAAATGTCCAGAAATGCAATTCAGTGATGTGTAGTGATGATAAATTACACAGGAAAAAAGTATTGAACACATGAAGAAAGAAAGGTGCAAAATGTCATGCAAAGTCATGACACCAGCTGAAACCTATCAGTAATTAGAAAGCAATCCTGCCACTTAGTGAAAAATAATATCAGCTGGTTCAACTGATGATATATAAAAACGTGTCTTATTACCAAGGTGCCACACAAGAAACATTTCATGGTAGGTAAAAGCAGTGAGCTGTCTCAAAACTTTTTCAACCTTATTGCTAGAAAGCATACTAATGACATTGGTTACAGAAGAATTAACAGAATCTAAACTACTGAAGGCTCCACTGAACACTGCTGGAGCCATAATCCAGAAGTGGGAAAAACATAATTTCACTATAAACTGGCCACAACCAGGTATTCTCCACAAGATTTCAGATACAGTAGTGAAAATAATTATCAGAATAGTTGTTGAAGAGCCAAGAACAACCTGTGGAGAGCTATAGAAAGACCTGGAATCTACAGATACAATTGTTTCAAAGAAAACAATAAGTAATACACCCAATCTCCATGGCCTTTATGCACGCTCACCTCACAAGACTCCATTTCTAAACAAAAAGCATGTTCAAGTGCGCTTAAAGTTTGCTCAACATTATTTATACAAGCCTGTGAAATACTGGGAGAATTTAGTCTGGTTAGAAGAGTCTAAAATTGAACTCTTTGGATCATAGAATACACACCATGTTTGGAGGCAAAATGGCACTGCATATCCCCCTAAAACACCATGTCAACAGTGAACTTTGGAGATGGGAACATCATGGTTTCAGTCTGTTTTTCAGCACATAGCACTGGCAAACGTCTTATTGAAGGAAGGGTAAATTTACAAATGTACAAAGGCATTCTTTATAATAATCTATTGCCATGAATGATGAAGAGGAAATGAGGGTGGACATTTTAGCAAGACAATGATCCCATACACACAGACAAGAAAACTCTAAATTGGTTTCATAGAAAAAATAAAGCTCCTAGAATGGGTCAGCCAATCACCTGACCTGAATCCAATGGAAAATTTATAGTCGGAATTAATCTTCAGGATTTAAAGTGTTTGTGTGGAAGAATGAGTCAAAATCCCACCTGAGCAATGCAAGCAACTAGTTTCTCCATACAGGAGGCATCTTGAAGCTGTCATCACCAACAAATGCTTTTGTATGAAGTATTAAATAAATTTCAGCAAACCTGTTCAATACTTTTTCCCTGCATCTTTTCTCATTTACACATCACTAAATTTGTGTACATCTATTTTTTTTTTTTTTCGTTTCTTTGCCTGTGTGGATTGGATGGGTTGTTACAGGCAACTGTTGATGAATTCATGTCAATAGCACGTTTAGAAATATATTTACTTAAAAAAATTGGTGACGACTTTAATACTTATTTCACCAGCTGTAAATCTGATATCACTGTAATTGCACTGACCTGAGGAATAAAGCCACATTATCACTAATATTGCGCTGTGAATGGCGTAAAAAACAAAACCAATTCTTAATCTGCTGTTGATTTGTTAATGCTTCCACCCAAAGATCGCAGTAAAGGGTGCTTTACACGCTGCGTCATCGCTAACGATATATCGTTGGGGTCACATTGTTAGTGATGCACATCCGGCATCATTACCGCCATCGCAGCGTGTGACACCTAGGAGCGACGATCAACGATCGCAAGAACGTCAAAAATCGTTGATCATTGACACGTCGTTCCTTTTCATAATCATAATATCGTTGGTGGTGCATGCCGCTGGTTGTTCGTCATTCCTGCGGCATCACATATCGCTATGTGTGACACCGCATGAACAACGAACATCTCCATACCTGTGTCCACCGGCAATGAGGAATGAAGGAGGTGGGCGGGATGTTCTGCCCGCTCATCTCCGCCCCTCCGCTTCTATTGGACAGCTGCCGTGTGACGTCGCTGTGACGCCGCAAGAACCGCCCCCTTAGAAAGGAGGCGGTTTGCCGGCCAGAGCAATGTCGCAGGGAGGGGGTAAGTCCGTGTGACCGGTGTAAGCGATGTTGTGCGCCACAGGCAGTGATTTTCCCGTGACGCACAACCGACGGGGGAGGGTACGCTCGCTAGCGATATCGATAACGATATCGCAGCGTGTAAAGTGCCCTTAAGGCTCAGCTCACATTTATCCTGCGGTCTAAGGCTATGTTCACACAGTGCATCTTTTCTAACGACAAAGATCCAGCGTTTTTGGTGACAAAGAAAAGCACAAAAAAAGCACAAAAAACGCACCTGTGGCAAAAATGCATCAAAAAACGCATGTGTTTTGCCGCATTTTTACTGTATTTTGCCCAATGCGTTTTTCAAGTCAAATCGATTGACTGGAAGGGCAATTCCATAAGAATCGATGGGCTTCATGGGATATTACACTTTGGATTACGTCAAAACTATTAGGATTTATTTTAAAGCAATACATTGGAGAACAAGTGTGTGTTGGGGAGTCTTTTGTCTCGATTGGATTATGTTGAATCTTCCAAGATTTTTTTAAAGTAGTAAATTGGTGAACACTTTTCTCCCCATGTCTGTCTGTTTTAACTCTTTACTTGCTGGATTAGCAATGGAGTTGTCTGATAGACATCTATCTATTACTAGCCTCTGGGCTTGATGTCAGTTTTCAATTCACAGCTGACATCAACCCCACAAGTATAACCCTGATTGCCAATGTGCCAGGGCAAATGGGAAGATCAAGGTAAAGCACCAGATTTGACGGATCTAATGTGATGCACCAGTTCTGGCGTGGCTGCGGGTTGCTATTGTTAGGCTAGGAAGGGCCATATAACCATGGTCCTTCCCACCCTGATAATAGGAGCCCTCAGCTGTCTGCTTTACCTTGTCTGGTTATGAAAAAAATAGGGGGATCCCCAACATTGTTATATAATTAGTTATTTAAATAATAAAAAAAAATGTAGTGGCATTCCCTCTCTCTTTGATAATCAACTAAGATAAAGCAGACAGCTAAGGGTTTTACCTGCATTGTTTATCAAAAATAGGCTGGAGTCCATGCCTCTTTTTATTTTTTATTCCATATCCACATGTTTGCAGGACAATTGTCCCCATTTTTCTTCCTTTTGCAGCCCCAGCCTTTACTATGACAATTCTACAGCCATTTTACAGCACAGAAGTTTGGGGTCCCATTGATTTATATAGGGTTCAAGGTGAGGGGTGACGTTAGGGTCAGCTCTAGGTTCTGAACCAAATTTTTAACTAAAGTTTGGCTGAACCCTATACATGCAGTAGATTAGTTTCTGTCGCAAGATATGGACCATCAGATTTAAGTTTATATGTTTTCTAAACCTTTGGGTAGCTTCCACTTTGTACAGTGTCCTATTCTAAAATGTATCACATGCTGGTTTTACATTTGAATGAAATTACTAGTAAATAATCTTGTCTTATCTTTTTCTGGCTACATAGCACTAATATATACTGTACCTTTTATTTTTTTACCTTTATGTAATATGCGCTGTACATGCAAGGCCAGCATCCCTGCTGTTAATTTGGCGTTGTGGTGTCAATACACATATTTCTGTGGTCAAACGATAATTTTTTCATTTTCTATTTCAAATATAAAAAGGTTATCCAGAGCATGGGTGAAGTTCTGAAAGAGTTGTTTGAGTTGTAAGCAAGATTAGAACAAAAAAAAAATGTGTATGATGGACCGGAAATTATATGTGCAAATATATAAGAAGATAAGAGTACAGAAGGGATAGGTTAAGGATGGTGTTGTAAGTTTTGGTTTTAGATTTAGATCTTGTAGGTAAAACATTGTTATGAGTTTTAATTAAGGGGTTACCTTCGCAATTTTGATATTTTTATGTTTCAATATTTTTTTCAAATGTAATTTTTAGATCTGAGACAAATCTGACACTGGAAGAGACCACAACAGACACAGATATTTCTAACCTTGTTACTAACATTTTTCTGTTGAAGACCAGACACCTGTAGACAATGAAGAGTAGAGTTGAGCGTGGTTCGCGGTTCTCCAGTTCGCGGTTCGAGTGATTTTGGGGGCTGTTCTAGATCCAACTAGAACTCAAGCTTTTTGCTAAAGCTCGATAGTTCTAGTTACGTTCGAGAACGGTTCTAGCAGCAAAAAGCCAAGCTAATTCCTAGCTGGCTTTCCGCTGTAATAGTGTAAGTCACTCTGTGACTCACACTATTATGAAATTTCAGCGTATAGTGTGCGGGAACAGAGCATTCAGATCACTGCTGCTGGGATAATGGCAATCGCCATTTTTTTTTTTCCTTGTCTTCCTTCCCTAAGCGCGCGCGTGTAGTGGGGTGGGCCAGCATGTCAGCCAATCCCAGACACACACACAGCTAAGTGGACTTTTAGCCAGAGAAGCAATGGCATGTGTGATAGGATGTCCATGTCACATGTCCCTGCATTATAAAAACGGGTCTCTGCCCGTCCGGACGCCATTATCTCTTCTGCGTCTGGGTGTCAGTCACCGCTGGCGTAGCTCCTGTCTCCGATACTGCTGTGTACGCTCTACACACAGCGCTATACAGAATAGGGATAGAAGTTTCTATTAGCGCTTGTAAGGGCTAATAACAGCAGGCTCAGAGCCATAGGTGACAGTCAGGTCCGTGGAAACAGATTTTAACAGCTACAGATAACAGCGTCTGTGTAGCTAAGGTCAGGGACTTCCTCACTGCATTTCCACATTAGGAGGGATAGAAAGTGAGGCTTCCTTTCTTGTACACTGACCCACAACCCTGCCACTGTACCCTCCTGCCCTTTGCACACTCAAACTCATTGTTACTAAGCCATTATACTAGCAAACACTGAGTAAACTTAGTGGCATCCTAAAAGTGGCTGTTGGACTTCCATTAGTGTCCCACTAGTGCAAATCTATTTGCAGCACCTCTGCATTGCACACTCAAACTCATTGTTACTAAGCCATTATACTAGCAAACACTGAGTAAACTTAGTGGCATCCTAAAAGTGGCTGTTGGACTTCCATTAGTGTCCCACTTGTGCAAATCTATTTGCAGTACCTCTGCATTGCACACTCAAACTCATTGTTACTAAGCCATTATACTAGCAAACACTGAGTAAACTTAGTGGCATCCTAAAAGTGGCTGTTGGACTTCCATTAGTGTCCCACTAGTGCAAATCTATTTGCAGCACCACTGCATTGCACACTCAAGCTCATTGTTACTAAGCCATTATACTAGCAAACACTGAGTAAACTTAGTGGCATCCTAAAAGTGGCTGTAGGACTTCCATTAGTGTCCCACTGGTGCAAAGCTATTTGCAGCACCACTGCATTGCACACTCAAACTCATTGTTACTAAGCCATTATACTAGCAAACACTGAGTAAACTTAGTGGCATCCTAAAAGTGGCTGTTGGACTTCCATTAGTGTCCCACTAGTGCAAATCTATTTGCAGCACCTCTGCATTGCACACTCAAACTCATTATTACTAAGCCATTATACTAGCAAACTATGCTGCCATTTTAAGGGCCATAGTTGCATTGTCAGGGATAGTTATTGTTGTTTATTCTGCTGTTAATAAAGCTAGACCACCGCTGCAATCTACACCACCTCTCAATTTTTACTACCACATTTTAAGTGCACAATCTTGTCGCAATCAAAATGAGTGGCAAAATGACAGATGCTGGTGGAAAGGGGAAGAGGCGTGTTGGAAAAGGAAAAAAAGGGTTTGTCCATGGGGAAGGTGGCAAAGCTCCATTAACATCTGCTGATGATAGACCATCTTCCAGCAAAAGTAAGATGTCTACTACTTACCGTGGACAATCCGATGTGCTCCCTTTTTTACGGACACGAACAACTGGAACAAGGTAGATGATGGCCAAAAAAAGAAAATGCTTGAATGGATCTCAAGTTGTCCAACAAGTGCCCTCTTTGCCACCTCAACTACCGCATCCAAAAAACACCAGTCCTCTGAGTTGTCATCCCAATCACACTTGCTTTCTCCCAGCCCTGAAGTCTCCATCCGCCCTGCACAGTATGGTGGAACTGAGATGGCTGAGTCTGCAGAGCTGTTCAGTCACAGTATAGCCTGGGAATCAGAGGTCTGCTCCCAAGCTACAGTGAGTACAGACCAGGAAATGGTCTGCAGTGATGCCCAGAACCTTTGTGACTCTGATTCAGGCCGTGAGGACCAAGTTTCTGAGCATAATGTTGACCCTTATTCACAAACTGTAACACCTGTTGTTATAGACAATGAGGAACATACTGATGACGATGAGACGCAGATACCAGATTGGGATGACAACTTAAATATTGGTTCACGTCAGGAAGAGGCTCGGTCTGAGGGTGAGGGTAGTGCAAACACAACGCTTGATGAGAAAGTTCTAGATCCCACCTACTGTCAACCCACAGTCAGGCTCTCGAGGAGGTCAACGGAGGCGGTGGAGGAGGATGCTACTGACGACAAAGTTACCTTGTGCCTTCCTGGACAGAGGAGTAGTACTGGTAGCACGTCTACAACTGCATCCTCAGCCACCACTCTGCCTCTGAGCACTAGTCGGGGGGGCTCAGCAGGTCGCATGCCCTCTAAGCCTTGCCTAGCCTGGATCTTTTTTGACATAGAAAAAGATCGCCCAAATCATGTGATATGTAAATTTTGTCGTGATTCTGTTAGTAGAGGGCAAAACCTCAGCAGTTTGACAACTTCTTCCATGAATCGTCACATGAATAAATATCATATGTCCCAGTGGGAAGCTCACTGTGCTGCAATGTGGTCTAGTTGAGTGAACCATCCACCGCCTGCCCCTTCAAGTGCATCCGCGCGCTCTTCATCTTCTAGGACTGTGGGGACAGCTGTCACACCTGGTTTTCCACACACAACTTCCACCACTGTAACCGCAACAGGCAGTTTGCTTGGTAGGTCGTCATTTGGTTTGGAAGGGAAAACAAGTGCGTGTGTACAGCTCTCTCAGACATCGATAGCATCAACGTTGGATGAAGGCAACATCATGTCTACGCCTGCACTTTCCTCACAAACCTGCATTTTTTCATGGACACCCTACTCACCACCGTCTACACACAGCAGCCAGATCTCTGTCCCTCAGATGTGGACAAATAAAAGGCCATTTCCTGCGACCCATGACAAAGCTAAGAGGTTGACTTTGTCCCTCTGTAAGCTCTTGGCTACCAAAATGCTGCCTTTCCGCCTGGTGGACACACAGGATTTTAGAGACCTTATGTGTTACGAGGGGGACCCGGGGAAGCGTGCCAAGATGGGAAATGGACAGCTTCCGCCGGTCAAGGTCCACTGTGCGGTGTAAGGGACCGCTGCTATGGTCAGGAAAGAGTCAGCGGGTTGCTGCTAGTGATCGTCTGGAACGTCACAGACGATCTATGTACACCGATCCGCCCTAACCCGTGAGGGTTGTATGGCTCGGGGCTTCTCGTACGGTGTACCTGTTGCACGGGGACGCACAGAGGTGCCTACACATGTGTGCCAGCGGGAGTCACAGGAATATGGCACGGGGGTAGCACAGAGGTGCCCACGCACGTGTGCTTCAGAAACCAAGTGAGTCCGACAGAGACTCGAGGAGCTCACCTGGGACAGGAACACAGCCTGCTAAACGGGATACTGCCGGAGCAGCAAGGCAGGGGCAAGACCTGCAAACTAGGTGCTGCCTGAGCAGCAAGGGCAAAGCCCACAAAAGACAATAATGCCTAAGCAGTGGCGTGGCAGCACGCTGCCAGACATCCAAACATAGAAGGACGGTCACGCGCCGCCATGATGGCAGGGGGAGCTTTTAAGGAGGTGTAGCTCCACCCAAGGGCGGGCGCGAGACGGGCGTGACCCAATCAGGATTCGTGACGTCCTGGCCCAGCCAGTCAGGATTCAGCACATCAGGTATAAACCTCAATTATCAATTAGAAGAAGGATTCAGCACATCACCAGCCTCGTCATCGGGCCGTGTGATATCAGTGAGCAAATCAGAAGACGTCACATGGAGCACATGCTCATCTTCCTGCCTCTGGGTCATAAAGGCGGGATCCCCGGTTTCACAATGTGCAGAGACATGGGAAGTCTTGCTGCTTCCCTGAGCATCTATTCTTTGCACACTGCGCAACCTCCCAGAGCCTCCGTGATGCTGAGCAGGAGAGCTCGTGGCAGGCAAGGGATGGGAGACCGCTCCATTCCTTGCATGGGGAGAACCACTAGGTGTCACCCTTCTGCTGTGTCTCTGAGGAGGCAACTCCTGCAGACTGCGCAGTCTCCCAGACCTTTGGCGCTGCTGAGCAGGAGGGCTCGTGGCAGACAAGGAATGGGGGACCACCTAATTCCTTGGAATAAGAGAGCCACGACGTGTAACACTTATGTCTGTCGCTGTGCCCCAATACCAAATGCCCAGTCGCCACTACTTCTCTAAGAAAGGTGTGCCTGCGCTACACCAGCATGTCGCACACAACATCACCGCTTCCTTGAGAAACTCTGTGTGTGAACGGGTGCATTTCACCACCGATACTTGGACCAGTAAGCATGGACAGGGACGTTACATGTCGCTGACTGGGCACTGGGTAACTATGGTGATAGATGGTGAAGGGTCTGCTGCACAAGTCTTGCCGTCCTCACGACTTGTGTGTCAATCCTCTGTCTATCCAAGTTCCGCCACTGCTTCTGCCTCCTCCACCTTGTCTGGGTCCTCCACCTCCGCCCCAAGCTTGCCTGGTCAGGCCACCAGCGTTGTAACTGCGCAGAAGGAATCATGCAACCCTCATTACTATGCTGGCAGCAGAGCGCAACGGCATCAGGCGGTCTTTAGCTTGAAATGTCTTGGAAATAAGTCACACAGCGGCTGAGTTGTGGGCAGCTCTGGAGACTGAGTTTAATAAATGGTTGTCTCCACTCAACCTGCAGCCTGGTAAGGCCGTGTGCAACAATGCTGCAAACCTGGATGTGGCCCTTCACCTGGGCAAGGTGACACACGTGCCTTGTATGGCTCACGTGTTGAACCTTGTTGTCCAGCAATTTTTAACACACTATCCCGGCCTAGATGGCCTTCTGACCAGGGCACGAAAACTGTCTGCTCACTTCCGCCTTTGAACCACCGCTGCTGAGCGACTTGCATCGCTCCAGAAGTCTTTCGGCCTGCCGGTTCATCGCCTGAAATGCGATGTGCCGACACGCTGGAATTTGACTCTCCGCATGTTACAGCGACTGTGGCAGCACCGTCGAGCCCTGGTGCAATACGTCATGACGTATAGCCTGGGCCAACGAGATGCAGAGGTGGGGCAGATCACCCTGATGGAGTGGCCTCAGATCAAGGACCTATGCACCCTTCTGCACAGTTTCGACATGGCGACGAATATGTTTAGCGCTGACAATGCCATTATCAGCATGACAATTCCAGTCATTTACATGCTGGAGCACATGCTAAACACTATTCGGAGTCAGGGGGTGGGACAACAGGAAGGGGAGGAACTACAGGAGGATTCATATGCGCAAGACACAACAACATCACCAAGGTCCAGACGTTCATCATCACCAACACGGCAGGCATGGGACTATGGGGGACAGGGATCAACAAGGGCGTATAGCAGCAGGCGAAATGTTGAGGAAGGTGCAACACAACATGAAGAAATGGAGGACGAACTGTCCATGGACATGGAAGACTCAGCGGATGAGGGAGATCTTGGTCAAATTTCTGTTGAAAGAGGTTGGGGGAAGATGTCAGAGGAAGAAAGAACGGTTAGCACCTCTATGCCACAAACACAGCGTGGACTTGGTCCGCATGGCTGCTCAAGACACATGAGCGCCTTCTTGCTGCACTACCTCCAACATGACCCTCGTATTGTCAAAATTAGAAGTGATGATGAGTACTGGCTTGCCACACTATTAGATCCCCGGTACAAGTCCAAATTTTGTGACATAATTCCAGCCATAGAAAGGGACGCACGTATGCAGGAGTATCAGCAGAAGCTGTTACTCGATCTTAGCTCGGCTTTTCCACCAAACAACCGTGGTGCAGGGAGTGAATCTCCCAGTTGTAACTTGACAAACTTGGGACGGTCTCATCATCTTCAACAGTCTACCCGTACCAGTAGCACCGTATTTGGTGCTGGTAACAGCAATTTTATTGAATCTTTTCAAAATTTTTTTAGACCATCCTTTGCAAGGCTACCAGAGACAACAAGTCTGACACATAGTCAATGGCTGGAGAGGATGATACAGGAGTATCTCCAAATGAACATCGATGCCATGACTTTGCAAATGGACCCTTGCTCATTTTGGGCTTCAAATCTTGAAAAATGGCCAGAGCTCTCCACTTACGCCTTGGAGATTTTGTCGTGTCCAGCTGCCAGCGTTGTCTCTGAACATGTCTTCAGTGCTGCTGGGTGTGTGCTGACAGATAAGCGCACGCGTCTGTCCAGTGACAATGTGGACAGACTAACGTTCATCAAAATGAACAAGTCATGGATCCACAAGGAATTTACTACCCCTGTGTCATCCTGGGGAGAGGAAATGCTTGTGGATTTTGAATGTGCTTGATGCAAATCTACCTGTGAAGTGTACAACTGGGGCACAAGTGCTGCCACTGAAGGGGTGGGTGTGTGTGGGGCCCAATTTTTGGAAAAAAGGGAGACTCCACTTGAAGTAACCCTTGCTTGCTGTGTTTTTTAAAAGGAGCCAAGATGAACAAGTCATGGTTCAGCAAAGACTTTGCTACCTACCCCGGGGTCATCCTGGGGACGGTTAAGGATGGCGTATTTTTGAATGTGCTTGATGCAAATCTAGCTGTGAAGTGTACACCTGGGGCACAAGTGCTGCCACTGAAGGGGTGGGTGTGTGTGGGGCCCAATTTTTTGGAAAAAAGGGAGACTCCGCTTGTAGTAACCCTTGCTTACATTGTTTTTAAAAATGATCCAAGATGAACAGAGCTGGGATCAGGAAAGACTTAGCTACCTACCCCGGTGTCATCCTGTGGACGGTTAAGGATGGCGTATTTTTGAATGTGCTTGATGCAAATCTACCTGTGAAGTGTACAACTGGGGCACAAGTGCTGCCACTGAAGGGGTGGGTTTGTGTGGGGCCCAATTTTTGGAAAAAAGGGAGACTCCGCTTGGAGTAACCTTGCGGTGTTTTACATAATTTTAGAAGGGCATGCCATGCCTATATCTGTGTCTCCTCCTCTTTTTCCTCATCTAGCTCTTTTGTTTTCGCATGAGTATATGTCCTTGTCACTTTCCCATGTGTTTGTGTTGTGTTGTGAGTTGTTTGTCACCTTTTGGACACCTTTGAGGGTGTTTTCTAGGTGTTTTTATGTGTTTGTGATTGCCTCCCATTGTTTCCTATGCAGTTCGAGTGGTTTGCTGAACCGAACTCGAACAAGACCTCCGTTTGGCGAACCGAACTTGAGCCGAACCGCGACCGGTTCGCTCATCTCTAATGAAGAGTCCTCGGAATCTATTACCGTACCTGCTGGCCAAGTCCCCACAACATCGTAATCTTCACCTCCTGCAAACTGGAAAGGTATTAACAAATCAGCTAATGTTAAATCTCATATCTTACAATATCTCAGCCACAATAATGAAGAAGATGTGAAAGGTCCTGAAAATGCAATAATATAGACAATCATAAATCTCCAGCTTATCACTTCAAGGTGACAATAGTAGCCTGTTAAGTGCGGTGCATAGACAAAGGTGTGGGACAGCTCCCAGGGTGTGAATAAGGTAAAGTGGATAATACCAGCATCCGTAATTTAAAAAAAATGTAAAAAATAAACAGATTTATTTGGTCAGTTCTAAAGAGAAATAGATTTAACAGTAACAGTTGGTCTATGCTTGACCTACGCATGTCAAGGCCATGCACAGTTTACTGTCATAACCCCTGAAAATGTAAGGCTGCCAACATATAGGGCAATACTCATATTTCTTGAAGCAGCCACTGCTCTGAAGCTTCAAAGCTTTTGGGCAATGGCATCACCAGCTTTGTACTCTCCCCTTCCCCCCCAGTTCTTGTTCAACCAGTTCCAGCAAGTCATCACATGTCCTGCTATAATACAAACCACCAATGTGTGACTCTTTTCACAATTGTGGTACAGCTCATTTCGTCCAAAAAATCCTGGGTTCTCATAAACCTCATATACCCCAAAAATACTTCTACCCTCCTTCTCTACCATTGGCGTATGGTGGACATCTTAATTTCCCACAGCAGAGTTTACTCATCCTCACCCACCACAGTAACCAGTTCTATACCTGTACCACCTATATTCATTATTAGTTATTAATGACTAATATATGTACTGCTAATGGTCCAGGAGTGTGATATGTTTGAATATTATTGTGAAATATGTGTAGATTGCTTATTTTCTATATATTAAAAAATCTCAGTAAAACATATATATTTTATTAAGTGTTATTTCAAAGTAACTGAATAAATAAAAAATCCCAAAATACAAAGACGCAAGAGAAAAGATAGTGGTTGAGCCAGAAGGATACCATAGCTGCAATAGTCACAACACTTCAGCTTCTTCCAGAGACTGGCTCCTTCCAAAGTGCACAGCCTAAGAATTAGACTCTCTAACCGATGACAGATGGTAAGACAGGTGACTTTTTACAGTAAAAGGGAGTGGTTACAAAGAGCTGAAACCTCAGATTAAGGCAATAAAGGATAGCCAGGAAGGAGTCCTTAACCCCTACAGCAACAAAAGAAAGTAGATTCACTCAAACACGAGCTGCAGACCTGTGCATAATAAGGCATTGTGACCTTCTCATCCCAGACTCACCAGAGTTCTCCCCAGAGCGGGACACACCCATGATAAGAACTGAGGAATCACAGACAAAAATGCATGTGTAAAGAGGACAAGCAATATCAAGTCCTTATTTTTTTACTGTATATACGTGCAATACACTTGTATGTACCTTTCTAGCTCACCAAACATCTTTTTTCTTGTTTCTGAGAATTTTAGCATTTTTTATTAGATTATATTTTTAATGAGATCATAAAATTGATATATTTTACTGAGATTTTTGCATCCTGCACCTTCTCTCTTGGTTTACCCTGTAATATTTGTGAAGTGGGATGGATTATCCCAGGCCTCATGCCACTGCCCTTTGGTTTATTTTCTACTTTTTATCCAAAACACTTTAGAAACACTTTATTTTTACTCTTCTGGGACTGGTGGTACAGAGGATCTTGGCAAAATTCCTGGATTTGGGAAGGCCCCTTGGTTGTTGAGAAACCTCTGACCCATTTTGGAAGCCATAAAGATTAAGGAATCTGCAAAATATCCATAGGCCCCAAAGTCTAAAATTTTAACCATTAGTGGATGTACACCAAAGCTAACAGCACCACCAAAAAATACTACACCTGATTGTAGAATGCCCCAGTGCATTTTACAACTTGTGCATTGTTATAGAAGTCCTCTGCAATCTGCAGCCATTATTGTTCTATTGGCCCTGGCATTACGGTTAGCTTCAACCAAATTTTGTCACATGTAGAATACACAATACTGGAAAATTAATATACAGTGCATATGGCAACAATATAGTGGCAAGATATCTGAAAAGGGGAAGATACTATTTTAGCACAGTTATGATCTAAAAACATTGTTCCTAGTCTTTTTTCATAAACACACTAAAATGGTCATTGTTAGCTATCTACACTGTACCTAAAATACTGTACCATAAAATCAAAGGCGTAGCTTGGAAGAGTCAACTGACTGTTGGTGGGTAGGAAGGTTTACAAGGAAAACTCAATATTTAGATACAGGGTAATGCCAGTACATTTAACCTATTGGCCCGGGTGGTATAAACTATGAAAAAACATTATCATTTTCTTGGTGCACTATATAAGTTATTCACATTATATAAGACATTTTAATGTTAACTTTAACAGAAAGGATGACTATTTAATTAACAGAATAAAAAATGTAGTTTATCTAGGAATGAAGATAAGACAAACCTCGGATGAAATGCAAAGTGTCATATTTATGTTGCAGAATGATAGTCCAGGGTGCAACTCCTCCAAGAATATATGAAAGGTCTGGATTGACATGAAAAAAATGCAACAAACTTCTCAGGGTGCCTACAAAGGTCTCTGAGGCATTGGAAAGGGCCCTTCGTGAGACAATAGGATGAACCTATAATCTCCTCTTCCTATCTTCCTCTGGTCATGTTTGCTCTTCTCTAAACCTACTGGACATCAGCCAGTCCATGATGGCTCGGTCAGCGTGCCTCAGTGTGGAATTTGGAATTATTTAAAGTAGCCAAAATATGTAGATCATGAGAAAATGTTTTTTTTGTAGTCAATGGACCTTCTTGGTCAAGGGGATTTTGTGAATTTGTTTAAAAGTTGGTATATTTCTGTCTCTACACGTATAGAAAAAAACATATAGATGTTTAACGGATGTCAAGAGCAGACACGTGGATGGCATATGAATGGGATATGGATGAAAATATGGATGAAAATCGTTTATGATCTGGATGAAAATTGGACGATTCTTCATATGCTCATTTGAACCCTTGTGGTGATAGCATAAGATGTGCATCTGAAACTCTGCCAATCATATGTCAAATGGTCATATGATTTGGTTTCAAAATGGTGCTATCATTGGGCCTCCTGATGGGTAGTTACAAATGCATGCAGCAAAATGGAGCATCTACGATCACCCTACTTCCTTAAACCTACATAAATATGTTAATACCTTTCTGGAAAAGCCGGATTGGATAGGAGTACAGAACTAATGTAAAAAAAACGCATGACAGAATTTACTAGTGAAAGGGTCTGAATCCCTCAAATGTTTGTGTAAATGTAATGACTAGTGTTGAGCGACCGTGCTTGGAACTGTTCCATACCCATTCCAACATCGAGGTGCTTGGGTACTTGTGATGCTCGACCAAGTATCCCGGGTGCTTGGATGTGTCGTCCATGAACAAACAACCACAAAGCACAGGCTTGCTTTAATGATGTGTGTAGGCACCTCAGTGAGGGCCATCGCAGTCTCTGAATTGCACTCACTAGTGCCAAAACAACATTTGGATGTAATGTATTAAAACAAAAAACAAAACCTGCCCTCCCTCTCCCCCAGAAATGTTCTCTTTATGGCTGGCTGTATGTGAATGGAGAGACAAACAGCCCAATCACTGACCTCCATTATACTTGTTACTTTGAGTTGAGCCCTTTGAGAGCATCCGACTTGCTCGATGTGGTTACCGAGCACCCGAGCAATTTAGTGCTCGCCCATAACTAGTAATGACTTTCAGAAACATGATTTTACAGAGTTAATAGCTTCAAGAATAAAAGAGGTCTTGAAAGTTGAGATCTTATCCTAAAATATTTTTTCACTATAAGAAACTTGGCAAAAAATAGATTGCTACTTAACTTTTGATCGAGAGCAAGCAAAGGACAGAGACTTGAACCCTTAACCCCTTTGAAATGCAGCCAATTTTCCTTCTTTTATCATGTTTGTTTTTTCCTCCTCATTCATATGACTTTTTTGTTTCATTTTGCTTTCATTGACATAGATGTATGGGACCTTTTTTGAGGGTTGAACTGTAGTTTTCAGTGATACCATTCATTTGATCAGAAAATGTACTGAAAGTTGTGCTAAAACATAATTCTGCCAGTTTTTGTTTGCATGATGTTCACTGTATTGTAAAAATGACAGGTTAACTTGTATTAGCAAGTAAGTGCCATAAAATCATGTCCCACACACATCTGTTAAAATAAAGAGTCGCCAGACTAATTGTTTAATGTTTTGGGTTTAAGATAGTGCTCTAAGCTTAGCTGTAGATAGGCAGGAATCTTAGCAATGTTGGGATGGTTACTAGATCTGTAACTTCAAAAGGATTTTGAAGCTTAAGTTTTCTACTTTTCAGAGGCAAGGATCCAAGAGGTTATCTATTCACATGTTTAACCACAAGAGAGCAAACAAAAAAAACAAAGTTTTTTCCTTCCCAAATTTTCTTTAGTGATACTAGAGATGTTTAGGATCATAGTATCATAGTATCATAGTTTTTAAGGTTGAAGGGAGACTCTAAGTCCATCTAGTTCAACCCGTAGCCTAACATGTTGATCCAGAGGAAGGCAAAAAAAAACCCCAATGTGGCAGACAAGTTCCAATGGGGAAAAAATTTCCTTCCTGACTCCACATCCGGCAATCAGACTAGTTCCCTGGATCAATACCCTGTCATAAAATCTAATATACATAACTGGTAATATTAAATTTTTCAAGAAAGGCATCCAGGCTCTGCTTAAATGTTAGTAGTGAATCACTCATTACAACACCATGCGGCAGAGAGTTCCATAGTCTCACTGCTCGTACAGTAAAGAATCCTCGTCTGTGATTATGATTAAACCTTCTTTCCTCAAGACGTAGCGGATGCCCCCGTGTTCCAGTCGCAGGCCTAGGTGTAAAAAGATCTTTGGAAAGGTCTCTGTACTGTCCCCTCATATATTTATACATTGTGATTAGATCCCCCCTAAGCCTTCGTTTTTCCAAACTAAATAACCCCAAGTTTAATAACCTGTCTTGGTATTGCAGCCCACCCATTCCTCTAATAATCTTGGTCGCTCTTCTCTGCACCCTCTCCAGTTCAGCTATGTCCTTCTTATATATCGGTGACCAGAATTGTACACAGTATTCTAAGTGCGGTCGCACTAGTGACTTGTACAGAGGTAGAACTATATTTTTTTCATGAACACTTATACCTCTTTTAATACATCCCATTATTTTATTAGCCCTGGCAGCAGTTGCCTGACACTGTCCACTAAAGTGAAGTTTACCATCCACCCACACACCCAAGTCTTTTTCTGTGTCTGTTTTACCCAGTGTTCTACAATTAAGTACATAATCATAAATGTTATTTCCTCTACCCAAGTGCATGACCTTACATTTATCTACATTAAACTTCAATTGCCACTTCTCAGCCCAATTCTTCAATTTACATAAATCTCCCTGTAATATAAAATTATCCTCCTCTGTATTGATTACCCTGCAGAGTTTAGTATCATCTGCAAATATTGAAATTCTACTCCGCATGCCCCCAACAAGGTCATTTATAAATATGTTGAAAAGAAGCGGGCCCAATACTGACCCCTGTGGTACCCCACTATGAACTGAGACCCAGTCCGAGTACGTACCATTAATAACCACCCTTTGTTTCCTATCACTGAGCCAGTTTTTAACCCAGTTACACATATTTTCCCCTATCCCCATTATTCTCATTTTATGTACCAACCTTTTGTGTGGCACCGTATCAAAAGCTTTTGAAAAGTCCATATACACAACATCCACTGCATTTCCCTGGTCCAGGCTTGAACTTACCTCTTCATAGAAGCTGATCAAATTAGTTTGACAGGATCGATCCCTCATAAACCCATGTTGATACTCTGTCATAAGGTTATTTTTCTTGAGATACTCCAGTATAGCATCTCTCAAGAACCCCTCAAGGATTTTACCAACCGTAGAGGTTAAACTTACCGGCCTATAATTTCCCGGCTCAGTTTTTGTCCCCTTTTTGAATATTGGCACCACATTTGCTATGCGCCAGTCCTGCGGTACCGACCCTGTTATTAAGGAATCTGAGAAGATTAGAAATAATGGTCTATCTATCACAGAACTCAATTCCTGTAGTACTCTGGGGTGTATGCCATCCGGGCCCGGAGATTTGTCAACCTTTGTGATTTCGAGGCGGCGGCGTACTTCCTGCTGGGTTAAGCAGGTAATATTCAAGGGTGAATTTATGGTATCACTGGTCATGTCATCTGCCATGGCATTTTCTTGTATAAAAACCGTAGAAAAAAAGTCATTCAGCAGGTTGGCTTTCCCTCATCCCCTTCCACCATTTCACCAAGACTATTTTTAAGGGGGCCAACACTATCGCTTTTCAGTTTTTTACTGTTTATGTAGTTAAAGAATATTTTAGGATTATTTTTACTTTCTCTCGCAATGAGTCTCTCTGTCTCAAACTTAGCTAACTTAATTTGCTTTTTACATATTTTATTTAATTTTCTATAATTATATAATGCCTCATCACTACCTACCCTCTTTAAGTCTTTTAAGGCTTTGTTTTTCTTTTATTGCTTCCCTTACAGCTCTATTTAGCCATAGGGGTTTCCTCCTATTTCTAGCATGTTTGTTCCCATAGGGTATATTTTCTGCACAAGCCCTATTCAGGATGCCCATAAAAGTCTCCCATTTGCTTTGTGTACTTCTATTACTTAGTACATCATCCCAGTTTATTGCACTAAGATCATCTCTCAACCGTTTAAAATTTGCTTTCCTGAAGTTTAGTGTCCTTGTAGCCCCTCTACTAGACATCTTAGGATAGAACTGCAAAATCACCATATCCCTATATATATATATATATATATATATATATATAAAAAATAAAATATATATATATATATATATATATATATATATACCGTATATGTATATATTTTTTTTTTTACATTATACATCTTACGTTTACATCTTATACATATAATGTGTATGTATATGTATATATATATATATATATATATATATATATTTTATTTATGTATTTTAAAATGTATGTGTATATTTAAAAACTACATAGCTATCAGTTCACCAACAATGTTAATAATCCTGAAACCTCAATATTTAAGTACTAACAGTGATGTTGTGTCTTTCTTAGGAGTGTATCTATATGTACAGAATTATTGGCCAAGTAAGTGCAATTAGTGCATTATTATGCAACTAAATGAAAAACGTAAAATTTCCCATCTCAATTGTTTATTTTCATCTATGAAAGTGAAAATAGTAACTAAACAACTCAAAATGTACAAAGTACATTTCTTACATTTCAAAACATATATCAGTGAGCAATATAGCCACCCTTCTATTCAATTACAGTCATAAGCCTTCCATCCATGGAGTCTGCCAGTTGACAATCAACTTTTTCGAGCAGCACCAACCACAACCATGTTCATTCACCACAAATCTCCCATTTAAGAAAGGCCCAGAATTTCTCAGTGTCATGATTCATGGACGGCTCAGCCGCTCCTGAGCATGCACATATCCTGCTTCTGGGAGGTGCCTGTTTGCTCTGGCCCCGTTCCGGGGGTCACACTGTCATATCTTGGTGCTGCTGCCTCAAGTGATATTTCTGGCTTGGCTACATGCTCTTCTTCTGTGAGAAGTACTCTATTTCGTGTACCGCTACCCGGTACTGTTCATCCTTACCTCTGACCCTTCTGCCCGACCTGACCTCCATCCCTCCTGCCCTTCCTGACCTCCGTCCCTTCTGCCCTGCCTGACCTCCATCCCTTCTGCCCTGCCTGATCTCTGTCCCTCCTGCCTTCTGTGTGTCCTGCCGAACCTTCCCTCTGTACCTCAGTGTCCTCTGGATTCTGGTCCTGCTCTGTGTCCTCCACCTGCTCCCCCGTGTTCATTTGTTCTCCTGGTATCCAACTTCGGCTTGTTTCCTCCCTGGTACAGTCATGACATCCTGGCATTGACCCTTTCAGTTTGACTATCCCTATTCTATCTTTGCGACCTCTAGTGGGCTTTTGAATTATTGCACTCAGGAGTAGTTACATACCTGAGTTCCAGCGCCACCTAGTGGTGGCCTGACACTCAGTAGGGTTTAGGTCAGGTGAGGACGGGGGCCATGTCATTATTCTTTCATTGTTATGGCCTTTACTGACTAGCCAAGCAGTGGAGTACTTTGATGCATGCAATGGAGTATTGTTCTGCATAGAAGTCATGGTTTTCTTTAAAGATGCAAAGTTTTTTTTCCTGTACCACTGCTTGAATAAAGTATCTTCTAAAGAATGACAGTAGGTTTGGGAGAAGATTTTCAGTCCATCTTTAACCCGAAAAGCTCCAAATACCCCATCTTTAAAGGGATTGTCCAGTCTAAATCCATACGTTTGCAGTCACTCTATGTGACTGTAGGCTTATGAATCCTCACATCGCTCTCACTGTGTGCCGTGAGAATTCGGTTAGGCAATGTGCACATGTGGCGCTTTTTTTTAGCGTTTTTTCATGCATTTGTCTTTGGCTATTAATATTAATATAACCAATAAAAGCAAGTAAAAAGCATCCAGCAAAGCTTATGAGAATCCTGACTTGCTGTGGACATGCTGCCTCTTGTTTCCTTGAGAGCGTTGCTGAAAAAAGAAGCAGCATGTCAATTCTTTCTGCATTTTTTCCTGTGTTTCTATAATCCCCTGCAATGCTTAATGACTACAGGGGATTATAGCGCAGCACATCGCCTCACACACCGTGCATACAGCATGGTGTGTGAGGCTCTCCGTAGCTCAGTAACCCAGGATCGTCATGTTGATGACCCAAGGTTACTATTGCAGCGATCGGGTCCCTGTGATCGCATTACAGGGACCCGATCGCCAAAGAGGTAAGAGATTCTTCTCCCTGCCTCCTGAATGCTGCGATCACACTGATCGCGCAGCATTCAGGGGGCTAAACTGTCGGGAGAAGTGCGGGCACCACTCCAGGTGGTGAGTGCTGTAACGTCAGCCAGAGACCCCGTGATGATTACAGGGGTACAGCGCCTGAACTCCCCAAAAACACAAAAAAAAGCGGGAAAAAACGCAAGCGGAAAAAAAACCACGCAAAAACAATTTTCAGCTGTTTTTTTGTGTGCAGAAAAGAAGCACACAAAAAAGCAACGTGGGCACATAGCCTTTGAGCCGGGAACGGCGGTCATTTGGCCGTGAGTATGCGATATCCATACTCTAGCCCACATTCTGACTAGAGGGTTGGCGGCTCATTTAATGCAAGTCTATTGAGCAAGGCTGCACTTTTACAGTTGGATTCTGGCTATGAGTATGCCTATTGCATACTCATGGCAACATGAACGCCGTTCTCAACTTTGAAACTGGCAAATCTCACAATGTATAATGCATGAAATGTGAGAATTCATGGAGTGACTGCAGACTTATGGATTTACACTGGACAACCACTTAAAGATTACTAGTCCATAGCAGTACTCCATCTTGCTCACATCTGTGTTGAAGTGGAAGTCTGAGCCCAATACTGTTTAAGGCTATGTGCGTTTGCTGCGGATTTAACCGCGGATTTGCCGCAGAAAATGTGTCTTAACATTTCTGCCGTCATTCCCCAGCAAACCTATAGGTATAAAAAAATGCTGTGTGCACACTGCATTTTTTTTATACATGAGGACTTACCCGCGGAATTTCCACTGCGGAATTAATGAGCATGTCACTTCTTTTCTGCAGGTCCCTGCGGTTTTACAATTAATTATTGGTAAAAACCCACAGGGACCAACCTGCGGAAAAACCGCAGAAATTCCGCAGCAATTCCACGGCAAATCCGCAACATCCTGCGGTAAAAATCGCATGCGGAATTTGCGTGCGGATTTCTGCCGCGGGTGCAGAATTCTTGCAGAGATACGGAATTCCATTTTCTAATGCGCATATGGCCTAAGAAATGGTCCCATTCATCTGGTCCCTCAAGAGTCACTTTCATCTCATCAGCCAAAAACCTTTTTAAAAAAGATTAGTTGATATGTTTAAGCCAAGTCTTGGCATTTAGGCTATATTTACACACTGCATCTTTTCTTAACCATAAAGAGGCAGCGTTTTTGGCCCCAAATAACGCACCTGCGGCAAAAACGCATAAAAAACCGCATGCGTTTTTGCAGCATTTTGCCCAATGCGTTTTTTAAGTCAAATTTATTGACTGGAAGGGCTCAAAAACGCTGCGAAAAACGCAAAAAGAATTAACATCCTGCATCGTTGCCATTGTATGTAAAGTGCTGTGGAATTAATAGTGCTATATGAGTGAATAAATATTATTATTGTATCGTGGCTGAATCTTCAAAAATGCAGCCAAGATGCAGCCAAAACAAGATGTGCAGTGTGGACAACAAAATAGAAATCTCATAGATTTTGCTGGGAGAAGGAAATGCATACATTGTGGCTATGTGCGCACTTGTGCGCTCTGCACCGCACCTAAAAGGTGCGCTTCAGTGCGCAGCTGAAAAGCTCTGTTCTGAAGCGCATGGTGCCGGCAGAGAACGTGCGCTCTGCATGCTGCCTCTCCCTATAGACAGCATGCAAACCGCACGGAAGAAGTGACATGTCACTTCTTAGAACGCAGCGATTCGGACAGCAGCCGAATCGCTGCGTTCTAATATGCCACGTGCGCACGGCTCCTGCACAATCTCCATAGACTGTGCAGGGGACGCAGGACGCATGCAGTTACGCTGCGCTGCAGATCGCAGCGTAACTACATGCAAATACGCAACGTGCGCACATAGCCTTAGGTGCAACTTTGTGACTTCAAAAATGCACCAATAATGCAATAAAAGATGCACTGTGTGAACATAGCCTTAGGGTCCACTTTTCTGAAACTGGAAAACTCCTTTAACTTTGTTCCAATAGTTCAACGACACAATTAATTAATTAAAGACAGTACCATCCTTCTGAGAAAAAAATCTGTTAGAGCTTTTGTGCATACGAAAGATTTTCTCGTTCGAGCACTATCCATGATTTTCACAGACTCACAGAATGGACAAGATGGAGACATTTTTTTATTTTCTTTCTATCTCTATGTCTGGAAAAAAAAACCTGATGCTACTTTGATCAGAATAATCAGATCATTTTTTTCAGAAGTGGAGTCATGTGAACCTACCCTTTCTAAGTCTTAGGCCGGGGGTCACACTTGCGTGTGACTCGTGCGAGTATCAGATCGCACTGCCCGGACCGGCCGCGGCTCTCATGACAGGAGCGGGTCAGCATCATATTAATATATACAGCGGAGTTGCTCCTGGCAGAAGAGAAGCCAGCCGGTCTGGGCAGTGTGATCCAATACTCGCACGAGTCACACGCAAGTGTGACCCCGGCCTTAAGGCCATGTCACACTAAGCAACATCGCTAGCAACATCGCTGCTGAGGCACGACTTTTGTGACGTAGCAGTGATGTTGCTAGCGATGTTGCTGTGTTTGACATCCAGCAACAACCTGGCCCCTGCTGTGAGGTCGCTGGTTGTTGCTGAATGTCCTGGACCATTTTTTAGTTGTTGCTCTCCCGCTGTGAAGCGCACATCGCTGTGTGTGACAGCGAGAGAGCAACAACTGAATGTGCACTGAGCCGGCTTCTGCGGGTGCTGGTAACCAATGTAAATATCGGGTAACCAAGAAGCCCTTTCCTTGGTTACCCGATATTTACCTTCGTTACCAGCGTCCGCCGCTCTCACGCTGATAGTGCCGGCTCTCTGCTCCCTGCACACATAGCCAGACTACACATTGGGTAATTAACTAGGATAATTGGCTAGGAGTGCAGGGAGCCAGCGCTAAGCGGTGTGCGCTGGTAACCAAGGTAAATATTGGGTTGGTTACCCGATATTTACCTTAGTTACCAGGCGCAGCATCGCTTCCACGTGTCGCTGCTGGCTGGGGGCTTGTCACTGGTTGCTGGTGAGATCTGCCTGTGTGACAGCTCACCAGCAACCCGTGTAGCGACGCTCCAGCGATCCCTGCCAGGTCAGGTTGCTGGTGGGATCGCTGGAGCGTCGCTTAGTGTGACGGTACCTTTAGAAGCTATATGTTATCTTGTTTACTTGATACACATGTATCACCCATTCCTGAGAAAAAAAGAAATGTCAGTACTGGAAATGTGTCACTGGCCATATTATGATGGGATACAGTTGTATCCATTTCTCAGCCAAGTGGAGAACAAGGTATGTACCAGCTTTCAGACTCTGAACTGTACCATTCACAGAGAGCAAAGTAACAGCTTAAAAATGTTGCGAAACTATAATGCAAACTATATTACAATGTTGCATAACTTATTTATACGATGATTATTTCTGTAAAACCAGAAAGCTCCTTTAACTCCAGCTGCAGTCTGACCCTAGACAGAATGCCTGCCAAGGATGCCTCAGAGAATTCGATTTTTCCTCCACTGCTTGTATTTGTCATGCTGCTTCCTGAGAACAGCTCTTTTGCAGTATCATAGGACATCTGAACCCGTTTTCTTGAAACATCTGTGAGAAGCACTGTAGTGATGCAACAGAAATCTTGTAAAAAAGTAGCAATCGCAAGACACACATGCCCAATAAATCAGTGCATAGTCTTGTTTGGATAAGAAGTTACAACATGAATCATTTTTATATCTTCAGATTTTTCACTTTATTTGTACTTTATTCACAGTCCCATAAAATACTTACACTCATCTTAATTGTATAGTAAAAATCCCAAGAATTATACCATCTCTGCTGTTTTCTTATCTTCATGCCTCGCAAGAACATATCACAGATGTGAGGTAGGAGTCAAACCCAGCATAGTGATTTGTACCCCTCGTAAGGGCTCATGCGTACGTAACTGCTGAATATTCTGCAGCGATTTGACAGCACATGTGCGCTTCAAATCGCTGCAGAAACACTGCAGAATGGAGGCAGTTTTTCTGCACAAAAAAAGCAGGATTTCATGCGCTCTGGCTGCTGCCCCCACCATAGAGCGGGAGCTGCATCCATAGCGCACGGAATAATTGACATTCTGCTTTTATGAACGCATGGATTTGGGTCAAAATTTTAGCACCCAAATCGCTGCGTTCATAAAAGCAACGTGCGCACGTATCATGCACAATCTACATAGATTGTGCAGGGGACGCATACATTTACGCTGCAGTGCAATACGCAGTGTAAATGCATGCAATTATACAACGTGCGCATGAGCCCTAATACTTTCTAATAAAAAAAGGTAGTCAAGTGTACTTTTCTGGTGTAAATAATTGAAAACCATTTATTTTAATTAATATATTTAAGTTGATTTTTTCGGTTTAAGAAATACTAATACAACCAAGACATATAATAAAACATTTATTAAAAATTCATTTCCATTAAATAAACATCGTAAAACAACACAATCATAATGTTAAAGTATAAAAATACATTTGAAAAACTCTCACATCAAAAAATCTGTGCCCAGCACAGAGAGATCTACGCCTACCAGAGGAGATCAACTCTACTCTACTAGAAAAACCTTAGAAACATCGGGACATACAGATGTAGCCATTCTTACAATGAAAAACATATATCGCCATGCGGAAAGAAAGAGAAGAACTCGACACCGAACATCATAAATTCAATGGCTTTCGTTGGGTCAAGTGTTAACTTTCTGTGCTATGTCCACTTTGTGTGTTGGGTTAACCCTTATCTGGCTCCATAGGGTCAATGTGATCCCATGCAGATTGGCACAACTAGTGATTTTTTTTTCATGGGTCAAGAAAGGCTACGGCTGCAAGTCAAACACATTGGAAGGAAAGAAAACCATGGACGGGTTATCACATATTGTTAAGCTTCCTTCCTTCATTTCTGACAAGACAGTCTGCTGACTAGATTTTGCGATCATCTGCACGTCTCAAATGTTTTATCTGTGCCATGAAGCTAAAAGCTGGTTTGACCAAAAACGGGAAATTAAAATAAGCCTTTAATTGATCGGTTCTCCTCGTCATCTTTTACACGGACGGTACAAAGCTGCTCAGGGCTCTCTTTCCTATAGTTGACGATGTTACTAAGCAAGGGATCAGAATTCATGCTGTTGTTTCCTACAATGGACGGGAGAGAGGGAGCAAATAAGTGCAAGTTTCTCCTGCCATGGGCTAGGAATGCGGAGGCAGAAGAAACAGACGGCCCTCCTCCCCATACATTCCAGCTTGAATCACTTTAGTACGATGCATTGATCATCTTCTATGCCTTTGTGCAGTAAACTCTGAAGGGCCTGTGTAACGTATTGCGAATAAGTAAGACGTCTTTATATAATTCCACTCGTTCCGGCAGAATCAGCTTTCAGTCCTAGCACAGTATCCATAATTATCTTCTGCCTGGATTTTTAATACCAAGTACTGCTATGCAAAGTGTTAATAATTTATTAGTATGGCTCTATTCTCTTTGCATCCATTTGTGTTTCCTTTGAGGGGTTAATGCAAGACTGTAGGTTTTTGCTATGCAATTTTCCAACAACTGCCACAAGGACACTACAAAACCTGATCCTACAAATACACCCGTAATAACATTCAATTCATCGTCTAGCGCAGATTCCAATAAATGGCATATAAGCAGCTGCCTATTTCAGTCCATATTTCAGATGAGTCTCTATAAAGTACCAGTCATGGCCCAGTTATATTCTCACAGTTGTATATGGAGTGCATTACCTATTCTGTCACAAACTGCACTTCTGCAGTTATATATTTCCTATTTCTTATACAGTGTCAACATATCCCACAGTTTTCTATAGAGAATGTACAATGCAATGTTAGAAATGTCTATTGTGCAAATACTACTGTCACTGTAAAAGAAAAATCATCTTTTTACACGATATCAAATTACAGACTAAGGCTGCATTCACACTAGCAATTAAAAGACCCTTCTTTACCAACAACAGGAAAAACATCACATCTCATAAGATTCTTGTCTGTTTGGATATATTTATACCAGAAATATGATTGTATCCCATGTCCTGAATGCAAGTGTGAATGCAGCCTTAAAATTTCCAAGTCCCACCCACCATATTAAATATGGTTGCCACAATCAAAAAGACTTGTATAAAAAAATATTATTTCTACTTAAGTGCAAATAAGCATTCCCTATGCTAAATGGAAATTGAATATAGCTATTAACGACATTGGCAGCTACTTCCTAAGGTTCACAATCAAAATGGCATTAAAAGGGGTTTTCCCACTAACAACGTTAATTTTAAAGTTGATTTCAATCAATAGATCTTGGAATAATAATAATTTCCACAATTGGATGTGTTTAAACATAATGTTCTTGTGCTGAGATAATCTTATATGTGCCCTGCTATACACTGTGTAATGGCTGTGTCTGACTGTATAGGGACATGGTCTGATCATACCAAAGCTCAAGGGAAGGGTGAATGCAAGAGTATACAGACATTACAGCATGAGATCATATCTGATTCTTTTTGTGAGGTAACACATGTTCTTGTTTGTTTTTAAAAGAGTATACAGACATTACAGCACGGGATCGTGGTGATTCTTTTTGTGAGGTAACACATTTTCTTGTCTTTTTTTTAAAAATGTTTTACCCCAAAGATAGAATTATTTGCGATCTTATCCTGTAATATTTGTATACTTTTTAACTTCCTCCCCAGCCCAGAAGATGTGGTATGATCAGACCATGTCCATGTATGGTTAGACACGGCCATTACACAGTATATAGCAGGGCACATATAAGATTATCTCAGCACAGGAACATTATTTTTAAACACATCCGATTGTGGAAATTATTTTTATTATTCCAAGATCTATTGATTAAAATTAACTTTGTCAGAATACCCCTTTAATAAAGATTATATTTTTTAAAAACAACACATACAACATAAAGATGCATCAAACCTTTCACATGTGATCAACACTTACAGCAGAGCCAATAGGAAGATAATAGCCATGATACAAAATGTATAAAATATAAAATAAAATAAATAAATATGGTTGAAATAAATGATGAATTATATACGGGCATTTGTGAATAGCTAGTGTTAACAGAGACTGCAAAGCTATTTTACAGATCTATTGCCAAGTAATAAAGGTCTCCCTAACATTTCCATTTAGAAAAAAAAACAATTCCTTAACCCCTTCACGACCGCGGGCAGTAAAATTACGTCCTATTTTAACGTGACTTAACGACCAGGGACGTAATTTTACTGCCTAAACTTCATTTGATTGCCGTGGCCATAGCAACGGCTTTCAAATGATGTCCCCTGCTGTTTCTTACAGCAGGGGACCTTTGCTTGACCCTAGGGGGGGCGGCATCGCCACCCCCTATCGACGATCGATGTGATTGGCTGTTCAAATCTGAACCGCCAACCACATCGATCGCACTAATTTCGGCAAAAATAATGCCCGAATTAGTGCGATCCTGTGAGATCCAGCTATGAGATGCCGCAGCTGCTGCAGCATATCATAGGTGGATCTCAAACATGTCTCCCCCAGCCCCTGCAGCACTGATTGGAGCGATCGTGCTATGACGCGCAATCGCTCCAATCAGTGTGCAGTGGGGCGGTGTGATTTGCCGGTGGCCGCCCTCCCCAGGCCTGTGCTGGCCTGCGAGCCCTCCCCCAACATGTCTGCAGCGTGCAGTGGCTGGTACTTGTGGTACCACGCCACCGCCGCCGCCGCCGCCGCCGCCCTAGCTGTCACCGCTGCTGCACGTGAGTACTGTGCTCACTTTGCAGCCAGCCCGTGCGCCCCCCCCCCCGACATCCCGATCTGCTCCCCCCGCGATCTGACTGCCTCCCCCATTATCTCTGTTCTGCAGCTCCCTCTCCGGTCTCCCCCTCTGCTCTACCCCCTCCCCCTCTGCTTCCCCCCCCCTCTCTGCTCTCACTCCCCCCCCCTCTCCCCCTCTGCTCTCCCCCGACGTCCTCTTACCTGTCTTCACCGGCCTGATCACATCTGCGTCCATCGCTGGGTCCTTCCTGGGCATTCTGCTGATCTGCCTGCTGCTCCTGTAAAGCTGTCCATCTCTCTGCCATCTATTCCTCTGCAGCTCTTCTGGTCAGTGTTCCTCCTGCTAGTCCTCTGGGTACTGTGAGTATAACTTTTTTTTTTTTTTTCCGTATCCCCTGTCCATTTTTACACCTCATCTGTCCGTGCGTCCCGCCAAGCGCTGATCAGGGATGCAGATAACGGATCGGCATCCCTGCTCAATTTTTGGCGTGACTTTTTTTTTTTTTTCCGTATCCCCGACGCTTTTTGTATCGCATCCGTCCGTGCGTCCCGCCAAGCGCTGAACAGGGATGCAGATAACGGATCGGCATCCCTGCTCAATTTTTGGCGTGACTTTTTTTTCCGTATCCCCGACGCTTTTTGTATCGCATCCGTCTGTGCGTCCCGCCAAGCGCTGATCAGGGATGCAGATAACGGATCGGCATCCCTGCTCAATTTTTGGCGTGACTTTTTTTTTTCCGTATCCCCGACGCTTTTTGTATCACATCCATCCGTGCGTCCCGCCGAGCGCTGATTAGGGATGCAGATAACGGATCGGCATCCATGGTCAATTTTTGGCGTGACTTTTTTCCATATTTGCGACGCTTTTTGTATCGCATCCGTCCGTGCGTCCCGCCGAGCGCTGATCAGGGATGCACATAACGGATCTGCATCCATGGTCAATTTTTGGCGTGACTTTTTTTTTTTTTACGTATCCCCGACGCTTTTTTTTATCGCATCCGACCGTGCGTCCTGCAGCGGCCGATCAGTGCACTGCGTCTGTGCGTTTGAAAAGTCAAATGGCGCTCCTTCTCTTCTGAGCCCCGCCATGCGCTCAAACAATTTATTTCCACCACATATGAGGTATCTGCGTACTCAGGAGAAAATGCACAATACATTTTATGGTGCATTTTTTCCTGTTACCCTTGTGAAAAAAAAAGCTACCTAGTTGAAGCAACCGTTTTGTGGTAAAAAAAAAAAATTTTCTTTTCACGGCTCAACGCTATAAACTTCTGTGAAGCCCCCAGGTGTTCAAAGTGCACATCAAACATCTAGAAAAATTATTTGAGGGCTCTAGTTTCCAAAATGGTGTCACTTGTGGGGGAGCTCCACTGTTTAGGCACCATAGGGGGTCTCCAAACGTGACATGGCGTCCGCTAATGATTCAAACCAATTTTGCTGTCAAATGGCGCTCCTTCTCTTCTGAGCCCCGCCATGCGCCCAAACAATTACTTTCCACCACATATGAGGTATCTGCGTACTCAGGAGAAAATGCACAATACATTTTATGGTGCATTTTTTCCTGTTACCCTTGTGAAAAAAAAAGCTACCTAGTTGAAGCAACTGTTTTGTGGTAAAAAAAAAATTTTTTCTTTTCACGGCTCAACGCTATAAACTTCTGTGAAGCCCCCAGGTGTTCAAAGTGCTCATCAAACATCTAGAACAATTATTTGAGGGCTCTAGTTTCCAAAATGGGGTCACTTGTGGGGGAGCTCCATTGTTTAGGCACCTCAGGGGGTCTTCAAACCCGACATGGCGTCCGCTAACAGGTGCAGCTAATTTTGCACTCAAAAATTCAAATGGCGCTCCTTGCCTTCCGAGCACTGCTGTGTGTCCAAACATTTGATTTCCACCACATATGAGGTATCTGCGTACTCAGGAGAAAATGCACAATACATTTTATGGTGCATTTTTTCCTGTTACCCTTGTGAAAAAAAAAGCTACCTAGTTGAAGCAACCGTTTTGTGGTAAAAAAAATTTTTTTTCTTTTCACGGCTCAACGCTATAAACTTATGTGAAGCCCCCAGGGGTTCAAAGTGCTCACCAAACATCTAGAAAAATTATTTGAGGGCTCTAGTTTCCAAAATGGGGTCACTTGTGGGGGAGCTCCATTGGTTAGGCACCTCAGGGGGTCTTCAAACCCGACATGGCGTCTGCTAATGAGTGCAGCTAATTTTGCGTTCAAAAATTCAAATGGCGCTCCTTCCCTTCCGAGCTCTGCCGTGCGCCCAAACAATTGATTTTTACCACATATGGGGTATCAGCGTACTCAGGAGAACATGCACAATAAATTGTATTGTGTACTTTCTCTTTTCTCCCTTGTAAAAATGAAAATTTTATGGCTAAAGTAACATTTTTGTGTTAAAAAGTAAAATTTTCATTTTTTCCTTCCACATTGCTTTGGTTCCTGTGAAGCACCTAAAGGGTTAATAAACTTATTGGATGTGGTTTTGAGCAGTGTGAGGGGTGTAGTTTTTAGAATGGGGTCACTTTTGGGTATTTTCTGTCACCTAGGCCTCTCAAAGTCACCTCAAATATAATGTGGTCCCTAAAAAAATTATTTTGTAAATTTTGTTGGAAAAATGAGAATTTGCTGATGACCTTTGACCCCTTCTAACTTCCTAACGGAAAAAAAATTTGTTTCGAAAATTGCGCTGATGTAAAGTACACAAGTGGGAAATGTTATTTAGTAACTATTTTGTGTGACATATCTCACAGATTTATGGGCATAAATTTTCAAAGTTTGAAAATTGCGAAATTTTCAAAATTTTCGCCAAATTTCCTAAATTTTCACAAATAAACGCAAAAAATATCGGCCTAAATTTACCACTGACATGAAGCACAATATGTCACGAAAAAACAATCTCAGAATCGCCAGGATCCGTTGAAGCGTTCCAGAGTTATAACCTGTCAAAGTGACACTGGTCAGAATTGCAAAAAATGGCCCGGTCATTAGGGTGTTTTAGTGGCCGGGGGTGAAGGGGTTAAAGGGACTCTGTCTCCAGGTTTTTGCTGCTCCATGAGAGCAGCATATTGTAGAAGCACAAACCAGGGAAGTGTAACTTACTGTGCTGCTTGCTGCAGTTTTGATAAGCTGCAGACCTACCAGTTCTCTGAATGCGGACCTCTGTATATCCCCGCCTACACCACTGATTGACAGCTTTCTGTGTACACAGTGCATAGACAGAAAGCTGCCAATCAGTGATTGGTGGGTGTTATGCAGAGCTCATAAATATTCACACTGCAGCATGTTAAATAGTTCTCTAGTAATAATTTTCTATTGATAAAACAGTGATTTTGTCAAAATTACATCAAGCAGCCCCAGGTTCTCTGTGTCTACATAATGTGGCTTAGGTGGCCAAAACCTGGTGACAGATTCCTTACAAAGTACACTGCCTAAGTTAGCGAGACTACCAGAGGCTTATCTAGTAGAATAATGTGTGCAAATATCAGCTGAACACAAAACAAAGTTCTTTCAGAAATGCAATGTCCATTTGTCAAATACATAATATATGAGCTGCTTTCGTGGCGGTCATCAAAAAATATTTGTACAATCCAACTTCCGAACAATTCCCTTAAGAACTTGCTGTGTCCACAAAGTGTTCAGTAGGATGACTGTGCCAATTGTACGTGTCCTTTCATTGAAGACACAGTATTCACACGGCAAGGCAAGTCACCTGGACGCACATGATCTGTCACGTATTTCCCTGGGTGAGGGATCCTGCGTCAGTATAGGAAGCAATCCCCATGTCGCTTACATGTTTTTACCTCTTTGTGATCAACGAAAACACATGACACCAAATGACTGTAGGAATTCACACTTCCTGTGCAATCTATACAGGTGGGCTCCGATAGCCCCCACAACCTCTCCAGCTCTCTTCAAGCATTTCCATATGACCTACAAGAAAGTATGTAAAATAAAGAGTTAATACAGTATTCAGCTAGCAAAGCTTACAACATTGGTTTCCTGAAAGGCCTTGCTGAGGATACTTGCGACACACCTGTCTGAGTCAATGATTTACAGGACACTTTAATCTCTACCTGTTGTGAACTGCAGCTGTAAAACATTCTTTACAGATAATTTATATAGCTCTGGGTTAGAGTATGTCTAGTTTAAGAACATTAAAGGGGTTGTGCCACGAAAAGAATTGATCACCGATGCACTGGATAGGTTATAAATGTCTAATTAGTGGTGGTCCCGCCACAGCCCCCCCATCCTCACCCCTTAAGCAGGACCGCAATGAGGAGGAATATGACTGGAGCAGTGGTAGTGAGCGCGCAGCGTTACTATATACAATGTCTATAGGGCTATACAATGTCTATACAGCTATCGCTTGTCACACAAGTCCTTAAAAAATTCTGCTAGTTATGCCATAAGCACAAGGTCTAATTGTGTCTTTACAGATTAATAGCTGTCTAGAGCCATAAGATGGCACCCACAGAGCTAAGCCTCCCTCTTGTACCTCTATACGTCCCTAATTTAATATGAAGACATACAGAGAGAAGGGAATTTTGTTTACTTACCGTAAATTCCTTTTCTTCTAGCTCCAATTGGGAGACCCAGACAATTGGGTGTATAACTACTGCCTCCGGAGGCCACACAAAGCACTACACTTAAAAGTGTAAGGCCCCTCCCCTTCTGCCTATACACCCCCCGTGGGATCACGGGCTCCTCAGTTTTAGTGCAAAAGCAAGAAGGAGGAAAGCCAATAACTGGTTTAAAAACAAATTCAATCCGAAGAAACATCGGAGAACTGAAACCAATCAACATGAACAACATGTGTACCCGAAAAAAACAAAAATCCCTAAGAAAACAGGGCGGGCGCTGGGTCTCCCAATTGGAGCTAGAAGAAAAGGAATTTACGGTAAGTAAACAAAATTCCCTTCTTCTTTGTCGCTCCATTGGGAGACCCAGACAATTGGGACGTCCAAAAGCAGTCCCTGGGTGGGTAAAATAACCCTCGTGACAGGACCGTAAAACAGCCCTTTCCTACAGGTGGGCAACCGCCGCCTGAAGGACTTGTCTACCTAGGCTGGCGTCCGCCGAAGCGTAGGTATGCACCTGATAATGCTTGGTAAAAGTGTGCAGACTCGACCAGGTAGCCGCCTGGCACACCTGCTGAGCCGTAGCCTGGTGCCGTAATGCCCAGGACGCACCCACGGCTCTGGTAGAATGGGCCTTCAGCCCTGAGGGAACCGGAAGCCCAGCGGAACGGTAGGCTTCAAAAATTGGTTCCTTGATCCACCGAGCCAAGGTGGATTTGGAAGCTTGCGACCCTTTACGCTGACCAGCGACAAGGACAAAGAGTGCATCCGATCGGCGCAGGGGCGCCGTGCGGGAAATGTAGATTCTGAGTGCTCTCACTAGATCCAACAAATGCAAATCCTTTTCACATTGATGAACTGGATGAGGACACAAAGAAGGTAAGGAGATATCCTGATTGAGATGAAAGGGGGATACCACCTTAGGGAGAAACTCCGGAATCGGGCGCAGGACCACCTTGTCCTGGTGAATCACCAGGAAGGGAGATTTGCATGACAGCGCTGCTAGCTCGGACACTCTCCGAAGAGAGGTGACCGCTACAAGAAAAGTCACTTTCTGTGAAAGGCGAGAAAGGGAAACATCCCTCATAGGCTCGAAAGGCGGCTTCTGGAGAGCAATTAGAACCCTGTTCAGATCCCAGGGCTCTAACAGCCGCTTGTAAGGAGGGACGATATGACAAACCCCTTGCAGGAACGTGCGTACCTGAGGAAGTCGTGCTAGGCGCTTCTGAAAAAATACAGATAGCGCTGAGACCTGTCCTTTGAGGGAGCCTAGCGACAAACCTTTTTCCAAACCGGATTGTAGGAAGGAAAGAAAAGTAGGCAATGCAAATGGCCAGGGAGGAAATCCCTGAGCAGAACACCAAGATAAGAATATCTTCCACGTCCTGTGGTAGATCTTGGCGGAGGTTGGTTTTCTAGCCTGTCTCATGGTGGCAATAACCTCTTGAGATAACCCTGAATACGCTAGGATCCAGGACTCAATGGCCACACAGTCAGGTTTAGGGCCGCAGAATTCCGATGGAAAAACGGCCCTTGAGACAGCAAGTCTGGTCGGTCTTGTAGCGCCCACGGTTGGCCTACCGTGAGGTGCCACAGATCCGGGTACCACGACCTCCTCGGCCAGTCTGGAGCGACGAGGATGGCGCGGCGGCAGTCGGACCTGATCTTGCGCAGCACTCTGGGCAACAGTGCCAGAGGAGGGAACACATAAGGTAGCCGGAACTGCGACCAATCTTGAACTAAGGCGTCCGCCGCCAGAGCTCGGTGATCGTGAGACCGCGCCATGAAAGCTGGGACCTTGTTGTTGTGCCGGGACACCATTAGGTCGACGTCCGGCATCCCCCAGCGGCGACAGATCTCCTGAAACACGTCCGGGTGAAGAGACCATTCCCCTGCGTCCATACCCTGGCGACTGAGAAAATCTGCTTCCCAGTTGTCCACGCCTGGGATGTGAACTGCGGATATGGTGGATGCCGTGTCTTCCACCCACGTCAGAATCCGCCGGACTTCCTGGAAGGCTTGCCGACTGCGTGTTCCTCCTTGGTGGTTGATGTATGCCACCGCTGTGGAGTTGTCCGACTGAATTCGGATCTGCTTGCCTTCCAGCCACTGCTGGAAGGCTTGTAGGGCAAGATACACTGCTCTGATTTCCAGAACATTGATCTGAAGGGTGGACTCTTGCTGAGTCCACGTACCCTGAGCCCTGTGGTGGAGAAAAACCGCTCCCCACCCTGACAGACTCGCGTCCGTCGTGACCACCGCCCAGGATGGGGGTAGGAAGGACTTTCCCTTTGACAAAGAGGTGGGAAGAAGCCACCACTGAAGAGATTCCTTGGCCGCCTGAGAAAGGGAGACGTTCCTGTCGAGGGACGTCGACTTCCCGTCCCATTGGCGGAGAATGTCCCATTGTAGTGGACGCAGATGAAACTGCGCGAAAGGGACTGCTTCCATTGCTGCTACCATCTTCCCTAGGAAGTGCATGAGGCGTCTCAAGGGGTGTGACTGGTCTTGAAGGAGAGATCGCACCCCTGTCTGTAGTGAACGCTGTTTGTCCAGCGGAAGCTTCACTATTGCCGAGAGAGTATGAAACTCCATGCCAAGATACGTTAGCGATTGGGTCGGGGTCAGATTTGACTTGGAAAAGTTGATGATCCACCCGAAACTCTGGAGAGTCTCCAGCGCAACGTTCAGGCTGTGTTGGCATGCCTCTTGAGAGGGAGCCTTGACAAGCAGATCGTCTAAGTAAGGGATCACAGAGTGTCCCTGAGAGTGCAGGACTGCTACTACTGCTGCCATGACCTTGGTGAAGGCCCGTGGGGCTGTCGCCAGACCGAAAGGCAGAGCTACGAACTGAAGGTGTTCATCTCCTATCACGAAGCGTAGAAAACGCTGATGCTCTGGAGCAATCGGCACGTGGAGATAAGCATCCTTGATGTCTATTGATGCTAGGAAATCTCCTTGAGACATTGCGGCGATGACGGAGCAGAGGGATTCCATCCGGAATCGTCTGGTTTTCACGTACTTGTTGAGAAGTTTTAGGTCCAGAACGGGACGGAAAGATCCGTCCTTTTTTGGTACCACAAACAAATTGGAGTAAAAACCGTGACCTTGCTCCTGAAGAGGAACCGGGATCACCACTCCTTCTGCCTTTAGAGTGCACACCGCTTGCAGAAGAGCATCGGCTCAGTCGGGAGGCGGAGACGTTCTGAAGAATCGAGTTGGAGGACGAGAACTGAACTCTATCCTGTACCCGTGGGACAGCATGTCTCTCACCCAACGGTCTTGGACCTGTGGCAGCCAAACGTCGCCAAAGCGGGAGAGCCTGCCACCGACCGAGGATGCGGAGAGAGGAGGCCGAAAGTCATGAGGAAGCCGCCTTGGTAGCGGGTCTTCCGGCTGTCTTTTTTGGGCGTGACTGAGCCCGCCAAGAATCTGAGCTCCTCTGATCCTTTTGAGTCCTTTTGGACGAGGAGAATTGGGACCTGCCCGAGCCTCGAAAGGACCGAAACCCCGACTGTCCTCTCCTCTGTTGGGGTTTGGTTTGTCTGGGCTGAGGTAAGGATGAATCCTTACCCTTGGACTGCTTAATGATTTCATCCAAACGCTCACCAAACAGTCGATCACCAGAAAATGGCAGACTGGTTAAGCACTTTTTGGACGCAGAATCTGCCTTCCATTCCCTTAACCATAAGGCTCTGCGTAGAACCACGGAGTTGGCTGACGCCACTGCCGTACGGCTCGTAGAGTCCAGGACAGCATTAATCGCGTAAGACGCAAATGCAGACATTTGAGAGGTTAAGGATGCCACTTGCGGAACAGATGTACGTGTGACCGTGTCAATCTGTGTAAGACCAGCTGAAATAGCCTGGAGTGCCCATACGGCTGCGAATGCTGGAGCAAACGACGCGCCGATAGCTTCATAGATGGATTTCAACCAGAGCTCCATCTGTCTGTCAGTGGCATCTTTAAGTGCAGCCCCATCCTCCACTGCAACTATGGATCTAGCCGCAAGCCTGGAGATAGGGGGATCCACCTTGGGACACTGGGTCCAGCCTTTGACCACGTCAGGGGGAAAGGGATAACGTGTATCCTTAATCCGTTTGGAGAAACGCTTATCTGGGTAAGCGTGGTGTTTCTGGACTGCCTCTTTAAAGTCAGAATGGTCCAGAAAAGTACTTAATTTACGCTTGGGATACCTGAAATGGAATTTCTCCTGCTGTGAAGCTGACTCCTCCACCGGAGGAGCTGGGGGAGAAATATCCAACATTCTATTGATGGACGCTATAAGATCATTCACTATGGCGTCACCATCAGGCGTATCCAAATTGAGAGCGGTCTCAGGATCAGAATCCTGATCAGCTACCTCCGCCTCATCACACAGAGAGTCCTCCTGCTGGGACCCTGACCAGTGTGATGAAGTCGAGGGCCGCTCATAGCGAGCTCGCTTAGGCTGTCTGGGACTGTCGTCCGTGTCAGAGCTTTCACCCTGGGATGCATGGGACACCCCCGGAGCCCGGAGCTGTTCCAATTGAGGGGGACCAGGGAGCAATGAGTCAACAGTGCCCCTGGTCTGAGTTACTGGTCTAGACTGCAAAGTTTCTAGAATTTTAGTCATAGTCACAGACAATCTATCAGCAAAGGCTGCAAACTCTGTCCCCGTCACCTGGACAGTATTCACAGGTGGTTCTCCCTGGGTCACCTCTAGCAGAGGCCCCGGCCGAGCAGTTGCCACAGGGGCCGAGCACTGCACACAGTGGGGGTCAGTGGAACCTGCAGGTAGAGTAGCCTCACATGCGGTGCAAGCAGCATAGAAAGCCTGTGCCTTGGCACCCTTGCTTTTTGCGGATGACATGCTGTTGTCTCCTCTGAGCAATATAGGAGGGTATATAGCCAAGAATCACTAGCGACCGTACAGTGCAATGTATAGCATGCAAGCATAAAAATACAAATGTACACTTCGGCACTAAGTGGGGTCAGCACCAGGGGTGCCGCTTACCGCCCGCTCAAACGCGGGTGTGTGGTCGCCAGAATCCCGTGCCTGGGTCTCCCAGAACCTGTCTCCCCTCTCCAGCTCAGACTGCACACAGGAATGGCTGCCGGCGTTCTGTGAAGAGGGGCGGACCGTGGGCGTGCCGCAGACAAAGTGCGGGAAACTGGCGTCCCACTGTGCCCAGTGTGAGGGCTGGAGTATGCAAATAGACTCCAGCCCTCTGCGCTGACATTCTGTACAGCGTCCCGCCCTTCCCCTGACTGGCAGGCCTGGGGGCGGGAACGAAACGAAACTAGGCCGCAAAAGCCGGGGACTCGATTAATAAGCGCGGCCGTCATACATGCACGGCCAGCGCGGAAGTCCCCGGCGCACCACAAGTCCCAGCCGCGCCGCAGCATTTTTTAACTAACAGCAGCGGCCGGCGCGGCAGTTCGCAATACATAGACTCACTCAGCAGAGCTGTAGTGAGTAGTGGCACAAGCGCGCGGCGCTGTTGTCCCCGGCGCACTAACACACTCAGCAATGCTGCAGTGTGTCTGCGTCTGTATGGGGACACAGAGTACCTTGATGTAGCAGGGTCCTGTCCCTGACGATACTCAGCTCCATATCCAGCAGATTTTCCAGGGGCTGTGGATGGAGCACGGTCTCAGTGCCTGGAGACCGGTAAAATCCCACTTCACCCAGAGCCCTAAGGGGGATGGGGAAGGATGCAGCATGTGGGCTCCAGCCTCCGTACCCGCAATGGGTACCTCAACCTTAACAAACACCGCCGACAAAAGTGGGGTGAGAAGGGAGCATGCTGGGGGCCCTAGTATGGGCCCTCTTTTCTTCCATCCGACATAGTCAGCAGCTGCTGCTGACTAAACAGTGGAGCTATGCGTGGATGTCTGACCTCCTTCGCACAAAGCATGAAAACTGAGGAGCCCGTGATCCCACGGGGGGTGTATAGGCAGAAGGGGAGGGGCCTTACACTTTTAAGTGTAGTGCTTTGTGTGGCCTCCGGAGGCAGTAGCTATACACCCAATTGTCTGGGTCTCCCAATGGAGCGACAAAGAAATTTATATTTCAAATTACAAAAACGTCATATCTCTCCAAGAACCATTAAGGCACTATATGTGTCACCGTATAGTCACAGTGCACAGTTTTGAGCACAGCTAATTTTAAAGGGAATCTGTCACCAGGTTTTTGTCACCTCATCTGAGAGCAGCATAACGTAGGGGCAGAGATCCTGATTCCAGCGGTGTGTCATTTACTGGGCTGCTTAATGTAGTTTTGACAAAAAAAATCACTGTTAAATCAGCAGTAGATTAACATTAGAGGACTACTTGACCTGCTGACAGGTAGTGCAGCATACTCATGAGCTCTGTATAACTGCTAGATCTGTAGCAAAGAAAACATTGATTTTATCAAAAACACAGCAGACAGCTCAGTATGTGACACATTGCTGAAATCAGGGTCTCTGTCTCTACATTATGCTGCGCTCAGATGGGGTAGCAAAAACCTGGTGACAGATTCCCTTTAAGGCCTAAGCCAAACGGCGAGAAAAACAGTGCGAGTGGAGTGCGATAAAACATCGCATTCCCCTCGGACCAATTCTAGTCTGTGTGTCAGCACACATGAGCGATTATTTTCTCAGCCCTAATCGGACCGAGAAAACAATCGCAGCATGCTGCGATTGTAAGCTGAGACTCTTTCTCTCGCACCCATTCAAGTGAATGGGGCGAGAGAAAAATCGCACTGCACTCGCAGTACACCGGTGTACCGCTAGTGCAGTGCGAGAATGGCAATAGCCGACTATGCAGGAGAGAAATCCCTCCCTCCCCTCCTGAGAGCCACCCCGCCCCCCGCAGCTGAGGTCTGCTCGCACGAACGGACCTCAGTTGCAAGGACACACGCATGACACTCGGCTCTGCTGTACTGCCAGCACGAGCCGAGTGTCATGCAAGTGGATCGCAGTAGTGCCCGTGTGGCCCCAGCCTTACACTAGAAGTCCCAGAGAGGGGTCATTTAACATTTCTACCATTGAAACCCTATGGAGCTCGAAATTCCTGGGACTTCTAGTGTTAAGGGACATTTATTTCCCTATCCTCCTGCAAAAACTACTTTGGTGCTATTGACATCTATGAGTGTTGTCTCTATACATAGCAGTAGCAATTGGACCTGAGCCCTTGCCATAATATTATGAATACACTGGGTAGTATCCTTGAAAAAAAAAAACCAGTAATGAATATAGCTGCGTGTAATTCAGGACATGTTTGCAGATACAATGTTGCAGGTCGTCACAGGGTTAAAGAGAAATTCAGAATTCTGTTGGTTTCCAGTTACCAAAGCGCTCAATTAGGAGCTAACCGGTTAGATCACACATCTGACTGCAAGGTTCAGCTAAACCTCTGCCTGTTTTCAATGGCAACCAGCAGAATAGTGAAGTGTATTTAGAGAAAGAAAACAGACGAGAAATAATTTGGTACGAAAATTAAATTGGAGTAAAAGTGAAAGGTGAAATACTTACCAATTACACGTAACAGTCAATTATGTTCTGTAAGTGCGCCCTGAAAAAAAGGAATAGTATTGATGAAGGCACAAGATATAGTGGTGAGCTCGAACACAGGATCAGAAGACACAAAGTAACGTTAGCAACTCACCTCTCTTCAGGTAACACTGCGCCAGGATTTCTGGCAAGATCTTGGTCATATCTTATACTTATTCTTCGTTGTAATGCCTATGGATTAGAAATCAGAAAGAAAAAGGATTTACAAAACCAATCGTAACAAATCACATCACCAGACACATTTAGGGCTCATTCAGACGTCGGTGAAAGTCAGTCCAAACACAGACTGCAATGCCCGGATTGTCCACGAGTCTCGCCACCTCTGATCGGCATATATGAGGCGTCACGTTAGGTGAGGAGACCAGGAGTCCGTGCATTGCACTCCATGCTTAGACGGATTTGCATGAACCCTTTCATCGTTCCATTTCTGTGTGTATTTGCCTATGTTTCACTTCCACTTTATTCTTCTTTTAATTTGAGTCTTTTTAATGTGTATTTTTTATGTGTTTTCTTTCTGCCTGTCATCATGGTGGGATCTGGCCTATTCATGGTCAAGGTTTGGGGTTTCTAGATGTTTTCAGCTCATTAATCAATTGCCACTTTAAGACCACGTGCACAGAGTGACTATTTAGGAATTTTTTTTTACCTCAGTATCTGTAAGGCCACGTGCACACGTTCAGTATTTAGTGAGTTTTTTACTTCAGTATTTGTAGCCAAAACCAGGAGTAGAACAATTAGAGAAAAAATATAATAGAAACACGGGCACCACTTCTGTATTTTTTGCCCACTCCTGGTTTTGGCTACAGATACTGAGGTAAAAACTCTCCAAATACTCAACGTGTGCACGAGGCCTTACAGATACTGAGGTAAAAAATTCATCAAATACTCAATGTGAGCAAGTGGCCTTACAGATAATCGCAAGTGTGACTCCAGCCTAACTCGCACGAGTGCAATGCGAGAAAATCTCGCATGGCACTCGGACTAATGTTAATCAATGAGACAGCCCCGATCTGCTATTTTTTTCTCAGTCCAAATCGGACTGAGAAAAAAATCGCAGCATGCTGCGTTTTGGTGAGTTTCTCACGCGAGTCTCTTAAATGCAAATCTATGGGTGCGTGAAAAAAAACGGATGTCACACGGACGGCACATGGACCATCCTAGTGACATCTGTTTTTCTCAATAGATTTCTATTATGTAGCAGAGAACAATGTAAATGGTCCTGTACATAACAGTACATGAATAGCAGCTGCTGAGGGTAAAAACTGATTGCACACTGACAGCACACTGATGAAATGTGAGAAGAAATCGTCCTACTTTCTGGCATGAGAATCGGACCGATTTTACACTCGCAAGTGTGATTCCAGCCATACTGAGGTAAAAATCTCACCAAACACTCACCGTGTGCATTTGGCCTTCCAGATACTAAGGTAAAAATCTCAACAAATACTCAATGTGTGCACGTGGGTAAAAACTGCAGAAGTGGTGCATATTTTTCAATAAGGCTACGTGCACACGCTGCGTATTTGGTGAGTTTTTACCTCAGTATTTGTAAGACCATGTGCGCACGGTGAGTATTTGGTGTTTTTTTTTTACCTCAGAATTTGTAAGGCCACGTGCACACATTCACTAGTTGGTGAGTTTGGGCTAAGCCACACGGCGAGAAAAACAGTGCGAGTGGAGTGCGATAAAACATCGCATTCCCCTCGGACCAATTCTAGCCTGTGTGTCAGCACACATGAGCGATTATTTTCGCAGCCCTAATCGGACTGAGAAAACAATCGCAGCATGCTGCGATTGTAATCAGAGACTCTTTCTCTCGCACCCATTCAAGTGAATGGGGCGAGAGAAAAATCGCACTGCACTCGCGGTACACCGGTGTACCGCTAGTGCAGTGCGAGAATGGCAATAGCCGGCTACGCAGGAGAGAGGGAGATAAATCCCTCCCTCCCCTCCTGAGAGACGGCCCGCCCCCGCAGCTGAGGTCTGCTCGCACGAACGGACCTCAGTTGCAAGGACACACGCATGACACTCGGCTCTGCTGTACTGCCAGCACGAGCCGAGTGTCATGCAAGTGGATCGCAGTAGTGCCCGTGTGGCCCCAGCCTTTACCTCAGAATTGTAGCCAAAACCTGGAGTAGAACAATCAGAGGAAAAGTGAAACACGGGCACCACTTCAGTATTTTTTCCCCACTCCTAGTATCACCAGATAGATACTCAATGTGTGCACGTGGCCTAAAGTGAGGCAAAATGTTTGCCCAAATGAAGTCCAGCCCTCCCACACCCACCAGCGGAGAGATTTTTATCTACTTTTGAATTTTTTTTTAGCTATTTTAGGGGAACGTTAGTTTTTGCACAAAAAAGATGCTAAGAAAATGGAAGAAAAATAAAGCATTTTTGATTTTGAGCAAATTCAGTAATCAGGTGTGTCATTTTAAAGAATCTGGAGGAAAAAAAAAAAAAGACAACAAATACCACAAGACGAAAAAGAAAAGCTGAATTAGGCCTTAGTGCTTAACCAGATATGTTTAGTGTCATGTGTCATCCCTTGGGGCAATCAAATATACTACTGCTAATTCTTTTTATGTAGTGTGGAAGGTAAGATGGGAGGGAGGAACCAGAGACTGATAATATTTTTTCAGTCACATTAGTAGTAGTAATGTTTCCAGCTTAAAGGCAATCTTTCACCTTCAGGGCTCATGTGCACGTTGCGTAATTGCATGCATTTATGCTGTGTATTGCACTGCAGCGTAAATGCATGCATCCTGCGTCCCCTGCACAATCTATGTAGATTGTGCATGATACGTGCGCACGTTGCTTTTATGAACACAGCGATTTGGGTGCTAAAATTTTGACCAAATCCGTGCGTTCATAAAATGAGCATGTCAATTATTTGTGCGTTCTGGATGCAGCTCCCACTCTGTCTATGGTGGGGGAAGCATCCCGAGCTCATGAAATCGGCTTTTTTTAAAAAAAAAAAAAAAAAAAATGCATTCATTATGCAGTGTTTCTGCAGCGATTTGAAGCACACATGTGCTGTCAAATCACTGCAGAATATTCAGCAGTTATGTGCACATGAACCCTCAGAGATGCTATTTAGCTGCAGATATTGAGTTAATCTTCAGGTAAAGAGCATTAAAATCAGTTAGGCTGGAGTCACTTGCATGTGACTCGTGTGAGGATCGGATCGCATCGCCCGGACCGGCTGGCGTCTCTCCTGACAGGAGAATGAGCATTCAAAACGGAGTAGAGAAGGGGTTAACGCCGCGCATCCGCCAAATGAAAGTGTAGAGATGATGAATAATATCTTTTTTATTTCATCAGTCTACGCGTTTCAAGGTCAAAACCTCTTCCTCAGGACCAGGAATGTTGATGTCCTGGTCCTGAGGAAGAGGTTTTTACCTTGAAACGCGTAGACTGATGAAATAAAAAAGATATTATTCATCATCTCTACACTTTCATTTGGCTGACATGTGGCGTTAACCCCTTCTCTACTCCGTTTTGAATGCTCATCCACGTGGGGCTGCAGCAGACGCCATTATCTCATGCTTATCAGTGGTTGTGACTCTCACAACCATAGTAGGTGAGTGTATATTTCCTTTATATACTACACTTGTCATCTGGTGTTACCCTATCAGCGCTTCTTATTTTAGATTTATGACAGGAGAATGAGAGCAGCATAGAAATACCTGCAGCTGACAGTCCTGTCAGGAGAGCCACTGGTTGGTCTTGGCAATGCAATCCTCGTACGAGTCACACGCAAGTGTGACTCCAGCCATACTGGAAGTGTGGCTACAGGGAGAAAATTAACTTATATCTTCTCTGCAGCTGCTCACTTCAAGTAAAGGTGATGGTGCAGAAAGTGAATACAGTCACAGTTCAATACAGTTACTGCACTGTAATCACTTCCTAACACTAGTGACAGTCTGTTCTGCTGTGTGTGTATAGAGCTGGCTGTCAAAGTGCAGGGGACCAATTACAACTGCGCTTACTGAATATTGAGGGCTGACTTTAACTGCTCCGTTTGCTGCCCGTATGACTGGAAGTGGCTGCAGGGAGAATTTACGTTTATTTTCTTCCTGTAGCCACTGCTACAGTAAAGCAGCTTAACTTGATTTTGTTTATCGCTATTTACCTACAGATTAACCTTACTTTTTACTGCTGAACTGTTAGGACAGGTTTTAGCAATCCTTGATTCATACTGTACATAGAGCAAAGAGCCAAACAAAGAAAGACATGACTGAGCATTATCTACAACCCTTCTTGGATGTGTAGCATTCACTTATTGCTCTGTGCACAAAGCATCTGCAAACCTAGAAGCTCGGATGGAGATTTAAGTGTAATGAGGGCGTCACACGATACGATCTATCGTGCGATCGCACGAGCGATCGTACCCGCCCCCGTCATTTGTGCGTCACGGGCAATTAGTTGCGGGCAAAGTCGTTATACCGCCATCACATGTACTTACCTGCTGAGAGACGTCGCTGTGGGCGGCGAACATCCACTTCCTGAAGGGGGTGGGACGTTCAGCGTCACAGCGAAGTCACACAGTGGCCAGCCAATAGAAGTGGAGGGGCGGAGATGAGCAGGATGTAAACATCCCGCCCACCTCCTTCCTACCGCATAGCTGGCGGGAGCCGCGGGACGCAGGTAAGCTGTGTTCATCGTTCCCGGGGTGTCACAGGGAGCGATGTGTGCTGCCCCGGGTATGATGAACAACCGGCGCAAAGAAAAATAAACGACTTTTTAAAAACGAGCGACGTGTCAACGATACACGATTTGTGAACGTTCTGCGTCGCTCGTAGGTGTCACACGGGATGTAGTCGTAAATGATCACGAAAACCGTGACCCCGACGACATATGGCACGATAGATCGTCTCGTGTGACGCCCGCATTAGGCGAAAGCATCGGATGCAATATGCTAATGACCATTGGTTCAGGCTTTGCTGCGAGCGTGAGCCGAGTGTCATGCGATTGTGATCAGATCACAGCGGCGGAGAATAGAGAGCGATTTCTCCATCTCCTCCGCTACCTGTCTGTGCGTATATCGCACTGCGCTCGAATGACATCCGAGTGCAGTGTGATGTTTCACACGCTCCCATACTTGTATGGTTGTGTGTGAGCAAAGACTCGCTGCCAAACACAGCATGCTGAGATTCTTTTCTCGTGCCGATATGAAATGAACAGAATCATAGGTGGACACTGCCCCATAGTTTGACAGTGGTGTGAGAGCAATCTGATGTTTAATTGGATTGCACTCATCCGTGCAAAACGCAAGTGGCACCGAGACCTAAACGTCTATTCATTAGAAACCTAGAATTACAAATCTGCTACAAAATCTGATTTAAAAAAAGTTGTCAAATTTGTTGCATGTGGTATTTTTTTTCAGAATATGTTGGGATATTTTCAACCTTTTACTACTTTTTCAAAAAATGGGCTGGGGCTAGAAATAAGAACATTTTCTATAATATCACAACAAATTTACTATAAAATACACAAGCATACCGGTGTACAATGTGGCCGAAATGTATGCTAACTCATGGATGCTGTACATTTAATTTTGTGTCATGAGCAACCAAAAAATCTATACATTTATTAAGAAGAGGGTGCCTATTAATTTATTTGTCCCAAGTTATAGCAAGCTATAGGTTCAAGACTGGCATGCAAGATTTCAGTCTTGATAATGTCCTCCCTTATTAGACATTTTGACTATATTTTTTTTTCACTTTATCATCTGTGTTTTAAAAATAAAAATAACATACTGTGATATTAAAGCATGTGTACTATAGGAATCAGAAACATACGTAATAAAATATATTCCAGAACTAGGTTTAGATCACTACAATGCATCACGTTGTATAAGAATATAATAAGATGATGACTCACCTGATATTGATGCCTGTAATAGAGAAATCCGCACAGAAATAGTAACACTAACATCACAAGGATTGCAATGATGATCAGTGGTAGCTTGCTTTGATCGTGTTCCTTCTTTCTTCCATCTTCAAACTGTTCTGTTGCAATGATAGGGAGCATATTAGAGCCATGGTTGAGATCTGAAAAACTGTTTTGCTTGTCATCAATAACTATGTTGCTCTCTTGGTGTGGAAGAATATTGTGAGACGTAAGAGCATTCAACACTGGGTTATATGTAGCATCAGACAGAAGAAGCTGGCCTCCAGGCATAGGAGAGGACATGGATGGTTCTGTTTTAGAAGTCTGCATGGTAGAAGAAAGGTAGGAGGAAGCCCATCCAAGGTCATTATCCTTTATGACTTTTCCCTGTAACATAGATTCAGGGGCTTCAGTGTTGGATAAGCCCATTCTGCTAGATGGGATGTTTGTATGAGCTGAAGTTAGAACTGGGTGGTGAGGATCGTTGGTATTAATGGATAGGCTAGAGACATCCTCTGTTGACACAGTAGACCTAGAAATTGCATCCATATCTACAATAGAACGGCGTATTTTGGTCACAGAGCTGGAAGACATTTCAATGCCTGGTTCCTCGCTGGGTACTGACAGAGTGTATTGAAACACAGACCCCATAAAGCTTTGTGAGCCAAGCGTTGTAGTTTCCCGTATTTCATCTGAATCCATGACAGTAGAGATTCCTCCATTTATAAGCGGGTGTGTGGGAAGGCTTTGATTCTCTATAGTAGTAGGAGGCTCCTCTGATTCACGCATTCCCTCAGTATCTGAATTTGACACTTCTTTATTAACTTGCCCAGAATCAGTTCTAGTTTGAGATGGATTTAAGCTAATATATGATGTTTCGCGGATATTTTTAGTAAATTCTGTACTAGTAAGGGGAACGTCTGTATGATCCCCAGAATGCGCTGTTGAACCAGAATGGGAATAATCCACAATGGTGGTAAGAGGCTTTAAATCATTCGTCATATCCGTAGAGATGAATGGTGAGGTATCAGACCCAGGTGAGTTCTTCTGAGGACTTGTGTCCTCTGCCAAGGAACTGACATGAAATGAATAGCTTGATGTATATGTACGGCTCGCCAATTCTGATAAGTAACTTATAGAAGGATGAGGAGTTGCACTTGAGAAAATGGGTGTTGATGGGGAAGGGCATGCACACTGAGGACCTGCAAGATTCAGAAAAGACAGAAAGAGGCTTCAATGAAGCCATGATCTGTCAGGATACAATATACATCCAAAGTGACATGGCTGGTTAGTGTGACAAGCATAATGGATGTTTTAGGTGAAGCAAACCAGGCAAGTTACACAGATGAGCAACATAAAGGCTGGAAAGGAGAGATTAAAGGCTGAGATCCCTGCTTAGGAAAACTAGTGCAAAGTCTATACAATTCTCAACCATACCAAGCAGCTGAGGTGCACACCAAAGACATAAAATGTATGACAGCAGTAGACTAGAGAGTTTATGCACAGAAATAATTTCTATCTTACCTTTAGTAACATCATCATTATTCTGTCCATGTTCTTTATAATAGGATTCACATTCTGAAGCAGAGCTAGAGCGGACACGGAAACCACTTAGTTTATGTAACGAGTCATTTACTCGCTGTAAAATCTGTATTGGATTCAGATTCTCGGTCTGGAGGTAAGCATTAACTGCATCCTGGAAGATAATGAAGACTCTTAGATGGAGCATAGGCACTTAGATAAACAAGCAAAACTGAGGTTGTAAATGGATCCCATACTGTAGATCACATCGGCCAATACTACTGATCACAGTTTAGAACTGTCTTGTCTCAAGCAAGTCATACACATTAGATTGTTTATCTGGCAGACATCTTGGCTGTCTCTCCCAAACACAGGGGCACGTATACGGCTGAGTGCTCTTGTGTTCTCTACGAGAAAGCAGCTGCCAAACATGCACGGCGGTGGCCGATCTCTAATATGCTCGACTGTCAGAAATAAATAGATATTTCCTGCCAATAATAAATTGTCCAAGGTTACTATACACATTTGAATGTCGGACAAACCAGTTGGTTGGTTTGGTCTATACATATGTCTAATGTGTATTAAGGCTTTAAGGTTTGTCTAAGTAGGCAAAACTATTGCTATTAGTGTGTAATTTTATATCTGGGGGTTCAGATGAGGGGGGTAGCAAAATAGTACCCTCTTTTGCTTTTAGCTAACACTACCACATTGCTAACTAGCTGTTGTGGGAGGACTTGGCATATATTTGACCTTACTTTCCATGACTTTTTGGGCTTATTTCCAATATACTTAAGTTTGCTTTAATTGTAAGACCTATGGGGGGGGGGGGGATCTCTGCATAACATTTGCCACCCAGTTAAATAAACGATGCATCCAATCTAAAGGTACCGTCACACATAACGAGATCGCTAGCGAGATCGCAGCTGAGTCACGGTTTTGGTGACGCAACAGTGATCCCGTTAGCGATCTCGTTATGTGTGACACCTACCAGCGATAAAGGCCCCTGCTGTGAGATCGCTAGTCGTTGCAGAATGGTCCAGGCCATTTTCTTCAAAGGCGATGTCCTGCTGGGCAGGTCACATCGCTGTGTTTGACACTGTGTGACAGGGTCACAGTGACTGCTGAGATTGTTATACAGGTCGCTACTGCGACCAGTATTGTTCCTGCATCGCTGGTAAGATCTGTCTGTGTGACATCTCACCAGCGACCTCCCAGCGACTTACCTGCGATCCCTATCAGGTTGCATCGTTTTCGGGATTGTTGGTAAGTCGTTGTGTGTGACTGGGCCTTAAGCCTCCTGTCCCAGGGGACCCCCTAGCAGTCATATTTACTCTATCTACTGCCTCCATTGGTAGACCCTTGTTTAACAATGAAATCTAAAACAAATTACATAAAAAGAGAACTGATCTTAAAACCAAGACTAATTTATGAAACAGTCCCATGCCACACTGCGTAGCACTATAAGGCTATGTGCGCGCGTTGCGTAATTTCATGCCTTTACGCTGCATATTGCACTGTAGTGTAAATGCATGTGTCCTGCGTCCCCAGCACAATCTATGAAGATTGTGCATAATCCATCCGCACGTTGCGTTTGAGAGCGCAGCGTTTCAGATGCTGAAATTTTGATCCAAAACGCTGTGTTCTAAAAAGCAACATGTCACTTCTTTTGTGTGTTCCGGATGCTTTTCCCACTCTGTCTATGGGAGAGGCAGCATCCAGAGCGCATGAAATTGGCATCTATTCTGCAGACACACTGCATCCATTACGTAGTGTTTCAGCAGCGATTTGAAGCGCACATGCACTGCCAAATCACTGCAGAATATTTGTCACGGCAGTACGCAACGTGCGCACATAGCCTTATGGTGCTTTCTTAACATGAGCTTATAATGCAGAACATACCACTACGTCTTGTCCGTCTTCTTCTTTTATGCAATTTTTGTACGAGTCTATGAGTTTGTTCTTATTTTTGTCATTAGGTGTATCCGGGATGAAGTTTAGTTTTTCCAAAAGGCCATCAACTTCATATATCAGTGCCCAGAAGTCGCAATCCTCTGTCTGAAATAAAGAATAAATCCGGCATGAAGACATTAACAGCAATGATGCAACCATCACATGAAATCTAGAATATATTATTCCCTACACTTATATTATTCTGAAGGAGCAACATTTCCGACAAGTACCAAAGCACATGCAGAGGAAAGATACTATTAAAAAACACCTGGCACTGCACAGGGCGGCTATCTTTTATTGACAAATGCAAGTGTCAAAAGTCCTCCTGGCACATGATCAATACATCTGTAGAACAGTGTCACTGAGAAACAAAGCCGCAGCTTATCGCTTACAACACATACTTATCTGCCTATCACACAAGATACAATATATGAAAAGTTGGTTTATTAAAGAGTCATCCTCTAAGTGTCCAGTACCACATTATTATTTTAAAGGGGTGTTCTCAAGTTTCCTTTTGCAAAGCCCCCACTCCACAGGCACTTGCACTTCCAGGTTGCTGGTGCTCGTCTTTGATTGACACTTCAGTTAATTGCACAGAACCACTGCTGAGGTGAACGTGAGTGCTCCTGACAATGAGGTATTAGCTTTGTCTGGATCTTCAGAATCAAAGGTAGGACCATGGTTGTGACAACCAGCAATGGCAAGTGTGGATAACACCATACCTTATGGCTGCCAGTTATAAAACTTCATTCATAAATGATATTTTGTATGATGAATGGCAGTTTTCATTCACCAAGCACCACACTATCTGATCTGTCTATCTACAGTATATATCTGATTTATGATTTGACAGTAAAGACCCAGTCACACACACACAGATAAATCTGCGGCAGATCTGTGGTTGCAGTGAAATTGTGGACAATCAGTGCCAGGTTTGTGGCTGTGTACAAATGGAACAATATGTCCATGATTTCACTGCAACCACAGATCTGCCAAAGATTTATCTCTGTGTGTGATGGGGCCTTAAGTGAAAAGCCTAGACTGATACTGCCAAGCCGCTATGCCCTGCCTGTGTTCCTCATCCCAATGCCAATTCAACCTTGATCTGCAGACCATAGTAATGTCGGGTGCTTAAAGTTCTCACAAGCCATTGCTGTGGTTCTTGTGAAACTTGTAAGGTACATTTCTAAATACTGTGAACACAGTGCTTAACTGAATCTTACTTTCGGTATCCCTACAACAGGTCATACATAGTAATACTTACCACATTTTCTTTTTTGAGGATTTTTACAGGGATTTCACAAAAATACCCTTGGGTATCAACCTGTAAGAGATAGAAGAAACAAGTGTAAGGAAACGTATAGGAGACGAGTACGCTTTCTGAGCTTCCGTTTATTCATGTCTTACCATTTCATTTATAATCTTGGGTACTGCAGAAATTTCAATCAAACACTTCTCAGCTAACATCCACGGTGCATTGTAGATCAGCAAAACAATCCATGACATGATGGCCTAAAAGAAATTCACAATACAGTATATTAAATATCTAAATCTCTACTTCCAGTTCCTGCAGGGATCTTACTGCATTGTCAGTCTTGCAAATGGAAAGACCGTCAGAAATGAAATACTGATATGAAAGGTCAATATATGTATAAAGCTACAAGAGACCAGCCTACGCAGAGGATCTTTACTTACACTGGGTAATAATAAATTAGATTAAGACTCCATGACACTATTTAAAGGCAATCTATCAGGAGAACTTTACTACTGAAACTTGTTGTATGGCTGTACTAGACTACTATAATACAAATGATACCTGATTTGTATTAATTTTATGTGCCAGTGTAGAGAAATTAAGCTAGTACTGTGATGTGCCAGTCCTGACAAATCAAGCTAGTACTGTGATGTGCCAGTGATGAAAAATCAAGCTAGTACTTTAATGTGCCAGTGCTGAGAAATCAAGCTGTAGTTTGTCGTGCCAGTGTCGATAAATCAAGCTAGTACCGTGATATGCCAATGATTAGAAATCAAGTTGTAATTTGACATACCAGTGCTGAGAAATCAAGCTAGTACAGTACTGTGATTTGCCAGTACTGAGAAATCAAGCTGTTTGGCGTGCCAGTGTCGATAAATCAAGCTAGTACTGTGTGCCAATTATTAGAAATCAAGCTGTGGTTTGGCGTGCCAGTGTCTATAAATCAAGCTTGTACTGTGATATGCCAGTGATTAGAAATCAAGCTGTAATTTGACGTGCCAGTGCTGAGAAATCAAGCTAGTACTGTGGTGTTCCAGTGCTGAGAAATCAAGCTGTTGTTTGGCATGCCAGTGTCGATAAATCAAGTTCAGTACTGTGATATGCCAATGATTAGAAATCAAGCTGTAATTTGACGTGCCAGTGCTGAGAAATCAAGCTTCGAATCCTCATGCCTGGAAGTGCATTAGGGATATGTCCATACACTCATGTGACATTTTCCAGGCCAATTTGATACAATCCCTCCCGCGTCACTTTTATACTTGCACTATGACCTATACAGCCGTACCTCTAGTTTCAGAAGTACAATCGTCCTGACCCATTGATTTACGCTATTTTACATTGGAATGACACTGAGCAGATTTTTTACAATTTCATAAAATGTTTCTTTTTTGAATAAATGAGTTAAAGATATCATATCCCCGCTACATAAGTATTCCGACCAAGGACTTTTATGGAATATTGACAGGATGTACAATAAAAGTTTGGTAGTGCCCAATGATATTAACCCTTGGCTAGTAAAAGAGAAAAGTTGGTGGAAGTCTATGAAACCTGTGGAATAAACAGTCACATCACAAAGAACAATGTGCAGAGTGCCCGGGATATGTTGTTTCCTGCTCCTATAATACCGGAGGCGGTGGCGGGTTTAGGGCATGAAGCGATCTCAATGGAGAGGGGACTTTCACGAGTGTAGAGGGAACCTACAGCATAAATCCTGCCAGCACAGCCTCCCCGGACGGAGGGGACGGTGTGGAGCTCGGCTGCCCTGCCCTGTGTCAGTCAGTGCTCTGTACAATATATGGTTAATAAAGAGCCATAACACATGCACAGCATGTTATAGATATGCGAAAGGAGTGGGGTAAGACCTGGCAGGGGACGTGCGCTGGGACAGTTGGGCATATCATGCAGAAGTAGAGAGAATTGTAATCGCAGGGTCTGTGCATTGTCTATTTTATCACTCAGGATTATCGCCACTAGGACAGGCTCATGCCAGCCGCCTGATAAGCACTGACTGTGCCAGGCGCTCCTAAACTTCATACCATGCCCGGGGTGCACTCACCAGCATTGTGTCTGCCCGGCTCTCCTGCTTGCTGTAGAGCTCTTCGGATCGGGGAGAACAGCTGGTGTCCGGGCACAGTCCGCTTATATCCGGGGCACCGGGTGGTAGATGTGCCCGTCTGCGGCGGCAACGCTCGTTCCTCCTCAGTGTCTGCACAGAAGTGACGCGAGGCGCCGCCGGCCGCTTATAAAGGGGAGCCGCCTCTCCTCCCCCCGGTCAGGAGAGAGCTTCTGGGAAAACCCCGCGTCTCGTAGCCACAGAGCTGAGGAGTGAGGGGTCTCCACAGAGCATGAGGGGTCTCCACAGAGCTGAGCATGAGGGGGGTCTCCACAGAGCTGAGGAGTGAGGGGGTCTCCACAGAGCATGAGGGGTCTCCACAGAGCGGAGGAGTGAGGGGGGTCTCCACAGAGCTGAGGATGAGGGGTCTCCACAGAGCATGAGGGGGTCTCCACAGAGCTGAGGGGTGAGGGGGGTCTCCACAGAGCTGAGGATGAGGGGTCTCCACAGAGCATGAGGGGTCTCCACAGAGCGGAGGAGTGAGGGGGTCTCCACAGAGCTGAGGATGAGGGGTCTCCACAGAGCATTAGGGGGTCTCCACAGAGCTGAGGGGTGAGGGGTCTCCACAGAGGGGTCTGCACAGAGCTGAGGATGAGGGGTCTCCACAGAGCATGAGGGGGTCTCCACAGAGCTGAGGGGTGAGGGGTCTCCATAGAGGTGAGGGGTCTCCACAGAGCTGAGCATGAGGGGGTCTCCACAGAGGTGAGGGGTCTCCACAGAGCTGAGAAGTGAAGGGTCTCTACATAGCTGAGAAGTGAGGGGTCTCCACAGAGCTGAGGAATGAGGGGGTCTCCACAGAGCTGAGGAGTGAGAGGGCTCCCCAGAGTGAATGGTCTCTAGAGGGCTGAGGAGTGAGAGGACTCCTCAGAGTGAGGGCTCTCCACAGAGCTGAGACGTGAGGAAGCTAAGAGTGAGGGGTCTCCAGAGTTTAGGAGTGAGGGGTTTCTGAAAGTGATGGGTCGCAACAGAGCTGAGGCATGAGGGGTCTCCACAGAGCTGAGGAGTGAGTGTTCTCCTCAGAGTTAGGGTTCTCCTCAAAGCCGAGGAATATCCTCAGTGAGTACACTTTTTTTTATTATTAGTATGTATTGTAGTCATTTATATTTTATCTATAAGGTACACCACTGGTGACATCTGGGCAATACAGTGGCACATTATTAAGAAAAGTCTGAAATGCCATTCTGATGCCCCCATAGACATTAGGTGGTCGGCAGCCATCTTGGCTCTTTGTCATGCACGGGAGCGCTTGTTCGACTGAACGTTCCTGTGCTCTCTGTGAGAACAAAGATCAGTAGTCTGAAATCGGACATCTCTGCAGAACCCATACACAGTGTCGGCCAGACCCTTCGATATTGGTAGCTTCCTCTTACTTTAGTGTAATGTTTATGGGGGGATTTAGGGTTCCTTTACACCAGGGGTGGGGGACCTTTTTACTGCCGGGGGCCATTTGGAATTTCCTACTAACCTTTGGGGGCCGCACAACATTATCAACTTGAAAAATAACCCAGCTATATTTGGTCAAACGATTAATTAACTCACCCCTACTGTGGAGGCAGGAGCTGCTTCTGTTTGGTGTGACTGTGATGTTCGGTGATATTGATCATCTTGTTTCTCACAGCTGCTTTTCCAGGTTTGTCTCGGTCTGGAGATGCTGGGGGCATATAGATCACAGGAGGGGCTGGGGCATATACATCACAGGAGGGGCTGGGGCATATACATCACAGGAGGGGCTGGGGCATATACATCACAGGAGGGGCTGGGGTGCATAAATTACAGGAGACACTGGGAGTACACATCACAGGAGGGGCTGGGGCATATACATCACAGGAGGGGGCTGGGGCATATACATCAGTAGGGGGGCATGGACAGCCTTGGCTGTGGCACAGACAGCACTAGGTGGCTGCACGGACTGCACTAGGTGGCTGCACGGAGTGCACTAGGTGGCTGCACGGACTGCACTAGGTGGCTGCACGGACTGCACTAGGTGGCAGCACGGACTGCACTAGGTGGCAGCACGGACTGCACTAGGTGGCAGCACGGACTGCACTAGGTGGCAGCACGGACTGCACTAGGAGGCAGCACGGACTGCACTAGGTGGCTGCACGGACTGCACTAGGTGGCTGCACGGACTGCACTAGGTGGCTGCACGGACTGCACTAGGTGGCTGCACGGACTGCACTAGGTGGCAGCACGGACTGCACTAGGTGGCAGCACGGACTGCACTAGGTGGCAGCACGGACTGCACTAGGTGGCAGCACGGACTGCACTAGGAGGCAGCACGGACTGCACTAGGAGGCAGCACGGACTGCACTAGGTGGCAGCACGGACTGCACTAGGTGGCAGCACGGACTGCACTAGGTGGCAGCACGGACAGCACTAGGTGGCAGCACGGACTGCACTAGGTGGCAGCACGGACAGCACTAGGTGGCAGCACGGACAGCACTAGGTGGCAGCACAGACAGCACTAGGTGGCAGCACAGACAGCACTAGGTGGCATCACTAGGGAGACACAGAGAAGTCTGGGGGAGCATAGACATCAACAGGAGGGCACAGACTGGGGGGCATAGAAAGCAGTGGGAGGGTACAGACAGCAGTAGCAAGTTCAGAGCACTGGGGGGTACATAGTGCTGAGGGGTGGCACACAGCACTGGGGAGCACGGACAGCATAAGGGGGCACAGACAGCACTGACCGTGGCATGGACAGCACTGGTGGCAGCATGCACAGCATTAGGTGGCGCGGACAGCACTGGGGGGGCATAGACATCACCCAAGGGGTACAGACAGCACTAGGGGAGCACACACAGTACTAGGGGGTACACACTGTACTAGGGGTGTACTCAACATTAGGGGGTACACACTGCATTAGGGGGTACACACAGCATTAGGGGGTACACACAGCATTAGGGGGTACACACAGCATTAGGGGGTACACACAGCACTGGGGGTACATGCAGCACTGGGGGGGTACACAGCACTGGGGGATACACACAGCATTAGGGGATACACACAGCATTAGGGGGTACACAGCACTGGGAAGTACACACAGCACGAGGGGGTACACAGCACTGGGGGGTACACACAGCATTAGGGGTACACAGCATTGAGGGGTACGCACAGCACGAGGGAGTACACAGCACTTAGCAGGGGGGGGCAGCGATGGGTTGCGTACTCACAGTGAGGGGGAGGAGGAGTCACGCAGACAGCAGGTCCGGGAGGCTGGTAAGTCTGCTGCAGCTCTTCTTTGACATATCGCAGCGTGCTGCTTACCCCGCCCACCGGAGCACACTAGCACAGGCCGGGGTTAAGCCTAGAATGTATGGGCTGCAGTCAGGTCCTGGAAGTCAGGATCTGGATAGAGCCCGTACATTCTAGCATCTACCCTCAAGGCATCAGGCAGTGAGATTTAAAGGGCCTGCAGCCGGGAAAAGCGCGGCTGCTGCCAGAGCACAGCGGTCCCTGGGAATGTGCATGGGGGCCGCATAAAACATCGTCGCGGGCCGTATACGGCCCGCGGGCCGGAGGTTCCCCACCCCTGCTTTACACAAACAGATAAACATTATAACCATGAGCAATGTGATTGTAACTCAGGACCTGCAATGTCAGACAAGTGTTTATACATGGCAAAAATCGTGAATAAATGGTTGAATAGCAATCATTACATCATAACTAATGATGAGCGAGCACTAAAGTGCTTGAGTGCGCTTTACTCGAGTCAAGCAGGTTTTACGCTCTGACAGGCTCAAGTCAAATAATAAATATAATGGTAGTCAATTTGGGCAGTCTGGCTTTCTCCCACATACAGCCAGCCATAAACAGTGCATTTCCAGGAGAGGGTGGGTGGCTTTTTTTTTACACTCTGCATCTGAAAATGTTATTTTTACCCCCGGCAAGAGTCCTTCAGAGTATGCAAGCATCTCTCACTGTGGTTCTAGCTCCCACCATTCACTGAAGTGAGCTGGCTCTTTGTGTTGCATGGTTCACGAACGACACATCTGTGCACCCGCAATAGCCTGCCAAGTAACAAGCATAACCCAGGACCCCGATGCTCACGCACTCATCATTAATCATGACTAGCGATGAGCGAGTACTACCATGCTCGGATGCTCATTGCTCATAATAAGCAGTTGGTGCTCGGATGGACTCCACTCGAGTACCAAGTATAATGGAAGTTAATGGGAAACCTGAGCATTTTTCCAGATTTCCCAGAACTGGGAACAGTTCCCCATTGACTTCCATTATACTCCGTACCCGAGTCTCTCCCATAAGCGATTTCCTGCAAGATGAACGAGCGTTTTTGGACACGTTCAGTCGCTCCATCCATTCATATTGCTTAATTATCGTGAATTATAGCTCCTTACTGTCAGAATCTGAATTTACTTTTAAGACTTTAGAGACTTCACAAGAAACAAGTGAGTAAGGCTGAGTTCACGCGAACAAAAAAATAATCCTATTTTCATCATCCCCCAAAAACATGTTTTTCATCTGTATTGTCACCTGTATGCCATCCATATGTACAGAATAGCAGGTATTAACACTAAAAGATCAAATACGATTTCCTATGTTATAGAATTGCAATGTATGTGTAAAAACCGGATGCTAAGCATTTTTAAAATGGGTGTGTGTAAGTGTATGGATAAATGTAACTATATGGGTCCCTGTACTGTCTGAGAAAAAAAACAGACAACCCTAGTATGTGTCACAAAGGTATGTGAATGAAGCTTAATGGGATTGTCTCCTGTGAAGTCTAAGAAGAGCATTTCAGAGCATTCATATGGCTCAGCTCATACAATCATATTTTCAGTCCAAATGTTGAGAGTGAAGAAACTGACCAATGTCATTCAATTGGGCTTTTTTTTTTTCACGGAGCGAATGCTGTAAAAAAATTCACATGATCCACTAGTCTCTTCTGTACTTTGGATTTAGCGCGCCTATTCAAGTCTCGGAGTGTGCAAAGAAATCGGGTCACCTACAAATCGCCTGCATTGCATTTGACTTTACGGATACATTGCCATTATTTACCTAGGAAACTGGATTTGACCATATGCATATTCGAATGATGTATAAATATGGATGTCACACAGACACGACCACATAGATGGCACAGGAATGACAATATGGCTAAAAATCAGCCTCACTTTCAGGATAAAAGTCGGACATTTTTTATCGCCATGCCTAAAGTCGATGAAACACTGACAACATGCCATACTTTGCATTTCAGCTTTCCAGACGACTTATCTGTTTTTAACTGATATATTACGATGATATGATGAGTCAGACAGTCTACTGGCTTCAGTGAAAATAAAAAAAGATGAGAAAAAAATGGATGCAGCTAGGATGACACCTGAGAATGAAAAAAAAAATTGGTCCATTTTGGTAACACAGTCACAACTGATGTGGGAAAGTAGCCTAAGGCTGGACTTAGACGAGCGTATGGCATCCGATGTGACATGTTACTGACTCCCGGCTCAGGCTCTGTTGCGAGTGTGAGCCAAGTGTCATGCGACTGTGACCCGATCCTGCAATCGGGTCACAGCTGTGAAGCTGAGGACGGGTGCTGCGGAGGAGAGGGAGGGGTTAATCCCCCCCATCTCCTCCATTGTCAGCCTGTGCGTATATCGCACTGCACTGGGATAACATCCAAGTGCAGTCCGATGTATCTCTCGCACCCATTCACTTGAATGGGTGCGAGGGATACGGCTCTAGCAGAAAATCACAGCATGCTGCCGCTTTTCTCGCATCCAGAATCTGGATGTGAGAAAAGCTGACCAACTGCTCTCCCTCATTGACTAACATACAGTAGGTCCGAGTGCAATGCGAGATTTTCTCGCATTGCACTCGTCCGATTTTCACGCTCGTGTGAGCGTACCCTAAAGCCAACTTCCGATGGACGTAAGGAAGAAATGGGCCTGTCACTTCCGCAAATAGCAGATCCATATAGCGCATGAGTGCAGAAGCTACCTGCATTTCCATGCACTAGTCTGTTTCGTAAGATGGACCATGATAGCGCATAATTCACGTGTGCACAGGCACACTGGTTACTATTAGTGATGAGCGAGTACTAAAAAGCTCGGGTGCTCGAAGCTCGGGCCGAGCCTCCCAAGATACTCGTGTACTTGGCCCGAGCAACGAGCCCAATGTTATCCTATGGGAGACCCGAGTATTTTTGTGAAATGACCACCGGCAGCATGTAGAAACCCTAAAAATGGCACAAAAGTCTCAGAAGAGTGCTCAAATGACATGGCAACAGCATGGGGAAGACCCCTTGAAGCATTTATCACTCAAAAGTCACAGCTGTGAACAATTTTGTCCGCGTTTTACGCCATTTTTACGGACTCACCAGAAAACCTTCCAAAATGACACCAAAATGAATTTTCATGGCGGAAATGTTAAGGGCACATACCCAATAGTGAGATAGAGCTAATGTATGTTACTTTTTGAGATCAATACATGAAAGATTTTACGTAAAACATTGTGTGGCACTCCGATGTCCCTGAGAAGAGACGTACATAAATGCCTCTGAGTCTAATGTGCCCATTTTGAGGAACTGAGTCTTTGTAGTATTTTCCTTTGCCAGGGCAGTCCAAAATTTTGAGGTTCACCAATGACCCTGCATACAGACGTGCATGAGGGCCTGTAAACCTGAAGTGCCCATTGGAAGGAAGTGGGTCTTTTGTAGTATAGCCCTTAGGCAGGGCAGCCAAAAATTGGGAGGCTCCACGTTGTCCCTGGATAGAGACGTGCATGAGGGCCTGTAAACCTGAAGTGCCCATTGGAAGGAAGTGGGTCTTTTGTAGTATAGCCCTTAGGCAGGGCAGCCAAAAATTGGGAGGCTCCACGTTGTCCCTGGATAGAGACGTGCATGAGGGCCTGTAAACCTGAAGTGCCCATTGGAAGGAAGTGGGTCTTTTGTAGTATAGCCCTTAGGCAGGGCAGCCAAAAATTGGGAGGCTCCACGTTGTCCCTGGATAGAGACGTGCATGAGGGCCTGTAAACCTGAAGTGCCCATTGGAAGGAAGTTGGTCTTTTGTAGTATAGCCCTTAGGCAGAGCAGCCAAAAATTGGGAGGCTCCACGTTGTCCCTGGATAGAGACGTGCATGAGGGCCTGTAAACCTGAAGTGCCCATTGGAAGGAAGTGGGTCTTTTGTAGTATAGCCCTTAGGCAGGGCAGCCAAAAATTGGGAGGCTCCACGTTGTCCCTGGATAGAGACGTGCATGAGGGCCTGTAAACCTGAAGTGCCCATTGGAAGGAAGTGGGTCTTTTGTAGTATAGCCCTTAGGCAGGGCAGCCAAAAATTGGGAGGCTCCACGTTGTCCCTGGATAGAGACGTGCATGAGGGCCTGTAAACCTGAAGTGCCCATTGGAAGGAAGTGGGTCTTTTGTAGTATAGCCCTTAGGCAGGGCAGCCAAAAATTGGGAGGCTCCACGTTGTCCCTGGATAGAGACGTGCATGAGGGCCTGTAAACCTGAAGTGCCCATTGGAAGGAAGTGGGTCTTTTGTAGTATAGCCCTTAGGCAGGGCAGCCAAAAATTGGGAGGCTCCACGTTGTCCCTGGATAGAGACGTGCATGAGGGCCTGTAAACCTGAAGTGCCCATTGGAAGGAAGTGGGTCTTTTGTAGTATAGCCCTTAGGCAGGGCAGCCAAAAATTGGGAGGCTCCACGTTGTCCCTGGATAGAGACGTGCATGAGGGCCTGTAAACCTGAAGTGCCCATTGGAAGGAAGTGGGTCTTTTGTAGTATAGCCCTTAGGCAGGGCAGCCAAAAATTGGGAGGCTCCACGTTGTCCCTGGATAGAGACGTGCATGAGGGCCTGTAAACCTGAAGTGCCCATTGGAAGGAAGTGGGTCTTTTGTAGTATAGCCCTTAGGCAGGGCAGCCAAAAATTGGGAGGCTCCACGTTGTCCCTGGATAGAGACGTGCATGAGGGCCTGTAAACCTGAAGTGCCCATTGGAAGGAAGTGGGTCTTTTGTAGTATAGCCCTTAGGCAGGGCAGCCAAAAATTGGGAGGCTCCACGTTGTCCCTGGATAGAGACGTGCATGAGGGCCTGTAAACCTGAAGTGCCCATTGGAAGGAAGTGGGTCTTTTGCAGTATAGCCCTTAGGCAGGGCAGCCAAAAATTGGGAGGCTCCACGTTGTCCCTGGATAGAGACGTGCATGAGGGCCTGTAAACCTGAAGTGCCCATTGGAAGGAAGTGGGTCTTTTGTAGTATAGCCCTTAGGCAGGGCAGCCAAAAATTGGGAGGCTCCACGTTGTCCCTGGATAGAGACGTGCATGAGGGCCTGTAAACCTGAAGTGCCCATTGGAAGGAAGTGGGTCTTTTGTAGTATAGCCCTTAGGCAGGGCAGCCAAAAATTGGGAGGCTCCTTGTTGTCCCTGGATAGAGACGTGCATGAGGGCCTGTAAACCTGAAGTGCCCATTGGAAGGAAGTGGGTCTTTTGTAGTATAGCCCTTAGGCAGGGCAGCCAAAAATTGGGAGGCTCCACGTTGTCCCTGGATAGAGACGTGCATGAGGGCCTGTAAACCTGAAGTGCCCATTGGAAGGAAGTGGGTCTTTTGTAGTATAGCCCTTAGGCAGGGCAGCCAAAAATTGGGAGGCTCCACGTTGTCCCTGGATAGAGACGTGCATGAGGGCCTGTAAACCTGAAGTGCCCATTGGAAGGAAGTGGGTCTTTTGTAGTATAGCCCTTAGGCAGGGCAGCCAAAAATTGGGAGGCTCCACGTTGTCCCTGGATAGAGACGTGCATGAGGGCCTGTAAACCTGAAGTGCCCATTGGAAGGAAGTGGGTCTTTTGTAGTATAGCCCTTAGGCAGGGCAGCCAAAAATTGGGAGGCTCCACGTTGTCCCTGGATAGAGACGTGCATGAGGGCCTGTAAACCTGAAGTGCTCATTGGAAGGAAGTGGGTCTTTTGTAGTATAGCCCTTAGGCAGGGCAGCCAAAAATTGGGAGGCTCCACGTTGTCCCTGGATAGAGACGTGCATGAGGGCCTGTAAACCTGAAGTGCCCATTGGAAGGAAGTGGGTCTTTTGTACTATAGCCCTTAGGCAGGGCAGCCAAAAATTGGGAGGCTCCACGTTGTCCCTGGATAGAGACGTGCATGAGGGCCTGTAAACCTGAAGTGCCCATTGGAAGGAAGTGGGTCTTTTGTAGTATAGCCCTTAGGCAGGGCAGCCAAAAATTGGGAGGCTCCACGTTGTCCCTGGATAGAGACGTGCATGAGGGCCTGTAAACCTGAAGTGCCCATTGGAAGGAAGTGGGTCTTTTGTAGTATAGCCCTTTGGCAGGGCAGCCAAAAATTGGGAGGCTCCACGTTGTCCCTGGATAGAGACGTGCATGAGGGCCTGTTAACCTGAAGTGCCCATTGGAAGGAAGTGGGTCTATTGTAGTATAGCCCTTAGGCAGGGCAGCCAAAAATTGGGAGGCTCCACGTTGTCCCTGGATAGAGACCTGTTAGGTTCTTAGTGCCTCCGTGCTTGCATTTAAAAACTGCACGTGTGTGCCTGTTGGTGGCAGCTTTCCGCTGCATTTGTGTGAGTTTTGCAAAAACTTGGATATAACGCACAAGTCTAGTGAATACACATCAGCACAGCATTGCAAAATGCGCAAGGGCGTTGTCAACGAACAAGGAAATGGACGTGATGGTGGTGCAGGCAGAGACCGAGGTTGTGTGCAAGCTCTAATTTCGCCACAACAAAGGGCCACATCTACTCGCTCGCACGTCCTGTACCAAATTCTTGGGGACCGCAGCAGTACACCGCTCTTGAACCAAGACCAGTGTCAACAGGTTGTTAGTTGGATAGCGGATAATGCTTCCAGTCATATTGGCACCACCACAAACACTCTGTCTTCCACACGGTCAAGTGTCAGTAGCCGTGATACTGCACCGCACATTTCAGAACCTGATCCTCCTTCCTACCACCAGGCCGAGTACACGTCCACGGACATTACTGATCCCACACTTGGACACTCGGAAGAGCTGTTCGTTCACGTTTCCATTCACACATTCTGGCCTCTCGCCAGCTCCTGTTGAAGTGGGCCATGACGAGATTGTATGTACAGATGGCCAAATATTTGAGCAGCCACGTTCTCACGAAGTTGGCAACGTGTCTCAACAAGGGGTGGACGATGATGAGACACAATTGTCAGGAAGTCAGGAGGAGGAGCAGGGTGCGGAAGAGGAAGACGACGTGGTGGATGATCCAGTAACTGACCCAACCTGGCAGGAGGATATGCAGAGCGAGGACAGCAGTGCACAGGGGGAGGGAGGCGTAGCATCCCAACAGGCAGTAAGAAGCAGAGTGGTGGCCCCAGGCAGACGTCAGGCAACTGTTCCCCGGAACGACACGACACAAGGTGCCTGTACAAATGTTAGGTCTTCCCGAGTCTGGCTGTAATACTATTGTATGTATTGAGGATTTCGATTGCGTTAGGGCAATGACAACCAGAGACGAGTTCTTGGTGCAAGACGTTTATAATATGCAACCAGCAAATATGTACATAAACGGAACAAAAACACAGTAGAACGTAAATACAGGAAATACCTTCCAGGGACGGAGCAAAAGGGAATTCACGGGACCGCGCACCGGACTCCCCCAGTGAGACCACCAAGAGCGAACCCCTATACAGGGACTGTCTGGCAATCACCCCAGAAGGCCTAAATGCGCAGCAGCCGGGACACAAAAGGGCAATAGGTAAGTCCAAAAATGTCCGTACGTGATGTGAGTCCAGAGTGGTATTAAACGGAAGGAACCGGACAGAAGTGCCGACCAAAGACGGCAAACGGAGTCCGGGCACAGCTAGATGATACCAGATGAAGTCCAGAGTCGGTGTCGGTTGTTTTCCAAGAGGATCCGAATAACAATCAGGAACCAAAAGCAGCAGGGCAGGAGCACACAGGAAGCAGTATACTCAGGCACTGGACTAAGCTTTAGGGGCGGCTTTTAAACAGATGGACAGGAAGTAGGGCAACAGAACAGAAAACTCCATGTTAACAAAGGGCAAGCTCTTTCAAAAGAAAACTGGAAAACCAGGAACTCTGACACTGGCAGTTTTTTAAGTTGGCTCCAGATGATTCTAAAAAGGCCATTTGCAACACCTGCCATGCCAGCATCAGCAGGGGTACCAAAACTAGCAGCCTGATCACCACCAGCATGATCAGGCACATGTCAGCCAAGCACCCGACTTTGTGGGAAGTACAACAGAGTCGAGGAGCAGTGCTTGCTGATGTCACTGCTACGTCTTCGCTGGTTGTGCATGCGAGCCAATACCCTGTCCATGCTGCCTGCGAACAAGCCTCCTCCGGCCCTGCACCTGCAGTTACCCACGCAGAAATAACACCATCATCAAGCACGTCCTTGTCCCAGCGCAGTGTTCAGTTATCCATTCAGCAAACCTTTGAACGCAGGTGCAAATACACTGCCAACGCCCCACATGCCACACTTCTAAATGCTAACTTTTCGCGACTGCTTGCGCTGGAAATGTTGCCTTTTAGGCTGGTTGAGACAGAAGCATTCCGCGACCTGATGGTGGCAGCTGTCCCACGTTACTCGGTCCCCAGCCGCCACTATTTCTCCCGGTGTGCCGTCCCCGCATTGCATAACCATTAACCACGTGTCACAAAACATCACACGTGCCCTGAACAACGCTGTTTCAGCCAAAGTCCACCTAACCACAGACACGTGGACAAGTGCATGTGGGCAAGGCCGCTACATCTCGTTGACGTCACACTGGGTTAATATTGTGGAAGCTGGGACCCAGTCTGAGCGAGGGACGGAACACGTCCTTCACACACCAAGTTTTGCAGGCCCTACCTCAGTCAGGGTTTCACCCACACTCTACAGCTCCGGAATGTCGTGCTCCTCAGCCTCCTCCTCCTCCTGCTCATCCTGATCCACTTTACCCTCCACACCAGTCCCAAGCTGGAAGTGTCGCGGGCGGAGGAGGGGACGGTGCGCTCTCCCACTGCTCGGGTCCGGCTGCCGCTGCTCTACGGCTGCTGCTGCTCGTTGGCTCGAGCGATGGCCGGATCCCGGGCACTCGAGCGGCGCTACTCGCCCGTGAGTGAAAAGGGGTGGTTTGGGTTTTGGGGATATTGTCCGTGACGCCACCCACGGTTGTGGTGATTGTGTGGACACCACCGCTGCTCTGGACGGGGATCCCGGGAGCCTGTGACAGGGAGCAGCTTTGTTGTTATTTCTCCCCTCCGTGAGTAGGGGGGTTGGTTGTCCCGGGGCCCGGTGATGGGGTAGAGATGGATGACAGGCGGGTTGCGGGGCCTGATGAGGTGCAGGGTCGCAGGGTCAGCGCTGTGCCGCACGGCACGGAGGTACTCACTCAGCCCAATGATGATGACACAGTTCACGGTAAAACAAGTGGCTGGATGGACGGGTCCCTCGGACGGCTGCGGTTGTTCCTCCCTGCAGGTTAGTGATGACTGTCTCTCCCTGCACCTAAGTTCAGTGTTGGTAGTGATGGTTTCCCACCGGTAACCCGCTCCCCGACCTGGATATGGGCCGGAGGAGCCCCTTTTGCCCACAGGCGCTGGCCCTGGGAGACGGTTGCCCTTGGCGGTGGCGGTGTCTCCCCTTCACGGTTGGACGGTTGCCTTCTATCGGGACTTGGCAGTTTGGAAACCCTGAGGTCCCCTTCACTAACGGATTTGGCAAATTCACGGCGACACCAAGCCTTGCCGGGATCCGAAAGTCCTCTGCCAATGGTGCTGGCTTCTCTTTGTATACCGGTCCGGTACGGCCGGGTCACCACCCGTCCACGGTCCTTACGGCAGACTCCAATCGGCCTCCACTGCAGACGGTCACCACATCCTGCCAACCTTGCTGTCCTGTCCGGGCCACACACCCGGACCAACTTCAGGCTCTTTGCTGTCACTTTTCTCCTCTCTACTACTTTCCTCCTTCCACTTCCTTAGCTTAACTCTCACTGCCTGTGTTTTCCCTCCTCCTTGGTGGGTGGAGACCAACCGCCTGGCTCCACACCCTGGTGTGGACAACAGCCCCTGGGGAAGGCAACAAGGATTTTGTGTTTTGACTATGATATGCCTGCAGGGAGTGTGGGGTGTTGTTTAAGTGTTGTGCTCTGTGGCCCCTGGCTTGTCCAGGGCGACACAGAAGCACTGCAGCACTGCCTCGGCGAAGCGGCAACAGGCAGTGCTGAAGCTAATCTGCATAGGTGACAAACCCCACAATGCAGAAGAGGTGTGGACAGCTCTGAAACAGCAGGCAGATCACTGGCTCACAACTCTGAACCTAAAGCCAGGAAAGGTCGTGTGTGACAATGGCCGGAACCTGGTGGCGGCTTTGAGGCGAGGCCAGCTCACACATGTTCCATACGTGGCCCATGTGCTCAACCTCGTGGTTCAGCGGTTTCTAAAGTCATACCCAGAGCTGTCTGATCTGCTGGTAAAAGTTCGCCGCCTGTCTGCACATTTTCGAAAGTCACCTACTGCTTCAGCCGGCCGTGGCCGGCTTTCAGCGCCGTTTGCATCTTCCGGCTCACAGACTGCTGTGTGATGTCCCCACGCGTTGGAATTCAACTCTGCACAAGTTGGTCAGGATATGTGAGCAGAAGAGGGCAGTTGTTGAGTACCTGCATCACCTAAGCCGTCGGGAAATGGGTCAAACTCCACACATAACACCTGAGGAGTGGAGATGGATGTCCGACCTATGTACCATCCGCCAAAACTTTGAGGACTCCACCAAGATGGTGAGCGGCGATGACGACATTATTAGCGTCACCATACCGCTTCTCTGCCTTCTAAAATGGTCTCTGCTCAAAAAACAACCATGATGCATTGCAGGCGGAGCGCGATGAGTTTGAGCAAGAAACAGTAGTGGGTGTGGGTGATAACACACAGCCCAGCCTCGTCTCATCACAACGTGCAGTGGAGGACTATGACGAGGAGGAGGATGAAGACATGGAGCAACTCTCTGGCCAAATTGAGGATATGACATGCAGTCATATCCTCGGTTCAGCGTGGCTGGCCAGAGGACCGGGTAGATGATGAGGAGGAGGAGGAGGAGGACAGCATGTTCAGTCATCGTGTTGGTCAGGTGTATTGCAAATATAAAAATGGCTATTTTTGAGTTTATAAATTATGTTATACTATAACATTGATTAATCAGACAGACAAAGTGTACATGGTTACAAAATCTTGTATATACTTAAGGATTTCTGTGTGTTTGTCTTAAATATACAGACAAACAATATATCCATTTACCTAGCTCAAATACCTGATGTGTATTCTTGGGAGACTTGAATGCTGTGGGTTTATTACCCCATTGTCTGATGTGTGGTGTATCTCTGGTTCATCTATGCCCAATGACTGGCCATCAAAGGGCATGGATCAATAAGACTACAACACATTAACTTTAAGGCTTGTAATATTGTTCAAGCCTTTTTAAGATCAGCTGAAGTATAGCACAGACAGAAGCTCGTGTTACCTGTACCGAGATGTCCGGTCAGTGTTGGGATTTCCAGGAGTCCTCTGTCTATGTCATGCTTCTCTGATTCTTAATATTCCAGACAGATGATGTCCAAAGCTCCTTGGTGATGTAAGTATATTTAACTGTACTTAACCTTTGTATGTTCAATATACAAAAGTGTACGCAATATCATACTTTTCCTTTAAGTTTGTATTTCATATTAACCTTTATAATAAAATTACTTAATTGCCTTCTTTAAAGCCGTATCTGAACCTTAGTGCTAAAAATATAGCAAAACAGTCAGGATACTGAAGTGATGGCTGTTAAGAGTCTGGCACACATGGCTGACTTTATGGCAAGCTGCCTGTCTCGTGACCCTCGCGTTAAGAACATCTTGGCCGACAATCATTACTGGTTGGTAACACTGTTAGACCCACGCTAAAAGGAGAAATTTATGTCTCTTATTCCCGAGGCGGAGAGGTCAGGCAAAATGCAGCAGTTCCAGAAGGCCATAGTCACGGAAGTAGGCAAAGCATTCCCCTCACAAAACGCTAGCGGCATAGGTCAGGAATCAGTGGACAACCAAGGCGTACAGCCGAGAGGGGCACAAGTCCAATCCGCCAGAGGTAGGGGAACAGTCTTTAAGATGTGGGACAGTTTTCTCAGCCCCTCACATACCACAGCCCCTGAGGTGAGGGGTAGTGCCACAAGAAATCCTAAGTTTGCCCAGATGCTCAAGGAGTACCTTGCAGATCAAACAACTGTACTCCGACATTCCTCTGTGCCTTACAATTAATGGGTATCCAAGCTGGACACGTGGCATGAATTGGCTCTCTACGCCTTGGAAGTCCTGGCCTGCCCTGCCGCTAGCGTTTTGTCAGAGCGTGTTTTTAGTGCCGCAGGTGGAATCATTACAGATAAACGCACCCGCCTGTCAACTGTAAATGCTGACAGGCTGACTCTGATCAAGATGAACAAGGGTTGGATTGGGCCAGACTTCACCACACCACCAGCAAATGACAGCGGAATTTAAAGTTTGTAACGTGAATTTGCCATGTACCTCCACTCACCCATGGTAACACACTTCTGGACTTTGGCTAATCGCTGGACTGCTCCTCCTTCTCCTCATGCGCCATCATGATGACCGTTACAATAGTTAAGCCGTTGTTTCAGGTATACCCCCATAGTGGTAAATTTTTTCGCCCATTCTTTCAGAATGGCCATTACAACGACAGGAGACCCGCTCCTTTGCAATGTTTTGAGGCCCTCATGCACATCTCTATCCAGGGACAATGTGGAGCCTCCAAATTTTTGGCTGCCCTGCCTAAGGGCTATACTACAATAGACCCACTAACTTACAATGGGCACTTCATGTTTACAGGCCATCATGCACGTCTCTATCCAGGGACAATATGGAGCCTGACGCTGCCACCGACTGCCACACATGTGCGGTTTTTAAATGCAAGTACGGACGCAATAAGAACCTAACAGGTTTTTAGGAGCGACAATTACTGAGAAGTCTGACACTATCAGGCACTGCTGACTGACGTGTATTATACACTAGACTTGTGCGTTATATAATAGTTTGTGAAAAACGCACACAAGTGCACCTGTACGCTGCCACCAACAGGCACACACGTGCGGTTTTTAAATGCAAGCACGGACGAAATAAGAACCTAACAGGTTTTTAGGAGCGACAATTACTGAGAAGTCTGACACTATCAGGCACTGCTGACTGACGTGTATTATACACTAGACTTGTGCGTTATATAATAGTTTGTGAAAAACGCACACAAGTGCACCTGTACGCTGCCACCGACAGGCACACACGTGCGTTTTTTTAAATGCAAGCACGGACGCACTAAGAACCTAACACAGGTTTTAGGAGCAAAAATTAAGAACTCTGACACTATCAGCCACTGCTGACTGACGTGTATTATACACTACACTTGTGCGTTATATAATAGTTTGGTAAAAACGCACACAAGTGCACCTGTACGCTGCCACCGACAGGCACACACGTGTCTCAACAAGGGGTGGACGATGATGAGACACAATTGTCAGGAAGTCAGGAGGAGGAGCAGGGTGCGGAAGAGGAAGACGACGTGGTGGATGATCCAGTAACTGACCCAACCTGGCAGGAGGATATGCAGAGCGAGGACAGCAGTGCACAGGGGGAGGGAGGCGTAGCATCCCAACAGGCAGTAAGAAGCAGAGTGGTGGCCCCAGGCAGACGTCAGGCAACTGTTCCCCGGAACAACACGACACAAGGTGCCTGTACAAATGTTAGGTCTTCCCGAGTCTGGCTGTAATACTATTGTATGTATTGAGGATTTCGATTGCGTTAGGGCAATGACAACCAGAGACGAGTTCTTGGTGCAAGACGTTTATAATATGCAACCAGCAAATATGTACATAAACGGAACAAAAACACAGTAGAACGTAAATACAGGAAATACCTTCCAGGGACGGAGCAAAAGGGAATTCACGGGACCGCGCACCGGACTCCCCCAGTGAGACCACCAAGAGCGAACCCCTATACAGGGACTGTCTGGCAATCACCCCAGAAGGCCTAAATGCGCAGCAGCCGGGACACAAAAGGGCAATAGGTAAGTCCAAAAATGTCCATACGTGATGTGAGTCCAGAGTGGTATTAAACGGAAGGAACCGGGCAGAAGTGCCGACCAAAGACGGCAAACGGAGTCCGGGCACAGCTAGATGATACCAGATGAAGTCCAGAGTCGGTGTCGGTTGTTTTCCAAGAGGATCCGAATAACAATCAGGAACCAAAAGCAGCAGGGCAGGAGCACACAGGAAGCAGTATACTCAGGCACTGGACTAAGCTTTAGGGGCGGCTTTTAAACAGATGGACAGGAAGTAGGGCAACAGAACAGAAAACTCCATGTTAACAAAGGGCAAGCTCTTTCAAAAGAAAACTGGAAAACCAGGAACTCTGACACTGGCAGTTTTTTAAGTTGGCTCCAGATGATTCTAAAAAGGCCATTTGCAACACCTGCCATGCCAGCATCAGCAGGGGTACCAAAACTAGCAGCCTGATCACCACCAGCATGATCAGGCACATGTCAGCCAAGCACCCGACTTTGTGGGAAGTACAACAGAGTCGAGGAGCAGTGCTTGCTGATGTCACTGCTACGTCTTCGCTGGTTGTGCATGCGAGCCAATACCCTGTCCATGCTGCCTGCGAACAAGCCTCCTCCGGCCCTGCACCTGCAGTTACCCACGCAGAAATAACACCATCATCAAGCACGTCCTTGTCCCAGCGCAGTGTTCAGTTATCCATTCAGCAAACCTTTGAACGCAGGTGCAAATACACTGCCAACGCCCCACATGCCACACTTCTAAATGCTAACTTTTCGCGACTGCTTGCGCTGGAAATGTTGCCTTTTAGGCTGGTTGAGACAGAAGCATTCCGCGACCTGATGGTGGCAGCTGTCCCACGTTACTCGGTCCCCAGCCGCCACTATTTCTCCCGGTGTGCCGTCCCCGCATTGCATAACCATTAACCACGTGTCACAAAACATCACACGTGCCCTGAACAACGCTGTTTCAGCCAAAGTCCACCTAACCACAGACACGTGGACAAGTGCATGTGGGCAAGGCCGCTACATCTCGTTGACGTCACACTGGGTTAATATTGTGGAAGCTGGGACCCAGTCTGAGCGAGGGACGGAACACGTCCTTCACACACCAAGTTTTGCAGGCCCTACCTCAGTCAGGGTTTCACCCACACTCTACAGCTCCGGAATGTCGTGCTCCTCAGCCTCCTCCTCCTCCTGCTCATCCTGATCCACTTTACCCTCCACACCAGTCCCAAGCTGGAAGTGTCGCGGGCGGAGGAGGGGACGGTGCGCTCTCCCACTGCTCGGGTCCGGCTGCCGCTGCTCTACGGCTGCTGCTGCTCGTTGGCTCGAGCGATGGCCGGATCCCGGGCACTCGAGCGGCGCTACTCGCCCGTGAGTGAAAAGGGGTGGTTTGGGTTTTGGGGATATTGTCCGTGACGCCACCCACGGTTGTGGTGATTGTGTGGACACCACCGCTGCTCTGGACGGGGATCCCGGGAGCCTGTGACAGGGAGCAGCTTTGTTGTTATTTCTCCCCTCCGTGAGTAGGGGGGTTGGTTGTCCCGGGGCCCGGTGATGGGGTAGAGATGGATGACAGGCGGGTTGCGGGGCCTGATGAGGTGCAGGGTCGCAGGGTCAGCGCTGTGCCGCACGGCACGGAGGTACTCACTCAGCCCAATGATGATGACACAGTTCACGGTAAAACAAGTGGCTGGATGGACGGGTCCCTCGGACGGCTGCGGTTGTTCCTCCCTGCAGGTTAGTGATGACTGTCTCTCCCTGCACCTAAGTTCAGTGTTGGTAGTGATGGTTTCCCACCGGTAACCCGCTCCCCGACCTGGATATGGGCCGGAGGAGCCCCTTTTGCCCACAGGCGCTGGCCCTGGGAGACGGTTGCCCTTGGCGGTGGCGGTGTCTCCCCTTCACGGTTGGACGGTTGCCTTCTATCGGGACTTGGCAGTTTGGAAACCCTGAGGTCCCCTTCACTAACGGATTTGGCAAATTCACGGCGACACCAAGCCTTGCCGGGATCCGAAAGTCCTCTGCCAATGGTGCTGGCTTCTCTTTGTATACCGGTCCGGTACGGCCGGGTCACCACCCGTCCACGGTCCTTACGGCAGACTCCAATCGGCCTCCACTGCAGACGGTCACCACATCCTGCCAACCTTGCTGTCCTGTCCGGGCCACACACCCGGACCAACTTCAGGCTCTTTGCTGTCACTTTTCTCCTCTCTACTACTTTCCTCCTTCCACTTCCTTAGCTTAACTCTCACTGCCTGTGTTTTCCCTCCTCCTTGGTGGGTGGAGACCAACCGCCTGGCTCCACACCCTGGTGTGGACAACAGCCCCTGGGGAAGGCAACAAGGATTTTGTGTTTTGACTATGATATGCCTGCAGGGAGTGTGGGGTGTTGTTTAAGTGTTGTGCTCTGTGGCCCCTGGCTTGTCCAGGGCGACACAGAAGCACTGCAGCACTGCCTCGGCGAAGCGGCAACAGGCAGTGCTGAAGCTAATCTGCATAGGTGACAAACCCCACAATGCAGAAGAGGTGTGGACAGCTCTGAAACAGCAGGCAGATCACTGGCTCACAACTCTGAACCTAAAGCCAGGAAAGGTCGTGTGTGACAATGGCCGGAACCTGGTGGCGGCTTTGAGGCGAGGCCAGCTCACACATGTTCCATACGTGGCCCATGTGCTCAACCTCGTGGTTCAGCGGTTTCTAAAGTCATACCCAGAGCTGTCTGATCTGCTGGTAAAAGTTCGCCGCCTGTCTGCACATTTTCGAAAGTCACCTACTGCTTCAGCCGGCCGTGGCCGGCTTTCAGCGCCGTTTGCATCTTCCGGCTCACAGACTGCTGTGTGATGTCCCCACGCGTTGGAATTCAACTCTGCACAAGTTGGTCAGGATATGTGAGCAGAAGAGGGCAGTTGTTGAGTACCTGCATCACCTAAGCCGTCGGGAAATGGGTCAAACTCCACACATAACACCTGAGGAGTGGAGATGGATGTCCGACCTATGTACCATCCGCCAAAACTTTGAGGACTCCACCAAGATGGTGAGCGGCGATGACGACATTATTAGCGTCACCATACCGCTTCTCTGCCTTCTAAAATGGTCTCTGCTCAAAAAACAACCATGATGCATTGCAGGCGGAGCGCGATGAGTTTGAGCAAGAAACAGTAGTGGGTGTGGGTGATAACACACAGCCCAGCCTCGTCTCATCACAACGTGCAGTGGAGGACTATGACGAGGAGGAGGATGAAGACATGGAGCAACTCTCTGGCCAAATTGAGGATATGACATGCAGTCATATCCTCGGTTCAGCGTGGCTGGCCAGAGGACCGGGTAGATGATGAGGAGGAGGAGGACAGCATGTTCAGTCATCGTGTTGGTCAGGATACTGAAGTGATGGCTGTTAAGAGTCTGGCACACATGGCTGACTTTATGGCAAGCTGCCTGTCTCGTGACCCTCGCGTTAAGAACATCTTGGCCGACAATCATTACTGGTTGGTAACACTGTTAGACCCACGCTAAAAGGAGAAATTTATGTCTCTTATTCCCGAGGCGGAGAGGTCAGGCAAAATGCAGCAGTTCCAGAAGGCCATAGTCACGGAAGTAGGCAAAGCATTCCCCTCACAAAACGCTAGCGGCATAGGTCAGGAATCAGTGGACAACCAAGGCGTACAGCCGAGAGGGGCACAAGTCCAATCCGCCAGAGGTAGGGGAACAGTCTTTAAGATGTGGGACAGTTTTCTCAGCCCCTCACATACCACAGCCCCTGAGGTGAGGGGTAGTGCCACAAGAAATCCTAAGTTTGCCCAGATGCTCAAGGAGTACCTTGCAGATCAAACAACTGTACTCCGACATTCCTCTGTGCCTTACAATTAATGGGTATCCAAGCTGGACACGTGGCATGAATTGGCTCTCTACGCCTTGGAAGTCCTGGCCTGCCCTGCCGCTAGCGTTTTGTCAGAGCGTGTTTTTAGTGCCGCAGGTGGAATCATTACAGATAAACGCACCCGCCTGTCAACTGTAAATGCTGACAGGCTGACTCTGATCAAGATGAACAAGGGTTGGATTGGGCCAGACTTCACCACACCACCAGCAAATGACAGCGGAATTTAAAGTTTGCCATGTACCTCCACTCACCCATGGGTACACACTTCTGGACTTTGGCTAAGCTGGACTGCTCCTCCTTCTCCTCATGCGCCATCATGATGACCGTTACAATAGTTAAGCCGTTGTTTCAGGTATACCCCCATAGTGGTAAATTTTTTCGCCCATTCTTTCAGAATGGCCATTACAACGACAGGAGACCCGCTCCTTTGCAATGTTTTGAGGCCCTCATGCACATCTCTATCCAGGGACAATGTGGAGCCTCCAAATTTTTGGCTGCCCTGCCTAAGGGCTATACTACAATAGACCCACTAACTTACAATGGGCACTTCATGTTTACAGGCCATCATGCACGTCTCTATCCAGGGACAATATGGAGCCTGACGCTGCCACCGACTGCCACACACGTGCGGTTTTTAAATGCAAGCACGGACGCAATAAGAACCTAACAGGTTTTTAGGAGCGACAATTACTGAGAAGTCTGACACTATCAGGCACTGCTGACTGACGTGTATTATACACTAGACTTGTGCGTTATATAATAGTTTGTGAAAAACGCACACAAGTGCACCTGTACGCTGCCACCAACAGGCACACACGTGCGGTTTTTAAATGCAAGCACGGACGCAATAAGAACCTAACAGGTTTTTAGGAGCGACAATTACTGAGAAGTCTGACACTATCAGGCACTGCTGACTGACGTGTATTATACACTAGACTTGTGCGTTATATAATAGTTTGTGAAAAACGCACACAAGTGCACCTGTACGTTGCCACCGACAGGCACACACGTGCGTTTTTTAAATGCAAGCACGGACGCACTAAGAACCTAACACAGGTTTTAGGAGCGACAATTGCTGAGAAGTCTGACACTATCAGGACTGTTTTAGACTGTGTACACCAGCCCCAGATATGATGAAGGCTGGTATACGGTCACCACTAGGAATGGCTATATACCCTGCCTGCCTGCCTGCCTGTATACTGCTACAATAGTCCTGACAAGGACTCTTTTGGTCACTAGCCTGTATTCCAACCTGGCTATACCCTGCCCGTATACAGCAACAATAGTCCTGAGAAGGACTCTGCTACTGTACTCCGACCTGGCTATACCCTGCCTGCCTGTATACAACTAGAATAGTCCTGAGAAGGACTTTTGGTCACACTGTTTGCAGCCCTGATACGGAAATAGCTATAAAGGGCCACAAAACTTTCCCTGAAGCAGCGACACTCTCCCTGCACTGACTGTCTGGATAGCTGTGAGCAGAGCACAGCGCGCCCGCCGGTATAAAGGCTCGGTCACGCTGTGCAGGCCGGGCAATCACTGCAATTCCACAACTAACAGGGCTGTGGCATTGCAGTGGTCTGCCAGCCAATCCCTGCATGAGGGCTGGCTCTCAAAAGAGAGCCAACATGCAGGGATGAAGACCACGAGTACAGCACGAGTATCGCGAGATTACTCGGTCCCCGCCGAGTAGACCGAGTACAGTGATACTCGTGCGAGTACCGAGTAGTAACAAGCATGCTCGCTCATCACTAGTTACTATCTGATCTGTGTACTGTCCATTGAGTACAAAGCACAGTACCAACAATATCGTCTTCTGAAGCCTCCCGAAAAAAAATTAACAAAGCAAATATGTTGAAAACATACTTTTTTTATTCAGGCAACATTTGACTCCACACCAGGAATCTCGCATACGGACACCAATGAAACTTGCCAAGTATGAATTATTTACAAAAATATTTTGTGGTGTTTGGTGGCTGCAGAAAGGAAGTCAACTCATCATCATGCTGCTTAACATTCCATGATGAGAATGATTGCATGACTGGTAGCCCTAAAAAGGATGAATCAATTCAGCAAAAAGGTTTAGATTTACAGTGCTTTTCATAGATCAAGGTTCTGGAGACATCATTCATTTTTTCCACGGCTTTTTGGGAAGACAAATAACGTTTGTAAGAGTAAGGCCATGTTATCTCGCAGTATCATCATTTTTTCACGAAAAGGCACAACATTAATTTACTGTAATTATCTCAGATTATCGTTTTTGAGTTTTTCTCATTCTTGATGAGTTATTGGTCCAGATTTGAAGCAGTGGGGTTTTATTCTGCTTTTTTTGAGCAGAAATGGTAAGATTCTGTACTCAATTGTTTTTACATTTTTTTAATATCCCCATAGAAACCTTTAAAAAAAATGATCACCAAAAAACACATAGTTCAGCTACATCTTAAACCCCTTCTTGACATGGCCAATTTCCATTTGTGTTTTTGTTTTTTCCTCCCCTTCTTCCAAGAACCATAACGTTTTTAGTTTTCTGTCCCCAAAAACCCATGAGGTCTTGTTTTTTGCAGTATAAGTTGATGTTTTGAGTGACACCATTCATTTTACTACAAATTGTACTGGAAAATGGGAAATTACTTCCAAGTGCAGTGAGCCTATAAAAAAAATCTGGCATGTTTTTTGGGGAATTGTTTTTATGGCGTACATTGTGCAGTAAAAATGACCTGGCAATATGATTCTCCTCATGAATACAATTAGGATTGATCTTTGGAACTGTGAACTGTGGAGAAACATTCAAGTTATTTTATTTTTTTTTACAATGAAAAAAAAGTGAAAATTTGTAGAAAAAACGTTTGTTTTTTTATTGTGTCACTATTATCCGAGAGCACTAACATATTTAGTTTTTGGTCAGTAGAGCTGTCAGGGCTTGTTTCTTGTGGAACAAAATATCATTTATATTAATACCATTTTGGATAGATATGAAATTTTGATCGCTTTTTACAGCATTTTTGCAATCCAAAAACCTCAACTTTACGATATTTACCGAATTAGTTATATTTATATAATACATATATTTCGATAGATCAAACTTTTAAGGATGAGGCAAAACTACATAAGTTTATGTTTTTTTTCAATATCTTCTATTTTTAATGTGGGAATAGGGTGGTAATATGAACTTTTATGCTTTGTTTATTTTTTATTTGCTTTTTTGCTGTATTTATTAGTTGTCTTAGGAGGTTTGAATCTGCAATCATTTGATCGCTTGAGCTATACACAGCATACCCACAGGCTGATTTTTAATACATCTCAGGCACAGAAGTCTTCAACAGACCCTCAGCTATCATAGTAATCCATCGGTGCCCCATAATCAAATTGTGGTGCAGCCAATGGGTGCGTAAAATGATGAGCCAACATGTCATCGCACGATTAGGGCTCATGCGCACATAACTACATAATCTTCTGCAGTGATTTGACAGCACATTTGCGCGTCAAATCGCTGCAGAAAGACTGCATAATGGATGCAGTTTTTTTGTTAAAAAAGCCGATTTCATGCGCTCTGGCTGCTGCCCCCACCATAGACAGAGTGGGAGCTGCATGCAGGACGCAAAAATAATTGACATGCTTCTTTTAGGAACGCAAGGATTTGGGTCAACATTTTAGCACCCAAATCGCTGCGTTCATAAAAGCATTGTGCGCACGTCTCATGCACAATCTACATAGATTGTAGAGGGGATGCAGGACGCATGCATTTACGCTGCTTTGTAATATGCAGCATAAATGCATGCTATTAAGCGACATGCACAAGAGCCCTAAATGCTGTAGTCAGAGCTTGACAGCGTCAACATTTAACAGTGACCTTTAACGCCCCCCCTTCCCTTGCGGCTGTTAGAGCCAGATCCTGGCTATAATTTACATCACACCACACCACACAATTATCGCAATGTTTCGGCGGTGACCATTCCATATAACCACTTCTAATTTGCACCGTGCATGTACAGCAAATGTCAAGAATGGCTTAAACTCACAGTGAGTATGAGTTTTCATGAAATCACTTACACATGGCTTGAACTGTTAAATGCAGTAGACTTTCTACACAAAAATAACTGTGGAAAAATCACAGTATTTGTGCTTAATGGGAACATGGTCTAAAATTCCAACGAGAATCTTAAAACAAATAGTGCTATATGAGCTCATTGTGCTGCCCCCGCTACAGCCGACGGGCTGTTGGACCCGGATCCGCAGTGGCTCGAGGGGTCTCCGGATCCGAGGCGGCGTCGCATGGCATCCTCGGAAATAAAGGGAGTAAAGTTTGTGGTTTTGGGATAATGTTCGTGACGCCACCCACGGTGTGTGGTAACGTGAGGGACCACCGCTGACGGTTTGGGGAGCCTAGGGACGCTGATGTGTGGAAGCTTAAGTTGTTAACCCCTCCGTGAGCAGGGGAGTGGTGTCCCGGGGTCCGATGATGGATGGCGTGGGGAACCCGTCGGGTGCAAGGGGGGTATCGTGTACTTACATAGTCCAAAGTCACTGACGCTGACACCAGGTAAACCAAACTCTTGAGCACTCTGTGGTCCTTGGGCGGGCACGGTGGGTCCGTGTCCTCTTGGTATTGCCTGTTGACCTAAAGCCTTGTCCCTTGGCACTGTGTGTCCTACGTGTGGATCCCTTACACTTGAAGCGTTTCGGGTCCCGCTCACCTGCGTGGCTAGCAGGGTGAGCTTGCTCTCAGGGTTCACACTTGGGATTTTCCGGACGATTGTGGGAAGTCCTATCCCCCTCATTGCGCTAGTACCCCGATTCTGGAGCGGGTGGGGAACGGTTCCTGAAGATTCCGTTCCTGTCGGGTGAATTACTGGGCTGCGTGAAGCTACTTCCCAGCCTAGAGTCCGCGTACCCTATGTCATGCCTTGGTCCCTGCCCGGGTGTAGCACAAGGCAGCCGGCCTGCTCTCTGTAGCAGCACCGTGCTCCCTGCAACTCCCCCTGCGACCGGGGTTCCAGCTCCTTCTGGCAAGGCCAACGTCTGGCACCTGAGATGGGTACAGGAGCCCAGCTCCACAGCGTGACCTGCACTGTCACCTCTGTCTCTCTCCTACAACTCCAACTCAACAACTGCACTGACACTTCTGACATCCTTCTACCAGCCCTCCATCTGGGTGGCCCTATTCCCCTCAGGCTGTCCAATGGGTGTTTGGTGGGTGTGGTGTATAGTGTTCCTCAGGATTTGTGTACACCTGTTGGTAGCAACACCAAAGTGACAGGACCCATAACCAAGGAGGAGCGGGTACCATGCAGAAGGGCAGATTGCACGGCACCCTTGTGATGACCTGATAGGCCAGGGCGTCACACTCATCATAAGCTAGTATCTATATAAGTATAGATTCAAAGTGCTACTGAATAAATGGATGACCAGTTTCTAAGTAAAAGTTAGGAAGGGAGAACATGGAATAGTTAGATTTGTGAGATGAGGTAATTGACCAGTCTAAAAAAAGTGTTTTTGGAGGACGCTTAAAACTGTGGATGCAAGGAACTACAGTTAGGTCCAGAAATATTTGGACAGTGACACAATTTTCGCGAGTTGGGCTCTGCATGCCACCTCATTGGATTTGAAATGAAACCTCTACAACAGAATTCAATTGCAGATTGTAACGTTTAATTTGAAGGTTTGAACAAAAATATCTGATAGAAATTGTAGGAATTGTACACATTTCTTTACAAACACTCCACATTTTAGGAGGTCAAAAGTAATTGGACAAATAAACCAAACCCAAACAAAATATTTTTATTTTCAATATTTTGTTGCGAATCCTTTGGAGGCAATCACTGCCTTAAGTCTGGAACCCATGGACATCACCAAACGCTGGGTTTCCTCCTTCTTAATGCTTTGCCAGGCCTTTACAGCCGCAGCCTTCAGGTCTTGCTTGTTTGTGGGTCTTTCCGTCTTAAGTCTGGATTTGAGCAAGTGAAATGCATGCTCAATTTCGTTAAGATCTGGTGATTGACTTGGCCATTTCAGAATGTTCCACTTTTTTGCACTCATGAACTCCTGGGTAGCTTTGGCTGTATGCTTGGGGTCATTGTCCATCTGTACTATGAAGCGCCGTCCGATCAACTTTGCGGCATTTGGCTAAATCTGGGCTGAAAGTATATCCCGGTACACTTCAGAATTCATCCGGCTACTCTTGTCTGCTGTTATGTCATAAACACAAGTGACCCAGTGCCATTGAAAGCCATGCATGCCCATGCCATCACGTTGCCTCCACCATGTTTTACAGAGGATGTGGTGTGCCTTGGATCATGTGCCGTTCCCTTTCTTCTCCAAACTTTTTTCTTCCCATCATTCTGGTACAGGTTGATCTTTGTCTCATCTGTCCATAGAACACTTTTCCAGAACTGAGCTGGCTTCATGAGGTGTTTTTCAGCAAATTTAACTCTGGCCTGTCTATTTTTGGAATTGATGAATGGTTTGCATCTAGATGTGAACCCTTTGTATTTACTTTCATGGAGTCTTCTCTTTACAGTTGACTTAGACTTAGAGACAGATACACCTACTTCACTGAGAGTGTTCTGGACTTCAGTTGATGTTGTGAACGGGTTCTTCTTCACCAAAGAAAGTATGTGGCGATCATCCACCACTGTTGTCATCCGTGGACGCCCAGGCCTTTTTGAGTTCCCAAGCTCACCAGTCAATTCCTTTTTTCTCAGAATGCACCCGACTGTTGATTTTGCTACTCCAAGCATGTCTGCTATCTCTCTGATGGATTTTTTCTTTTTTTTTCAGCCTCAGGATGTTCTGCTTCACCTCAATTGAGAGTTCCTTAGACCGCATGTTGTCTGGTCACAGCAACAGCTTCCAAATGCAAAACCACACACCTGTAATCAACCCCAGACCTTTTAACTACTTAATTGATTACAGGTTAACGAGGGAGACACCTTCAGAGTTAATTGCAGCCCTTAGAGTCCCTTGTCCAATTACTTTTGGTCCCCTGAAAAAGAGGAGGCTATGCATTACAGAGCTATGATTCCTAAACCCTTTCTCCGATTTGGATATGAAAACTCTCATACTGCAGCTGGGAGTGTGCACTTTCAGCCCATATTATATATATATAATTGTATTTCTGAACATGTTTTTGTAAACAGCTAAAATAACAAAACTTGTGTCACTGTCCAAATATTTCTGGACCTAACTGTATGTGGATTCCAAGAACTGGCACAGCATAAGAGAAGCCTTGGAGATGAGAGAGGGAGGTTTAGGTTTTAGAGGATGTGAGTCTTAGCACATTAGTGGAATGCATAGCACGGGTAGGGTGGTAGACAGAGATGAGGGAGGAGATGTAGGACGGTGCAGAACTGTGGAGAGCTTTGTCGGTGAGAGTGATAAGTTTATATTGTACTCTGTAGAAAATAGCTAACAAGTTCATTTACTTGCAGAGGTTAGAGGCATTGGTGTAGCAGCTGCTGCATTCAGGATAAAGAGTTAAGTGAGAGGAAGACCGATTAGTAGAAAGTTGCAGTAATCCATACGAAAATGAATAAGAGCAACAGAGTCAATGATAATAAATGGTTGAATTCTTGAGATGTTTTAGAGGTGCAGGTGGCATGAGTAAACAAGTGATCAGATATAGGGAGTGAAGGAAAGTTCTGAGTCAAGTATTACCTCATGACCCCATGACAGCGAACTTGCTGTTTGGGAGTTATGATAAAACCACGGAAATTGCAGTATTGGATATGGGTAAGTGATTAGAGGCAGGAAACACAAGAGGTTCAGTTTTGGAAAGATACAATTTTCGATACAGTAAGGACATAATGTTAGAAACAGCTAACAATTCCTGGCATTTTGTAGTCATTTGGGAGTTGTGAGTAATGTCAGGGGAAGGTGTCTGTCATTGGATATTAGCAGCGTAAAAATGGAATTGGAATCCAAATCTGCTGTTTTGTGAAGAACTAAACCCTGAGGAACCCCAACAGTTATGGAAAGAGAAGGGGAAGAGGAGACATCAAAACTATAAACTGAAAAAGTGTTCAGAGATATAGGAGGAGAACCAAGAGAGAGCGGTATCCTTGACACCAGTAAAGCAGAGGAGTGACGATGAGTTGATACAGGGAAATCCAGGAGAATCACAAGGGAGTAGTGACCATTAGATTCAAAACAAGAAAAAATGAACAAAATCAGAACTATCTTTATAAGAGAGGGGAGGATTAAATTCTAAGTTCCAAGATTTATCAAAAGCCTGTAGATATGGTGGAGCTAAGCTACCGTATTTTCCGGCGTATAAGATAACTGGGCTTATAAGATGACCCCCAACTTTTCCAGTTAAATGTCCCCATTGTTTAGTAATGTCCGCTGCAGTAATGTCCCCTTTGTTTAGTAATGTCCTCCTGCTGGTTCCCTTCTTGTCCTCTATTATGCCATTGTTTACACACAATAAAAGATACTCTCACCTGTCCTCCGTTCCCGCGGTGCCTCCAGCTGCTTCTTGCAGTCCGCAGGCACACAGACTCCTCCTACGGAGCGGCCGCTGCAGGATGTTGTCATGGCTTTACTGCAGTTGAATGCTTTATGGCACCACAAAGCATTTGACTGCAGTAAAGCCATGACGACATCCTGCAGCAGCCGCTCCGTGCAACAGACGCTATCACAGAGGGGGTCTGTGTGCCTGCGGACTGCAAGGAGGCACCACGGGAATGGAGGACAGGTAAGAATATCTTTTATTATGTGTAAATAACAACAGTAAAGGCTGCTTTACACGGTACGACCGATTGTGCGATTTCACAATCGATCGTACCCGCCCCCGTCCTTTTTGCGTCACGGGCAAATCGCTGCCCGTGTCGCACAAAGTTAGTAACCCCCGTCACACATACTTACCTCTCGTGCGACCTCGCTGTGGGCGGCGAACGTCCACTTCCTGGAGTGGGAGGGACGTTCGGCGTCACAGCGGCAGGTGAGCTGCTCATCGTTCCCGTGGTGTCACACGGAGCGGCGTGTGCTACCACGGAAACGATGGTCAACTAAATTAAACGATATTATGGAACCTAGCGAGCAGTACCCGACTCACGATTTGTGAGCGATACTGCGTCGCTAGGAGGTGTCACACAGGCCGGCATTGCCAGCGATGCCGGATGTGCGTCACAAAAACCGTGACCCCGACGATCTATCGCACGATAGATTGTCTGGTGTAAAGCAGCCTTAAAGCCATGATGGCACCGTGCATCGCTGGATAAGATGACCGCTGACTTTTGAGAAGATTTTCAGGGGTTAAAAAGTTGTCTTATACGCCGGAAAATACAGTAATTGTCTCAGTATTGGGAAACTAAGGCCTAAGCCACACGGCGAGAAAATCGGTGCGAGTGGAGTGCGATAAAACATCGCATTCCACTCGGACCAATATTAGCCTGTGTGTCAGCGCACAAGAGCGATTATTTTCTCAGCCCGAATCGGACCGAGAAAACAATCGCAGCATGCTCAGACTGTGGTGCGAGACTCATTTCTCTCGCACCCATTCAAGTGAATGGGGCAAGAGAAAAATCGCACTGCACTCGCGGTACTCTGGTGTACCGCGCGTGCAGAGCGAGAATCGCAATAGCCGGCTACGGAGGAGAGAGGGAGAGAAATCCCTCCCTTCCCTCCTCAGGGCCGGCCTGCCCCTCCGCAGCGCTGGCCCGCCCCTCCTGAGAGCCGGCCCGTCCCCTGCAGCTGAGGTTCACTCGCACGGTCGGACCGCAGTCGCAGGGATACTAGCATAATATTTAGCTCCTGCTGTACAGCCAGTGCGAGCCGAGTGTCATGCGAGCATCGCACTAGTGCCCCGTGTGGCCACGACCTAAAACTACAATGCCCACGAAAAAAAGATTAGCGGTACTCACCAAATAATTTATGCTTTAAAAATATAAATAATATACAGGTTAACTGTAAGAGATCTAATTTTCTTTGCTAACCAATAGACCTGAATAGGTGAATCTCATTCGAAATACAGAAACATCCGTGAAAAGAATTGGTAATCTGAACAGCCCAATTGAATAATATAGGTCCAAGTGCTGTTAGTTTTTCCCATTTACAACACTCGGACTGAATTATGGTCGTGTAAATGTAGCCTTTCTTGAGGAGGCTGAAGATTGGGTGTCATTGGAACATCTCATTGAAGAATGATCTCAAACAAATTAAAATTCACCAAATTTTTATCCTACAGAAAATCTTAAAAAAAAAAAAAAATTAGTATTACAGGATCTACAAGATCCAGATACATATATTGAATTGAATGGTGACCCAACTAGACACTATAATAATCTATTATTAAAAAAATTGGAGGAAGGTAACTGTACTGGTGCTATTAATGACAAAACAAAGGATTTTTTATTTAATAAAAATCCTGCTGTTCCAATCTACCACTGTCTCCCAAAGATCCATAAAAATCTCTTCCCTCCCCCCATTACGACCAATTGTTTCAGGTATAGGATCTTTGGATGAGAATTTGGGGGGTTGGATAGACCAATTTCTTCAACCTTTGATACCTGATCTACCGGGTTACATTAGGGATACAAAAGAGGTTGTTAGAGCATTGGATGGATATGAGTGGAAAAATCAATTTTTATGGCTATCATGTGATGTGATATCCCTTTATCCATCCATACCTCATAATGTCGCATTACGTTGTCTATCTCAGCATCTGGATAGATTCAGTGATTATGATACCTGTCTCAAGGACTTCATAGTTTCCTCAATTGATTTTCTTTTGAATCATAATTATTTTTCGTTTGATAGAAAGTTCTATTTACAGTGTAGAGGAGTTAGCATGGGGGCCCGCTTCTCCCCCTCGCTTGCAAACATTGTGATGGCGAGATGGGAGGAAGATTTTTTATATGCCGAACAGAATAGGTTCTCCGGATATCTGCAATGGTATGGCAGGTATCTGGACGATCTGCTTATGATTTGGTCAGGTCCAACTGATACCATACAAGACTTTCTTACCTACATTAATGATAATGATTTTAATTTAAAATTCACATCATCTTATCATGAGACAACTATGAACTTCTTGGACATCACTTTATGCACTGAAAATACGAACAGAGTTATTATCAAACCATACCGTAAATCTACTGCTACTAATTCTATTCTTACAGCAGACTCTTGCCACCATTCACGGACTAAACACAATATGCCTGTAGGAGAGCTAATTAGAATGAAACGAAATTGTTCCCAACCTAGTGACTATTTTAAGGAAGAGACTTTGACTTGTGACAGACTCGCAGACAGAGGGTACCGTGACTGGGTTCTCAAACGAGCTAAATCTATAGTGGCACTAATAGATAGATCAGATTTATTAAGTAAAAATTCAAGGAAAGGAAAATATGGAAATAAATTGAAACAAAGTAATAATATTGTCTTTTCGACTAATTATAGTAAACAATATGACTCAATTACAAAAATAATGAATAAATATCTACCTATTCTCGGTGAGGACCCAATTTTAAAACAAGTAACTAAAAATAATATCAGATGTGTTGCTAAACGAGCCCCTACCCTTGGTACCATCCTTTCCCCGAGTCTTTTTCTGAGTGAGGCTGACCATCCTCTTGGATTACTCTGAAAGGTTTTTACAAATGTGGTGCAAATAAATGTAAGGCGTGCGGTTTCGCACAAAAAGGAAAAACCTTTCAGTCTACTTCAAATCAAAAAACATTTCACATAAATACTTTAATCAATTGTAATACGACCTTTGTCGTATATTTAATAACATGTAAGATCTGTAATATACAATATACAGGTTGCACGACGGGCCCTTTGAAAGTAAGAATCAGAAGACATCTTTCTGATGTTTTTAAACAGAACGCAATTGCTATATCAGCGGTCTCCAAACATTTTGCCTCGGTGCACCAGGGTGATGTTAGCGGTTTTCAATTTAAGGGTGTAGAACAGATACCCAGACCGATCAGAGGTGGAGACCACAGAAGGAAATTATTAAATAGGGAATTCTTCTGGATCTTCACCCTCAATACTAGATACCCGGAGGGTTTAAATAATTGTCAGGACCTGATATTGCATTATTAAATATAATCGGCTTCTGTACTTCCCTACTCCTATCTATTTTTGGTATTATATCTAATGGGATTAATATGGTTTACACCCTAATTCATATTATGCGGTTTTTATTTCTTTGCTACATATTTGCAACCAAAAATACTATTGGAATATTGCTTGTCTTAATAAAAATGGAAGGTGGGATTGGTATATAATAAACATTTCCTATCTAATTTAGTAAACTATTGAAAGGCAAGCATATACCACATATATGAGAAAAATTACATGCTAATGGATATTCAAATTGTCTCTCCAGTAAAGGAGACAAACTCTAGCACAGCGCCACCTATTGGAAGTAGCGATCCTAAAAGTCACAAGTGGATTTTCAACAATCCTTTGCAATATGACTCAGGATATATAAGCCAGATCAGAATCCCAATTTGCAGACACGGTGTTTCGGGGTGCTTGCCCCTCGTCAGTGCAAAGTATGGGGGTGTCTGATCTGGCTCATGAGAAAGCTGTGTGGGGACCACGGGGGAACACTATTCTCCTTAAGGAGACTTTGCAAGCCAGTCTGGCTGCCAGGTAAGGGGACTTATAGCTGCCACGCCCCTCTAAGAAATATTCAAATTGTCTCTCCAGTAAAGGAGACAAACTCTAGCACAGCGCCACCTATTGGAAGTAGCGATCCTAAAAGTCACAAGTGGATTTTCAACAATCCTTTGCAATATGACTCAGGATATATAAGCCAGATCAGAATCCCAATTTGCAGACACGGTGTTTCGGGGTGCTTGCCCCTCGTCAGTGCAAAGTATGGGGGTGTCTGATCTGGCTCATGAGAAAGCTATGTGGGGACCACGGGGGAACACTATTCTCCTTAAGGAGACTTTGCAAGCCAGTCTGGCTGCCAGGTAAGGAGACTTATAGCTGCCACGCCCCTCTAAGAAATATTCAAATTGTCTCTCCAGTAAAGGAGACAAACTCTAGCACAGCGCCACCTATTGGAAGTAGCGATCCTAAAAGTCACAAGTGGATTTTCAACAATCCTTTGCAATATGACTCAGGATATATAAGCCAGATCAGAATCCCAATTTGCAGACACGGTGTTTCGGGCTGCTTGCTCCTCGTCAGTGCAAAGTATGGGGGTGTCTGATCTGGCTCATGAGAAAGCTATGTGGGGACCACGGGGGAACACTATTCTCCTTAAGGAGACTTTGCAAGCTAGTCTGGCTGCCAAGTAAGGGGACTTATAGCTGCCACGCCCCTCTAAGAAATATTCAAATTGTCTCTCCAGTAAAGGAGACAAACTCTAGCACAGCGCCACCTATTGGAAGTAGCGATCCTAAAAGTCACAAGTGGATTTTCAACAATCCTTTGCAATATGACTTAGGATATATAAGCCAGATCAGAATCCCAATTTGCAGACACGGTGTTTCGGGGTGCTTGCCCCTCGTCAGTGCAAAGTATGGGGGTGTCTGATCTGGCTCATGAGAAAGCTATGTGGGGACCACGGGGGTCCCTTACCTAAAGTCCCTTACCTGGCAGCCAGACTGGCTTGCAAAGTCTCCTTAAGGAGAATAGTCAGGAGAAAACTGTGGAAGAAACAAGCGCAGAAATAGGGTCTTATCTGATAGATAAGGGGATACACTAGTAGAGACAGGTACTCACCTGTTTCAGTTGTGACAGGCACAACTCCTATGCAAGCATATAGGTAGATCATGCAGCAGTGGTCAGCAGCAGCCCCGAAGCAGGAATAGCAGATAACAGGATGGCTGGGAGAAAACCGGGTTAAATGCTGCGCTAGAAAACCACGATTCCGATGGATAAAATAAATCCTTTCCTTTATTGGCACAAGTCAACGCGTTTCGAAGGCATATCCGCCTTCTTCATCAGGACAAGACAGTACAAGAAAAGAACAGCTGTTCTTTTCTTGTACTGTCTTGTCCTGATGAAGAAGGCGGATATGCCTTCGAAACGCGTTGACTTGTGCCAATAAAGGAAAGGATTTATTTTATCCATCGGAATCGTGGTTTTCTAGCGCAGCATTTAACCCGGTTTTCTCCCAGCCATCCTGTTATCTGCTAAGGAGAATAGTAAAATGTTCCCCCGTGGTCCCCACATAGCTATCTCATGAGCCAGATCAGACACCCCCATACTTTGCACTGACGAGGGGCAAGCACCCCGAAACACCGTGTCTGCAAATTGGGATTCTGATCTGGCTTATATATCCTGAGTCATATTGCAAAGGATTGTTGAAAATCCACTTGTGACTTTTAGGATCGCTACTTCCAATAGGTGGCGCTGTGCTAGAGTTTGTCTCCTTTACTGGAGAGACAATTTGAATATTTCTTAGAGGGGCGTGGCAACTATAAGTCCCCTTACCTGGCAGCCAGACTGGCTTGCAAAGTCTCCTTAAGGAGAATAGTGTTCCCCCGTGGTCCCCACATAGCTTTCTCATGAGCCAGATCAGACACCCCCATACTTTGCACTGACGAGGGGCAAGCACCCCGAAACACCGTGTCTGCAAATTGGGATTCTGATCTGGCTTATATATCCTGAGTCATATTGCAAAGGATTGTTGAAAATCCACTTGTGACTTTTAGGATCGCTACTTCCAATAGGTGGCGCTGTGCTAGAGTTTGTCTCCTTTACTGGAGAGACAATTTGAATATTTCTTAGAGGGGCGTAGCAACTATAAGTCCCCTTACCTGGCAGCCAGACTGGCTTGCAAAGTCTCCTTAAGGAGAATAGTGTTCCCCCGTGGTCCCCACATAGCTTTCTCATGAGCCAGATCAGACACCCCCATACTTTGCACTGACGAGGGGCAAGCACCCCGAAACACCTTGTCTGCAAATTGGGATTCTGATCTGGCTTATATATCCTGAGTCATATTGCAAAGGATTGTTGAAAATCCACTTGTGACTTTTACGATCGCTACTTCCAATAGGTGGCGCTGTGCTAGAGTTTGTCTCCTTTACTGGAGAGACAATTTGAATATTTCTTAGAGGGGCGTGGCAGCTATAAGTCCCCTTACCTGGCAGCCAGACTGGCTTGCAAAGTCTCCTTAAGGAGAATAGTGTTCCCCCGTGGTCCCCACATAGCTTTCTCATGAGCCAGATCAGACACCCCCATACTTTGATTAAGGAATAACGTTTGGAACTCCATTCTATGTCTGAACTGGGTGCAAAAAACCTAAAAAACATCACTATGGGGAGATAAGGTATGCACACCAGTGACTATGGAAGGGGAATACATGGAATAGCAGAAACTGCTGTATGAATACTGACATGAAAAATTCAATAGCTATTTGTAAGAATGAAATGTGAAAAATGGAACCTGCATTACTGCCATGAATATATGAATAAAGAGAAATTTAGCTACTGAATTGATCAATGCAGAAGAGCCCCAACACTACGCCAAAGTATTTCTCTACGTTGGGGTCCCTAGCTTGTGTGTGTCCTCTCATGCAGTTAAAAAACTTACCGTGTATGGGACGCTGAGACCCAGGCTATATATACGATGTGGATTGGCAATAGGTGTGTATGGGGAGGGTTCACAAACGAAAAACTACTAACATTAAGGAATAACGTTTGGAACTCCATTCTATGTCTGAACTGGGTGCAAAAAACCTAAAAAACATCACTATGGGGAGATAAGGTATGCACACCAGTGACTATGGAAGGGGAATACATGGAATAGCAGAAACTGCTGTATGAATACTGACATGAAAAATTCAATAGCTATTTGTAAGAATGAAATGTGAAAAATGGAACCTGCATTACTGCCATGAATATATGAATAAAGAGAAATTTAGCTACTGAATTGATCAATGCAGAAGAGCCCCAACACTACGCCAAAGTATTTCTCTACGTTGGGGTCCCTAGCTTGTGTGTGTCCTCTCATGCAGTTAAAAAACTTACCGTGTATGGGACGCTGAGACCCAGGCTATATATACGATGTGGATTGGCAATAGGTGTGTATGGGGAGGGTTCACAAACGAAAAACTACTAACATTAAGGAATAACGTTTGGAACTCCATTCTATGTCTGAACTGGGTGCAAAAAACCTAAAAAACATCACTATGGGGAGATAAGGTATGCACACCAGTGACTATGGAAGGGGAATACATGGAATAGCAGAAACTGCTGTATGAATACTGACATGAAAAATTCAATAGCTATTTGTAAGAATGAAATGTGAAAAATGGAACCTGCATTACTGCCATGAATATATGAATAAAGAGAAATTTAGCTACTGAATTGATCAATGCAGAAGAGCCCCAACACTACGCCAAAGTATTTCTCTACGTTGGGGTCCCTAGCTTGTGTGTGTCCTCTCATGCAGTTAAAAAACTTACCGTGTATGGGACGCTGAGACCCAGGCTATATATACGATGTGGATTGGCAATAGGTGTGTATGGGGAGGGTTCACAAACGAAAAACTACTAACATTAAGGAATAACGTTTGGAACTCCATTCTATGTCTGAACTGGGTGCAAAAAACCTAAAAAACATCACTATGGGGAGATAAGGTATGCACACCAGTGACTATGGAAGGGGAATACATGGAATAGCAGAAACTGCTGTATGAATACTGACATGAAAAATTCAATAGCTATTTGTAAGAATGAAATGTGAAAAATGGAACCTGCATTACTGCCATGAATATATGAATAAAGAGAAATTTAGCTACTGAATTGATCAATGCAGAAGAGCCCCAACACTACGCCAAAGTATTTCTCTACGTTGGGGTCCCTAGCTTGTGTGTGTCCTCTCATGCAGTTAAAAAACTTACCGTGTATGGGACGCTGAGACCCAGGCTATATATACGATGTGGATTGGCAATAGGTGTGTATGGGGAGGGTTCACAAACGAAAAACTACTAACATTAAGGAATAACGTTTGGAACTCCATTCTATGTCTGAACTGGGTGCAAAAAACCTAAAAAACATCACTATGGGGAGATAAGGTATGCACACCAGTGACTATGGAAGGGGAATACATGGAATAGCAGAAACTGCTGTATGAATACTGACATGAAAAATTCAATAGCTATTTGTAAGAATGAAATGTGAAAAATGGAACCTGCATTACTGCCATGAATATATGAATAAAGAGAAATTTAGCTACTGAATTGATCAATGCAGAAGAGCCCCAACACTACGCCAAAGTATTTCTCTACGTTGGGGTCCCTAGCTTGTGTGTGTCCTCTCATGCAGTTAAAAAACTTACCGTGTATGGGACGCTGAGACCCAGGCTATATATACGATGTGGATTGGCAATAGGTGTGTATGGGGAGGGTTCACAAACGAAAAACTACTAACATTAAGGAATAACGTTTGGAACTCCATTCTATGTCTGAACTGGGTGCAAAAAACCTAAAAAACATCACTATGGGGAGATAAGGTATGCACACCAGTGACTATGGAAGGGGAATACATGGAATAGCAGAAACTGCTGTATGAATACTGACATGAAAAATTCAATAGCTATTTGTAAGAATGAAATGTGAAAAATGGAACCTGCATTACTGCCATGAATATATGAATAAAGAGAAATTTAGCTACTGAATTGATCAATGCAGAAGAGCCCCAACACTACGCCAAAGTATTTCTCTACGTTGGGGTCCCTAGCTTGTGTGTGTCCTCTCATGCAGTTAAAAAACTTACCGTGTATGGGACGCTGAGACCCAGGCTATATATACGATGTGGATTGGCAATAGGTGTGTATGGGGAGGGTTCACAAACGAAAAACTACTAACATTAAGGAATAACGTTTGGAACTCCATTCTATGTCTGAACTGGGTGCAAAAAACCTAAAAAACATCACTATGGGGAGATAAGGTATGCACACCAGTGACTATGGAAGGGGAATACATGGAATAGCAGAAACTGCTGTATGAATACTGACATGAAAAATTCAATAGCTATTTGTAAGAATGAAATGTGAAAAATGGAACCTGCATTACTGCCATGAATATATGAATAAAGAGAAATTTAGCTACTGAATTGATCAATGCAGAAGAGCCCCAACACTACGCCAAAGTATTTCTCTACGTTGGGGTCCCTAGCTTGTGTGTGTCCTCTCATGCAGTTAAAAAACTTACCGTGTATGGGACGCTGAGACCCAGGCTATATATACGATGTGGATTGGCAATAGGTGTGTATGGGGAGGGTTCACAAACGAAAAACTACTAACATTAAGGAATAACGTTTGGAACTCCATTCTATGTCTGAACTGGGTGCAAAAAACCTAAAAAACATCACTATGGGGAGATAAGGTATGCACACCAGTGACTATGGAAGGGGAATACATGGAATAGCAGAAACTGCTGTATGAATACTGACATGAAAAATTCAATAGCTATTTGTAAGAATGAAATGTGAAAAATGGAACCTGCATTACTGCCATGAATATATGAATAAAGAGAAATTTAGCTACTGAATTGATCAATGCAGAAGAGCCCCAACACTACGCCAAAGTATTTCTCTACGTTGGGGTCCCTAGCTTGTGTGTGTCCTCTCATGCAGTTAAAAAACTTACCGTGTATGGGACGCTGAGACCCAGGCTATATATACGATGTGGATTGGCAATAGGTGTGTATGGGGAGGGTTCACAAACGAAAAACTACTAACATTAAGGAATAACGTTTGGAACTCCATTCTATGTCTGAACTGGGTGCAAAAAACCTAAAAAACATCACTATGGGGAGATAAGGTATGCACACCAGTGACTATGGAAGGGGAATACATGGAATAGCAGAAACTGCTGTATGAATACTGACATGAAAAATTCAATAGCTATTTGTAAGAATGAAATGTGAAAAATGGAACCTGCATTACTGCCATGAATATATGAATAAAGAGAAATTTAGCTACTGAATTGATCAATGCAGAAGAGCCCCAACACTACGCCAAAGTATTTCTCTACGTTGGGGTCCCTAGCTTGTGTGTGTCCTCTCATGCAGTTAAAAAACTTACCGTGTATGGGACGCTGAGACCCAGGCTATATATACGATGTGGATTGGCAATAGGTGTGTATGGGGAGGGTTCACAAACGAAAAACTACTAACATTAAGGAATAACGTTTGGAACTCCATTCTATGTCTGAACTGGGTGCAAAAAACCTAAAAAACATCACTATGGGGAGATAAGGTATGCACACCAGTGACTATGGAAGGGGAATACATGGAATACATGGAATAGCATGTATTCCCCTTCCATAGTCACTGGTGTGCATACCTTATCTCCCCATAGTGATGTTTTTTAGGTTTTTTGCACCCAGTTCAGACATAGAATGGAGTTCCAAACGTTATTCCTTAATGTTAGTAGTTTTTCGTTTGTGAACCCTCCCCATACACACCTATTGCCAATCCACATCGTATATATAGCCTGGGTCTCAGCGTCCCATACACGGTAAGTTTTTTAACTGCATGAGAGGACACACACAAGCTAGGGACCCCAACGTAGAGAAATACTTTGGCGTAGTGTTGGGGCTCTTCTGCATTGATCAATTCAGTAGCTAAATTTCTCTTTATTCATATATTCATGGCAGTAATGCAGGTTCCATTTTTCACATTTCATTCTTACAAATAGCTATTGAATTTTTCATGTCAGTATTCATACAGCAGTTTCTGCTATTCCATGTATTCCCCTTCCATAGTCACTGGTGTGCATACCTTATCTCCCCATAGTGATGTTTTTTTTAGGTTTTTTGCACCCAGTTCAGACATAGAATGGAGTTCCAAACGTTATTCCTTAATGTTAGTAGTTTTTCGTTTGTGAACCCTCCCCATACACACCTATTGCCAATCCACATCGTATATATAGCCTGGGTCTCAGCGTCCCATACACGGTAAGTTTTTTAACTGCATGAGAGGACACACACAAGCTAGGGACCCCAACGTAGAGAAATACTTTGGCGTAGTGTTGGGGCTCTTCTGCATTGATCAATTCAGTAGCTAAATTTCTCTTTATTCATATATTCATGGCAGTAATGCAGGTTCCATTTTTCACATTTCATTCTTACAAATAGCTATTGAATTTTTCATGTCAGTATTCATACAGCAGTTTCTGCTATTCCATGTATTCCCCTTCCATAGTCACTGGTGTGCATACCTTATCTCCCCATACCCCCATACTTTGCACTGACGAGGGGCAAGCACCCCGAAACACCGTGTCTGCAAATTGGGATTCTGATCTGGCTTATATATCCTGAGTCATATTGCAAAGGATTGTTGAAAATCCACTTGTGACTCTTAGGATCGCTACTTCCAATAGGTGGCGCTGTGCTAGAGTTTGTCTCCTTTACTGGAGAGACAATTTGAATATTTCTTAGAGGGGCGTGGCAGCGATAAGTCCCCTTACCTGGCAGCCAGACTGGCTTGCAAAGTCTCCTTAAGGAGAATAGTGTTCCCCCGTGGTCCCCACATGCTAATGGATATAGATTATATTTTTACCCTATCAAGGATCTCTCATTTTTTGAGGTGTACAACCATATTTATACTGTCATGTGCTGAGTGTTTTGTTGGATCACTCTATATTATACTTATAGTTATATTAAATAACAAGTGAAACCGGTCCATAAAAATTATTTTAATATGTTTGTCATTTTATGTGTATATATGGTTTTTTTTGTATATTTTCTGTATCTGTGTATACCTGCATTATACCATACTACTTCATATGTATTCATATATACGAATTTGCCATTGTATATCTCCATTTTCTCGGATCCCTTGTAATTACTACTTGAGGAGTTGCCTCTAGTGAAGCCACACATGTGAATTTAATCAGTGGAGCAGGGATCCGATATAAGGGAGTTGGTTATACTTTAAGCCAGAACATGACTAAGACCTGAAGCGTCGAAACACGTTGTTCTGCCATCTTTCTGACATCTACTATGGTATCTGCTGGATTTTTGTTACCTTATTTTCAATAAAAAAGGCTTTTTAATTCATTCCTGGCGCTGGAAATTTCTCTTTCTACAGAAAATCTTTGGTATCTATTTGAAGAAGACGATTCACGCAAACTCAAGAATATTAGTGAACTGAAAGCCATTGTCTATGAGTAATTGGCTAAGATTCCTCATGAACGCTGTAAGTAGCTGGCGTCTAGCTGTTCATGATATTTGCAGCAGGTCATAACTGCCAAAGGCACTCTACTAAGCACAAAATACACTTGTCATGAAGGGGATGAATAATACTGAGACTACAGTAGTCAGTAAGCGTAGTACTTTGTGTTGAATTTGGAGAAGCTACTTGTATTAGTTGTGATAAGATAGTTAAAGCACTAAAAAAAAAACAAAACCTGGATTGGTACTTTAAATTTAAGTCCCCTGCCCACTGTCTTACACTCACCTGCCGCCATCGCCATCTTTTTCCAGCAGTGCTCCGGTCTCCCCCTTGTGATTTGTGACATGCCAGCGCACTCCAGTGTTTAGTGGAGTGCACCAGAGGTCACAAATCAATATAACTCTATGAGAGCCTCATTATGACTCTTATAGAGTTACATTGAGAGCTTGTGTCGTAACTTCTGACTTTCGGACCGTCAGAAGTCATGGGCACAAGGTGGCCCCACTGTACCGGAGCGGCACCAAAAATTGACGAAGCCGCTGGGAGGTAAGTATATGACAGGGGGCTTACATTTAAAGTGCCACTCCAGCATTGAATAAAACACCCACTGGAGTGGTGCTGTAAATTGTTCTTGGTGGAACAGTTTAATGAAAACATCAAAGTTTGTAAATTTTGCTAATAAACCTTACTTGCAATTGGAGTTGACTAATTTTGATTGCAGCTGTATATCAGGGATGTAACCTTGTAATCCCTTGCACGTTCTGACTATATACCTATGTTCCCATGTAGCAGAACTGTATTTCAGATTCAGTTTTATAAAAGCATGTAATTGAAATAAGTAAGTAAATATTGTGCAGCTACAAAAATTATAACACTTAGATATTCACTTTTAACATATTTGTATTCAGATTAGTCTGGTGTCTGTCTCCAAATCACGCTGCTAGCAATAGTTACGATCTTGTCTTACTACATGTCATACCTGTTGCTTTACCGCAGCTTCCTACGAGCAGTACGTATTGTGCAACAAAACCAGGTGACGGTAAGAAAGAGACAAGCTCAAACAGATCATTTTTTGCATTCTGTTGATGTCAGTACTGGATGATATTAAAGGGAACCTGTCATGAGAAATGTCCCCTAAAACCTCACAGATTCCCCCTCTGCAGCTCCTGGGCTGCATTCTATAAAGGTCCCTGTTATGATTGTGGCCACTTTCTGACCTAAAAAAAGTGTTTATAAAGTTGTACCTTTTTTGCTTCTGATTCTGTAAATACGTCCCGGGGGCGGGCTGCCTGATGGCCGTTAGTCTGCCCCCTGGTCCTGTATGCCGCCCCCCTCGCTGATTACAATAATGCTGGACGCCGCCCCCTGCTACATCCATCGCCGCGCATGCCCAGTGCCCATCTGTCGGGGATGAGCACTGTGCCTAGCGTCACCGCTGGTGACGTGCACGCAGGGTTAAGATTATGGGCGGTGCTGTGATGTTTATCGGCCTGCTTCGTTCTGCGCAAGCGCGCTGCTGGTAATCTGATCTCCGCGTCTCCTCCTGATCGGTGTAGTCACCGCTCCTCCCATCTATTTCCTGCCTCGGGGCAAGATGGGAAGGAGGTGACGTGGGGGTCAGCAGCAGCGCGCTTGCGCAGAACGAAGCAGGCCGAGGGGGCAAGCGCGGCCCCGCGATTATGGGCGGTTGCTTAGGAATAAACATCACAGCACCGCCCATAATCTTAACCCTGCGTGCACGTCACCAGCGGTGACGCTAGGCACAGTGCTCATCCCCGACAGATGGGCACTGGGCATGCGCGGCGATGGATGTAGCAGGGGGCGGCGTCCAGCATTATTGTAATCAGCGAGGGGGGCGGCATACAGGACCAGGGGGCAGACTAACGGCCATCAGGCAGCCCGCCCCCGGGACGTATTTACAGAATCAGAAGCAAAAAAGGTACAACTTTATAAACACTTTTTTTAGGTCAGAAAGTGGGCACAATCATAACAGGGACCTTTATAGAATGCAGCCCAGGAGCTGCAGAGGGGGAATCTGTGAGGTTTTAGGGGACATTTCTCATGACAGGTTCCCTTTAAAGGGGTTTTTCGGGACTTATAGGAAAATGGCTAATGTTTGCTCTTATTTTATTCCTGCTGTTCCCCAGTATATTCTGAGGGGTTTTTTTAAATCCTCCATATGGTTCCAGAGAGATACATGTTTTAATTTAGTGCTAAGCAATAGGGCATTGCTTGCCATGTAATAGTGCAGTGCAACCTAAAGACATGTCCCCAGAGAATTCTGTGAGCAATGCTTCCTTGTTGCCTACTTCCATTGGGATCTGCTCCTGTGATGTCTGCTTAAGGGTACTTTCACACTTGTTCTCAGCGGAGTCCGTCACTATGGAGAATAGCACAGTCCGTTAACACACTGCGCTATTCTCCATAGACTTGTATGGACGACGCACTGTAATGCAAGTGTCAGCATTGCATCCGCTGGACGACGCAGCGTCGTTATTCTGACGCTGCATCGGGCGGAAGAAACGCAGCATGTAACGTTTTTTTGAGCAGCGCAATCCGTAGGATTTCACTGTGCATGCTCTTTTTTTTTTTTTTTAAATCACAATCTTTATTTTGTGTCTCGGTGGCCGAACGTTCAGCTGAGCGCCCGCCGGCATGTGAGAGCGGTCAGCTGAGTGCCCGCCCGCGGGCATGTGAGAGCGCTCAGCTGAACGACCGGCCGCCGGCATGCCTGGCCGCCGGCATATGAGAGCGCTCAGCTGAGCACCCACCCGCCGGCATGTGAGAGCACTCAGCTGAGCGACCGGCCGCCGGCATGCCCGGCCGCCGGCATGTGAGAGCGCTCAGCTGAGCGCTTGGCCGCCGGCGATTGAGAGCGATCAGTTGATCGTTCACAATAGTCTGCTGCCAGTAAACTGTAAAAAAAAGAAAAAAAAAAAGCTTTCCGTTATTTTGTACGATCCGTAGCATCCGTTGTGCCACTATATGCAACGCATCCGTTGCATCCGTCACACAACGCAATGCTAGGGAAGCCGTCCAACGCAAGTGTGAAAGTAGCCTAAGTCACCAGGCACTGATGTATTCATTCTGTGAGTAGTGCTAGTGGCGGACGAAACATTAGAAACAAAACCTCAGGGCGACACAGGCTCTGTCTAGCCACTAAGATTATGGTGGATGGGCCCTGTAATGCTGTACAGTCTGGCAATATGGGTGTATATGCTGTCCAGTAGAGTAATCGGCTCCCTGCTTTGGCCAACTGGAAAGCATCACACCCAGCTTGCTGCCCTAACCTGTCAGATATAGCCTTCTTCCTCTCGTTCAATCCTTTGCTTTCAGCTACTGTCTTGTATTTTTGTTTCCTGTTTTGACCTTGGCCTATTTTCTGACTACTCTTTTGTCTTCAAATTTGTACCTTTACTGCCCTCCTGGTTTTGACTACTCCTGCAAGACTTCACCATCAGCCAGCTTTTGACTCCATATCTCCAATCCAGGGGTACCTGTGTAAGTCCAGATCCCTGTAGAGGGGTTAAAGGGTGAAAGGAGTAGTTTACACTAAGCCTATCCATGGTTGCCAATGTTAAAGCTGCTAGACGACCACTGAGAGAGCATCATTACACTTCCTAAAGACTATAAAAATGATAAAATATAAAGTAAATATAGCTATGAGCTGTCATTAAACCCTTATTACCCCAATTCCCACCTCCAGGGAAATTGGGATGAGCAGAGTAAAGTTGTGGGATTATCACATCTAATGAATGTGAGAATCCTGGGCAGCTGCAGGCTGCTATTTTTAGGCTGGGGGCCCCAATAACTATAAGCCTCTCCAGCCTGAGAATACAAGTCCCTGCTGTCAGCTTCATCATGGCTGGGTATGAAAATCAGGGGGACTGCACACTTTAAAAATTATTTAAAGAATAAATAAAGCTGCATGCGGTCACTCTTATTTTGATACACAGCCAAGATAAGCACACGGCTGGGGGCTGCAGTCTGTAGCCATATGATTAATCTGTGCTTGGTATTATAATATGGGGAGACCCTATGTCAATTTTTTAATTTATTTATTTTTGCCCCACAATAGGGACACACACAGCATGTGCAATTGCAAGCTGTCAGGCATCACAAAGGGTGGAGGCGTGGTCTGACTGCAACCAATTAGAAACACCAGGACTGCCGATAGGCGGAAAAAGCAGTGCACATGTATGAAGGATAATGAGCGGCTCCGGAAGTAGTATGAACGGCCCCGGAGGTAGTGTTACAGCCACGCAGGAGACTGATAAATATAACACCCCTGCTTTTTCCTATTTTCCTTTTCCCTTTTTTTAATTTACCCCAGTTGTCGGATCCGGATAGTTACCTGGAGTTCCCTGGACCTGGGGTCGGTGCACAAGTATTTGTTAACCTCGGCGGATCCGTACTTTTACAGTCTGGGTCCTCCTATCATTATTCATGAATAACATAAAATCCTTCTGGGAAAGCATCTTGTGGACAGATGAGACCAAGATAGAGCTTTATTGTAAAGCACATCATTCCAGTGTTTAACGAAAACAGAATAAGGCATACAAAGAAAAGAACACAGGACCAATGGTCAAATATGCTGGAGATTCAATGATGTTTTTTGGTTGTTTTGCTGCCTCTAGCACTGAGTGTGTTAACTGAGTGTAAGGCACCTTGAAATCTGAAGATTACCAAAGGATTTGTTTTCCAGCAGGACAATGACCCCAGACATACTGTACTTCAAGAAGCTCCCAGAAATGGATGGAAACAAAGCACTGGAGAGTTCTGAAGTGAACAGCAATGAGTCCAGATCTCAATTCCATTGAACACCTGTGGAGAGATCTTAAAGGGAACCTGTCATCAGAAATTTCGCCCAAAAGCTAAAAGATTCCCCCTCTGCAGCTCCTGGGCTGCATTCTAGGAAGGTCCCTGTTATTATTGTGCCCCATGTGAGACCAAAATAAAGCCTTTATAAAGTTCTACCTTTTTGTATGCAGCTTCTGTAAATCCGTCACGGGGGCGGGCTCTCTGCCGTCCGTTATTCTGCCTCCTGGTCCTGTATGCCGCCCCCATCGCTCCTTTCCATATCTGATGCACCGCCCACTGCTCCAGCCATCCCCGCGCATGCCCAGTGCCAGTCTCACAGGACTGAGCAGTTTGACCGCTGGTGACGTGTGCGCAGGCAAGTGATTATGGACGGGACTGTGACTGTTATCAGCAAGTACCCGGCCATAATCTCTTGAGCGCGCAAACCTAACCAGCGGTCACACTGTGCTCAGGATTTATGCTAGACTGTATGGGCTGCTTCCAGGTATGACGTCCCTTTGTCATGTGATAGTATTTCGAACACGCCCCTATCACATGACAAAGGGACGTCATACCTGGAAGCAGCCCATACAGTCTAGCATAAATCCTGAGCACAGTGTGACCGCTGGTTAGGTTTGCGCGCTCAAGAGATTATGGCCGGGTGCTTGCTGATAACAGTCACAGTCCCGTCCATAATCACTTGCCTGCGCACACGTCACCAGCGGTCACACTGCTCAGTCCTGTGAGACTGGCACTGGGCATGCGTGGGGATGGCTGGAGCAGTGGGCGGTGCATCAGATATGGAAAGGAGCGATGGGGGCGGCATACAGGACCAGGGGGCAGAATAACGGACGGCAGAGAGCCCGCCCCCGTGACGGATTTACAGAAGCTGCATACAAAAAGGTAGAACTTTATAAAGGCTTTATTTTGGTCTCACATGGGGCACAATAATAACAGGGACCTTCCTAGAATGCAGCCCAGGAGCTGCAGAGGGGGAATCTTTTAGCTTTTGGCCGAAATTTCTGATGACAGGTTCCCTTTAAAATTGCTGTTGGGAGAAGGCTCTCTTCAATTACACAGGTCTACAAAAAAATATTTTTTTGCAATTATCGCAGGTGACTTTGTACTTTTCTGAATCATCTTTTTGTCCTGATTTCAAAAATGTATATCCTGGAGCAGTTTGAAAAAGAAGAGTTGTCCAAAACTCTGGTAGAGACGTGTAAGAAGCTTTTTGATGGTTATAGGAAGCGATTGATTGTAGTTATTTACTCCAAAGGGTGTGCAACCATAAATTAAGTTGAGGGTACAATTTTGTCCGGCCCATTTTTGGTGTTTTGTGTGAAATTACATCCAATTTGCCTTTTTTTTCTCTGATTTGTTTAGTGTTGTTCCAATACACACAAAGGAAATAAAAATGTGTATGACAAAACATGTGCAATTGCAATGATTTTCTGGGTAAAATACTTCATTTTCTAGAACAATTTCAAGGGTGCAGCCATCACTGGTAGCCATGACTGTATGTCTAGTTGTAACCTTAAACACTAGGAAACTATGATGTGTATGTTCAGCTTTATTATGCATTGATAAAATTGCATCATCCCTTAACTTTTCTCCACAGCTTTCGTACATATATGGCTCCGTGGGATGTGCGTTCCTACAAACCGCCGTATATGTATAGCGCTATGATCGCGCTGGCTCACATGCGGTGTCAGCGAAATCATCAGTTGGTGTTAGCTATGTTTTATAGCTGACACCTTGCTGTAACTAGCACCAATTGTGAGCATTTACCTCCTCTGATACCACTGCCAATAGTGACAGTGGCATCGATCTACTCGTATGATGAGTGGGTTCCTTCTTTCCTTCCATCAGCACAATGTGATTGCAGTCGCGTTGTGCCGATAGTCTCCATGGTGACCCGGCCCAAATAATCGCCATGGGGTCATCCAGGAATGGTGGCCTGCAAGGTCCTTCCTTAAGCAGAACCTGACATGCCTCCTGCATGTGTTGGGTTTATTGTTTTAATACACTGCAAAGAAAAAGCATTGCAGAGCGTTAGATCAGCAATGTGACCAGACAAATATGTTGTTACATCTTGTGACAAGCTAAAAAAGTTAAAAAAGAAAATAGTAAAAATATAAAAAAATAAAAATCACAAAGTAAAGAACAAAATAATGAAAAATAAAAAAACAACATACCAATAAATACCTATATTTATGAAAAAAAATAAATATACAAATAAAGTATATATATTTGGTATTGCTGCATCCAGAGTGACCCATTCTATAAAACTGTCCCTCAATATCCTTTTTATAAAATTGTTTTTATTGTGTAAAGGCAGCAAAACATTAAAAAAAAACATAAACATAGTATCACTGTAACCATACTGACCGGAAGAGTAAAGCTGTCTCATCAATTTTACTACATGGTGAACAGTATAAAAACAAAAAACTATTTCTAAATTCTTATTTTTATTCATTTTGCCTTCCAAACATTGGAATAGAAAGCGACTAAAGCCAGCTTTATACGCTGCAATGTATCTTACAATGTGTCGGCGGGGTCACGTCGTAAGTGACGCACATCCGGCATCGTAAGGTACATTGCAGTGTATGACAGGTACGTGCGATTGCGATTGAACGTTAAAACGTTAATGGCATACACATCGTACCTTTCTCTAGAATTGCACGTCAGATTGTTCATCGTACCCGGGGTAGCACACATTGCAGTGTGTGACACCCCGGGAACGATGAACAGATCTTACCAGCGTCCTGCGGCTCCCAGACCACAATGCGGAATGAAGGAGGTGGGCGGGATGTTTACGTCCCGCTCAGCTCCGCCCCTCCGCTTCTATTGGCCGGCTGCCGTGTGACGTCGATGTGACGCCAAACGTCCCTCCCACTCCAGGAAGTGGACGTTCGCCGCCCACATCGAGGTCATATGGAAGGTAAGTACGTGTGACGGGGGTTAATCGTTTGTGCGGCACGTTCAACAAATTGAACGTGCCACACATACGATGGGGGCATTGCAAATCGCATACAAAATCGTATGCGAAATTGCAACGTGTAAAGCAGGCTGAAGAAGTGTTGTGTCCACAAATGGTACTTAACAATCTTCAGCTCGTCCTGCAAAAAAACAAGCTCTCATATGACGGTCAACAGCAAAGTAGAAAAAATTATTTTTTTAAGTGCTTTAGTATGTGACAGTAGCAAAACCTAAAAAAAAAATATAAATCTGGCATTGCTGTAGTCGCATGGACTCAAAGAATAAAGCCATCTAATCACTTATACCACACTGTAAAGAGGGTAAAAAAGTAAATAAAACCAATTCTTGACCTGCTTGGCTCTAATTTATCTGGCACTCTTCATTGAGTGCTTATGAAGACATCAGGAGCTACAAGGTACTACATCCTGTCAAAGGTGCAGGGCCTACCTCCAGCGACCCAGAAGACCAGTGCCGTAACACCAAAACACATATATAATCCCTGTTTTTCCCTTCCCCAAGGACTGGTGAAAGACTAGAGTTGGTCCCAATGGATGGCCAACTAGGGGTGGAGCCGATCCAGTCCACTAGACGACAACCAGGGAGGAGGGCTCAGACAGTCAGTAACTGGAAGTGAAAAGAGAAGGACGTAACCATACTGACGGGAGTGTGTAAGGCTAAGACCGCACTTTGCGTTCTCTTACTTGCAGTTCTAAACGCACGTTTTGGGCTTAATTGATTTGACCAAAGTTGCCTTTTTCTGAACTTTAGCGCTGAAAACGCATGCGTATTTACCGCGTTTAAAATGCGTTTTCAGCACTCTTCCCATGCTTTTTCACCTGCGTTTTGACAGATGCGTTTTGAACACCAAGACACTGCTAAATAAAGATTAAATAGTCAAACATCATGAAAAAAGAGAAAAAAAAGGAAAACATAATTTTTTGGAATCTATAACTAAAATATTTTTATTTCATGAAATTATAGCGGTTTTGTAATATTTAATGTTAAAATAGCAATAAAATCAAAATTTTCTTTAATTTAATTGTCGGACTATGTGTGTGTGTAAAGGGACATATTATTCCATTATTTTAACGTCAGAAAAGCATGCGTTTTTGAAGTAAAAAACACATGTTTTCAGCACCTAAAAAGTAGGTAAAAACGCAGGAAATTTGAAGTTTCTTGGTTTTTGCAATTTCTCATTGACTTCAGTGTTATCAAAACACACCCAAAATGGCAAAAACAATTGACATGCTACTTCTTTGAACACATGGTTTTTGCCACAAAATATGCAAATTAAACGCAGCGTTTAAAACGCAAAGTGTGGTCTAGAAATCCACATTTTCCATAGACTTTGCTGTAAAATCAAAATGCATGCCTTTTGGCATGAAAAAGGTGCATCTCAAAACGGACCTAAAAAGCACCTGAAATGCAAAGTGCGGTCTTAGCCTTACAGTGACCTGTCAGGCGCAGACGTGTGGTTGCCGAAGGAGTAGGGTGAAGTACTTTCGGAACCATAGAACCGACGGGGTACAGAGCTCTAGGTCAGGCAAATGCTCCAGGCAGATCTGATAAATTCTGTACAGTGAGGGGACCTTCCAGGACCTCATTGAACATAAAGTCCGTGGGCACCAGCAGTGACGGGAGAACCAGGGACCAGAACGGAACACCAACCCTTCAGGGTTCAAACTGCCCGCCGTATGGACTAAAGACTTAAAGACTACCAGGAGGGGAATCCCAGATGCTCCAAACCACGGGGACCCACCAACCAGAGACAGGTGCAGGGGAAAGAAGTCACCAGGTTATCACACCGACCCTGGGACTAAAGGGACCAGTGGTGAGGACCAGCTTTCTTCGGGTTGGCAGCCATAACAACGCTGTGAGTAAACAAACCAGTTACACTGCAATCACTTGTGTGGCCTACCTTCTTTCCATGCCTAACTCCATCACCTAACCCTCCTGGGCCCGGCCCTACTTGCAGAGGGCCCAACATCCAAGCTGCCATTAACATCAGCCCCAGCGGTGAGGGACTGTGCAGCGGTGGGTCCATGTACCTAGCCACAACCCGCAAGTGGCGTCATGACAAAACCTTTATTACTATTCTCCTGTATATAACCCCTTTCAAGCGACCCCCAGGGTCACGGAACCGGGCAACGGCCACCCAGTAAAACTGTCCGAGTGTCCCATAGCTCTGTCTGGGACCGAGTGCCCCATAGCTCTGGGGCAAGTTACTTACACCGGGGTGTATGTGTAAATCTGTGAAATATATGATTCAGACAGAACCCCCGATGTACGATTCCCTATAAAGAGGCAGATGAAGACACTGTGGACTCTCTCTGCGGGGCCACCATCAGGGCATTACTACTGGGACTCCTGTACTGGGCCCGGTGAGCAGCAGGCAGGAGAGGGGGCCCGGCTGACAGCCCGGGCCCCTCCCCTTTCATTCCTCTGCTCACCGGGCCCCATGGGCAGGAGGCGGGGACGTTGCACTGGCAGACATGTCGAGGGGCAGCACCTGCAGTCGCACAGGGTCCCCAAGTGGGAGCGGGCCCCTAGAGCCTGAAAATGTGTTAACCCCTTAGCGACCTATGACGTAGGTACGTCATAGCTCCCTGGTACTTAAGAACCCATGGCGTACCCAGTACATCATGGCAAGATCGCGGCCCCAGCGGCTGTGATCGCTGCAAATATCTTCGGGGATATAATTCGGGGAGGAGGAGCCCTCTGCCTGACCTCAGGAGGGGTGGTGTCTTCCCCCCGGACCTTAGGAGGGTGTGATTGGCTGACGAACACCGCTCAGCCAATCACAGCCACTGTAATGTTTCAACCATTAAAAATGGCTGAAACATTCAAATCCAGCCATCTTCAGTGCAGCTATAGCACCGATCATTGGCTGGATCTGGGTGACCTCAGTTTCACCTGCCCTGAGCTCTGATTGGAGAGACCGGCCTTGTGACCGATCTCTCCAATCACTGTGGATCTGGGGCCGGAGACCGTCCCCCCCCTCAGCTTCACTCCGGCATCTGTGGAAGCTGATAGGAGCGATCGGTAAGTTATAGACACTGTCTCCTTTCAGCCGCCACCCCTCAGTCGCCGGCTGCAGAAGTCACAGCCCCCCATCCACCGCCACTGAACCCATCTGCTGCCTCCCCTCCATCTGCCACCGCTCTCCCCCATCAGCCGCTGCCTCCTCCCTCATCTGCTGCCCCCTCTCACCTTCCTCCATCTGGTGTGATCTCCCCACCTGCTGTGATCTCCCCACCTGCTGTGACCACTCCCCCACCTGCTGTGACCCCCCCACCTTCTGTGATCCCCCCCACCTGCTGTGATCCCACCACCTGCTGCGACCCCCCCCACCTGCTGTGACCCCCCACTTGCTGTGACCCCACCCCCCATCTGCTGTGTCCCCCCCACCTGCTATGATCCCCCCACCTGCTGTGATCCCCCCCACCTGCTGTGATCCCCCCACCTGCTGTGACCCCCCCACCTGCTGTGATCCACCACCACCTGCTGATTCCCCCACCACCTGCTGTGATCCCCCACCACCTGCTGTGATTTCCCCCACCACCTGCTGTGATCCCCCACCACCTGCTGTGATTCCCCACCACCACCTGTTGTGATTCCCCCCACCACCTGGTGTGATTCCCCCCCACCACCTGCTGTGATTCCCCCACCTGCTATGACCCCCCACCTGCTGTGATCCCCCACTATCTCTCTATCCCTCTATCTATCTATCCCTCTACCTATCCCTCTATTTATCTATCTGTCCATGTGTCCCTCTGACTCTCTGGCTGTCCGTCTCTCATCTATATGTAGCACCCACGGGGCAGGGGTTAAATGTTACTCATCGCCGGGCCGGTGATGTCGGTTCACGGGGATGTCACAGGTTGTCCTGCCCGGCTTCGTGGCCTCGAGATGTACAATAAAAGGGGATTTGGATGATGGTGGGGGAATGATGAGGATGATAGTCTTGTGACGCCACCTGTGGTACGTGGCCAGGGATTAGCCGCCGCTGCTGTCGCTGTCCTCCGGGGCGGATGGTGTTGCAGCAAGGATGGTTCTGCTCCCCACAGGTGGAGCGGGGCCCCGGGGAGGATGATGAGGAGAGTAGTGGCCGTTTTTATAGAATAAGGGGGCAACTTTCCCCTATTGGGATCACCATCAGCAAAATTAGGGCAAATTAAGACAGGAGAAAAAGAGTTGCTGTATAAAGGGACCAACCAATGCATTTGTTCAATTCAAAAAATTATTTTATTGGTACAAAAATTTGTGCATACATAGAATCCACATAAGACAGTGAAAGGGTTAAAAACATTTAAAATATGTATAATCAACGAACACCCCAATACATGGTTCCATGTCAGGAACCTGACACCGAAATTCCGAATACCACTATACTAGATGTACCATGCAATAATAAATCCAGGTGGGATACAGAGCATAAATGTCATCAGTTACTGCAATCATATACCCAATAGTACATAAAAGTATAGCATACTATCTGACACCACCATTGTTAAATACAATGTAATAATTATAGACCACCAGCAGGACAAAAAAGACCTTATAAAAAGGAAATCAGCGTACAACAGACACCGATTTAAGTAAGGTAAAACACCAGCTAACCAAAGGCGTCCGAAATGAAACACCAGGTTATATTACCACCTGCTGAGGTCCAGATTTAAAGCAGTGCAAGGTCCCAGGATCGGTGTGGGTATGGGGTTTTGCCCAAGTAGTGTAGTAGAGAGTAGTGGCCGTTGGCGCCAAAGCGCGGGGCGACGGCAATCAAAAGGCTGAATCAGCTGCTGTGGTCCCAGCCGTGATGGGCCCCAGCCGATCCCAGATCCGTTGGAGGTTAGAACCGGTACGGTGGTCGATTGGCTCTTCCTTCTTGTGCCTTTAAAGATGGATCCCCATGTCCTGATGCTGCTTGGGGACCCTGGTTCATGTAGTGTTAGCTCCTGTCCCGTGTGTAGATGACGCGTGGCCGCTGTGGGGCTTGACTGTAATCACGACTCCGGACCCTATGTGGCACTGTGCTCCAGGATCTCGTAGTGGTCAGAGGGATGTACAATCCCCCTGTCCTGCAGATTCTGGTGATATAACGTGAAGTCTGTTCCACCCTAAGGCTCTGCACCCTGAACCGCACCGGTCCCACTCCTGTTCTCTCCTGCTGGAGAACACTCTAACTGTTGTGTAAGCTTCTAACTCCACCTGGTGGCTGCTCCTCCCCCGGTTCCCTGTCACTAGTGGGTGGCTGCCTCTCATGTTTGGTGACTACCTTAAGACCTGACCCTAGCCTGGTCTCAAATGGGGAGGGCAACCTGGTTGTGTATATGAGAGTGTGTTGTGGAACTGGTACCTATGATGATAAAGAACCCCGGCACACAGTATGGAAAGAGGATAAACAGTCAATGGTTTTTGTAGTATGCTCGTGTTTTATTCATTCAAAAAGGAAAACGTTTTCACAACAATTGAGAGTTGCAATACAGTCCTTTCACAACAACAAGGAGTTGCAATACAGTCCGACGTTTCGACTCATAAGCGAGCCTTCACCAGGGACATGAAGGTACCGTACTGATGTTGTACAGAGTGGGTCCTGTGCACAACACTAGGAGATGAGAGACTGGGGAATTCAATAGATTGAGAGTCCTCGTGGCTCCAAGTGAGAGGAGTTTAATAGCTGGATGTAGGTAAGGGCAATGAGAATCGACGTACTATATAAGTGGGCAGAGGCTCATATATAGTAGAGATGCAAGGTATGCTGGGGGCACTATGTGGTGCTACTTACTATGTAGAAGGATTACTTCAGGAGTAAAGCATTGGTCTAAATTCCGTGACCAGGCAGTGGAGGTGGCTGCCCCATAGGTTATCAGAAGAAGGGGGCTATAAATGGCAATGAAACGGTTAAATAACCAAGGAAAAGCCTGAATGCCTTGAAGAAAATATATGAAAACCTAAAGAAGCCTGTGATTCAATTTGTGGGAGCCTCATTGCCATTTATAGCCCCCTTCTTCTGATAACCTATGGGGCAGCCACCTCCACTGCCTGGTCACGGAATTTAGACCAATGCTTTACTCCTGAAGTAACCCTTCTACATAGTGCGTAGCACCAAATAGTGCCCCCAGCATACCTTGCATCTCTACTATATATGAGCCTCTGCCCACTTATATAGTACGTCGATTCTCATTGCCCTTACCTACATCCAGCTATTAAACTCCTCTCACTTGGAGCCACAAGGACTCTCAATCTATTGAATTCCCCAGTCTCTCATCTCCTAGTGTTGTGCACAGGACCCACTCTGTACAACATCAGTACGGTACCTTCATGTCCCTGGTGAAGGCTCGCTTATGAGCCGAAACGTCGGACTGTATTGCAACTCCTTGTTGTTGTGAAAGGACTGTATTGCAACTCTCAATTGTTGTGAAAACTTTTTCCTTTTTGAATGAATAAAACACAAGCATACTACAAAAACCATTGACTGTTTATCCTCTTTCCATACTGTGTGTCGGGGTTCTTTATCATCATATGGACTATTTTTCTCCCGAGCACCAGGTTTCGAAGCAGTTGAGCCCAGCTTACCCTTACTTATTGTGGAACTGGTACCGACCTCCTCTGGATCCAGGATGAGTACTGCACCTTAAGTGAGGTGCAGTACCCTGTGGTGACTGAAGCCTCAGGGGTGCCACATATCCATCTATCTATCTATCTATCTATCTATCTATCTGCTGAAAGAGTCTTAAAGTGAATCTGTCAGCAGGTTTTTGTTCCCCTATCTGAGAGCAGCATAAAGTAGAAACAGATACCCTGATTCCAGCGATGTGTCACTTACTGGGCTGTTTGCTTTCATTGTGATAAAATCAATGTTTTCTCTGCTGCAGATCTAGCAATTATACTGAGCTCATGAATATGCTGGACTACCTGCAGCATGACAAGTAGCCATGTAATGATAATCTCCTGCTGATTAACCAGTGATGTTATCAAAACTACACTAAGCAGCCCAATAAGTGACAATTGCTGGAATCAGGATCTCTTCCCCTATGTTATGCTGCGCTCAGATTAGGTGTTAAAAACCTGGTGACAGATTCCCTTTGAAGGGGTTGTTAGGTCTAAATCCACAAGTCAGCATTATCACAATTTGGTTTCAATTACTTTAAAAACTGTATGTGACACATTCCCTTAAAGAAAAAAAAATAGATATACCAAAAATAAATATATAACAAAGAAGTTAGATTTAAAAAGAAAAAAAAAAAGTTAGAGGAGGTCCCTGCCAAAAGAATCTACCTTGTCTTGGAGGCAGGCTTAAAAAAATCTTTTGGCCAAAACAAAATCTGATGGCTGTGTGTGTGATACGGTGTTCAATGTGAATGGTTAATGTGTGATTGGTGAGGTTGTAGTGCAGAAGTGAAGTTTTTCCAAGAGTGGCGGTGGGACTATGGAAGATTCGTGGGGTGGAGGCAGAGCTGGGGTGGGGGCGGAGCTGGGGTGGGGGCGGAGCTGGGGTGGAGCCTCAAGGAAGCCCCGAACTTTTGCCAGTATGGGGCCCTGAAATTCCTAGTCGCAGCCCTGTCTCTCTGGCCTATGATCTGATGATGTCCACATTTTTAAGCGTGCATAAAATCACGGTTGATCACAGTTTTGTGTACTTCTGCAAAGAAGGACACCACTGCACAGCTGAATAATGGAGTCCAAAGTAAGGGTTCATGCGCACGTAGCTGCTGAATATTCTGCAACGATTTGACAGCACATGTGCGCTTCAAATCGCTGCAGAAACACTGCATAATTGATGCAGTTTTTTTGTAAAAAAAAAGGTCGATTTCATGCGCTATTGTACCGCCCTCGTGAAAGCAGCCGAGCTGCTCGGATCCAGGTTCGCTGTGGCTCGAGGGTCTCTGAACCCGGGGGTCATGCGGCCACTCGAATGAAAGGGGGGGGAGTATTTACAGGGGGTTATAGTTCGTGACGCCACTCATGGTGTGTGGTAATTAGGAGTACCACCGCTGCCGTTTGGAGTACCCGGGGATGATGAATGGGGCAGCAAGGTGTTGGAACCCTCCACGGGTAGTGGATGCCCCGGGACTCGGTGAGAGGAGGGAAGTGCCATGGGGGTGAAGGGGTCACTATCAATCAGTCCCTAAGCAGACACTGACAACTGGGTAAACCAAGTCTCTGAGTACCGCTGCCGCTGAGAGGAGCTCGTCCGGGTCCCGTCCCCAAGTGGTGCTGCCTGGTGGTTCGTGACCTGCCTCCTGGCACTTAGTTTAGACTTCAACTTGATGGCCCGGTAGCTTGGAACTAGATGGTCCCCGCTCCCCACTATGGCTAAGTGAGGGAGCTTGCTCTCATGGCTCACGCTTGGGATTTTCTGGACCGTTTTTGGTTGGAAAGTCCTATCCCCCTCGTTGCACTATAATATGGTGCTCCTTAACTTCTGTGCATTGTAATGAGCCTGAAAAGTAGTTCACAATTACATGTAGGATATTGGCGCACTCAGAAGAAATTGCACAACAAAGTTTACTATTCAGTTTCTCCTCTTACCATTGTAAAATGAAAATTTTAGGGCTAACGCAACATTTTTGTGGGAAAAATGTGATTTTTTTTTTTCTTTTCATGCCTTAATGCAATAAAATTTTGTGAAGCACTTGCAGGTTCAAGGTGCTCCGTCATACCTCTAGAAAAAATTCCTTCAGGGGTGTAGTTCAAAATGGGGTCAATTGTAGGGGTTTTTCACTGTTTAGGCACATCAGGGGTTCTATAAACGAAAAATGGTGCCCGCTATCTATTCCAGATAATTTTGCACTCCAAAAGTCTAATGGTGCTCCTTACTTTCTAAGCCCTGCTATGTTCCCAAAGAGTAGTTTTCTAACACATAAAAGCGTACTCAGGAGGAATTGCACAAAAAATTGCATGGTGGTCTCTTTTACTCTTGGGGCTAAAGCCACATATTTGTGTGAAAAATTCATTTTTTTATTTTCACGACTCAGAATTATAAAATTCTGTGAGGCACCCACAGGTTCAAGGTGTCCCCCACACCTCTAGATACTGTACATTCATTGAGTGGTGTAGTTTTCAAAAGGGGGTCACTTGTGGGGGAGCTCCACTGTTTAGACACAGCAGAGGCTCTGCAAATGCGACATGGCATCCGCTATCTATTCCAGTCAACCTTGCACTCCAAAAGTCTAATTGAATCTCTTTCCCTTCCGAACCACATGTGGTATTGGCGTATAAAAGAGAAATTGCATCACAAATCGTATGTAATATTTTGTTTTGTTGCCCTTGTGAAAATAAAAAAATGAGGGTTAAAGCAACATTTTTGGGAAAAACTAATTTTTTTTTTATTTCCATATTGCTTTAATTCCTGTGGAGAGTTAATAAAATTTTTGATTGTGGTTTTGAGCATTTTGAAGGGTGTACTTTTAAAAATGGTGTCACTTTTGGGTATTTTCTGTCACAAAGTCCCTCAAATTCACTTCAAATCTGATGTGGTCCCTAAAACATTTTTTTTGTAAATTTTGTTGGAAAAATGAGAAATTACTAATAAACTTTTAACCCTTGTGACTTCCTAACAAAAAAAATGAATGGAATTTAAAAAATGGTGCTGATGTAACTAGTCATAGGACAAATGTTATTTATAAACAATTTTCTGTGATATAGCTAATTGGTTTCAAATTTGCAACATTTTCAAAACAAGGTAGGTCCTGGGGTGGCCATCACGAGGTATGGGACCTCATGCCCACTAGTTCACGGACCCAGGAGGTGGGACACCCACAGGGGAAGTGAGGAGCCATCTGACACACTTGAGGCAGTTAGCACCAGACAGCGTCTGAGTCAGGTCGGACTCCAAAACAGACAAGCAAGCAAAGACACGAAAAGCTCGGGGCCTGTGGTCTGGTGTCGGAGGCTCGACCCGGGTTCTGAGGAAAGAAGGGGGATCCTAGGGTTCGCGCGGAGTGCAGAAGGCACCCGTGACCCTTTCCATGGCCCAGGAGCTGGGGTGGAGGGAAACCATCGAAGGGAGATGAACAGAAGGAACCACCGGCCACAACCTCCATAGTATCCAGGATCGGCTGGGGCCCATCACAGCATAGCTGGGTGCTCCAACGGTGCGCCCTCCCCATCATGCCACCGCACCATCAGCGCCTTAAAGACTACTACCACCACCATCCTCCCTGGGCCAATAGCTCTGCCTGTGGAGAACTGAACCATTTGAGCTGCGTTGTCATCTGCCACAGCAGACAAGTCCCGCAGCGGCGGCTAATAATTGGCCACACACCACAGGTGGCATCACGAACGACTACCCCATCATTCCCATCCCCTAACCTTTTATTGACACCCGGGGTCACGGAACCGGGCAAGGCCACTGTGGCGTCTCAGGAGAAGAACCGCAGAACGGTGACGGGTAACCCCAGACCAAGTGGGCGCGTCATATATGTCACAAAAAGATACAATTCATCAATAATAGTACATAAATAATTTTATAAATATTATTGTATCAAAAAAATAAATGTATAATTGTCCTTGTCCACTAGCCAATACCAGCAGTCTAATATGAAATTAATAGAACAAATAGGACACCAAAAGTTAATATGTTATAGACTGGTTCCATGCTGCACAAAGTAATAGAAAAAAAAGGGTAAATATACCTTTAAAAGGTAGATACACATATTGTACAATGCCCAAACTAGAGCATATACAGTTAGGTCCAGAAATATTTGGACAGTGACACAAGTTTTGTTATTTTAGCTGTTTACAAAAACATGTTCAGAAATACAAATATATATATAATATGGGCTGAAAGTGCACACTCCCAGCTGCAATATGAGAGTTTTCACATCCAAATCGGAGAAAGGGTTTAGGAATCATAGCTCTGTAATGCATAGCCTCCTCTTTTTCAAGGGACCAAAAGTAATTGGACAAGAGACTCTAAGGGCTGCAATTAACTCTGAAGGCGTCTCCCTCTTTAACCTGTAATCAATGAAGTAGTTAAAAGGTCTGGGGTTGATTACAGGTGTGTGGTTTTGCATTTGGAAGCTGTTGCTGTGACCAGACAACATGCGGTCTAAGGAACTCTCAATTGAGGTGAAGCAGAACATCCTGAGGCTGAAAAAAAAGAAAAAATCCATCAGAGAGATAGCAGACATGCTTGGAGTAGCAAAATCAACAGTCGGGTACATTCTGAGAAAAAAGGAATTGACTGGTGAGCTTGGGAACTCAAAAAGGCCTGGGCGTCCACGGATGACAACAGTGGTGGATGATCGCTGCATACTTTCTTTGGTGAAGAAGAACCCGTTCACAACATCAACTGAAGTCCAGAACACTCTCAGTGAAGTAGGTGTATCTGTCTCTAAGTTAACAGTAAAGAGAAGACTCCATGAAAGTAAATACAAAGGGTTCACATCTAGATGCAAACCATTCATCAATTCCAAAAATAGACAGGCCAGAGTTAAATTTGCTGAAAAACACCTCATGAAGCCAGCTCAGTTCTGGAAAAGTATTCTATGGACAGATGAGACAAAGATCAACCTGTACCAGAATGATGGGAAGAAAAAAGTTTGGAGAAGAAAGGGAACAGCACATGATCCAAGGCACACCACATCCTCTGTAAAACATGGTGGAGGCAACGTGATGGCATGGGCATGCATGGCTTTCAATGGCACTGGGTCACTTGTGTTTATTGATGACATAACAGCAGACAAGAGTAGCTGGATAAATTCTAAAGTGTACTGGGATATACTTTCAGCCCAGATTCAGCCAAATGCCGCAAAGTTGATCGGACGGCGCTTCATAGTACAGATGGACAATGACCCCAAGCATACAGCCAAAGCTACCCAGGAGTTCATGAGTGCAAAAAAGTGGAACATTCTGCAATGGCCAAGTCAATCACCAGATCTTAACCCAATTGAGCATGCATTTCACTTGCTCAAATCCAGACTTAAGACGGAAAGACCCACAAACAAGCAAGACCTGAAGGCTGCGGCTGTAAAGGCCTGGCAAAGCATTAAGAAGGAGGAAACCCAGCGTTTGGTGATGTCCATGGGTTCCAGACTTAAGGCAGTGATTGCCTCCAAAGGATTCGCAACAAAATATTGAAAATAAAAATATTTTGTTTGGGTTTGGTTTATTTGTCAAATTACTTTTGACCTCCTAAAATGTGGAGTGTTTGTAAAGAAATGTGTACACTTCCTACAATTTCTATCAGATATTTTTGTTCAAACCTTCAAATTAAACATTACAATCTGCACTTGAATTATGTTGTAGAGGTTTCATTTCAAATCCAATGTGGTGGCATGCAGAGCCCAACTCGCGAAAATTGTGTCACTGTCCAAATATTTTTGGACCTAACTGTAAGAAAACAAAAGACACTTTGTTGATTATAGAGCAATAAAAACCAATATAGCTTAGGAATAGATAGTCATATTGCACATTGCCCAGGCAGCAGCATGTAAAATAACCAAGGAGAGATGGGGCTATACAAAGACTGCAGCAGGTAGTTAGAAACACAGGTGCCTTAATTTGGATAAGAAGAAATGGCAGCATAAATCACTGAATCAGGGATTTGGAGGTACAAGTATGCTGGCGCCAATTTCAAATTACCTGAGGTTAGTGAACTGGGAGAAGCAGGAGAGCAGAATGCAATAGATCAGAGACTGAGTACAGGAACAAAGCACGCGGACACCACTGAGGTTTACTGACGCGCCCACGGGGTCTTAGGGGTTTTGAGTTACTTGTTACCGGGCCGGTTTGGGGATGTCACAGCGGCCTGGCCCGCTTCCGTGATCCAGTCAGTGTCATTAAAAGGATGGGGAGATGGAGATGATGGGGGTTGTAGTTATTCGTGATGCCACCTGTAGTATGCGGCCAATTATCAGCCGCCGCTGTGGAAAGTCTCTCTCTTCTGGGGCAGATGGTGACACAGCTTGGGTGTTGCAGCAATCCACAGGTAGAGCTAGGCTCCAGGGAGAATGTGGGGAGTAGTAGTCCACTCTATTAAAAGAGTGCTGGGCGTGAGAAGGATCAGACGACACAGCGGGTGCAGTTTAAGTTTTTTACACACTGAGATGTCACCGCCTTTGGACTGCCGGACTCCCTCGTCAAGGGCTCCAGCCGATCCCGGATAGTTCGAAGGACAGAACTGGTGTTTCGTTTCGAGTACTTCCTCCCTGCGCCCTGTTGAATCTACGCTGGGTCCCGAGTCCTTGGGGTTTGATCAATCCCCCGTACAATGTAGCAGGCAGCGCGTGTCCATAGATTGAGCTGCCCTATGGTCACGTCTCCTGATATATATATATATATATATATATATATATGCTGCTTTGCCCCGGGTGCTGTGTGGGCCAGAAGACTTGAAATCCTCTGCCCGGCAGATTCTGCTGGCGGGACTTGCAGTGCCCACCAACCTAGGGCTCCGCACCCTGAGGTGGGCGCCGGCCCCGAGGGAGCTATCAGTTCTCCCCTCAGTGACCGTGTCCTCCTGCGTCTCACTTATTTCCTGTCCTGGACTAGACTGCTTGTAAGTAGGTGTGTGTGTCGCCTTGCTCCCCGATGTTTAGCTCCTTCCCCCGGGTTTCTAAACTAGTAAGCAGAGGGTCCACTACACTAGTGATGGCCACCCTCCAATGTCTCTACTCTAGCCCAGTCCTAGTGAGAGGGCATGTAACTGTGTTTTCGTGGATTGTGGTGGTTTTACCGGTGTTGACCTCCTCTATAACCAAGATGAATACTGCACCTCTAGGGAGGTGCAGTACCCTGTGGCGACTGAAGCCTCAGGGGTGCAACACTCCCCCATGGCAAATCCCAGCACGTCCGCGGGCTGAAAAAGAAGACAATACAATTGAAAATACTGCAAAATTTTGTGATGCTGTAAACATGGGAGGCATGGTCTCTTGAACGTTACAAACACTACAACTTTGGCATTTCAATAGAAAATCTTAGCGTTAGCATATCAATAAAACTTTTGGCATGTAAGATAATATAAAACTTGACAATGTAGACATTGTACCACATATAAAACTTTGCTTTATAAACTTTTTTGGCATTACCACATTTCTTTGGAGTCCATAATGCCAGGTCCTTTGCACTGCTTCTATTATTTGCATCATAGCAACCAATCATAGCAGCAATGTCAACAAAATGAGGGACCTGCCACCCCCAACGTAGGCTCTGGGCATGCTACAGAGCGTTCCTGACCACGCTTCATTACTTGTGCACGCACGATAGGTTTTGAGGCCCTGTGGTCGTATTAATTCTGGTAGGGAGCACAACAGGTGCTAATTATTTAGCCCAGTAGCCCACATAGTCCAGTGACCCAGTTGTCCAGTGGCCCAGTTGTCCATTTAACTCAGGTAAAAGAGAAAAAAAAACTTTATCAGTAAACATCTTTAACTTTCTACATTACTTTAATAGCTGTTAGACATTCTTATTGCTTGTCTCCAGGCCTGCGGCTTCTCAACTCAGTGCAGTCCATGCACCCTGGCAAGCCGTAGCTCAGGCCCAGAGTCTGTGTTCCCTAGTCGCAGGACACGGTGCTTGTTGCGCTGCCGGGGGCAGGTTCCCGGCCTGATGCGCACTCCGGTGCAACTGCCAGATGTTGGCGCATCCCGAGTTCCTCTGTGCAGCCATCCCATGCTCTGCCAGCTCCTGGGAAGGCAGGACCCTGGGACACTTTGGTCAGTTTCATTTCTCTTCTGTAGCTGTAGGGGGTGGGCACAGCTTTTCGCACCATGCTGCAACCCAGCCCACGATGGCATGCCCCTTTGCTTCCCATGCACCGCGTGTTTAATACCAGCTGCTGTTTTCTGAGTGACACCTTTTGCACAATCATTTTTACACAGTCTTTAAGGTGCACAGTACCCGTTGAAGCGGGCACAAAATCCTGTTCGTGACACCAAAGTTGATGTGCCTGCGGGGTCTTGGGGATTTTGGATTACTCATCACCGGGCCAGTTTGGGGATGTCACAGCGGCCTGGCCCGGTTTTGTGACCCCATCTGTGTCAATAAAAGGATTGGGAGATGGAGATGATGGGGGTTGTAGTTATTCGTGACATCACCTGTGTATGCGGCCAATTATCAGCCGCCACTGCAGAAAGTCTCTCTCTCTTCTGGGGCAGATGGTGACACAGCTCAGGTGTTGCAGCTCTCCATAGGTAGAGCTAGGTCCCAGGGAGGATAGGGGGAGTAGTAGTCCACTCTATTAAAGGAGTGCGGGGTGCAGGAAGGATCAGATGACACAGCGGGTGCAGTTTAAGTTCTTTACTCACTGAGATGTCACAGCCTTTGCACTGCCAGACTCCGCCGTGATGGGCTCCAGCCAATCCCAGATAGTTCGGAGGTCAGAACCGGTGTTTCATTCAGAGAGTCCCTGCGGCTTGAAGCTACGCTGGGACATGAGTCCTTGGGGTTTTTTCAGCCCCCCGTCCCATATAGTAGACAGCGCGAGTCCATAGATGGAGCCGCCCTATGGTCACGACTCCTGGCTCTGTATGCTGCTTTGCCCCGGGTGCTGTGTGTGGTCCAGAAGACTTGAAATTCTCTGCCTGGTGGATTCTGCTGGTGGGACTGCAGTGCCCACCAGCCTAGGGCTCCGCACCCTGATATGGACGCCGGCCCTGAGGGAACTATCAGCTCTCCCCTCAGCGACCGTGTCCTCCTGCAATGTGTGCTGCCGCAGGAACGACAAACAACATCGTTACTGCAGCAGCAACGATAATTGGGAATAGTGGGGCATGTAACCGATGAGCGATTTTGAACGTTTTTACGACGATTCAAAATTGCTCATAGGTGTCACACATAACGACATTGCTAAAGCGGCCGGATGTGCGTCACAAATTCCGTGACCCCCAACGAGATCGCTTTAGCGATCTCATAGCGTGTAAAGCCACCTTAACAGTCGCAGATGAATCTTCGAAATCTGACAGCTGGGAGCGCTCTATTCATCGGCGGCTTCATGACGTGATCATGAGGTGCCGATGGGTGGTCATGACAGTCGGGGGTCAGCTGATGACCTCTGTTACTGTCATGACATAGTTCCTGTGAATGTCAGCTGAGCACTGGTGTTCACAGGAGATCTGCATTTCTGTTTAAGCACTGCTTTGTACAGCAGCAGTGCTCAAACTGTATAAGCTTCAAGTCCTCTAAGGGGACAAGTAAAATCAATAAAAAGTGTAAAAAAAAGATTTTAAAAATAGGTAAAAATTAAAAAAACACAAGTTCAAATCACCCACCTTTTGCCCCATTGAAAATTAAACAATTAAAAAAAATACACATATTTGGTATTGCTGCATTCAGAAATGCCCAATCTATCACAATATAAAATAAATTACTCTGATTGGTAAAGGGCATAATGAGAAAAAAAATCAAAACATCAGAATTATGTCTTTTGTGGTCACTGCAACATTGCAATAAAATGCAATAAGAGATGATCAAAACATCACATCTAACTCAAAATAGTATAATTAAAAACGCCAGCTCAAGATGCAAAAAATTAAGCCATCACTGACCCCAGATCCAGAAAAATGAGAACATTATAGGTCTTGTAAGTTGGCAACAAAAGCGCAATTCTTTTTTTTTTTTTTAAATTCTGAATTTTTTTTCACCACTTAAATTAAAAAAACAACTATACATGTTTGGTATCTCTGGGGAATCACACTGCTAGGTTAGTTTTACCGTATAGTGAACATGGTATATAAACAAAAAAAAAATCATAGAATTGCACTTTTTTTCCAGTTTCACCGCACTTTGAATTTTTCCCCGTTTTTCAGCACAATATGGGACAGAATGAATGGTATCATTCAAAAGTGCAACTCATCCCGCAAAAAAACCCAACTTAATATAGCTATATTGATGAAAAATAAAAAAATATGGCTCTTAGAAGAAAGGGAAGGAAAAACAAAATAAAAAAACGGAAATTCAGGTGAAGGGGTTAAAGTTTTAACCACTGACAATGAGCTAAATAGCTAGGTAATCACTCAAAAGGGCGACACCTAGAGGAAGCCCAACTGGTAATAAGGCTGCAAAGGGAACGGCCTAGCCTGCTCTAGTCCCAAATTGGGTGGCTTTTCTTGTCATTCAGAATTTTGACAGACCAGCACGTCCCTGACATCTATTGGGTGGCTGAGCTGTCACTCACAGCGTTCTAAAGACACAGTGCGTGGCTTATTTATGACACTTACATTTTCCAGCAGCACTTTGCTTCTCCTTGGACATCTTATACCCTCTCTCACTCCTATAAGTTCCTGACTAACCACATCTGTCCCAATATGTATGAGGAAGTACCAAGCACACTGTAAAAGAGAAGGGAAGGGGGACTCTGTGTCTAGGCAGAGGGAAGATGGTGACCCCTGACCGAACCTACTGTTGGTCCCTGGGGTCCCTCACCACCCTAGATAGATTCCGCACCTTTGTGCCAAGCCAGAAACCTGACCCTAGGTATTCCTAGTGCTGTGCCCTAAATAGGGAATGGATGGGATGAGCTCTTCGTCAACCCCACTAAATAACTATAGAAGACACAAGGAGGACACAGGGGGAAAACCATGAACTACTTATCATTAGATGACTCAAGTACAAGTTCAGCAGAGCTTTCAGCAACGATACCACAGAGGACAAAGAGCCACCTGCTTGCAACCTTGGCTTGAAGTTACTGAAAATATCACCAACACAGTCCAAAGGAAGGGGTATTTAAACACCAAGGCAATACTGATAATCAACAGCTGGGTGGAAGTCAATCTCCTGCTGGGTCCAAAAGGGAGAGAGATTAATCCAGCAGGAAAGCTACCTATACCAATGAATACTGACAGCAGGAACAATGGAAAGTTAGGGAGCATGTGCAGCCAGACACTGTGAGCTTCTATGGCCAGAAACCACATGGCTGGCTGTCATATGTGACACACCGGTAATAACACTCGGGGTTATCATCAAGGTAGTACAAGTGTAGAATTTAGCTTATGCTTCTAGCATGGTCTGTTTCTGTAGAGTTCTCTGCTTGACTGATTTTCAGTTCTGCCATCTACATTTCTATAGCTGTCTGGTGCTTTTACATCATTGTGAGTTGGTTTATCTCAGAACTCTCTCTGACTCCTCCACAATGAAGATTGTAATTCATAGAAATGTTGAGTTATGTTTGTTGCTTGCTGCTCAAAGATCAGTGATATTAAGCTGCAAATACTTCTCTATTGATAGATCTGCCAGAATATTATCTTCTGTCATAAGTATCAACAGAGAAGTATTTGGATTTTCACATCCCAGATGTCTCGTAAGAAGTCCTTGGTAGTCTGTTACCCCTAAATAACATCTTGTGTAACCAATATCCTCCAGAAGTCACTGAATTGGAAAAATTGAGTCCACTGTTATGTAATATGTTCTCAGTATAACTACAGCTGTTTATGCAGCAGAGGTTTTTTAGAAAACAATAAGGATCAAACAGCATTATGAAAACTAAGCAACACACCAGAAAGTTCAGAGATTAAGTTGTTAAGAAGAGTTAAGCAGGGTTAGGTCATAAAAAATAGCCCAAGCTCTGAACATCCCATGGTGCACTGTTCAGTCCATCATCCAAAAATAGGTTTGCAATTGTGCCATACTCTTATCAAGACATGACCATCCACCTAAACTGACATCCCAAGCACAGTAAGCATTAATTAGTGAAGCAGCCAAGAGGCCCATAGTGACTCTGGAGGAGCTGCAGAGATTCACAGCTCAGGTAGGTGAATCTGTCCACAGGGCAACTGTTAGTCATATACTCCACAAATCTGGCCCTTATCAAAAAATGGCAAGAGACATTTTTTTAAAGAAACCCATAAATAGTCCCATTTGCATATTGCAAAAAGCCATGTAGGAGACACAGCTAGCACGTGGAAGAAGGTGCTCTGGTCAGATGACACCAAAGTAGAACTTTTGGGGTTAAATTCAAAATGCTATGTGTACTAAAACTACACATCATCCCAAAACACCATCCCCACCAACAAGGTGACAGCATTATGCAATAGGAATGCTTTTCTTCTGTGTGACGCCCTGGCCTATCAGGTTGTCACAGGGTATTGTGCAATCTGCCCTTCTGCATGATATCCACCTCCTCCTTGGTTACGGGTCCCTGACCTTTGGTGTTGCTAAGATCAAGCTAATCAAAACCCTAGGAACACTCTGCACCATACCCACCAGACACACTAGTGGACAGCCTGAAGGAAATAGGGCTGGCCACTTGGGGTGGTTGGTTTAGGGGAGGTCAGGAGTGTTAGGAGACAGTTAGTTGAGGAGTGACTCTCAAGAGGAGAGGTCACAAGTTAGTTGAGTGGTGACTCTCAACAGGAGAGGTCAGGAGCTGGGCTCCTCGTTTACTAGGTGGCAGTCGTTTTTTTCTGGGCCTGGTAGGAGCTGGATCCCAGTCGCAGGGGATCGTGAAAAGGGGCACGGACTGTCGAGGAGGACAGCCGGCAGCCTTGTGCTATCACCGGGCAGGGGACAGGGCACAATATAATTGGGTACGTGGACCCCAGGCCAGGAAGTAGCTTCAGGCGTCCTGGTAATTCACCTGACGAGGACAGAGCCTTCAAGATCCGTTCTCCACCCGCTCCAAAATCGGGGTACTAGCGCAATAAGGGGGATAGGACTTTCCCACTGCCTAGTCCAGAAAATCCCAAGCGTGAACCCTGAGAGCAAGCTCACTCCATTAGCCATACGGGTGAGTGGGACCCATTTTAGTTTCAAGCTGAAAGGGACCAACTGTAGAAAGAGGTGCCAAGGTCAAGGTCACAGGCTAACAAGCAACATCAACGGGCACGGGATCCAGGCGTGCTCCCTCTCTGCTGCAGTGGCATCAAGAACTTTGGTTTACCATGGTTGTCAGCGTCAGTGTTATTGGAATGAGTGAGTACGCAATTAACCCCTACCGGACTGACGGCACCTCCCTGACACCATCACTGAGTCCTGGGGTTTCCCCCCTACCCGTGGAGGGGTTAAACACCTGGCTGCCCACACCATCGCCACAGGGTGCTCCCAGCCGCAGCAGTGGTACTTCACCCTTACCACACACCACAGGTTACCACAACCTATCCACACCCTCGAGCCTCCGCGGACCTGGATGCGAGCAGCCCGACTGCTGACGCGGGGGTGGCACACCTTGAATTTCCTGGCATCACGAGCAGGACGCAATTACCTGGGTGACGTGCGCCTTGAAGCCGAAAACCACAAGTCAAAATTCCTCTTCCCGTCAATTCCACCATTTTCCGCCATCTTTTTCGCGCCAAAACGCCATGTTCCCCGTGAAAGCGTGAGAAGCAGAAGCCCCGCCCTTAATCTTGCGTGTGAGGCCAGAACCGGAAGTTCCCAGAGGGCCACAGCGCGTGAAACAGTGCTGAGTGAAAACTAAGGGGTCGCGCGAAGATGTCGGCACCAGATGGAAGTATGGCGGTGCTGCCTCCACCCGACCAGGGTGATGGAATGTAACAACAGCGGAAGTGAAGCAGGGACACCAGGACTTTGCCATAACGTTCCTGGACAATGCAGAGAAAAGATGGCGGAGCGAGACTGGTTACCAGAACATGCTGTTCCCGGGACCGCGACATGGATAGAGGAAGAGACAGAGCAGTTGTGTAGAAGAATGCGGACGCAGTTCTTGTTCATCCTAAACCACTGGAGGGAAGAGATGAGGAGCCTGGCGATGGCGGTGTGAGCCCTTGAGATTGAGATCCCACGTGAAGAGAGGGTAAGTGGTTACCCAGTCCCTATTGATTGCTCAAATCCAGCCACAGCGGCTGAGGGATCCGGACCGCCCCCACTCGCGGTGAGCCCTACACTGTCACCTGCCTCGTCCTTGGTGGACGCCGAGCTGCCCACACCAATCCCGGCAGAGGAACCTTCAGTTTCTTCAAAGGAAGCTCCAGCTGCAGAAACCACGGTGCTGTCCTTTATCCCTGTCATGACAGCGGTCATCCGGATCCCAGCCAGACCAGACCCAGCTGCATCACCGGGCCAGTCCTCAGAGGTGGAGCACCTGGACCCCCCGGCTGTGGAGCAGTCAGTCTTTCTACCTGCAGATGTAGAGGTAGAGCCTAAAGATCCACCGGATCCACTACCGTGCGGCATCCCGACGGCTGTTGGGGCCGCAAGAGTCCACATCAAACCAGAGCCAGCTAGGGAGCTGAGGCCGGATGCTGACACCCCCTACTGGGAATGACATCACCTACGATTAAAAGCTGAAACCACCACCCGAAACCAGCGACAACTGACACCAGCGATGACAACTCCAGACCAGCGGCAGCGGGAGATCCATGCCAGTACACAGAGGGTGAAAGAAAATCTGAGGAAAGCCACCTTTCGTGTTCGAGGGCCGCAACGAAGGGGCCTTGTGCGGCACTTCAACCCTGAGAAGGGGTGGGGTTTCTCTGGGAAGCAAGTTTCCCTGATGAGGTGTTTGTGGCTCGAAGGGATATCGAGCAGCATCTCCCGAGGGATCACCCGGGCCGAAATCTGGAACCAGGGGAGGTAGTCACTTATACACGGCACTGGAGTGAGCAGGGCTGGTACGCCCTCGATGTGAAACGGCTCGCTATGGTGAATGAGCAAGTTGTGCCGGCTGCCGCGATCGACTACCAGCCTCCCAGTGAGCGGTACCAGTAGTGTTGAAAATATAAGTACCAGTAGTTTAATTATGCCATAGAACTGTTAGGTATCGGTGTTTTTGTTTGTTATTTTCCACAGTTTATTTTCCATATAGATGTTAGTAAATAAGTTCTTAATTAACCAGTTTAATGAACAGAGTGAAGTGTATGAATGTACTGTAGTGAATGTGTACACCCGGTACATGGACTCGGTGACGTTTTATATATAAGTAAACATGGACCACGGTCACAGGACTGGTGTGACCAACATGAACTTCTGTATTGTATATAGTTGCACCTCCTGTGCCCACCAGAGTCGTCTAAAACAACACCCGGGACCTTAACCTGGTCACGGACCCACCATAGATTTGCAGGGGTTCAGGTTGTTTGGATGGCGGGTTAATGGGATTCGGGACATTGGGACTGGACTGTCGTCGGTAGAGGCTGCAACAGAGTCTCCGTGAGTCTCCGCTGAGTCTCCGCTACCATTGAAACCAGTAGCGTACCATCTTTGAGAGATGAACTCATTAAAAGGTTTAGTAACATTTAAGAAAAGTGCCTCCTCTGCGTGGGATGAAACTGTTAATAAAAATGTTAACCCTTTTCTACCTTTCCTACAGTTTTGAACAAAACTAATAAACCTCTGTTGTCCTGTAGCTCGGGGACGAGCTACGTTTAACGAAGGGTGAATGTGACGCCCTGGCCTATCAGGTCGTCACAGGGTATTGTGCAATCTGCCCTTCTGCATGATATCTACCTCCTCCTTGATTACGGGTCCCTGACCTTTGGTGTTGCTAAGAACAAGCTAATCAAAACCCTAGGAACACTCTGCACCACACCCACCAGACACACCAGTCTGAATGGAATAGGGCTGGCCACTTGGAGGGTTGGTTTAGGGGAGGTCAGGAGTGTTAGGAGACATTTAGTTGAGGAGTGACTCTCAAGAGGAGAGGTCACAAGTTAGTTGAGTGGTGACTCAAGAGGAGAGGTCAGGAGCTGGGCTCTTCGTTTACTAGGTGGCAGACATTGGTCTGGGCCTGGTAGGAGTTGGACCCCGGTCACAGGGGATCGTAACAAGGGGCACGGACTGTCGAGGAGGACAGCCGGCGGCCTTGTGCCATCACCGGGCAGGGGCCAGGGAACAACGGGGTACGTGGACCCCGGGCCAGGAAGTAGCTTCAGGCGTCCTGGTAATTCACCTGACGAGGACAGAGCCTTCAAAATCCACTCTCCACCCGCTCCAAAATCGGGGTACTAGCGCAACGAGGGGTATAGGACTTTCCCACTGCCTAGTCTAGAAAATCCCAAGCGTGAACCCTGAGAGCAAGCTCACTCCATTAGCCATACGGGTGAGCGGGACCTGTTTTAGTTTCAAGCTGAAAAGGACCAACTGTAGAAAGAGGTGCCAAGGTCAAGGTCACAGGCTAACAAGCAACACCAACGGGCACGGGATCCAGGCATGCTCCCTCCCTGCTGACGCGGGGGCGGCACATCAGCAGGGACAGGGAAGCTGGTGAGAGTTGATGGTAGGAGGGATGGAGCTAAAAACAGGGCAATCTGGAGGAAAACCTGTTAGAGGCTGCAAAAAATCTTGAGCCTGGTGTGTAAATTCAACTTCCAGCATGATAATGACCCTAACCGTATTGCCAGATTTACAATGGAATGGCTTAGATCAAAGCCTATTCATGTGGTTGAATGGCCCATCCAATCTCATTTAGCTAGAGCTATTATGCAAAGAAGAATGGACAAAAATTTCAGCCTCAAGATGTGCAAAGCTGGTAGAGACATAGCCCAAAAGACTTGCAGCAGAAATTGCAGTGAAAGGTGGTCATAGAAAGTATTGACTCTGGGGCTGAATACAGATGCATGTGACAATTTTCGGATTTATATTTTTAAAATATTTAGAAAACCATGAATTATTTAATTTATACTTCACAAATATTTGCTACTTTGTGATTGTAGATCATATAAAATTCCAATAAAATACATTTAAGTTTGTGGATGTAATGTGAAAAAATGAAAAAGTTCACAGGGTATAAATACTTTTTCATGGCACTGTATATACAGTCCCGTCCTGCAGTGCATTGTTCTTAGTTACCATCAGAGAGATTGCACTGTGTATGATCGTCCAGGAGCAGTGGACCTACCTCAAGATGGGAAACAGGCAATCCAACAGGTACATATTTAATTTGTAAAAGGGTAATTAGCACAAAAAACACTTCATTGGGTTAATAAAAACCCTTATTAGAAACTCTAATTATATAAATAAAACAAGAGAAAGAGAGTATCATGGCTAAAATTCAAAGATTTTTTTGATTGAAAACATCAATACATACAGTGAAGGAAATTTGATCACTTGCTGATTTTGTAAGTTTTCCCACTGACAAAGACATGAACAGTCTATAAATTTAAGGGTAGGTTAATTTTAACAGTAAGAGATAGAATATACTAAATGAAATCCAGAAAATCACATTGCATAAATTATACACATTTATTTACATTTTGCAGAGAGAAATAAGTATTTGATCCCCTTCCATCCATTACAGGTCATTGAGTGAAAGAATCTTTCCTCCAAAGCTATGTTCACCGAGGCTGATAATACACTCAGCCTATCCCACTTTAGAGGCTGCCTGTGCAGAACACAAGCTAACCATCCACGTTTTGGGCCAACCTCCCCAGTACCAGTATCTAAAAGTTGTTATTGTGTTTAGGTTTCCATCTGCTCTATAACAACCAGGCCGTGCCCGGTGAAGCAGCCAACCAGCTTCCCTTTCCAAACCACCCCCAAGAATACCAGATCAATGGCAATGCTCAGTAGGCAAAAGTCCTTCCAATCTCCAGACCAACACTGCTGCCAATTTCCAAGACAGTACTGCCTTACAAGATATTGCAATTTTATTGATGTGGAACAGGCTCCAGACCCAGTGTGCTTGCAGTCCAACAGCAACTCCAAGAAGCGCATAATACAGCATGCATTGCTTTCTTTGTGTACTGTGGATTTATTCCTTCTACCTCTATTAATGCCTTTATTGAATGAATAATGGTTTTGTAACATTGTTTTAAACTTTTAACTTTTCATAGACTACTAACCAGTATTGCCAAGCATACTTCGACCCATATGTTGGTTCCTAGTTGCAAAATAATTACTTTTTGCCTGTTTTTAAATACCACTATTAAACTGAAATTTTCTGCTCTATGGACTTTCTGCCTGAGAATGTAGTTTCAATGCACATTGGACTTTGGTTCATAACTGGCGACCAGTGATTGATGTTGCTTCCTGGCGGATGTCCATAAATAGATTGTGTAAAGTATAAAGGTAACATGTAAGGAATAAAAGATTACAATTATGTTAAATAGGTGTGAACATTGTCATCTTTTCATGTGTAATTTAGTCTAAGACATTGTTCTGTTACTAAGCATCTGCCCTACCTCTGCCTTTTATCTTGGGGCTTGCTACATTTGGCAGTGCATTACTACTGTTACTGTACTGTTTTTTTCTGTGATGTCTGATGCTTTGCAGTATATACTCCAGTTGTACATTTCTTTTGTACACACTATAAATATTCAATATTCAATATCAGAACCACTAGTGTAGATATGCTACGCGTTTCAGATCAGTTATTATTATTAACCTTCTTGATGGCCATGAAAAAGGATCATAATTGATCTGAAACATGTAGCATGTTTCAGTAAAAAAATTGCACAAAAACAGTTTTGATGCCGTTTCGATGGGGTTTTCTGACAGAAGATGCAAAGTTGGTGCAGAAATCTGGAGGAAACATTTCAGCACCAAATTTGCATCTCCTGGAAGAAAACCGCACCGAAACAGTGTCAAAACCATTTTTGTGTGGTTTTTTTGCCAAGAGTTGCAGATTTGGTGCTGAAATTTATACACTATATTCCTGCAACAAAACTGCAACTCCTGGCAAAATATCGCATCACTACCACATCAAAGCCACATCAGATTTGGTGAAGGAAAATGGTGTATAAATCTCAGTACCAAATCTGTATCTCTTGGCAAAAATCCATGGATTTCTGCAAGGAGATGCAGGTCTGTGAACTCAGTGACCTCACTTCAGGTGAGGTCACTAAGTTTAATGAGGTCATCTCTGGCCAGTTTACTTGCGGTTACAGTGGGATACTGTGGAAACCTCCAGCCTTGACCGCAGATAAACTGAGTGACAGGACCGCTAACGGCTGTGGCTAAGTCAGTCTCTGCCTGAAGCCCACAGCAGGTGGACATGTTTTGTGCCTGGGTGCTGTGACTTCAGTATGTATGTAGCAGAACCAGAGTCATCGTAAGACTTTGTGTCGATTATGTCGGAATTTGGTATTTGGAGTTAATAAAGGGCTGAAAGAAGGTGGTTTTTTTTGTATTTATTTCAAATAAAGTATTTTGTTCGGTGTTTGTGTTTCTTTCTTTTCATTTACCGATTAGTAATTGGGTTCACTTCTCATAGATACATCCCATTACTAATCTTATTTTTTAAAATAGCAGCAATCGGTCCCTTTTATGTTGATACATAGGCAAGAAAAGCACACGGCTGGGGGCTGCCACCTGTATACATATGCTTTATCTGTGCTGGGTATAATAATATGGGGGAAACCTACACCAATTTTTTTAAATTGATTTTTTTTTATACCACTATAGAGAAGCACACAGTGTCTGTGATTCCAAGCAGTCAGGCACGCTGTCACACAGGGTGGGGGTGCGGTCTCAATCACAGACAGCAGTCCTAAATGCATGAGGGTAATGAGCAGCCCTGGATGTAGTGTTATTGCGGAACAGGAAACTCAGTCAGTATAACGCTCCTGCTCTAATACCCATAGCCCTTTCTATCACCATTTTAAAGCTCATGATTCGGGTCCCTATATACTTATATGGGGATCAGCATCCGGGCAGATATACAGAATTAATTCCGGTCCCAAAACGGGTTTTTTTTTTAAAATCCGGTTAGACCCAACGAGTTGAAATATCTGCGGGTTTGCCCACCACTACTAATGAATATATTTTGCCCATTATATGATTTCTATCCTGAATTTTGACCAGTTTTCACCTCTGCAGGCCTTAATTTGCAATTGACTCTGAGCTGGTTTGAGTAGGCTGGTTACTTTGATCACACAACATAGTCATACACAGCACAACACATAGAGAGGGATTCCAGCTCCTTTTTGCATTTTGGCACACAGAGGCAAGTAGCAGTAACCTGAAGGAAATTGCACAGCATCTCTCTGGATGTGACTTGAGCTCTGACGTTAGATAAGACTGAATAGGGAACTTAGCAGCATCTTTCTGTGTCTCCCTCTGCCTGTGTGTCTTTCTACTACTGACTCTTTCCTTTCCATTGAGTATACTGGGCTCTGTTACATGACATCACACTGTGTTGGCAGTCCATCTTCTCAAAGAAAAATGGATTTGAGCTGGTTTTCCAGAGTGGATGAAAAGTTTAGAAGGCAAGAGGAAGAAGGAGAAGTGGTTGATAAGTGGGGGAGGAAGTACAATTTTTAATGATTATGTTTAAAAGCTTTTCTACTTATATGTTGTTTATGTTTTTTTAAATTGAATGACATCACAGATCATCACCTTTAGGGTAAGATGAGACATGTGGCAATTTATAACGACAACAAGTGGGCAGAAATTTGAATCCTAACATCTCTTGCAAAATTTCTCTCATCTCATCATCTGGACTGTTCAAATGCAAACCTGCCATGCAATATGAGTGGGTTTAAGTGTTACATACAGTGGGTGAAGTAAGTATTGAACATAATACCAAGTAAATATATTTCTAAAGGTGCTTTTTACATGAATTTCTCACCAACTGTTGGTAACAACTCATCCAATCCACATTGGCAAAGAAATAAAACAAATGATGTTCATAAATTAAATTATGTGTACTAAAGAGAAATGACATAGGGAAAAAGTATTGAACACAAAAATAAAGAGAATTGCAAAAAGCTATGGAAAGTCATGACACTACCTGAAATCTATCAGTAATTAGAAAGCAATCCTGCCACTTAGTAAGTAATAACAGCTGGTTCAACAATAAGGTGTCTTATTACCAAGGTGCCACACAAGAAACATCTTATGATGGGTAAAACAAGTGAGCTGTCTAAAGACTTTCACAACCTTATTGTTGGAAAACATACTGATGCATTGGTTACAGAAGTATTTCTAAACTACTGAAGGTTCTAGTGAGCACTGTTCGAACCATAATCTGGAAGTGGAAAGAACATCCGTTCACTATAAACAGGCCAGGAGCAGGTGCTAGATTTTAGTCATAGAAGTGAAAAGAATAATCAGAAGAATTGTCCAAGAGCCAAGGACCACCTGTGCAGAGCTACAGAAAGACCTAGAATCAGCAGGTACCATTGTTTCAAAGAAAAAAATAAGTAATAAACTCAGCCTCCATGGCCTGTATGCATGCTCACCATGCAAAACTCCATTTCTGAACAAAAAATAATTTTCAAGCGCATTTGAAATTTGCTAAACAACATTTAGACAGACCTGTAAAATACTGGGAGAATGTAATCTGGTCAGATGAGACCAAAATTGAACTCTTTGAATGCCATAATACACACCATGTGTATTATAGCATAATAATAAATTATACATAATACATAATATGTATTATTGCATAATAATGTTATACAACTTTTCAACTCACTTTCTGAGTCAATTCCCCTTTAAACTTTGTCTTTAAAATTCCACTTAAGCAAAATTAGTAAAATGCCCCTCATAAGCAATGCCAACAGCTTGTCGCTATTAAACCACAATATTAGAATGTACTGTAACAAGCAAAAGGGTAACAATGTTTTCAACTTTTTGACTTTCAGGCTCCATATCTCACTATCCACTATAGCTTTGAACATGATACTCCCTTCATTTAATAGTCAATCATCTTGGCTATCTTGTACATAAATTTTACTTGCCACTATTTATCATATGATTAGTTTTGCAGATTCTTGTCATGTCACTGCATTGTTACTGTTTTGCTTCTTAAAATCTAAATTTTAATTTTTATGATTTTATTAGTATTTTATAAATTAACCTTTGGCTTTCAACATTGCCTGAATTTTTCAGGGCATGCTTTCGAGCAGATTCAAGAATGTTTCGACCGAAATCTGATCCCAGGTCTCTTCTACACATTGCCAATATTCGTGCATGCTGATCAACACACTAGGGTATGTATGTAGCTTGTTCTTCAACTCTACCCACATGTTTTCAATTTGGTTGAGGTCTGAGATCTGTCGGGGCCAATCCAGCAATTTTACTTCATTGTCATTGAACTATTTGTTTGCCAATGTCGACGTATGCTCTGTATTATTGTCCTGCCAGAACACTATGTCATCTTTTCATACCCATAGTACTTCAGTATACAAAGTAACTTTTTTTGTAGGATATGCACATACATCTCAGTATTGAGACCTCCATCGATCCTGGTCAAGTATAAAATTCCTTCGACTGTAACACAACCCCAGATCATCAGGCTTCCTCACTGAACTTGGCAGTCTCTTGATTTTCTTGATCTGTTAGCCTCTTTTTCTCTTGTTTCTTCAAGACCTATTTGCACCCATCAGAGCCTAGTCTATTGACTTTGGTCTCATTGTTTCATATCACCCATTTTCATCTTCTACTGTCTAATTTTCGTACATATTTGCAAACTCGAGCATATGCATCTTATGGTGATATTGAAGTTGAGGCTTCTTCACCTTTTTTCGGGCCACCATTTCTGACTTATATGAGTGCATAACAGAATGCTTGCTTGGATGTCTGAGATTTCCCAATTATGAAGCAAACAGGCCACTTTTACTGCCATAATATATATATAGAACTGATAGACTTTGTGATCAGCTGACTTGTTGACTCCAATATTTTGCCTAGATGTCCACCTTTTGGCTTTTGAATGGATGTACGGACTTCATTTTTTTATTTTTTTTTAACTGTCATAGCACCTACATGATGCAGTTTGGCAATTTTCTTGGCTGAAAGACTGCTATTGATGAGCTGGATGATGCTATTCCTGTTTTCTTGGGAAATATTCCTGGCAGCTCCTCAATTCAAACCAGTGGCTTTCACTGGGGAATCACCCTAATAACACACTGAGCTATTAGGGAATGTGAGAACAGATTGTAATTTGTAGTATACAAATGTTTCAAACACCAGGAGCAAAACAGTAACAATAGAGTGGCATGACAAGAATCTGCCTAACTAATCATATGCTAAATAGTTGCAAATTAAATTTATGTATGAGATAGCCAAGATGATTGTCTATAAAATGAAGGCAGTCACATGCTCAAAGCTGTAGTAGATGATGAGCTATGAGCCTGAAAGTCAAAAGTTCAAAACATTGTTAAACTTTTGCTTGTCATTGTATGTTGATATAAACATATAATTAAGCTATTATTTGCATATTTTTGCATCTTTCTGCATCATTAATTAAGAATATGTACGAGCGTGCACTACTATGCGCTGGTGCTCGAAACGAGAAGGTTGGGCGCTCGGACAAGTTCGACTTGTGTACTAAGTACGTATAATGGATAATAACAACACAAGTCCCAATAGGAAGTACAAGACCTACACAATTTAATTATCAACAACACAGAAGTCCAATTATGGGCCGCCGAAAAAGGTCACCATCAATGATAAAATTAAAATTTTTAATAATTCTTTTTTGAAAATTCGACATATTAATAATCAATTATATAAAACAGGAAAAGTTCCTCCAATAGAACAATGACGGGACAACAAGCACATAAAATCAATATGAATGCAAGGAACATACAATTAACAAACTGATATATCAGCATATAAATATTAAAAAGCCCTTAAATCGACTAATTAATTAACAGAGTTTGCTAATCAGGAAAAAAATAAATAATAAAGTGCCTAAATGCAAATATTACCAAGGTGAAAAAAGCCATTAAAAAATATGTAAAAAATACATATATATATATATATATATATATATATATATATATATATATATATATATATGTATATTAAAAATTAATAGACAAAAAATTGAAATATCAATAAATTATCTAAACCATCCTACATATAATTATCTCAGTACCCCAGCAAAAGAAGGTACATTTATATACATACACAGATATACCTATATAAATATAAATATATAAATATAATAAATATATACAATTTGATGAAATAGCACTAAAAAACTGTGTAAATCATTACAGTATTCGATTTTGTGCAAATACGCTAAAAGGAATTGTGCAAAATTAAGCTACTATTCTAATTGTGTGCAGATGCGCTAGAAAAAAACAGTGTAAGAAAAATATATCAAGGTGCCAACCTTTATAACATATTATCTAAAAGTGTATCCACTAATAGTGCTTACTATCAATAAGGTGCATTAGTGCATAATAAACCATTATTTGCAGAAATACCTAAGGAGGTTTAAAAAAATATATTCAAATACATATACTGTATATATATATTATCTACATACAAAAAAGCCTAAAGTGCAAATGCAGTTAGTGTGCAAAAAGTAAGCAAGGTTCAACTCTGAACACTATAATGTGCTGATTAGCCAATTTGTTAAAAAGGGCGATAAAGAGGGTGTGAAAAAATCCTATATGCTTGAAAGACTGTTACAAAGCATGCATTAATGTGTACAGGGATCAAACTAATTAATTATACCTTGTGGCCTCAAGACTTACAGAAATCACTAGGTTAAATGCCAGTACAATTACAATTCAATAATTACCTAAGATGTGTCTGGGCTGAATATAGTTAAAGATCCCCGGGGTGCCGTGACCGTGCTGTGCCCGCCTACGCCTAACCCTTGTTTCGCAGTGGCTTCATCAAAGAGGCGTACATGTGGCGCCCCTGAGGCTTCCATCGCCACAGAGGTACTGCACCTCAGCCAGAGGTGTGGTATCCCATCTTGGGTAAGAAAGGGGTTATCTACCGGTTCACAGACAAAACTTGCACACACCAATTGTTAGGTCACACACTGGGTCAGGGTTTAAGGCAGGTACTCCATTAATGCTGAGAAGCAGCGACTAGTATACCTGGTTATGAAGCCTTAAGTCCCATTCACTGTCCTGGAGGGGTGGAGCCTGGCAGAGGGAGTGTGGGAGGAGTCGAGGGTGTAGTGAGGTAGATAGAGAACCGGTTAGAACCAGAAAGATCTGGTCTGAGTGAGTTTTCAGTCAGAGAGAAAAATGACAGTTGACAGTTGACAGGGTTCCAGTCCAGTCAGGAGTTGGGAGTCAGAAGGAGTCAGTCAGAAGGAAGAGGCTGTGGTTTATGGTGAAGACCATGGGGTCCTGCTAGGCCCAGGTGACACCGAGAGAAGGGGTTCCAGAGTACCACGGATGTGCTAGAGGCATCCATGGGCTTGTTTCACCAGAAACACTGGGGTGGAGGAATCTGGCTGAAGTAACGGGGACGGTCCCCAGGCTAAAGGAAGAAAGTCATTTCTTTTGGCAATCCGACGGCCTGGGTAATTGCTGTAGGCACCCGAGGCCACAACCTGCCACCCATGCGGCAAGGGAGGCTTAAAAAGGACCACGGTCAGCCACCCTTTAGTCAGGGCTTGGTGGCGGAGGCGCAGGACTGTTCAGCGAAGGTCAGCGCTAGAGAGAGAGACGGCCAGGAGAGGATCATTGAGAGGTGCATCGGTGCTGACCCTTGACCTGTTCGGGATCGGCGGAGGCCCACAACAGTGAATCCTGGCACACCACAGGGAAACCAGTCAGCTGCAGAATTGGAACCTACTGTGAGTAAAACATCTTGACTGCAAAGCCCCGTGTCGTCTGCTTCTTCCTGCTCCACATCCATTTCTACCATAGACTTGCCTCGGGGTTACCCGCTCCACCTGTGGGATGCAAGAAACACCTCAGCTGCCACAACACCAGCCCCGGGAGTCTCGTCCAGCAGCCGTGGCCCAAAGCTGCACAAACCACAGGTGGCGTCACGAATTTTACCTAATTTTACCCCATCATCATCTCCCCTTATTATTAAAAGACACCGCCAGGGTCACGGAGCCTGAGCTCCACCATTGCTGACATCCCTGGAATAGTCCGGCCTGGTTCCAAGTGCCCCCAGCCCTGGGGCGGGTGTGTCATTCACAGAAGGGAGGGAGGGTACATTTAAATAGCCTAGAGAGAGAGTGATTAATTGTTAGCACCTGAGTTGAAGCGGCGCATAGCGCATCTGTTAATCATCTCCTGTGAGTAAAATGACTTCCGGAATATGCAAGCTAATTCCTATGATGCATTTCCGGAAGTCAAAGAGACATCAGCAACGCATGCGCACACTCAGGGCTAAGGAGTAATAGAAGAATTCATCCTCTCTTAATACGGCCATTGCTAGGGACGATGCATAAATCTAAGGAATGTGAATTACAAAATAGGAGCGGATCAATTACAAAAACCAGATGTCAAATGTGTCGTAATTGAAATATACAAAATTATAAAATTATACAAAATTATAAAAAGGCCACGTGATGCATATACATTTATACTGTACTAGATGGTGGCCCGTTTCTATCGCATCGGGTATTCTAGAATTTATTGTGTAGTTAATGTATGATTTTTGACTAATAATGGCAGGAAGACACAATATATTTTTTGTCAAAGATAAATTTTATTGTTTAAAAATTGTGTATGTTTAACATGAAGATGTAACTGTATGTAACGAAATATTGTTGGGAACTAACTGCATTAACAGTATACTGTGTGATTTAGCAATATCATTGAAAAATATGTGTCCTTAGTTTGTGGAAGATTCTCTTCTTCTGGCTCTTGTGTCTGCGATTTTGCTTCCGGGGTTAGTAAGGCGTTCTTATGTTGTAATGTGGCTTCTTCTTGAGGTTGTGTGTGATGTTCGTGCTCATGTGGTTGTCTGGTCTTCCTTTGTAGCATTGTGTTTCTAGTGATGTTGTTGTTGGCTTCTTCCTGCTGCTGGTTTGTTGTGTTGCTGGATTGTGTTTTTTCTTTTAGGAGCCCTTGTAAGGCCGGAGGGTTAAATGTTGTTTGTGGTAATCTGTGAAAGATACCCACATAGACATTGGTAGCGAATGATCAAGTAGAGGCAAGTAAAGAAGTCAGGTCAGGGCAATGTCGCGGAGTATGTGGCCCCATCCCGTGATTTCCGCCATCCTGGTATGTGCTCCCATCGTGGTATAGGCAGGATCCTTGTGTATGCAGCATCCTGGTCTGTGCCCATCCTGGTATAGTCTCCATCCTTGTATGGCCCTCATGCTCGTATGTGCCCCCATCGTGGTGCAGCCACCATCCTGACATGTGCCCCCATCCTGGTCTGTGTGTGAAATCTGGTGTAGGCAGCCTCCCAGTATAGGCACCATCCAGAATATTTCCTAAGATGTCCCTTGTACCTGTCCGCCGGCTGCTTGCTCCTGTGCGGCGTTCGCTCCGCTTTTCCACTGTGGCCGGCGGTGGGTTGCAGGCTGTGGCGTTGGGAGGTGTGGGTTGGCCTGGTATGTGGGCTGATGCTGTGATGTGGCCTCATGCTGGTATGTGCCCCCATCATGGTGTAGCCACCATCCTGACATGTGACCCCCATCCTGGTCTGTGTGCGCCATCTGGTGTAGGAAGGCAGCACCCTGGTCTGTGTCCCATCCTGGTATAGTCTCCATCCTGGTATAGCCCCCATCCTGGTATGTGGGCTGATGCTGTGATGTGGCCCCATCCTGGTATGTGGCCCCATCCTGTGATTGCCGCCATCCTGGTATGTGCCCCCATCGTGGTATAGGTAGGATCCTTGTGTATGTAGCATCTTGGTCTGTGTCCCATACTGGTATAGTCTCCATCCTTGTATGGTCCCCATCCTGGTATGTAGGTGTCTGTGTAGGGCGGTGTTTGTGTTGCACGGTTTATTTGTATTGCATTGTTTGTGTGTTGCGGTGCGTATGTGGGGCAATGTGTGTGTGTTGCGGGTGTGTGTGTTTTGTGCGGTGTGTGTGTATTTGTCTGTGTGCCTTGGTGTGTGAGTGGGGGCATGTGAATGTGCGGTGATGTGTTTGTGTGGGTGTGTTTGTGTGTGGCTGTGTGTGTGCGCACCCATGTGTGGGTGGTTGTGTGTGTGTGGGGGGCGCGTTTGATATGAGCGGGGTTGTTGTGTGTGTGTGTGTGTGTGTGTGCGACGGTGTGTGTGCGCGGCGGTGTGTGTTTGTATTGGGCTGTGTGGGAGTGGTGGTGTGTGTGTGGCTTCATTTCCCGCTGGCCATGAATAGTAATGATTGGCTCATGAGCACCCCGGGATGCAGCTCTCCCACTAACCACCAATGAATGCTGGCTACTTAAATATTAACACTGCAGTGAATGTTAAATAGCTGCTCATGAATAGTAATGAGCAGCTCATGAATAGCAATGAGCGGCTCCTTAACATTCACAGCAGTGTTTGCCCTGCATTTATGGTTGGTTAGTGGGAGAGCTGCCTCCCAGAGTGCTGGGTTCCTAGTGCACTGCAGCTGCATCTCCTCCTGTCCCTCTATGTGTCTCTGTGGCGTGGGGAAGCCCTGCGATGCCGCAGCTGCGTCTCCTCCGGTCCTCATCCATCCTCTGTGTCTCTGTGGCGCGGAGAAGCCCTGCGATGCCGCAGCTGCGACTCCTCCGGTCCCTGTCCCTCTGTGTCTCTGTGGCGTAGTTGGGTCACTGACCTGTGCTTTGGGGCCTCCTGTGGGTCGGGGCTTACTGTGTTCTGTCGCGTTGGGTGTAGGGAGCTTCCATAGTGATGTCCCTTGTATCTGTCCGCCGATTGTGTCATAGCATTGTCAGGGTTTCAGCGAGTGGGTGTGTCCTAATTGAGTGGTTGTCGCTGCTGATTGGGTGTGGGTAGAGTAAGGTGTGGGTGTGTGTGGGGTGTGATGCAGAGCTGCTGCTGATTGGGTGAGGGTGGAGTGAAGAGTGGGTGTGGGGGGGTTTGGCCTGTTGGAGCTGTGTGGGCGTGCTTTAGGAGGTTTCAGCCTCATTTCTTGGACAGACAAAAAGAGAGACAGAATAGGGCAATTATATATATATATATATATATATATATATATACAGTCAGGGCCAGAAATATTTGGACAGTGACACAAGTTTTGTTATTTTAGCTTTTTACAAAACATGTTCAGAAATACAATTATATATATAATATGGGCTGAAAGTGCACACTCCCAGCTGCAATATGAGAGTTTTCACATCCAAATCGGAGAAAGGGTTTAGGAATCATAGCTCTGTAATGCATAGCCTCCTCTTTTTCAAGGGACCAAAAGTAATTGGACAAGGGACTCTAAGGGCTGCAATTAACTCTGAAGGCGTCTCCCTCGTTAACCTGTAATCAATGAAGTAGTTAAAAGGTCTGGGGTTGATTACAGGTGTGTGGTTTTGCATTTGGAAGCTGTTGCTGTGACCAGACAACATGCGGTCTAAGGAACTCTCAATTGAGGTGAAGCAGAACATCCTGAGGCTGAAAAAAAAGAAAAAATCCATCAGAGAGATAGCAGACATGCTTGGAGTAGCAAAATCAACAGTCAGGTACATTCTGAGAAAAAAGGAATTGACTGGTGAGCTTGGGAACTCAAAAAGGCCTGGGCGCCCACGGATGACAACAGTGGTGGATGATCGCCGCATACTTTCTTTGGTGAAGAAGAACCCGTTCACAACATCAACTGAAGTCCAGAACACTCTCAGTGAAGTAGGTGTATCTGTCTCTAAGTCAACAGTAAAGAGAAGACTGAATGAAAGTAAATACAAAGGGTTCACATCTAGATGCAAACCATTCATCAATTCCAAAAATAGACAGGCCAGAGTTAAATTGCTGAAAACCACCTCATGAAGCCAGCTCAGTTCTGGAAAAGTATTCTATGGACAGATGAGACAAAGATCAACCTGTACCAGAATGATGGGAAGAAAAAAGTTTGGAGAAGAAAGGGAACGGCACATGATCCAAGGCACACCACATCCTCTGTAAAACATGGTGGAAGCAACGTGATGGCATGGGCATGCATGGCTTTCAATGGCACTGGGTCACTTGTGTTTATTGATGACATAACAGCAGACAAGAGTAGCCGGATGAATTCTGAAGTGTACCGGGATATACTTTCAGCCCAGATTCAGCCAAATGCCGCAAAGTTGATCGGACGGCGCTTCATAGTACAGATGGACAATGACCCCAAGCATAAAGCCAAAGCTACCCAGGAGTTCATGAGTGCAAAAAAGTGGAACATTCTGCAATGGCCAAGTCAATCACCAGATCTTAACCCAATTGAGCATGCATTTCACTTGCTCAAATCCAGACTTAAGACGGAAAGACCCACAAACAAGCAAGACCTGAAGGCTGTGGCTGTAAAGGCCTGGCAAAGCATTAAGAAGGAGGAAACCCAGCGTTTTGTGATGTCCATGGGTTCCAGACTTAAGGCAGTGATTGCCTCCAAAGGATTCGCAACAAAATATTGAAAATAAAAATATTTTGTTTGGGTTTGGTTTATTTGTCCAATTACTTTTGACCTCCTAAAATGTGGAGTGTTTGTAAAGAAATGTGTACAATTCCTACAATTTCTATCAGATATTTTTGTTCAAACCTTCAAATTAAACGTTACAATCTGCACTTGAATTCTGTTGTAGAGGTTTCATTTCAAATCCAATGTGGTGGCATGCAGAGCCCAACTCACGAAAATTGTGTCACTGTCCAAATATTTCTGGACCTAACTGTATATATGTATATATATATATATATATATATATATATATATATATATATACATATATATATATATATATATATATATATATACGCTAGATAGTACAATTAGTGCAATTGAAAAATACATAAATATACAAACAAAAATACTTGAAGAATTTTATATCCATAGATATGCATATAATATAACAAATGTAAATAGTGGAAAGGGATACAGATGATTGAAAACCAAGAACACAAAATTAATAAATAAATGAATAATAAATAATAAATAATAATAATAATAATAATACATTTAATTAATAAATAATAATTACTGATGAATAAATACAAATAATCCCACTCATTTCATGTTAATAGATGCAATGTTCATACATTTTAAATTCCAAATTTGACGACATAAATCCTCCATAGATATCCATCTTTCATAATTGAAAAGATTAAAATCCAAGAGTCATGTAATGCAAGGTCACCTAAAATCACAAGAAGGATAAATGAAAAAGATAACCACAACAATTGATAACAATTATTAAAAATTAAAATAAAACTTGAAAGTAAAAATAAAAAATAATAAATAAAAAAAATAATAAAACTTAAAGGGGGCAAGATAGTAACAAAATTACCCACAACCCTCCAAAAACGAGGTCTACATTGCTAGAATTAAATTATAAAAAGAACCCAAAACCAAAATTTTCATTTAACCCCTGGGGAACGAGAGTACCCAGCCTATATATCCACTTACTCTCTATTTGTGCCAGAATTTTTCCCAAATTCCCCCCTCAGAACCCAACAATATCTGGTCTATAGCTTTAATTTTTAAACCATGAGGGTTACAGCCATTAAACATCTTGAAATGGTGTGGGATAGTCTTTAACTGTGAGACATCATCTATGGTTTTAGCATTATTGATGTCTCTAACATGTTCTCTGACTCTTATCTTAAGTTCACGCATGGTGAGCCCAATATAAACCTTCTTACATGGATATTCCGCGTGATAAATCACGCCCCTAGAGGAGCAATTTAAAAATGTTCTAATTTCAAATGTCTTGGACCCATCATGGTTATTAAATTGTTTTGATTTTTCCAGCTTGCCAAAAGCCTTGCATAGACCACAGGGATAAAAGCCCTTATTAGCACTTACATTCTTAATCTTTTGAGACTCATAATGGCTGTGAACCAGTAAATCATGAAGATTTTTTGAATGCCGTGCTACCATAGTTGGGTGTGATGGTAAGATCTTTTTTAAAATAGGATCTGTAGTTAGGATGTTCCAATATTTTTTAACTACATCACCCACTTGTTGCCATTGTTCACTATAAGTGGTAATAAGGTGTATGTCTTTAATATTAGATTTAAGTAACTCACTCTTCTTAAGGTATAATAAGCTGCCTGTAGTGGCATTTTGTGCCCTCCTAAATCCATACTTAATGGATTTCTTACTGTACCCTCTTTCAATAAATCTGCGTGAAAAATCTGCTGACTGCTGGTGGAAGGCCTCCTCTGTAGAATATATTCGTCTAGCGCGCAAAAATTGCCCCCTAGGAATTCCTTTAATCGTAGAAGGCAAATGTGAAGATTATGCATGAAGAAAAGAGTTTGTTGCTGTAGATTTGCAAAATATATCAGTGTTCACATAACCATCCTCAGACACCCTAATGTGTAAGCCCAAAAATCCCAATTCTCTGCCAGTCTGGAATGTCAACTTGATATTGAGATTGTTGTTGTTCAATGATGACATCAATAAGTTTAAGTCTTCGGTTGTTCCCTCTGAAACAAAACAGATATCATCTAGTTATCTCATCCACCCGTTCACAGTATCTATATTAGGTAAAAATTTCTCTTAAAATATTTCTCTCTCCCAAAACCCTACAAATAAGTTGGCATATGAGGGGGCACATGATGCCCCCATCGCAGTGCCTTGGGTCTGTAGGAAGATACTGTTATTAAAAGTGAAAAAATTGTGAGTTAAAACAAATTCAAGGAGAATAAGAAGCAAATTGACCATCTCTTTATCCATGTCACTTGATCTCAAATACCAAGACACTGCCCACATACCATCATAATGTCGAATCAACGTATATAATGCTTCAACAACCGCTGTTACCATGATGGCTCCCTTATCTAATTTAAGATGATTTAATCTTTGGAGAGCGGTAGTAGTGTCTTGGATATAAGATTGTAAATTAAAGACTAATGGTTTAAGGTAATGATCGATAATATCGGAAATAATTTCACATAGACCCCCATTTCCAGATATAATGGGTCTTCCCGGGTGATCCAAGGCATTTTTGTGAATTTTGGGGATGAGATATATAGTTGGCATTCTGGGTTGCAGGGTTTTAATATTTTCTATTACTTTTTTGGGAATAAGACCTTCCTCAAAGGCTTTTTCCAATATCACAATTAATTCAGATTGAAAAGCAGTGGACGGATTGCCCATTCGATTTTTATAGCAATTTTTTTTCCCAAAAGCTTATTTGCTTGTTTCTCATATAATTGGGTGAGCCATATCAGCAGGTTTCCACCCTTGTCTGATGGTTTAAAAATAACATCAGATCCGCTCCCATTTTGTGATACACATTTCCTTAAATTCATGCATTAACATCGCCACTGGCAATGGCTGTATTAAGAGAGGATGAATTCTTCTATTACTCCTTATCCCTGAGGGTGCGCATGTGTTGCTGATGTCTCTTGGACTTCCGGAAATGCATCATAGGAATTAGCTTGCGTTTCATGCTTGCGTTCCACTTGCATATTCCAAAAGTCATTTTATTCACAGGAGATGATTAACAGACGCGCTACGTGCCGCTTCAACTCAGGTGCTAACAATTAATCACTCCTCTCTCTAGGCTATTTAAATGCACCCTCCCTCCCTTCTGTGTTCGCCTCTTTGATGAAGCCGCCGCAAAACGCGCGTAGCGGGCACGGCACGGTCAAGGCACCCCGGGGTTCTTTAACTATATTCAGCCCAGACACATCCTAGGTAATTACTGAATTGTATTTGTACTGGCATTTAACCTAGTGATTTCTGTAAGTCTTGAGGCCACAAGGTATATTTAATTAGTTTGATCCCTGTACACATTAATGCATGCTTTGTAACAGTCTTTCAAGCATATAGGATTTTTTCACACCCCCTTTATCGCCCTCTTTACTGAATTGGCTAATCAGCACATTATAGTGTTGAACCTTGCTAACTTTTTGCACACTAACTACATTTGCACTTTAGGCTTTTTTGTATGTAGATTATATATATGTATTTGAATATATATTTTTAAACTTCCATAGGAATTTCAGCAAATAATGGTTTATTATGCACTAATGCACCTTATTGATAGTAAGCACTATTAGTGGATACACTTTTATATAATATGTTATATAGGTTGGCACCTTGATATATTTATGTTATATAGGTTGGCACCTTGATATATTTTTCTTGCACTGTTTTTTTCCAGCGCATCTGCACACAATTAGAATAGTGGCTTAATTTTGCACAATTCCTTTTAGCGTATTTGCACAAAATAGAATATTGTAATGATTTACACAGTTTTTTAGTAATATTTCATCAAATTGTATATTTTCATTATATTTGTATAGGTATATCTGTGTATGTATATAAATGTACCTTCTTTTGCTTGGCTACTGAGATAATTATATGTAGGATGGTTTAGATAATTTATTGATATTTCAAATTTTTGTCTATTAATTTTTAATGAATATATATATATATATATATATATATATATATATTTTACATATTTTTAAGGCCTTTTTTCACCTTGGTGATATTTGCATTATTTAGGCACTTTATTATTTATTTTTTCCTGATTAGCAAACTCTGTTAATTAATTGGTCGATTTAAGGGCTTTTTGTTATTTGAATTTATATGCTGATATATCAGATTGTTGATTGTACTGTATGTTCCTTGCATTCATATTGATTTTATATGCCTGTTCTCCTCTTATTGTTCTATTGGCAGAATTTTTCCTCTTTTATTTACCGTAATTGATTATTAATATGTCGAATTATCAATAAAGAATTATTAAAAAATTTAATTTTATCATTGCTGGTGACCTTTTTCGGCGGTCCATAATTGGACTTCTGTGTTATTGATAAGTACAATGGATGTAAATGGGAAACTTGAGCATTTTTCTGTAAGAGTCATTATACCATCTAGTCTCTACCGATCCGCTCAAAGTAAATTGCATATAGACAGAAACTGTGTTCAGAGGGGAAGAAGGGGAAAACTGGAGAAAATGCAGGATAGAAGGTATATATTGTAGCAAGAAATAGTGTAATTTCTCATGTACACAAACGACAGCTTATTCTGAAAAGGTACTTGAAAGTACAGTTACCCTTTAAATGTACATTAAAAGGGTTACCCCTATAAACAGCATCTATTTACAATTAAAAGGGTAAATAATAGATGCATAAGTATTGGGATTTTAGTTTTTGAGACACTTATGATTTCAGGATTGAGGAAACAAAAGTCCCTTGTGTGAATAAAACATTCGTTAGTCTGTGCAATCATTCCTTAATTGTTTATTAATTAACTCTCTATAGGTGGGAATAGAGTAGAGATTGCACATGCTCAGTAACTTCATTGAAACAGGTGACTTTGGCCCCAACTTTCTGGATCAGTAGGGCTCTCAAGTTTGTGAAAAGTGTTTATGGGACAAACACTTTAATCATTGTATTATTTTGTGTTTCTATAGGTTTTTACAACATAAAATATAATTGAAAGAATGAAAATGCTAAAATAATATGGAGCGACTGTAACCTAATTGCATCTTGTTTAACATTCACATTGCATTTTCCAAAGCTTAAGCAATTACTATAAATAGAAAGCGAAAGTAATGCTGGAAATTCCAGAGGCCATTGACATCGGCCAGGATCTTGTTTATTAATATCTGGGACAAACCCAAGGTATGAGTATATATACAGTATATACTGTTTATAAATCTATGTCTTTGATTTTCTAAACAATGGAGCATTTGGAAAAAACATGTATACAAGAGCTAATATGAAGCGTAATAAATAAGTACATTGACAACTGATGTATTATAAGAGTGTGGGATTATTTTGACTGTGCATTGCAGAAAAGAGATATTTCACAAATAATCACGGTATTCTTAGTATTATTTTTATATCCTCTAGGACATGCATTTATGACCAATCAACTTCAAAGCAGACTATATAGATGGCTATTTATTGCAAGCTTTACTGCGAATAGCGCCATCTTTTAGAATTTTCACTTTTATTATTTTTATTTCGCTAGAACTGAGTTTACGGTAACACAAAATATATGATCTGTGTGCTCTCAGTATAAAGATCACTGGTAATATCCCACCTTATGAGACCAGTAGATTGCATTGTGACATTGTCAGTTATCACATAGAATTATTCTCATTCCCTATTATTTCCAGCACTAATGATCTACTACTATACAGGAATGATGGAGGGAGCGAGCACCCTCAGCAGATTGCACATAATGTCAGCACTACATTGTATGTTACGGTATCCAATGTGAGAAAAAGGAGTTTTAGGCCCCGTGCGCACACTGTTTTTTGCCGCGGATTTGCCATGGTTTTTTGTTCATAACCTTCCTGCAGTCCTTTGCCAGCAAAATATGAGAAATTCAAAATGTTGCTGCGTTTTTTTCCCTACAGGTTTTGCTGCAGAATTTCTGCAGCAAAAAGAAGTAGCATGTCACTTCTTTTCATTAAATAATCGTTAAAAACCGCAGGGACCAACCCGCGGAAAAACCACACCAAAACCGCAACAAACCGCTGTAAAACCGCATGCTGATTTTGGGTGTGTTTTTGGTGGGTATTTTTGCCGCAGGTGCGGAATTCTGCCAGAGGGTGTGGATTTTACTTAAGAAACACATTTTCCCGATGCGCACAGACCCTTATATGGTTTAGCAGGGAACCCGTCATGTGAAAAAACTTATTAACCTGCATATACAAGATTAATCTGCAGGTTAATAATGCCCACACTTACAGCCCAGCTGCCAGGAGTAAATTAAATGTAATCCTCCAGGCAGCCTTTGGGTTCTAGTCAACGGGACGGTGCTGGCGCTGCTTCTGTCTCTGCTCTATGTATAGTGAGTGCCGGCTGTGACTGCACCCCCCTGCAGTGAATGACAGCCTGATCAGCATTAGGCCTGGCAGTCACTAGGCAGGATGGAGTTAATGGTTAAGTGCAGAAACTCTCAGGCTAAGGTTGGAGTCACACTTACGTATGACTTGCACGAGTGCAATGTGCGAAAATATCACATTGACCTCGAAAAAATGTTAATCAATGAGACAGCTCCGATCTGCATTTTTTTTCTCAGTTCCATCCGGACTGAGGAAAAAAATCGCAGCATGCTGCGATTGCAAGGCTATCTTGCACGAGAAAAAAATGGATGGCACATTGGCAGCACATGGATCATACTAGTGACATCTATTTTTATGGATACATTACTATTATGAAGCACAGAACACTGTAAATTGTCCTGGAAATGACTGTAAATGTCTAATAGCTGCTCAGAAAAAAACGGATTGCACACGGACAGCACACTGACAGCCCATGGATGACAAGTGAGAAAAAAATCGGCCTACTCTCCGACATGAAAATCGGACTGATTTTTCATACGCAAGTGTGACTCCAGCCTAAAGGGGAGGGGGAGTATATAAAAAGCTGGAAGTTATCAGGGGGTTTAGAGTTTCCAGTAGTTAAAATAAGAAACTTAGTTACACTAAGGCTACTTTCACACATCTGTTTTTTGCCGTCAGGCACAATCCAGTGTGTGCTTGATTCAACGGATCCGGCGCAGATTGTGTAAAACTGATGCGACGAATCTGATAAAAAAACAAATCTGTTGTAGCAGTTTGTACCGAGAATCCAGCTGTGGCCGCGGGTAACCTGAGTGACGTCACCGCTGACAGCGCGGCTCACTTCAGTCACTCGAACGACTTGCTGTCACAGTTAGAGTCCAGCGGTGGCCGCGGGTAACCTGAGTGAAGTCACCACTGACAACGCAACTCACTTCAGTTGCTCCGTGGAGCTCACAGCGAGGGGCGGTGTTCTACTGCCGCTCCTGTCAACTTCTGATGTAGCAGAGCTGAAAGTGTCATGGGACCTCGTGTGGATTACGACGGAGCTGCAGGGTGTTTGGGGATTAAAAAAGTGGTGAAAGAGGGTGTTTTTTGTCTTTTATTTCAAATAAAGGATTTTTTTGGGTGTATGTGTTTATTTACTTTCACTACAGATTAATCATGGGGGTGTCTCATAGATGCCTGCCATCACTAAGCTAAGACTTAGTGGCAGTTATGGGCTCCCATTAAATCCTTATTGCCCTAATTGCCACCGCACCAGAGCAATTCGGGATGAGCTGGGTAGAGTCCGGGGACTGTCGCATCTAATGGATGCGGCAATTCTGGGTGGCTGCTGGCTGACATTTTTAGGCGGGGGGCTCCCCATAACGTGCGGCTCCCCATCCTGAGAATACCAGCCCTCAGCCATGTGGCTTTACTTTGGCTGGTATCAATATTGGGGGAGACCGCACTCCGTTTTTTTATTTTATAATTATTTATGTATTTATATATTTTACTGTAAGATATAGACCCGCCCACCGGCGCCTGTGATTGGTCGCAGTGAGACATCTATCACTTAACGTGGGCGGCGGGCCTGACTGCAACCAATCATAGGTGCCGATGGGTGGGGAAGCAGTGAATACAAGAGGGAATAATGAGCGGCTGGTATTTTCAAAATCAGGAGAAGCCGCCGGAGCAGTGTGACAGCCGTGCAGCACCACGCCGGTGATCGTTGAGTATGAGAGAGGGGGTGGGAGAGAGAGACCGACCGACAGAGAGAGATAGAGACCGATATTGACAGAGAGAGAAACCAACCGACCGACAGACAGAGAGAGAGACCGACATCGACAGAGAGAGAGAGAGACCGACCGACCGACAGACAGAGAGATAGACCGACATCGACAGAGAGACCAACAGACAGAGAGAGATAGACAGACAGACAGAGAGAGAGAGAGGCCAAAAATGAAATTACATCTCATCTGAGCATGCTCAGATTAAAAAACAGGATCCGTCACTGGAATGCTTTTTTTGCAGCATTACGATGGATCCGGCGCCCATAGGCTTTTATTATCCAACACGCCAGACACAAAAAACATCCCAGTGTGCGTCCTTTCCGGCAGCCGGACCAGCAAATTTTGCCAGATCCAGCGCACACCGGATGAAACGCGACACCATGTGGCACAATCCGGCGCTAATAAAAGTCTATGTGGAAAAAAACTGATCTGGTGACAACGCCGGATCAGTTTTGTCCACAATTCGCCAGATTCTGCCTGATGGAGAAAACTGGATGTTTGAAAGCAGCCTAAGTCCTGCATGAGTGATCATGGAAAGTAATGAAACTTTGTAAGTCAGTACAAAGGGAATGTATCTTCATTCCTGCAAAAATATGGCTGAAAGTGGCTCTGAAATCCCGAGCGGATTCATTATAGGTGTGATCTGCTTTTGTATTTTTTCCTAAGCCTATTTGTCCGTGGTCAGCTGCATTGATAGCAGAGCATACTCATTTGGAGTAGAGGTGATGGCAGTAAAAGGGTCAGCACTCAGCTCCTTTCTCCCCTAAATGTTGTGCTCGTCAGAAGTCTCTTTCAGCACCTTATCCTCAAAGTGTCCAAATCTGTACATAAAAACACATGTTTTGGCAGGAAAAAAGCACCTGAAAAAGTGTGCATTTTAATTGCGTTTGCGTGTTTTTTCACATGTCTTTTTCCATGCTTCTTTTTGTGCATTTTTTAATTATGGCGACCGCAGGGTTCAGGCACTGTACCCCCACGCTCACCACCGGATCTCCGGCTGATGTTTCAGCTGGGACCCGTCTCTTGCTGCCTGAAGCGGTGCCCAGGCAGCTCCCAACAGTTTACCCCCTGAATGCTGTGATTAGTGTGATCGCAGCAGTCAGGAGGCAGGGAGAGGAATCACTTACCTCTCCCTGGCGATCGAATCCCTGTAATGCGATCGTTGCCATGGTAACCCTGGGTCATCACCATGACAACCCCGGGTTACTGAGGTACGGATTGCCTCACAGAACGGGGCATCTACGTCACTTGAGTTCCCTACAGCAAAGTTCTGCAGAAAAGACCATGAGGCCAAGGTGCAGGGAACCCCAGTGACATAAAAAAAGCACATGAAAAAAACCCACAAAAAAGGCTATGTGGGCATTATACAGTCATGGCCAAAAGTTTTGAGAATGACACCAAAATTATTTTTTCACATGATCTGTTGCCCTCTGGTTTTTAATTGTGTTTCTCTGATGTTTACATCACATACAGAAATATAATTGGAATCATATTATGAGTACCAAAAGGTTATATTGACAGAATGAGTTAATGCAGCAAGTCAATATTTGCAGTGTTGACCCTTCTTCTTCAGGACCTCTGCAATTCTCCCTGGCATGCTCTCAATCAACTTCTGGACCAAATCCTGACTGATAGATGTCCATTCTTGCATAAGCAATGCTTGCATTTTGCCAGAATTTGTTGGTTTTTGTTTGTCCACCCGTCTCTTGATGATTGCCCACAAGTTCTCAATGGGATTAAGATCTGGGGAGTTTCCAGGCCATGGACCCAAAATCTCTATGTTTTGTTCCATGAGCCATTTAGTGATCACCTTTGCTTTATGGCAAGGTGCTCCATCATGCTGGAAAAGGCATTGTTGGGCGCCAAACTGCTCTTGGACAGTTGGGAGAAGTTGCTCTTGGAGGACATTCTGGTACCATTCTTTATTCGTGGCTGTGTTTTTAGGCAAGACTGTGAGTGAGCCGATTCCCTTGGCTGAGAAGCAACCCCATACATGAATCGTTTCAGGATGCTTAACAGTTGGCATGAGATAAGACTGGTGGTAGCGCTCACCTCTTCTTCTCCTAATAAGCTGTTTTCCAGATGTCCCAAACAATCAAAAAGGGGATTCATCTGAGAAAATGACTTTACCCCAGTCCTCAGCAGTCCACTGCCTGTACCTTTTGCAGAATATCAGTCGGTCCCTGATGTTTTTTCTGAAGAGAAGTGGCTTCTTTGCTGCCCTCCTTGAAACCAGGCCTTGCTCAAAGAGTCTCCGCCTCACAGTACGTGCAGAAGCACTCACACCAGCCTGCTGCCATTGCTGAGCTAGCTCGGCACTGCTGGTAGTCTGAAACAGTTTTAAGATACGGTCCTGGCGTTTGCTGGTCCTTCTTGGGCATCCTGGAGCCTTTTTGGAAACAATGGAAGCTCTCTCCTTGAAGTTCTTGATGATGCGATAGATTGTTGACTGAGGTGCAATCTTTGTAGCTGCAATACTCTTCCCTGTTAGGCCATTTTTGTGCAGAGCAATGATGGCTGCACGTGCTTCTTTAGAGATAACCATGGTTAACTGAAGAGAAACAATGATACCAAGTACCAGCCCCCTTTTAAAGTGTCCAGTGGTGTCATTCTTACTTAATCATGACTGTGTTAATGGAACAATCACTAAAACAATGTTAGCTGCTCCTTTTAAGGCAGGAATGCAATGCTGTTGAAATGTGTTTTGGGGGTTAAAGTTCATTTTCTTAGCCAATATTGACTTTGCAAGTAATTGCTGTTAAGCTGATCACTCTTTATGACATTCTGGAGTATATGCAAATTGCCATTAGAAAAACGTAAGCAGTAGACTTTGTAAAAATTAATATTTGTAGCATTCTCAAAACGTTTGGCCATGACTGTACATGTGTTTTTTTCCTGCATTTTTCACTGACTCCTTTAAAGTCAATTGGTGAAAAAAAATCAGGAAAAGAACAAACAATTAACATGCTGCTTCTTTTTTCAGCCACAAAAATTGCAAGGAAAAAAGAAGCAATGTGTGCACAGCAAGTCAGGATTCTCATAGACTTTGCTGGGATCTTTTTCCTTGCTTTATTCATTAAAACAAGCAATGAAAAAAGCAACGTGAGCACAAGGCCTAAGTGAGCCACAGATGCTGACATGAACCTTTCACTGCCATCATCTGTACTTGAAAAGATTAAAATTTTATTTATTGCAGGAATGAAGACAAATCCATTAATAAAGTTTCACAGAAATGTTCACAACTTTCTATGTTGGAAAAATTCTGAAAAAAAAATAGTTTAGTTACTCTCTAAGAGAAGTCAGGTGAAGTTGAGAGCTGGAGATTGTTGGCAGAGAAATTTTCAGAGGTAAAGAGTTTATAAGACGAGGCTGGAGGCTACTGGGGTTTGTACTATTCGGCCTGAGTGGGACGGACTAGGTGGCGGCCTGATGAGTAAGCCCTGAGAATAACATTTAGGCCTTGATTCATGGGAGCATCAGGGAAAGTAGCCAAATTGTAAGTGATAAAAAGGAGAGATATTTGTATTTATATATAAAATTAGCTGTAGTACCCAACGTTGCCCGGGATAGTAAATGTCTCTCTGTTTCTCTCCCAGTCTCTGTCTGTCTCGCTCTCTTTCTGTCTATCTCTGTCTGTGTCTGTCTTACTTTCTGTCTCTATCTCCTTGTCAGTCTGTCTGTCTCTTTCCCTGTCTATCTCTCTCTCTAGATTCTCTGTCTGTCTGTCTCTTTACTTGTCTGTCTCTGTCCCTGTCTGTCTCTGTCCCTGTCTGTCTCTTTCCCTGTCTGTCTTTTTCCCTGTCTGTCTCTTTCCCTGTCTGTCTCTTTCCCTTTCTGTCTCTTTCCCTGTCTGTCTCTTTCCCTGTGTCTGTCTCTTTCCCTGTGTCTGTCTCTTTGTCTGTGTCTATCTGTCTGTATCTTTCCCTGTTTGTATCTTTCCCTGTTTGTATCTTTCCCTGTCTGTCTGTCCCTGTCTGTCTCTTTGTCTGTCTCTTTGTCTGTCTCACATACATACATACATACATACACTCATCTTTATATACAGTATTAGATTTGTATTATTGAGAAATTAAGGAAAAACTATAAGATGTGCTGACATTTGTAAAAATGAAGCTGAAACTTATATTGATGACAGATGTCAGAAATATAAAATATTGTGCTTGCTGTCCATTATGGCTGCTTATATATGAAATTACAGTAAAAAGAATTCTAATTTAATTATCATAGCCTTGCCTGCTTTTTTATATGCAATCTTAACCAGGCTCAGCATCAGGCTGCTGACATCGGCTTACCAGGGAGCACTACAGACAGGGTGATGACAGGAATTTAATGCTAATTATATCTATTGTTAGTGTTAAGGGGTTTTAAGCATTACTTGGCCCAGGGACACCCTACAATATCATCAGTGCCAGTTAGCTTAGGCCTTAGTATCAATATATACACTGCTCAACAATCATATAAAAGAGTGAATCAGCTCACCACCATGTAGTCATTCCAGGAAGGAAAATCCGGACGGTGCTCGTGGGTCAAGAAGGCTGTAGTCAATCAAAAAAAGGAGGATCCCCAGCACAAAGAACGTCCATAGAAACTTCAATCATGATCATGACTAAGGACGATCACGTCTGAAATGCGTAGAGTTGTTTTATTCCTTCTTTCCCTTTTTTTAACCATTATTGGAATAAAATGAAATTTTAACTTCATTTCAAGTTTCTATGGACGTTCTTTGTGCTGGGGACCCGCCTTTTTTTGATTGACTGCTCAACAATGACATTGCAACACCTAGAAGGAAAAATCATAAAATTATGGAAATCACAGAATTGATAAACATGTTAATGATATGCAAATGAAGAAAAAAAATGAAAAAAAAAAAAAAAAAATCTCCATTTAGTTAGTATTGAGTATGATTCTCTTGCGCAGAAATACATGCACTTACCTCAGCATGATAACAATGAGGTTATTGATGATTGGCTGAATGCACTTGGGCATGCAAATCATCAAGGTCCACTGCTGACATCTCCCTTTATAATTGACGACCAATACCATTCCAGATGTACTCGATGGAAGCCCAGACTCATTGCAGATGCTGAAGCCACACAGGCTGCTCACAGTAAAATGAGCACCTCACAGCTTGCCATTGTCATGGTAAAAAACGGCTCCTGGGACCCTTTCAGTCTTCCACATGGTTCTGATACTTAATAGTAAAGAAATCAACATGTTTGGAATTTTTTTTTAAATTCTTTCATCATTTGCATGTCACAATAATATATATTAATCCAGTAGTTTATATAACTTTATGACTTATGCTTCTAAGCATAAGCATATGACTTATGCTTATAATCTAAGCTCCAAGTGTGGGTTTTGGCAACCTTTATGACAGGGAAACTGTTTATTTAATTTCCTTTCCACTTTACAAAGTTCAGCTTACATGATACTTAGTGTAATTTGCATTTAACATGTTGACATAGAAATCCGAGCCTTTCCCTGCCAATGAAGGTTCATTTTGGGTGGTCAGTACAGTCTGTATATATTGGTGTTATATGCTGTTACGATATTTGATTTTGCTCCCAAGTTACAAAGGCAGTATTTCGTGTATATTCACACAATTAAGAATTGCTATTTAGCTTCCTTCTGATTAAAGTAAACGAGGAAAATAATCACTAAACTCCAGGTATTTAAAAAAATATTCTGTTCACATAATTGGAGCCCCAGAAGAAGCCATGTTTTTTGTCTTTTTTTTTTTTTTTTTTAAAATCAAGTTGGATAGGAGAAGTTTTATCTTCTATTACTGAGTAGTGGCGTGGAATAAGGCTATGTGTCCACAGTAAAAGGTCCCTGCGGATTTTTTTGCCTGAAAATCCGCAACTTTCGCGGCAAATCCGCACCCGCGGATTTGCCGCGGATTTACCGCGGATTTACCGCGGATTTGCCGCGGATTTTGATGCGGATTTTATTTATTTTTTTTTCCCCATTCAAAACAGAAAATCCGCACCAAATCCGCACCAAACAATTGACATGCTGCAGTTTGTTCCGCATCAAAATCCGCGGCAAAATCCGCAGCGGAAAAATCCGCAGCATGGGCACAGCATTTCCAAAATGCCATTGAAATGGCTGGGGAGTAGCTGTGCTGCAGATTTTCGGCAAATCCGCGCTAAATCCGCGTCAAAATCCGCGTCAAATCCGCGATAAATCCTGTAGCGTGGGCACATAGCCTTAGATCAAGAAGCACTTGAGGGCTGACACATCTTGTGTAAAACGCTTTGAAATGTTTTTTGGGTGTTTCAGGCAGCTCCACCAAAATAGGTACAGCTAAGGAGGAGCCTGGAAGGGATCTACCTACACCCACCTGTTAAATTTATGGAATGTTTTTTTATGCAGGATGTTAATGTGTTTCCCTGAAAATAAGACATCGTTTTATATTATTTTTTGCCCCGAAAATGCGCTAGGGCTTATTTTCAGGGTAAGGCTGTTCTCCGGGAAAACATGGATTGAGGGTAAATATACCCCCCCAAGGTTCTCCTGCGATCCACGGCCAGCAGGTGTTCTCCACAGTGATCCTCCCCAACTTCCAGCTGGCACTCACATCAGATCGTTCACACACATCAAATCACACACATGCACACTCAGATCGCATACACGACATTAGATTGCGCACACGCACATTTAGTAATAACACATTGATTCTGGCCAGCAGGGGGACCTGGGACGCAGTGTAGCTGAGTGCGAGGGCCTGCGGTTGAATGCATCGATGATCTGCAGTGAAACACATTGATGCGTTCCACAGCAGGCCCTTGTTCCATGTCAGGTCCTTGCATTCCACTGCGTCACAGGTCCCTAGAATAGTATGTCATCACTGGATGTGTTTGTGTGTGCGTTCTATAGCAGGTCTTCAATGCGTTCCACTTCAGTTCCTCCTGTTCGGTGTCTGGTGAGTATGATTGCGGGGTTTTCTCTCTTCTTTCTTCTCTCTTTCGAGGGTGTCTGATTTCTATAATGAAGTGTCCTGCAGTATTCTTTAACTTTTTTAGCTGCATGGACATTTCATTATTGAACCACAACTAGCGCTTATTTTTGGGATAGGGCTAATATTTAAAGGGAACCTATAACCAGTTTTTTGCCCTATAAGCTGCAGCCACCAACACTGGGCTCTTATATACAGCATTCTACATCATACACACGCGCCGGCATTGAGGTCCTGCGCAGGCGCACTTTGATCTGCCTGGCGCGTGTGTGACGCCCTGGCCTATCAGGTCATCACAAGGTGACGCAATCTGCCCTTCTGTGCAATATCCACCTCCTCCTTGGTTACGGGTCCCCAACCAAATGGTGTTGCCAAAGACCAGCTAATCAAAATCCTAGGAACACTCTGCACCACACCCACCAGACACACCAGTGGATGGCATGTGTGGAATAGGGTCGCCCACTTGGGGGGTTGGTTAAGGGGTGGTCAGGAGTGTCAGGAGCATTTCAGTTCGTTGAAGTTGGAGGTGAAAGTGAGAGGGGGTCAGGAGCTGGGATCCGTGAAGTACTAGGTAGCAGACGTTGGTCTGGGCCTGGTAGGAGCTGGAACCCTGGTCACAGGGGATCGTGACAAGGGGCACGGCACTGTCGTAGAGGACAGCCGGTGGCCTTGTACCATCACCGGGCTGGGACCAGGGCACGACAGGGTACGTGGACCTTAGGTCAGGGAGTAGCTTCAGGCAACCTGACAATTTACCTGATGAGAGTGGAGCCTTCAAGATCCGCTCTCCACCCGCTCCAAAATCGGGGTACTAGCGCAACGAGAGGGATAGGACTTTCCACAATTACGGTCCAAGAAATCACAAGTTTGAACCCTGAGAACAATCTCCCTCAGTTAGCCATACAGGGGAGCGGGACCCGACTAGTTTCAGGCTACAGGGACCAACCAGAACCAGAGAGAGACAAGGTGCCAAGGGAAAGGTCACAGATCAACAGGCAAGACCAACGGCAACGGGACCCAGGCGTGCTCCCCCTCAGCGGCAGCGGTGTCCAGAACTTTGGTTTACTACAACTGAGTAAGTACGCAAGTGACCCTTACCTCCCCAATGGCACATCCCTGTCACCATCACCGAGTCCCGGGGTATTCCCCCCTACCCGTGGAGGGGTTAAACACCTGGCTGTCCACTGCATCGCTACCGGGTACTCCCAGCAGCAGCGGTGCTACTCCACCTTACCACACACCACGGGTGGCGTCACAAACTATTCCATACAATACTCCCCTGTAAATACCAGCTTTCTATTTGAGTGACCGCGAGACCCCCGGGACTGGACGCCCCTCGAACCACCGCGGATCTGGATCCGAGCAGCCCAGCTGCTGACATTGGGGTGGTAAACCTCGAAAAACCTGGCATCATGAACAGGATACGAGCAGGACCCACTTTCCTGGGTGACGTGCGCCTTGAAGACCGAAAACTGCGAGTCAAAATCCCGTTCCCGCCAATTCTGCCATCTTTCGCCATCTTTTCGCGCCAAAAATGCCATCTTCCCCGCAAAAGCGTGCAAAGCCTAAGCCCCGCCCTTCATCCTGAGTGTGAGGCTGGAACCGGAAGTTCCCAGAGGGCCACAGCATTGAGATGAGTGCTGAGTGAAAACCGAGGGGGCGTGCCAGAATGTAACTACAGCGGAAGAGAAGCAGGGACTCCAGGACTCTGCCATAACGTTCCTGGACAGCGCAGAGGTAGATGGCGGAGCAGAGCTGGTCACCGAAATGTGCTGTTCCCGTCACCGCGACCTGGATCGAGGAGGAGACAGAGTAGCTGTGCAGGAGGATGCAAACGCAGTTCCTGTTCATCTTGGATCACTGGAGGGAAGAGATGAGGAGCCTGGCGATGGCAGTGCGAGCCCGTGAGATTGAGATCCCACGTGGAGAGAGGGTAACCGGTTACCCAGTCCCTACTGATTGCCCTAATCCGGCCAATGCGGCTGAGGGATCCGGACCGCCCCCGCTCCCAGTGAGCACTCCACCGCCACCAACTCTGTCCTCGGCGGACGCTGAGCTGCCCACTTCCACCCCGGCAGCGGAACCTTCAGTGCCTTTAAGTGAAACCCCAGCTGTGGAAACACCGGTTCTGTCCCTCGACCCGGTCACGTCAGCGGTTACCCCAACACCAGCCAGACCAGACCCGGCTGCATCACCGGGCCTGTCCTCAGAGGCGGAGCACCCGGGCCCTGCAGTCGGTTCTTTTGTTTACCGAGGCGGAAGTGGAGCCTAAAGATCCACCGGTTCCACTGCCGCGCGGCATCCCAACGGCTGTTGGGGCCGCAAGAGTACAACTGAAGCCAGAGCCAGCTAGGGAGCCGAGGCCAGACGCCTACGCCCCCTACTGGGAATGACAACACCCAAGATTGAAGCCAAAGATGACGACTCCAGATCAAAGGAAGCGGAAAGCAGTTGCCCGTGCACAGAGGGAGAAAGAATACCTGAGGAAGGCCACCTTCCGCGTCAGGGGGCCATGGCGCAGGGGCCTAGTCAGGCGGCTCAACCCCGAAAAAGGGTGGGGTTTCCTCTGGGAAGCGAATATCTCTGAGGAGGTGTTTGCTGCACGACGCAATATTGAGCAGCATCTCCCGAAAGACCACCCAGGTCGAAATCTGGAGCCGGGAGAGGTAGTTGGCTACACGCGGCATTGGAGTGAGCGGGGCTGGTACATCCTCGATGTGAAGCGGCTTGCTATGGTGAATGAGCAGGTTGTGCCCGCCGCCGCTGTCGACTACCAGCCTCCCAGTGAGTGGAACCACTAATGTTTTAAATGGAAACCGTTAGTTATCTGTGCTTTTGTTTATTGGTTTTCTAAGTTTATTATTTTTCACATAGAAAATGTTAGAAAATGAGTGCCTAATTAATAAGGTTTAAATGAACGAAGAAGTTACCTGATTTACAAAAAGATTCTTTACAGTGTGTACACCCGGTACATGGACTTTGTTGATTTTATATATAAATATAGTAAAAATGGACCACGGTCCTGTGACTGCTGTGACCAACACAAACTTGTGTTGTGTAAATAGTTGCACCTCCTGTGCCCACCAGAATCGTCTATTGCAACGCCCGGGACCTTAACCTGGTCACGAACCCACCATAGGTTTGCAGGGGGTCAGGTTGTTTGGGTGGCGAGTTAATGGGATCCGGGACATTGGGACTGGACTGTCGGGGGAAGAGGCTGCAACGGAGCAGGTTGAGGCTCCGCTACTACTGAAACCGGTAGCATCCCACCATTGAAAATATGCACTTAAAAGTGTTAAGAATTGTTTAAGTGACAAGCATCCCTATAGTGGGATGAACCTGTGTAAATGAAAACGTTCTGTTTCTATTTTTCCACAGTTTAAAAAAAAATAAAAATAAATAAACCTCTGATGTCCTGTAGCTCGGGTACGAGCTACGTTTAACCAAGGGGGAATGTGACACCCTGGCCTATCAGGTCATCACAAGGTATTGTGTAATCTGCCCTTCTGTGCAATATCCACGTCCTCCTTGGTTACAGGTCCCTAACCAAATAGTGTTGCCAAAGACTAGCTAATCAACATCCTAGGAACACTCTGCACCACACCTACCAGACACACCAGTGGACGGCATGAGTGGAATAGGGTTGCCCACTTGGGGGGTTGGTTAAGGGGTGGTCAGGAGTGTCAGGAGCAGTTCAGTTCAGTTGAAGTTGGAGGTGAAAGTGAAAGGAGGTCAGGAGCTGGGCTCTGTGAAGTACTGGGTACTGTTACGGTTGCTGTGGCTCTGGAGACTATCTTCGGATTATTTGCTACTGCACATGTGCAAGCGCTGGAGACTAAGTCCTATCTTGGAGCCATTGCACATGTGCGGGTGACATCATCGCTGACATGAGGTCACATGTCTCTGACACCTTCTAAGCTGATTGGCCGCTGGTCATGTGCTTATGACACGTGGTCACATGTCTCTGACACCTTCTATGCCGATTGGTCGCTGGTCATGTGCTTTTGACGCTTTGCTCGGTGATAGGCCAGCGTGACGTCATTCCTGTCGTTCTGGCAGCGGATTGGCTCTGGTGTCCTCCATCTTGGATGAGGCACAAAGTCTATATAAGACCCTGACGCACGCCGCCCGGCGCTAAGTCCTCTTGGTTCATGCATGAGGGTAGACGCCCTGTGCATGTCCCTCTAGGCATCTCTCTGTCTATGTTAGGTGAGCGCTACTGGCAGGGTAGCGTTCTTCTACCTTACAGCTTCGGCTGGAGTCCGTATCCTTACCTCTTAGTGGAGCGGACATAGGCAGGTGCCTGAGGCACATGGTCCGGCTGGGCCTTGTGATTCAACTCGTAGGTGGACGTTGCCGGTAGGGTAACGTTCCTTATACTGCGTCTGGCAGTTGTTCGTATCCTCGCACACTAGGGGAGCGAACAGAGGTAGGAGCTTTGTGCGGCTTATGCTGCTGTCCGTCTCTTTTGCACCACTAGAAGAGCGGACCTAGGCAGGTGCCATATCTAGTGGTTCGTGTCCTCGCACACTAGTGGAGCGAACGCAGGTAGGAGCTTTGTGCGGCTTACGCTGCTGTCCGTCTCCTGGCACCACTAGAGGAACGGACCTAGGTAGGTGCCATTTCACACTCACTGCTTTTGTCTCTGTGATCATTAACAGAGATCATTCCACACACCCTCCAAGTAAGGGAGGAATTGCCTTATTTACTAATTGTATTCCTCTGTGAGTTTAACAGAGGTATTGCACTCTGCCATAGTCTGCAGCAGAGTCTTTGCACGGTGGACCTTGACTGTCTGATATTCCTTTAGGTTTTATTATCAGACAGCCCCCCGTAACATTAGGACTGAGCCAAGGGTCTGGCAGTTATGGCAGAATATCAGCAGTTACACCGTTACATACAAGTACTTGAGTCGCGGCTCAAGAGTATAGAGGATAAACCTCAGACCATGATAACATCTGCACATGATCCTCGACTTGCTCTGCCAAACAGATATTCTGGCGATGCCAGATCATGTTGTGGTTTCATTAGTCAGTGTCAGATACACCTAGAGGTCAACTCTTCTCGCTTCTCTACGGAGAGGTCCAGAGTAGGCTTTATCATCTCCTTACTTCAGGACAAAGCCTTAGAATGGGCGACTCCCCTATGGGAGCGCTCTGATGTGGTTATTCTGAGACATCAAGACTTTCTTGATGCTCTTAAGGCGGTATTCATGGGTCCGCAGGTTACCCATGATGCGGCCCTGAGACTATTAGATCTATCTCAGGGTTCGTTATCCACTAGTTTTTATGCCATTGCTTTTAGAACTCTGGTGGCAGAACTAGATTGGCCAGAGAAGGTGTTGATTCCTATCTTCTGGAGAGGGTTGGCAGGCTATGTCAAGGATGCTCTTGATACTCGTGAGGTCCCTGCTTCTCTGGAAGACTTGATCACAGTAGCAACGAGGATCGATGTACGCCATAGGGAACGTAGACTCGAGGTCTCTCCCTCACGCCCTAAGCATCAGGCTATTCCAGTTGTTGAGGCTCCACTACCATCTTCCTCAGCATCTGAAACATCTCCCACTCCTATGGAGTTAGGTCATACGTCCTCCAGACTACGCAAGTCTGGTCCTCCTATATGTTTCGTATGTCGTCAGGCTGGGCACTATGCCAACAAGTGTCCTAGCCGTCAGGGAAACTCCCAGGCCTAGTAACCATTAGAGGGGGGTTACTAGAGACGTCTTCTGCACCCTCTAAGTGTAGTATCCCAGGTCAGCTCTCATTCTCTGAGAATACATGGCCTTTTATGGCTTTTGTGGATTCCGGAGCTGACGGGACTTTTGTGTCCTCAGGATTTGTAAAGAGACACAATATTCCCTCTATCATGTTAGAGGCGCCTATTCCTGTCCGTGTTTTTAATGGAACTATGTTGTCAGACTCCATTACATTGAGGACAGTTCCCTTGCGCCTTTCCCTGTCTCAGGGTCACATAGAGGAGATTTCTTTTCTTGTTTTGCCTGAGGGTATAGACGACGTCCTTCTGGGTCTCCTATGGCTGCGGACTCATGCTCCTCTAATTGACTGGGCGTCCGACAGCATTATCAGTTGGGGTTCGAAATGTCAGTCCCGATGTCTTCCCTTACCACCTAAGGTCGTTGCAGTTGCATCAACTGATCTCTCTCCCATACCTACACCCTATTTGGATTTCGCTGACGTGTTCTCCAAACAGGGTGCTGAGGTTCTTCCACCTCATAGGCCGTATGACTGTGCCATAGACCTTATCCCAGGTTCAGTTCCACCTAAGGGCAGGGTTTACCCACTGTCAATACCCGAGTCAGAGGCCATGTCGACCTATATAAGAGAGAGTTTAGAGAAGGGGTTTATTTGGAAGTCTGTCTCTCCCGTGGGAGCCGGGTTTTTCTTTGTTCGGAAGAAAGAGGGTGATTTGCGTCTCTGCATAGATTACAGGGGTCTCAACGCAATCACAATAAAGAACAAATACCCGTTACCTTTAATTTCGGAGCTCTTTGACAGACTGAGGGGAGCTCAGGTTTTTACGAAGTTGGATCTGCGGGGTGCGTATAACTTGGTACGAATTCAAGAGGGTGACGAATGGAAGACCGCTTTTAACACCCGAGACGGTCACTATGAATACCTCGTCATGCCTTTTGGTTTATGTAATGCACCCGCAGTATTTCAGGACTTCGTAAACGATGTGTTCAGGGATTTACTGTTATCCTCCGTCGTGGTGTATCTGGACGACATCCTGATTTTTTTTCCTGATCTGGAGACTCATCGTCAGGATGTCGTTCTTGTCCTTTCCCGTTTAAGGGAGCACTCATTGTTTGCTAACCTCGAAAAATGTGTATTCGAGCAGTCATCCTTGCCTTTTTTGGGCTACATTATCTCACAAGAGGGTCTGGCTATGGATCCTGCGAAGCTCTCTGCTGTCCTGGAATGGCCCGAACCTCATTCCTTGAAGGCGGAGCAACGCTTCTTAGGATTCATAAATTATTACAGGCAGTTCATACCCCATTTCTCTACTTTGGTGGCTCCTTTGGTGGCCTTGACTAAGAAAGGTGCTAATCCAAAAGTCTGGTCTACTGAAACATCCCAGGCTTTTGAGGCAGTAAAAAGACACTTTTCAACTGCTCCCGTTCTTCAAAGACCCGATGAGAATAAGCCCTTCCTCTTGGAGGTTGATGCCTCTTCAGTGGGTGCTGGTGCGGTCTTGTATCAAAAGAACGGTGCAGGTAGAAAAAGGCCGTGTTTCTTCTTTGCTAAAACCTTTTCACCGGCAGAGAGAAACTCTACCATTGGGGATAGGGAACTGCTTGCCCTGAGACTAGCCTTGGAGGAGTGGCGTCACTTGCTAGAAGGAGCAAAACATCCTTTCCAGGTCTATACAGACCATAAGAATCTGACGTACTTACAAATCGCTCAGCGTCTGAATCCTCGCCAAGCCCGCTGGTCCTTGTTTTTCTCCCGCTTTCACTTCTCCATCAACTATCTGTCTGGGAGTAAGAATAACAAGGCAGACGCCCTGTCTCGCTCTATGGTTTCTACCCAGGAAGAGATTGACGAACCTCGTCTTATTCTTCCCTCCAGGGTTTTTCATACGCTCTCCCCTGTGACGTTAGACCAAATCCCACCGGGCAAGACCTTTGTTCCGCCAGATCGACAGAATGAAATACTGTCGTGGGCCCACACCTCAAAGGTGGGTGGGCATTTTGGTATTAGACGGACACGAGAGTTACTCGAGAGGTGGTATTGGTGGCCACACTTAGCCAGCCACGTCAAGAGATACAGTCATATGAAAAAGTTTGGGCACCCCTATTAATGTTAACCTTTTTCCTTTATAACAATTTGGGTTTTTGCAACAGCTATTTCAGTTTCATATATCTAATAACTGATGGACTGAGTAATATTTCTGGATTGAAATGAGGTTTATTGTACTAACAGAAAATGTGCAATCTGCATTTAAACAAAATTTGACCGGTGCAAAAGTATGGGCACCTCAACATAAAAGTGACATTAATATTTTGTAGATCCTCCTTTTGCAAAAATAACAGCCTCTAGTCACTTCCTGTAGCTTTTAATGAGTTCCTGGATCCTGGATGAAGGTATATTTGACCATTCCTGTTTACAAAACAATTCCAGTTCAGTTAAGTTTGATGGTCGCCGAGCATGGACAGCACGCTTCAAATCATCCTACAGATGTTCAATGATATTCAGGTCTGGGGACTGGGATGGTCATTCCAGAACATTGCAATTGTTCCTCTGCATGAATGCCTGAGTAGATTTGGAGCAGTGTTTTGGATCATTGCCTTGCTGAAATATCCATCCCCTGTGTAACTTCAACTTTGTCTCTGATTCTTGCACATTATTGTCAAGAATCTGCTGATACTGAGTTGATTCCATGCGACCCTCAACTTTAACAAGATTCCCGTTGCCGGCATTGGCCACACAGCCCCAAAGCATGATGGAACCTCCACCAAATTTTACTGTGGGTAGCAACTGCTTTTCTTGGAATGCTGTGTTTTTTTGCCTCCATGCATAACGTTTTTTTGTATGACCAAACAACTCAATCTTTGTTTCATCAGTAAACAGGACCTTCTTCCAAAATGCAACTGGCTTGTCCAAATGTGCTTTTGCATACCTCAGGTGACTCTGTTTGTGGCGTGCTTGCAGAAACGGCTTCTTTTGCATCACTCTCCCATACAGCTTCTCCTTGTGCAACATGCTCTGTATTGTTGACCGATGCACATTGACACCATCTGCAGCAAGATGAAGCTGCAGGTCTTTGGATGTGGTCTGTGGATTGTCCTTGACTGTTCTCACCATTCTTCTCTCTGCCTTTCTGATATTTTTCTTGGCCTGCCACTTCTGGGCTTAACAAGAACGGTACCTGTGTTCTTCTATTTCCTTACTATGTTTCTCACAGTGGAAACTGACAGTTTAAATCTCTGAGACAATTTTTTGTATCCTTCACCCTGAACAACTATGTTGAATAATCCTTGCTTTCAGATCATTTGAGAGTTGTTTTGAGGAGCCCATGATGCCACTCTTCATAGGAGATTCAAATAGGAGAACAACTTGCAAGTGGCCACCTTAAATACCTTTTCTCATGATTGGATATACCTGCCTATGAAGTTCAAAGCTCAATGAGGTTACAAAACCAATTTAGTGCTTTAGTAAGCCAGTAAAAAGTAGTTAGGAGTGTTCAAATCAAGAAATTGATAAGGGTGCCCATACTTTTACACCTGTCAAATTTTGTTTAAATGTGGATTGCACATTTTCTGTTAGTACAATAAACCTCATTTCAATCCAGAAATATTACTCAGTCCATCAGTTATTAGATATAAGAAACTGAAATAGCTGTTGCAAAAATCCAAATTATTATAAAGAAAAAAGGTTAACATTAATAGGGGTGCCCAAACTTTTTCATATGACTGTATGTCGGTTCCTGCTACTCGTGTGCTCGCAACCGCCCGTTACGGCAGAGACCGGCTGGGCTCTTGCATCCTTTACCAGTGCCAGATAGACCATGGGAGGTGGTAGGCATGGACTTTGTGGGTGATCTTCCGTGTTCACAGGGACATAGATTTGTGTGGGTCATTATGGACCATTTCTCCCGGATGGTTCATCTCGTACCGTTATCGAGAATCCCATCTTCCAGGGTACTAGCCAAACTATTCCTAAAGCATGTCTTTAGGCTTCACGGGATGCCAGATCGTATCATTTGTGATAGAGGCCCGCAATTTGCTTCCCGTTTCTGGCGAGATCTTTGTAGCCTTCTGCAAATTGAGTTGAATCTCTCTTCGGCATACCATCCGGAGACCAATGGTTTGGTTGAGTGTACCAATCAATCCATGATTATATACCTTCGACACTTTGTTGCTGAGAACCACGATAGCTGGTCCTCCCTCCTACCCTGGGCAGAATTTGCCCTTAACAATTCGCTGGCTGAGGCCACTGGGCAGACACCGTTCGTACTCAATAATGGGCAACACCCTAGGGTACCGGTACCGTTTCCCGCTGCTGCACCTCCTCCTCTTGTGGCCAACTGGGCAACTAATGCCAGAGAGGTTTGGGATCGGACTCAAGAGTCGATCCAAGCAGCTAAGGACCGTATGAAGACGGTGTCCGATCGGTTTCGTCGTCCGGCTCCTGTCTTTTCTCCAGGGGACTTTGTGTGGCTCTCTACAAAACACGTTAAACTTAGAGTGAGCTCTGTCAAATTTGCTCCTCACTTCCTGGGTCCTTATGAGGTTCTTCGACAGGTAAATCCTGTAGTCTACCAATTGAAGTTACCTGTCCATCTTAGGATCCATGACAAATTCCATGTTTCACTGCTAAAGCCGGCTATTTTACCTCACGCTCGTGAAGTGCACTCTCCTGCCTCTGATTCCTCTCGTTCTAGCTATGAGGTACGAGCCATAGTTGGTTCTAAGATGGTTAGAGGGCACAGGTTCTTCTTGATAGATTGGGAGGGCTATGGCCCGGAACATCGCTCTTGGGAGCCTGAGGAGGCTGTCCATGCTCCCGACTTAGTTGCCGATTACCTGCGTCGCCGGGAGGGGGGCCCTTGAGGGGGAGGTACTGTTATGGTTGCTGTGGCTCTGGAGACTATCTTCGGATTTCTTGGTACTGCACATGTGCAAGCGCTGGAGACTAAGTCCTATCTTGGAGCCATTGCACATGTGCGGGTGACATCATCGCTGACACGAGGTCACATGTCTCTGACACCTTCTACGCTGATTGGCCGCTGGTCATGTGCTTGTGACACGTGGTCACATGTCTCTGACACCTTCTATGCCGATTGGTCGCTGGTCATGTGCTTGTGACGCTTTGCTCGGTGATAGGCCAGCGTGACGTCATTCCTGTCATTCTGGCAGCGGATTGGCTCTGGTGTCCTCCATCTTGGATGAGGCACAAAGTCTATATAAGACCCTGACGCACGCCGCCCGGCGCTCAGTCCTCTTGGTTCATGCATGAGGGTAGACGCCCTGTGCACGTCCCTCTAGGCATCTCTCTGTCTATGTTAGGTGAGCGCTACTGGCAGGGTAGCGTTCTTCTACCTTACAGCTTCGGCTGGAGTCCGTATCCTTACCTCTTAGTGGAGCGGACATAGGCAGGTGCCTGAGGCACATGGTCCGGCTGGGCCTTGTGATTCAACTCGTAGGTGGACGTTGCCGCTAGGGTAACGTTCCTTATACTGCGTCTGGCAGTTGTTCGTATCCTCGCACACTAGGGGAGCGAACAGAGGTAGGAGCTTTGTGCGGCTTATGCTGCTGTCCGTCTCTTTTGCACCACTAGAAGAGCGGACCTAGGCAGGTGCCATATCTAGTGGTTCGTGTCCTCGCACACTAGTGGAGCGAACGCAGGTAGGAGCTTTGTGCGGCTTACGCTGCTGTCCGTCTCCTGGCACCACTAGAGGAACGGACCTAGGTAGGTGCCATTTCACACTCACTGCTTTTGTCTCTGTGATCATTAACAGAGATCATTCCACACACCCTCCAAGTAAGGGAGGAATTGCCTTATTTACTAATTATATTCCTCTGTGAGTTTAACAGAGGTATTGCACTCTGCCATAGTCTGCAGCAGAGTCTTTGCACGTTGGACCCTGACTGTCTGATATTCCTTTAGGTTTTATTATCAGACAGCCCCCCGTAACACAGATGTTGGTCTGTCCCTGGTAGAAGCCGGCCCCCAGGTCTCAGGGGATCGTGACAAGGGGCACGGCATTGTCGTGGAGGACAGCCGGCGTCCTTGTACCATCACCGGGCTGGGACCAGGGCACAACAGGTTACGTGGACCCTAGGTCAGGGAGTAGCTTCAGACAACCTGACAATTTACCCGATGAGAACGGAGCCTTCAAGATCCGCTCTCCACCCGCTCCAAAATTGAGGTACTAGCGCAACGAGAGGGATAGGACTTTCCACAATTACAGTCCAAGAAATCACAAGCGTGAACCCTGAGAGCAAGCTCCCTCAGTTAGCCATACTGGGGAGCAGGACCCAACTAATTTCAGGCTACAGGGACCAACCAGAGAGAGACAAGGTGCCAAGGGAAAGGTCACAGATCAACAGGCAAGACCAACGGCAACGGGACCCAGGCGTGCTCCCCCTCAGCGGCAGGGGTGTCCAGAACTTTGGTTTACTGGAGTTGTCGGTGTCAGCGTTATTGGACTGAGTGAGTACGCAAGTGACCCTTACCTCCCCAATGGCACATCCCTGTCTCTATCACCAAGTCCCAGGGCATTCCCCCCTACCCGTGGAGGGGTTAAATACCTGGCTGCCCACTCCATCGCCACCGGGTACTCACAGCCGCAGCGGTGGTACTCCACCTTACCACACACCACGGGTGGCATCACAACCTATTCCATACCATACTCCCCTGTAAATACCCCCTCTTTTCTATTCGAGTGACCGCGAGACCCCCGGGTCCGGACGCACCTCGAGCCACCGCGATCCGGATCCGAGCAGCTTGGCTGCGCACATTGGGGTGGTACACGTGTGTATGACGTAAACGCGTCATGCACCATGGCTTCAGAATAAGGAAGACCAAGATGACCGAAAGGGGAGGCGCCGCTCCCGGTGAACGGCGCCACCAATCCAACCGTTGTGCAGCGGAGCGATCTTCTAGGTGAGTATTACAAAAAGGTTTTCATGTTATACCCAGCGGCCTGGGCTCTTATATACAGCATGTTAGAATGCTGTATATAAGAGCTCAGTGGTAGTGTTGAGCGGACCCGGATCTGCAAAATTCGGATCCGCACGGTTCGAGGTTCCGATCCGAGTCCGACCACTACCCAGGATTCGGGGTGCACCATCCGGATCTGGTTTTTTTTCTCTCTCTCTCTCTCGTTCCCTTTAAGCCTTAAGCGGGCTTTGCACGTTGCGATATCGGTAACAATGTGTTACCGACGCTGCAGCGATAGTCCCCGCCCACGTCGCAGATGCGATATCTTGTGATTGCTGCCGTAGCGAACATTATTGCTACGCCAGATTCACATGCACTCACCTGCTCTGCGACGTCGCTCTGGCCGGCGAACCGCTTCCTTACTAAGTGGGCGGGTTGTGCGGCGTCATAGCGACGTCACATGACAGGCAGCCAATAGAAGCGGAGGGGCAGAGATGAGCGGGACGTAAACATCCCGCCCACCTCCTTCCTTCCGCATAGCCGGCCGGGACGCAGGTAGGTGATGTTCCTCGCTCCAGCGGCTTCACACACAGCGATGTGTGCTGCCTGCTGGAACGAGGAACAACATCGTATCGTCGCAGCAGCGGCATAATGGAAATGTCGGACCCTACACCGATCATACGATAATGACGCTTTTGCGCTCGTTAATCGTATGTAAAAGGCTTTACATACTACGATGTCGACAGTGACGCCGGATGTGCGTCACTTTCGATTTGACCCCACCGACATCGCACCTGCGATATCATAGTGTGCACAGTACCCCTTACTCCGAAAAAGTGGAACATTTCTGCTCTGGTTTATTTTCGGGGTAGAGCTTATTTTCAAGCAGACACAGTAGTTAACTCCCTGACTAGAGGAGAGAAACTCTTTTGACAAGGCGCATGCCACTGATGAAATGCACCAAATTTATTAAGGGAATGTTTCTTTTAATGATTGCATCTTATTCCTGTATGTACCATTAAGACTGTCACAGTCTCATCATGCAGGGCTAAATGAACTTCCCGTATGCTCAGTAAAGATAGGAAGGCGCTATGTGTGGCGCCCCTGAGGCTACCTTTGCCACAGAGGTACTGCACCTCAGCCAGAGGTGTGGTGCCCCATCCTGGGTAAGAAAGAGGCCATCTACCGGTTCACGCACCAAAAACCTGCAGACACCCAATTGTTAGCTCACACATTAGATCAGGGCCGAGGCAGGTCCCATTAATGCTTAGCGACCAGAAAACTGGCTATGGAATTCCCTTTGAGGGTCTGTTAGGGTGAACTCTTAACCAGAGATCACTAGTTGCCTACTGCCTGGCCAAATTGGTATAGGCCAAGTGCATGCATAAAAGAATTCACACCAGACACAGTCGGATATGAAGTCTCTTCTTGGTCACTAGAAATGGCACCGAACAGACCAGTACAGAACATGCATCCTCTTTATATATGCTAGGGGCGTACACAAGTTTGGATATGCCCATTTAGTGGGACAGTTCATGGGCTAGCCATGGGGAGATCTGTGTTGCTGTTGATGGGCGGGTCAATGACATCATCGGATGGATCCATGGTGATGGGAGGGATGTCATCTGGAGGATCCATGCTGATGGTTTGGTCTGTGATGTCATCGGGGGCCATCTTGGCTTTCTCTGAAGAGTGACTGGCTTATGTATAGAGAATTGATTTAATTGAACACACTTCTCACAGTGCTCTATGTCCAGAGGTTAATTAAGTATTTAATCTTATGGCTCTCCTCAACAGGTCCACGACTCCTGGCTCAGGGCACTGTGTGTGGAGGCGCAGGACCAGTGGGAGAGAGACAGCGCAGATGAGACGACCAGGAAAGGCAAACAAAGGAGAACCGGTACTGTCCTCAGACTTAATCGGGATCGACGAATGCCCATCACTGGGGATCCCAACATACCATGGTGGACTAATCTGGCTGTTAACTTGGAACCGGTACAGTGAGTAAAAGACTGTTATTGCAAAGACACAGTGTCGTGTCCATTCCTCCTGCGTCACAACCTGTCCTCATAGACTTTTCATATTTCCAATGGTCACCCCGGGGTCCTGCTCCACCTGTGGGGAGCAAGATTACTTCAGCTGCGCCATCATCACCTGCCCCGGGGAACACACAGCGCAGCGGCGGCCCACATAGCCGCAAAACCACAGGTGACATCATGACCTTTAAAATCTCTAAAAATACAACTCCCATCATCATCCCCTTTATTATTTAAAAGACACCACCAGGGTCACGGAGCCGGACCCTGTCACCGCTGACATTCTCGGACTAGTCCGGTCTGGTTCCAAGTACCCTCGGCCCTGGTCTTGGCCGTGTCATATGCATGCTGGGACTCTCAAACAGAAAATCATAGGAAATAAAAAAAAATAAAAACTAAGTGGAAAGTTCCTATTATCTAGGAAGAAAATAGGAAATTTTTAATAATATTAAATTACAAAAATGCTTAGTTTTAGACTAAAGGGGGCTTTACACGCAACGATATCGCTAACGATATGTCGTCGGGGTCACGAAATTCGTGCCGCACATCCGGCGTCGTTAGCAACGTTGTTGCACGTGACACCTATGAGCGAGTGTTAACGATCAAAAATACTCACCAAATCGTTGATCATTGACACGTCGTTCATTTCCAAAAAATCATTGCTGGTGCTAGACGCAGGTTCTTCGTTGTTCCTGAGGCAGCACACATCGCTATGTGTGACACCCCGGGAACGATGAACAGCAGCATTCCTGCATCCTCCGGGAACGAGGTGGGCTTGTCGTTAATGCGGCTGGTCTCCGCCCCTCCGCTTCTATTGATGGGCCGCTGTGTGACGTCGCTGTGACGGCGCACAAACCTCCCCCTTAAAAAGAGTGTTGTTCATCGCCCACAGCGACGTCGCTAGGAAGGTAAGTACGTGTTACGAGTCCTAGCGATATTGTGCGCCACGGGCAGCGATTTGCCCGTGACGCACAAACGACGGGGGCGGGTGCTTTTGTGCCGCCCCCGTACCAGCAGCCGGCGCTGCTCGGGTCCGGGCCTTCTGGGGTGGTGGCTCGAGGGTCTCCGGACCCGGGGGTCTCACGGACATGCCGAATAAATGGGGGGGACGTAGATGTACGGGCTAGGCTGTATTAAGTTCGTGATGCCACCCACGGTGTGTGGTGAGCTGGGACACCACCGCTGCTGTTATGGTGCACCCGGGGAAGATGTAGTGCAGCTGGATGTTAACCCCTCCGTGGGTAGGGATGGTTGCCCCGGGACCCAGTGTCTGGTGCAGGGTACAGCGACGGCAAGGGGGCTTGATTACTCACAGTCAATGAATCACACGAGTATTTGGTAAACCAAGGTGCTGGTGGCCGGGGCCGCGGCCGGTTGCATTCGGGTCCCCCACCCAGGCTGGTGGTCTCTATCCTTTTCCTCTGCACTGACTTTGTGTATGGTGGACTGCCTGGTCTGGAACTCAGGAGTCCGCTCCCGGCTGGATGTGGCCTGAGGAGCCGTGCCCGCAGACGCTGGCCCGTGGGATCTATGGGCCCTTGCAGTAACCTCTTATCCCTATCGGTGGGCTGGTGTCTTCTATGAGGGACTTTGGGTGGGACAGGACCTATAATCCTGGCCTCAATCGGTGAATTAACCAGTCCGCTTGTTTCTGGTCCTGGCTTCGGGGTCCGAGTACCCCCCTTTGTGCTCCGGTTTCCGGGTCGGTCTCCCGTGTCGGTACCGGCGGGCTACAACCCTGTCCCGGTCCACCTCAGTTCTGCCGAACCATCTTCCCGTCTCCTGCTGACGGAGACCACCGTCTGCCACCTAGCCAGAGGCACCAGGGCTCCTACCCTGGTACCGTTCAACTTGAACCTCCTCTGCTGGAGCTACACTTAGCTCCAGCCCACATTCCTCTCAGCTTGAACTCTAGATTAGACTCCTTGTTTTCCCACCCTGGGCTGTCTAGACCCCTGGGTGGGCGTGTCCAACCGCCTGGTCCCGCCCACTGGTGTGTCTATCTTTCCCTAAGGGGGGGTGACTAGGGTTTCAGGTCGGCTGTGTGTTTCCTGAGTGAGGGAAGGGTGTTGTGCAGGGGCCTATCTGTGACTACCTGGTTTTGCCAGGGTGTCACTGTGACGGGGGTGTACAAGAGAGCAAAGGATGGACGAGGCCGAGGAACGATCCAACAGGTTTATTCACAAGAACACTGGAACAGCACATGATAAGTTCACGTAAAACAGATTCGGGGGCCCTTCCCGACAATCCTCGGACCGGATAACAAAGCAATCGTCCTTACAGTAGTCCAAAGAGTTCCACACAATCCCACGGGCCGCCACACAGGCCTAGCTCCGTCCGTGTCCACAGCCACCCAGGCTGGAGCTCCTTCCTCTCTTTAGTTTCAGCTCACTCTGAAGTTACAAAAAGGGAAATGCATTGTCTGTGCTCCTTGACCAGCCCACCATGTTTGTTCAGGGGGTAGGGGTCACACATCCTATCATCAATGGCTTGGTCCATCACAGGGCTCCAATATGTCTGCCAGCCACAGTAGATGAAGGGATCCCCTGCTGTGCAGCACAATGACTATTCCTTCACTGGCCAATGCAATTACAGAATAGATACACAACTCTGGATAGAAGAGGACAGGCTATTTACATAATCACATTAGATGCCAAGACTACAATTGTATGAGAGAGACACATTGAGACCAGTAGCTCCCCCAAGAAAATACATGAATTACAACTAATACAACCAGGGAAATATACATATCATGACATAGTATCACAGCATATACAGTGAGAGGGTAAATTACATCTTCACAATCCCTCCCCCTCCCAACTTGTGTACGTACTAGGGACCTCTACAGGTCACTGGTTAAGTACACACAGGCAGAGCGTTACTTACATGTGGCTTCATGCAGCCACGAATTGGCATCGTAGCTCTCCCACATCATTGCCCAGGAGAACAGCTGCAGGCAGACCACCCATCACCCCAACCACACATCGCCTGACCCCAAAACCAAAGTTCAGATCCACAGTGGCTGTGGGAATAGTCCTCCATTGTCCACCAGCCAGTTCAATAACAATCCCAGGTCCTCTATGGATTGCCTCAGGCCGAACCACTCGGGGATCAGCCAGTGTGAGGAAAGCACCCGAGTCACAAAATCCAACAAGTCTCTGTCCATCCAGCACAACCTCCTGCAAGTGCTTACCTCAATGAGCAGAAGTCGTCATAACTGCGGGTCGCACCCCGTAAACTCCTGGTGGTGCAACATGGGGGGCTGAGTCACTAGGCCAGTCCTCACATAACGGTGCCACATCTTCCTCCATGGCACTGGGCTGTAAATAATTAACAATCCGATTGGGTGCAGGATCAGTCCTCATTTGAACAGCTGGGCAGGAGACTTGCCGATGCCCTGGCTGTCCACATTGATAGCATCTGAGCTGGGTCTCCCTCCATCCAAGGCGTCCTCTTGGGTAAGGGGTAGGGGAACTTGGAGGCCGGCTCCCACCTGAAGGTGCTGTAGGGGTTTGAGGATGATTCCTCCATGGCCTGGCTGGGCATGAGGCCTGCAAATGCCCGGGATGCCTACAAACATAACACCTGCGCTCTGTTACTTCCTCTCCCCGGCGTATTCCAGAAAGTGCAGTAGAAGCAACTGGAGGCACATTAACACGGGTATCAACATGTGGTGGCTTAGAGGAACGGGGAACAATGGGGACAGAATAACTGGGGGCATCCGGTGTTGTGGAGCTGTTAGGCGTCTCTCCATCCTCCAACAGAACCCTCCACTGAGGCTTGATGGTGAGAGCCTCATCAGCGAGAGCAGCAGCTTCCTCCACTGTCGCTGGTTTTCTCTCACGCACCCATTCCCGGATCTCAGCGGGGCACTGGGCAAAGAATTGTTCTTTTAGGATGACCTGCAGGAAGGTCTCCCAAGATAAGGCCTCCTCTGCCTCCAGCCAGCGATTACATATTTGTTTGAGTCTATGAGCATATATCTTAAAAGACACTTCCCCATCACAGGCTAAAGCACGGAACTGAGTCCTGTAAGTGTCTGGGGTCACAGCATAATGTTCTAGAATAGTCTGTTTAATATCCGCATACTCACAGTTCCACCGAGGGTCCATAGCTCTATAGGCTTCAGCAGCTCCCCCCTCTAGGAGCCCAACCAGATGCCGGACACGCTCCCTGTCCGGGACTTCCATTAATCGACACTGATGCTCAAAGTCCTGGAAGAAGCCCTCAATGTCGCCTGCAGCCTCATTAAACGGCTTAAAGTCTTTGCGGGACACCCTGGGAAGTTCCCTCATGATGGGTGCTGGGGTTACAGTCTGTCTGGAACCTCTCGCGGCTTCCACAGCGAGCTCCTTATCCAGCAGTGCCATCTCCTCCATCCTGCGCTCCTTCTCTTTAGCTCCACGCATGGCCTCCCTCTTATCTTCTATGGTGGCCTCATCTCCAAGCAGTGCCATCTCCTCCTTGTACCACACAACCCATTGACTTTTTTGGGTATTCACCTCCGGCTGCCGTCTTTCTTCCGTTTGCTGTGAGGATCCTTCCTCCACGTCATTTTGCGAACAGACTCCTTCTAGCGCCTCAATCAGCTGCTCCTTGGAGAGTCCTTTGAAACGAACTCCTACTTCACGGGCCTTTGATTGCAGGCTCCCCAAAGTCCAGGTCTTGTACTCTGCAGTGCTGGTTCCTGATGTTGAGCCATTGTCCTCCATTCCTTCTGCTCTGATCCCAGCGCTGCCAACCAGTTTGTGACGGGAGTGTACAACAGAGCAAAGGATGGACGAGGCCGAGGAACGATCCAACAGGTTTATTCACAAGAACACTGGAACAGCACACGATAAGTCCACGTAAAACAGATTCGGGGGCCCTTCCCGACAATCCTCGGACCGGATAACAAAGCAATCGTCCTTACAGTAGTCCAAAGAGTTCCACACAATCCCACGGGTCGCCACACAGGCCTAGCTCCGTCCGTGTCCACAGCCACCCAGGCTGGAGCTCCTTCCTCTCTTTAGTTTCAGCTCACTCTGAAGTGACAAAAAAGGAAATGCATTGTCTGTGCTCCTTGACCAGCCCACCATGTTTGTTCAGGGGGTAGGGGTCACACATCCTATCATCAATGGCTTGGTCCATCACAGGGCTCCAATATGTCTGCCAGCCACAGTAGATGAAGGGATCCCCTGCTGTGCAGCACAATGACTATTCCTTCACTGGCCAATGCAATTACAGAATAGATACACAACTCTGGATAGAAGAGGACAGGCTATTTACATAATCACATTAGATGCCAAGACTACAATTGTATGAGAGAGACACATTGAGACCAGTAGCTCCCCCAAGAAAATACATGAATTACAACTAATACAAAGAGGGAAATATACATATCATGACATAGTATCACAGCATATACAGTGAGAGGGTAAATTACATCTTCACAGTCACATTCCCCCTTGGTTTAATACAGACCATCCGCGGGCTGTCCGACCACCAACATTTATTGAACAGGAACTGGAAAAGACGAAAAGGGGTAAAACACAATACAAGTATACTAACATATTTACATTCAAGCATATGTGGTTTCTTCCCTTACGGGAGGCATTTTTCTTAAACGTTGCACATATAAAACCGGTACGGGACGGACCGGGTCCTTCTCACCTCACCCACCCAAAACAACCTAGCCCTGATGCCACCTCTAAAACACAGGTTGGCACCCCTTGCCCAAGTTCAGGGTAGGTCCAGGTGTTGCCCAAATGGGCCGGGTAAAAAGTTCCTTACCCGGCAGTCCTTTTAAGGGCCCCAGGTCCAGGGGACCCCTGACCCGGAGGTTAGTCACCGATTTCGGTGGTGACAGGGCCTCGTCCGACTCTACCGCAGGCCCATCCTCCAATCAGTCTCTCCAGAGACTGCGGCTGGGTGAAAAGGTTGGTCAGGGACTATTTACAAGACCCAATAGTTTATGGGTTGGCCCTCCAGTTCAAAGCCATGGTCCTTTTTAACTATAAACCGGGGACTGTAAAAACACAGACGGTCCCAACGGGGACTTTGCAGGGGAGGTAGCCGGGAACTACTACCACTGCTGCATGGGGCCGTATGGCTCACTTGGCCCCCGGGGGCCGGCATTCCGGGACCAGCTGCAATGCATCCCGGAGCTTTGAACTTCCATCGGGAACGGAGGTGGTATAGCAGGTGATGCCGCTGCTCCAGGGAGCGGTGCCGACCGGCACTCTCCCATCACATAGGAAACAGGCTCCATCTCCGGGCAGGTCAACGAGGACGAAACAGTCTGGGTACCTTACTCCTGTAGCGACACTGTGCGGGTAGCTCGGCTTTCACGGGCCCACACCACGGCCACCATTCTCCGGACCTCCGCTTTCCACTCCAGCACCTGTTGCAGTGACTGTGACTGCACCCGGACACAGAATCTCGCCAGCTCCCGCTCCAGCCAGGCAGCGGTCCCCATCGGTAAGCAATCTGAGTCACTTTCCTCTGCGGGGATCTCCGCTCCGCCTCAGGGTGCCGCCGCTCCAGCGGTCTGCGTGGCTCTAGCATCAGGTTTAGGGGCAGACATCTTCTCGCTTCTCCCCCTCAGTCTTTTGCTGGCACTCCTTCATGCGGCTTGTTAGTTTTGTTTTACGACCTTGGGGTTCACCTTCCGGCCGTGTTCCCAGGGGGTGGGGCTTCGGCTTTCACGCCCTTTTCTCGGGAAAGAAGACGCTGGGCTGCAGTTTTCGCGCCTAAAAATGGTGGCAAAAATGGCGACTTCTGAAAATCTCTCAACGGATCACCGCTGACTGTCCAATACAAGGCGCACTTCCCCAAGGTAAGTAGATGGGTAAGTATCCTGTTTGTGACGCCAAGTTTCGGGGTGTGCCGCCCCCGTGCCAGCAGCCAGCGCTGCTCGGGTCCGGGCCTTCTGGGGTGGTGGCTCGAGGGTCTCCGGACCCGGGGGTCTCGCGGACAAGCCGAATAAATGGGGGGACGTAGATGTATGGGCTAGGCTGTATTAAGTTCGTGACGCCACCCACGGTGTGTGGTGAGCTGGGACACCATCGCTGCTGTTATGGGGCACACCGGGGAAGATGTAGTGCAGCTGGATGTTAACCCCTCCGTGGGTAGGGATGGTTGCCCCGGGACCCAGTGTCTGGTGCAGAGTATAGCGACGGCAAGGGGGCTTGATTACTCACAGTCAATGAATCACACGAGTCTTTAGTAAACCAAGGTGCTGGTAGCCAGCGCCGCGGCTGGTTGCATTCGGGTCCCCCACCCAGGCTGGTGGTCTCTATCCTTTTCCTCTGCACTGACTTTGTGTATGGTGGATTGCATGGTCTGGAACTCAGGAGTCCGCTCCCGGCTGGATGTGGCCTAAGGAGCCGTGCCCGCAGATGCTGGCCCGTGGGATCTATGGGCCCTGGCGGTGACCTCTTATCCCTATCGGTGGACTGTTGTCTTCTATGAGGGACTTTGGGTGGGACAGGACCTATAATCCTGGCTTCAATTAGTTAATTAACCAGGCCGCTTGTTTCCGGTCCTGGCTTCAGGGTTCGAGTACCCCCCTTTGTGCTCCGGTTTCCGGGTCGGTTCCCCGTATCGGTACCGGCGGGCTACAACCCAGTCCCAGTCCACCTCGGTTCTGCCGAGCCGTCTTCCCGTCTCCTGCTGACGGAGACCACCGTCTGCCACCTAGCCAGAGGCACCAAGGCTGCTACCCTGGTACCGTTCAACTTGAACCTCCTCTGCTGGAGATTAGGATTATGATTAGACTCCTTGTTTTCCCACCCCGGGCTGTCTAGACCCCTGGGTGGGCGTGTCCAGCCGCCTGGTCCCGCCCACTGGTGTGTCTATCTTTCCCTAAGGGAGGGGTGACTAGGGTTTCAGGTCGGCTGTGTGTTTCCTGAGTGAGGGAATCTGTGACTTCCTGGTTTTGCCAGGGCGTCACATTTTCACGAGCAATATCGCTAGCAATGTCGCTGCATGTAAAGCAGCCTTTAGGGTAAATACCACTGAACTATTAGAAATTAGGGGCCCTTCATGACTATAAATAGCTTACAACCCCCCTCAAAAAGGTATCTTTTATTCATTTAAATATTGAAAACCGCTGTATACACACAGAGAACCATGCATATTATAGCACATTACCGTATTTATGTTTATAAGGACACAAAAAGAGGATATATGATGAAGGGACTCTGAACCCTATAAAATTCCTACCTAACCGTGGAGGATGGACCCCTATAATTCGACATGGCGCTCCAATTCATTGGTGGCTAATGGCTATCCCTCTGTAGCCCTACTCTGAACTATGCTGACCAGATGGCCAACCAAAATTAACTGATGTGTAAGAAATATAAAAGGAGAAGAAACAGTACAGACACTGTAGGTAGATTAATATTCATTAATTTATATGCATAGCTGATAAAAGGTAGCATAACCCACTAGTGCTCATATATATATGTTTTATACAGGATTGCCATAAATACATCTAATGTTATAGATACTAATAATTTATAAAGATGTCCTCTCTTGCATGGTCAGAACCCACCTGGAATACTGTGTACAGTTCTGGGAGCCCCAATTCAAGAAAGACATTGATATATTGCAGCAAGTCCAGAAAAGAGCAACCAGGATGGTAGAAGGTCTGCAAATCATGTCCTATCAAGATCGGCTAAAAGAACTAGGAATGTTTAGTTTGTTAAAGAGAAGGCTTAAGGGTATTTTACATGCTGCGACATCGCTTGCGATCTCGTTAGCGATGTGAAATTCTAGATCGCAAGTGCGATCTTTCGAGATCGCACATAGGTCATTTTACGCATGTGCGATCCCGAAAGATCGCACTTGCTATCTAGAATTTCACATCGCTAACGAGATCGCTAGCGATGTTGCAGCATGTAAAGTACCCTTTAGAGGAGACTTAATAGTGGTCTGCAAATATTTTAAAGGTAGTATGGCATCTGCCCGAGAACAACAGACTCAGGATCACAGTCATGGACAGACCAGAGGCAAGCTGCCCACTCAGCAGGATCCTGAGAACCCTGAAACCCTTTAACCCCTATACATAGATTTGGAATTACTGCAGGGTCCAAGAAGTCGCTGCCTATGGAAGGCTGCAATTTGGAGAAGAGTAGTCCTCAGGCAGGGTCAAAACCAGGAAGTAAAAAAAGGGACAAAAATTGGCGGACAAGAGAGTAATTGTGATGCCCCTGACCTTATCAGGGTGTCACAGGGAGTCCTCAGGCAGGGTCAAAACCAGGAAGTAAAAAAAGGGACAAAAATTGGCGGACAAGAGAGTAATTGTGATGCCCCTGACCTTATCAGGGTGTCACAGGGAACTACACTTCTTTCTCTTATGGTGCAGAACTCATCCTCCATCGTTCTGGGATCCTAACTCTGGTATTGTTTTCCATCAGCACACAAATCCTAACCAACCACACCACACACCACCACACCCTGTCAGACACATCAGTGGGTGGTCTAGCTGGAAAAGGGCCACCCGCCTAGGTGTCAGGCAGACTGGTGGGAGGGAGGAAGTCAGTTTTTAGAGTAGCCCTCAAAGAGTGAGGAGCTGAGGGAGTTGTAGCAACCTGGGAGACTTTGGTTAGGTCGCAGACGGTGGTCTGGGACCAGAGGAGGAGTCGGAGATCTGGTCGCAGGGTATTGGAGAAGCATGCCCAGACTTAGTTTTGGAGAACGGTCGGCACCGAAAAGTTCAGTAATCGGACCGGTACCGAGCACGGCAGGGTACAGGACCCTAGATCAGGGAGTAGCTTCACGCAACCTGGTAATTCACCTGTGGAGGATAGTCTCTTTATGAACTTCCCCAAGAGCTCAGAGATCGAAGGCATCAACACGAGGGAGATAGGGCTTTCCAGCTTATGCGGCCCACTGAAATCCCAAGTGTCAGCCATAGAGAGCAAAGCTTCCCTATTTAAATTTAAATATAGGGAGTGGGACCATGACCGCTTCAAGCAGAGGGGTCACTCAGGAACATCTATCTACATGTGCATGGAGGCAGGCTCCAGTCCACTAAACAATACCAGCGGGGACGGACTCCCGGACAAGCTACCCAGAGTGGCAGCGGCACCCAGAGACTTGGTTTACTTCTGTGTCAGAGTCTGTTTAATGGTCACACCAACATCCACACAGCCTGAGTGAGTACACTGCTCTCCCTGCGTCCTGCATGCCCCCGCAACCCGCACCACGTTATCCTCCACCTATGCTCTAGAGTCCCGGGGTCTCCTCTACCCGTGGAGGGAACATCACCTGGCTGCCCTGCTCCATCTTCCCCGGGTAGTCCCATCGGCAGCGGCGGTACTCCCCTTACCGCGAACCACGGGTGCGTCATGAACTCTCCCTTGTAAATATTCCCCCTTTACACTTCGAAGTGGCCGCAAGCCCCCGAGTTTGGAAACCCTCGAACCACAGCGACCCCGGATCCGAGTAGTTCGACTGCTGCAAGGGCGGCATATAATCAGGAAATCAGGCTCAAGTCAAACCGGAAATGGCAGCAAACTACTAAAAACAGAAGGCAGAAGACTCGTCAGTGAAGAGGCCGAGGTCATGACACGGGCAGGATGTGAACCAAGGCTTCAGCAGTAATACTACAAGACTATATCTGGCGGCAACCAGCAGACTGGAGGAGGATTAAGAAGGGTGTGGTGCCTTCCATTGGCTGTGGCTGAAAGGTGGTAACTTCAGCTGGATGGCATACACCACCACAGGCAGCCAGTGGTACTGCAGGTCCCAGTGAAATCCAACTTAGTGGATGGGCAGAGCCTGCTCCCACCAGTGCCACTGGTACTGACTCCTCCCTTATCACCAGCACTACCTACGGCTGGAATACAGCGGCACCTGGTGATCGACCCAGAAGTCACAGGAGCGGACTCTGGTAGAGACGTGACAGGTAGTCACAGTGCAGAGGGAATCACCCTATTCTCATTAGCACAAGGAAGTACAAGAATCAATGGGATGAAAGTAAAAAGAAGGTGATTCAGATTAGAAATTAGGAAAAACTTTCTGACAGTGAGGGCAGTCAGAGAGTGGAACGAGCTGTTATAGGAAGTGGTGAGCTCTCCATCAATGGAAATCTTCAAGCAGAAGCTGGTTAAAGAATTGGCTGGGATGATTTAGGAAAACCTGCACTTGCATGGGTTTGGAGCCAATGACCCTTGAGGTCTCTGCCAACTCTACCATTCTATAATTCTATGTTAACAGACGTAGATTAGAGACTCTGATTCAATTCTAGTACAATTTTAAAAATATTCTGACTCTCAAACTGGGAAAGCCTATTTACTCAGAGAGAGACCTAAATGACAAGGAGAAATTGCAATACAGCCAGCAAAAGACGTGGAGAAGAGACTGCTTCAATTCTGGTACAATATTAAAAACATTTTCACTCTCATACTGGGAAAGCCAATGCACTCAGTGAGATGCTTTGCTAAAATGACAAGAAAGGTATTGCAATACTGCCAGCAAGAAACATAGAGGAGAGACTCTGATTCTATTCTGGGACAATTTTAAAAACATTCTGACTCTGAAACTGGGAAAGCCTATGCATTCAGTGTGAGGCCTAGCTAACATAACAAGGAAGCATTGCAGTACACCTTGGAAGAGACATAGAAGGGGGACTCTGATTCAATTCTGGTACAATTTTAAAAACTGGAAAAGCCTATACACTCATTGCGAGGCCTAGCTAAAATTACAAAGAGGCATTGTGTGATGCCCCTGAACTAGTCAGGGTGTCACAGGGTACTGCACTCTCTTATCTTTTGGTGCAGGACTCAACCCCCCATCATTCTGGGATCCTAACCTTTGGTGTTGCTCCATCAGCATTCAAATCCTAGTCACCTTACACCACACCCTGTCAGGCACACCAGTGGGTGGTCTAGCTGGAATAGAGCCACCCACTTAGGGGTCAGACAGACTGGTGGGAGGAGCAGAGTTAGTTGAGTGGTAGCCCTCAGAGAGTCAGGAGCTACGGGAGTTGGAGCTCCCTGGGAGATGTTGGCTAGGTCACAGATGGTGGTCTGGGCCTGGAGGAGTCGGAGACCCCATCGCAGACTATTGGAGAAAGGAGCCAGATTTAAGAGTGCTTTACACGCTGCGACATCGCTACCGATATATCGTCGGGGTCACGTCGTTAGTGACGCACATCCGGCGCCGGTAGCGACATCGCAGCGTGTGAAACCAAGAAGCGACGATCAACGATCACAAAATCGTTCAAAAACGGTGATTGTTGACACGTCGCTCCTTTCCTTAATATCGCTGCTGCCCCAGGTACAATGTTGTTCGTCATTCCTGCGGCATCACACATCGCTATGTGTGACACCGCAGGAACGATGACCATCTCCTTACCTGCGTCCACCGGCAATGTGGAAGGAAGGAGGTGGGCGGAATGTTACGTCCCGCTCATCTCCGCCCGTCCGCTTCTATTGGGCGGCCGCTTAGTGACGCCGCAGTGACGTCGCTATGTCGCTGAACGCATCTCCCCCTTGAAGGAGGGATTGTTCGGCGATCACAGCGACGTTGCTGACAAGGTATGTGCGTGTGACGCTGCTGTAGCGATAATGTTCGCTACGGCAGTGATCACCACATATCGCACCAACGACGGGGGCGGGTGCTATCGCTCGTGACATCGCTAGCAATCGCTAGCGATGTCGCAGCGTGTAAAGCAGTGCACCCTTTGGTTTTGGAGAACGGTTGGCAACAGAGTACCTAGTAACCGAACGAGTAGCGAGCACAGCGGGGTACTGGACCCTAGATCAGGGAGTATCTTCACACAACCTGATAATTAACCTGTGGAGGATAGTATCTCTATGAACTGTCCCCAAGAGCTCAGAGATCGAAGGCACCAACACAACGAGGGGGATAGGGATTTCCAACCCATGCAGCCCACTGAAATCCCAAGTGTCAGCCATCGAGAGCACAGCTCCTCTACTTAAGAGTAGGGAGCGGGACCCTTAAAGCTTCAAGCCGAGGGGTCACTGGGAAACATCTAATATTAGTGCAAGGAGGCAGGTCAAGACCACCAGCAACATCAACGGTAGCGGATTCGCGGACAAGTTCCCCCAGAGAGGCAGCGGCACCCAGAGACTTGGTTTACCTTTGTGTCAGAGTCTGCTTTGCAGTCACATCACTACCAACACTGCCTGAGTGAGTACGCTGTCCTCCCCTGCTTCCAACCTGCACCACCTCCCCTACACCTTCCTCATCCAGAGTCCCGGGGCCTCCCCTACTCGTGGAGGGAACATCATCTGGCTGCCCCACTCCATCTCCCCCAGCTACTCCCATCGGCAGCAGTGGTAGTCCCCTTACCGCGAACCATGGGTGGCGTCACGAACTCTTTTCCCCTGTAAATACCCCCTTTTCATTGAAGTGGCCATAAGCCCCCAGGTCCGGAGACCCTCGAGCCACAGCAGACCCCGGATCCGAGCGGCTTGACCTCTGCAGGAGCGGCACAATTGCAGTACATAGTGGAAGAGACGTGGGGGGGACGGAAGTCTATTCAATTCTGGTACAATTTTAAAAATATTCTCCAACATTCTCCAACACTGGGAATCCCTATGGGGTCAGTGCAAGGCATAACTAAAATTACAAGGAGGCATTGCAGTATACCCTGGAAGAGATATGTAGAGGAGGTCTCAGAAATGTTTTTTTTTTCAATTATTTAGGAGTGGGGCTCCTTGACTGATAAAGCTAATGTAATATGTGCAAAGGCTGGCAAAAATTAGAAGGCAGCACTCCTATACTCCCTGGAAGACACATAGGCGAGGGCCTCAGAATGCATTTTTGCCCCATTTGGAAGTAGTGGGACTCCTAGACTGTTAAAGAGTATGCACCATGTGCAAGAGCTGACAAAAGTTAGAAGAAGGCACTCCGATACTCCCTTGGAAGAGACGTAGAGGAGGGACTCACAAATATTTTTTTAACTATTTGGAAGGAGTGGGAAGGGCTGAAAAACATTTACCCCTGGGATATATATATATATATATATATATATATATATATATATATATATCTATATAAAAGTATATATGAGATTATTTGAGGTAGACATCTAAAAGCTATGCATTAGGGCATCATACAGACCCTTGAATCCCTTTAAAAATGTAAGAGTGAGGGTCGCATCATGACCTTGTTGATATGGTGATGGAGGAGGAGGACACAAAAAAAGAAAACAAGGTCTGTCTACCCATGTTTGGGTGGGAATGCATTGCAATAAAAGGAACATTATAATTGCCTTTAGCTTTGGCTGCTGTCATCCAAAAGGTGTTGAGAAATCTGGGCTAATCCACGCTTTGTTCATTTTGATGAGTCAGCATGTCAGCATTTTCAGCTGACAGGCAGATGTGCCTATCAGTTATTATACCTCCGCAACACTACAAAACTAACTCAGACAAAAAGCTAGCTGCAGGGCGGACCAGCACCTCCAAGTCATGAAGGGACAGTTCACATGACCGGCTTGGATAACCAATTGCTGTACAGCACAGAGGAATCATGGAGGATGGTGGTACAGTCAGCTAAGTAATCTTTCACTATCTTTGTAAACTTTTCTCTCCTTGTCAGAATACCCTTTGCATCAGGGCCTGAGCACTAGGAGGATTTAATGAAAATGCCCCAGACCTTTGATGTTGTTCCTCTGCCTCTGTTGGATCTGTTGTGCGTCCCTTCCTCTCTAATTCTTGGTTTTCCAAAGAACCTCTGCCTCCAGCATTGTAAGATGGGAATTTTTTGACCAATTATTCAACTGTAGCCTTCTGGTATTGGACTATTTTAGTAGCCTGGTCCGCCTCAGGAAAGAGAGATGGAAACCTCTTCATCTAGCGTGGGTTGAGAAGGGTGCACAGTCAGTAATCAATGTTGTCCAAAATGCTTATAATGCAAGAGTCACGAGAAAGGCCGCAGGACATAAATTCTGCCGTGTGTGCCAGACTCCCAAAAGGCAAGACTTCCCTGTCTCAACCAAAAGGACGACTCTCCATCTTCTCCTCCTTTTCTCTCGCCTCCTCTTCTTCAGGCCTGCCACACTGAAAAGACAAGAAGCTCGTGTTGGTAGTACCCTCTGTAGTGCAGGCAACCATCTCCTGTTCCTCCTCTTCCTCCTTCGTAGTATCACCCTGTGTACATTCTTCCTTCATCTACACCTAGTCTGCACGCAAAGCTTCATCTACAATTGTGAGCAGGAAGCATTTTAGAAGACAAAAAGGCAGGATAGTTATGCTGATTATGGCATCACCACCGCTCACCATCTTGGTTGACTCCTTTTGTTTTGGAGAGCCACCGTGTTATGTTTATTATCACATACAAAAATGCTTGGCTGTAGGTTCTGTGGCGAGAGCCACAGATCTGTTTTGCTCTGTTAGACCTTTCAACAACTCTGCGGTGTGCTGTTTGTCACTTAAAGATATCGGTTTCAGCAGAGCCTGTTGCCACTGCATCGAGGCAGTGCTGCAGTGCTTCCAGCTTGCGGCTGACAGTAATGACAACTCAGAGATGGAGGAGGAAGAGGAGGAGGGAGTGCAGAAACTGGTGTAAGAGGTGGGGGGGAAACCTGATGTAACTAAGGCCCCACATTCTAGGTGTTGGTACCACGTATGCAGTCCCAGGATCCGACTAAGTTTCGGTCTCCACACGATTCACCCAGTGTAGCGTCAGGGAAAAGTAGCGTCTCTAGTTAAAAACACTTGTCCACGTGTCGGTGGTTAAATGGCCTTTGCCAGTAACTGCCTTGGTCAGGGTAAGGGTAATGCTATGAGACATGTGTTTATGTAAAGCAGGGACAGTACGACGGTAGAAATAGTAATGTCTGGGGACCGAGTAACCAGGGACGGCCACCGCCATCATGTTGCGGAAAGCCTCAGTGTCCACAAGCCTAAAATGGCAACATTTCCAGAGCAAGCAGTCTCAGAAATGGGGCCTTTTAGTGTTTGGCCCTGTGGTTGGGTGGTTAGATATTTCCGCTTGTGTTCCAAGGTCTAGGGTGGCGAGAGCTGAATGTTGCGCTGGGACAAGGAACTGAATTTGTTTGCTGATTGTGGTTGCAAATGTGTAAACATAGTTGCAGGGAAGGAGGCATCCATGCCTGTGTCCTGGACAGGGGGTTGAGCAGAACGTAGCTGTAACGTCAGTGTTTTGGTCCCTGCACACTCCTTTCCCTCTAGCCCAGCAGGGATACTGACGCTCTTACCTCCTCGGCCACCCGCTTATTCCTTGCAGTACCAAGGACTGTAATACAATGAACCCTGCCTTCAATACACGATCCGTACTCCAGAAGCTAACTCTACACTAACTTCAGACTAAGAGTGGGATCTTTGAAAATGACTGCTGGTTTAATGTGGCACCAGAAGGTATTGGGATGCTATAAAACACTTTCTGTTCTCCAGTAGAATTTCTCCTTACACTATTTAGGGGTACAGTGCACCGAGAATGGTGTCACTGCGTCTTATATAGATTCAATGATGCTATGCGGCCAGCCAACCACACTGGACTGTAAAAGTCCAGATCTGTGTGATTTGAAAGGTCCCCTGGTGCCGAGCCTAAGCCCTGGATTCTGGGTGTTTGATCTGGATCCGTTACCAAGAAATTAAAAGAAAATAAAGAAAATAAGATTGAAGTGAGTGCTTCATACTTACTGGGGCTCCGTCGCAGCTGTACACTGCGGCCTCCCCTTAACTTCATTAGGCTCATCCATATACACTGTGTTTGACTGCAACCCATCACAGGTGCTGTTTGCGGGTCAGTATTGTAGTATAAAAATAAATAAATCAATAAATTGTCATAGGGTCCCCCCATATTATGATACCCAGCACAGATAAAGCATACGGCTACAGGCTGCAGCCTCCAGACCTGCGCTTATTTTGGATGTGTATGAGGAACAAGCCTGGAGGCAGGAACCTAGTAGTCAAGTAGTTGAGAGAGTGGTTTTGACCGTGAAGGAGGGAGGTTGTGTCCAGAAGCAGACCTGTGCTCAGGCCTGCCAAAGACTACTCTGGTGGCTGGGTCGGAGCCCAGTCACCATTGGCAAGGAGGCAGACGGTAGTGGCCGCCTGCAGGAGACCGGGAAGACGACCGGTGGAACCGTTAAGGACTGGGACAGGGTAGTGGCCCACCGGAACCGAACCGGGGAGCCAACTGGATACCGGAGCACCAGGCAGGGTACTCAGACCCCGAACTAGGCTATAAGCCACCACCATAGTCAAATTAACTGATTGCGGTCTGGACCTCGGGGGTTCATTCCCACCTAAGTCCCGATTGAAGGCAACAGCCCAACCATTCCGGATAAGTGCCACCGCCAAGGGCCAGAGATCCAAAGGGCCAGCGTCTGCGGGCAAATGGGCTGCTACGACAGATACACGCCGGGGAGCGGACTACCGGTGTAGCGCCAACTCCCTTGCAGAGCGACGTGACCCCCAGGTCCTTGAGAGGCTCGAGCCACCACCCGCAGTACGAGCACGGATCCGAGCAGCTCAGCGGTCGCAGCTGAGCCCGCGGGGTGGTACACATCGACTCTTCTGGCATCTGTGAACAGGATTGAGCCAGTCCACTTACCAGTGGAAGTGCGCCTTGAAGTCCCCGTCAGCGGCATCCCGCTGAAAAATTTGAGAATCCGCTATCTTTGGCGCGAAGAGTTCCCGCCCAAGCTGTCTTCCCTGAGCAGAAAAGGCGCGAAAGCGAGGCCCCGCCCCCCGAGAACGGACCGGAGCAAAGAAGCTAGAGGAGTGCTTGGAAAAGACCAAGGGAGGCGGGTGAAGACTGTTTGCCATGTGACCGTATGGCTAAAGGGCAGGGACGCCAGGACCCCACCACCCGTCTTGTTCCTGGAACCCGAGCATACAGCATGTCTGCCCCGTCCGAGAGCCCCGAATTCCCGGAGCCCGTGCCCAGAACATCGGCGTGGGTGGAGGCCCGGACAACCCTCATGTGCTGCTGGCTGCAGGTCCAGGTGAGGTACCTGATGGAGCAATGGGCGGCCAAGATGGGAGAGATAGCCACGGCCGTGCGGGCACGCGAGATGGGGGGGAATTTGGAGGAGAGGGCGAGCAACCCACACCCCTATGTCCTTGAGGGACTGGCCGCTGCGGTTGAGGGACCCGGTCTTCCCCCAATTCTCCTGTCGCCCCCTCCGCTGCCCGTATCGGTCACTGCCGCTTCCTCGCTTGGCCTGCCGCCCCCGACACCAGTGGCAGAGCCTGTTCCAGTTGCCCGGAAGGACCCGCCCATAGAAGCAGCCCGCGGGCGACCGTTTGCACGACCAGCACCCGTCCCGCTTCCATGGAAGAAGGGTTCCCGGAGGAAGTCCGTTCCCGAGGAGGCCCCACTACTCTAGGAAGCAACCGCACCAGAGGAGGTCCTGGCCCCGGCAGTCCGCCCGGCCAAGATGGAGGTGCCAGATACCCAGCGGCCCGCCCGGCAGGTAAAGCTGGCCGCTCCCCACACCCAAGCCTCGGCTGAGGCGGTGCAGGGTTGTCGCTGCAGAGCAGCACCCCAAGCCATGACACAGTGGGGTTCCCAAAAGAAGGTACCGATCGTAGTTGGCACGGGGGATCTCCGGCTGGGCCCGACCCGCGCACCCGAGGGGCACACAGACGCCCCATATTGGGAGCGGCAGCAGAGCCAGCTGGGCCGGGAAATTGAGGCGCGGGAGAAGAGAAAGGCCGAGGTCCTAGCCCGCACGATTATAGAAAAAGAAAACCTGCGGTGTGCCACCTTCCTTGTGCGAGGCCCAAGGTACGAGGGCCAGGTCCAACGTTTTGACCCCGACAGGGGGTGGGGATTCCTGTTTGAGCCCGGCTTGGAGAAGGAGGGGTTTGTATCCCGTCGGGACGTGTACCCCCACCTGCCTATGGGCCACCTGGACCGTGACCTGATCCCTGGAGAGTTGGTCACCTACACCCGACACTGTGGGGAGAGGGGCTGGTTTGCCCTAAGCGTACAAAGAAGGGCGTGGCATGAAGGCCCGAGGCGCTCCCAGACCCCTCCCCCACCGTACAGCCCCGGAGTTACCGTAGAGGAAGAGTACGGAGTGGAGGATGAGGAGTAAGGTGGCGGATCCCCGTTTTCACCAGAAAGTTAAAGTCCCCATTGGGACCCACCTGCAAGTCCCCATTGGGACTTATGTTTATGGTAGCGGACCAGCTACTGAAGCGCCCATCCCTGTTGGGACTCTTGTTGCCCCATGTTTGTTTCACATCAGAAATCATGAACATGGCTGAGAACTAGCAAACCACCCAAAAACTTTTGGGCTTGTAAATAGTGCCCTTATTGCCCTTCCCGCAACTGCCGGTCTCCTGAGAGTCTGGTTGGAGGGAGGACCCGGAGCAGAGGAGGCTGGGTCCGGTCACCACAGGAACCGGTGACCATCCTCCGGGTCAGGGGTCCCCTGGACGTGGGGCCTCTGAGTGACTGCCGGGTGCGAAGCACCATACTCGTTCCCGCTTGGGTTGCCTGGCCAAGTTCCTGATCTGGACTGGGGAAAAGGGGTGCTGCCCACTTCTTAGGGGCAGCATTAAGGCTAGGTTGCTTGGGTGGGGAAGCGGAAGGACATGGACCCGTTGTTATTAAAAATATATGTTTTGCAACGTTAAAGTGATGTGCCTCCCGTAAGGGAAGAAAAGAAATCTTGCTTGACTATGTAAATATGTTATTATGAATGTTAATGTGCTTTTACCTTTTTGCAGTTAACAACAAAATAAACCAGTGATGGATGGGCAGCCCGCGGACGGTCTGCATTAAACCAAGGGGGAATGTGACGCCCTGGACTATCCAGGTCGTCCCAGGTAGACATAACAACACCGAGGAGTTCACAGGCCTGGAGGCGGGAACCTAGTAGTCAAGTTCAAAGTAGTTGAGAGAGTAGTTTTGACCGTGAAGGAGGGAGGTTGTGTCCAGAAGCAGACCTGTGCTCATGCCTGCCAAAGACTACTCTGGTGGCTGGGTCGGAGCCCAGTCACCATTGGCAAGGAGGCAGACGGTAGTGGTAGCCTGCAGGAGACCGGGAAGACGACTGGTGGAACCGTTAGGGACCGGGACAGGGTAATGGCCCGCCGGAACCGAACCGGGGAGCCAACTGGATACCGGAGCACCAGGCAGGGTACTCAGACCCCGAACTAGGCTATAAGCCACCACCATAGTCAAATTATCTGATTGCGGTCTGGACCTCAGGGGTTCATTCCCACCTAAGTCCCGATTGAAGGCAACAGCCCAACCATTCCAGATAAGTGCCACCGCCAAGGGCCAGAGATCCAAAGGGCCAGCGTCTATGGGCAAACGGGTTCCTACAACAGATACACACTGGGGAGCGGACTACCGGTGCTTAGGCACAGGAGTAAAGAGTCACATACAAAAGGTGCAGGAGAAAGGCGGACATTACCAACCTAACCTGGGAAAAGCTACAGCCGGCTGCGGGCCCCGTTCATTACTCCGTTTGGTTTACCAGCAACTCCAGTGTCTTGTGTCAGAGTGAGTACATCAGTGCCATCAGGCACTGCACCCCAACACTACGCCCTGCACCCAGGCCCCGGCCCACCGGACCCCGGGACCAAGATCCCCTACCCACAGAGGGGTCAACACCTAGCTGCGCCACTACACCGCTCCCGGGGGCCCCCACACCTTCACCGCAGCGGTGGTGTCCACAATCACTACAACCCGTGATTGGCGTCACGAACTATCACCTCAAATCCAAACACCCCAAATCCTCACGTGTAGCACCAACTCCCTTGCAGAGCGACGTGACCAGCGGGTCCGTGAGAGGCTCGAGCCACCACCCGCAGTACGAGCACGGATCCGAGCGGCTCGTCTGTCGCAGCCGAGCCCGCGGGGCAGTACAAGTCCAATATACAAGGTGGCCATAAAATAACCTAAGGTGTTAGGAGCCGTGTGCAGACTGACCAAGTGGACAGAAGTGGCTGACAATTGGTATGTATGCTATTCAAGGCATGAGGAAATGGAAGGTATCGTAAAAAAAAAATAAAAAAATATACCAATATACTCCTCACCAGGTGAAAAAGTGGCGGTGTACTGTGAGCACGCCTTGCAACTCAGTCTGCAAGATGCCTGTCTCTTTGCTGGATCGTGCGCTGTTAGTGCGGTTGTTTTCTGAGAATACCTTGAATGCTGAGAGCCTTTCATCGTTTGAAAGACCTTCACACACGTAGCGGTCCAATGGCTGTCAATTCACTGAGACAGATGATGACACGTTTTGAGGCAACAGGGTTTCTGAGTGTTTACCCATGGCACGTGCGACGACCGGTAAGCAGAGAGGTTGTGGAGGACATTGCCACTGCCATTGTGGAACAGGGAACCAACAAGCCTGCCAAGAACAGCAGTGCATGCAGTGTTTCCAGGCAATTGGGGCTCCCGTACAGCACAGTGTGGCAAATTCTCCGAAAAGGTATTGCGGGCATACCCATTCAAAATTAGCCATCATCAACAACTTCTACCTCGTGACAATGATACCCGCATGACATTTGTGTGGCACCCCAGGGTTCATATGCCACAGTAACAACATAAAGGGTTAACTCCCTACACAAAACCAGCACCTCCAGGCCAGAAGGAGGAGACCAAGCTGCTTCCCTATATATTCTGGTGTGGAGAGGAAATGGTCAGTTCAGTCAGTTCAGTTCAGTTCCTGGGAGGACTGAGGAAGAAGGATCTGTTGGTTGGAGCTGGGACAAGCTCACCACAGGGTCCACTGACCAATTCCAGGCCAAAAGCTAAGGGTCTGAGGAGAGGAGACAGATAAAACAGTGGAACATACTTGGGAGAAAGAGTATTGCTGAACTCACCCCAGTAGAGCACACAGAACGGATACCGGATCCGAGGCTGTGCAAGTTACATACTGTACAGTTAACACCGGAGAAGTGAAGATTCCACATTCTTCATCTGTACCACAGACAAAGCAACACAGCAGAGTTCAGGAACACTACAAGGAAGGACTCGAGTTGCCTGTCAGGTTGGTACCCGGGAGGAGAATAGGGCTGGCTGCCTAGTTTATAGAGCAGCAGGGCCATACACAGTGCAGATAAGGGAGCCAAAACGGCCCAGCTGGGTGGGAGAAACTCTGAACCCTGCACAGACTCCGTGGACAGTACTCTGCTGAATGCTATCATCAGTAAAGGCCAAAGAAACTGCAATACCGTGAGTCTGCTTGTTTATTGTGCTCGTGTCTTGCACTACCCCAAAGACTATCACACTTTCCCGGGGATAAGGCTCTACCCATGAGGAGCTGTCCCATCTCAAGCTGCCATCCATGACCCTGGAGGTTTTGCAGCAGCGGTGGTCATCTCTGATCACATCCCACGGGTGGCGTCACGTGCATAACCCTCCTTCTATTGTAGAACCAGGGATCACAGACTGGGTCACAACACCGTGATCCCCTCCACAGAAGCGACCCCTTGGCCCGGTTCTGAGTACCCCCTTATCTCTGGCGACACAACTTGGCGTCATGAACAAGAACCGGACTGGACCCGGCTGCAACCCGGGTGACGTGCGTCTGAAAAGACTTATTGCATCGAATAAAAGACTTGCCCTGTGAATTGTTGCAACAAAGAACAGACTTTAAACTTTGCGAAGATACCTGGAAAATCCAAAAATATCGTTGGTAAAATTTTCCAGGCGCCATCTTGGATCGGGCCATTAGCTTCTATGCACGGGAGTACAGCGCTCCTAAACCAGGACCCCGCCCACCTCTTGAAGAGTGTGCTGCGACCCGAACGAAGACGCAGAGGAGGTGCGCTCTGTGCTGCGACCTGAACGAAGACGCAGAGGAGGTGCGCTCGGTGTTGCGGCCCAAACCAGGACGCAGAAAAGTGCCCCAGGCTTGCCGTGAATAAGACTGGTAAAATTAACTAAGGGGGCGTAAAGATGTCGCAGCAGGGAGACGCTGTGTACCCGGCGGTGCAGCAGCACCTATCAATGCCGTTCCTGATGCCGTACACCCCGGGAGCGATGTGGCTGCCGCAGTACTCAGGTGAGCTCAACACACTTAATGACTTTATTGGAAAGCTAAAAATCTACTACAGCATGTATCCCCTGACAGAAGCCCAGCGTGTCGGTATGCTTATGGGACAGTTAACCGGCAATGCCCAGCGAGAGGTTACGTCCTGGTTGGACGATGCAAAAGACACTGTAGAGCACATAATAGCTGGACTAAAAGCAGCTTTTGAATCCACTGCCGGCAGCCGGGCTAAAATGAGGTTCTTTGGATGCAAGCAAAAACCTAGAGAGAGCGCAAGAGACTTTGCCTTAAACTTGCAGGAGGCGCTCAGAGTACTTAAGTTAGCAGAACCTGCCTTAGGCCCCAAAGCAGATAAGCTGCTGATAGACCAATTCTTGGATGGACTCTCATCCCCTTCCCACTGGGGCCAACTGAGCATGATGGTGATCCAGGATCCAGGACTAATGTTTGCCCAGCTAAAGGATCGAGTCATCCGCCTCCAGCAGGTAGAGGAGCCCCGGGACATAGACTCTGTTCAACAACCTACAGCGGCACCCTAGCAGCCAGGAGTGTCAGTGACATCAGCAATGTCAGGGGCTGCTGCTAACCACCTGGAGCCCATCACTAATGAGGCTCTCCATCAAAAGCTTGATGCCCTGACAGACACTGTTGCTTCCATGGCTAGAATCGTCCAGGAGCTGCGTGGTCCCAAGTCTGCACCCAAGATTGAGTTGGCGACCAGCAAGGAGGATGTCCCGTGGATGAGGCCTAGGAGATACCAAGCGACGAGAGGATGACCCAGCACCTGCTACCAGCCGGATGGACAGCCCATTTGCCGCCATTGCAAGGAGCCAGGTCACTTGGCCTGGGAATATGCTTTAAATGGGGATCCCCTGGGAAGGCGGGCCACTACTCAGGAATAAACTCTCAAGGCCCCTCACCCTGGCACAACAAGTATGTGCGAGGACGTCCAGTCATCCCCATCGTGCTGGATGGCATTCCGCTCAACGCCTTGCTGGACACCGGTTCCCAAATAACATCAATTCCGTATGTCCTTAAAAGGACCGCTTTACACGCTACGACATCGCTAGCAATTGCTAGCGATGTCGAGCGCGATAGCACCTACCCCCGTCGTTGTAACGATATGTGGTGATCGCTGCTGTAGCGAACATTATCGCTACAGCAGCGTCACTCGCACATACCTGTGCAGCGTCGTCGCTGTGACCGGCGAACCGCCTCCTTTCTAAGGGGACGATTCGTTCAGCGTCACAGCGACGTCACAGCTGCATCACTGAACCGCCGCCCAATAGAAAAGGAGGGGAGGAGATGAGCGGCCGGAACATGCCACCCACCTCCTTCCTTCCTCCTTTTCCGGTGGACTCAGGTAAGGAGATGTTTGTCGTTCCAGCGGCGTCACACATAGCGATGTGTGCTGCCGCAGGAACGACAAACAACATCGTTACTGCAGTAGCAACGATATTTGGGAAGGGACCCCCATGTCACCAATGAGCGATTTTGAACATATTTGCGACGATTCAAAATCGCTCATAGGTGTCACACGCAACGACATCGCTAAAGTGGCCGGATGTGCGTCACAAATTCTGTGACCCCAGCGAGATCGCTTTAGCAATCTCGTAGCGTGTAAAGCCACCTTAAGAGGTACTGGGCTAATTCAGACGTCTTTATTGTAAAGGAGAAAGATGGCTCTTTGAAGTCTTTAATCTTCCGGAAACCAAATGTGACTAATAGCTTGCTGAGATGGGAGAACACAGGTAAATTAAAACAATTAAGCAACACAGGAAAAGTGCCAAGGTAACATATATACTTCAACCAAGGGGGCACTCACTGTGACCATATGTAACCCATTGTTATTTCCAATAGTTGGATATAACTATTGATTGACCCGAAGAAGCACCTGTGTCAGGTGCGAAATGGCCGTCCTTTGTGTGCATCCATCCCTACCCCTCTCCTAGGGGAGGATGGCTTTAGGGCAGGTTAGGTGGTAACATCCCTCTGGGGAAGTTTTATTTGTCCCTGACAATCCTAATTTGATTATGGTAATTGCTACATTACCATTCCCATAGTACTTATCATGACTTATTGTTCTTACCTGGCACATGCACTTTGGTAGACATGATACCCAGTTACATTTAATCCTCAGCACTGACTCATTCTTTTTTCTATTGCATTGTGATTCATTATACTGGATTTTATTATTATTATTATTATTATTATTATTTATTATTATAGCGCCATTTATTCCATGGCGCTTTACAAGTGAAAGAGGGTATACGTACAACAATCATTAACAGTACAAGACAGACTGGTATAGGAGGAGAGAGGACCCTGCCCGCGAGGGCTCACAGTCTACAGGGAATGGGTGATGGTACAATAGGTGAGGACATCCTGGTGAGGACTGGATATCCTCTCTTACCTTCCATGGGTTTTCAATCCCTTCTGTAACCCCATATTAAGTGTTATTCCAGGGTTCTCAGAGTCCCCCAGAATTATTACCCTTCCATGTAGTTTTAACCCTTTTAATCATGGCCCTGATTGTTTGTGTGTCATTTTAATCATGTAATTCAATAAACTTTGTTATAATTTTGAGTCATATATACTCCTTTTCCTCTGGTTTTTCCCTCTCCTATAGGCCTGAAGATTAAAAGTACTCTGAATATTTTCCATTGACCGGTGAGTTGCCTGCCTTTCTTTCGTTTTGGAAATTTAAATGTACTATACATGTGTACTATACTATACTATACATGTGTATTTACATGTATACTCCATCTTAGGCTATGTGCGCACGTTGCGTAAATACATGCAGTTACGCTGCGCTTTGTAGCGCAGCGTAACTGCATGCGTCCTGCGGCCCCTGCACAGTCTATGGAGATTGTGCAGGGGCCGTGCGCACGTGGCGTTTAAGAGTGCAGCGCTTCGGCTACTGCCGAAGCACTGCGCAAAAAGAAGTGACATGTCACTTCTTTCCTGCGCTTTGCCGGCAGCTCCTGCTCTGTCTATGGTAGGAGCTGCAGGCAGAGCGCATGGAATCGGCGCTCACTACGGACATTTCTGCAGCGATCTAAAGCGCACATGTGCTCTTCAGATCGCTGCAGAAATTTCTGCAGGGCTAGTACGCAACGTGCGCACATAGCCTTACATGGAGTGGATTCAGCTTGGCAGCTTATTGATCAGCACGATACTGCACTGCAAGTGAGTAAGTGAGTAGGTCTTCAGAACAGCAGCAGAGCTGTGTTGTTCTATTTTTACCCACAGCAGGGAATAGTGCCCAGTTTTTTCCTTCTTTGAATTGTGATTTCAAAAGTTTACATACATTTAATTAGTATTTGGTACCATTGCCCTTACACTGTATCACTTGAGTCAAATGTTTTGTATATTTTTCCACAAGCTTCTCACAATAGTTGGTATGACTTTGGACCTATTCCTCCTGATAGAACTCGTGTAACTGAACCATGTTTGTAGGTCGCCTTTCTCGCACCAGCCTTTTCAGCTTTGCCCATGAATTTTCAATAGGATTAAGATCAGGGCTTTTTAATGGCCACTCCAAAACATTGACTTTGTTATCCTTAAGCCACTTTGTGACCAGTTTGGCAGTATGCTCTGTGTCATTGTCCATTCTTAAAAAATCAAATGCGCTCTTTCCCTTACGAGCCCAGTCATGTGCCCAAACAGTAGTTTTCTACCACATATGGGATATTCACATACTAGTTTCCAAAATACAGTCACTTGTAGGTCCACTGTTTAGGCAAACTAGGGGATCTCCAATGCAACATGGAATCCACTAATGATTCCAAACAATTTTGCATTCAAAAAGTCAATTGGCGCTCCTAACCTATCCGAGCCCTGCTGTATACCCAAACCGTAGTTTTCTACCACATATAGGGTATTGTACTCTGGAGAAATTGCAAAACAAATTGTACCATGTATTTTCTCCTGTTACCCTTGTGAAAATTAAATGTTTGCTGTTAAAGCAACATTTTTGTGGTAATGTATTTTTTTTTATTTTCATGGCTCAATGTTATAAAATTCTGATAAACACCTGGGGGTTCAAGGTACACACCAAAAATCTAGATAAATTCCTTGAGGGGTCCAGTTTCGCTTGTGGGGGAGGCCCACTGTTTAGGTTCATCAGGGGCTCTGCAAACGCGACATGGCGTCTGCTACCTATTCCAGAAAATTTTGTACCCTAAAATTCAAATAGTGCTCCTTCCCTTCTTAGTCTTCTGAGAAATTGCAGAAGAAATTGTACTCTGCATTTTCTCCAGTTCCCTTGTGAAAATGCAACATTTCGGGCTAAAGTAACATTTATGTGGGAAAATGTAAAAATGTCATTTTTTCCTTCAATATTACTTTAGTTCCTGTGAAGCGCCTGAAGTGTTAGTAAACTTCTTGGATGTGGTTTTGAGCAGTGTGAGGGCTGCAGTTTTTAGAATGGCGTCACTTTTAGGTATTTTCTGTCACCTCGGCCTCTCAAAGTCATTTCAAATGTGATGTGGTCCCTTAATAAATGTTTTTGTAAATTTTGTTGGAAAAATGAGAAATTGCTGATAAAATTGTAACCCTTCTAAAATCCTAACAAAAAATGTTGTTTCAAAAATTATGCTGATGTAAAGTAGACATGTGGGTAATGTTATTTATTAACAATTTGAGTGACTTATAAGTCTCTGGTTTAAGGACATAAAAATTCAAAGTTTGAAAACTTTTCAAAATTTTCACCAAACTTTCGATTTTTTTTCATAAATAATTGCAAAAAATGTTGACCTAAATTTAGAACTATTATGAAGTACAATAGGTATCGAGAAAACAAACGAAAAAACAATCTCACAATCAGATATGTTGAAGCGTTCCAGAGTTATTACCTCATAAAGTGACACTGGTCAGAATTAAAAAATTGATGTGATCATGAAGTAAAAATCAGGCCAGGGGTTGAAGAGGTTAACAAAAAAGCTTTTGGATAAGTTTCAGACTTTTCAAGTTTTTATAGATTATTTGAATTCACTATCTACAAATTTAGAAGCTTTGTGGTATGTGCATAAGTTAAGTATTTGTTGTACACATCTGTGCATGAAAAAGACGTTTCTTGGCAGGAAAATCACTGTTTTTAAAAAAAAAACTATTTTTTTTTACTTCTTTATGTGTTTTTTCTGCCTTTCTCCAGTCATTAGAATGAGTGAAAAATTATGCAAAAATATTGAAAGAATTATCGTGCTGCAAATATGCAAATGCTTTGAAGCTGCAAGGAAAAAATAAGTACCATGTGCAAGAGTTTTCAGTAATCTCTTTGACTTTGCTAGGACAGTCAAATGCTGCAATTTAAAGGAAATAATGCAACACGTGCAATGTGTACAGCTGCTATAGATATTTATGGGGCTAGTCTGTACCAGTACTGTAAAGATGCATGGAAGATTGTTAACCCTTCAGAATTTTCCATATTTCTGCATAAATTTGAACCAAAAGTACATCAGATTTACACATGAGTCCTAAAAGTAGTGTCAAAACTCGCCAAGTGTCATGGCTGCATCAGATGCTGTTCGCACTACAGATTCTGACTCTCCACACTATGGTTTCTCTGGTGTTTCTGAGTTACACAGGCAGACTCAGGCGTCGACCAGCTGTGTGCTCATTAATGTTCAGGCTAGCAAGAGTGAACCTCTGTTAACCTGCCGTTTCCTCTGGGACAACATGTTGTTGGAAACCTATCACATTTACTCCCCAACTTTTTAAGATGGTGGAATCTGTCTTCCCACGCCGACTATAGTTTATTGTTGTGCTGGTTTATCTGATGTTGTGTCCCAGTCCTGCTGGTGATTATATTGCATGGTGCTGGGAGTTGTTGTGGAATTCTCTCGTCATCTTGTTTCCTCACTGCTCTTATTTTGCTCCTTACCTCTTATTGTTTCACACCTTTGTGTGAGCGTGCTGTGAGATATAGTTTTGGTTCCCCCTGTTTGTCTGCCTCTGTTGGTTTTATCAGACTCCTGTCCAGGCCCTCCACTTGGGTAGTGGAGGAGGGGATATAAGATCAGAGCTGGTGAGGAGCAGGGTCAGATAGGTGGATCAGACATCCTCAACTTCAGAGGTAACTCTGAGATAAGGGATAGCTAGGGTCCCCCTAGTTTGAGGGCCAGTCTAGGATCCTTGGTTTCCTGCTCTCTCTGATCACCATGACAAGTAGAAAAGAAAACTGAATAAAATAAATCAAGTAAAAAATATTAGACTTTTTGAGGAAAATGATTCAATATTTCACATCTGTGAATGGAAAAAGGAGGTGAACCTTTAAGATTAACAGATAATTTGAAGGTATAATTGTCTCTAGTGTTTTCTATCAGTGGGGTAAGAATCAGGTGTGAGTGACAAACCTGTTTTATATAAAGCACAGGGATCTATCAAAGTCTAAAAGTCACAACATGTTTGTGGACGTGTGACATGGGCATGAACAAACGAGATTTCTGAGGACCTCAGAAGAGTTGATGATGCTCATCAAGCTCCAAAATAGTAAAGGTTGCAGCTGATGGAGGGATGTTCTGATGAAATATTGATTGGCTGCAGCAGTCATGTGACACATGAATGTCACGTCATCCTCCAAGAACAGCAGCGCAGAAATCACTAGCTCCAGTAATGGCCAGATGTAAACACTTTAAATAGTGTGCGCCGTTCAGTGTGTAGCTGTTGCTGCTATTTACTGTAGAGCAGCCCCTAATAGGAGTAGCTTCATTTAATGTGTTGTGCTCTGGTCAATCTGTTTACATCTGTCTCCTGCCAGAGCATATTTCAACTGTTCGATGGAGGTGCCGGGTGTTGGACCCATAATGATCTCATATGATCATATATTCTCAGAATAAGTCATCAATATGTTATGACCAGACAACACTTTTAACAACCAGGTTACCTCTTCTACATGTTTTCGAACAATAGATTACAATCAGCAGTACATTCCGCAAGTGAAAACAAAGTGTCCACCCATGAGCTGAAGTCTAACAGTGCGTAATTCATCCACAATGACAGAAAGCCAAGCATTATCAATATATATCTGGAAAGCTAACTGGGAAAAAGTGCTTAGGAATTACTGTGTCAAAGTCATTATCTCAACAAGAAATGACAAATGATGAATTGAAGAGATCTGACCTTATGCACTGAGGTAAAATAACACAATACAAATATTTTCCCTCAGTTTCAACAAGTAAGGAAAAATAAACTACTTGTGTTTTGTTTTGGCTGGATAACTAACACTCATTGGATGAGACAAACTACAAATCAAAGTTGCTGATTTAACCTTTCGAGTGTATAGCCCTTACAGGGCTGTTCTAGGGAGGTGTCCCATAATTAGGCTTATTATGAAGGCGGCTAATGAGTATTAATAGCAAACCACATTAAACTCAATACCTTTCTATATAGAAATTGGAATAAATCCCTTTACTACCATAGTGAGAACACTGTGATATTTATCAAAGTCCTAATTTTCTACTTATAGCCTTTCAACTCTATATAAAATATTCACAGTGGGTGAAATTAGTATTGAACACATCACCAATTATTCAAGTAAATATATTTCTAAAGGTGCTAATGACATGAATTTCTGACCAGAATTTCTCACCAAACAACCCATTCAATCCACACAGGGAAATACAGTGACGAGCCAAAGGGAAATATAATGTTTTGAACTTTTGAATTTCAGGCTCCATATCTCTCTATTCACTATGTCTTTGAGCATAAGACTACCTTTATTTTATAGACAATCATTTTATCTATATCATACATGAATTTGACTTGCGACTATTTAGCATATGATTAGTTATGCAGATTCTCGTCAAGTCACTGCATTGTTACTATTTTGCTCCTGATGTTTAATTTTGTTTTCTCCTTGTATACTACAAATTACAACCTGTTCTCACACTCCGTAATAGATCAGCATTTTATTAGAATGATCCCCAAATTAAAGGTCACTGGATCAAATTGAGAAGCAGCCATGAAGAAGATTTCCCAAGTAAAGAGAAACAGCATCACCCTACTCATTGATAGCGGTGTCTCGGCCAAGAAAATTACCAAAATGCATCATGTGAGTGCCATGACAGTTGGAAGAATACAAAATAAAGTCCATCCATTCATTCAAAAGCCGAGAAGTGGATGTCCCAGCAAATAATCGTAGTCAACAAGTTTGCTCATCACAAGGTCTATTAGTTCTAGTACGACCAACATGGCAATGGAGGTGGCTCATATGCATCATAATGGTGAGATCACAGATAGGAATGAATGAACCTTTCAAGGTTCGGCTCAGTTTGGTTTGCCGACTTTCCCGGTGTTCACCGAACAGTTCGAAGATCATATCCGAACCCCATTGAAGTCAATGTGAGGCAAAACCAAAGGATAGACAACACCTTCAGGGGGAGCAAAAGATGTCAAAACAATTCAAAGCACAGCTATTAGCTTCCTAAACTATTAACATTAGAAATATTGAGGTGAATGAGTGACAGGTTTTGGCCTAGTGGGCTGGGAGCCCTCATTCCTCATACAACAACTCAATCTGCTTTTCTGCTCAGCCACTCAGGTGGCACCAATATTAGCTTCATAGACTGTTATTGATAGACACATTTAATGATAGTAAGAGACGTGGATGAGTGAAAGGTAAGTGCATGCCTGCCAGTCTGGGAGCCCTACTGTTACAGGCAACACACAACAAGGAGACCCAACTCATCCCCATTTCCCAAAATTAAGGGCAGACACCAGGAAAGTGGCATAAATTTCCCCAGAGTACAAATAATACAATGGTGCAGCAGTCAGGCCTGGGCCATGCATAAGACATGGTCTGGGCCAGCATTTACAGCTTTCAAACTAAGTTACAATTAAGAGCTAGGTGGGTGAGTGATCAATGTAGGCCTGCTGTGCTCTGAGATCCCTGCCACGGCAGGCACACAGAACATAGAGAACCAACTTGGAGTCTCCACATTTAAAAAAAAGTGGGAGCAGACACTGTGGATGCATGGGACAGGGCCTGGACAGGGCTTGGCCAAGCATTTTTAGCTAATACATTGATCAGTAAGAGGTGAATGAGTGACAGGTGTAGGCCTGGTGCTCTGACACCACTGCAACTACAGGCAATACACAACAAGGAGACCAGAATAAGAGTCTCAATTTACAAGAAATTTGGCTTGTTGTGACTCAGGAGGAAGCAAAGAGGAGGAAAAGAGCAAATATTGGGTGCTTCATACATACAAAACCCCCCAAATTGTTAAAGTAACAGCGCTGGACACACTTTTTGATTGTTGCGCCACCAATGCAATTGTTACTAACATCAGCAGCAGTAGCAATAGCAGCTGAACACTGAACACTACACCAACGCTTAAGGGGGCTTTACACGCAACGACATAGCTAACGAGATGTCGTTGGGGTCACGGAATTCTTGACGCACATCAGTCCTCGTTAGCGACGTCGTTGCGTGTGAAACGTACGAACAACCAGTAACGATCAAAATTACTCACCTAATCGTTGATCGTTGACACGTCGTTCTAATCCTAAATATCGTTGCTGTCGCAGGACGCAGGTTGTTCGCTGTTCCTGAGGCAGCACACATCGCTACGTGTGACACCCCAGGAATGAGGAACAACACCTTACCTGCGTCCTCCGGCAACGAGGTAAGCGTCACTTTCTTTTGGCTCCTCTCCACCCCTTTGCTTATATTGGACGGCTGCCGTGTGACGTCGCTGTGACGCCGCACGAACCGCCCCCTTAGAAAAGAGGCGGTTCACCGGCCACAGCGACGTCGCTAGGCAGGTAAGTCCGTGTGACAGGTCCTAGCAATGTTGTGTGCCACGGGCAGGGATTTGCCCATGACGCACAACTGACGGGGGCAGGTGATTTCACCAGTGACATCACTAGCGATGTCGCTGCGTGTAAAGCGAGCTTTAGTCTGCACAGTCTGCTACTGGGTTGGAAAAGTCGTTGGAGGTCCATGACTTGTTCATCCTGATCAAAGTGGTCTAAAACCCCAGGGCACAGCTGGATGCGCTTATCCATCAGGACACCACAAGCAAAACTGAAGACATGTTTTGAGAGGACACTGAGTGCCAGGCAAAATAAAATCTCCAAGGTGTGACTGGCGAGCTCATGCCACTTTTGCATTTTTGAAGACCAAACTGCAGTAGGGTCCAATCCCCCTCCTGATGGCATTTATATTGAGCTCTAGATACTCCTGCACCATTCTCTCCATTTGGTCACTATGTGTATGACTTGTACTCTGTTCAGCTGGTGCATGGGATGGTCTAAAAATGCGTGCCACAATTGCTTCTGCCACTTAAACTGCTGCTGTTGCTAATGTTACGTTACCAGAATTGGAAATCTAAAACTGTGATGCACACTGCTATCTTGGGGAAAAGCACTCTTAAGATTGTGTACAAGCTTGTTTCAATACTTTTTATTGTTTAGGCACTTCAGGGCGCTAAAAATGCAAAATGGCATCCGCTAACAATTCCAGCCAGTTTTGAATTCCAAAAGTCAAATGATGCTTCTTCCCTTCTGAGCCCTGCTATGTGCTCAAACAGTAGTTTTCCACCACATATGGGGTATCAGAGTACTCAGGAAAAATTAGACATCAAATTGTATGGTGCATTTTTTTTCTGTTACTGTTGTGAAAATGCAAAATTTTGGCCTAAATTTAAATTTTTATGGGAAAAAGTAAAATTTTGATGTTTTTCTTATCACATTGCTTTAGCTCCTGTGAAACCCCAGAATGGTTTCATAAACTTCTTGAAGTTGTGGTTTTGAGCAGTGTGAGATGTCCAGTTTTCACAATTGTGTAACTTTTGGGTATTTTCTGTCACTTAGGCCTCTCAAAGTCAGTTTAAATATGATGTGGTTCCTTTGTTGTTGGAAAAAAGAGAAATTGCTAATAATCTTTTAACCCTTCTAACGTCATAACATAAAAATATTATGTTACAAAAATGGTGCTGATGTAAAATAGAGATGTGGTAAATGTTATTTTTCAATTATTTTGTGTGAAATAACTGGTTTAAGAGAGTAAAAATTCAAAATTGAAACTTGTGACATTTTCAACATTTTTGCCCAATTTCCAATATTTTCACAAATAAACGCGAAAAATATTGTCCTAAATTTGCCATTAACATGAAGTACAATGTCACGAAAAACAACTTCATTATCACTGTGCTAAAGTGTCACTGCTTCATAATTTATTAATCATAACGTTACACTGGTCAAAATTGAAAAAAATAGCCTGGTCAGGACAGTAAAAACCAGGCTCAGGGTTGAAACAGTTAAAAATCTGAAAAAAAGAAAAAAATATTAAAATGTTTAAATCACTTCATTAAAAAAAAATAAATATATATATATATATATATATATATATAAAAAAACATATGTAGTATCTTCATATATGTAATAATCGTCTCTAAAAAAATTCATTAACCCTTTCACGACATGTGGCATAAGTTTACATCATAGTCAAGAAGGGGTTCCCGCAAAATGACGTAAACTTACGTCATGGTGACCATGAAGGCATGAGAGCTGTGCCTGCACGATTGCCGCCAGGAGCTTGGCTTAAGTGATAGCCGAGTTCCAGCTGTCACAGCCATGGCCGGTGCCTGCACATTAATAGCGATCACTGGGAGAAGGAATGCGCTGCTGCTCTCTCTCTATACAGAACCCCGCGACGTGATCACGAGGGCCCAATCATTGCCATGGCAATCCTAAGGTCAAATGACGACCTATGGCATTGCCAGTTACAGTGGCCTGTTAGACTATGCCAGTAGCATGGTCGAAGAGCATTCTTTCAGTGTCACACTGAGAGATATAATGAATTGCAATTTTAAAAATCAGAAAATAAAGAACAAAAAAATGTAAAAAAATGATACCAATAAATACATATATTTATGTAAAAACAAAAATAAGCAAAAAACATACACATATTTGGTATTGTAGGGGCCAGAACAACCTGTTTTTGAAACTATCACACTAGTTAACCTCTTAAGTGAAAACCGTAAAAAAAAAACAACAACAAAACATAGCAAAAACAGGGGTTTTTTTTTAACATAGAGCTTAAAAAAGTGGAATAAACGCATTAAAAAGTCATATAAAGAAATAGCATAGCTGAAAACGTCATCTAGTACTACAAAAATTAAGCCACCATACAGCTTCGTCAGCGAAAAAATAAAAAAATCTATAGATCTTAGAATACAGCAATGCAAAAACACATTTTTTTTCTATAAAATTGTCTTTATTGTTAAAAGCGGCAAAACATAAAAAAAATAGATGTAGTATTGCTGTATTTGTACTCACCCAAGTAACAAAGATGTCTTTTCAGTTTTACAGCATGATGAATTTGGTAAAAAACAACAACAAAAAAATAATTCCTGAATTGCTGTTTCTTATTGATTCTGCCTCACAAAAAGTGAAATAGAAAAGCGATCAAAATAATATATGTGGCCCAAAATAGTACCAATAAAAACTCCAACTCATCCCAAAAAAAACAAGCCCTCCACTGATTGTCAGCAAACAAATAAAAAACTATAGCCTTTGGTGATGCAAAAAAACCTTTATTTTGTAAAAACAAAAGTTTTTTTATTGTGATAGTAGCCAAACATAACAAAAATTATATAAATCTTGTATCACTGTAATTGTAGTGACCTGAGGAATAAAGCCACCTAATCATTTATACCCCAAGGGGAATGGCGTAAAAAATAAAATAAATTAAACCAATTCTTTAAGTGTTATTGATTTGTTCATTCTGTCTTCCAATGATCAGATTAAAACTCAGCTCACATTTATCCTGTAATCTACACTGAGCGCCTATATCGGGGGTTTTGTGTAAATTTCTAAAAAACGTGATTCAGACAAAATTCCCAATAGAAAATTCACTGTAATGGGGTAGAGGGAGTTATTTTGAAGTCGTACCTGGCCTGTGGTCCAGCTGTGTCCATCTTTTTATATGCCTTTTAGGTGTGCATAAAGTGCGGTCAACCATAGTTTTGTGCACCTTTGAAAAGAAAGATACCATCGGATAGAGGCAAAACAGATGTAGATGGAAACCCTAATGTAAGTGCTCAGCACAGGGCACAGGATAAATGTGAACTTATCCAAAATGTTCTATACCCTAAGTTGCTACCAATCACATTCAACTCAACCCACAAAAAAACTAGTCCCCACTCAGGTCTGTCATCTGTTAATGGCAATATAGGGGGGTTCCACATTACTGGCAGCAAATCCAAATGCCTCCTCCCTTCTGAGCATTACATTGTGCCTAAACTACAGTTAAAATCCACATGTTGGACATTCTTGTAGTGAGAAGAGCCCACATAATTAATTGGGTGTGTGTATCCCGAAACATGATCTTTGCACAATGTAAGGCACTACAATGTATTGGGCATGATAAGGTCTCATTTGCAATTTTCAATTCTGCTGAATTCACTGCGTTTGACTCAATGGTGTTTTCCAGAGACTTAATCATCTGTACACACATGGATCAATTCCCAGAGGGGTGTAATTTCCAAAATGTGATCACCTGAGGGGATTTCTTCTGTGCTGGCTCCTAGGGACTCTACAGAAGGAGTCCACAAACTATTCTAGGAAAATCTGTGCTCCAAAAGTCAAATGGTGCTCCTTCCCTCCCGTGCTTTGCTGTATGGCCAAACAGTACTGTACAGTTGGGATGTTGAGATATTGGGATATCACATGTGGGATATTGCCACTTTCAGGAGAAATTGTGTAACACATTATGGGGCTTTTTATCTATTCCCCTTGTGAAAATTTGAAATCTGGGGCTAAAACAACATTTTAGTGGTAAAAATTAATTATTTCTTCATCACCCAATAGTATAACATTTTGTGACACACCTGTAGTGTTGATATGCTCACTGCACTTCTAGATGATTTCATTGAGTTGTGCAGTTTTAAAAATAGAGTCTGCTGTTTCAGCACCTCAGGTGCCTTGGCAATGTGACATGGCATCAACAAACCATTCCAGCAAATTCTGAAGTCCAAAATGGCGCTTTTTCCCTTTTCAGCTTTGCATTATATCTTAAACGTAATTCTTGATTAGTGAAAAGAACAACCACTTCCAGATTTTCATTATTTTAATGACATGTGTATGGTGACTGCAGATGTGGAGTCACTGTACACATGTATTGACCATAACCAGGGTTTAAAAGCAGTCCGCTTTTTCCTCGGAGGCAGCAACTGGGATAGTGATATTTGTGAATTGGTTCTTGAGCTGCTGGAGTTCGTCCTTACGCATAACTTTTTTACGTTTAATGATCGGTATTATCTACAGCGGAGGGGCACAGCAATGGGGGCGGCCTGCGCGCCTTCATTCGCAAACCTCTTCCTAGGTTACTGGGAGAGGGGTTTGCAGATGGGTGAGGGCGGGCAGTCCTTGAACCATGTGCCCCTCTGGCTGAGATATATCGATGATATATTGTTTATTTGGCAAGGCGACACGGACGGCCTCCAGCAGTTTATTCAGGGACTCAATATAAACATCTATAATATTAAACTGACTTACACATGCAGCAGGGAGAGTGTGGACTTCATGGATGTCAAATTTGAGGTAGATGAAAATCAACGTGTCCAGTCAGACATATTCAGGAAGCCCACATCGGTTAATTCCCTGCGGCATGCTACATCAGGTCATCACCACTCTACTATTGAAGCTATCCCAGTGGGCCAGTTTCTGAGGGCGAGGCGGATTTGCTCCACGTCACGTAAATTTGAACAGCAGGCGGTTGATCTCAGGGAGCGGTTCCAGTCCCAGGGCTATAGTAACCGGTGTATTAAAAAAGCCTATATGAGAGCTAGAAGGACACCAAGAGAGGAGCTTTTGAAAAAATCTCACAGAGGGGAGGAGAAATCGGAGGATAAGGTAAGATTTATATCGACCTTTAATGCCCAGTGGGGAGACTTGAGGGGAATCCTGCAGAAGCATTGATCGATATTAAGAACGGAACCGGCCTTAGCAAGACATCTTGCAGTATATCCACAAATGACATCACGGAGTAAAAATCTCAAAGATTTATTAGTCAAAAGTCACTATGTCCCGGAGAAAAAGACACATTTTGGATTGAGATCACCAATTTGGGGATGCTACCCGTGTGGAGAATGTGCGGCGTGCCTTAAAATGTGCAGAGCGCACACATCCTGACATCCCCGCACACATCCCGACACTACAGCCCTCATCATTCCTGCACACCTCCCGACACTACCGCACCCATCATGACCGCACACACACACCGGCATTACCTCAGTGACGTCCCCGCTGACAGCGCCATTCACTTCAGTTGCTGCGTGGAGCTCACAGGAGCGGCGGTGTTCTACTGCCACTCCTGTCAGCTTCATGTAGCAGAGCTGGATGTGTTGTGGGACCTCTGGATTACGTCGGACCTGGAGGGGTATTTGGGGATTTTAATAAAGTGGTAAAAGAGGGTGTTTTTTTTTGTCTTTTATTCCAAATAAAGGATTTTTTCGGGTGTGTGTGTTTATTTTCTTTAACTTACAGGTTAATCATGGAGGGTATCTCGGGGAGACGCCTGACATGATTAATCTAGGATTTAGTGGCAGCTATGGGCTGCCATTAACTCCTTATTACCCCGATTTGCCAACGCACCAGGGCAAATCGGGAAGAGCCGGGTACAGTCCCAGAACTGTCGCATCTAATGGATGCGACTATTCTGGGCGGCTGCTGGCTGATATTGTTAGGCTGGGGGGCTCCCCATAATGTGGGGCTCCCCATCCTGAGAATACCAGCCTTCAGCCGTATGGCTTTATCTGGCTGGTATTAAAATTGGGGGGACCGCACGCCGTTTTTTTTAATTACTTATTTATTTATTGTACTGCACGATATAGACACGCCCACCGGCGGCTGTGATTGGTTGCAGTGAGACACCTGTCACTCAGCGTGGGCGGCGTTTCTGACTGCAACCAATCATAGGCGCCGGTGGGCGGGGAAAGCAGGGAATACGAGATTGAATAATGGGCGGCCGGCTTTTTCAAAAGAGGAAAAGCCGCCGGAGCAGTGTGACAGCTGTGCAGCGCCACGCCCGTGATCGGTGAGTATGAGAGAGGAGGGGAGAAAGGAGGGCGAGGGGGGGCAGAGACCAGGAGTGATTTTAAACGATTTCAATCGTTCTGCTGGACATGCTGAGCATGTGCAGTAGAACGTGACGAAATCCGTCAGTGGATTCTGCCGCTTAGCGCATAGCGGCGGAAACCGCCACTATAGACAATCATTAGACACCGTGGCGGATTCCAACGGAATCCATCATGGTGCGCTATTTTAACGCTCCAAACAAGTTACATGCTGCGTTCAATCCGCTAGACGCAGCGTCAAAATAATGCCGCTGCGTCGTCCAGCGGATGCAATGCAGACACTTGCGTTACGGTGCGTCGTCCATACAACTCTATGGAGAATAGCGCGGTCCGTTAACGGACTGCGCTATTCTCCATAGTGACGGAATGCGCTGAATGCAAGTGTGAAACTAGCCTTAGTGGATAAATGATAATGGATGCACGTTGTTAAAGAGCGCTTGTTTAATACAGGCTGTAAATGTATCTTTAATACTATGTATCATACATCATTAATGTACTTGGGTTCACAACAAGGGGTTAATCATTATAGATCCTGGTGGTGCTGTGCGCGTGTCCGGCGCTCTCCCCTGCCTTCCGTGTATGCTGCTGTTGTCTGGCGGCGTTGCATGCGCACTGTGCACACTATTTGTTGCCAGTGCCCGTGCAACATCAGGAGAGGAACGGTGGCCCACGGGGGTATGGGACATCACTGCACATGCGCCAATTAGTGCATCACTATTGGCTACAATGTTGGAGGCGGGCTATTTGAATGCTAGCTGATCAACCAGCTCATGTGCCATTCCCTGATGAAGCTGTGAACGCGAAATATGCATTGGAGGCAAATGAGGTCACATCCAAAGGCTGCATGATTAATATGGGTAAATATCGACCTCTTCCATAAGATTAAACATGCTGTGGGCTAGGAAGCTGGGCTTAATATGGACTGCTGATCCCCAAGCTCTCATGTGAGGAGCTCTATTGTACTTTCAGTAAGACTGTTATAGTGGAGCACTCACATGTGTGAGATCTTTTGCATAAGAGTTTTCCCTGTGAATGATGACAGGCAAGCAAGGAGGAACCTTTTACTTTCCATTCATATTTAAATGGCAGTAAGCAGTATGGATTAAAACTACTAATTCACAGAGGATACTATTGCTGTCTGCCAAGCACACAGGTGCACATTCACCTACAGACTAGTCTGAGGAAAGCAAAACAAAATGGTGGACTAACCCTTGTGTGTGTGTGTGTGTAGGAGACAGCTTGCTGATTGTTAACACATGTTTGTGCATATATATATATATATATCCACAGAATAGACTGAATAAACTAGAATAAAATGTGCAATTTAAAATGTGCAAGAAAGATTTAGAAAAATTAGACACACTGGTCAATATTTATTTTCTGCACATCTAATGTTTAAATAGCCCTAGACATAAATTTATATAGTTGAAAGCCCGGCTTATGTTGAAAATGGCATGAGATTTATGATTTTCCCATAATTTGCACATTTTTTCTGCAGCATGGTGTGTGAACCTGTTATTCCCGGGTCATGACCTTTTGCTTGAGACCGTACTTGTGCTTTTAATGTTTGTAAAATATTCCTTCTATTCTAATAATAATAAAAACTTTTTGATAAATTTTGCAAAAAAATATGATTGCATTTGAGACTCGTTTTTTTTCTTCTTGGTCTATATAAGTAGTTCTTGATTACATGGGGGTATTGGTGCACTCAGGAAAAAATTCACAACAAACTGTGTGGTCCATATTTTGTTATTAGCCCTTATCAAAGTTAAAAAGTAGAGGCTAAAAGAAAATTTTTGTGAAAAAATGTACGTAATTAATCTTTCTTCAACGCCCAATGGTATAAAATTTTGTGGCACCTCTGTTGTGGCAATATGCTCACTGTTATCCTAGAAGAATTCATTGAAGGGTGTTCTTTGTAAAATGGGATCACCTCTGGGGGTCTGCTTTTCTGGCATGTCAGGGGCTCTGCTAATGTCACATGGCACCCCCAAAAGTACGCCAACGAAATCTGCACTCCAATATGGTGCTACTTCTCTTCTGAGCTTTGTACTGTGCCTCAAAGTATATTTCAACCACATAATGGGGTATTGGCAAACTCAGGAGTAGTGATGGGCGAACCCGGACTGTAAAGTCGGGATCTGGGCAGGTTCTGAAGGACCTGAGTTCCGACCCCGGGCCCGGCATTCTCAGAGAACACTGGATAATGATCTGGGTCTGGCCACCTGGGTAATAAAAAAAAAATATAGAAAAAAATAAATTAAATAAGAATAAAATAAGTGCTTCATACTTACCAGTCTCCTTATGGCTGTGCACTGCTTCCAGGGCCGCTCACTCTACTTCCGGGGATGGGTCATTATCTTCATTCATATGCACTGATTCTCCTGTCCACCACAAGTCCCCACATCTCTGGTTGCAGTCAGACTGCGCCCCACCCAGTGTGAGAGCGTGTCTGACTGCTTTCAATCAGAAGTGCTGTCTGCATCTAGATTAGTGTAAAAATAAATAAATAACTAAAAAAGTGTCGTAGGGTCTCCCCATATTATGATAACAATCCATAATAAAGCATACAGCTACAGGGTACAGCCCCAGCTGTGTGTGTTATCTTGGCTCTGTATGAAATAAGAACAACAGCATGCGGCTTTTTTTAAATTATTTAAATAAATAATTTTAAAAAATGGTGGGCTGCCCCCTCCCCCAATTTTGATACCCAGCCATGATAAAATCAATTCCTAGGAGCTGGTATTCTGAGGCTGGAGAGGCCCATGGTTAGATGCGACAATCCCGGAACTTTACCTGGCTCATCCTGATTGCCCCGGTGCGGGGGCAATCTGGGTAATGAGGGGTTTATAACAGCTCTCAGCTTCCACTAAGCTCCAGATTAGTAATGGGAGGCATCTATGAAACCCTCTCCCATTACTAATCTGTGATTGAAAATAAATAAAAACAAACACCCAAAAACGCCTTTATTTGAAATAAAATACAAAGAACACACTGTCTTTCACCCATTGATTAACCCCCCAAAATCCCATGTCCAATGTAATCCACAAGAGATTCCACAAAGATTCTGTCTCTGCTACATTGAAGTGATGGGGTCCAATAAGCATGGGTTTTCCATACCTGAGAATACCAGCTTGTAGCTGTTCGCTTTATCATGGCTGGGTATCAATATTGGGGGGACCGCATGCCAGTTTTTGAAAAATTATTAAAAAGCCACATGTGAGCCCTCTTTTTTGATACATAGCCAAGATAAGCACACAGCTGGGGGATGCAGCCAGTAGTCATATGCTTTATTATTGCTGGGTATCATAATATGGGGGATCCTATGCCAATTTTTTAAATAATTTATTTCTACACCAATAGAGACGGACAGATAGTGTCTCTAAAAACAGTCAGACATGCTGTCACACAGGGTGAGGGCGCGTCTGACTGCAACCAATCAGAAACGTGGGGACTGCCACTGGGTGGGTGAAGCAGTGCATATGCATAAATGATAATAAGCAGCCTCGGAAGTTGCGTTAGAGCCGTGTGAGAAACTCGGTAAGTATAATGTGCTTGCTTCAATTCACCTATTCCTTCTACTACTATTTTAAAGCGTCAGATTCTCGTCCCCATAAACGTATAAGGGGACCGGCATGTCGGCAGATATCTGGGATCAATTCCGGGCCCGAACTTGATTTTTTTTTTTTTACAAAATCGGGTTGGATCCTGATCCCGGGTATCTGTAAGTCTGTCCATCACTACTCAGGAAAGATTGTGTAACAAATTGTATGATCCATTTTCTTTATTACCTTTTTGAAAATAAAAACTGGGCCAAAGCAACATTTTATTGGAAAAAAATTGTAATTTTTTTTTCACTGCTGAATATTATACATACAATTCTGTGAATCACCCGAAGGTTAAAATTGCACAATACAACCCAAGGTGAATTCCGTGAAAGGTGTAGTTTCCAGAATTAGCTCACTTGTGGGGGGGGGGGGTCTGCTTTTTTTGGATGTCAAGGGATCTTCAAATGTGACATGGCATCCGTAATCTATTCTAGCCAAAATGGCATTCCAAAGAGTTTTACACCAAATGGGGATATCCCTATACTCAGGATAAATTGCACAACATATTTTATGACCCACTTACTCTCGTTACTTTTTTGAAAATGAAAAGACTGGGGTTCTGGCAACATTTTTGTGGTAAAAAATGTAAAAATGTATTTCGTTAAAATTTTTTGGCTCAACATTTTAAAATTGTTTGAAGTACCTGTGGGTTCAACGTGCTCACCACAACTCTAGATAAATTCCTTGAGAGATGTAGACCAAAATTTATCACTATCATGAAGTACAATGTGTGACAAAAGAACATTCTCAAAATAATTGGGAACTATTGAAGTGTTCAAGAGTTATTACCTTATAAAGTCACACTGGTCGGAATTGGAAATTTCGCCCGATCAGGAAGGTGAATATAGATTTTGGGGTGAAAGGGATAACCTGATTGATAAACGTACTTGTCTTGCTTTTTTTTTTTTGCAGAAAGAGGAGATTAAGACATTATATCTACCACAATGGTATACATAAAAAGGTCAGTTCAGGGCACAAAAAACAAGCCCTCAGACAGTGCTATTGACCTAAAATTAAAATGTTATGGTTCTCAGCAGATGGCGACACAAGTTAATTTTTTTTTAACCACTGTGAGACTGTGACCGGGGTTATCTATGACGGCCGGTATGTCTCGCCCCGGTTGTGCTCACTCCATGATAGAAAGTAAATCCACTCTAGGGTTAATGCTGTTTCCCTACAGGCTGAAGGAAGGGTTAAATAGAATCAGGAACAAGGGCAGGTGTGCCGGGTGTGGGGGAGTGAACACAACTCCCCGAGTTCTCTTCTGGAGAGGCACATGTATATTGTTGTGGACTTTTGTTTGGACATTAAAACCGTGTGCTGTGAACCTTAATGCCTGGATCCCGTGTCTTCTGCTGCGCAGCCGACCACGCTACCTCACATATGGTAGAGAATCGGCGGGCATGACAGCCGGTGAGGTGTAGCATCCATCCCTGGTGACCCAGCAGCACATGTCCTGGATTCGAGCGGCTATACTACAGCCCAAACCCGGTGACGCCATGGAGGACATACTAAGGCAGCAGCAACAGACTAATGCACAGCTACAAGAGGCTAATGCACAGCAGCAACAGACCAATGCACACCTGCTCCGGGCGTTGGAACGTCAGCAGCAATCCTTGCAAGCGCAGGACACAAGGCACCAAGAACAGCTGGTTCAGGCCAATGCACGTCAGCAGCAAGCCTTACAATTGCAGGAACAAAGACATCAAGAACAGATGGTTCTCCTGGCCAAGTCGATCCGTGCCGGACCGGCAGCAACAACCCCGGGACCGGGTGACGACGGCAGCGTCCGGAAAGCGGTGAGACAAGCATTACAAAAGATGACCCCGGGGGATGATGTGGAAGCGTTCCTGGCGGTGTTTGAGCGGGTGGCCGAGCGGGAAAAGCTGCCGACCCCCCAGTGGGCTGAGGTATTGTCGCCCTATCTGACGGGGGAACCCCAAAAAGCGTACCTGGACCTCTGTACCGAGGACGCCATTGACTATGTGACCCTGAAAGCTGAAATACTGGCTCGGTTGGGGGTGAATACCTATGTACGGGCTCAGCGGGTAAATCAGTGGTTCTATGAGGAAGCCAAACCCGTACGCTCCCAGGCCTATGACTTGTTGCATCTTGTAAAAAAATGGTTGCAGCCTGACACTCTGAGCCCGGCCCAAATGGTGGAAAGGGTAGTAGTGGATCGTTTTGTGCGCACTTTACCCGTCACCGTTCAACGGTGGGTAGGACAGGGTGACCCGAGTACCCTGGACCAATTAGTGTCCCTGGTAGAGCGGCATGTGGCTACGCAGGACTTGATACGGGACACTGAGACTTTGCGTACCGTCCGTCGGTCCGGCCCCTCCAAGCCTAGGGCCAAGGACCCACCGCTGACACCGGTGCAGGAGTCCCCTACCGTCCCGTCTGAGGCCGCGGCCGCCATTCCTGAGGTCCGGAAGGTTCTGTACCCTAAACGACAACCCGTCAAGGGGGTTTCCGTCTCCATTAGATGTTGGCGGTGCCAGCGGGTGGGACATATGGAAGCCCAGTCTCCACTCACCACGGAGCCCATGGATTGTGGGGTTACCCGGCGGGGTTCAATGTATGCTCAGGTGGTGTATACCGCTGACCTGGTCTCCCCAGAGACGGAGCCCCACTTGTGCCAAATACAGGTGAATGGATGTCCGGTTACAGGATTGTTGGATTCCGGAAGCTTAGTGACCCTTGTGCGATCCACCTTGAGGGCTAAAGTAAAGGCCACAGGACGTACCGTGGGGGTGGTTTGCATACATGGGGACCGCCGAGACTATCCCACGGGGATTGTCACCATCACAGCACCTTGCGGTCAGGTGCAACATGAGGTGGGACTTCTTAACACTCTTCCCTATGACGTGATCCTAGGAAGGGATCTGCCCTATTTTTGGACTTTATGGAAGGGACCCCCTAAGTCTCCTCAGATATGGGTCAGTCCGGGACCTCAGCCCTACAATCCTGAATCCGGGACACCTGCCGTAGGGGTCCCCATGATAGGGACAGAATGTGAACCCGATAGGTCGCCCCTAGAGGTATTGGCAGGAGAGGCTGAGACGGTCGAACCCATCCCGGAGTTGGAGGCGTCCCCGGATACGTTTGGGACTGCCCAACGCCAGGACCCTACATTAATACATGCCCGGAGTCGGGTGACAGTAATTGACGAGGTGGCACAGCTGCCCGGTGCCCAGGTAAGGTACCCCCATTTCGCTCTTAAGCAGGATTTACTCTACCGGGTAGATGAAATACGGGGCGTGGGGGTAGAGCAGTTGGTGGTGCCCCAGCCGCATCGTCGGCGGGTCCTCGACTTGGCTCATAAACACCTGATGAGTGGCCACCTAGGGGTCAAGAAAACACAGGAGCGAATATTGCAAAGGTTCTATTGGCCCGGAGTCTTTTGGGAGGTAAAACGGTTCTGCGAAACCTGCCCGGAGTGTCAGCTTACCGCACCCCTGACCCATTTTCGCAGTCCGTTGGTACCGTTACCCGTTATAGAAGTCCCTTTTGAACGGATAGGGATGGATCTGGTGGGGCCCCTCGTAAAGTCCGCTCGAGGGCACCAACACATCCTAGTGATCGTTGACTATGCCACCCGGTATCCCGAGGCGATACCTCTCAGACATACTGCAGCAAAGCTTATAGCTCGGGAGTTGTTTGCTGTGTTCTGCCGGGTGGGGTTGCCCAAGGAGATCCTACGGATCAGGGGACCCCATTCATGTCTAAAGTGACCAAAGAGCTATGCCGGCTACTCCAGATCAAGCAGTTGCGTACGTCTGTGTATCATCCTCAAACGGACGGTTTAGTCGAGCGTTTCAATAAAACCCTGAAAACCATGTTCAAAAGGGTAATTTCAAAAGACGGGAAAGACTGGGATATGATGCTTCCCTATTTGATGTTTGCCATCCGTGAGGTGCCACAGGCATCCACGGGGTTTTCGCCTTTTGAATTGTTATACGGGCGACATCCCCGGGGATTGTTGGACCTGGCAAAGGAAACATGGGAGCAAGAGCCCACCCCCCATAAAAGTGTGATTGAACACATTTTGGGTATGCAGAACCGCATAAGCGCGGTCATGCCAATTGTGAAGGAGCATTTACAGGAGGCTCAGGCCGCGCAAAGCGGCCGCTACAATAGACAAGCCACCGTGCGGACCTTTAAACCCGGGGATCGGGTGTTGGTATTAATCCCCACGGCAGAGAGTAAATTCCTGGCTCAGTGGCAAGGCCCCTACGAGATAAAGGAAAGAGTCGGGGTGGTCAACTATAAGGTATTGCAGCCCGGTAGGCGGAAACCTGAACAAATATACCATGTCAACCTATTAAAACCTTGGCAGGAACGGGAAAGCCTGATGGCTGTTTTTTCCCCATCTCCCTCCTCTTCGGGTTGTTCACCTCCGGCTCCAGCGACCTCCGGAGAGGACGAACCGGAAGTAAGGATTGGAGAAGCCCTCACCAAGACTCAGAGGCGAGAGGCCAGACGGTTGGTTCAGCAGAACCCCGATGTCTTCTCCGAGCTGCCCAGTAGGACCAGTCTGATACGACATGATATTGTCACCGAGCCCCACCTGAAGATACGCCTGAAGTCATACCGGGTACCGGAGGCTCGACGACAAGCCATATCGGAGGAAGTAAAGACAATGTTACGCCTGGGGGTCATCGAAAAATCCCGGAGTGAATGGGCTAGTCCGATTGTCCTAATACCAAAACCCGATGGCTCCTTAAGGTTCTGCAATGACTTTAGGAGATTGAACGAAATATCCAAGTTCGATCTCTACCCCATGCCCCGGGTGGATGAGCTGATTGATAGGCTGGGACAGGCGCGATATTTCACCACGCTCGACCTGACCAAGGGGTACTGGCAGGTGCCACTGACTGAGTCCGCTAAAGGAGAAAACCGCTTTTGTTACGCCGGAGGGTCTCTTCCACTATGTTGTCTTGCCTTTTGGGTTACATGGCGCTCCGGCCACGTTCCAGAGGTTGATGGACTTAGTGCTGGAACCCCACCAGGCGTATGCATCAGCGTACCTTGATGACATCATTATTTACAGCTCCGATTGGCAGACCCACTTGGAACAGGTACAAGCGGTGGTGGACGCGCTTCGAACAGCCGGATTGACAGCCAATCCCAAGAAATGTGCGTTGGGACTCACGGAAGCCCGCTACTTGGGCTACGTGATAGGCCAAGGAGTGATTAAGCCCCAAATTAACAAGGTTGAGGCGATCCAGAAGTGGCCTAGACCCATGACCACGAAGCAGGTTAGGGCCTTCCTGGGGATCGTGGGATACTACAGGAGGTTTGTAAAGGATTTTGCGGGACTATCAGCCCCCTTGACGGACCTTCTCAAAGGCAAGAAGTCCGTCATGGTGCGCTGGACTCCGCAGGCCGAGGACTCCTTCCGGGCCCTGAAGGGGGTCCTGTGCGGACAGCCCGTTCTCGTACACCCTGATTTCCGGAAGGAGTTCATAGTACAGACTGACGCCTCAGAGGTCGGCCTGGGGGCAGTGTTGTCTCAGGTGGTTCAGGGGGAGGAACACCCCGTCACCTTCTTAAGTAGGAAGCTCACCCCTCCCGAGCGGAATTATAGCGTAGTGGAGAAGGAGTGCCTGGCGATCAAGTGGGCCTTGGAGTCCCTACGCTATTACCTGCTGGGACGGCAGTTTCGCTTGGTGACGGATCACTCTCCACTGGTCTGGATGAGGTCCGCCAAGGAACGGAATGCCCGGGTTACCCGGTGGTTCCTTTCTCTGCAGAACTTCCGGTTTACGGTTGAACATAGGGCCGGTGGGTTGCAGGGCAACGCCGATGCCTTGTCCCGCGGCCCGTGTCTGATGGCGGGAGTTCAACCCCGCACGCTTGAACTGAGGGGGGGGGTATGTGAGACTGTGACCGGGGTTATCTATGACGGCCGGTATGTCTCGCCCCGGTTGTGCTCACTCCATGATAGAAAGTAAATCCACTCTAGGGTTAATGCTGTTTCCCTACAGGCTGAAGGAAGGGTTAAATAGAATCAGGAACAAGGGCAGGTGTGCCGGGTGTGGGGGAGTGAACACAACTCCCCGAGTTCTCTGCTGGAGAGGCACATGTATATTGTTGTGGACTTTTGTTTGGACATTAAAACCGTGTGCTGTGAACCTTAATGCCTGGATCCCGTGTCTTCTGCTGCGCAGCCGACCACGCTACCTCACACCACTTAACAAAACTGTTAATGTTTAATATCACCATAACCGTACTGGCCAGAAAAATTATATTGCCCAGACAACAATCATGGAATTGCACTTTTTTTTTTTAGTTTAGCTACAATTCAATTTTGTTTTTCCCCTTGAAAACTACAACTTGTCCTGCGAAAAGCAAGCCGTCATAAGTCTATGTCAACGGAAAAATGAAAAGTTGACTCTTTGAAGAAGGGGAGGAAAAAATAAAAGCGCAAAAATTAATAATCACCATGTCGGTAAGGGAGGGGTTAAAGACAAAAAAAAAAGGTAATTGTTGATTTTTTGCCCAGTTTTTAAAATGTGCTCCATTTTGAAGAATTTCTCAACCAAAAAAAGGCCAGGGAATATGAGACAAATAAAAGTGACTTCAATAAATCGCAAAAAATGAATGGGGCCTATAGACTTTGTATACATTGCTCGATGTGCATGCTCCAGCAAAGGCTCAATGTTTTCGGCTGCTGAGCATTATGCTGTATAGTGGCTTTTTGAGTGTTTGAGGGTATCAGTCCTGAGACCTCAACCAAACAATCATCAACACACATTAGATACCCTCTTAAACAGGTTCTTCAAGATTGAGATAAAATGGCATTGTTGCTATGACACTACAGCCGTCTTAGTCATGTGTCAGGATGGGCTGCAGACTGAAGATAAATCACTCCTAAGATCTGTGAGACAGCTCACAAGAGCTATATTGTACATAACTCAAGTCAGGCTGTGAAGAAATATATCTCTTCCTAGCTGAGCACAACAGAAGAAGGAGAGGGGAGTTTCTCCAGGTTCATTTACCTCGAAGTGTATTTGTTTTACAGTTTTCACAGTCAGTCCCTGAGCGCAGTTGGGCACAGTAAGACTGATGAAGGTGGTGAAGCTAAAGATTTCCTCATCTAGTAAATTGCTGACTGAGGTATGTGTGATACAGGTCTTGTGAATTGAAAAACCTGAGCTGTACATCTTCAGTCTGCAACCTGTAGTGACAAGTGACTAGGATGAGCTGCAGTTTGAATTATACCAACATCTTTCTTTGCTTTGCAGCAATGGATATCACTCTTCCGCCATTGAGCTTAGGCCCTATACCTTTTGATCTGGGCAATTTACGTCACTAATGAAGTTCTACTAGACTGAAAAATTTGATAGTTTTGGATTGTATCTATAAATAAAGCTTTAATCAGTTGTCTCACTGAGTGCCAAGTTTTACATTCACTGAATTATACTAGGAACACCATTTTATCTCATTCCCGGAGAAAACCTTTCAATATACCACTCTATGTTATTGTATAAACCTGTTTTCTTCTTGAAGTAGTGTAGTTTACTTCCTGTCACCACTAAAAGTTCTGTTTACCAGCAGTTATAGTGGTAGTCTGTCAGTTATAAGTGTTTAAATCATATAAGGATGGTTTACTAGATTGGCTACTGTTAGAATATGAAGTTATATTCTACCAGCAGCAGCCCACTTCCAGTCATTGACACACATGAGGTAGAGCAGATTGTCAATCAAGGTGAAAGAGTGATACCATGCTCACTGCTGCCTGTAAGCAAGTGGCTGCAGGTAGATTATCACCATTTTCCCCTATAGCTGCTTTTACAGCAAATTAGCCTAACATTTTTAAGCACTATTAACACTAGAACTACTGGACTCGTGACACCTATATAGAAATACATAGTGCAAAGTAGTCAAAATGACTACCTCAGTAGTTTTAGTGTTAACCTGTAGTTTACCTTTACTATTTCTGCAGGTAAATAACATTTTTTGAGGTGACAGGTTTCCTTTTTAGACATAGCTCCCAACTGTCCTGGATTAATGACTGTTTCGATTTGAGGGTGCAGGCCCGCTATCCCAACTCCTGGCACATCAGCACTGTGTCCCAACTTTCACTTTCTGTCTGTGCGATGCCTTCTCTCCGGCATCTTCATTGTTCTGCAGATCCTTCTCCTAAAGGGTGGGCGCAGCATCTCTGCTCTGCCCCCATATACATTATTTAAAGTAACAATTCTTATAATTTCTTGTGATCTTGTCTCCCCAGGATTCAAACCCCCTCCTGCATCAGTGCAGGAAGCAGCTAACGCTATAAGCCACAGCTTGCACTGAGAAAATTAAGAGTGTTATATATTTGAATCTGCATTGCAGGTTGTGAAATCACAACAAGATGATTATAGAGATACATAGATACATACATTTTCTTATAAAATTACTAAAAAATGAAAAAAAATTACAATAATTATATTTAGTGCACTTTTTTAAATAAACCTCACAAATCAACAAATAACATAGTCATACAGTGCCTTGTGAAAGTATTCACTCCCTTAACTTTTTATCTATTTTTCTACATTACAACCTGTGTTTAAATATTTTTGCAATCTGCTTTGTGTGTGATGCATCAGCACTAAATAGTCTAAGTTAGTGAAGCAAAGTGAGAAACATATATCCAAAAAAATAAATTTATGGGATAAGTAATTAAAAATTGTCATGTGCATATCTATTCCCCCCTTTTTGCTATGAAGACCCTTTAAATTTCTGGTGAAAGCAATTTCCTTCATAAGGACTCATGTCCACTTGCGATTTTCATGTGCGAGTGTGATCCGATTAAAAATCGGATCGCACTCGTACCAGTGTTAATCTATGGGGCATTGTCGTTTTGCTATTTTTTTCCTCAGCTTTCACTGTGCTGAGGATCAAATCGCAGCATGCTGCGTATGGCTGCATAGATCGCACCAGACTTGCTAATACAAGTCTATGGGTGCGAGAAAAATATCACAATATGGATGGCATACGCATGTAATACGGATGTCATACATATGTCACACTGATCCTTGATGAGAAAAATCTACATACTCGCATAGCACTTGCACAGTACTCGCATGACACTCACATGTCATACGGATGTGTATCGCCCCAGCAGCGGTCGAACCGCTCGGATCCGGGGGTGATTACTTGTGGCTCGAGGGTCTTCGGTCCCTGTGGCTCGGGGGCCACTCTTAAATGTAAAAAAGGGGGTTATTTACAGGGGAGATATATATAGTTTGTGACGCTACCCGTGGTGTGCGGTAACGGGGAGTACCACCGCTGCCGATGGGGGTACCCGGGGTTGATGGAATGGGGGCAGCCAGATCACGTTTCCCTCCGTGGGTAGGGAAGGCCCCGTGACTCTGGAAGGTGGAATGCAGGGGAGTACAGGGCTTGTTGGAAGTAGGGGATGAACATGTACTCACTCAGATGAAAAGAAGACTCTGACGACTAGGTAAACCAAGTCTCTGGGTGCCGTTGTCGTCTTAGGGGAGCCCGTCAAGGTATCCGTCCCCTACAGTACTGCCTGGTGGTCCGGAGCCTGCCTTTGTGCACAAATTTTAGAAGTGTCCAAGTGGCCCGTAAGCATAAAGCTGTCCGGGCCCTGCTCCCCACTGTTTGAGTAAAGGAGCTGTGCTCTCAAGAGCTCATGCTTGGGATTTCTGTGGGCTGCTTAGGTTGGAAATCCCTATCCCCCTTGTTGCGCTAGTGCCCCTGATCTCTGAGCTTCGTACATAAAGTCACTATCTGTCAGGGCCGGGCGGTCGGGCAGACCCAGGAGGTGGATCCACTGGGCCGAACTCTAAGATGGTGGTAGGGAGTCCGGTAGCTGAAGCACTGATGGGCAGCAGAACAGTCCGTGCAAGTGAAGGTAGCGGAGGAGTCCCTGGGACCACGGAGTCACAGATGGCAGTCCGGGTGACGTAGCTCAGGTTCGGAAGCCAAGATGATGTCAGGCGGGGTCCGGAACCTTTGGAGCGAGATGACGGGTCACCGCAGGGATCCGAGATGGTACGGACTGTCAGATGGCAGACGGACAGCGTGCGGGGCTCGGGATTCAGCAGGACTGGATGGCGAGGCGGGATCAGCTCTAGAAGAGAGATACGTAAGTATGGCAGGAAAACACAAGGAGACCTGACTCCTAGCTCAGAAAACACGAAGATCAGGCCCCGCCCCCTTGGACAAGAACCCCCTTTATACCCCGTACCTGTCTAACCTCATTTCCTGTTAATGGGCGCTGGCCCTTTAAGAAAGGGTCAGTGACCGCGCGCGCGCCCTAATGCGCATGCGCGCGGCCCGGGTGCCAGAAGCCAGGGAAGGAGGCTGAGAGGAGGACGCAGGGGAGCCGGCCAGGGCCTGGGAGGCCGTCGGGCGCCGGGATCGGCGGCCAGGGAGCCTAGGAAGGACGGGCACAAGAGACGAGGACCCGGGGAGCGTGGCAGGTGAGCCGGGGAGCGGGACAGGAGACCCGGGAAGGGGAGCCGAGGACCCGGGGAGCGTGACAGTACCCCCCTCCCCACGCCCCCCTCCCCGCAACCGGGACATGAAGGCACGGATCAGAGGAGAGCCCACGTTCTCCCTGGGTTCCCAGGATCTATCCTCAGGACCATACCCCTCCCAGTCCACCAGGAAGAACTGCCGGCCACGAACAGTCTTCATGGCCACGATATCCCTTACCGCATAGATGTCGTCCTCAGCAATAGGAGGAGGAGCCGGACTGGCAGCAGCGGAGAAGGGACCAAGGAACACCGGCTTGAGTAGAGAGACGTGGAAGGAGTTGGGTATTTTCATCGTGGTCGGAAGCCTCAGTTTGTAGGAGACCTCATTGATCTTGCTGAGGACCTTAAACGGCCCGATGTAGCGAGGACCCAGCTTGTAGGAAGGTATCTTCAGTCGGATGTACTGGGAAGCAAGCCAGACCAGGTCACCAGGAGAGAAACACGGAGGGTCTAGACGCCTTTTGTCAGCGTGTTTCTTCATCCGCTGGGAAGCGCGCCCAAGGGACGCCTTGACAGAGTCCCAAATGGTAGCGAAGTCACGGGCTACAGTATCAGCAGCAGGGACATCCGAAGAAGGGGATATAGGCAACGGGAAGGAAGGCTGCAGTCCGTAAACGACATGGAAGGGAGATTTGGAGGACGACTCACTGACGTGGTGGTTATGGGAGAATTCAGCCCAAGGCAGAAGCGTGGACCAGTCGTCGTGATGGGCGTTGACATAGTGACGTAAGAAGGAGGTCAAGATTTGATTGACCCTTTCCACTTGGCCATTAGACTGAGGATGGTAAGCGGAAGAAAAGTCCAGAGTCACTCCCAGATGTTTGCAGAGAGCCCTCCAGAAGCGGGAGGTAAACTGAGTTCCTCTGTCGGACACGATGTGGGAAGGAAAGCCATGCAAGCGGAAGATATGTTGTATATAGGCTTCCGCGAGTTCCTGAGCAGAGGGCAGTCCGGGCATAGGGACGAAGTGAGCCATTTTGGAGAACCGATCCACCACGACCCATATGACTGTGTCCGGATGATACTGGCAAGTCCGTAATAAAGTCCATCGCTATGTGTTGCCATGGAACTGAGGGTATCGGCAGAGGCAGAAGACGGCCATAGGGCAGGTGTTTGGGCGTCTTGTTCCTGGCACAAGAGGGGCAGGCAGAGACAAAGGCGGCAACGTCCGTGCGAAGGGATGGCCACCAGTAATGGCGTACAATCGCACCCCATGTTCTCTTCTGGCCTGCATGGCCGGCTGTTTTCGAGGCATGACCCCAGTGTAACACTTTCTGCCTGTCGGTCTCAGAGACATAGGTCTTCCCGGGTGGTATCTGGGCCAGAGTGACAGGAGCCACCGGAACAATCTTGCTAGGAGAGATGATAGGTTGGGTAGTCTCTTCCTCCTGCTCCAGAGGCATGAGAGACCTAGACAAGGCATCAGCGCGTATATTCTTGTCTGCGGGTCGGAAGTGAAGCTGGAAGTCAAACCTGGCAAAGAATAAGGACCACCTGGCTTGTCGTGGGTTCAGTCGCTGAGCGGACCGCAGGTATTCCAGGTTCTTGTGGTCCGTGTAGATAATCACAGGGTACACTGCTCCTTCCAGGAGGTAGCGCCACTCCTCCAGAGCCAGTTTGACCGCCAATAGTTCTCGGTCACCGATGGTGTAATTACGTTCAGGTGCTGAGAAGCTTTTAGAGAAGAAACCGCAAGTCACCATCTTCCCGGAGGAGGATTTTTGCATGAGCACTGCTCCGGCTCCTGAGGAGGAGGCATCCACCTCTAAGGTGAACTGGCGGTTTAACTCCGGTCGGTGGAGTACAGGAGAGGAGGCGAATGCTCGCTTCAGGGAGCAAAACGCGGCGTCGGCCGCAGGTGACCAGTCCTTTGGATTAGCCTCCTTTTTGGTCAGAGCGGAGAGAGGAGCAGTCAGGGCGGAGAAGTGAGGGATAAACTGGCGGTAGTAGTTGGCAAATCCCAGGAACCGTTGGATTGCCTTCAGTCCAGAAGGGGGAGGCCAGTGGAGGATGGAGGAGACCTTCTTTGGATCCATCTGCAGCCCTGTACCCGAGATGATGTATCCCAGGAAAGGAAGAGAAGACTGCTCAAAGACGCACTTTTCATATTTGGCGTAGAGACGATTCTCTCTCAGTCTTTGTAGAACCAGCTTTACGTTCTCTCTGTGGGTCTGGAGGTCCGGAGAGAAGACAAGGATGTCATCCAGATAAACTACTACACATACGTAGAGGAGGTCCCGGAAAATGTCGTTCACCAGTTCTTGGAATACGGCAGGAGCGTTACACAGACCGAAGGGCATCACGCAGTATTCATAGTGCCCATCGCGAGTATTAAACGCGGTCTTCCATTCGTCTCCAGAGCGGATACGAACTAGGTTGTAGGCACCCCGAAGATCCAGTTTGGTGAACACACGGGCTCCTCTGAGCCGATCGAATAATTCGGGGATGAGCGGTAGGGGGTACTTGTTTTTTATGGTAATCTGATTCAAGCCCCGGTAGTCAGTGCATGGGCGTAGGTCACCCTCTTTCTTCTTAACGAAGAAGAAGCCTGCTCCCGCAGGAGAGGAGGATCTCCGGATGAATCCCTTTGCCAGGCTTTCCGTGATGTAGGTGGACATGGCCCTGGTTTCGGCTGGAGACAACGGATATATCCGTCCTCGAGGTGGTGTTGTTCCTGGGAGCAGGTCGATGGCGCAATCGTAGGGACGGTGTGGCGGAAGTACCTCAGACTCCTTCTTGTCAAAAACGTCCGCGAAGGACCAATAGGCCGAGGGCAGACCCGGTAGGTACTCAGGAACCGGAGGTCGTCGGACTGGTTGTATAGATTTTAAACATCTTTCATGACAGGCAGAGCCCCAACGGGTGATTTCGCCAGTACCCCAGCTGACTGATGGTTCGTGTGTTCGCAACCAAGGAAGTCCCAGCAGGATTTGATGGGACATGTGTGGAAGGACGTAGAGAGAGATGTTCTCGGTGTGCAGAGCACCGATACGCAGTTCCACCGGCTTGGTGATCCAGGAGATGGTATCAGAGAGGGGTCTCCCATCCACCGAGGCAATCAGTAGGGGCTTCTCGAGTAGAGTAACAGGCAGCTGGTATTTGTCCACCGTGGCCTGCTGGATAAAATTGCCTGCTGCTCCGGAGTCGAGGTATGCCTCAGCCGTGAAGCGCGTCTCTCCTGTTGATACTTGTACCGTCCACATAACTGGGTCTGAGAGAGTCCCAGCACCTAGGGTGGCCTCTCCTACCAACCCTAGGCTTTGGAGTTTCCCGGCCTTTCCGGACAGGAGCGTAGGAGATGTGTGCCCTCTCCGCAGTAAAAGCAGAGGCCCTTGGCGAGCCGCTCTGCTCGACGTTGGTCAGACTGTCGTACTCGGTCAACCTGCATGGGTTCGTGGACAGGAATCCCAGCTGTTGATGACTGTGGCACAGAGGATTTCTGTGGCGGGGAGGAGTGCCGTACCGCACGTCGCTCACGAACCAGCTCTTTGGAGCGCTCCTGAAAACGAATGTCCACTCGAGTGGCTAGGGCAATCAGGGCATCTAGGGTGGAGGGCACGTCACGACCCGCCAACTCATCTTTGATGCGACTCGAAAGTCCTTCCCAGAAGGCGGCTGTCAGGGCCTCATTATTCCACCAGAGTTCAGAAGCCAAAGTGCGGAAACGGATGGCGTATTGGCCCACCGTCAGTGTTCCTTGACGTAGGCGGAGAAGTGATGAAGCAGACGCAGAGGCGCGTCCCGGCTCGTCAAAGGTACTGCGAAAGGCCTGCAGGAACTCTTGAAGATCCTTGGTCATGGGGTCCTCCTTCTCCCACAAGGGGTTCATCCACGCCAGTGCCTCGCCCTCCAGGTGAGACATTATAAAGGCGACCTTGGCTTGGTCGGAGGCGAACAGATGTGGCAGCTGCGTGAAATGAAGGGAACATTGGTTTATGAAGCCCCTGCAGGTCTTGGTATCTCCAGCATAACGAGGTGGTGACGCCAAACGGAGTCGGGAGGCATCCGACGCGGCTGCCACTGGTGCGGGAGCCGTGGATTGCCTAGTGGGGGACCTGGTTGCCGCAGGCGTCATTGATGCTTGTAACGTGTACAGGCGGGTGTCCACGGAGGTCATAAATTGCAGCATGCGGGTCTGGACTTCCCGCTGGCGTTGGAGTTCCTCTTGCAGGGCCAATAGTGCTGCAGCGGGATCCATGGCCTGATCTTACTGTCAGGGCCGGGCGGTCGGGCAGACCCAGGAGGTGGATCCACTGGGCCGAACTCTAAGATGGTGGTAGGGAGTCCGGTAGCTGAAGCACTGATGGGCAGCAGAACAGTCCGTGCAAGTGAAGGTAGCGGAGGAGTCCCTGGGACCACGGAGTCACAGATGGCAGTCCGGGTGACGTAGCTCAGGTTCGGAAGCCAAGATGATGTCAGGCGGGGTCCGGAACCTTTGGAGCGAGATGACGGGTCACCGCAGGGATCCGAGATGGTACGGACTGTCAGATGGCAGACGGACAGCGTGCGGGGCTCGGGATTCAGCAGGACTGGATGGCGAGGCGGGATCAGCTCTAGAAGAGAGATACGTAAGTATGGCAGGAAAACACAAGGAGACCTGACTCCTAGCTCAGAAAACACGAAGATCAGGCCCCGCCCCCTTGGACAAGAACCCCCTTTATACCCCGTACCTGTCTAACCTCATTTCCTGTTAATGGGCGCTGGCCCTTTAAGAAAGGGTCAGTGACCGCTGCGCGCGCCCTAATGCGCATGCGCGCGGCCCGGGTGCCAGAAGCCAGGGAAGGAGGCTGAGAGGAGGACGCAGGGGAGCCGGCCAGGGCCTGGGAGGCCGTCGGGATCGGCGGCCAGGGAGCCTAGGAAGGACGGGCACAAGAGACGAGGACCCGGGGAGCGTGGCAGGTGAGCCGGGGAGCGGGACAGGAGACCCGGGAAGGGGAGCCGAGGACCCGGGGAGCGTGACACTATCCTCCGCAGGTTAATTGCCGGGCTGCTTGAAGCTACTCCCCGACCTAAAGTCCAGTACCCCGCCGTGCTTTCGGTCCCAGACCGGCTATTGTACTCGAGCTGCCGACCGTCCTCCAAGACTAAGTCCAGGCACCCAGTCCCAATATCCCGCGACCGGGTCTCTGACTTCTCCGGGTCCGGACCACCATCTGCGACCCAATCTTTTACTCAGCTTCCCTGGGAGCCAACTCTCTGAGCTCCATTCACTTTGCAGTCCCCTGTGACGCCCTGACTAGTCCAGGGGTTTCACAGATGCTAAGAGAGAAAAAAAAACGCACACCATATGCAGACTATACACAGGACACTTGATTCACTTTTCTGGGCGAGTATCGCAGACATTTTTTTACATGAGCCCTAAGTCACATGCTTAGTAAAAGGTAGTCCACCTGTGTGCAATTGTGGTCTGTCAGTAAATACAAACCTTTTCTGAAAGACCACAAAGGCCGCAACACCATTAATCAAGAGGCACCACAAACCAAATAACACCATGAAGACAAAGATTTCCAAACTCATAGACAAAGTTGTACAAGAACAACTCAGGGTAGGGTCCTACAAAAATATCCCAATCTCTGATGATCCCCAGTGCACCATCAAATCCACTATCATCAAATGGAATAAACATGGTACCAAAATAAACATGCCAAGAGAGGGCCAGCCTTGACAAGGTGGTCATTAAACAGAAAGGCAGAACAGGGACCAAAGATAGCCCTGAAGGAGCTGCTGAGTTTGCAAGAAAAGACTGGAGTATCTGTCTATACAACCATAATAAGCCGTACACTCCATAGAGCTGCCTTTATAGAAGAGTGGCCAGAGAAAAGCCTTTACTTACAGCCAAAAATTAGAAGGCTCATTTTGAGTTTTTCAAAAGACATGTTAAACTCACCAAATGTATGGAGGAAGGTGCTGTGGTCAGATGAGACCAAAATTTAACCTTTTGGCCACGAACATAAATACTATGTCTGGTGCCAAACCAACACAGCTCATCATCTCAAGAACACCATCTCCACAGTGAAACATGGGGGTGCAGCATCATGCTGTGGGGATGTTTTTCGGCAGCAGGGACAGAGAAAATGGTCCATGTCAAGAGGAATATGGATAGCACGAAATAAAGGGATATGCTTGAGCAAAACCTGTTTCAGCCTGTCCATGAATTGAGACTGGGACGGAGGTTCACCTTTCTTCAAGACAATGACCCAAAGCATACTGCTAAAGCAACACTAGTTTAATGGGAAACGTGTAAATGTATTAGAGTGACCTATTCAAAGCCCAGACCTCAATTGAGAATCTGGGGTCAGACTTGAAGATTGCTGGGCATGGTAGCACAAGACCCACTTAATATAATAACTATATACCAAAAAAGGCAAAGACACAAACTTGGTGCATAAAAATTTGTCTGTGGTGTTTTATTATGAGTTACCATTTAATTAATAACAACCAATAGTTTAATGAATCAGAATCAATAAATATAATAAATATAATACATAATCACAATCAATGAAGCAATCCACCCAACACATGCTGGGCGATTTTACTCACTAATAAAACAGCACAACAAATTTTTTTTTTTTTTGTAAAACATATAAAAGAGAACACATAAAACAAAAGTGAGGGGGGAAGAAATCTTCAAGCTTCTTCGAAGCGCCGACTGCCAGCTGATCCAAGAAATCCAGCTTTAAATAGCTGATTTTCCCGCACTTTTCAGAATTTACCAATCACAGAGGAAAAATAGCGCCAACAAAACCAGCTGAAACCGGATCCAGCTGATCTTGACACACAGCTGACCAGCAGATGACCTTTGCACTGGTGTTGACAGAAAGAAAAGAAAACAAAATCAGAGAGCACAGGGAAAAGCAAGGGGGAAAAGACATGGAAATACCCGAAACAGACCAGGCAAATTACCGTGGGGTCTGTGCGACCATGGGTCCCTCATTTTAATCAAACGGGGGCCCTGACATTAGATGAAACCAACTAACTTAACCTCATAATGACGGCCGTATGACTTAAAACGTCGGAAAAATAGGGTACTTATTCTGTTCCAACGCTTTAAAGGGTGCTTTACATGCTGCGACATCGCTAACGATATATCGCCGAGGTCACGTCATTAGTGACGCACATCCGGCGCTGTTAGCGACATCGCAGCGTGTGACACCAATGAGCGACGATCAACGAGCGCAAAAAAGTGAAAAATCGTTGCTCGTTGACACATCGTTCATTTCCTTAATATCATTGCTGCTACAGGTACGATGTTGTTTGTCGTTCCTGCGGCAGCACACATTGCTATGTGTGACACCGCAGGAACGACAAACATCTCCTTACCTGCGTCCACCGGCAATGAGGAAGGAAGGAGGTGGGCGGCATGTTCCGGTCGCTCCTCTCTGCCCCTCCTCTGCCATTGGATGGCTGCCGTGTGATGTCGCTGTGACACCGCTTGAACCTCCCCCCTTAGAAAGGAGGTGAATCGCTGGCCAGAGTGACGTCGCAGGGAAGGTAAGTCAGTGTGACGGGTGTTAGCGATGTTGTGCGCCACGGGCAGCGATTTGCCCGTGTCGCACAACCGACGGGGGCGGGTACGCTCACTAGCGATATCGGTACCAATATCGCAGTTTGTAAAGTACCCTTAAGACGTCATACTAAAAAAACACTGTAGCGCTCCCCCAGCGACGGTAAATCTCCGGGATTTCAGCTACTGGGGGTAGTTGAGACCCCTGAGATCATGATTCAGGCTGTTTTTTCCGGTCCTCGGTCACATGATCACCGGTATACACTGTATACCGATGATCACATTACAGTAAATGCAGCGCCGGTAAAAAATGATTTATCTCTCACCTGGCACAATCAAACATGTCAGATGGGAGATAAATCTCCTCCCTCAGTCCCCTCCGGTCCCCCGGTGTCGCTGAAGTGCCCCCCGACCCCCAACCCCCTCCCGATAATCCAAGATGGCGGCGCGCACACCAGTGCACCGCCCACATTCACCCTCTTCCTCTGATTTCTGTTGCATGTGCCATGACATATGAGACAGAAAACTCCTCCCCGGGTCCAGCTAAGTCACCCCCCCCATAACCACTAGTGTCCCCCGGTGTCTCCTGTACTTGGCGCAGCGTTGATCCTCCGCGACCCCTCCTTCTTCACAAAAAAGGCTGCCGCATGCGCAGAGAGCGGCTGTCAGCTCAGCTTCCTGCTTTGAGAGCTGGCTGCACGCACATAGAGGGTCTGCACTCATAGAAAATGGGAGATAAGTTCCCTGAGCGTGCCCCCATATTCTAGAAGGTCCAGAGTCATCATGGGATCTCCAAAATGGATTACAGGGGACCCGATTTTTTCTTTCTTTACAATAAATTGGTGAAAGAGGGAATGTTCTGGGAAGTGTTTTTTCAAATATTTTTTTTTTGTCTTTTTTTTTTGTATTACTGACAGTTGGTGATGTCATGGCGTCTATCAGATACCCAACATCACAAACTGCTGAGCTTTATGCCAGGTGACATTACACATGTGGTATCAACCCCATTTATTACCCCGTTTGCCACCGCACCAGGGCAACGGGATGAGCTGGGGTGAAGCACCAGGATTGGCGCATCTAATGGATGCGCCATTTCTGATGTGGCTGCGGCCTGCTATTTTTAGGCTGGGAAGGGCCAAGAACTATGGACCTTCCCACCCTGAGAATACCAGATCACAGTTGTCCGCTTTACCTTGGCTAATGAACCAATTTGGTGGGGACCCCACTTTTTTTAATGATTTATTGAAAAATAATTATAAAAAAGAGCCTGGGGTGCCCACCAAATTGGATTCCCAACCAAGGTAAAGCTGCTGGCTGTGGTTTGCAGTCTGTAGCTGTCTGCTTTACCCTAGCTGGCTATCAAAAATGGGGGGGACCCCACATCGTTGTTTTTTTTTTTTTAGTTTTTTTTTTGCTAAATACAAGGCTAGGCACTCTTTAGTGCCACATGAAAGTCACTAAAGGGTACCAGCTTAGAATATGTCGGGGGGTGGGACATCATTTATGTGTTTGATGTCTGTCTGTCTATCTATCTATCTATCCATCCATCCTTCCTAGCTTTTTAGGCTGTGTGCCCGCGATTAGGGATTCAAGTGTTTTGGATGCTGTGTTTTTGCTGCGTCTAAAATGCTGTATTTTACAGTAAAAGCACAGTGGAAGGATTTTTCGAAATCCCGTGCCCATTGTGCTTTTCTTCTCCATGGCATAAACTGACACATCTGGCGCTGCAGCATGTCATTTTATGCTGCGGAGACGAGAGTTCTATGCGGATAGAATAGAGCTAAAGTCAGCAGCAGAACCTGGATCGTGGTCACGGGCAGCTGCATTCTCCCGTGGACAACAATAGGGCAGGCACTGTGTACTAGACACTGTCGCCAGATCGTGGGCACATAGCCTAAAAGTGAGAAATTTGCTGCTAGAGCAACATTTTTGTGATGCCCATAGGGGTTCAAAATGCTCACTATACACCTGAAAAAAATACTTGAGGGGTCTAGTTTCCAAATTTCGCTCACTTGTGGGGGGTTTCTGCTGTATAGGTACCCTAGGGGCCCTGCAAATGTGACATGGTGCTCGCAATTTATTTCAGCTTTTCCAAAATTCAAATGGTGCTCCTTCCGTTCCAAGCCCTCCCGTTTGTCCAAACAGAGGTTTTTGGCCACATGTGGCGTATCCCTGCACTCATAAGAAATTGGATAACAAACTGTGGGGTCCATGTTTGGTCTGAAACACACATCCATGAATAATCACGTACGTGTAATACGGGCCGTTTTTCAGGTCCGTGATCCTTGTTTGTGTCCGTTTTTATGGTATGTGTGGCCTGCGTGTGTATCCCGTATGCTAGCCGTATGTGCGTGTGAAATGTGCGTGTGAAACTTAACTGACATGTGTTTGTGTTTTCCGTGAGAAATGTTGCGTGTTTGATACAAAATGTCGTTTATAAATGTCGGGTGACAGCAGACAGAGTTGTGCGATGAGAATGAACTCGGGTGAACTTCACCCGACTTCATTGTCATGCAGCGGCTCTGTCTGTGTGCCGCATACTTATTAGCGGTCACCTGTGAAGGATTCACCGTTGACCGCTAATCCCCCGAGTGACTGAAGTGAGCAGCCCTCTCTCATACTCACCGATCCCCGGCTCTGCATGGCGTTCACACTGCTCTGGCGGCTTTTAATATTTTGATCAAGCCGGCCGCTCATTAAAAATTCTCGTATTCCCTGCTTTCCCCACCCACCAGCACCTATGATTGGTTGTAGTTTGACATGCCCCCACGCTGAGTGACAGGTATCTCACTGCACCCAATCACAGCAGCCGGTGGGCGTGTCTGTACTGTGCATTGAAATAAATATTTAAATAATTTTAAAAATCGGCGTGCGTTCCCCCTATTTTTAATACCAGCCAGATAAAGCCATACGGCTGAAGGCTGGTATTCTTAGGATGGGGAGCTCCACATTATGGGGAGCCCCTCAGCCCAAAAATATCAGTCAGCAGCCGCCCAGAATTGCCGCATACATTATATGCGACAATTCTGGAACTGTACCCAGCTCTTCCCGATTTGCCCTGGTGCTTTGGCAATCGGGGTAATAAGGAGTTAATGGCAGCCCATAGCTGCCACTAAATGCTAGATTAATCATGTCAGGCGTCTCCCCGAGATACCTTCCATGATTAATCTGTAATTTACAGTAAATAAATACACACACACCCGAAATATAATTTATTAAAAATAAAGTACAGTAACACAATCCCTTGTTGACCAATTTAATAAGCCCCAAATAGCCCTCCATGTCCGGCGTAATCCAGGATGGTCCAGTGTCACTTCCAGCTCTGCTGCATGAAGGTGACCGGAGCAGCAGAAGACACCACCGCTCCTGTCAGCTCCACGCAGCAACTGAGGTGACTAGCGTGATCAGCTGAGGTGTCACTGAGGTTACTCGCGGCCACCGCTGGATCCAGCTATTCGCGCTAGTCACATCAGTTGCTGCATGGAGCTGACAGGAGCGGTGGTGTCTTCTGCTGCTCCGGTCACCTTCATCATTTAAGCATTTGAACACCCCTGAGCTTGAGCCATAAACAGGCTGTCCTATTTGTGGTCCAAACATGATTGTTGGTTGATTTGATTGTAGATTGGGAAAAGTGTATTGTGTAGGTATCTGTTGCCCATGTATTTGTGGTTGGGTGGTTGTTTGGCCTAGGTAAATTGATTGCGGAAAATTTGAAAATGGAATGAAACTTGTTGTAGATGGAAGAGTGGATGGGTTAATGTAAGATTGTGCTTGTGGATTTTGTTGAGAAATTAAATTTGGTTGCAAATTAAGAAGTGATTGTTGGGAAATTTGGGAATCAAGGTTTGTCGTTTGGCTCCCCCATAATGCCATAGGTGTTTGATTTAAATTCACTTGATTAGGATTTACCAAAGTTCTAAGGTTAGGGATGTTAATTTGTGGTGTATTTGATGAAGTTGTGGGTAAGTTTGGATTTTGGGATGATTGTGTAGTTGCAACAGTATCAGTTGATGTATGAAAGCTTGTTCTCCATTGTTCAATAGCTAAAAGGACATGATTTGGGAAAGGGGTATTCTGACATGCTGCTATTAGTGTTAGAAGTGCTGCTCTGACCCTGTCCTGATGTTCTAATGGGACCTTGCTCAGACTTGGGGACAATGACCTACAAAATCTCTCAGCATCACTTTCTGGAATAAGGGAGTTCATGATATTCATGACTCTTGTATTAATCAATTCGGGTAAAGACCTAATGTCTTCCCCCCGTCGTTGTCTATGACCCCTTATTGATGTGGAAGTGTAACGTGGCACAATGGTTGTTATGGTGGATGGAGTGGAATTTGATTGTGTGGTTAGAGTAGTTGTTGCAGGTGGTTGCATTGTGGTCTCTACTAGAGTTGAGCGCGGTTCTAGGTTCGAGGTTCTCCAGTTCTAGGCTCGAATGATTTTGGGGCCTGTTCTAGATCGAACTAGAACTCGAGCTTTTTGCAAAAGCTCGATAGTTCTAGAAACGTTCGATAATGGTTCTAGCAGCAAAAAAAACAGCTAATTCCTAGCTGGCTTTCCGCTGTAATAGTGTAAGTCACTCTGTGACTCACACTATTATGAAATTTCAGTGTATAGTGTGCGTGAACAGCGCCTTCAGATCACTGCTGTTTGTATAATGGCGATCGCCATTTTTTTTTTTTTTTTCCTTGTCTTCCTTCCCTAAGCGCGCGCGTCTTGTGGGGCGGGCCAGCATGTCAGCCAATCCCAGACACACACACAGCTAAGTGGACTTTTAGCCAGAGAAGCAACGGCATGTGTGATAGGATGTCCATGTCACATGTCCCTGCATTATAAAACCGGACATTTTCCTCCAGCATGCCATTATCTGCCTTCTGCGTCCTTGGTGTCAGACATCACTGGTGCAGCTCCGTCCTTTGTCCTATCGCCGATACTGCTGTATGCGCTCCATACACAGCGCTGGACAGCTTAGGGATAGCACTTTCTATAAGTCCTTTTAAGGGCTCGTACCGGCAGGGTCAGAGCCATAGGTGACAGGTCCTGAAAACAGAGACAGCGTCTGTGTAGCTAAGGTCAGGGATTTCGTCGCTGCATTTCCCCATTAGGAGGGAATAGAAAGGCAGGCTTCCTTTCCTCTACCCAGAGCCCCACAACCCTGGCACTGTACCCTCCTGTCCTCTGCACACTCCAACTCATTATAACTAAGCCATTATACTAGCAAACACTCAGTGTACCTAGTGGCATCCTAAACGTGGCTATTGGACTTTTGTCTAGTCCCACTAGTGCAAAGACATTTGCAGCACGTCTGCCTGCATTGCACACTCCAACTCATTATAACTAAGCCATTATACTAGCAAACACTCAGTGTACCTAGTGGCATCCTAAACGTGGCTATTGGACTTTTGTCTAGTCCCACTAGTGCAAAGACATTTGCAGCACGTCTGCCTGCATTGCACACTCCAACTCATTATAACTAAGCCATTATACTAGCAAACACTCAGTGTACCTAGTGGCATCCTAAAGGTGGCTATTGGACTTTTGTCTAATCCCACTAGTGCAAAGACATTTGCAGCACGTCTGCCTGCATTGCACACTCCAACTCATAGTTACTAATCCATTATACTAGCAATTTATGCTGCCAGTTTAAGGGCCGTAGTTGCATTGTCAGGGATATTTATTCTTTATTATTCTGCTGTTAATAAAGCTACACCACCTCTCAATTTTTACTACCACATTTTCAGTGCACAATCTTTTCGCAATCAACATGAGTGGCAAAATGGCAGATGCTGGTGGAAAGGGGAAGAGGCATTTTGGAAAAGGAAAAAAAGGTTTTGTCCGTGGGGAAGGTGGCAAAGCTCCATTATCATCTGCTGAAGATAGACCATCTACCAGCAAAAGTAAGATGTCTACTACTTACCGTGGACAATCCGATGTGCTCCCTTTTTTACGGACACGAACAACAGGAACAAAGGTAGATGATGGCCAAAAAAGGAAAATGCTTGAATGGATCTCAAGTGGTCCAACAAGTGCCCTCTCAGCCACTTCAAGTACCGCATCCAAAAAACACCAGTCCTCTGAGTTGTCATCCCAATCAAACTTGCTTTCTCCCAGCTCTGAAGTCTCCATCAGCCCTGCACAGTATGGTGGAACTGAGATGGCTGAGTCTTCAGAGCTGTTCAGTCACACTATAGCCTAGGAATCAGAGGTCTGCTCCCAAGCTACAGTGAGTACAGAACATGAAATGGTCTGCAGTGATGCCCAGAACCTTTGTGACTCTGATTCAGGCCGTGAGGACCAAGTTTCTGAGCATAATGTTGACCCTTTGTCACAAACTGTAACACCTGTGGTTATAGACAATGAGGAACATACTGATGAAGATGAGACGCAGATACCAGATTGGGATGACAACTTAAATATTCGGTCAGGGCAAGAAGAGGCTCGGTCTGAGGGGGAGGGGAGTGCAAACACAACAATTGATGATGAAGTTCTAGATCCCACCTACTGTCAACCCACAGTCAGGCACTCGAGGAGGTCAACAGAGGTGGTAGAGGAGGATGCAACTGATGACGAAGTTACCTTGCGCCTTCCTGGACAGAGTCGGAGTACTGGTAGCACGTTTACAACTGCATCCTCAGCCACCACTCTGCCTCTGAGCACTAGTCGGGGTGGATCAACAGGTCGCATGCCCTCTAAGCCTTGCCTAGCCTGGTCCTTTTTTGACATAGCAAAAGATCGCCCAAATTATGTGATCTGTAAAATTTGTCATGGTTCTATTAGTAGAGGTCAAAACCTCAGCAGTTTGACAACTTCTTCCATGAATCGTCACATGAATAAATGTCCCGGTGGGAAGCTCACCTTGCTGCAATGCGGCCTAGCGGAGCGAACCATCCACCGCCTGCCCCTTCCAGTGCATCCGCGCGTTCTTCATCTTCTAGGACTGTGGGGACAGCTGTCACACCTGTTTTTCCACGCACAACTTCCACCACTGTAACCGCAACAGGCAGTTTGCTTGGTAGGTCGTCAGTTGGTTTGTAAGGGGAAACAAGTGAGTGTGTACAGCTCTCTCAGACATCGATAGCACCAACGTTGGATGAAGGCAACATCATGTCTCCGCCTGCACTTTCCTCACAAACCTGCATTTTTCCAGGGACACCCTACTCAACACCGTCTACACACAGCAGCCAGATCTCTGTCCCTCAGATGTGGTCAAATAAAAGGCCACTTCCTGCGACCCATGACAAAGCTAAGAGGTTGACTCTATCCCTCTGTAAGCTCTTGGCTACCGAAATGCTGCCTTTCCGCCTAGTGGACACACAGGATTTTAGAGACCTTATGTCTGTCGCTGTGCCCCAGTACCAGATGCCTAGTCGCCACTACTTCTCTAAGAAAGGTGTGCCCGCGCTACACCAGCATGTCGCACACAACATCACCGCTTCCTTGAGAAACTGTGTGTGAACGGGTGCATTTCACCACCGATACTTGGACCAGTAAGCATGGACAGGGACGTTACATGTCGCTGACTGGGCACTGGGTAACTATGGTGATAGATGTTGAAGGGTCTGCTGCACAAGTCTTGCCGTCCCCACGACTTGTGTGTCAATCCTCTGTCTGTCCAAGTTCCGCCACTGCTTCTGCCTCCTACACCTCATCTGGGTCCTCCACCTCCGCCCCAAGCCTGCCTGGTCATGTCACCAGCGTTCTCACTGCGCAGAAGGAATCACGCACGCCTCATTACTATGCTGGCAGCAGAGCGCAACGGCATCAGGCGGTCTTTAGCTTGACATGTCTTGGGAATAAGAGTCACACAGCTGAGGAGTTGTGGTCAGCTCTGCGGTCCGAGTTTAATAAATGGTTGTCTCCGCTCAACCTGCAGCCTGGTAAGGCCGTGTGCGACAATGCGGCAAACCTGGGTGCGGCCCTTTGCCTGGGCAAGGTGACACACGTGCCTTGTATGGCTCACGTGTTGAACCTTGTTGTCCAGCAATTTTTAACACACTATCCCGGCCTAGATGGCCTTCTGAACAGGGCACGAAAACTGTCTGCTCACTTCCGCCGTTCAAGCGCCGCAGCTGAGCGACTTGCATCGCTCCAGAAGTCTTTTGGCCTGCCGGTTCATCGCCTGAAATGCGATGTGGCGACACGCTGGAATTCAACTCTCCACATGTTACAGCGACTGTGGCAGCACTGCCGAGCCCTGGTGCAATACATCATGACGTATAGCCTGGGCCAACGAGATGCAGAGGTGGGGCAGATCACCCTGATGGAGTGGTCTCAGATCAAGGACCTATGCACCCTTCTGCACAGTTTCGACATGGCGACGAATATGTTTAGCGCTGACAATGCCATTATCAGCATGACAATTCCAGCCATTTACATGCTGGAGCACACGCTAAACACTATTCGGAGTCAGGGGGTGGGACAACAGGAAGGGGAGGAACTACAGGAGGATTCATATGCGCAAGGGACAACAACATCACCAAGGTCCAGACGTTGATCATCACCAACGCGGCAGGCATGGGACCATGGGGGACAGGGATCAACAAGGGCGCATGGTAGCAGGCTAAATGTTGAGGAAGGTGCAGGAGAACATGAAGAAATGGAGGACGAACTGTCCATGGACATGGAAGACTCAACGGATGAGGGAGACCTTGGTCAAATTTCTGTTGAAAGGTTAGGGGGAGATGTCAGAGGAAGAAAGAACGGTTAGCACCTCTATGCCACAAACACAGCGTGGACTTGGTCCGCATGGCTGCGCAAGACACATGAGTGCCTTCTTGTTGCATTACCTCCAACATGACCCTCGTATTGTCAAAATTAGAAGTGATGATGACTACTGGCTTGCCACACTATTAGATCCCCGGTACAAGTCCAAATTTTGTGACATAATTCCAGCCATAGAAAGGGACGCATGTATGCAGGAGTATCAGCAGAAGCTGTTACTCGATCTTAGCTCGGCTTTTCCACCAAACAACCGTGCAGGTGCAGGGAGTGATTCTCCCAGTTGTAACTTGCCAAACATGGGACGGTCTCGTCATCTTCAACAGTCTACCCGTACCAGTAGGACCGTATCTGGTGCTGGTAACAGCAATTTTATGGAATCTTTTCATAATTTTTTTAGACCCTCCTTTGCAAGGCCACCAGAGACAACAAGTCTGACACATAGTCAACGGCTGGAGAGGATGATACAGGAGTATCTCCAAATGAACATCGATGCCATGACTTTGCAAATGGAGCCTTGCTCCTTTTGGGCTTCAAATCTAGAAAAATGGCCAGAGCTCTCCAGTTACGCCTTGGAGATTTTGTCGTGTCCAGCTGCCAGCGTTGTCTCTGAACGTGTCTTCAGTGCTGCTGGGTGTGTGCTGACAGATAAGCGCACGCGTCTGTCCAGTGACAATGTGGACAGACTGACGTTCATCAAAATGAACAAGTCATGGATCCAGAAGGAATTTACTATCCCTGTGTCATCCTGGGGAAAGTAAATGCTTGTGGATTTGGAATGTGCTTGATGCAAATCAAAACATCCTGTTTGCAACTAGGGCACAAGTGCTGCCACTGATAAGGTGTCTGTGTGGGGCCCAATTTTTGGAAAAAAGGGAGGCTCCGCTTGGAGTAACCCTTGCTTACATTGTTTTTAAAAGAAGCCAAGATGAACAGAGCTGGGATCAGGAAAGACTTTGCTACCTACCCCGGTGTCATCCTGGGGACGGTTAAGAATAGCGTATGTTTGAATGTGCTTGATGCAAATGTAGCTGTGAATTGTACAACTGGGGCACAACTGCTGCCATTGAAGGGATGGGTGTGTATGGGGCCCAATTTTTGGAAAAAAGGGAGACTCAGCTTGGAGTAACCCTTGCTTGCTGTGTTTTTTAAAAATGATCCAAGATGAACAGAGCTGGGATCAGGAAAGACTTTGCTACCAACCCCGGTGTCATCCTGGGGACGGTTAAGAATAGCGTATTTTTGAATGTGCTTGATGCAAATGTAGCTGTGAATTGTACAACTGGGGCACAACTGCTGCCACTGAAGGGGTGGGTGTGTGTGGGGCCCAATTTTTGGAAAAAAGGGAGACTCCGCTTGGAGTAACCCTTGGTTGCTGTGTTTTTTAAAAGGAGCCAAGATGAACAGAGCTGGGATCAGGAAAGACTTTGCTACCTACCCCGGTGTCATCCTGGGGACGGTTTATTATGGCGTATTTTTGAATGTGCTTGATGCAAATCTAGCTGTGAAGTGTACAACTGGGGCACAACTGCTGCCACTGAAGGGGTGGGTGTGTGTGGGGCCCAATTTTTGGAAAAAAGGGAGACTCCGGTTGGAGTAACCCTTGCTTGCTGTGTTTTCTAAAAGGAGCCAAGATGAACAGAGCTGGGATCAGGAAAGACTTTGCTACCTACCCCGGTGTCATCCCGGGGACGGTTTATTATGGCGTATTTTTGAATGTGCTTGATGCAAATCTAGCTGTGAAGTGTACAACTGGGGCACAACTGCTGCCACTGAAGGGGTGGGTGTGTGTGGGGCCCAATTTTTGGAAAAAAGGGAGACTCCGCTTGGAGTAACCCTTGCTTGCTGTGTTTTTTAAAAGGAGCCAAGATGAACAGAGCTGGGATCAGGAAAGACTTTGCTACCTACCCCGGTGTCATCCTGGGGACGGTTAATTATGGCGTATTTTTGAATGTGCTTGATGCAAATCTAGCTGTGAAGTGTACAACTGGGGCACAACTGCTGCCACTGAAGGGGTGGGTGTGTGTGGGGCCCAATTTTTGGAAAAAAGGGAGACTCCGCTTGGAGTAACCCTTGCTTGCTGTGTTTTTTAAAAGGAGCCAAGATGAACAGAGCTGGGATCAGGAAAGACTTTGCTACCTACCCCGGTGTCATCCTGGGGACGGTTAATTATGGCGTATTTTTTAATGTGCTTGATGCAAATCTAGCTGTGAAGTGAACAACTGGGGCACAACTGCTGCCACTGAAGGGGTGGGTGTGTGTGGGGCCCAATTTTTGGAAAAAAGGGAGACTCCGCTTGGAGTCACCTTGCAGTGTTTTACATGATTTTAGAAGGGCGTGCCATGCCTATATCTGTGTCTCCTCTTTTTCCTTGTCCTGCTCTTTTGTTTTCGCATGAGTATATGTCCTTGTCACTTTCCCATGTGTTTGTGTTGTGTTGTGAGTTGTTTGTCACCTTTTGGACACCTTTTGAGGGTGTTTTCTAGGTGTTTTTATGTGTTTGTGAATGCCTGCCACTGTTTCCTATGCGGTTCGAGTTCGGTTCGTCGAACGTTCGACGAACCGAACTCGAACGGGGCCTCCGTTCGGCGAACCGACCTCGAGCCGAGCCGGGACCGGTTCGCTCATCTCTAGTCTCTACACCTGTTTCACTGGAAACATGGTCACTTTGCTGGCTTTCTTGATGTGGTCCTTCATGTATGGTTGGTGGTGGTGGGTCCACCTCTGAGGCAGAAGTTGCTGAGGCTGATTGTCGCACAGATGTTTGCTCTTCATAGTCATCTAAATTATCTTCTGTTCTGAAATGGTTAAAATAGTATTATTGGTTAAAAGTATTTATAATTAAACTTGTGTTATAAAAAAATATGTCACATTACATTATTAACACCAAATAACAAAAAAAAAATTTAACAAAAAAATAATAACATCAACACTTACTGGGTAATCTCCATGATAGGACGTAAGAAATTTAAGTTATCAAAGTAGACATAGCGTCTTTTGTGGGTCAACATAGATGAGGAGGGTAGGGGGTTAAATTCTCTCCTATATTGATCTCTGGCAGATCTCCAACGACGTCGTACTGTCTCAACTGTGAAATATATTAATATTATAATATCATTGTCTATAATTTTTTTTAAAAAGGGTTATATTCTGTTTAAAGCACAGGCAAATGGTAGTGTTTATTAAATTTATATTCCTCATATACTACCATTTTTTGCTATTTATGGTTTGGGGTTTTTTTTTTGTTTTTTTGGTTGTTGTATTCAGTTATTATTTTGAATTAATTTAAAAAAAATGATAATGTTAATGAATAATTTAAAAATATTTAAACATTTAATTTAAAACATACAATTAAAAAAGAAATAAAAAAATACAAGTATACGTTATGTGTTTATAATGAAATTAATTAAACACAATAGCGTCATGCATATATCACACATGCTACCAGATGAATTTTAGCTAGAAAATTAACTCATGACAAAAGACGCACAAGTGATCTTGTGACTAAAAATTGACGCAAGTGCAAATGCTATGTCGCCTTACGGAAAACATGCATTACCAAATCAAATAATACAAATATAACATTAAAATAAACCAAAAGATTAATAATATCTACATTTACTAATTTTTGAACAATTTAACAATTAAAACATAAAAAAAACAACAATTTGACTTCAATTTAAAAAAAACAAACAAAAAAAACCTTACCAAATCTTGCTCGCCTCCCTGGTGAACATCGTTCCCATCCATTGCCCGGATACAGTTCTTGAGACACGTTCTCCCATGCCCTCTCCACTGTAGCATGATCCCTGTATCCATCGATCCTTGTGTCCCACAATTCTGGATGTTGTTCGACTACTGTAATGATGTGCTCGGTATCGACTCTTGGAGCCATATTTTCACAAAGATTTAAAGGGAAATAAACTAGATCCAAGCAGCTGTATGTGGCAGGAAAACTTCTCCAAGTGTGTGGAGCCAGCAAATTGCTACACACCTGCACGATAATTTATACCATACAGCTGATGCAATAAATTCACCATAATGTCCATATAAGTTGTTTTAATGGACACGGACCACACGGACACGCATCCGTGTTTCTAAACGTGTGGGCACATATCCATTGGTTAACATTATGTCCGTCTGTGCGTGATCCGTGCAGAAAACGGACATGCTTCCGTGCAGAACGGAAACATGTACGGATCACGGACACGGACAAACGGACATTATTCTAAAACGCACGTGGAGCTTTTATCATAAAATAACATTGGTGCACATTTGGCCGTGTCTCCGGTATACACGGAAACGGACCAAACACGGACGTATTTCACGGATGTGTGTTTCAGGCCTTTTGGTGTTTCCTCTTGATAAAGTGAGAAATTTGGTGCTAAAGCAACATTTTTTTGAAAAAAATAAAAATGTTCAATATGAGGACCTAAGGTTATCAAATTCTGTGAAGTAACTGTGGGTTCAAAATGCTCACTATACCCCTGAAAAAAAATACTAGAGGGGTCTAGTTTCCAGAATGGGGTCTCTTGTGGGGGAGCTCCACTGTTTAGGCACCGCAGGGGCTCTCCAAATGCGACATGGTGTTCTCTAATGATTCCAGCCAATTTTTGCAGTCAAATGGCGCTCCTTAACTTCCGAGCCCCATCGTGCACCTAAACAGTTGATTTCCACCACATATAAGGTATCGGCGAACTCAGAAGAAATTGCTCAATACATTTTATGGTGCATTTGTTCCTGATACCCTTGTGAAAAAAAAACTACTTGGTTGAAGTAACAATTTTGTGGTAAAATTTTTTTTTTTTTAATTTCCACTCTTGCTCCCCTGGGGCAGACATCTTTCCTTTCCGGCATCAAGAAACTTCTTTTTGCAGAATTCCGGTGTCTCTGCCTTGGGCCGTCCTCTTACATCTTGGCCACACCCAAGGGGTGGGGAGTTGAGGTTTCGCGCCCTTTACTGATGGCGCAGCAGTTTTACAGTCCAGAAAATGGCAGCAAGTTCAGATTTTGCAGGCAAAGACCAAAAAGGTGTGCTTGTCACTCATTTTGGCATGTCTAGTCTGATCCTGCCGACTACGCCAGTTGTTAAAAGCAGTCGCGCCCCAGGACAGCCGAGCTGCTTGGATCTGGGCCAAGGGGGCTTCATCAAACAGTTTTTAAATAAAAAGAAAAGAAGAATAAAAATAAAAATATAGTCTGACTACGCCATTCGCGGTGCACAGCCAGGGATAGTAGGGCCGCCGCTGCCAGTCTTCCCTGGGGGTGATGGATGGGTCAGCGTGGATGGTGGAGCCCTCCGCGAGCAGGGCCTTTTCCCCAGGAGTAGGTGAAAGGTTAACATGGAGGCTCAGGGCAATAAATCAGTCAAGACTGGGGAGTGCAGTTTGGTTGTCTTTACTTACTACTGGGTTAGCAACCTGGAGACGTGCTGGATCCCAGGTGTGCCCGAGCCCTCTTTAACTGTGCCAGCCAACCTGGTGTCACTCTCCCACCAATGCCCTCTGGTGTATATGTCAGTCCTCCCTGGCGGGGAGCTCCTGGAGGTACGTCTGTGTCTGGGTCCTGCAACAGGCAGCTTGGACTATTTAAGGGAATATGTCCCGGTCCTCCCTTTGCTGCTGTTGCCTCAGACATTAGTGGTGGCAGATGAGTCCTGAAAACCCACCCGCCTGGCAGAGTTAAAAGATGGCTTGAAGTCCTGGTCTGTTTTGGCATCTGCACCCCGTGCGTGCAAAGTACTCGGAGCCCTGGATGTCCAACCCACAGGATCCCTCTGTTCTTGAGCTTGCTCTCTTGCTCTCCAGGTACTTTCTCCTCTGAGTGGCTGATCTTTCTGCTCAGGTTTTTGCTACTTTCACTGTGTCTCAAGATTCCGTTGTCTGTCTTGACACCTGTTCTTTTACTACTGCTCACTTCTCACTTCTCTCCTCTGTACTCCTTTCTCTTTCCTTGTCTTCCACAGACTAGCCACACTTCCCAGGTCACTCTCCTCCCCCAGGTCTGTTCCCTCCTTTTTCATTTGGCTTCCTGTTAGCTCACAGTTCCATGCCCTGTTACCTGGCTCTAAGGGGGTTCTTCCACCCTGGTTGTGAGTGTAAATGTCCTGGTGTGTTAGTGTGTGTACAGACTGGCACAGTCATGTAGGACCCGAGCTGTTGCTTTGTTGTTACCTTATTTTTATGACACCTGGTTGCCGCAGGGGCATCACATGTGCATGCTGCCTGTGTGGGGTACTGTGTGTGTGCGCTGTCGGTGGGGGGTACTATGTGTGTGAGCTGCATGTGGGGTGTACTGAGTGTGTGTGTCTGTGAATTTGTGGAGGGTATTATGGAGAAGAGCAGTGTGTATGAAGGGAATGTATTACAGAGAGACAGTGTGTGGGGGATATTTTAAAGAGGGTCAGTGTGGGGGGGTATTTTAGAGAGGGGCAGTGTGAGAGGAATATTATCAAGAGGGGGGGCATTGTGGGGGATATTTTGTGCAGGAAGCACCACAATTATTTATTCATGGGTATTGTATGGAGAGAATTTTTATTTATGGAGCAATATAATGATACATTAATTTTTAACTGGGTTGGAAAGTGCTGCTGAAGACAGAGAAGACTAAAATCTGCAGAGACAACAATCTCTGGGCATAAATTCTCATAATGGCGTCTGTACTACATGGAGATAAAAGCTATGGGTACGACTCTGATCAGAGAAGAGGTCACTTATAAGGCTTTTGAAAGGAAAATACTTATTTGTGATTTTTCCTGTTTCTCATCAGTAGTGTACGGGTAGCACAGTGGCTCAAGGACACCATCTGCAAGGAGTCTGTATGTTCTCTCCATGTTTGCGTGTGTTTCCTCCGGGTACTCTGGTGTCCTCCCATAGTCCAAAGACATACTTATAGGGAATTTAAGATTGTGAAGGACAGTGATGCCAAATGTATGGAAAGCACTATGGAATTAATAGCACTATGTAAGTGAAATATAAATATATATATAAAGCACAGTGTGTGTGTGTGTCCGCTAAAGAAATCCGCACCGTCGCATTTATAATCACGAAATTTTGCACAGACACTCCATGTGACTCAGGGAAATGCATAGACTATGTTTGGGCAGGAAAATGTAACCCCGTGCTTTCCAGTTACTCTAAAAAAATCCTGCAGCCATTAAACTGAATACATATAGCAACTGTCAGTGATTGCTATAGGAACAAAATAAACTGTTAGCATAAGATAGGATAGACAGAGAGAGACAGAGAGAGACAGACCGGGAAAGAGACAGCCCGACAAGAGACAGCCCGACAAAGAGACAGACGGGCAAAGAGACAGCCCTGGAAAGAGACAGCCCTGGAAAGAGACAGCCCGGGAAAGAGACAGCCCGGGAAGGAGACAGCCCGGGAAGGAGACAGCCCGGGAAGGAGACAGCCCGGGAAGGAGACAGCCCGGGAAGGAGACAGCCCGGGAAGGAGACAGCCCGGGAAGGAGACAGCCCGGGAAGGAGACAGCCCGGGAAGGAGACAGCCCGGGAAGGAGACAGCCCGGGAAGGAGACAGCCCGGGAAGGAGACAGCCCGGGAAGGAGACAGCCCGGGAAAGAGACAGCCCGGGAAAGAGACAGCCCGGGAAAGAGACAGCCCGGGAAAGAGACAGCCCGGGAAAGAGACAGCCCGGGAAAGAGACAGCCCGGGAAAGAGACAGCCCGGGAAAGAGACAGCCCGGGAAAGAGACAAACCTGGAAAGAGACAAACCTGGAAAGAGACAGACCTGGAAAGAGACAGACCTGGAAAGAGACAGACCTGGAAAGAGACAGACCTGGAAAGAGACAGACCTGGAAAGAGACTGACCTGGAAAGAGACTGACCTGGAAAGAGACTGACCTGGAAAGAGACAGACCTGGAAAAAGACAGACGGGGAAAAAGACAGATGGGGAAAGAGACAGACAGACATGCAGACAGGGTCAGAGACAGGCAGACAGGGAAGGAGGAGACAACCAGAGAGACAGGCAAAGATAGATGGGGAAAGACACAGACCTTGATAGAGACAGACGGGGAAAGAGACAGACAGAGACAGGCAGACAGGGAAAGAGACAGACAAGAAAAGACACAGACAAAGAGACGGGGAGACAGACGGGGAAAGAGACAGACCTAGAAAGAGACAGATGGGGAAAGAAACAGAGATATAGAGAGACAAAAAAAAGACAGACAGAGACAGGCAGACGGGGAAAGAGACAGACGAGGAAAGAGACAGACCTGGAAAGAGACAGACCTGGAAAGAGACAGACCTGGAAAGAGACAGACCTGGAAAGAGGCAGACCTGGAAAGAGGCAGACGGAGCACATTATTTGGCCAATTTAGTTAAATCTGTGTGGAATATCTGTGGTTTTGAAATATATGTTGCGAAATGCTTCTATTAGCTTAGATTTTGCCTTTTAATAATTACATTTCTATCTATTTGTTTTGTGGTTTTTGTGTGCAGAATACATTTATGTTAATACATTCTATTTTGTAACATCAGTTATTAACCCGGGCGAAGCCGGGTAGTACAGCTAGTCTAATATATAAAGCTGAATGTGTGTATGTATGTATGTATGTATGTATGTATGTCCGGGATTGGTATCTGCACCATCGCAGCTACAGCCACAAAATTTGCACACTCACACGTCTGGACCCCGAGAGCGTCATAGGCTATGTTGTGAGGCAAAATTTTAACCCCGCGCGTTCCCCTATCTACATAATGGGGAAAAAGTGAAACGAAAAGTGTATCCGCACCGTCGCATTTACTATCACGACATTTTTCACAGACACTTCATGTGACCCAGGGAACGTCGTGGACTATGTTTGGACAGGAAAATTTCACCCCCGCGCTTTACAGTTACTCTCCAAAAAGCATGCCTCCATTAAAGTAAATGGAGCCTGGAACTACAGGTTATTAGCAGGAGCTGTGATTGGTTGCTATAAGAACAAAAGAAATTCATAGTATTAGAAGCTTATACAGTTAGGTCCAGAAATATTTGGACAGTGACACAATTTTCGCGAGTTGGGCTCTGCATGCCACCACATTGGATTTGAAATGAAACCTCTACAACAGAATTCAAGTGCAGATTGTAACGTTTAATTTGAAGGTATCCTGACCAACATGTGCAGAGTTGAATTCCAACGCGTGGGGACATCACACACCAGTCTGTGAGCCGGAAGATGCAAACGGCGCTGAAAGCCGGCAAGGCCGGCTGAAGCAGTAGGTGACTTTCGAAAATGTGCAGACAGGCGGCGAACTTTTACCAGCAGATCAGACAGCTCTGGGTATGACTTTAGAAACCGCTGAACCATGAGGTTGAGCACATGGGCCACGCATGGAACATGTGTCAGCTGGCCTCGCCTCAAAGCCGCCACCAGGTTCCGGCCATTGTCACACACGACCTTTCCTGGCTTTAGGTTCAGAGTTGTGAGCCAGTGATCTGCCTGCTGTTTCAGAGCTGTCCACACCTCTTCTGCTTTGTGGGGTTTGTCACCTATGCAGATTAGCTTCAGCACTGCCTGTTGCCGCTTCGCCGAGGCAGTGCTGCAGTGCTTCTGTGTCGCCCTAGACAAGCCAGGGGCCACAGAGCACAACACTTAAAAAACACCCCACACTCCCTGCAGGCATATCATAGTCAAAACACAAAATCCTTGTTGCCTTCCCCAGGGGCTGTTGTCCACACCAGGGTGTGGAGCCAGGCGGTTGGTCTCCACCCACCAAGGAGGAGGGAAAACACAGGCAGTGAGAGTTAAGCTAAGGAAGTGGAAGGAGGAAAGTAGTAGAGAGGAGAAAAGTGACAGCAAAGAGCCTGAAGTTGGTCCGGGTGTGTGGCCCGGACAGGACAGCAAGGTTGGCAGGATGTGGTGACCGGCTGCAGTGGAGGCCGATTGGAGTCTGCTGTAAGGACCGTGGACAGGTGGTGACCCGGCCGTACCGGACCGGTATACAAAGAGAAGCCAGCACCATTGGCAGAGTACTTTCGGATCCCGGCAAGGCTTGGTGTCGCCGTAAATTTGCCAAATCCGTTAGTGAAGGGGACCTCAGGGTTTCCAAACAGCCAAGTCCCGATAGAAGGCAACGGTCCAACCGTGAAGGGGAGACACCGCCACCGCCAAGGGCAACCGTCTCCCAGGGCCAGCGCCTGTGGGCAAAAGGGGCTCCTCCGGCCCATATCCAGGTCGGGGAGCGGGTTACCGGTGGGAAACCATCACTACCAACACTGAACTTAGGTGCAGGGAGAGACAGTCATCACTAACCTGCAGGGAGGAACAACCGCAGCCATCCGAGGGACCCGTCCATCCAGCCACTTGTTTTACCGTGAACTGTGTCATCATCATTGGGCTGAGTGAGTACCTCCGTGCCGTGCGGCACAGCGCTGCCCCTGCACCTCATCAGGCCCCGCAACCCGCCTGTCATCCATCTCTACCCCATCACCGGGCCCCGGGACAACCAACCCCCCTACCCACGGAGGGGAGAAATAACAACAAAGCTGCTCCCTGTCACTGGCTCCCGGGATCCCCGTCCAGAGCAGCGGTGGTGTCCACACAATCACCACAACCATGGGTGGCGTCACGGACAATATCCCCAAAACCCAAACCACCCCTTTTCACTCACGGGCGAGTAGCGCCGCTCGAGTCCCCGGGATCCGGCCATCGCTCGAGCCAACGAGCAGCAGCAGCCGTAGAGCAGCGGCAGCCGGACCCGAGCAGTGGGAGAGCGCACCGTCCACTCCTCCGCCCGCGACACTTCCAGCTTGGGACTGGTGTGGAGGGTAAAGTGGATGAGGATGCGCAGGAGGAGGAGGAGGCTGAGGAGCATGACATTCCGGAGCTGTAGAGTGTGGGTGAAACCCTGACTGAGGTAGGGCCTGCAAAACTTGGTGTGTGAAGGACGTGTTCCGTCCCTCGCTCAGACTGGGTCCCAGCTTCCACAATATTAACCCAGTGTGACGTCAATGAGATGTAGCGGCCTTGCCCACATGCACTTGTCCACGTGTCTGTGGTTAGGTGGACTTTGGCTGAAACAGCGTTGTTCAGGGCATGTGTGATGTTTTGTGACACGTGGTTAATGGTTATGCAATGCGGGGCCGGCACACCGGGAGAAATAGTGGCGGCTGGGGACCGAGTAACGTGGGACAGCTGCCACCATCAGGTCGCGGAATGCTTCTGTCTCAACCAGCCTAAAAGGCAACATTTCCAGCGCAAGCAGTCACGAAAAGTTAGCATTTAGAAGTGTGGCATGTGGGGCGTTGGCAGTGTATTTGCACCTGCGTTCAAAGGTTTGCTGAATGGATAACTGAACGCTGCGCTGGGACAAGGACGTGCTTGATGATGGTGTTATTTCTGCGTGGGTAACTGCAGGTGCAGGGCTGGAGGAGGCTTGTTCGCAGGCAGCATGGACAGGGGATTGGCTCGCATGCACAACCAGCGAAGACGTAGCAGTGACATCAGCAAGCACTGCTCCTCGACTCTGTTGTACTTCCCACAAAGTCGGGTGCTTGGCTGACATGTGCCTGATCATGCTGGTGGTGGTCAGGCTGCTGGTTTTGGTACCTCTGCTGATGCTGGCATGGCAGGTGTTGCAAATGGCCTTTTTAGAATCATCTGGAGCCAACTTAAAAAACTGCCAGACTCGGGAAGACCTAACATTTGTACAGGCACCTTGTGTCGTGTTGTTCCGGGGAACAGTTGCCTGACGTCTGCCTGGGGCCACCACTCTGCTTCTTACTGCCTGTTGGGATGCTACGCCTCCCTCCCCCTGTGCATTGCTGTCCTCGCTCTGCATATCCTCCTGCCAGGTTGGGTCAGTTACTGGATCATCCACCACGTTGTCTTCCTCTTCCGCACCCTGCTCCTCCTCCTGACTTCCTGACAATTGTGTCTCATCATCGTCCACCCCTTGTTGAGACACGTTGCCAACTTCGTGAGAACGTGGCTGCTCAAATATTTGGGCATCTGTACATACAATCTCATCATGGCCCACTTCAACAGGAGCTGGCGAGAGGCCAGAATGTGTGAATGGAAACGTGAACGAACAGCTCTTCCGAGTGTCCAAGTGTGGGATCAGTAATGTCCGTGGACGTGTACTCAGCCTGGTGGTAGGAAGGAGGATCAGGTTCTGAAATGTGCGGTGCAGTATCACGGCTACTGACACTTGACCGTGTGGAAGACAGAGTGTTTGTGGTGGTGCCAATCTGACTGGAAGCATTATCCGCTATCCAACTAACAACCTGTTGAACCAAGACCAGTGTCAAGAGCGGTGTACTGCTGCGGTCCCCAAGAATTTGGGACAGGACGTGCGAGCGAGTAGATGTGGCCCTTTGTTGTGGCGAAATTAGAGCTTGCACACGACCTCGGTCTCTGCCTGCACCACCATCACGTCCACTTCCTTGTTCGTTGACAACGCCCTTGCGCATTTTGCAATGCTGTGCTGATGTGTATTCACTAGACTTGTGCGTTATATCCAAGTTTTTGCAAAACGCACACAAGTGCAGCGGAAAGCTGCCACCAACAGGCACACACGTGCGGTTTTTAAATGCAAGCACGGAGGCACTAAGAACCTAACAGGTCTATATCCAGGGACAACGTGGAGCCTCCCAATTTTTGGCTGCCCTGCCTAAGGGCTATACTACAATAGACCCACTTCCTTCCAATGGGCACTTCAGGTTTACAGGCCCTCATGCACATCTCTATCCAGGGACAACGTGGAGCCTCCCAATTGTTGGCTGCCCTGCCTAAGGGCTATACTACAATAGACCCACTTCCTTCCAATGGGCACTTCAGGTTTACAGGCCCTCATGCACGTCTCTATCCAGGGACAACGTGGAGCCTCCCAATTTTTGGCTGCCCTGCCTAAGGGCTATACTACAATAGACCCACTTCCTTCCAATGGGCACTTCAGGTTTACAGGCCCTCATGCACGTCTGTATGCAGGGTCATTGGTGAACCTCACAATTTTGGACTGCCCTGGCAAAGGAAAATACTACAAAGACTCAGTTCCTCAAAATGGGCACATTAGACTCAGAGGCCTTTATGTACGTCTCTTCTCAGGGACATCGGAGTGCCACACAATGTTTTACGTAAAATCTTTCATGTATTGATCTCAAAAAGTAACATACATTAGCTCTATCTCACTATTGGGTATGTGCCCTTAACATTTCCGCCATGAAAATTCATTTTGGTGTCATTTTGGAAGGTTTTCTGGTGAGTCCGTAAAAATGGCGTAAAACGCGGACAAAATTGTTCACAGCTGTGACTTTTGAGTGATAAATGCTTCAAGGGGTCTTCCCCATGCTGTTGCCATGTCATTTGAGCACTTTTCTGAGACTTTTGTGACATTTTTAGGGTTTCTACATGCTGCCGGTGGTCATTTCACAAAAATACTCGGGTCTCCCATAGGATAACATTGGGCTCGGTGCTCGGGCCGAGTACACGAGTATCTTGGGATGCTTGGCCCGAGCCCCGAGCACCCGAGCTTTTTAGTACTCGCTCATCACTAATAAATATACACATATATATATATATATATATATATATATATATATATATATATATATATATATATATATATATATATATATATATATATATAAAAAAATCATTTCTGTGGTTCCTGTATGGTTGCCAGTGTCATGGTGGCTGGTAACAACAACTCCCAGTATCTCCTTAGCATTGCTAATTGCTAAAGGCACAGTTAGGAGTTATATGTTCATGCAATACAATTGTATAAGTGGCTGACATGATATTGAAATTGATTGATGTACTAAGCTTGGTAATTTGTTCATGCACTGACTGTGGTACTGACTCTGCATTCATGTACTAATGGTGGTTCTAACTCTCCATTCATCTACTGATGGCAGTTTTGGCACTGCATTCATGTACTGTCAGTGGTTTTGATGCTGCATTCATATATTGAAGAAGGTTCTGGTGTCACATTCATATATGGATGTAGGTTTTGGCACTACATTCATGTACTGACGGTAATTGTGGCACTGCATGCATGTACTGACGTAGTTCTGATCTTGTACATATATAGCAATCCAAAATGTGCTTCATGGCTATTTTACAGCTGTGTGTGCACTAGAATATGGAATTTTCTCAAGAAAATTCCGCAGCCTCTGAAAGATTACTGCACCTGCAGTAAAAAAATGCAGCAAACCGCATCCGAAAACCGTGTGCGGGTTTACGGCAGTTTGTTGAGGTTTTGCAGCGGTATTGCCGTGAATTTTCCGCGGGTTGTTCCCTGCGGTTTTTGACAATTATCTATGGCAAAAAACGCAGCTACTTGCGGAAAAGAAGTGACATGCACATTCTTTTTGCTGCGGAAATTCTGCAGCAAAACCTGTAAGGGGAAAAAAATGCAGTGTGCGCACAGCATTTTTTTTACCATAGGTTTTGCAGGGGAATGACTGCAGAAAGGTTATGAACATTTTCTGCAGCAATTTATGCAGCAAAACCTGCAGCAAAACCGCGGCAAAAACCGCAGCGTGCACACAGGGCCGAAAACTTACAAATCCTCAAAATTTAGAGTTTTGAGATTATGAGGAGGATTTGGTGAGATTCTGCTCTAAAAAAAACTCAGTGTAAGTTAGGGTATGTTCAAACTTATTTTTGGAGTAGAACCTGGTGATGTATTAATGTACTTATAGTGATGTATTCGCATAAATATACCTTTACATTTTTTGCGGCCCTTGGGATTGGTTCAGTATGGTGGCAATGCGGCAATTGCACCTAAAGATATTGTGCATCCCTGTACTAATATATGGAGATATACTATTTATATTCTCCAGGGAAAATTAAAAAAATAATTTTTCTTCCTATAAAATTACTAAAAAAATTGCAAATAAGAATAACAAAAAACAGTAACTAACTCACTCGTTCGGTTCGCCGAACGGAGGTCTCGTTCGAGTTCGGTTCCGCGAACCGCTCGAACCGCATAGGAAACAATGGGAGGCAGTCACAAACACATAAAAACACCTAGAAAACACCCTCAAAGGTGTCCAAAAAGTGACAAACAACTCACAACACAACAAACACATGGGAAAGTGACAAGAACAAATTCTCATGCGAAAACAAAACAGCGTTACAAGGAAAAGAGGATGAGACACAGATATAAGCATGGCATGCCCTTCTAAAATCATCTAAAACACCGCAAGGTGACTCCAAGCGGAGTCTCCCTTTTTTTCCAAAAATTGGGCCACACAGACACCCACCCCTTCAGTGGCAGCACTTGTGCCCCAGTTGTACACTTCACAGCTAGATTTGCATCAAGCACATTCAAAAATACGCTATACTTAACTGTCCTCCCCAGGATGACACCAGGGTAGGTAGCAAAGTCTTTGCTGAACCATGAATTGTTCATCTTGGCTCCTTTTAAAAAACACAGCAAGCAAGGGTTACTCCAAGCGGAGTCTCCCTTTTTTCCAAAAATTGGGCCACACAGACACCCCATCAGTGGCAGCACTTGTGCCCTAGTTGCAAATAGGATGTTTTGATTTGCATCAAGCACATTCCAAATCCACAAGCATTTACTCTCCCCAGGATGACACAGGGGTAGTAAATTCCTTGTGGATCCATGACTTGTTCATTTTGATGAACGTTAGTCTGTCCACATTGTCACTGGACAGACGCGTGCGCTTATGTGTCAGCACACACCCAGCAGCACTGAAGACACATTCAGAGACAACGCTGTCACCTGTACACGACAAAATCTCCAAGGGAGTAAGTGGAGAGCTCTGGCCATTTTTCAACATTTGAAGCCCAAAATAAGCAAGGCTCCATTTGCAAAGTCATGGCATCGATGTTCATTTGGAGATACTCCTGTATCATCCTCTCCAGCCGTTGACTATGTGTCAGACTTGTTGTCTCTGGTGGCCTTGCAAAGGATGGTCTAAAAAAAATTATGAAAAGATTCAATAAAATTGGTGTTACCAGCACCAGATACAGTGTCGGCACATCGCATTTCAGGCGATGAACCGGCAGGCCGAAAGACTTCTGGAGCGATGCAAGTCGCTCAGCTGCGCCGGTTGAACGGCGGAAGTGAGCAGACAGTTTTCGTGCCCTGTTCAGAAGGCCATCTAGGCCAGGATAGTGTGTTAAAAATTGCTGGACAACAAGGTTCAACACGTGAGCCATACAAGGCACGTGTGCCACCTTGCCCAGGCGAAGGGCCGCACCCAGGTTTGCAGCATACACATGTCGCACACGGCCTTACCAGGCTGCAGGTTGAGTGGAGACAACCATTTACCAAAATCAGTCTTTAGAGCTGCCCACAACTCAGCCGCTGTGTGACTCTTATTTCCAAGACATTTCAAGCTAAAGACTGCCTGATGCCATTGTGCTCTGCTGCCAGCATAGTAATGAGGGGTGCGTGATTCCTTCTGCGCAGTTAGAACGCTGGTGGCCTGACCAGGCAGGCTTGGGGCAGAGGTGGAGGACCCAGATGAGGTGTAGGAGACAGAATTAGTGGCAGAACTTGGACAGACAGAGGATTGACACAAGTCGTGGGGACGGCAAGACTTGTGCAGCAGACCCTTCACCATCTATCACCATAGTTACCCAGTGCCCAGTCAGCGACATGTAACGTCCCTGTCCATGCTTACTGGTCCAAGTATCGGGGTGAAATGCACCCGTTGACACACAGAGTTTCTCAAGGAAGCAGTGATGTTGTGTGTGATATGCTGGTGTAGCGCAGGCACACCTTTCTTAGAGAAGTAGTGGCGACTGGGCATCTGGTACTGGGGCACAGCGACAGACATAAGGTCTCTAAAATCCTGTGTGTCCACCAGGCGGAAAGGCAGCATTTTGGTAGCCAAGAGCTTACAGAGGGATAAAGTCAACCTCTTAGCTTTGTCATGGGTCGCAGAAAATGGCCTTTTATTTGTCCACATCTGAGGGACAGAGATCTGGCTGCTGTGTGTAGAAGGGTGGTGAGTAGGGTGTCCCTGGAAAAATGCAGGTTTGTGAGGAAAGTGCAGGCGTAGACATGATGTTGCCTTCATTCAACGTTGATGCTATCGATGTCTGTGAGAGCTGTACACACGCACTTGTTTCCCCTTCCAAACCAACTGACGACCTACCAAGCAAACTGCCTGTTGCGGTTAGAGTGGTGGAAGTTGTGCGTGGAAAACCAGGTGTGACAGCTGTCCCCACAGTCCTAGAAGAGGAAGAGCGCGTGGATGCACTGGAAGGGGGAGGCGGTGGATGGTCCGCTCCGCTAGGCCACATTGCAGCATGGTGAGCTTCCTACTGGGACATATCATATTTATTCATGTGACGATTCATGGAAGAAGTTGTCAAACTGCTGAGGTTTTGACCTCTACTAACAGAATCACGACAAATTTTACATATCACATGATTTGGGCGATCTTTTGCTATGTCAAAAAAGGACCAGGATGGGCAAGGCTTAGAGGGCATGCGACCTGCTGAGCCCCCCCGACTAGTGCTCAGATGCAGAGTGGTGGCTGAGGATGCAGTTGTAGACGTGCTACCAGCACTCCGACTCTGTCCAGGAAGGCGCAAGGTAACTTCGTCGTCAGTAGCATCCTCCTCCACCGCCTCTGTTGACCTCCTCGAGTGCCTGACTGTGGGTTGACAGTAGGTGAGATCTAGAAGTTCCTTATCAAGCGTTGTGTTTGCACTACCCTCCCCCTCAGACCGAGCCTCTTCCTGCCCTGAACGAATATTTAAGTTGTCATCCCAATCTGGTATCTGCGTCTCATCATCATCAGTATGTTCCTAATTGTCTATTACAACAGGTGTTTCAGTTTGTGAATAAGGGTCAACATTATGCTCATGAACTTGGTCATCATGTCCTGAATCTGAGTCACAAAGGTTCTGGGCATCACTGCAGACTATTTCCTGGTCTGTACTCACTGTAGCTTGGGAGCAGACCTCTGATTCCCAGGCTATAGTGTGACTGAACAGCCCTGCAGACTCAGCCATCTCTGTGCCACCATACTGTGCAGGGCGGATGGAGACTTGAGAGCTGGGAGAAAGCAAGTGTGATTGGGATGACAACTCAGAGGACTGGTCTTTTTTGGATGCGGTAGTTGAGGTGGCGGAGAGGGCACTTGTTGGACCACTTGAGATCCATTCAAGCATTTTCTTTTTTTGGCCATCATCTACCTTTGTTCCAGTTGTTCGTGTCCGTAAAAAAGGGAGCACATCGGATTGTCCACGGTAAGTAGTAGACATCTTACTTTTGCTGGAAGATGGTCTATCTTCAGCAGATGTTAATGGAGCTTTGCCACCTTCCCCACGGACAAACCCTTTTTTTCCTTTTCCACCACGCCTCTTCCCCTTTCCACCAGCATCTGTCATTTTGCCACTCATTTTGATTGCGACAAGATTGTGCACTTAAAATGTGGTAGGAAAAATTAAGAGGTGGTCTAGATTGCAGCGGTAGTCTAGCTTTATTGACAGCAGAATAAACAACAATAACTATCCCTGACAATGCAACTATGGCCCTTAAACTGGCAGCACAGTTTGCTATTAGAATGGCTTAGTAAAAATGAGCTTGAGTGTGCAATGCAGAGGTGCTGCAAATAGATTTGCACTAGTGGGACACTAATGGAAGTCCAACAGCCACACTTTTAGGATGCCACTAAGTTTCCTCAGTGTTTGCTAGTATAATGGCTTAGTAACAATGAGCTTGAGTGTGCAATGCAGAGGTGCTGCAAATAGATTTGCACTAGTGGGACACTAATGGAAGTCCAACAGCCACTTTTAGGATGCCACTAAGTTTCCTCAGTGTTTGCTAGTATAATGGCTTAGTAAAAATGAGCTTGAGTGTGCAATGCAGAGGTGCTGCAAATAGATTTGCACTAGCGGGACACTAATGGAAGTCCAACAGCCACTTTTAGGATGCCACTAAGTTTCCTCAGTGTTTGCTAGTATAATGGCTTAGTAACAATGAGCTTGAGTGTGCAAAGGGCAGAATGGTACAGTGGCCGGGTTGTGGGTCAGTGTAGAGGAAAGGAAGCCTCACTTTCTATCCCTCCTAATAGTGAAATGCAGCAAGGAACTCCCTGACCTTAGCTACACAGACGCTCTTATCTGTAGCTGTTAAAACCTCTTTCCACGGACCTGACTGTCACCTATGGCTCTGAGCCTGCTGTTATTAGCCCTTACAAGGGCTGAAATAAACTTCTATCCCTATTCTGTAGAAAGCTGTATGTAGAGCGTACACAGCACTATCAGAGACAGGAACTGCACCTGCGGTGACTGACACCCAGGCGCAGAAGGCAGATAATGGCGTCCAGATGGGCAGATGCCCGTATTTATAATGCAGGGACATGTGACATGGACATCCTATCACACATGCCGTTGCTTCTCTGGCTAAAAGTCCACTTAGCTGTGTGTGTGTCTGGGATTGGCTGACATGCTGGCCCGCCCCACTACACGCGCGCTTAGGGAAGGAAGACAAGGAAAAAAAAAAAAAAAAAATGGCGATCGCCATTATCCCAGCAGCAATCATCTGAATGCGCAGTCCCCGCACATTATACGCTGAAATTTCATAACAGTGTGAGTCACAGAGGGACTTACACTATTACAGCAGAAAGCCAGCTAGTAATTAGCTTGTCTTTTTGCTGCTAGAACCTTTCTCGAATGTAACTAGAACTATCGAGGTTTTAGCAAAAAGCTCGAGTTCTAGTTCTATCTAGAACAGCCCCCAAAATCACTCGAACCGCGAACTGGAGAACCACGAACCGCGAACCGCGCTCAACTCTACTGGTGATGTATTAATGTACTTAGTGATGTATTCGCATAAATATACCTTTACATTTTTTGCGGCCCTTGGGATTGGTTCAGCATGGTGGCAATGCGGCAATTGCAATTGCACGCAACCTCAGATCCTCACAAGATCTCCTTTTCTGCTCCTCCCTTATCTCCTCTTCCCACAATCGCGTACAAGATTTCTCCCGTGCATCCCCCATACTCTGGAACGCTCTACCTCAGCACATCAGACTCTCCCCTACCGTGGAAAGCTTCAAGAGGAACCTCAAGACCCACCTCTTCCAACAAGCTTACAACCTACAATAGCCCTCAGTCCAGTAGACCACTGCGCAACCAGCTCTGTCCTCACCTATTGTACCATCACCCATTCCCTGTAGACTGTAAGCCCTCGCGGGCAGGGTCCTCTCTCCTCCTGTACCAGTCTGTTATGTACTGTTAATGATTGTTGTACGTATACCCTTTCACTTGTAAAGTGCCATGGAATAAATGGCGCTATAATAATAAATAATAATAATAATAATAATAATAATAATAATAATAATAATAATAATAATAATAAGACCTAAAGATATTGTGGATCCCTGTACTAATATATGGAGATATACTACCTGTATTATCCAGGGAAAATTAAAGTAAGAATTTTTCTTCCTATAAAATTACTAAAAAAATTTAAAAAAAGAATAACAAAAAACAGTAATAACATGGACATATTTAGTGTTCCTGTATTTGTAAAAACCGGCACAATACAAAGATCAAATTATTTATGGTGACATAAATAAAAATGGCATAATTGATTTTTCTCAATTAAATCCATAAAAAATGTGATAAAAATGTAATACTGAGGCCATATTCAAATGTAGCATAATTATTTAGCTTTTAATACTGTTTTTCTTCAGCATGTTTATTGCAAGCATCCGCACCTCTTGACACAATAACAATTTTCTCTATGTATGTGAACGACTAAAGACACTGTTGAACTGTGAGGTCTAGTACTTTTTTTTTCTCTAGAGGCTTTTATGTGAAGTCTAAAAAAACATGTAGAAAGCTGCAGTTACTTTTTTAAGTGCAGATTCAAAGCTTTTCTGTACTATAAAAAACCACATAAGGGCTCAGTCACATTAGTGTTTAAATCGGATGAGTGCAATGCGAGAAAATCTTGAATTGCACTCAGACCAATATTAGTCAATGCAGCAAGAAGTTTGTGGTTTGGTGCAGACACCTGCAGAACCCCCCTCCCACATAATATTTATGCAATGTGTGAACCTAGCCTTAAAGACACATAAAAACAGGATCCTATATAGTGAGGCTTACATACAAATGAAAAAGTTCTGGCTGCTCTGACTACGAATGATCAAATAAATCTATAGGTCCTATCTAGAGATGAGCATGACACAGAAATGACATCACATCAGCCCTGGAATATCAAAAACAGTAAGGTGATGAGGAGACTGTGGAGAAAAAGCGCAATAGGGTCTTATCTGCTATAACAGTAGATAAGAAAAATTAATGTACTCACTTTTAGGGGTTGTGTAAGTCACAACTCCTATGAATAACTGAATAGGATAACTGAAGTGAGCACTAATATTTATATATATATTATGAGTGCAAGCCAAAACTTACATACTATAGGAGGATAAGGCTGCACATCAAACTTAGATAATGGTATAATGCCTCAAGCATATGGAAAAATATTGGAATATACAATGAAAAATGCTACTTGCTAATTTGAACATGTGAATAATGAAATGCATACCTGCCATGAATATTAGGAAAAAGGAGATATTTAGCAATCGCATTGATCTGAGCCCTAACAACTCCTATAAAGACGTAGTAGTAGGGTGAATAGCCGCAGCCCCCAGGATTAGATTGAATGATAGTGTAGAAAGATGGGTCTCATGCCGCACTTATCACCCTTCAAGAAGCAGATACTTTTTAATCCATTTCCTTTTTTCAAAAAGCATCATACAGGTCTACGCGTTTCAAGGTAATTTTGATTATCCTGTCATTCAAAATTGTCCTGAGGAAGGGAGCTGAGACCCTTGAAACGCGTAGACCTGTAAATGCTTTTTGAATAAAGGACATGGAGTAAAAAGCATCTGCTTCTTGAATGGTGATAAGCGTGGCATGAGACCCATCTTTCTACACTAACATAAAAACAGTAGGGTATGAGATTAACAGGCCTCCAATCCAGGTATCAATGACCTGCTCACTAAAGTGGAGTCCTGTAAGTTGATACACTCATCTCTACTCCCAACTGGAGATGAGCGATGTTCGAGGTTCACCAATTTCATGTTCGAGTGATTTTGGGGGGGTGTTCGAGTCGTTCGATGAACTCGAACGATTTGCTAAAAGTTCGGCAGTTCGAGTTACGTTCGAGAACGGTTCGATTACCAAAAGTGTGACTTTTCACAGTAAGTATGTGCGCACCTTTCGTATCTGCATGTGTCCTGAGCCCCTAGCACAATCCCTCTCTCTTTCCTACTCACCGATCACGGGCGTCTCGCTGCACGGCTGTCACAAATCTCCAGCGGCATTTCCTCTTTTGAAAATGGCTGCCGCCATATTCAATTAGTTATTCCATGCTTTCCCCGCCCACCGGCGCCCATGATTGGTTGCAGTCAGACACGCCCCCACGATGAGTGACAGCTGTCTCACTGCAACCAATCACAGCCGCTGGTGGGCGGGTCTATATCGTGCAATAAAATAAATAAATAAATAAATAAAAAAAAAAATATGCGGTTCCCCCATATTTGATACCAGCCAGGGTAAAGCCACATGGCTGTAGGCTGGTATTGTCAGGATGGGGAGCGCCACGTTATGGGGAGCCCACCACCCTAGCAATATCAGCTAGCAGCCGCCCGGAATTGCCGCATGCATTAGATGCCGCAATCCCGGGACTCTACCCAGCTCATCCCGAATTGCTCTGGTGCGGTGGCAATCGGGGTAATAAGGAGTTAATCATGGCAGGCGTCTCCCTGAGATACCTTCCATGATTAAACTGTAAGTGAAAGTAAAGAAGCACACACAGCGAAAAATCCTTTATTTGGAATAAAAGACAAAAAACACCTCATTTACCTCTTTATTAATCCCCGAACAACAATCCAGGTCCGAAGTAATCCACACGACACTGTCAGCTCTTCTACATGAAGATGACAGGAAGCGCTCTGTGTCCTCTCCACGTAGCACCTAAAGTGAGCCGCGCTGTCACCAGACTTCACATTGCAATGCAGACGTCAAGATTACCAAATCTGCCTATGTTTCTCATTAGAGACAGTGGCTCAATAGTTAGAGCTCTCGCCTAAGAAGCATTAGTTCACGAGTTCAAGTCCCGGTAAAAAATTTAATTTACTTTAAATTATAATTATTTATTTATAATTTAATTTAATTTAATTATGCACTGAGGGGAGGAGACGGACATCAGCTGTGAGCCGCGGGACACACCTCTAAAATCGGAGCAGTTCACGGAATGAGGCTGCATTGCTATCTCCTCTCTCTCTTTCTCTCTCTCTCTCTCCTCCCTCTCTTTCTCTCTCCCTCTCTCTCTCTCTCCTCCCTCTCTTTTTCTCTCTCTCCTCTCTCTTTTTTTTCCTCTCTCTCTCCCTTTCTTTTTCTCTCTCTCCCTCTCCCTCCTCTCTCTTTCTCTCTCTTTTTCTCTCTCTTCTCTCTTTCCCTCTCTCTCTCTTCTCTCTCTCCCTCTCTCTCTTCTTTCTCTCTCTCTCAGACCTGGCGATGATCAGCTGATGCGGTCACCTGACGGAATCAGCTGACAATATAAGTTGAGCGGTGAGGCTGGCTTTTTACCGCCCGGCCGGCTAAACTATCAGCTGATGCTGTCGGACAGGAGTCTGCACAGAAGTGGGTAGTTTTTGGGGGGGTTTTTTGCACTGATGCATCAGCTGATTGTATAAAAGCCATTTATACAATCAGCTGCTGTGTCATGTGATTCAGGCCCTTGAACCTGACACATCAACTGATCGCTTTGCCTTCCAGCAAACCGATCAGATGATATTGGATCCGGATTGGACGGTGCGGGACCCTTGACCCAGGATTACTGCGGAGGCATGTTCTTTATTTCAGTAAAGATGGAGTCACTAATTGTGTTGTGTTTTATTTATAATAAAAATATTTTTCTGTGTGTTGTGTTTTTTTTTTTATCTGTACTAGAAATTCATGGTGGCCATGTCTAATATTGGCGTATCACCAGGAATTTCGGGCTTAGGGCCAGTTGATAATATACAGCTAGCCCTAACCCCATTATTACCCAGCGAGCCACCCATCACCAGGGCAGCTGAAGAGTTGGATACAGCACCAGAAGATGGCGCTTCTAAGAAAGCGCCATTTTCTGGGGTGGCTGCGGACTGCAATTCATAGAAGGGGTGCCCAGAAAGCTTGGACACCCTGAGCTGCGGATTCCAATCCTCTGCTGCCTAGTTGTACCTGGCTGGACACAAAAATTGGGCGAAGCCCATGTCATTTTTTTTTTAATTATTTCATGAAATATTTAAAAAAAAAAAAAAAAAGGGCTTCCCTATATTTTTGGTTCCCAGCCGGGTACAAATAGGCAGCTGGGGGTTGGGGGCAGCCCGTAACTGCCTGCTGTACTTGGCTAGCATACAAACACATGGCGAAGCCCACGTAATTTTTTGGGGGGGGCCAAAAAACTCCTGCATACAGTCCTGGATGGAGTATGCTAAGCCTTGTAGTTCTGCAGCTGCTGTCTGCTGTCTGTCTGTATGGAGGAGAGCAGACAGCAGCTGCATAACTACAAGGCTCAGCATGCTCCATTTACTAGTGTATGCAGGAGAACAGACAGCAACTGCAGAACTTCAAGGCTCAGAATACTCCATCCAGGACTGTATGCAGGAGTTTTTTGCCCCCCAAAAAAATTACGTGGGCTTCGCCATATTTTTGTATGCTAGCCAAGTACAGCAGGCAGGTACGGCTGCCCCCAACCCCCAGCTGCCTATTTGTACCCAGCTGGGAACTAAAAAAAATAGGGAAGCCCTTTTTTTAATTATTTCATGAATTTCATGAAAGAATTAAAAAAAAAAAAAAAAAAAAAAAAAAAAAAAAAAAATCGACATTTTTGTGTCCAGCCAGGTACAACTAGGCAGCTGGGGATTGGAATCCTCAGCACAGGTTGGCCCGAGCTTTCTAGGCCCCTCTGCTGCGAATTGCAGTCCGTAGCCGCCCCAGAAAATGATGCTTTCATAGAAGCGTCATCATCTGGTGCTGTATCCAACTCTTCCAGCAGCCCTGAAGCCGGGTGGCTTGCTTGTTAATAATGGGTTAATACTAGCTTTGTTTTACTAGCTAGTATTAAGCCAGAGATTCTTAATGTCAGGCAAGTTTGACCCGGCCATTAAGAATCTCCAATAAAGGGTTAAAATAAGACACCACACAGAGAAAAAATACTTTAATAGAAATAAATACACAGACACACTTAGCGACTCCATGTTTATTACTCCCTGTCAGCCCTCCACGATCCTGCTCTTCTGTCTTCTTTCTCCTTCAACCCATGCAGCTCTGCTACATCAGACAGTACTGCATGGGAGGAAGAATGCTGCTTCTCCGTGCAGTCTAATCACTCAGTGAGTGAGTAGAGGCTGCGGGTCGTAAGCGGTGATGTCACCGTTGCCACCGTTACTATAGCAACGGCAATTTCCGATCACGTGATTCCCGGTGCCGCTATTTACTGGCTGTGACAGCCAGTCCCTGCATGTGGGCTGACTCTGTAAAGAGCGCCCACATGCAGGAACGGGGAAGCCGACCATGTGCCAGAGCATTTCGCCGGTACACGGAGATGCTGGAACAATCACCGCGTACCGGAGAGATGCACTGACAGAACCTAGCATGACGTCTAGCCATGTGACCAGTCCGTAGCCAATGAGATAATAGACATGTGACTGGTCACATGCTTTTTTTTACGTCACGGAAGGTCCTATCATCAGTGCTGGTTACCGGGAGGATGCAGCGATTATCGGAAGGAAAAGCGGCGGGAGACAGAGTGCAGGACGCATCGCGGGGACCTGTAAGTGTTATGGCAATGTTTATTAACTGTATGTGTACATGTATAATGTGTTTTATGTGTTTGTTTTGTCTCCCATTGTTTTCAATGGGGTTTGAATGGTTCGTCGACCGTTCGTCAAACGGAGCCTCTGTTCGACGAACCGAACCGAACCCGAACGCTAGGGGGGGTGGCTCATCTCTACTCCCAACCATCCCGGACACAGCAGGACAGTCGTTGATTTAGATCTAATCCCTAGGGTCTGTTGAATGTCCCACACTGCCATTGCCCTCTATAACATCGCCTACGGCTGGGTACAAAAGAAAGGCTGTGGCTTATGGGATAGCTAGGGCATGGTTAAAATTTGCTGCAAGGCTCATCCCTCTTTCTGTTCTGTAAAAGTTGGGACGTATACCTTTAAGACAGTTCTCTGTACTAATCTCTGATGTTTTTATACATAGTTACTAATTTTTGGCACTATATTCCTCACATTCCACCGATTTGTTTTTGTTATCCGCCTTTGAACATGCTCAAGCTTCACTATGTTTTCTTGTACACCCTTTTTTTATAATTAGTAGATTAAGATGTGAAAATAAGTATGCAATAAAATACTACTTGCTATCCAAACCCATAGGTATAGTCTGGAAGGAGAAAGTTGGAGTAATAAATATGAACTACAGGAAATCTGCAATTCATGTCAGTTTATACGTGACATTATCATTTATGCAGTATTATCAGTATTATGTTTATTCGGATCTCATTTTCAAGGAATACATTTTCTTATTCAACTAAACTCAGAAAAATCTCATGTAGATGTTCAGACTTGTCTGTCTTCGGGAAACACACTGGTTGTGTAGGCTGTGAGTCAGATGTAATGACGTGTTGCTCACTTGCTTCTGGGTCACATGAGAAATGCCTGCTCATTATGTATTGTTTTCCACTGATGGTCTGTATTAATGTCAGTGGGGAAAACACCACCAGCAAAAACAGATGCAATAAATTAAATTTACAACTATACCAGTTATCTTCTATACAACTGAAGATATCTATTTATCTCAATGGAGTTCTTTTTGTAGGTTGTGTCTGGATTTTTATGAACCCATTCCAGATATTAGAATCTAGTTATAAATGTTACAAAATTTACATGTAAAACTACAGAAACTGTCATAAAGGGAACCGGTCACCAGATTTGGTGACTATAAGCTGCGGACACCACCAGTGGGCTTTTATATACAGCATTCCAACATGCTGTATATAAGAGCCCAGGCCGCTGTGTAGAAGGTAAAAATCACTTTATAATACTTACCTAAACCGAAGGTACGGTGCAGATGGATCAGATGGGTGTCTCCATTCTCCGGATGTGGCGCCTCCTCTATCAGTCATCTTTGTCCTCCTTCTTCTGAAGCTGGGGTGCATGACGTGTGTTACGTCATGCACAAGCACCGGCATTGAGATCCTGCGCAGGCGCATTTTGATCTGCCCTGAGCAGGGCAAATCAAAGTAATCTAGTGTGCCTGCGCAGGATTTCAATGCCGGCTAGTGTAGATCACATAGGACACCTCATGCACCCAGGCTTCAGAAGAAGGAGAATAATGATGGCTGAAAGAGGAGGTGCCGCACCTGAAGAACAGAGACACCCATCTTACCCATCTGCACTGTACTGACCATTTAGGTGAGTATTATAAAGTAATTTTTACGTTCTACACAGGGGCCTGGGCGCTTATATACAGCATGTTAGAATGCTGTATATAAGAGCCCACTGGTGGTGGCAGCAGCTTATAGTAACCAAATCTGGTGACAGGTTCCCTTTAAGATTTACAAGTGACTTCTTATCACTCCATGTCTTCCTACTGATAAATTTGTTCTGGCACAGTTTCATGAAAACTCGATATAAATGTTTTGTAAATTATATTCAGGATCCATCTTCGAAGGAAGTTGTTCAACCAAAAATTCTGTAGGCAGCTGTCATTGTAGACTACAAGAAGATTAAGGCGGGCTTTGCACACTACGACATCGCAGGTGCGATGTCGGTGGGGTCAAATTGAAAATGACGCACTTCCGGCATCGCATGCGACATCGTAGTGTGTAAAGCCTAGATGATACGATTAACGAGCGCAAAAGCGTCGTAATCGTATCATCGGTGCAGCGTCGGCGTAATCCATGATTACGCTGACGCGACAGTCCGATGTTGTTCCTCGCTCCTGCGGCAGCACACATCGCTGTGTGTGAAGCCGCAGGAGCGAGGAACATCTCCTACCGGCGTCACTGCGGCTTCCGTAGGATATGCGGAAGGAAGGAGATGGGTGTGATGTTTACATCCCACTCATCTCCGCCCTTCCGCTCCGATTGGCCGCCTGGCGTGTGACGTTGCTATGACGCCGCATGACCCGCCCCCTTAACAAGGAGGCGGGTCGCCGGCCAGAGTGACGGTCGCAGGACAGGTGAGTCCATGTGAAGCTGCCATAGCGATAATGTTCGCTACGGCAGCTATCAGAAGGAAATCGCTGCTGTGACGGGGGCGGGTACTATCGCGCTCGGCATTGCAGCATCGGCCTGCGATGTCGCAGCGTGCAAAGTACCCCTTAGGGGATGCATTTTTTGTAGGATTATTGTGGATGAGTATTCTTGTAAACCCACCCCACATCTGCATTCCCAATTGTATTGGATGATATTGGAAAAAGTGGACACATTAGTTGTCAGACATATTAATTATTATAGTTCCCGTAATGTGGCAGGAATATTAGTATATCATTAAATGACTGTGTGTTTTGGACACTCTCCAGAATGTAGATCACCAGAACAATCTCTTCACAATCAGGAAGGAATGTTAGGAAATCTCCGATGGCTGTCTACGGCTCTGTTCACGCCTGTTTATGGGCTACATCAGAGGTATGTAAGCAGAGTAGAGTCAGACAAAAATGTCAACGTAGGCATCCATGCACCCAGCATAAGGAGTGTCTGCTTGGCATATGCACACTTTTTTCTGAATGAATAGGAAAGCACATTCCTCTGCATTCTGCACACTACTTTACAAAATGGCAGAGTAAAAGAATATATACTATGCAACACATAAACCTATACAACATCTGATGTTGGAGGCTTCAGATGTACTAATACATTTAGGAATACTTAGGTCCTGGGGAATTACTCCTCGGATGTTGTCAATGATGGTATGTAAAGCCAATGGGGAACAGATGGAGAAGAAAGATATTCGGTGTCAGTGGCTTTTCTGCAGATCTAAGAAACGTCAGATTTATTATGACTATAGCCAACTTAAAAGATTGTTCCTTATAGTTTTCAAATACCTATAGTATAGGAATTGTCTCTCCAGTAAAGGAGACAAACTCTAGCACAGCGCCACCTATTGGAAGTAGCGATCCTAAAAGTCACAAGTGGATTTTCGACAATCCTTTGCAATATGACTCAGGATATATAAGCCAGATCAGAATCCCAATTTGCAGACACGGTGTTTCGGGGTGCTTGCCCCTCGTCAGTGCAAAGTATGGGGGTGTCTGATCTGGCTCATGAGAAAGCTATGTGGGGACCACGGGGGAACACTATTCTCCTTAAGGAGACTTTGCAAGCCAGTCTGGCTGCCAGGTAAGGGGACTTATAGCTGCAATGCCCCTAAAATTCCACGGGGGAACACTATTCTCCTTAAGGAGACTTTGCAAGCCAGTCTGGCTGCCAGGTAAGGGGACTTATAGCTGCAATGCCCCTCTGGGAAGTCCCCTTACCTGGCAGCCAGACTGGCTTGCAAAGTCTCCTTAAGGAGAATAGTGTTCCCCCGTGGAATTTTAGGGGCATTGCAGCTATAAGTCCCCTTACCTGGCAGCCAGACTGGCTTGCAAAGTCTCCTTAAGGAGAATAGTGTTCCCCCGTGGTCCCCATATAGTATAGGAGACAGCTTGTGACTCAGAGTCCAAGCCATAATCTAAAGAAAGGGCTCTGAAATGCCCTGTTGGAATGGAGAGGTGGCCACTCATGCACCTCCCCTCATAATTCATTCTTGATGGGGCTGTCAGAGAATAGATACCTAAATTTGTTACTCTCTGGCAGTCCCATAGAGAATAAATTAATGCAAGCCTGATTCTCTATTAGTATGAGGAATTATGAAGCCCAATTTTTAGGATTTATGGGGGTCTCTTAGGTCAGGGCACCCACCAACCAGAACGTTAATGCTTATCCTCTGGATACTTCATTGTTAACGCCTCTGTGTTTGAACACATATTTCACCAATTGCATCTGCATAAAAAAAATTCAGTTTTTCTAATAATGTTGTATTACATCATTTCTTTTCCTCCATCTATCGATATTTTGTAGCTGCTTTTAACATTCTAATGGTTGCCCAATCTGGGAATAGATAGCCTTTTATCTTTACTCCAAATAATGACCTAAAGTCTTAGTTCTGTGGAATTGTCATCTCATGTACAAAGCATTTCTCTGATAACAGGAAACCAGTAAGATTTGGAATTTATATTTTGGTTTGGAGAGGAAATATAGCTCATAACTCAACAATGGTACTGGATAATATTGAGAAATGTGCACAGAGTTGATTAGCGGCAGGACATTGGAGAATTCCATCTTCCACACACTTGCTTTGTGAGGACTTATGACTTCTATTTGCAACAGCGAGCCACAACGAAGGCGTGATACAATTCTGAAACGCGTAGTCCCATTACTATCAATTTACCTGATTAACTGTCAGTAATATTGTGTAGCATTTCTATCTTTATTTTTAAATAATTAATTAGAGTAAAGAAATATATTTTTATATCTGGACGTATTGGACAAATTCAACCATATTTTCCGCTGGACCTTGCACCTCACCTTCTTTTCTACTGTATTGTGAGGCAAAGCCCAACCCTCCTCCTTGCGGTTACCTACGAATAAGAACTACGATACCACTTATCACCCATCATTGGTAAGCTGGCTTTTATACATTTGTTTTTTCATAAAATTACTAGGTCATTTATACAACACATTGATCATTATTAAAAATATCAAAGAATAATTGTTGCATTTTACTCCTCTCATCCTAAATAGATCAATAATCATGAATGAATAAGTTATCCATGCTACAAAATGTTGATAATGAAATCTAAAACTTGTGCAGCACCCCCCCCCCAGAAAAATGTAAAAAATAAAACATACCCTAAATAAACAGCGTTTTTTAAAAATGTAAAAGTTATAGCTTTCTGACTGGTTTTGTACCAATCAAGACTCAAAATAGGACACATGCTTAAAAAACCCCTTCACAACCCTTGACATACATTTACTTCATAGGTCATGTCCAACAGCCGCGGGTGGATAGGAGATCTGCACATGGATGTTAACCAGTTAAATCCCACTGTCATACTCTGAAAGTGGGATTTAACATGCACCAGCGGGGAACACATCATTCTCCGCTCCCATTGGCGGCCCTGTGACGTAATCGCAAAGCACAGATGGATTGGTATGAGAGCCAGGGATCAGCTGATAACTCCTTTGTCTGTCATTACAATCCTCCTCTGAATGCTGGCTGCGAACCGGCGTTCATAGGAGATCACAATTTCAGCTATGCAGGGCAGCGCTGATGTACTACTCTGTATAACAGAAGCGATCTTACAATCACAGCTTCAAGTACCCTAAGGGGACTAGTGAATACAATAAAAATAAAGTAAATTTTTTAAAAAAAAAAATAGAAAAGTTCAATCACCCCCGTTTTCCTCATTGAAATAGTAAAAAGAAAGCACAGTTGGTATCGCTGCGTTAAAAAATGTCTGATCTATCAAAATCTAAAATAAATTAATTTGATCGGTAAATAGCCTAACAAAAACCCAGGCAGACAGATACTTTCAGACTGGAATCAAGAATGGCTAGTGTGTCACTTTTCTTAACACTTAACACTTCTTAACACTGCACAGAGGGCAAATTAGAATCCCTCTCAATTTCGAAAGAAGTGGTCACTGCACATTCTCGGCCATAATGCAGGCAAACAACTACACAGAATAAAGGCTCCTTTACACCAGACAATCTATCGTGCGATAGATCGTCGGGGTCACGGTTTTTGTGACGCACATCCGGCCGGCGATGCCGGCCTGTGTGACACCTCCTTGCGACGCAGTATCGCTCACAAATCGTGAGTCGGGTACTGCTCGTTAGGTTTCATAATATCGTTTAATTTGGTTGATCATCGTTTCCGTGGTAGCACACGCCGCTCCGTGTGACACCATGGGAACGATGACCAGCTCACCTGCCTCCCGCGGCCGCCGCCGGCTCTATGTGGAAGGAAGGAGGTGGGCGGGATGTTTACATCCTGCTCATCTCCGCTCCTCCGCTTCTATTGGCCGGCGGCCGTGTGACGTCGCTGTGATGCCAAACGTCCCTCCCACTTCAGGAAGTGGACGTTCGCCGCCCACAGCGAGGTCGCACGAGAGGTAAGTATGTGTGACGGGGGTTACTGACTTTGTGCGACACGGGCAGCGATTTGCCCGTGACGCAGAAAGGACGGGGGCGGGTACGATCGATTGTGAAATCGCACAATCGATCGTACCATGTAAAGCAGGCTTTACACTTCTCCATCTCCCTTATATGAACGTTGCGATTTCTCCTATGTACAGTGTTGTGAGAGCTACTCAAAATGAGATCTGTGTAACCAGTCTCCGCTTTACTACAGAAAACATCCACACATGCTCCACCATTGTAGAAGAATCCTGATAGTGGCGAACTATAAGGTGAACAGTAAATAAGAAGACCAGAGATCGTAAGCCTGAAATAGAAAAATGAAGCCTGATTATGGTCTGAGTTATCAAGTGTGCTTTTTAACCCCTTAGTGACGGAGCCAATTTTGACCTTAATGACCAAATTGTTTAAATCTGACTAGTGTCACTTTATGTAATTTAGTTAATAACTCTGTAACTCTGTAAGTGACTCTGAGCATGTTTTTTGGGACACATTATACTTTATGTTAGTGGTAAATTTAGGTCAATAATGTTTGCGTTTGTCTGTGAAAATATCAGAAATTTTGCAAAAATGAAGAAAATGTCACAATTTTCAAACTTTCAATTTTTATATCTTTAACCCCTTCAGCCCCCGGGCACTTTCCGTTTTTGCGTTTTTGTTTTTTGCTCCTTTTCTTCCAAGAGCCGTAACTTTTTTATTATTCCGTCAATCTTGCCATATGAGGGCTTGTTTTTTGCGGGACGAGTTGTACTTTTAAATGAAATCATAAGTTTTACCATATAGTGTACTGGAAAACGGCAAAAAAATTCCAAGTGCGGAAAAATTGCAAAAAAAGTGGGATCGTACAATAGTTTTTGGGATATTTTATTCACGGTGTTCACTATATGGTAAAACTGATGTCTGGGTGTGATGCCTCAGGTCGGTGCGAGTTTGTAGACACCAAACATGTATAGGTTTACTTGTATCTAAGGGGTTAAAAAAAATTCACAAGTTTGTCCAATAAAAGTGGCGCACGTTTTGCGCCATTTTCCGAAACACGTAGAGTTCTTATTTTTTGGGATCAATGGCTCAGTGATGGCTTATTTTTTGCGTCTCGAGCTGACGTTTATAATGGTACCATTTTTGCGCAGATGCTACGTTTTGATCGCCTGTTATTGCATTTTGCGCAAAACTTGCGGCGACCAAAAAACGTAATTTTGGCGTTTGGAATTTTTTTGCCACTACGCCGTTTACCAATCAGAATAATTGATTTTATATTTTGATAGATCGGGCATTTCTGAACGCGGCGATACCAAATATGTGTATATTTATTTATTTTTTAACCCTTTAATTTTCAATGGGGGGAAAGGGGGGTGATTTGAACTTTTAGGTTTTTTGTTTTTTTTTTTATTTTTTAAAACTTTTTTTTTTACTTTTTTTTTTTATTTTACTAGTCCCCCTAGGGGGCTATAGCAATCAGCAATCCGATCGCTGATCGCTATCTGCTGATCACAGCAATACCGCTGTAATCAGCAGATTCACTCACTTTGGTTTTCCCTCTGCTCTCGGCCGAGGGAAAATGAAAGTGAAAGATCATAGCAGCAGGCGTCATCACATGACCCTGTGCTACGATGGCAACCACCGATAGTCACGTGATAACACACGTGACTTCCGGTGGGGGCGGCGGTAAGTAACAAACATGGCCGCGCGCATTTAAATCTTGCTGCCAGACTTTGGCAGCAAGATTTAAGGGGTTAATGGCCGCGGGTGGAAGCGATTCCACCCGCGGCTAGCAGGCACACATGTCAGCTGTTGAAAACAGCTGATATGTGTGCCGATCCACGCCGCCTGCCCGCGGCAGGGGGCGGGGCTTAACGGGACACGATCTATGACGGATAGATCCGTCCAAGGTCGTGAAGGGGTTAAACCAGTTAGTCATACCATAGAAAAGAATCAGTATATAACATTTCCCATATGTTTACTTTACATCTGCATAATTTTTCAAACATCATTGTATTTTATTAGGATGCTAGAAGGGTTAAAAGTTTAGCAGCAATTTTGCAGGGCCCCTAAGGTACCTAAACAGCAGAAATCCCTCACAAGTAAATGGAAACTACAATCCTCATGGTTTTTATCCAAGGATATAGTGAGCATTTTGAACCCACAAATACTACACAGAATTTTATACCATTAAGATTTTAAAACTAAAAATGCAATTTTTTTCAGACCCAAATTTTTCACTTGTGTAAGAAGCATCATGAAAAAAATGTACCCCACAGTTTGTAGTTTGTTACTCACTTTCTTATGAGCGCAGAAATATAGCACATGTAGTCAAAAAGTTCTGTTCAGACAAACGGCTGGGCTTGGAACGGCAGGAACACCATTTGATTTTTGAAACACAAATTTGGCTGAAAAAGATTGAGGGTACCATGTCAAATTAGCAGGCCCCTAAGGTACCAGAACAACAGAAATCACCCACAAGTGACCCCCATTGCAGAAATTGCAGTTCTTAATTAATTAATCTACAGGTTCAGTGACAATTTTGTAACATCCACATCACACTTTGTTTTTTGGAGGATTACAAATATGCGAGTTTAGTGCCCATATAGTGTGCCCCCATATATTATAGTGACCAGGTACATTGTGCCCAGGTTTTGCTCCTGGAGACATACACCCTGTAAATTGTTAATTGTGCTCTCCCCACTACTGTAATGCCACAAATGTGGATGCTTACTGAAATTTAGGCACAGTGGGGCTCAGAAGGAAGGGGGCATTAGGATTTGGAGCGCAGATTTCACTGGATTTTATTTGAGGGGGTGGGAACCATGTCACTTTGCCAGAGTCTTTGTTCTGCCAGTAATGTGGAAACAACAATACTTCCAGTGACAGATGACGGATCTGAATGAGGGTTGGTTTTACACAGGATGTTAGGGATTTTATTTTTAACATTTTGGGGGTATATAACATTTTTGATCCAGAATAAGGCAAGGAGCACATTCTTGTGTTCTGTGCTAAGCAGTCATGTTGGGTTTTTGTGTAAATTCCACAAAACTGCGATACAGACAAAATCCCGACTGAACCACTCACTCTAATAAGGCAGATGGCGACACTTTGGATTTGGTGTCTGTTCTGAAGGTATCCATATTTTTTAAGTGTTCACAGAACTGTAGTCATCCACACTTGTGTGCTAAAAAGACTCCTAAAATGGTGTGACATTGCTTGGGCGGAACAGAGACCAGATGGAGTCCAAAGTGGCTCCATCTGACTCATTATAGTGAGTAGTTCCGTTAGGGGTTTTGTCTGAATTTCAAATTTTGTGATTCCCATGGAAACAAAACCCTTATTATGATTTTTGGAAGGCAGAGTCAACAAATAGACAACAGTACAAGAATAATTCTTATTTTTAATGTTTGTGCAGTTCACATGTGTTATTAATGAAAAGACAGCTTTATTCTTTGAGTCAGTGCGATTAAAGTGATAATGTATCGGCGGTCGTTAAACGGAACCTTTCACCAGATTTGTCCCTTATAAGCTGAGACAACCCCCAATAAGCTCTTCTATACAGTATACTTCAATACTGCCTATAAGTGCTCAGTCCACTCTGTATAACATAAAAAACACATTTTATTATACTCAATTCTGGGGTGGTCAGATCCGATGGACATCACTGGGTTTGGTCCAGCACTTTCTTTTTCCCTTTCACATCCTCCTTCCCTGCTCTGCGTGGATGACAGGTTCCCTTTAAGGGTTTAAAAGTCATTTTAATAATTTTTTTGTTGTGATATCATGTTAAGTTCTTAGAATGGCGCATGTTGTTCATGATTCTGCACTAATATATATATATATATATATATATATATATAAAAATATTGTACAATTACAATAATTATGGCAATGATAAAGGTATAGCTGAAATGCGTCTTGCCGTGCGTTTACAGCAGTAATCTTCCATCTCTGCCTGAACTGATTTGTTTTTTGCTGCTATCTGTACTTTTTATTTATTTTTGAAATAAAGAAAATATTTTTTATTCATCAGCAACCGTTGAGCTCGCTGGATTTATCCTTCCTCTTCTAATCAATTGCTGGCAAGAGCTCCTGCCGTTCAATCCGACGGAGAGCTTCCTCATGAAATAGCAGCATACACTGGACTGTGTTTGGTAAGCTGGCTTTCTTGGTGGTTTTTTTCCTATATATACACAATATGATGCCCACCAAAACATAATGCCCCCAAACCCCCACACAGAATATGATGGACCCCTACAGCCTCTCTCAGAGCATGATGGCCTCACAGTCCTTCATACAGTTTGATGTCCCTCCACAGCTCATCACACAGTATGATGTCTCTCCACAGCCATCTACAGATACCTACTAGTAAAAAATAGAAATAAAGCTATTCAACTTACCACTATTTCCCAGAGACACTGCTCCTTTCTGTACACTGTGCAGACTGAGGCACCATGTAGCAGGTGCGATGTAGTAATGTTATTGTGCCTTCTGCACTGGACTCAGTTGCATATCTTAATGGTGAAGCAGGAAGCCCACGACTGCCTGTTCCACCATTGTAGTCATTGTTATATGAAAGAGGAAAGAAGGTAGTGCTGTGAAGAACCTAAGTAAATTGGACCCCAGCAAAAATGCTAAAGGCGCTCACCTGGGAGGGTTGCACACCCTTGTACAACAGCGTTGAATTGTGAAACAAAGTAGGAAAATAATCCAGCCAGACGCTGAAAATTTCTCTGTCTGTGTTTCTGTGGGCGTGTCCTTCAGAAGGTCATGTAACCGGTCACACAGGATAGCATAACCACAGGTCCTAGCAGCTCACAGAGGATCACGTATCGACCAGTAAAGTAGTTGATTTAACCCAGGCTGCTCCTGCCGTTGAGCCCCCAAGGGGAATAGATGAATGGAAGGCGGGAAAGAATAAACGGTACAACGGAGCGCCAAAAAGGAGATTTCATTCTGTTATCCACCTGATGAAGATAGCTTGCCTATTGAAACGCCACATTGTGGTTTATGCTCAAGGCTTTTAAAAAACAGAAGAAAATCTCTTTTTTTGCACCCCGCCGGACCGTTTGTTCTTTTTTGCCTACCATTGTATTCATTGACATATGCATCTTGAGGATTCAGTTATATCAATATTATGATGCCAAGCAGGATGGAGGAGGAAGCCCAAATGGCACTCGGTTCCCCTGACTCGGGGGCTTCATAGTGGCTGAGTGCTACACCGACTCACAAGGAAAGAATTTTCCCACAACTAATATCTCCTGCAGAAACATCTCTTTTCCAAAACTAAAATGGCTTATGCAAAGGGTGGTATAATAAAGTATAAAGCAACATTTGTCACAATTTTTATCATAGAAATTTCAAGAAACAGTGAAGACAATATTATGATCTCGTATCTAGCAGCTTCTATTTAAGTAAGATTACCTCATAAAATATGCAGATCTGAAAATATCCCTGAACTAAAATTAGTATATTTCTCTTTTTTGTAGGAGGCTTCAATGTTAAAAAAACGGAAGTATGAATAAGTCACAGGATGTGTTACTAATCAGGGTCAAATCATGTTCTATGGATGCCAGTTGTCAAAACATGTATTGACTCAGGACAACTAACCTAACCTAACATGGTCTGGAAACTAAGCCAAGACATAATCAGTAATAACAGTAACCAATGCACACCAAAGCAAACGGGATGCAAATGGACCTTATTGCTCGTTAAGTGATAGCTGTGCCTCAATACATGGTATTGAGGTAGCTGGCTGGAAATATAATCACATGGAGTAAAGTCAAGGCTGGTAGAGTTCTGTCATGATTGAAGTATTAATATAGAGATCCTTTAAAAATTGGAGCATACTGCCTTAAGCAAAGGCATTTAGCATCAGTTGTCATATAAGCCTGGTGCACTGTCCCCGTGGGCACAGGGAACCAAGGGGAGTGGAGCCGTTTCAGCTGCACAACCTTCAGTGCAGCACCCAGCTTTCCCACAACCCTGAGAGGCCGACAGGAACTTTCCACTTGCCTCAGTGGAACAGAAATCTGCCGATCCGGTACAGTGAGGTAGACTGCCACCAGTCCCTTGTTAGATATAGGCCTGGTCTGTTAGCAGGACTATATTGGGCCAGAAACCAACTCTAGGTAGCGTGTAAAACTAAAGGCCCCGTCACACTAAGCAACATCGCTGCTAACGAACAACTTTTGTGACGTTGCTAGCGATGTTGCTGTGTGTGACATCCAGCAACAACCTGGCCCCTGCTGTGAGGTCGTTGGTTGTTGCTGAATGTCCTGGGCCATTTTTTAGTTGTTGCTGTCCTGCTGTGAAGCACAGATCGCTGTGTGTGACAGCGAGACAGCAACAACTAAATGTGCAGTGAGCAGGGAGCCAGCTTCTGCTGAGGCTGGTAACCAATGTAAACATCGGGTAACCAAGAAGCCCTGTCCTTGGTTACCCGATATTTACCTTTGATACCAGCCTCCTCCGCTCTCACTGTCAGTGCCGGCTCCTGCTGTGTGCACATGTAGCTGCAGCACACATCAGGTAATTAACCCGATGTGTGCTGTAACTAGGAGAGCAAGGAGCCAGCACTAAGCATTGTGCGCTGCTCCCTGCTCTGTGCACATTTAGCTGCAGCACACATCAGGTAATTAACCCGATGTGTGCTGTAACTAGGAGAGCAAGGAGCCAGCGCTAAGCATTGTGCGCTGCTCCCTGCTCTGTGCACATTTAGCTGCAGCACACATCGGGTTAATTAACCTGATGTGTGCTGTAACTAGGAGACTGGGGGCTTGTCACTGGTTGCTGGTGAGCTCACCAGCAACTCGTGTAGCCACGCTCCAGCGATCCCTGCCAGGTCAGGTTGCTGGTGGGATCGCTGGAGCGTCGCAGTGTGACAGCTCACCAGCAACCTCCTAGCAACTTACCAGCGATCCCTATCGTTGTTGGGATCGCTGGTAAGTTGCTTAGTGTGACTGGACCTTTAGCCGAGCTCACAGACATAGGATTCGGAGATCGAGATAAAAGAAACAGCTTGAGATTAAATTACAGTCACAGACAGAGGTTCTGTTGCTTATCCATGTTATCTAAATAAAAGCTTATAACCTGACTTTAAATTCATCCATTGGTTTCATAAATTACTCTTTTGAAAGCTGAAACCCTCCCAAATTTGGTTTAGGTTATGAAAATACAGTTGCTGCAAAGCTGAAATATTGATAATTTAATGGACACAGAAAGGTCAGATTTTGACAAGACAAAAGTTTTGTTGTCCACAGAAAGTAATGTGAAATTCAAACAAATAATTAACTTCTAATACAAAGATATGTTGCATAATATTGGTGATTGAAGTTGTGGTGCTATTAGAGCCATATTTAATATTTTGTGTGACTTCCATGAGGTGGAAGGACTGCATCCATGTGGTTCAACAATGATTCATACAATTTATTGATGAAGTCATCAGGAATAGCAAAGTATGCAGTCTCATGCCTCCCAGAGATAATCTAGATTCTTTGGTTTTGTCTTCCAAGCTTCCTTTCATCCTACCCCAAACATGCTCAATGATGTTCATGTCTGGTGACTGGGCTGGCCAGTCCTTAAGCACCTTGATCTTCTTTGCCAAGAGGAACTTTGTTGTAGAGATGGATGTATGAGATGGTGCACCATCCTGCTGCAGAATTTGACCCCTTTTAAGATTGGGAATGTAAGAGGTAGCTAATACTTCTTGATATTTTAGGCTATTGATATTGTCTTCCACCTTGCAAATGTTTCACACACACACCCATACTGAGTGTAACCCTAAACCATGATCTTTCCACCACCAAACTTAACTGTTTTTTGGATCCATACGGGCTCCAGTAGGTCCCCTGCAGTATTTGTGGTGGCTGTGGTGTAATTCAACGGAAGATTCATCAGAGAAATATACCTTCTGCCACTTTTCCAGTATCCATCTGTTTAGCAGACTGTGGGACTTGGCAAATACCACACAGTTTTTTAATTGCTTTTTGTTTAGTACTGGCTTCTGGGCACTGACTTGACCATGGAGGCCATTTCGAGACAGAATCCTACAAACTGTTCTAGTTGACAAAGGGGCTTGAGGTGACCAGGGCTGTTGGAGCTCTGCTGCAGTGGAAGAGGGGCTGGCTTTGGATTTTCTAAGCAACAAATGTTCCTCATGAGCAGTTGTTTTCTGGGGTCTGCCGGACCTGGGCTTGTGAAAAACATCTCCAGTCTCTTCAATTCTTATTTTAATTCTTTGTACTTGACACTGAGACACATTAAAGGTGCCAGCCACCTCTGCAGTGGATCTGTTCTTCAGCCTCTTGATAATCAAGGTTTTGGTCGTAGAGTGGAATTTTGGCATGTTGTCAGAGGTTAAGTTGCAGTTCAACTGAAGGTCTGGGGTGCTGGGTTTCTTTTTATACACACCCACTAATTAACCGATCATGTAGTGAGCACAGGTGAGGATGTAAACTAGGATTGGGTGCATTATATGACAAGGCGACAAAACTTTTGTCTTGCCGAAATCTGACCTTTCTGTGTTCATTAAATGATTAATATTTCAACTTTGCAGCAACTTTATTTTCATAACCTAAACCAAATTTGGGAGGATTTCAGCTTTCAAAAGTGTAATTTATGAAACCAATGGAGGAATTTAAAGTCAGGTTATAAGCTTTTATTTACATAACATGGATAAGCGACAGAACTGTCAGTGACTGTACATATTTAATCGCCTTAAGGGCACACTAGATACTACAATAGATACAGGATGAAATTTACAGAATATATATGTTAAAATACATTTACAGGTAAGTTATAGATTACAAGCAGATATCAGTTGTATCAATTATCTTATTCCCTAGAGGACAAAGGGGGGGCACTGTGTGATCACACATTTCCTGGATCTTCCCCCACGTGTATTACACGAGACCACCTGAAGAAGAACAACCCAAAATGTCCGCACTGTTGTTATCAATCTGGCCAAATTCCATGTCCCCTCCCAACGATGACCTCAGACTTGACTGGCCTTCTACTTATCCAGGGAAATTATAGATTTCAGTTTTCCCTCATAACTCTGCCGCTGAGCATCTTACACGGATCATATGACCATCATATTTCTCCTTATTAATGGAGCTATCCATAGACAGTACATATGAGATGTCTGTGGGCTTTTTTCGGAGAGTTATTAATTGAGGGCTACGCACATCACACAATTTTGCTGAAATGTGTTAAGCCTGCTTTACACGCTGCAATTTATCTGACAATGTGTTGGCGGGGTCACGTCGTAAGTGACGCACATCTGGCATCGTAAGGTACATTGCAGTGTATGACAGGTACGTGCGATTGCGATTGAACGTTAAAACGTTCATCGCATACACATCGTACCTTTCTCTAGAATTGCATGTCAGATTGTTCATCGTACCCGGGGTAGCACACATTGCAGTGTGTGACACCCCGGGAACGATGAACAGATCTTACCTGCGTCCTGCGGCTCCCGCCCCATAATGCGGAAGGAAGGAGGTGGGCGGGATGTTTACGTCCTGCTCAGCTCCGCCCCTCCGCTTCTATTGGCTGGCTGCCGCGTGACGTCGATGTGAAGCCGAACGTCCCTCCCACTCCAGGAAGTGGACGTTCGCCACCCACATCGAGGTCGTATGGAAGGTAAGTACATGTGACGGGGTCTAATCGTTTGTGCGGCACGTTCAACAGATTGAACGTGCCACACATACGATGGGGGCGTTGCAAATCGCATACGATATAGTATGCGAAATTGCAACGTGTAAAGCAGGCTTTACATGCATCTGGCTTTCAGGAGTCTGAACATTCGCCTATCTAATTTGTTTGGGCGACACACTCCCCAATAATGTAACTCTTCAAACAGCCCTGAAAGGGCTGATGGAGAATGCACCCTCCCACCTGCTGTGCAGAACAATTCACTTTGCAGTGGGTGTGCTCTGTGCTGGCTCAGGAACAGTCTTAATTGAATTTTGACACCTTGAGTTCTTGCAGAGCTGCAAGGGTGTTTGGGGGTATGTACAGTGACAGCTGACTGACCTTTGTCATAACTCTCATAATATATCTCAGCATAATCCTCACAGCCAAGTTTACAGAGAATTAATTTTAAAGGAATTTGTTGCTGATATCTCAGAGGACACAGAATAAGGAAGAGACACTCTGGGATGTTGGCCATAAACAATGGAGGAGGACAAAGCTTTGCAGATTTTCCAGTATGTTATAAGCAAACTATACCCAAGGAAGGAAGTTTACCCTTTTTCCTGTCACGAAGATATAGCGTTTTTGAGTACATTATCTAAGATCTGATTTATATATTCGAATTATCCATTGGGCCAAAGATAGTAATTCCAGATTGTCTTCAACTAATCTTGTTAATCAGGGTTTAGACATGAATGAAAGTCAGCTTTAAGAAACAATGGAATTTATCAAGACTGGCATTTCATACACTGAAATAAAATGTGCCAAAATCAATTTGATGTATCTTTGAGCTGTCCATGTATGTAAAGGTAAAATGTTGGCCAGCTATGAGCGGATTCAATTTGATCTTCAATGTTTGTCAGTTTTATTGCATACATAGTAAATGTATCACTCTACAATTGGCCACTTTCACTTTTACTAAGCATGCAACAAATTTTTGACCACCAAAAACTCATTTAGAGGATGAGGATATGTTTCCTCCAAAGTGGTTTTTGAACCCGTAGAGGTCACAAATGTGCCTAATGTCCAAAGAGGTTAAAAATTAACCCAGAAGGAATCCCAATAAAACAAATTGGCTACTTTGGGAAAGTGGTCAACAACCATTCAGATGAAGTCCCTCAAGATGTAAAGGGTGCTTTACACTCTGCAACATCGCGCGATAGCACCTGCCCTCGTCGTTCGTGAGACATTTGGTGCTCGCTGCCGTAGCGAACATTATCGCTATGGCAGCGTCACACGAACATACCTTGTCAGCGACGTCGCTGTGACCGCCGAACAATCCCTCCCTCAAGGGGGAGGTGTGTTCGTCGTCATAGCGACGTCACTAAGCGGCCGGGCAATAGAAGCGGAGGGGCGGAGATGAGGGGGACGTAACATCCCGCCCACCTCCTTCCTTCCGCATTACCGGTGGACGCAGGTAAGGAGATGTTCCTCGTTCCTGTGGTGTCACACATAGCGATGTGTGATGCCGCAAGAACGACGAACAACATCGTACCTGTGACAGCAGCGATACTAAGGAAAGGAGCGACGTGTCAACGAACACCGTTTTTGAACGATTTTGCGATCGTTGATTGTCGCTCCTTGGTATCACACGCTGCGATATCGCTACCGGCGCCGGATGTGCGTCACTAACAACGTGACCTCGACGATATATTGGTAGCGATGTCGCAGCGTGTAAAGCACCCTTTAGTCTGTGGAGTTTTGGAAACCTGTCCTATCTTCTTTTTTGATCCTTAGATCCTTTTTTTTTAGTGAGGTCTTTTCATCAATATCAGGATGTCAGGCATATCGCAATGCTTTCCTCAGTTACTCATCATAGACTTTGGTCTAGGTCTTGATCTTCTGGAAATTGTAGATGACTAGTGATGAGCGAGTACTAAAAAGCTCAGGTGCTCGAGGCTCGGGCCGAGCATCCCAAGATACTCGTGTACTCGGCCCGAGCACCGAGCCCAATGTTATCCTATGGGAGACCCGAGTATTTTTGTGAAATGACCACCGGCAGCATGTAGAAACCCTAAAAATGTCACAAAAGTCTCAGAAAAGTGCTCAAATGACATGGCAACAGCATGGGGAAGACCCCTTGAAGCATTTATCACTCAAAAGTCACAGCTGTGAACAATTTTGTCCGCGTTTTACGCCATTTTTACGGACTCACCAGAAAACCTTCCAAAATGACACCAAAATAAATTTTCATGGCGGAAATGTTAAGGGCACATACCCAATAGTGAGATAGAGCTAATGTATGTTACTTTTTGAGATCAATACATGAAAGATTTTACGTAAAACATTGTGTGGCACTCCGATGTCCAAAACGCACGTTTTGTGCTTTTTACTAGCGATGTCGGTCATTTTTTTTTTTTCATTCTATCTCCCGTCGGTCGGTCTCGCTCTGTCTGTCTCTCTCTGTCTTGTCTGTCCCCCTCTCACAGTCTGTCGGTCATTCTCCCCCCTCTCTCTTACTTACTGTTCCCCGATCACTGCTGCGGCGCTGCACGGCTGTTCACTAAACTCCGGCGGCTTTTCCTCTTTAGAAAAAGCCGGCCGCTCATTAAACAATCTCGTAATCCCTGTTTTCCTGCTTTTCGGCGCCTATGATTGGTTGCAGTGAGACATGCCCCCCACGCTGAGTGACAGGTGTCTCACTGCACCCAAACACAGCAGCCGGTGTGTGTGTGTATACTGTGCAGTGAAATAAATAATTAAATAATTAAAAAAAACGGCGTGCGGTCTCCCCAATTTTAATACCAGCCAGATAAAGCCATACGGCTGAAGGCTGGTATTCTCAGGATGGGGAGCTCCACGTTATGGGGAGCCCCCCACCCTAACAATATCAGTCAGCAGCCGCCCAGAATTGCCGCATACATTATATGCGACAGATCTGGGACTGTACCCGGCTCTTCCCGATTTACCCTAGTGCGTTGGCAAATCGGGGTAATAAGGAGTTAATGGCAGCCCATAGCTGCCACTAAATCCTAGATTAATCATGTCAGGCGTCTCCCCGAGATTCCTTCCATGATTAATCTGTAAATTACAGTTAAAAAACACACACACCCGAAAAATCCTTTATTAGAAATAAAAAACACTAACAAAGTCCCTCATCACCAATTTATTAACCCCGCCAAACCCTCCTTGTCCGGCGTACTCCACGGTCCTCCAGCGTCGCGTCCAGCTCTGCTACATTGAGGTGACAGGAGCTGCAGAATACACCGCCGCTCCGGTCACCTCCACGCAGCTAATGAGGTGAGTATAGCGATCAGCTGAGCTGTCACTGAGGTTACCTGGATGCAGCGGTGGATGCAGCGGTGGCCGCGGGTAACCTCAGTGACAGCTCAGCTGATCGCGCTACTCACCTCATTAGCTGCGTGGAGGTGACCGGAGCGGCGGTGAGTAGCGCGATCAGCTGAGCTGTCACTGAGGTTACCCGCGGCCACCGCTGCATCCACCGCTGCATCCAGGTAACCTCAGTGACAGCTCAGCTGATCGCTATACTCACCTCATTAGCTGCGTGGAGGTGACCGGAGCGGCGGTGTATTCTGCAGCTCCTGTCACCTCAATGTAGCAGAGCTGGACGCGACGCTGGAGGTCCGTGGAGTACGCCGGACATGGAGGGTTTGTCGGGGTTAATAAATTGGTAATGAGGGACTTTGTTAGTGTTTTTTATTTCTAATAAAGGATTTTTCGGGTGTGTGTTTTTTAACTGTAATTTACAGATTAATCATGGAAGGAATCTCGGGGAGACGCCTGACATGATTAATCTAGGATTTAGTGGCAGCTATGGGCTGCCATTAACTCCTTATTACCCCGATTTGCCAACGCACTAGGGTAAATCGGGAAGAGCCGGGTACAGTCCCAGATCTGTCGCATATAATGTATGCGGCAATTCTGGGCGGCTGCTGACTGATATTGTTAGGGTGGGGGGCTCCCCATAACTTGGAGCTCCCCATCCTGAGAATACCAGCCTTCAGCCGTATGGCTTTATCTGGCTGGTATTAAAATTGGGGGGACCGCACGCCGGTTTTTTTAATTATTTATTTATTTATTTTACTGCACAGTATAGACACGCCCACCGGCTGCTGTGATTGGGTGCAGTGAGACACCTGTCACTCAGCGTGGGGGCGTGTCTCACTGCAACCAATCATAGGCGCCTGTGGGCGGGGATAGCAGGGAATATGAGATGGCTGTGTGCAGAGCACAGCGCGCCTGCCGGTATAAAGGCTCGGTCACGCTGTGCAGGCCGGCCAATCACTGCAATTCCACAACTAACAGGGCTGTGGCATTGCAGTGGTCTGCCAGCCAATCCCTGCATGAGGGCTGGCTCTCAAAAGAGCGCCAACATGCAGGGATGAAGACCACGAGTACAGCACGAGTATTGCAAAATTACTCGGTCCCCGCCGAGTAGCCCGAGTACAGTGATACTCGTGCGAGTACCGAGTAGTAACAAGCATACTCGCTCATCACTATAGATGACATCACGGGAGCAAAATATTGAAACCTGTGCTCAGCCTACAAATATTACAATTGTAGGTATGGTTTGGATTTCTGAGTGCTGACTATTGCTATTTCTGCTTAATCTCCTTTACTGACCTCTGGGTTATTTATTGACTTCTCTTTAGAGAAGGGAGGACCCAGACTATACAAGTCCGGATCTGTGTGGAAGCTCCAAGTAATGATCTGGATCTGGCAACACAGGTAATAAAAAGTCAAAGAAAAAAAGAAAGAAAATGAGAATAAAGCAAGAGCTTCATACTTACCAGTCTGGGGCCGCTTATTTTCTTCATGGATTTGTAATGCTACCCCCACCCCCCGGCAGTCCTCACATCCCTGTTTGGTTGTAGTCAGACGCGCCCCCAGCCTGTGTGACAGGGTCTATGACTGCTTTCAATCAAAGACTCTGTGTGTGTCTAGATTGGTCTAAATATAAATAAATGGAAAAAAAAAAAATTGGTGTAGGTCCTCCCACATTATGATACCCAGCACAGATAAAGCATATGGTTACAGGCTGCAGCCCACAGCCATGTGCTTATCTTGGCTGTGTATCAAAATAAGAGGAACCGCATGAGGCTTTTTTTCTTTTTTTTAAATTTAAATAAATAATGTTTAAAAAATGGCATACGATCCCCCCAATTGTGATACCCAGCCATGATAAAGTCGACAGCTGGGAACTGGTATTCTCAGGCTGGGGAGATCCATGGTTATTTGCCCCTCAGCCTAAAAATAGCAGCCTGCATTCACCCAGGATTGTCTCATCCATTAAATTTACCCACCTCATCCTAATTGCCTTGGTGGGGTGGCAATCGGGATAATAAGGGTTTAATGACTTCAGGTCCAACATAATCCCCACGAGGTCCCACAATAATTCCAACTCTGCTATATTTGAAGCATGACCGCCTGCTGTGGACTTCAGGCAGAGAATTGATGAGCGGTGACCGTTACTCAGGTTATTTGTTGTCAAAGCTGGTTGTTCCCACGGTCCTCCACCTGTTCTCGCAGGTAACCTGACCTCAGGCGACCTCATTGAATTGAGTGACCTCACCTCAGGTGAGGTCACTAAGTTCACAGACCTGCATCTCCTGTCAGAAAGCCACGGTTTGTTTGCCAAGATGCAGATTTGGTGCTGAAATTTTTACACTATATTCCTGCACCCAATCTACACCTCCTGGCAAAAAAAACTCATCAAAACAACATGCAGTATTGATGCAATAATGATGCAATTTTTTTGCCAGGATGTGTAAATTTGGTGCAGGAATATGATGTAAACATTTCTGCATCAAATCTGCATCTCATGGCCAAAAAATGCACAAAAACGATTTTGACACTGCTTCGGTGATGTTTTCTGCCAGGAGGTGCAAATTTGGTGGGGAAATATCTGCACTAGATTTCAGCACCAAATCCGCATTTCTTGGGGAAAAATGCGGTTTTCTGCCAGGAGATGCAGGTCTGTGACCTGAGGTAACTCAGTTCAATGAGGTAATCTGAGGTCAGGTTACCTGTGGTCACAGGTGGAGTGCCGTGGGAACCGCCAGCTGTGACCGCAAATAACCTGAGTGATTTCACTGCTCATCGCTGCGGCTCAGTCAGTCTCTGCCTGAAGCTCACAGTGGGTGGACATGTTCTATGCTTCGCACACTGTCACTTAAAATGTAGCATAACTGGAATTGTTGTGGAACCTCATGTGAATTATGTCGGACCTGGGTGTTAATAAAGGGGTGAAATAGGGTGTTTTTGTACTTTAGTTCAAATAAAAAAATGTCTTGGTGTTTGTGTTTATTTCTTTTCACTTACAGATTAGTAATGGGGGTCTCATAAATGCCTCCCATTACTAATCTAGGACTTATTGGCAGCTGGGAGCTGTCATTAACCCCTTATTAACCCAATTGCTACCGCACCAAGGTAATCGGGATGAGGTGGGTAAAGTTCTGGGATCTAATAGATGCGACAATCCTGGGCGGCTGCAAGTTGCTCTTTTAGGCTGGGGGGGGGCTCAATAAGCATGGGTCTCCCCAGAATACCAGCTCCAAGCTGTCAGCTTTATCATGGCTGGGTATCAAAGTTGTGGGGGGCCGTACGTCGTTTTTAAAAATTATTATTTAAACATTTTTTTGCGGTTCTTGTAATTTTGATCCACAGCCAGGATAAGTGCATTGCGGGGGCTACAGCCTCTAGCCGTATACTTTATCTGTGCTGGGTATCATAATACTGGGGGGGGGTCACTATGCCAATTTTTTTCATTTATTTATTTTTAAACCAATATAGATGCAGACAGCGTGTGTGATTGAAAGCGGTCAGACACTGTCACTCAGGCTAGGAGTTCATCTCACTACAACCAATTAAAGATGCCGGAGAGCGGGGATAGCAGTGAAGATAATGAGCGGCGCCGGAAGTAGAGTGACCGGCCACGGAAGCAATGTACAGCTGCGCGGAGACCAGTATGAAGAGCTTGCTCCAATCACCTATCCTTTCAACCACCATTTTTAAGCAGTTTACTCTGATCCCCATAGATGTACATGGGGACTTCTGTCTGGCCAGATATCTGGAATCAATCCTGGGCACGAACCGGGTTTCCTTTTTAAATTTGCTTGGCCCAGTAATCCCTACTTCTTTTCTCAATCCCTGACTTGCTGTGACTTATACTAGGGATATTATCTCCGCTTGATTATATGACTTTGTATTCTTTTGCTACTCTAGAACCTGTGCTAACCTCATTTTGTTGACCTCTGGTCTTGGCATCACAAAGCTGATTGATAGTTCCTTACAGTTAAATTCACATAACGTGAGGAAGTTTAAAATTGAAGTCCACATAATCCCTTAGCTCATGTGCTCAGATTATCAAGCCCAAATAGATTGTGGGGCAGAAAATATACTGGGGCTATAATTAGTGTAACATAGGCATGGAAAAGCGAACCTTCGAGTCACTGATGTAATCCTGTAATCCTGTTTTGTGAATAAGGACAACAACTTGCCATAAAAATACATATACTGTACATTTTCCATTAACTTTATTTAGATAGATTAAGTCCAAAACCTATAGAAGCAGGGGCCACTATAAAAGAAGTATTCTGTGTCAAACAGTTGAAAGAATGCACACACTGGGTATCATGAGTGTGTGGCTTCATCAAAAAATGTGGGAATAATTTATGTTAACCTGCTGGAAGTACAACTTATATATGAGCTGCAAATAGAGATGACAAATCACTGGGACACTTAAGGCCGCTTTACACGCTGCAACATCGCTAAAGCGATGTCGTTGGGGTCACGGAATTCGTGACGCACATCCGGCCACGTTAGCGATATCGTTGCGTGTGACACCTACGTGCGATCGAAAATCCTCGCAAACACATGCAAAATCGCTAGTCATTGATATGCTCCCCTATTCCCAATTATCGTTGCTGCTGCACATACGATGTTGTTCGTCGTTCCTGTGGCAGCACGCATCGCTATGTGTGACACCGCAGGAACGAGGAACCTCACCTTACCTGTGGCTGCCGGCAATGAGGACGGAAGGAGGTGGACGGGATGTTCGGCCCACTCATCTCTGCCCCTTTGCTTCGATTGGGCGGCCGCTTAGTGACGTTGCTGTGACGGCGAATGAACTGCCCCCTTAGAAAGAAGGCAGTTCGCCGGTCACAGCGACGTTGCTAGGGAGGTAAGTAGTATGGCGGGTCCACGCAATTTTGTGCGCCATGGGCAGCGATTTGCCCGTGATCCACAAACGATAGGGGCGGGTACGCACGCTAGCGATCTTGCTAGCGAGATCGCAGCGCGTAAAGCGGCCTTTAGATTCAAAGTCCAATCAATGTGATCAAAATGGGTAACTGAAAGTGGCTAAAGCCAGTGCCTGCTTGGTAATACTGAGTACAAGTTGCTTCAGTTTCCAAAAGTTTTATTGAGTTTGTTACTCAGATATACATTTCTAAACTGAACCTGTCTCAAGCTTACAACATACCAAACTATGGAGTAGAAGTGAAAGGCAAACTGGCAATTTGCAAAGCCCAGAGTAGTATTAACACCATGATGGTGAGGCCAAATAGGCATAACAAACAACTTTTCAGGATGCATCTGTAGCTTAGTCAAGTATTATTTACCCAAGGAATGGTTCTTATCACAAAATTTTTTTACAAGTTAACGAGAAGCGAACATAACAATGCCATCCAGGTATTTTATCACACAAACATAAATGCATTTTTTTTTCACCCAATTGGATATATTTTTTCCTGGTCTTCAGTACAGTTATGGCCAAAAGTTTTGAGAATGCTACAAATATTAATTTTTACAAAGTCTACTGCTTCAGTTTTTCTAATGGCAATTTGCATATACTCCAGAATGTCATAAAGAGTGATCAGCTTAACAGCAATTACTTGCAAAGTCAATATTGGCTAAGAAAATGAACTTTAACCCCCAAAACACATTTCAACAGCATTGCATTCCTGCCTTAAAAGGAGCAGCTAACATTGTTTTAGTGATTGTTCCATTAACACAGGTGTGGGTGTTGATGAGGACAGGGCTGGCGATCAGTCATGATTAAGTAAGAATGACACCACTGGACACTTTAAAAGGAGACTGGTGCTTGGTATCATTGTTTCTCTTCAGTTAACCATGGTTATCTCTAAAGAAACACGTGCAGCCATCATTGCTCTGCACAAAAATTGCCTAGCAGGGAAGAGTATCACAGCTACAAAGATTGCACCTCAGTCAACAATCTATCGCATCATCAAGAACTTCAAAGAGAGAGCTTCCATTGTTGCCAAAAAGGCTCCAGGGCGCCCAAGAAGGACCAGCAAACACCAGGACCGTATCTTAAAACTGTTTCAGCTGCGGGATCGGACTACCAGCAGTGCCGAGCTAGCTCAGCAATGGCAGCAGGCTGGTGTGAGTGCTTCTGCACGCACTGTGAGGCGGAGACTGCTTGAGCAAGGCCTGGTTTCAAGGAGGGCAGCAAAGAAGCCACTTCTCTCCAGAAAAAACATCAGGGACCGACTGATATTCTGCAAAAGGTACAGGGAGTGGACTGCTGAGGACTGGGGTAAAGTCATTTTCTCAGATGAATCCCTTTTTCGATTGTTTGGGACATCTGGAAAACAGCTTATTAGGAGAAGAAGAGGTGAGCGCTACCACCAGTCTTGTCTCATATATTCAACAGAGAAAGAATGTGGCACAAGTCCAATATTGATAAAATACAAAACTCTATTGATTATACCTAAAAATCATAATAGAGCAAGGAGCCCTCAAGGGGTTAACAGAACTGTGTGCAGAGCAATTCAATGATTACATTCAATATAGACTATGATAGATATACAGAGTGCAGACGGTCAAATATTTTTTAACACTTTTTAACACTTTCTGCATGCATGTGTAGATAAAAATGCAAACAAGGTGTATACATAAATAGCATTTTAAGCTTGTGTTAACCACTTTTTTGTAATTTGATGTTGCATATCTTAATTAGTAGTTATGTGAATGAAATCACTACCCCCTTTAGTTAACAGCCACTTTATGCATCATCTGCTTGATCATACTAGCGTTTTAGTGTGGAGAGCCCTATATACATATGTATATCTAATGACATTAGTAGTTTGCTGTGGGCAAAAAAAAAAACAACACACCAGCAATCTCTGTAATATCAAGTCATAGTACTAACCAGTTCTGCAGCAGTTCTGAGTACCCCACCTGTCCCTACGCACATTTCACCTCTTCTTCAGGGGACGTATGGTGGACTGTGTGCAGGTCAGGTATATATAGTGTGGGCAATAGAAGCAAAGTGGAGGGGATGTACTTCCCATTATCCCATGTGGTCAGTTTGTGAATATACTATTGGGAAAACCATGTGTCAATCAGTGTGATGGCAACGTTCAAGAACCAATCAGCAGCGGTCAATAGAAGTGAAGTAGAGGGGATGTACTTCCCATTATCCCATGTGGTTAATTTGTGAATATACTATTGGGAAAACCATGTGTCAGTCAGTGTGATGACAGCGTTCAAGAACCAATTAGCAGAGGTCACCTGACCGCTGAGAGGAAATGTATAGAGACCAATGCCTGCATTTACCGACACCAACAGCTCACATGGCATGGTTAAGCCAATGGAACATCATAGGACACGTCATAATGTTATTATTAAGGTTCCCAATTGGGGCGTGACTCAATGGAAAGAAAACGTTACTTATATGTTACAGGATGTGACGAATTTAGCTAAACTAATGGAAGTCATTGTTGTTATTACTAGGGGACGCAGGTGCGCCGTGAGCGTGACCGCGTCCAGGGAGCAGCACACATAACGAACGTGTGTACCTCGCCACCGCAGTCACGCGGCACCTCGTCACCACACGTGCAACAAACGTTATTGTTATTACTAGGGGACGCAAGTGCGCCATAAGCGTGACCGCATCCAGGGAGCAACACATAAAACGAACGTGTGCACCCTGCCACCGCAGTCACGCGGCACCTCATCACCACACGTGCAACAAACGTTATTGTTATTACTAGGGGACGCAAGTGCGCCGTGAGCGTGACCGCGTCCAGGGAGCAGCACATATAACGAACGTGTGCACCCCGCCACCGCAGTCACGTGGCACCTCGTCACCACACGTGCAACAAACGTTATTGTTATTACTAGGGGACGCAAGTGCGCCGTGAGCGTGACCGCGTCCAGGGAGCAGCAAATATAACGAACGTGTGCACCCCGCCACCGCAGTCACACGGCACCTCGTCACCACACGTGCAACAAACGTTATTGTTATTACTAGGGGACGCAAGTGCGCCGTGAGCGTGACCGCGTCCAGGAAGCAGCACATATAATGAACGTGTGCACCCCGCCACCGCAGTCACGCGGCACCTCGTCACCACATGTGCAACAAACACGCCCACATCAACAGACGTATATTTTTATAAGTGACTTAATTGACTGGTCATCAGTGTCAATCGCCCAGCGACGAACATGCGGCGCGGGCACAACCACGCAAAGCATAGGTTGCGGTATGCCCGCAAACATCGGTCAGCCCCCACCGCCAGCGTCACCCACACGTCATGCGCACGCCCAACCGAGGGGCGGGACAGATCGTATAAGCATCAAACCCCCCCAAAAAAAAAAAATAGGGGGGCGGCGTCATATTGTCCTATGTCAGTGTGCCAATCTATGCAGGCTTTGACATTTTCCTCCCAAGTTAGTTAATAAATTCCGTTTACACACCACCCCAACCCATTATGAACTACAACCCCAGTAGAGAATCACAAATGCATCAGAGACAGCTAATTCCACCCATATATCGAGGAATGGCCAGCCAAGACTATAAATAGTATACCCCTGCATGTATGTGGCCCCATATTGATCTGTTTAGGTTCAATAATTCATAACAGGACCTATCACAGAGCTGTTCTTAGAACGCTGCCTGTATGTAACGATCTTAATGTATATATATGTGTCCCTACCCTTAAAGGTGCCAAAGTTCACAATAATCTATAAATTCCATTTATGATTATGTACTCAACTCACTTATAAAAATATACGTCTGTTGATGTGGGCGTGTTTGTTGCACATGTGGTGACGAGGTGCCGCGTGACTGCGGTGGCGGGGTGCACAAGTTCGTTATATGTGCTGCTCCCTGGACGCGGTCACGCTCACGGCGCACTTGCGTCCCCTAGTAATAACAATAACGTTTGTTGCACGTGTGGTGACGAGGTGCCGCGTGACTGCGGTGGCGGAGTGCACACGTTCGTTATATGTGTTGTTCCCTGGACGCGGTCACGCTTATGGCGCACTTGCGTCCCCTAGTAATAACACTAACGTTTGTTGCACGTGTGGTGACGAGGTGCCGCGTGACTGCGGTGGCAAGGTACACACGTTCGTTATGTGTGCTGCTCCCTGGACGCGGTCACGCTCACGGCGCACCTGCGTCCCCTAGTAATAACAACAATGACTTCCATTAGTTTAGCTAAATTCGTCACATCCTGTAACATATAAGTGACATTTTCTTTCCATTGAGTCACGCCCCAATTGGGAACCTTAATAATAACATTATGACGTGTCCTATGATGTTCCATTGGCTTAACCATGCCATGTGAGCTGTTGGTGTCGGTAAATGCAGGCATTGGTCTCTATACATTTCCTCTCAGCGGTCAGGTGACCGCTGCTAATTGTTTCTTGAACGCTGTCATCACACTGACTGACACATGGTTTTCCCAATAGTATATTCACAAATTAACCACATGGGATAATGGGAAGTACATCCCCTCTACTTCACTTCTATTGACCGCTGCTGATTGGTTCTTGAACGTTGCCATCACACTGATTGACACATGGTTTTCCCAATAGTATATTCACAAACTGACCACATGGGATAATGGGAAGTACATCCCCTCCACTTTGCTTCTATTGCCCACACTATATATACCTGACCTGCACACAGTCCACCATACGTCCCCTGAAGAAGAGGTGAAATGCGCGTAGGGACAGGTGGGGTACTCAGAACTGCTGCAGAACTGGTTAGTACTATGACTTGATATTACAGAGATTGCTGGTGTGGTTTTTTTTTTTTTGCCCACAGCAAACTACTAATGTCATTAGATATACATATGTATATAGGGCTCTCAACACTAAAACGCTAGTATGATCAAGCAGATGATGCATAAAGTGGCTGTTAACTAAAGGGAGTAGTGATTTCATTCACATAACTACTAATTAAGATATGCAACATCAAATTACAAAAAAGTGGTTAACACAAGCTTAAAATGCTATTTATGTATACACCTTGTTTGCATTTTTATCTACACATGCATGCAGAAAGTGTTAAAAGTGTTAAAAAATATTTGACCGTCTGCACTCTGTATATCTATCATAGTCTATATTGAATGTAATCATTGAATTGCTCTGCACACAGTTCTGTTAACCCCTTGAGGGCTCCTTGCTCTATTATGATTTTTAGGTATAATCAATAGAGTTTTGTATTTTATCAATATTGGACTTGTGCCACATTCTTTCTCTGTTGAATATAGTATCACAGTGGTGTCCTGGCACTCTTAATAAGGTTGGGGAGTGACCTATATATTAAACAGTCTTGTCTCATGCCAACTGTTAAGCATCCTGAAACGATTCATGTGTGGGGTTGCTTCTCAGCCAAGGGAATCGGCTCACTGACAGTCTTGCCTAAAAACACAGCCATGAATAAAGAATGGTACCAGAATGTCCTCCAAGAGCAACTTCTCCCAACTGTCCAAGAGCAGTTTGGCGCCCAACAATGCCTTTTCCAGCATGATGGAGCACCTTGCCATAAAGAAAAATGAAAAAAAGGAGCCAGCACAATCTGAAATTGGCATGCATCATATAAAAAGTGAAAATTCACAGATTTATTCCAACTGTACTATAATAAAAAAAATGAGATTTTTAGCAAATAATTGATCAATTCTTTGAGCCACCCCTGCCAACGTCACGGCAAATCTGAATAGGGGGGTCCTAACCTATATTACGTATTTCATGTGCCATGCGGCCTCCTAGATAAAGTTAAAAGCAGAACCATAATGGAGCACACATACCTGTAACCTGTATATAGCTGCCATAAAGCAAAGGTGATCACTAAATGGCTCATGGAACAAAACATAGAGATTTTGGGTCCATGGCCTGGAAACTCCCCAGATCTTAATCCCATTGAGAACTTGTGGGTAATCATCAAGAGGCGGGTAGACAAACAAAAAACAACAAATTCTGGCAAAATGCAAGCATTGCTTATGCAATAATGGACAGCTATCAGTCAGTATTTGATCCAGAAGTTGATTGAGAGCATGCCAGGGAGAATTGCAGAGGTCCTGAAGAAGAAGGGTCAACACTGCAAATATTGACTTGCTGCATTAACTCATTCTAACTGTCAATATAACCTTTTGGTACTCATAATATAATTGCAATTATATTTCTGTATGTGATGTAAACATCAGACAAACACAATTAAAAACCAGAGGGCAACAGATCATGTGAAAATATAATTTTGGTGTCATTCTCAAAACGTTTGGCCATGACTGTACTGTATAATATAGTAATATTCATGGTGCCATAGGAATCGGCAACTTGTCCTGCAAAAACCAAACTCTCATGTGGTTTTGTCAATGGAAATATTAAGTTATGGGTCTTGGAAAAGGGGGGAGGAAAAAGTATAGCGCAAAAATGAAAATGTATCCAGGTTATGAAGGGGTTAAAAGATGTGAGAACTGATTAACATGAATTAAGGCTGGTTTCACACTACGTCTTTTTAACATCCGTTGAAAACGTTATTTTAACGGAAGTACGGATCCTGTGCAAATCCGTTTTCACTTCAATGCATTTTCAATGGACTCGCGTCCACCTGCGTTCGCATGCGTTTGCGTCCGTTAGACGCAGGATCCGTCCTTTTGCGTTATTTTAACATGTTTCAAAAACGCAACATGTAGCGTTTTTTTGCTTTGTCAAAATAACGCATCTCACAGGATCCTTCACATTGCGCCGCGAGCTGCAATGCATTTCAATGAGTGCTGGATCCTGCCTAGCAGAATGCGTTCAGTTGCGTTGTAACAGGATCCTGCTTTTGTACTGAGCATGCCCAGAAAGTACTGAGCATGCCCAGAACCAGTCTCCAGTGATCTGTCTATCTCTCTACTCCCTCCCTCACCCCCTCTCTCTATCTATGTCTTTCCCCCTTCCTCTCTCTCCTCCTCCCTCCCTCACCCTCTCTCTCTATCTCTGTCTTTCCCCCTTCCTCTCTCTCCCACCTGAGAGCTGCGGACACTCGTAACCAAGGTAAATATCGCGTAACCACTTCTCTTAGTTACCCGATGTTTACGTTGGTTACGCGTGCAGGCAGCCCGGCTCCTAGCAGCTGCAGACACTCGTAACCAAGATAAATATCGGGTATCCAAGGCCGATGTTTACCTTGTTTACCAGCGTCTGCAGCTGTCAGAAGCCTCCTCCCAGTCTAGCTCCCCTCACTCCCGATCACATGACTCCAATGCCCGCCCCTAAATATCCAGTGCAGGATCCTGCAAAATAACATATGCGTTTGCATACGTTATTTGCTGTAAAAGCAGGATCCGTACTTCCGCTAAAAAAACGTTTTCAGCGGATGTTAAAAAGACGTAGTGTGAAACTAGCCTAACATATACGATTAGTCAGAGGCTTTGCTTAATACAATATACCTGTAATTGGAAGCAGCAAAAAGAAAACACCCTGCGGCATAAGAGAAGGGCTTAGCGTGCCAATTACTGACAAAGAAGTTACTTTACCTGTGTTTATACACAATAATATCTGAACTGGAAAATAGATTTTACAACACTTTTATTTTTCTTCTGAATGTGATTTAGGCATTTATACTCCGGTGAAAAAGTTTCCTTTCCTTACTAAGGAATCCTTAGATCTACAAGCACGATCTGAAAATATAACACTTAATTCTTGGTCACAAGTACTTCTTGATTTAATTATTTGTTAAGGAAGTATAAAGGTGTGACAAATTACATTTATATTTAGTATGATACCTTGGATCTAGTAATTGTGTCAGGACCAAGGGATAAGCTCTTGATGGTGTATACTTTTCACCTAGGTTCCTGTCTTATATTGTTGAAATTATATTGTTGAAATGTTGGCTTTTGGACTGTAATGGCCATCTGTCCCAGGAGATGCTGAGCTAATCAATCAAACTTTTAAATCTTAACTATTAGAATTCTTTTATAGTGACAAATAAGTATGACTATAGACTGATGTGTAATCCTTGAGTAATTTTCCACTCAAATATCATTGGTACTTTGACAATGAATAAACAAATCCTAGAATTATTATTATTATTATTATTATTCTTTACCCAGAAAGAATATCTATTTTTTTATTTATTTATTTTAAATGACAAAATGTTTCTATTTAGTAGAGTAGAAAAGTTAATTTGCCCTTTAATCTATAAAGGGGTTGTCCGGCCTTGTGGTACAAGTCTGCAGTCTTATTAGGAATTCTCAGGTGCCAGCGTCGGGATGGGGTGGGCGCGTTACTGCAGATATGTTGTTTCCATACATGTGGTCAAATGCCGACTAGACTCGATTAGTACTTGTGGATTGCGTATGACCAGATATGATTAGTTGGAATGTGGCCCGAAGTATATGTGGCGCCCCTGACCTGGTCAGGCACCACTGAGTACTGCACCCACGCTGGGTGAGTACAAACAGGTAATCCCAAAGGCTGAATAGGGTGTGGACACACAGACACACTTTGACCAGGGCTCACACACACGTTAGAGGGGACCCCTGGGCAGACCCAGTAGGGGGCGTGGCCTCCACATTTCAGCTAGTGGTACAGTGGAGAAGCTGTAAGGAGTTATGCAGAGGCAGTCCAAGAGAGAGGAGCAGTGGAGGAGGACACACAGTCTGAAGCGGAGAGCGGGCACGCAGACACGCTAGTCAGACCCTGCAAGTGTAGTGGCTGTTTGCGGGGGAGTTCCGTTGCCACACAGTCAGCCTGAAAGACACCTCAGGAAGAAGCGAGGTAGTGGAGTACGGGGATTTTCTGGTAGACCAGGAACGCAGGGGAAACAGGTTCCCAAAGTAGGCTCAAGTTTAACTACCTACTAAACCTGCCGGTGAGGGCACTCCAAGTGTCTCACCAAACACCACAGAGTCCGCAGCAACGAGGGGGCTCATAGGTGAGATAGGGCGAGAACACATCTTTACTTGGTCTACGCTGCCAGCAAATGGGCCAGAAAGGGGAGAAAAGGCAGATGCGACTTCCCTGGATGAATCCCATATACTTCAAGTCGGGGGTTATCCGAAACAAGAAGTGCTATGAAGGAGAGCTTACAGTCACCCTTATTCCAGCCTGAAGGATACCTGGTTCTCCTTGCAGTTTGTCTCAGCATCGCCCGGGTTACCTCACAGAGAACAACTGAACGTGAGTAAAAGCCGTGAAAGACAGTCTGGACTGTGTGTGAGTTCTTCTGCGACCTGTGGTTCCACGCACATACACCCGAGCCCCTGGGGCCAGCCTCACTCTCGAGAGGCTGTCATATAAAACTCTTGAAGGGTCCTTACCCCCCTCTTTGCCATCAGCCACAGATCGTCATGACGATTATCTGATCGGCCTGAAAGTTTAGGTATTTATGACTTTGGGCGATGGTAGAGCTGCAGCCAAAGGATGCATAGAAAAGACATCCCTTTGTTCTGTTGGAGGGAAAATCTTCTAAAACAGTTTTTAAGTGCTACGTTAATGCTAGAAAAATGAAAAGCATATTGTCAGAATACCTGTGGAGCGCTGAACTCAGAGCATCGTTTAACTTCACTGGAAGATCGCTCGTAGCACAACAAATGAGTATTGGCCAGTAAAATCATGCTAGATACGTTGTGTTTGGTATGTAAATGTAAAATCGAGATATAAAATATGACGCTAATATCTTTTACCTGTGTGGCCCAGGGGCAAAGATATGTGAAAAGCTAGAATTAAAGAACTTTGTGACAATCTCGGCACAGCCCACAAGAGACTTTAAAATGAGGTCACAGAGAGGGGAGTTACCTGCGGGCATAAGAGCGACTAGCTCCTTGATGGGGGGAGTCAGTACTGGAGGGCATCAGTAAGTGGTGATGCTGGCCGTCTCTCTACCATCTTCTTCTCTTGGAGTCCCTCCCTCCCTTAATTCAGACGTCACCTCTATGGCACGAGTTTAGTAAGTTTCACGTTTATACCTTTTATTTTTATGTAACTGTCTATACTGTATTTGTATTGTTCCCTTTTGTAAATTTTTGTATCTTTTTTAAACATTGCCTATTTTCGGATTAAATATATAAATTTAATAGTTTCTTTCCTCATGCTTTATATACGAATCCAAAAAACCCGAAGGGCCTTATGCTATCTGTAATGGGTACCCGGACTGCCTGTGAAACGTCCTGTGGTGGCAGCGTAATTATTATTGCATAGAATTATTGGAGTGCTATCATTAAGGGTACTGAGGTATATATATATATATATATATATATATATATATATATATATATATATATATATTATATATTCCATTAGCTGGAATCGGTGATATATACATTTACCCTTGCTGTGAGACTTCCAATATTTGGCATTATTAGCTCAGCAGCCTCATTCTGTTCATTGTCCTGCAGTACCAAAAGTGGCCTGCCGGGAAGAGGGGCGCTAGAGAGTAGTCATGGTTGTGATTAATCAGCGAACCACTGCGGGATATCTGAGTGACTTCCCCGGCTGTTCGTGACAGAGGCCATAACACTAGACGCTCGTTAAACTGCAGTGGCGGTCACCCCTCATCCTGACCGCAAAACTGAGAGTGGCGTCATGACTCCTATGAAAGTGAACCTGACATACCTGTTGCCAGAAGGGTCCCTACAGAGAAGTCCCCGCAGGCGACCACTGCAGCGCTGTGGTGGGCGATTCATATACTTGTCTTCACATGACCACCAGCAACAGAGAATCCTGATGCACGCATTGTGTGCACTGAGAGGATTCACAAGTCTGCAGTCTAAGTGACACATAGAGTGACTGCAGACTTGTACACCAAGGATGGACAAACCCTGTAAGGTTTTATTAAGGTATATAATATTGCCCTATCATTAGGATAAGTTATCAGTACTAGATCAGTAGCACCCTTACAAATCAGCTGTTTGTAGATCTAGGCATGGCCGGTTGTATGAATTGTGGTAAACTGTGCTGTTCAGATCTGTTTTATCTGTTACAACCACTGCCAGGTACTGCAGGACGCCTTCTCTTTATGAGAATGGGAGCTATTTGTACTTCATGTTTACATTTGGCGGCCGCAGGAGCTAATAACAGCTGATCGGTGGGGGCTCCTGGGTGGAAGACCCTCACTTTTCTGAAAGATTGGTTAACATTATTTGCCTGGTCAACCCCAATCAGTCAGTAAAAATTGTTAACAGTGCTTTTGTTATGTGGACATAGACAATAGGATATGTTCATCCCATTTAATCCTTTACTAACATATACAGGGTACATCATATGACGGCTTCTTTCTTTTGATGCAGCTTGCAGGCCGAGCCTGCATCTTTACGAGCAGATGATGACTGTGATAATCAGCTATTATCTGTCTCTATCAGAGCTCCACCCATGGCCGTTAACCTGTGAAATGCTGTTGTCAATCTGTGACAGCAGCACATACAGCATAATCAAAACGAATAATCTAATCACAGCTCACCTAGACCTATATGTATCCCAAATGGTGGATGGTGCCAGGCACATCAGGACGAATCCTGGTGTAATAGCAATGAACAAGAGAAGTGGAAGAAGCCAGCAACCATCTTGGAAAAACTCTGAAGCTTTATTGTTAAACCTCCATTAAAAAACATACAGTGGATAAAAAGCTCAGCGTGTAGACAAGGGTCTACGCATTTCAGGCCAGTTCTATGTTAGGCCTGAAAAACGTAGACCCTTGTCTACACGCTGAACTTTTTATCCACTGTATGTTTTTTATGGATTTTTCACAATAAAGCTTCAGAGTTTTTCCAAGATGGTTGCTGACTTCTTCCACTTCCCTTGTACATACAGGATAATCGCAGGGGGACAGATAGTTTTAAATGCTCGTTGGTGCGCCCACTACATGAGGGTGGGATGCCGATGGGTTCATGTGACAGCTAGGGGGTCTGTTTCTAGTCACCTAAGGGGAATAATAAATGAAAACAGTAAAAAGTTAAAAAAAAATTTTAAAAAATGAGAAAACTTAAAAAAATATTAAATTTCAAATCAACCCCTTCTTTTCCCCATTCAAATTTAAGAAATAAAATAAAATTACACATATTTGATATCACTGTTTTCATAAAAGTTTGATCTATCAAAATATAACAAATAAATCTGATCAGTAAACAATTTAAAGGGCAAAAAAGATCAAAATGACAAGATTTACTGCTCTCAGAAACACAAGCAAATGTTTGTTTGGTTTTTTTTTTACAAATTTCAGATTTTTTTTACCACTTAAAACAAAAACTCAAAACCTATACATATCTCTGTAATTGTTCTGACCCAGAGAATCATATTGCATTGTCATTTTTAGAATAAAATAAAAGCTGTAAGTAAAACCTCCTTAAATAATTGAGTAATTGTGCTTTTTTTTCTATTTCACAATACTTAGAATTTTTTTTCCTGCTTTCCAGAACATCACATGATAAAATGGATGGTTTCATTCAAAAGTACAACTCGTCCAAAACAACCCCTCACATGGTTATATCGCATGAAATATAAAAAGTTATGGCTCTTGGAACAAGGGGTGGAAAAAAAACGAAAGTACAAAAATTAAATATCGCCGGGTCCTTAAGGAGTTAATATAAGAAGGTAATACGATCAAGTTTTCTTTAATACAAAATAATAAAATTGATGATTATTTATTCAGATTATCTTCAAAAATATATACTCCCCTGTATAACAGTATTTTAAAAGGGAAGAAAATTGATTTGTTATTTTTATTTAATTAATCTTGTATTTCACAACCATAAACGACATTTTTTACTGTCTGTCAATAGATTATCAAAAGCGAAAACCTTCTTTATATATTATCTTTTTGTATTTAGGTTGGTAAATTATTTCTTATTGTTTTGATCCTTGCAGACTGTTCTACTGTTCCATATCTATCTATCTATCTGTCTATCTGTCTATCTGTCTATCTGTCTATCTGTCTATCTGTCTATCTGTCTATCTGTCTATCTGTCTATCTGTCTATCTGTCTATCTGTCTATCTGTCTATCTGTCTATCTGTCTATCTGTCTATCTGTCTGTCTGTCTGTCTGTCTGTCTGTCTGTCTGTCTGTCTGTCTGTCTGTCTGTCTGTCTGTCTGTCTGTCTGTCTGTCTGTCTGTCTGTCTGTCTGTCTGTCTGTCTGTCTGTCTGTCTGTCTGTCTGTCTGTCTGTCTGTCTAACTATATTTTATTCTTTTCAAAATACAACAGGGCATGTGCACACAATGGACCCGATTTAATTATTTTCAAATTATCAAAATCACTTTTCTTTTTTTTTTTCAAAAAATTAAGCAAAGGAAGGAATAGGGCGGCACGGTGGCTCAGTGGTTAGCACTGCAGTCTTGCAGCGCTGGGGTCCTGGGTTCAAATCCCACCAAGGACACTATCTGCAAGGAGTTTGTATGTTCTCCCTGTGTTTGCGTGGGTTTCCTACGGGTTCTCCGGTTTCCTCCCACACTCCAAAGACATACAGATAGGGACTCTAGATTGTGAGCCCCAATGGGGACAGTGTTGCCAATGTATGTAAAGTGCTGTGGAATTAATAGAGCTATATAAATGAATACTATTATTATTATTATTATTATTATTAATAGCACACAAAAAATAGGCACAAAAATAGAATGTTTTGTTTTAAATATTTCTTCCTTCATATCCAAAACATAACACCGTATAGTGAAGTAAAGCAACATTTAAGGTTATGTACCCTTCGTCAGAATATGAATAGGATATGTATTTGGTAGCCTGCTTGGATGGAAAGAAAATATCAACTTGACAACTTTAGGAAAGGATCGCTGTGCAGTTTATGGATCCAGAGAGACAGTGTTGAAATTACTATTACCCTCGGGAGAAGGTACCCAGTGGCACAAGAAACATTGGATTCGGTGTATCACAATCCTTAAAGGGATTATCCATTAATCTGACTACCCCTTCTCAATCGGTATGTGTCCCCCTTTTAGAATAATAACACTTATACATACCTCCAGAGCCAGCGTCTTCCAGTGGTGTTGGTGGTGCACCCCTGACCTGGTCAGGCACCAGTAAGTACTGCACCCATGCTGGGGCAGTACTTTCAGGTAATCCAAAGGCTGGAATAGGGTGTGTACGCACAGACACATAGCAACCAGGTCTCCCACACCTTGAGAGGGGACCCTTGGGCAGACCCAAGAGGGGGCTTGCCTCCACATCTCATCTAGGGGTGTAGGGGAGGGGCTGGAAGCTAGGTTGCAGCGGCTGTCAGGAACGTAGGAGGAGCTAGCCAGTCTGGTAGCAAAAAAGTGCAAAAAGGTGGCCTGAAGAGAGAGATGCGCGCTGACACGCTAGTTAGACCCTGCACGTGAAGTAGCCATTAGTGGGTGAGAAGGGTTGTCAGTCGATCAGAAAGACACCTGAGGAGAGGTGGTCGAGTACGGGGACTCCTGCTGACTAGGCACGCATGGGGAACAGGTCCCTAGAGTAGACATCCATTTATTGATCTGCTAAACCTGCCGGTGAGGGGAACAACAAGTCCCTCACCAACCATCTAGATTCCAAGCCTCAGCAGCAACGAGGGGGCTCATAAGGGGGATCGAGCCTGGAGCCATCTCCCTTGGTCCACGCTGCCGGCAAACTGTCCAAAAAGGGGAGAAAAGGCAGCAGTGACTTCCCTGGATGAATCCCACGGTACTTCAAGTCAGGGGTTATCCGAAACAAGAAGTGCTTGGAAGGTGAGTTAACGGTTTCCCTTAGACCAGCCTAAAGGATACCTGGTTCCACCTGGTTAATCTCAGCATCGCCCGGGTTACCTCACGATAACATCTAAAAGTGAGTAAAGAACAGTTGAAAGACATCTTGGACTGAGACTGAGTTATTCTGGGACCTGTTGTTCCACACACCCGAGCCCCTGGGGCCAGTCTCACTCACAGGAGGCCACACCATCCAACTGCAGACTCCATCAGCCCCAGACGCTCGTTAAAACTGCAGTGGCGGTCACCCATATCCCTGACCGCAAACCGTGAGTGGCGTCACAACTCATATTCATACAAAACCAACATACCTGTTGCAGAATTTCCAAAAAGTGGAGACCCTGTGGCATCCCTGAAGGTGGAGTGACGTCCCTGGGGCGACTGCTGCAGGTGGGCACCACATCGACACTGTCTCTCCCGGGATCACATAACTGTGTAATGTCAAGTGATCGCTGAGGCCAATAAGCAGAAGACTGAGGCATAGGCATGCAGAATAATCTTTCTGGAAGTCATCTGGTGGGGAAAAAAACCATAAATCAAGGCCAATACACCAATAGTAATACAATAGTAATAAATGACTGTGCATGTGCACATATGCTGTGGCCAATATACAAGAATATATAGATACACAGCAGCACCCTGAGATTAATGAATTCCACTATTGCTATACACATAAAAATCATGAGGTATTGGTGACATACAGTCTTTTGGTTACTTACTCATCCGGTGACATACGGTCCCTTGTGTAAGAGAATCCTACCTTCCAGCATATTTACTATATTCCCTCAGTAATGGGTCCTTCATCAGGAACCATGGGCTTCTTGATCCTCCGCTTCTGTCGCACTACAGGGGCATCCACCCCCTTTCTCTTCAGATGAGAATAAAGCAGAATTACTATAAAATTCTTAAATGAGTTAACAGAAAAGTAGATAAAAAGTATAAAGTTATGAAAAAAAATATTTGTTTGCCTGGTCTATGGTCCGCATTATGTGCTGACCTGATCTGGAGTCTGTATCAATGGAAGCCTGGTCTGGTATTTGTATTGATGTGGAATCCGATCTGGGGTCTGTACAATAGGGGGATTGTAATATGGAGTCAATAATATTTTAGTAAATGGGGTCCAGTATCACTTCTTTATAAGCTAACAATGTATGGTCTGAAATCTGTATAAATAAGAATCTGTGGTCCGTACAAATAGGGGAATCTGATGTGGGTTGTGGTAACCTGTGACTTGCATTTCTTTGTTGGGCCTAGTCTGAAGTTTATATTTACTTTCTGGGACCTATAGAATTATTTATAGAGCATGACGTGTAAATTAATTTATTATGATGTCTGGTCTGCATTTGTTTAGGAGATCAATTCTATTGTCAGTATTAATTTAAGGATAATAGGGACAACAATCATTTTAGCGTGTGATACAGTGGTCGTTACGTAGGTACGGAATGGCAGTGCTGGAATGTGGTGGCTTTACGGGGTAAGTAATGCTCATTTCTATAGCAACATTTTCCACCCTTTTTGACATGAATAGTCTATAATTAAGGGTAGGTTAATTTTAACAGTGAGAGATAGAATATCCAAAATAAAATCAAGGAAATCACATTGTGTAAACTACCGTATTTTTCGCTTTATAAGACGCACTTTTCCTCCCAAAAATTTGGGAGGAAAATGGGGGGTGCGTCTTATATAGCGGTACCTGGGGGGGTCCTGTCTGAGGCGATCGGGCGGCCGGGTGCCTGTGGCTGCATGCAAGCGGCCGGGTACCTGTGCTTGCGTGCGGTGGCAGCCGGGTACCCATGGCTAGGTGCGGGCGGCAGCCGGGTGCTGTGTGGGGTCGGCAGCCGGGTACCTGTGCTTGCGTGCAGTGGCAGCCGGGTACCCGTGGCTGTGTGCGGGCGGCAGCCGGGTGCTGTGTGCAGGCGGCAGTCGGGTGCCCGTGCGGGTGGCAGCCGGCTGCCGCCCTCACACAGGCACCTGGCTGCTGCCCTCACACAGGCACCCAGGTGCCGCCCGCACACAGCACCCGGCTGCCGCCCACACACAGCACCCGGCTGCCGCCCGCACACAGCCACGGGTACCCGGCTGCCACCGCACGCAAGCACAGGTACCCGGCCGCTTGCACGCAGGGTGGGCAGGCAGCCTGCTGGCTGCCACTCTGTGCGTGCGGGGCGGGTGGCTGTGCAGCAAGTTACCAGTTGTCCGCGGTCCCACTTTCAAATGATGGCGCCGGTGGAGCTCTTGGATGAGAGCTCCATCTGCGCACGCACTGCTCCAGGAGTCAGCACGTGCGCAGATGGAGCCCTTGGATGAGAGCTCCATCTGCGCATGCGTCGCTCCCGGCGCCATTACTTGAAACGGGACCGCGGACACACTGGGAAAACACCGCATCCGTCTGCTCCACCACTGAGCAGTCACCGCCGCTGCCACCACTGAGCAGCCCCCGCCGCTGCCACCACTGAGCAGTCGCCGCCACTGCCACCACTGAACCGGGACCGCGGACACTCACTGCACCGGCCTGCTGCACGGCTCACCCGCCGCCGCTGCTGCCGCCACCACGGACCCCACGGCTCCTTCCACCACGGACGCCACCGCGCCTGCAACCACGGACGCCATGGCATCTGCAACCACGGACCCCGCTGCCACGGGCTCAACAAATGCAACACGTTGTCCAAATTTGAATTCCAAACTTTAAATAGTGCTGTTCACTTTCTAAGCTCTAAAATGGGCTCAAACATTAATTTTTGACCTATTTGATTCTGATTTATGGGATATCACTGTGTTCGGACGCAGCACCTTCTTTTTTTTTTACTCCCCTTTATACTTTCACTATTTGCTGCCCTATTTATACACTACCATTGCGTTAGCTCCTTTAATCTGCCACATTACATTCAGTGAAGTTTGGTGACTGCATGACCAGTTGCCGTTTTGGCTAGACAGACACCTGCTTCAGAGATAGAAGACGGAGGTTCTTTTAGTTTACATTCTACAAACCCAACAATTAATCAAGGCAAATAACTAATAAGATGAGCATATGTAGCACTGGATCAAGTGGGCTGACATACAGGAATACGTCAGATTTCTAGGATACAGTGGGGGAAATAAGTATTTGATCCCTTTGCTGGTTTTGTAAATTTGCCCATTGACAAAGACATGAACAGTCTATAATTTTAAGTGTAGGTTAATTTTAACAGTGAGACATAGAATATCCCAAAAAAATTCCCGAAAAATTGTATACCATATTTTTCGCTTTATAAGACGCACAGGATTATAAGACGCACCCCAAATTTAGACATAAAAAAAAGGTAAAGAAAAGAAAAATGGGGTCCGTCTTATACTCCGGTGTTCTCTTACCGGAGGGGGGCAGCAGTGGTGGTGAAGCGGGGTCACAGGAGGCACGGCGGGTCAGTGGCAGTGAAAATGTGAAAAATGGAATCTGCATTACTGCCATGAACATATGAATATGTTCATGGCAGTAATGCAGATTCCATTTTTCACATTTTCACTCTTACATGTAGCTATTGGATTTTTCAAGTCATTATTCACACAGCAGTTTCTGCTATTTCATGTATTCCCCTTACATAGTCACTGGTGTTGCATACCTTATCTCCCCATAGTGATGTTTTTTTAGGTTTTTGCACCCAGTTCAGACTTAGAATGGAGTTCCAAACGTTATTCCTTATTGTTAGTAGTTTTTCGTTTGTGAACCCTCCCCACACACCTATTGCCAATCCATATCATACGCATATATAGCCTGGGTCTCAGCTTCCCATACACGGTAAGTTTTTTAACTGCATGAGAGGACACACACAAGCTAGGGACCCCAACGTAGAGAAATACTTTGGCGTAGTGTTGGGGCTCTATTGCATTGATCAATTCAGTAGCTAAATTTCTCTTTATTCATATGTTCATGGCAGTAATGCAGATTCCATTTTTCACATTTTCACTCTTACATGTAGCTATTGGATTTTTCAAGTCATTATTCACACAGCAGTTTCTGCTATTTCATGTATTCCCCTTACATAGTCACTGGTGTTGCATACCTTATCTCCCCATAGTGATGTTTTTTTAGGTTTTTGCACCCAGTTCAGACTTAGAATGGTGTTCCAAACGTTATTCCTTATTGTTAGTAGTTTTTCGTTTGTGAACCCTCCCCACACACCTATTGCCAATCCATATCATACGCATATATAGCCTGGGTCTCAGCTTCCCATACACGGTAAGTTTTTTAACTGCATGAGAGGACACACACAAGCTAGGGACCCCAACGTAGAGAAATACTTTGGCGTAGTGTTGGGGCTCTATTGCATTGATCAATTCAGTAGCTAAATTTCTCTTTATTCATATGTTCATGGCAGTAATGCAGATTCCATTTTTCACATTTTCACTCTTACATGTAGCTATTGGATTTTTCAAGTCATTATTCACACAGCAGTTTCTGCTATTTCATGTATTCCCCTTACATAGTCACTGGTGTTGCATACCTTATCTCCCCATAGTGATGTTTTTTTAGGTTTTTGCACCCAGTTCAGACTTAGAATGGTGTTCCAAACGTTATTCCTTATTGTTAGTAGTTTTTCGTTTGTGAACCCTCCCCACACACCTATTGCCAATCCATATCATACGCATATATAGCCTGGGTCTCAGCTTCCCTTACACGGTAAGTTTTTTAACTGCATGAGAGGACACACACAAGCTAGGGACCCCAACGTAGAGAAATACTTTGGCGTAGTGTTGGGGCTCTATTGCATTGATCAATTCAGTAGCTAAATTTCTCTTTATTCATATGTTCATGGCAGTAATGCAGATTCCATTTTTCACATTTTCACTCTTACATGTAGCTATTGGATTTTTCAAGTCATTATTCACACAGCAGTTTCTGCTATTTCATGTATTCCCCTTACATAGTCACTGGTGTTGCATACCTTATCTCCCCATGGTCACATGACTATGACACGTCATGTAGGACCTGCGAGTGCATCTCTCCGGTACACGGTGCACATATGTGTATCGCCGTGTACCGGCGACATGCTCTAGCACACGGTCGACTCCCCGTTCCGTTAGGAGTGAAGGCTGCACGATTGTAGTGAGCATTGTAGTGAGGATGGAGGTTCCCCAGCCCCAAGTGATGAGCTGGTGAATCTCATCCTCACTACAATCGTCACTACTACTCCACTAGTGAGGATTGTAGTGAGCATTGTAGTGAGGATGGAGGTTCCCCAGCCCCAAGTGATGAGCTGGTGAATCTCATCCTCACTACAATCGTCACTACTACTACACTAGTGAGGATTGTAGTGAGCATTGTAGTGAGGATGGAGGTTGTCCAGCCCCAAGTGATGAGCTGGTGAATCTCATCCTCACTACAATCGTCACTACTACTACACTAGAAAGAAAGAAGACAGAAGAGCAGGATCGTGGAGGGCTGACAGGGGGTAATAAAGATGGAGTCTCTAATGTGTCTGTGTATTTATTTCTATTAAAGTATTTTTTCTCTGTGTGGTGTTTTTTTTAACCCTTTATTGGAGATTCTTAATGGCCGGGTCAAACGTGCCTGACATTAAGAATCTCTGGCTTAATACTGGCTAGTAAAACAAAGCCAGTATTAACTCATGATTACCCAACAAGCCACCCGGCTCCAGGGCTGTTGGAAGAGTTGGATACAGCGCCAGATGATGGCGCTTCTATGAGAGCGCCATTTTCTGGGGCGGCTGCGGACTGAAATCCGCAGTAGAGGGGCCCAGAAACCTCGGGCTAACCTGTGCTGCGGATTCCAATCCCCAGCTGCCTAGTTGTACCCGGCTGGACACAAAAATGGGGCGAAGCCCACGTCATTTGTTTTTTAATTATTTCATGAAATAAGTGAAATAATTAAAAAAAAACGGGCTTCCCTATATTTTTGGTTCCCAGCCGGGTACAAATAGGCAACTGGGGGTTGGAGGCAGCCCGTGGCTGCCTGCTGTACCTGGCTAGCATACAAAAATATGGCGAAGCTCATGTCCTTTTTTTTTGTAGTTTTTTGGCAAAAAAAATAAAAAATGCTTCCCTGGATTTTCCATTGCCAGTGAAGGTAACACCAAGCAGTGGCGGTTAGCCGCCAGTAGCTGCTTGGATTGCCCTTAGCTAGCAATACAAAAAATGCAGCGGGAGCCCATATATATTTTTTTTAATTATTTATTTAAATAACTAAAAATAAAATGGGCTTCCCTGTATTTTGATTGCTAGACATCACAGTGCTGTAAAAATAAATCTTTAAAAAAATGACGCAGCGCTCCGCGGTATTTTTGATTCTCAGCGCAGATAAAGCAGACAGCTATGGGTTGCCACCCCCATCTGCCTGCCGTTACCTTGGTTGGCAATCAAAATACAGGGAAGCCCATTAATTTTTTCTATTTAAAAAATGGTTAAAAAAAAAAATTATGTTGGGTCCCCCCATTTTTGATAGCCAGCTAGGGTAAAGCAGACGGCTGTAGCCTGAAAACCACAGCTGGCAGCTTTACCGTGGTTGGGGATCCAATGTGGAGGTCCCCTCAGGCTCTTTTTTATAATTATTTTATAAATATTAATAATTACACAATAAAAGTAGGGTCCCCCCCAAATTGGATCACCAGCCAAGGTAAAGCGGACAGCTGTGGTCTGGTATTCTCAGGGTGGGAAGGTCCATAGTTATTGGGCCTTCACAGCCTAAAAATAGCAGGCCGCAGGCACCCCAGATGTGGCGCATCCACTAGATGCGCCAATCCTGGCGCTTCACCCCAGCTCATCCCGTGCCCTGGTGCAGTGGCAAACGGGGTAATAAATCGGGTTGATACTAGCTGTAAAGTCACCTGAGATCAAGCCCAGCAGTTTGATGTCATGGCGTCTATTAGATACCCAACATCATAAACTGTCAGTACTAACAAAAAAAAAAAATCGACAAAAGAAATTTATTTGAAAAAACAGTCCCCAAAACATTTCCTCTTTCACCAATTTATTGTAAGAAAAAAAATAAAGGGGTCCCACGACGACTCTGGACCGTCTAGAATATGGGGGGGAGACACTCAGGGAACGTATCCCCCATTTTCTAGGAGTGCGGACCCTTCATGTGAGGAGTGTGGGTGCAATGAATCTGCACTCACTCTCCCCGGGTCCACAGCAGCAGAGTCCATGTCGTAATGGTTGCTACCAAAGCTGCAATGCCCTGCTCATGAGGTAAGGGCATGCCTAATCAGGAGAACTACTGTAGAGGAAGCTCTGCTCACTGGTATATAGGTGCTCAGAGGTAATAATAGATAAAATTAGTGAGTAACCTCGGCACTCTAAATCTCCCAGACTAAGTCAGTAAGTCACAACGGATAGTAATGCAAAATCACTCTTTATTGGTCCGTATTAAGAAAATTTTTTTTTTCATAAGCATATATGTTTTTGTCCAAAACAAGTTACAAATGACGTTTCAGCCTGAGCCTTCGTCAGATTGGACTTATCTGCATGTAATCATGAAAAATGACAATAATCAGTATCACATAAGAGTGAGAGAACAATAACATAAACTCGAACAATGTAGAGGTACAATTGGGATGCAGCAAAAAAATTGCAACACAGCAAGAAATGAAACACATGATACAAATGTCATAATACAGTACAAGGACAATATAGTAATGACAAATATGGGGTCAGAGTAGACTTAGACAGCTCTGGTACGAAAGAGATGTCAATCATAAAGTAACATGTGCAGTAGGTGTAGAGCTACAGTATGCATGGCAGAGCTAATGGGTAGACCGACCATAGAAAAAGAACGGAGAAAAAGTGGAGAAAAAAATGGAGAAAAAGTGGAGAAAAAGTGGAGAAAAAGTGGAGAAAAAGTGGAGAAAAAGTGGAGAAAAAGTAGAGAAAAAGTGGAGAAAAAGTGGAGAAAAAGTGGAGAAAAAGTGGAGAAAAAGTGAAGAAAAAGTGGAGAAAAAATGGAGAAAAAATGGAGAAAAAAATGTAGAAAAAGTGGAGAAAAAAAATGGAGAAAAAGTGGAGAAAAAATGGAGAAAAAGTGGAGAAAAAGTGGAGAAAAAGTGGAGAAAAAGTGGAGAAAAAGTGGAGAAAAAGTAGAGAAAAAGTGAAGAAAAAGTGGAGAAAAAGTGGAGAAAAAGTGGAGAAAAAAAATGGAGAAAAAGTGGAGAAAAAATGGAGAAAAAGTGGAGAAAAAGTGGAGAAAAAGTGGAGAAAAAGTAGAGAAAAAGTGGAGAAAAAGTAGAGAAAAAGTGGAGAAAAAGTGGAGAAAAAGTGGAGAAAAAGTGGAGAAAAAGTGAAGAAAAAGTGGAGAAAAAATGGAGAAAAAAAATGTAGAAAAAGTGGAGAAAAAAATGGAGAAAAAGTGGAGAAAAAGTGGAGCACCCTTTGGTGCCTTTCATGTGGCACTAAGGGGTGCTTAGCTTTGTATTTAGCCAAAAAAATGAAAAAAAAAATGACGTAGGGTTCCCCCTAGTTTTGTAGCCAGCTAGGGTAAAGCAGACGGCTGCAGCCTGCAGACCACAGCTGGCAACCTCACCTTGGCTGGTAATCCAAAACTGAGGGCACCCCACGCTGTTATTTTAAATTAAATAAATAATTAAAAAAAAAACACGTAGGGGTCCCCCAAAATTGGATCACCAGCCAAGGTAAAGCAGACAGCTGGGGCCTGATATTCTCAGACTAGGGAGGTCCATGGTTATTGGACTCTCCCCAGCCTAAAAATAGCAGGCCGCAGCCGCCCCAGAAGTGGCGCATCCATTAGATGCGCCAATCCTGGTGCTTCTCCCCAGCTCATCCCGCGCCCTGGTGCGGTGGCAAACGGGGTAATATATGGGGTTAATACCAGGTGTGTAATGTCACCTGGCATCAAGCCCTGGGGTTGGTGAGGTCAGGCGTCTATCAGATACCCGACATCACTAACCCAGTCAGTAATAAAAAAAATAGACGACAAACACATTTTTATTTGAAAAAACACTCCCCAAAACATTCCCTCTTTAACCAATTTATTAGAATGAAAAACAAATCCAGGTCTGGTGTAATCCAAGGGGTTGCCATGACGATCCACACTGTCCCAGTCAATGAAGAGCAGGATGTTCCCCATTGGCTGGGAGAGCAATGCAGTGACCTGAGCTAACATCAATGGGTCAGCCCAGGTCACTGCAGGGCATGACAAGTGCTGCTGTCAGCGAGGTACATTACCTGCGCTGATCTCCACCACACTGACAGCACCTGTCACTGAGTTCAATGAGCGCCGCCTTCACAGCCAAGAATCGCGAGAGGCCCGTGACGTCACCGCTAGTCAGTCTCGGGTCGGAAGCGAGAGAAGGTGATGTGACAAGCGGCGACCATGGAGGACAGTGACAGCGCTGAGGTCGGGATGGCGGGACTTCATCACCGCAGGCAGGGCCGGCTCCAGGTTTTTGTGGGCCCCGGGCGGAAGAGTCTCAGTGGGTCCCATACACACGCAGACACACACACATACACAGATACATACACGTACATATACATATTTAAAGACAAACTCACAAAAATACATATAAACAGACAAATCTATACAGTCATATACACTGACATACATAGATACACATCATACATGCATACATACAGAGACACACACTGCTATGCTGCATACATACATACAGACACACACATACTGCTTTGCATGCATACATACATATAGACAGACACACACACACTGCTCTGCTACATACATACATATAGACAGACACACACATACTGCTCTGCTGCATACATACAAACACACACACACACTGCTCTGCTGCATACATACATACAGACAGACACGCATACTGCTCTGCTGCATACATACATACAGACACACACACACACTACTCTGCTGCATACATACATACAGACACGCATACTGCTCTGCTGCATACATACATGCATACATACATACAGACAGACACGCATACTGCTCTTCTGCATACATACATACATACATACATACAGACAGACAGACACGCATACTGCTCTGCTGCATACATACATGCATACATACAGACACGCATACTGCTCTGCTGCATACATACATGCATACATACAGACAGACAGACACTCATACTGCTCTGCATGCATACATACAGACACGCATACTGCTCTGCTGCATACATACATGCATACATACAGACACGCATACTGCTCTGCTGCATACATACATGCATACATACAGACACGCATACTGCTCTGCTGCATACATACATGCATACATACAGACACGCATACTGCTCTGCTGCATACATACATGCATACATACATACACGCATACTGCTCTGCTGCATATATGCATGCATACATACAGACACGCATACTGCTCTGCTGCATATATACATACATACATACAGACACGCATACTGCTCTGCTGCATACATACATGCATACATACAGACACGCATACTGCTCTGCTGCATACATACATGCATACATACAGACACGCATACTGCTCTGCTGCATACATACATGCATACATACAGACACGCATACTGCTCTGCTGCATATATACATGCATACATACAGACACGCATACTGCTCTGCTTGCATATATACATACATACATACAGACACGCATACTGCTCTGCTGCATATATACATACATACAGACATGCATACTGCTCTGCTGCATATATACATACATACATACAGACACATATACTGCTCTGCTGCATACATACATGCATACATACAGACACGCATACTGCTCTGCTGCATACATACATGCATACATACAGACACGCATACTGCTCTGCTGCATATATACATACATACAGACACGCATACTGCTCTGCTGCATATATACATAGATACATACAGACACATATACTGCTCTGCTGCATACATACATGCATACATACAGACACGCATACTGCTCTGCTGCATACATACATGCATACATACAGACACGCATACTGCTCTGCTGCATATATACATACATACATACAGACACGCATACTGCTCTGCTGCATATATACATACATACATACAGACACATATACTGCTCTGCTGCATACATACATGCATACATACAGACAGACACGCATATTGCTCTGCTGCATATATATATACAGACAGACACGCATACTACTCTGCTACATATATACATACATACAGACACGTATACTGCTCTGCTGCATACATACATGCATACATACATACAGACACGCATATTGCTCTGCTGCATATATATATATACATACATACATGCATACTACTTTGCTACATATATACATACATACATACAGACACGCATACTGCTCTGCTGCATATATACATACATACAGACACGCATACTGCTCTGCTGCATATATACATACATACAGACACGCATACTGCTCTGCTGCATATATACATACATACAGACACGCATACTGCTCTGCTGCATATATACATACATACAGTAATACAGCCACTGGTGATGAGTATCAATTATCAGAAAACAGCAAATGATAAAATGTAACTTTTATTTCTGTTTCTCTAAAAAGGGAAAAGACCCTGTCTTTATTAAAAACTGCCAAAAAGAGGGTATGAAAATGTACCGCCCCTAGAGCGCTACAAAGAGAAAGGGGCCCATACACCCCACTAGCTGGCATAAACAAACAAACATAAAGACTGGTTACTAATGGCAACCACACCAAGGGCGCTTGATTAAATCGGTACGAACAATACTCCAGACTGCAGGGTCACTCCACCCTAGCAATGCCTATTTCCCAGAACATGCCGTACCATACCCTTATGTGAACAAATACAGGGAATGGATGCACTTAACAGCTATATCAGTGCTGAATCAAAGCCCAAAGGGACAAGACAACAGGGTAAAAAAACAAGGCCCCATTGTATCCTTGTCTGGTTTAAATAAATGGAACAGTCTCACCCATATAAGTGTGTTCAAATTCCATACAGACAGTTTGCCACCATTAACGGCGTATCCACGGATACTTCCACTCTGGATCCGGGACCCCTTCTGAAGTGACAAAATTGCTGTTACAATCCCCAATCCTCCTTCTCCCGACGCGTTTCCTATAAACTTATTCTTCAGGGGAGTTATTATAAGGAGATGCAGGTTTTGGTGAGAAACCTCACAGGGTTCACTATAAAGAGAAAAAAAGGGGACAAAGCCGAGGGGTCACAGTCATAATACCCCTATGAACGTCCGATTCCCAGAGAAAACTGAAAAAGAGTAAGCGGCTTACCGGATGGTGACAGCTGGGATCCTTTTCGCTGTACACCTCTGTCCATAAACACACAGGTTTAAATGGATACCGCTTACCCGCCGGCGTCTGACATCACTTCCGCTTGCGTCTCCACCGCTTCCGCTCAATGGAACGCAGCGGTGGAACGCAAGGTCTCACATGAAGTTACGTCACATCCGCCCGGCGCACACAAAGCACCTACACGGTAGGATGTTTTGAATGAGACGCTGACGCGTCAGCTGACCCGCCTCCTCGCCGCACATGGACAGCTCACTAATCACGCATGCGCTTAGTCTATATGTACGGACAACAATTGCTTATCTGCTCTTAGAACATATAGCAGACAGCGGGGCATGGGTCAGAAGTACCAGATGATATGTACAGGTTACCTGCCAACTACAATCATGAAACTAGATATTCAGACAGAACTCCCAGAGAAATAAAAGGAGGGTTCTTATTTATGAAAAAACAACTAAAATGCCAAATTCACAGATGAAGATAGATGGCCATAAGAGAGACTGGAGAGGCAAAAAATGTCAAAAATTGTCAAAAAAAGATGACCTCAGGACCAGATACAGGGGCAGCAGGGGTTGCCATTAGTAACCAGTCTTTATGTTTGTTTGTTTATGCCAGCTAGTGGGGTGTATGGGCCCCTTTCTCTTTGTAGCGCTCTAGGGGCGGTACATTTTCATACCCTCTTTTTGGCAGTTTTTAATAAAGACAGGGTCTTTTCCCTTTTTAGAGAAACAGAAATAAAAGTTACATTTTATCATTTGCTGTTTTCCTATACATACATACAGACACGCATACTGCTCTGCTGCATATATACATACATACATACAGACACGCATACTGCTCTGCTGCATACATACATACATATAGACACGCATACTGCTCTGCTGCATATATACATACATACAGACACGTATACTGCTCTGCTGCATACATACATGCATACATACAGACAGACACGCATATTGCTCTGCTGCATATATATATACAGACAGACACGCATACTACTCTGCTACATATATACATACATACAGACACGTATACTGCTCTGCTGCATACATACATGCATACATACAGACACGCATATTGCTCTGCTGCATATATATATACATACATACAGACACGCATACTGCTCTGCTGCATACATACATGCATACATACAGACATGCATACTACTTTGCTACATATATACATACATACATAGACACGCATACTGCTCTGCTGCATATATACATACATACAGACACGCATACTGCTCTGCTGCATATATACATACATACAGACACGCATACTGCTCTGCTGCATATATACATACATACAGACACGCATACTGCTCTGCTGCATATATACATACATACATACAGACACGCATACTGCTCTGCTGCATACATACATACATATAGACACGCATACTGCTCTGCTGCATATATACATACATACAGACACGCATACTGCTCTGCTGCATATATACATACATACATACAGACACGCATACTGCTCTGCTGCATACATACATACATATAGACACGCATACTGCTCTGCTGCATATATACATACATATAGACACGCATACTGCTCTGCTGCATATATACATACATACATACAGACACGCATACTGCTCTGCTGCATACATACATACATATAGACACGCATACTGCTCTGCTGCATGCATACATACAAACACACACCTTGCTCTGCGGGGCCCACACACGCGGCTCCGGGGGTCACACACACGGCTCTGCGGGGCCCACACACGCGGCTCCGGGGGTCACACACACGGCTCTGCGGGGCCCACACACGCACGGGGGGACAGGGAGGGGCGGGGAGGGAGTGATGTCCCACATACTGATCAGGTCACGGTGCAGATGGGGCCCACACAGCGCCGGAGGGAAGCGATGTGCTGGGGGTCGCTGGCTGGCACTGTGACTCCTTCATCTGTGCGACCGAGCAGGACGCCGGGCGGTAGCTCCGCCCACAGATGATGCTCAATGCAGGAGAACACAGTGGCCTTAAAGGGCCGGCAGGCACAGTTTCCAGTGCCAAGGACTGCTGCCCCCGGGCCGACCGCAGGTAAGCCGAGCGGGACCGTCTGTGTGTGTGTGTGTGTGTGTGTGTGTGTACATGCCGCGGGCAGGAGGGGGCGGAGCGAGCTGAGCGGGAAAGTGTGGGCTTCCTGCACGTAACTAAGATAAACATCGGGTTACTAACCAAAGCGTTTTGCTTGGATACCCGATGTTTATCTTGGTTACCAGCTTCTGGCAGGCTGCCAGCGATGGCTCCTGCACACTCTAGCTGTAAAAAGCCCTGCTTTTTGCTGCTAGAACCGTTCTCGAACGTATCTAGAACTATCGAGCTTTTGCAAAAAGCTCGAGTTCTAGTTCGATCTCGAACAGCCCCCAAAATCACTCGAGCCCCGAACTGGAGAACCTCGAACCACGAACCGCGCTCAACTCTAGTGTTTTTACAAATAAAAATGTGTTTGTCGTCTATTTTTTTTATTACTGACTGGGTTGGTGATGTCGGGTATCTGATAGACGCCTGACCTCACCAACCCCAAGGCTTGGTGCCAGGTGACATTACACATCTGGTATTAACCCCATATATTACCCCGTTTGCCACCGCACCAGGGCACGGGATGAGCTGGGGCGAAGCACCAGGATTGGCGCATCTAATGGATGTGCCACTTCTGGGGCGGCTGCGGCCTGCTATTTTTAGGCTGGGGAGAGCCCAATAACCATGGACCTCCCTAGTCTGAGAATATCAGACCCCAGCTGTCTGCTTTACCTTGGCTGGTGATCCAATTTTGGGGGGACCCCTACGTGTTTTTTTTTTTTAATTATTTATTTAATTTAAAATAACAGCGTGGGGTGCCCTCAGTTTTGGATTACCAGCCAAGGTGAGGCTGCCAGCTGTGGTCTGCAGGCTGCAGCCGTCTGCTTTAGGGTATCTTCACACTTTAGCGATGCAGCAGCGATCCGACCAGCGATCTGACCTGGTCAGGATCGCTGCTGCATCGCTACATGGTCGCTGGTGAGCTGTCAAACAGGCAGATCTCACCAGCGACCAGTGACCAGCCCCCAGCCAGCAGCGACGTGCAAGCGACGCTGCGCTTGCACGGAGCCGGTGTCTGGAAGCTGCGGCCACTGGTAACTAAGGTAAACATTGGGTATGGTTACCCGATGTTTACCTTAGTTACCAGCTCACACCGCTTAACTTAGCGTGTGCAGGGAGCAGGAGCCGGCGCTGGCAGCGTGAGAGCTGCGGAGGCTGGTAACGAAGGTAAATATCGGGTAACCACCTTGGTTACCCGATGTTTACCTTGGTTACAGCTTACCGCAGGCTGTCAGACGCCGGCTCCTGCTCCCTGGACATTCAGGATTGTTGCTCTCTCGCTGTCACACACAGCGATGTGTGCTTATCAGCGGGAGAGCAACAATAAAAAAACGAACCAGGCTGTGTGTAACGAGTAGCGATCTCAGAGCAGGGGCCAGATCGCTGCTCAGTGTCACACACAGCGAGATCGCTAATGAGGTCACAAAAAACGTGACTCAGCAGCGATCTCAGTAGCGATCTCGCTGTGTGTGAAGTACCCCTTACCCTAGCTGGCTAAAAAAATAGGGGGAACCCTACGTCATTTTTTTTTTCCATTTTTTTGGCTAAATACAAAGCTAAGCACCCCTTAGTGCCACATGAAAGGCACCAAAGGGTGCAAAATTACAAAATGCAGGAGAGTGGGACATTGTGTCTTTCTGACATTATAATGACAGAAAAGACTGATATGAAGTGTACAAGCACAGGAAAATCACCAGAGCGCTCAACGCTGTGAAAAGCAGTAGAAAATGGCACTGGCGTGAACATGTGACCGCCTCCTGTAGGTTGAAGCTAAGGATCCTGGGTAAATTTATGTATTTTCCCTCCTTCAGTTTTTTTGCAGTACACAAAAAAAAACGGAAGGCACACGGATGACAAACAGATGACATACGGACCGTCTACGGAACGGAAACGGATGCCACTTGGATGCACCCGTGAAAAAAAACGGACTGTTTGCAGACCACAAAAATGGATCGGTCGTGTTAATGTAGCCTTATTCTGATCTGCCGTTTATAAACAGCAGGCAGAAATAAGTGAATAACGCCCCCCAGTGTCAGAAAATCTCCGGGGTTTCAGGGCTAGCGGAGTCCCTGGAGATCATGATTCAGGACGGTTTTTCCGGTCCCCGCTCACGTGATCACAGGTATACACCATACACCGATGATCACGTTACAGTAAATGACAGCGCCGGTAAAAAATTATTTATCTCCCATCTGGCATGAACAAACATGATAAATCTCCTCCCCGGTCCCCTCCGGCCCCCCGGTGTCGCCAAAGTGCCCCCCCTGAGGCCCTCCCAGAAATCCAAGATGGCCGCGCGCACAGCAGCACGCCGGCCGCATTCACCCTACTCCTCTGATTTCTGTTGCATGTGCCATGACACATGCGACAGAAAACTCCTCCCCAGGCCCTGCCAGGTCACCCCCCTATAACCCCACCGGTGTTCCCCGGTGTCCCACGGTACCTGTGCAGCGTTGATCCCCCCCACGGCTCTCTCCTTCACAATAGACGCTGCCGCATGCACAGAGCGGCTGTCAGCTCAGCTTCCTGTGTTCAGACACAGTGAGTGGTGGTTATGCATCTGTAAGCTAAATGGGCGGCACGGTGGCTCAGTGGTTAGCACTCCAGTCTTGCAGCTGAGGTCCAGGGTTCAATTCTCACCAAGGGCACCATCTGCAAGGAGTTTGTATGTTCTCCCCGTGTTTGCGTGGGTTTCCTCCGGGTACTCCGGTTTCCTCCCACACTCCAAAGACATACAGCGCTATGGAATTAATAACGCTATATAAATGAATAAATTATTATTATTACTGCAATGCCCTGCTCATGAGGTAAGGAACATAATTGATCAGGAGAGCTATATACTACATTTCCAAATGGAGGGATTTGCTTTTATAGTTTCCCTGCTGAACGACTAGCAAACATGAGAGTCCGTTATACGCCACAAGAAAACACATCTAAATAGTGAGCTCTGTTGTTACGTATTCATTCAGCTGGATAACTGGACTTAAAGGGGTATTCCATCTCAAAGATCCTATCCCCAATATATAGTAGGTGGAATAGCAATAATATCAGCAAATACCAATATTTGGAAATGTAGAATAGTTCTCCTGATTAGGCATGCCCTTACCTCATGAGCAGGGCATTGCAGCTTTGGTAGCAACCATTACGACATGGACTCTGCTGCTGTGGACCCGGGGAGAGTGAGTGCAGATTCATTGCACCCACACTCCTCACATGAAGGGTCTGCACTCCTAGAAAATGGGGGATACGTTCCCTGAGTGTCCCCCCCCCAAAATCTAGACGGTCCAGAGTCGTCGTGGGACCCCTTTATTTTTTTTCTTACAATAAATTGGTGAAAGAGGAAATGTTTTGGGGACTGTTTTTTCAAATAAATTTCTTTTGTCGATTTTTATTTTTTTGTTAGTACTGACAGTTTATGATGTTGGGTATCTAATAGACGCCATGACATCACAAACTGCTGGGCTTGATCTCAGGTGACTTTACAGCTAGTATCAACCCGATTTATTACCCCGTTTGCCACTGCACCAGGGCACGGGATGAGCTGAGGTGAAGCGCCAGGATTGGCGCATCTAGTGGATGCGCTACGTCTGGGGTGCCTGCGGCCTGCTATTTTTAGGCTGTGAAGGCCCAATAACTATGGACTTTCCCACCCTGAGAATACCAGACCACAGCTGTCCGCTTTACCTTGGCTGGTGATCCAATTTGGGGGGGACCCTACTTTTTTTGTGTAATTATTAATATTTATAAAATAATTATAAAAAAAGAGCCTGGGGGGACCTTCACATTGGATCCCCAACCACGGTAAAGCTGCCAGCTGTGGTTTTCAGGCTACAGCCGTCTGCTTTACCCTAGCTGGCTATCAAAAATGGGGGGACCCAACGTCTTTTTTTAACTATTTTTTAAATAGAAAAAATTAATGGGATTCCCTGTATTTTGATTGCCAAACAAGGTAACGGCAGGCAGATGGGGGTGGCAACCCATAGCTGTCTGCTTTATCTGCGCTGAGAATCAAAAATACCGCGGAGCGCTACGTCATTTTTTTTAAAGATTTATTTTTACAGCACTGTGATGTCCAGCAATCAAAATACAGGGAAGCCCATTTTGTTTTTAGTTATTTAAATAAATAATTAAAAAAAATAAATATGGGCTCCCGCTGCATTTTTTGTATTGCTAGCTAAGGGTAATCCAAGCAGCTACTGGCTGCTAACCCCCACTGCTTGGTGTTACCTTCACTGGCAATGGAACATCCAGGGAAGCATTTTTTATTTTTTTTGCCAAAAAACTACAAAAAAAGGACGTGAGCTTCGCCATATTTTTGTTTGTTAGCCAGGTATAGCAGGCAGGTGCTGGAAGAGTTGGAGACAGCGCCAGAAGATGGCGCTTCTATGAAAGTGCCATTTACTGAGGCGGTTGCAGACTGCAATTCGCAGCAGTGGGGCCCAGAAAGCTCAGGCCAACCTGTGCTGCGGATTCCAATCCCCAGCTGCCTAGTTGTACCTGGCTGGACACAAAAATGGGGCGAAGCCTACGTCATTTGTTTTCTAATTATTTCATGAAATTCATGAAATAATAAAAAAAGGGCTTCCCTTTATTTTGGTTCCCAGCCGGGTACAAATAGGCAACTGGGGGTAGGGGGCAGCCGTACCTGCCTGCTGTACCTGGCTAGCATACAAAAATATGGCGAAGCCCACATAATTTTTTCAGGGGGCAAAAAACTTCTGCATACAGTCCTGGATGGAGTATGCTGAACCTTGTAGTTCTGCAGCTGCTGTCTGTCTGTATGGAGAAGAGCAGACAGCAGCTGCAGAACTACAAGGCGTAGCATACTCCATCCAGGACTGTATGCAGAAGTTTTTTGCCCACCAAAAAAATGATGTGGGCTTCACCATATTTTTGTATGCTAGCCAGGTACAGCAGGCAGCCACGGGCTGCCTCCAACTCCCAGTTGCCTATTTGTACCCGGCTGGGAGCCAAAAATATAGGGAAGCCCGTTTTTTTTAATTATTTCACTTATTTCATGAAATAATTAAAAAACAAATGACGTGGGCTTCGCCCCATTTTTGTGTCCAGCCAGGTACAACTAGGCAGCTGGGGATTGGAATCCACAGCACAGGTTAGCCCGAGGTTTCTGGGCGCCTCTGCTGCGAATTGCAGTCCGCAGCCGCCCCAGAAAATGGCGCTCTCATAGAAGCGCCATCATCTGGCGCTGTATCCAACTCTTCCAACAGCCCTGGAGCCGGGTGGCTTGTTGAATAATCATGAGTTAATACTGGCTTTGTTTTACTAGCCAGTATTAAGCCAGAGATTCTTAATGTCAGGCACGTTTGACCCGGCCTTTAAGAATCTCCAATAAAGGGTTAAAAAAAAAACACCACACAGAGAAAAAATACTTTAATAGAAATAAATACACAGACACATTAGAGACTCCATCTTTATTACCCCCTGTCAGCCCTCCACGATCCATGGTCTTCTGTCTTTCTCGTTCAACAAATGCAGCTCTGCTCCATCACTGCTGCATGGGGGAAGACGCTGCAGCCTGCACTCCGTGAGAGATCAGTGCTGCTGGCGGTGACAGACGCGTTACCATAGCAACAGGGCTCCGATCATGTGATTCCCGGAGCCGCGGTTAGTGTGCAGCCTTCACTCCGTGAGAGATCAGTGCTGCTGGCGGTGACAGACGCGTTACCATAGCAACAGGGCTCCGATCATGTGATTCCCGGAGCCGCGGTTAGTGGTGACTTCACCGCTAACTGCGTTGCTATGGCAACGGTGATCTCCGTTAATGACCGGCTGTGTCAGCCGTTCCCTAACAGAACGGGGAGTCGACCGTGTGCTAGAGCATGTCGCCGGTACACGGCGATACACAAATGTGCACCGTGTACCGGAGAGTGCAATGACAGGTCCTACATGACACGTCATAGTCATGTGACCAGTCTGTGGCCAATGAGATAATAGCCACGTGACTGGTCACATGGCTATTTTGACGTCACGATAGGTCCTGCATCACTGCTGGCAGTGCTGGTCACCGGGAGGATTCAGCAATCATCGGATGGAATAGCGGCAGGAGACAGAGTGCAGAAGGGATCGCGGGGACCGGTAAGTGTTATGGCAATGTTTATTAACTGTATGTGTACATTTATAATGCGTTTTTATGTGTTTGTGATTGCCTCCCATTATATCCTATTGGTTCGAGTTCGGTTCGTCGAACGTTCGCCGAACTGAACTCGAACGAGACCTCCGTTCGACGAACCGAACTCGAGCCGAACCACGGCCAGTTCGCTCATCTCTACATGTAAAGCGCCAAGGAATAAATGGTGCTATAATAATAAATAATAATAATAATAGTATTTTGAACCCATGGATGACTCACAGAATTTTATAACATTGGTTCATGGAAATATATCATTTTAGTGGTAAAAAATGTAACTTTTTTAGTAGCTGAAAACTTGTCAGTTACACAAGGGTTAAAAGGTAAAAATGAACCCCATAATTTATGGTGCAGTTTCTTCTGAACGTGGTGATGCCCTATACTGTATATCACCAAAAACTACTGATTGGCCACATGTATATTATAATCAGAAACCCTTTGACAGCATTAAATAACATTATCACAGATTCTGAACCTGAGTTGGTCACTCGACTATCAGCACAAACTCAAATTACAAGCATGAAAATTTGGAGGACAAGAGTCATAAGTGCAAAAAATATTTTATTGAGTGCAACATACCAACGATGTATATATAAAAGCGGAAAAAACAAAAAAAAGGACTAAAAAGTTGCAGCACTAATTGTTACACAGTTTTTACAAAGATCAAATAAAATCAGTAACATATTGGTGACCCCAGCTCTTTAAGGGAAAATATGATGATACACCTTGGGCTAGAGATGATAATATATACCAGGTGAAAAGATCATACCATTTCTTCAAATACTCCATAATAATAATAATAATAAGTTTTATTTCTATAGCGCCAACATATTCCGCAGCACTTTATAATTAAGAGGGGGCATGTACAGACAATATGAGACAATACAAAATAACAAAATTAAGATACCAGGAGGAGTGAGGGCCCTGCTCGTAAGCTTACAGTCTATGAGGAAATAGGGGAGACACAAAAGGTGAATGGGGGGAGAAAAGCTTGTCATATATGGTCCAGCCATCGATTTAATAGGTTATTCAAAAGCAGCTGCATGAACCCGTCGGTGAGAATTTTTACAGGTACAGGGGACGAGAACTGGAAGTAAGTTTTTTAAAGGGCAGAAAGGGACTAGATCAGATCAGGGCAGTGAGGTGATAGGCTAGTCTAAAGAAATGCGTTTTTAGGGCCCGCTTAAAGGTGTGGATGTTGGGAATTAATGGGATTTCTCTTGGTACTGTGTTCCAGAGCATAGGCACAGCTCGTGAGAAATCTTGAAGACGAGAGTGGGAGGTTCGAATTGTTGAGGATGTCAGTCTTAGGTCTTTAGCAGAGCAGAGGGCATGGGTGGGGTGATAGACGGAGATGAGGGAGGAGATGTAGGGTGGTGCAGAACTGTGGATAACTTTGTAAGTGAGAGTGATAAGTTTATATTGGATTCTGTAATGGATAGGCAACCAGTGCAATTACTGGCACAGAGCAGAGGCATCAGTGAAGCGGTTGCAGAGGAAAATGATCCTGGCTGCGGAATTCAGAATGGATTGGAGAGGGGAGAGTTTAGTAACAGGGAGACCAATTAGTAAAGAGTTACAATAATCCAGGCGAGAATGAATGAGAGCGACAGTAAGAGTTTTTGCAGAGTCAACGGTAAGAAAAGGTCGAATTCTTGAGATGTTTTTGAAGTGGAAGTGACAAGAACGTGCAAGTGAACGAATGTGGGGAGTGTAGGAAAGATGGGAGTCAAATATAACCCCAAGACAGCGGGCGTGCTGCTGGGGCGTAATGGTAGAGCCACACTCAGAAATGGTAATATTGGGTTTCGGAAGGTTAGGAGAGGGAGGAAACAGGAGAAGTTCAGTTTTTGACAGGCTCAGTTTTAGATAGAGGGAGGACATGATGTTGGAGACAGCGGACAGACAATCGGTAGTATTTTGTAATAGTGCAGGGGTGATGTCAGGAGAAGATGTGTACAGTTGGGTGTCATCAGCATAGAGATGGTACTGGAAACCAAATCTGCTGATTGTTTGTCCAATAGGGGCTGTGTATAGAGAGAACAGGAGGGGGCCTAGGACTGAACCCTGAGGAACCCCGACTGTAAGGGGAAGAGGAGCCGGTAAAGGATACAGTGAATGAGCGGTCAGAGAGGTAAGAGGAAAACCAGGAAAGAAGGGTGTCCTTGAGCCCGATAGAGCGGAGCATAGTGAGTAGGAGCTGGTGATCCACAGTATCGAATGCAGCAGAGAGATCCAGGAGGATCAGCAGGGAGTAGTGACCATTAGATTTAGCTGTTAGTAAATCATTAGAGACTTTAGTAAGAGCAGTTTCAGTAGAATGTAAGGAGCGGAAACCGGATTGTAGAGGGTCAAGGAGAGAATTATCTGACAGATAGCGGATTAAACGGGAGTGGACCAGACGTTCCAGGAGTTTGGAGATGAATGGGAGATTAGAGACAGGTCTGTAGTTAGCGCCACAATTTTGGTCCAGGGATGGTTTTTTAAGTAATGGGTGTATGCTGGCATGTTTGAAGGAGGAGGGAAAGACACCAGAGGAGAGAGAGATTGAATATTTTAGTTAGGTGAGTGGTGACAGCTGGGGTGACAGATTTAAGGAGATGTGAGGGAATAGGGTCACTGGTGCAGGTCGTAGGGCGAGGAGCCTGGTGACTTCTTCTTCTGTGACTGGATCAATGAGTGAAAGTGAGCTAGATGAAGTGTAGGAGGGCAGACAATGTGTGGTGTTATGAGGTTGGGAGGAAATTTCCTGGCGTATATGGTCAATTTTTTCTTTAAAATAATTGGCCAGGTCATCTGCACTGAGGTTGGTGGTTGGGGCCAGAACTCTTGGTCCTAGGACGGAATGGAAAGTATCAAAGAATCATTTAGAATTGTTGGCTAGAGAGGTGATGAGGGTGTTAAAGTATGCTTGTTTGGAGAGGTGAAGGGCAGCATTGTATGTTTTGAGTATAAACGTATAATGGATGAAATCTTAGGCTAGATTGGATTTTCTCCACAGATGTTCAGCGCACCTGGAACACCGCTGGAGAAAGCATGTTTGCAACGTGTGCCAGGGCTGCTGTCGTCTGCGCTGCGTTTCTCTGTGTGTAGCAGGTGCAGCTTCATCTAGGACGCTCTGTAGGGTGTCATTATAATGTTTTACAGCAGAGTCAGGACATGAGAGGGAGGATATTGGGGCCAGTGATGACTGCAACGTCTTCAGAAATTCCTGGTTGTTAATGGCATGTATATTCCTATATGGGAGGTAAATGGGGGTGTCCTAAGTGGGTTGACAGCTCTTGACCAAGAATGAAAGAAGGTTGTGGTCAGAGAGTGGGAGAGGGGAGTTAGTGAAATCATGCACTGAGCAGAGACGGGAGAAGACCAGGTCCAGCATATTCCCACCTTCATGTGTAGGAGAGTTAGTTAGTTGTGAAAGGCCAAGAGAGGAGGTTAGAGATAAAAGATGAGTGGCAGCTGGGGAGAGGGGATCATCAATAGGGATGTTAAAGTCCCCCATGACAAGAGTGGGGAGGTCACAGGCTAGGAAATGTGGAAGCCAGGTGGCGAAATGATCCAAGAACTGACTGGTTGGGCCTGGAGGGCGATACACAACTGCTACTTGCAGGGAGAAGGGTCTGTAAAGCCTGACAGTGTGGACCTCAAAAGAAGGGAAGATAAGTGAGGGAACAGGAGGGATGACCTGAAAAGTGCAGTTTGGGGAAAGTAGCAGACCAACACCTCCACCTGATCTGTAGTCAAGTCTAGGGGTGTGTGAAAATTGTAGGCCACTCCATATAATGACTCAAAGAAACCCCTGGGTGTTACCCATATCAAAGGTCAAGCCATCCAGAATTTAAAGTGGTAAGTGCTCACTAAAGTGGTCAGTGCAGACAAAGTGACCAGTACATATGTCCTGTTTTAAGAGAAGAAAGGCTCCCCCATCACCCACCGACGTACGTTTCGCTTGTTCGTATGTGGTACATCCAAACCCGGCTTCCTCAGGGAGGGAGAAGAGCAGCACCATGCTTCGTGCCGCCCTGTGATTAAATAAACCCCATTACTTCCAAATGCGTCACCATCTCATGCGTCTTTCCCATATGTCCACCGACGTCAAGACGCGGGCAGGCGAGCCGTCAGGCCGTACTGCGTTTGCCCGGGAGCAGGGATGCGTCATTCCACTCACGCGCGGTCCCCATAGTGACGGCTGGCGTGGCGGCGACAGGATGAAGAGGACACAGCGTGCGTGTAGAGAGGTATTTAAAAATAATCCTGATAATCCCCAAATGTGGGAATACTCATGCGCATGATCAAAGGGAAATATATTGATACAGATAGTGCATATATGATACAATTACAGCTCAGAGCAAACACCAATAATAAATCACCAATAACACTGCAGGATATATACAACATGGATGTAAATCCTTGTCAATCCAATTAAATTCCATATTTTTCTTCCTCATATAATATGATTTCTCCCATTGTTAGAATTCCATCATAGAAGTAATACTCCAGAGTGATATGTAGCAGATTCCAAAGCATGGTGGCTCTCTAGATGCAAGACACGCACCCTGTAAATTAAGTGCGCTCACCACTCTACAAGAAAACCACACACATGGACGCTTACTGCAGTTTAGGCACAGGGGGGCTCACAAAGAGGGGGCATTTAGATTAGGGAGTGCAGACATCACTGTATTTTATTTGGGGTGGGAGCCATATCACTTTTCCAGAGTATTTGTTCTACCAGTAACGTGGGACCCCAGATATTTCCAGTGACAGATGACAGACCTGAGTGGGGGCTGGGTTTGTGCAGGATAAGTTAGGAGTTTTATTTGTAACATTTTGGGGTACAGAACATGTTTTGATCACTTTCAGTATAAGATTAGGACAACCAATCTCCATAATACCATAATGAACATAATTGCGGTCAAAGTGCCACCCCATGGTCGCATTGCCGCAAGCACAAACTCTATATGAACATATGAAAAACAGGAGGAAAAGGAGTACATTGTGCAAATATTTTTATTATCAAAAAAAGGGGGAAGAGGTTCTGGTGAATACACATATAAAAGATTAAGTGTTTAAAAACATACAAAAGAAAGGACTGGGTATGGGCATACAATGCACATATTGCACATAGTTGTAATCATATGAATAATGATAAAGAGTACAGTCTTATCACAAATAAATATATGCAAGCAGAATTTTATGTCATGGGAAGGCAGGCAAGAATATTATATTAAAGTGGCCAGTGCACATAAATCAGACATATCTCCAAAATAAATGGACTACCTACAGTACATCCCAATAATTAGCTTAAAGTGTCAGGTGCATAGGTAACCCGCAAAAACGGGGCATTGTTGTTACCATTAAGCGCAAGTACCCACCAAAAAGTGCAGATGTCAGCACCAAAGGTCCAAACAGCCAGATCCAGAGTGGAAGCTTCCCCCCAGCCTACCAACACGTGTTTCGCCATCAGGGAGTCTGTGCATCCCGTTAGCAGCTTCATCAGGAAGGGAGAGAAAGTATATGCTCTTCACAAAAACGTGTCCATTTTAAGAGCCCACCCTACACTGTTTCTGCCTACGTCATCCTCTGTGATGACGCATGCGCAGTTGCTCGCTGCGACGCCACAAGCGGAAAAGTCGTCAGACCGACACTGCGCATTTGCGAGAACAGAGACGCGGCATTCAGATCCCGCGCACGCGCCGCTGCCACAGGGACGGAAATCCGCCAGAGGTGAAGTAGGGACCAACAGCGCATGCATGCAAAAGGTGACGAGCATGATAAACATAGATAGCAATATCAGATAGATAGACTGGCGTTGCCATTTCACAAATCATATACAGCGATAATATTAAGTATACAATCTAAAAGGAGCATACCATTATGCATATATTTACACAAGAAAAGCACTGGAATATATAAATGCAAATATTCCTTATCGCTCAACAAGGGCAAGGAAGGATGTTCATTTCTTTCTTTATTCTTGATATAAGAGGTGAGGTTATCCAGTAGATTTATTTTCATAAGTCAATTTCTCGTGGCAAGGAAGATGGCAAACAATCCAGGTCTAGATTTGATAAAATAAAGGTACAAAGAAGATATATCACTTTTAGTGTAGGGCATAACAACAGCAATATACTTATATCAGGGAGGAAAAAACAAAAGGAAATTTAAAAACATAAAAATAATATGCGTATATATATATATGATAGAAAAGTTGACGATGATGGGCAACTCTCACAAAAATGGTACAAAACTAATAGTTTTGTTCAGTCCGTTGGGGACCAACGTGTCAAGGGTACAAGGGTGCTAATCCACCGGGCCTCGCATTGGGCCAACTTTTTTTTGAGGTCATCACCTCTGGATCAACCACTTGTCACATCAATAGCCCTTATCTCCAACTTTGAGGAATCGCAGGATGCGAGACGCCTTGAAATGTCGAGGAATGGTCTTTAAAAAGGTGTTATCATCCACAGATCTAGCTGCCTCATTGTCATGCACGTGCTCCCTGACCCTAATGCGGAGCTCACGGAAAGTGAACCCAACATAGATCAAGGAGCACGGACACGTGGCATAATATACCACTGATATATTTCCTAATTTCAAAGCGTATCACTCCATCCGAAGAAGAGAAGGTCCTAGTCCGGACTATATTTCTACAGGCTAGGCAATGTCCACATTTGTAGCAACCTCCAGAGGAGTGCCAGTACTGAAGGGATTCTGGACAGGAGGGACGTAGTGACTGTTCACCAAAATATCTTTTAGGTTCCGGGAACATCGTGCCGTCATGAGTTGAGTGTCACTAGTAAATGGGAATATAGGGATGCACAGCACAAAATCAACACAGTTGAGTGCAGCCTATGTGTAAACCAATGATGCAAACAAAAGGGAGAAAACAGTACACATAATAGAGGCGCACATCAAGATCATGCAATATTCAAATGTAATAAATTTTATTGGGTCAAAAAGAGAAGACAAGGACATCATAAAAACCTTTAAAATACACATATAGCATATGACCTCACTGATACTCCAATTGAAATAAATAGCAATCAATGTGGATAAACAGATAGTAGTTCAATCAACAATGTATAGCATGCAAAACACCTTTTTAATCAAAGATGAGGACACATACCTAGTAAGACAATTAATACTAAGGTAGTATATAACGTGAAAGGGGCCCCCAAATTGGTAGTTACACAGTTATAACATGACTGAGGACTGCACCCATATTAATGGTATGTACATACGGTCCCTCCAATGCTACCCTAGTACTATAGCAATAGTAATGTGGATCAGTGAGGGACACATTGATCAATCAAAAAAATGGCCAAATACTAGGTAAGCTGGACATAATTGCATGAGAAGAGACACATAGCATCAGAAAAATACGTGGAACAACAAGTCCCAGCCAGAAATTACGCTCATGCAGCCAGGGACCGCAGATCACACTGTTTGTTTCAGTGATCTATGGCCAAAGTGCCAGAAATGCCTGGGCTGGCAGAATTGTAAATAAGAAAGGTGCACAGCTTTCTACCCATACATAAATCATGCAAGGAGTGTTTCCTGACCCCACTTTTACTCCTTGCACGATTTATGCATACCTTTCTTTGACTGCGCCGGGCCCGGCTGGTAAATGCGCTTATTTTGCGCCCATACTACTTATATGATTCATGGATATGTCTTTGTGATTCACCTTGCACCTTGTATGGGTAGAAAGCTGTGCACCTTTCTTATTTACAATTCTGCCAGCCCAGGCATTTCTGGCACTTTGGCCATAGATCACTGAAACAAACAGTGTGATCTGCGGTCCCTGGCTGCATGAGCGTAATTTCTGGCTGGGACTTGTTGTTCCACGTATTTTTCTGATGCTATGTGTCTCTTCTCATGCAATTATGTCCAGCTTACCTAGTATTTGGCCATTTTTTTGATTGATCAATGTGTCCCTCACTGATCCACATTACTATTGCTATAGTACTAGGGTAGCATTGGAGGGACCGTATGTACATACCATTAATATGGGCGCAGTCCTCAGTCATGTTATAACTGTGTAACTACCAATTTGGGGGCCCCTTTCACGTTATATACTACCTTAGTATTAATTGTCTTACTAGGTATGTGTCCTCATCTTTGATTAAAAAGGTGTTTTGCATGCTATACATTGTTGATTGAACTACTATCTGTTTATCCACATTGATTGCTATTTATTTCAATTGGAGTATCAGTGAGGTCATATGTTATATGTGTATTTTAAAGGTTTTTATGATGTCCTTGTCTTCTCTTTTTGACCCAATAAAATTTATTACATTTGAATATTGCATGATCTTGATGTGCGCCTCTATTATGTGTACTGTTTTCTCCCTTTTGTTTGCATGAGTTGAGTGTCAGTCAGGATGTCTGACAAAATAGAGCCAGATAAAAGGACAGGCCAGTGCTTATTCAAGATGTCCCTCATGGCACCCCACTCATGGTTAAACGTCCCGATGAACCTAAGTTCAGGCTACAGAGGTTCCTTTTTGGATGTATATGTGACGCCCTGGACTAGCCAGGTAGTCACAGACAGGCCCTTGCACAAACACCCGTCTCCTAACAAGGTAACAGCAGCCAACCTAAACACCCTGAGTCACCCCTCTCAGGTCTTGACATTCACACCAGGGGGCGGAGCCAGGCGGTTGGCCACGTCCACCGAGGAGTTTGGATAGCCTGAGGTGGGAAAAACACAACAGATCTGTTAGGAGGGAGAGGAGAGTAGTCTAGAAAGAGTAAACGTCTGTCAGGGATCTGGGTCGTAGCCAGGATACCCTGTGGCCAGGAGGCAGATGGTGGTTGCCGCCTGCAGGAGGCGGGAAGATAGCTGGTGGAACCGTAAGGGACCGGGACAGGGTAGTGGCCCGCAGGTACCGAACCGGGGAACCGACTGGAAACCGGAGCACCAGGAGGGGTACTCAGACCCAGAACAAGGCCCAGAAGCCACTGGACCGAGTCAAATTCACTGATTGGGGTCTGGACCTTAGGTTCTTTCCCACCCAAGTCCCGACTGAAGACAACAGCCCAATGAGGGGGATAGAAAGCCACCGCTCAGGCAGAGAGATCCCATGGGCCAGCATCTGCGGGCAAACGGGCTCTCCCGACACACACACAAACCGGGGAGCGGACAACCATCGCTGAGGCATAGGCAGTCAAAATCTACAAAACGAGGTGCAGGAGAAAGGCGGGAACCACCGAAGCGGGTGGGGGACCAGACGCAGCCGGCTGCGGGCACCGACCACCATCTTTTTGGTTTACCAGAGACTCCGGTGTATCTGTCATAATGAGTACAACAGTGCCCTCGGGCCGCGCACCGCACCGCACTAACACGCCCGCACCTCGCAACCACCGGGACCATCACTCCCTGCCCATGGAGGGGTCAACACCAGGCTGCACAACACCGTCCCCGGGAGCCTAGTTAATGGCAGCGGTGGTGTCCACACTCACCACAACCCGTGGGTGGCATCACGAACTTAAATCCCTAATCGCCACGAACCTCCCCACCGAAGACCACCTCCCTCACGTAGCGCCAGCTTCCCTTCAGAGCGACGTTGTTACGGGGGCTGTCGGATAATAAGGGAATGGAAGGCTATCCGACAGTCAGGGTCCACCGTGCAGAGCTCTGCTGCAGAGTAGGGCAGAGGATAGGGGAAACCTGTACCACCAAAGCGGTACTGACACTGTTACGTCACAGTGTCACCAAGGCCAATAGCGGTGTATACTGTTTAAGTCACAGCGACTACCTCTTAGCATAACATAGGAGTGGAAATGCAAAAGAGTGAGGAATACAACATAAAAGTGCAAAGAAGTCTCACAATCTGTGAGCGTGAAAGCACCTCTCTCAGTTAACAATCACAGAGACTAGGTGTAGTGTGTGCAATATGGCACCTACCTATGTCTGCTCCACTTGTGGTGTAAGGATACGGACAGCAGCAATGCTGCTAGCTTGAAACTCCTGCCTATGACCGCTCCCCTAGTGTGCGAGGATACGGACTGCTGCAGGAGGCAGCGTAGTGGAGCGTTACCCTAGAAGGCAACGACCACCTGACCTACCTATGTCCGCTCCACTAAGGTGCGAGGACACGGACAACAGTACGGCTGAAAGGTACAGGAGCGCTACCCTACCGATAACGCTCACATCAGAGTAGAACCACAAGGCCCAGTCAGACAATGTGCAGCAAGCACCTGTCTATGTCCGCTCCACTAAGGTGCGAGGATACGGACCACAGCATAAGCTGCAAGGTACAAGAGCATTACCCTACCGATAACGCTCCCTTAGATAGACAATAGGTGCCGCAAGGGACATGCACAGAGCGTCTACTCGTATTCAGGAACCAAGAGGACTGAGTGCCAAGCAGCGTGCGTCAGGGTCTTATATAGACTCTGTGCCTCATCCAAGATGGAGGACACCAGCCAATCCGCTGCGAGAACATCAGCAATGACATCACGCTGGCCTATCACAGAGCACATAAGCACATGACCAGCGACCAATCGGCTTAGAATGTGTCAGAGACATGTGACCTCGTGTCAGCGATGATGTCACCCACACATGTGCAGTGGCTCCAAGATAGGACTTAGTCTCCAGCGCTCGCACATGCTCAGTAGCATGGAATCAGAACATAGTCTCCAGCGCCACACAGACCTGGGACCAAGAATAACATAGCCAGACCACAGCAATGGATAAGGAGACACACAGATCCCCAGAAACGGGAACCGTAACAGTACCTCCCCCTCAAGGGCCCCCCCTCCGGCGGCGTAGGTAATCAGCAACTAAGTCAGGAGCATTGACAGCCTCCTCAGGCTCCCAGGAGCAATGCTCCAGACCGTAGCCCTCCCAATCGATCAAAAAGAACCTGCAACCACGAACCATCTTAGAACCAATGATGGCCCGTACCTCATAGCTGGACTGAGAGGAATCGGAGGAAGGAGATGGCTCTGCTCGGGCATGGGATTGAATAGCCAGCTTCAAGAGCAAAACGTGGAATTTCTCATGGATTCTAAGATGGGCAGGTACCTTCAGTTGATATACCACAGGATTAACCTGGTGAAGTACCTCCATAAGGACCCAGGAATCGAGGAGCAAACTTGGCAGATTCCACTCTAAGTTTCACGTTTTTAGCAGAGAGCTATACGAAATCCCCTGGGGAAAAGACAGGAGAGGGGCAGCGAAAACGATCGGCTATCGTCTTCATATGATCCTTTGCTAGTTGGATCGCACTCGGAGTCTGATCCCGGACCTCCCTAGCATTGGTTGCCCAATCCGCCACAAGAGGCGGTGGCACGGAGGCGGGAAACGGAACAGGCACCCTGGAATGTTGCCCATTATTGAGAATGAAAGGCGTCTGCCCAGTGGCTTCAGCCACGGAATTGTTAAGGGCAAACTCTGCTCAGGGTAGGAGAGTAGACCAATTGCCATGATTCTCTGAGACAAAGTGTCGTAGGTATATGATTATAGATTGGTTGGTTCGTTCAACCAACCCATTAGTCTCCGGATGGTAGGCCGAAGAGAGGTTCAACTCTATCTGTAAGAGACTACACAGATCTCACCAAAACTGGGAAGCAAATTGTGGACCTCTGTCACAGACGATACGGTCTGGTATCCCATGCAACCTAAAAACATGTTCGAGCAAGAATTTGGCCAATACCCTGGAGGATGGTATTCTCGGTAAGGGTACCAGATGAACCATCCGAGAGAAATGATCAGTTATTACCCACACAATCCGATTCCCTTGAGAGCAGGGAAGTTCACCCACAAAATCCATGCCTACCACCTCCCATGGTCTATCTGGCATGGGTAATGGGTGTAAAAGACCAGCAGGTCTCTGCCGCAAAGGACGGTTGCGAGCACAAGAAAAACACGATCGGATGTATCTGTTGACACCGGGGCCACCAATACCACCTTTCGAGTAATTCTCGTGTCCTTCTAATGCCAAAATGACCACCCACCTTAGAGGTGTGGGCCCATGACAGAATGTCATTCTGTCGACTAGAAGGAACGAAAGTCTTGCCTGGTGGAATCTGATCTAACGTTACAGGAGAGAGTGTGTGAAAAACCCTAGATGGAAGAATGAGACGAGGGTCCTCATTCTCCTCCTGAGATGATTCCATAGAGCGAGAGAGTGCGTCGGCCTTGTTGTTCTTACTCCCGGTAAGATAATTAATGGAGAAGTTAAACCGAGAGAAAAACAAGGACCAGCGAGCTTGCCGAGGATTCAAACGTTGTGCAGTTTGCAAATACGTCAGGTTCTTATGGTCCGTAAAGACCTGAAAGGGCTGCCTGGCTCCCTCGAGCAAGTGACGTCACTCTTCTAATGCTAATTTTAGGGCAAGTAGTTCCCTGTCACCAATAGTGTAGTTCCTCTCAGCAGGGGAGAACGTCTTTGCAAAGAAAAAACACGGTCTTTTTCTACCTGAGCTGTTCTTTAGATATAGAACTGCTCCAGCTCCTACAGAGGACGCGTCCACCTCCATGAGAAAGGGCCTATTCTCGTCAGGTCTTTGGAGGACAGGAGCAGATGAAAAGTGTTCCTTAACTGCCTTGAAAGCCTGGGATGTCTCAGTAGACCAGACCTTAGGATTGGCGCCCTTTTTAGTCAAAGCCACTAACGGAGCTACCAAGGTAGAAAAGTGTTGTATAAATTGCCGGTAATAATTTATGAATCCCAGAAAGCGTTGTACTGCTTTCAAGGAATGAGGTTCAGCCCATTCCATAACTGCAGAAAGCTTCACAGGATCCATTGCCTATCCCTCATGAGAAATGATATAGCCTAAAAAGGGTAGAGAGGCTTGCTCAAATATACATTTCTCGAGCTTGGCAAACAGGGAGTGCTCCCTTAGACGAGACAGAACCCTGATCGCATCCAACCGATGTGTCTCGAACTCGGGAGAAAAAATTAGTATATCATCCAGATATACCACCACGGATGATAACAGTAAATCCCTAAACACGTCATTTACGAAGTCCTGGAACACTGTGCCTGTTGCCTAGAAGGCAACGACCACCTGACCTACCTATGTCCGCTCCACTAAGGTGCGAGGACACGGACAACAGTACGGCTGAAAGGTACAGGAGCGCTACCCTACCGATAACGCTCACATCAGAGTAGAACCACAAGGCCCAGTCAGACAATGTGCAGCAAGCACCTGCCTATGTCCGCTTCACTAAGGTGCCAGGATACGGACCACAGCATAAGCTGCAAGGTACAAGAGCATTTCCCTACTGATAATGCTCCCCTAGATAGACAATAGGTGCCGCAAGGGACATGCACAGAGCGTCTACTCCTATGCAGGAACCAAGAGGACTGAGTAGCGTGCGTCAGGGTCTTATATACACTCTGTGCCTCATCCAAGATGGAGGACACCAGCCAATCCGCTGCGAGAACGTCAGCAATGACGTCACGCTGGCCCATCACAGAGCAAAGCGTCATAAGCACATGACCAGCGTCTAATCAGCTTAGAATGTGTCAGAGACATGTGACCTCGTGTCAGCGATGATGTCACCCGCACATGTGCAGTGGCTCCAAGATAGGACTTAGTCTCCAGCGCTCGCACATGATCAGTAGCATGGAATCAGAACATAGTCTCCAGCGCCACACAGACCTGGGACCAAGAATAACATAGCCAGACCACAGCAATGGATAAGGAGACACGCAGATCCCCAGAAACGGGAACCGTAAGAGACGTGACCCCCGGGTCCGGAGGCGCTCGAGCCACACACCAATGAGCCCGGATCCGAGCGGCTCGGCTGCCATCCGAGCCCCGGGGCGGTACATATACAAAAGAAGCTGAGGTCTGGGTGTCCTCTTTGCTCTCACATAGCCCCTTTTAATAGCTCTATTGCTGTAACCACGATCCTGGAAATGGCGTCTGAAATCGAAGGATTGGGCCTCGAATTTTTGGTCTGACGAGCAGATTTGCCTAATCCTCAGAAATTGTGCAGTCGGTATGGCTCGGATAGTTGAAGGGGTATGGGCAGATGACGCATGCAGCAGAGCATTGATAGAGGTGCCCAAGCGTCAGTTTGAATAATACGATCTGGGCCCACCTCAGTCTTGATGTCTAAAAAGTCAATGCAACTGCTGCTATGCTTGTAAGTAAATTTGATGTTGAAGTCATTACAATTAAGCTGCCCCATAAAAAACTCGAGTTGCTCCACAGTGCCCTGCCAAAAAATGAAGACATCATCAATGTATCTTAGCCAGCACTGCTCATGGATGCTACCACTGGCGCCCCCGTCACCAAAAACCAACCTCTCCCAGAAACCCAGGAAAAGGTTGCTGTACAAAGGCACACAAGCCACACCCATCACAGTGCCTCACCTCTGAAGATAAAATTTATCTTTAAACAGAAAAAAATTATGGGTAAGGGCAAAATGGAGCAACTCGATAATTAAATCCCCCATCCTGCCACACCGGCTGTCCATTCCGAGGAAGAAGCAAACCAGTGCCAGACTGTCATGTCCCCACCGGAGTCCGCTCCTACGACTTCTGCTCCAATCGCCAGGCAACGCCGTGTTCCCACCATGGATAGTGCTGGTGATGGGAGAGGAGTCAGTGCCCGTGGCTCTGCTAAGCACAGGCTCCGCTCATCCACTAGGCTGGGCCTGGAACATGCATTAACATTGGCTGACTGTAGGTGGCGTGTGTCTTTCAGCTGAAGTTGCCATCATTAACCTGCAGCCAATGGGAAGGCACCACACCCTTCTTATTCCCCCTCCTGTCATGTGACCACTGCCAGAGATAGTCTGTATTCCTGGTTCCTGTGCTGTTTGTATTTTGATTCCTGTGCGCTGACCTTGCTTATGTTCTGACTACTCTTCTGCCTGTCGTTTATGTACCTCGCTGCCCAATCCAGATTTGACCTCTGCTTCATTTGCTGATTATGACCTTGCCTGCCGATTCTGTCCCTGTTCTGGAATTCCTGGTTTGACCCTGCTGGGCGATTACTCTCTCGGACTGCAGCCTTCCACAGGTAGTGATCACCTTGGGCCCTGTGTAATTCCAGATCCCTGTATAGGGGTTAAAGGGTCTTCGTCATCTTTTTAGTGATAATACCCTTCTCAAACGCCGTCTCCAGTATATGTGTCAGCTCTTTGGTTAAAGCAGACAAGGGACTATGTGAAAGCTTAGTATAGGTATCCCTACCCCTCAGCTGTCACAAGGCCTCCTTCTAATATTTTTTAACAGCCCAGATCACCACATTGCCTCCCTTGTCCGCTGCCTTGATGACGACATCCTTATATGATTTTAATTCTTCCAGGGATTGCTGTTGTCTACACGTAAGATTATCAGACTTCCTTCTTGTAGAGATCTTCTTGAAGTTGTTCACTACAAGCCTGGTAAAGATGTCTATCGTCGGGCAGAGGGACAAGGGAGGGAACCTAGTTGACTTGGGTAGAAGTGCCTTAGGAAATGCACCTGAAGTAGTTGTTTTCTGTTCATGTAGGAGATCCTCCAGAGCCTGAAGGGCCTCCTTTTCCAATTCAATCTCAACCTCCATTGTATTCCTGTGGTAAAGTCTTCTTAGCATCACTTTTCTTGCAAAAAGATTAATATCTTTTGAAATTGAAATTATTGGTTGGTGAGAAAGACAGACCTAAAGACATCACCTCCAACTGAGCATCTGTAAGGACACGAGTGGATAAATTAACAACCCATAATTAATTAGATACACACCTACAAGTCTTCTTCCAAGATGACTGTTGTCTACTACGGCCATTCTTGACTCTTGCTCGAACACTCTGATCCATATCTAGTTTCCTGCCAGATACCCCGAAGGAGGAGCCGTCTCCGGAAGTATGAAAGTGAATGGACGAAGATCTTTCACGTGAAGGGAGGCCGGATCCAGTCTTACCACATCCCCTATCCTTTCCAGATCGCACCTATAGGCCCATGAGGTCGAATAGTCTGTGATGTCCCTGTTCAGTCTTTTTAATTTATATTCATTAATGTCCTTCTCGAGTTTAGACAGTTTTTGCTCTATTTCCTCATTAAGTTTGGAGATAAACTCGGTAGAGCATTTTTCCTTTAAGAACTTCTCAATGTCCTCCAGCTCAGACTCCATTTTGGCCAAGGATTGGCTATTATGATCCCTAAGTAGGGATAGTAATCCCTTTGAGCAGGTTTGGGCCAGGTCCTCCCATTTATTCACAAAATCTTCATCATCAATAACAAATGATGGGAAGACCTGGATCCTCAAACTTTGAGGGACCATATCCCTTTCAATATATTTGGTGAGTAACGCCTTGTTCCATGATAATCATAAGCGTTTTTTGAGAAGTTCCTTATACTTGGGCACTAACACTTCCTGAGAGGTGCAACCACCACTGCCAACACCAGAACCACCAGACTCCTTTAGAAAACCTTCAAACTTATCGAGCCACAATAGGTCTCGGGCCCTAAAATCAATTTTGGTTGTGGAGGTCACTGTGAAGAGGAAAGACAAACATAAGATTAAGACAACCAATCTCCATAATACCATTATGACCATAATTGCGTCAAAGTGCCACCCCAGGGTCACATTTGATAATAAAAATATTTGCACAATGTACTCCTTTTCCTCCTGTTTTCACTTTCGGTATAAGGCTGGGTCACATTCTTGTGTTCTGCGCTGAGCACTTACGTCAAGGTTTCCATGTAAGTCGTCCATAAAAGGGATTCAGACTAAACCACCGGCGGAAGCACCCTCTCTAATGAGGTAGATGGAGACAATTTGGACTCCCATTTGGCATCAATTTTGCTGGTGTAAATATTTTAGGTGTGCAAAGAACTGTGGTCATCCACATTTGTGCCCTAAAAAGATGGGATATTGCCAGGCCGGAACAGAGACCAGATGGAGTCCAAAGTGTCCCCATCTGCTTCATTAGAGAGAGTGCTTCTGTCAGGGTTTTGTCTGAATCACAGTTTTTGGGATTACACGAAAACCCTGATGTAAGTGACCAGGGGAGAGTGCAGAACACAAATCAACTGAGCCTTATTCCGATTTTTGGGAGGTTGGATTTATTCTGCGGGTCGGTGGAATTACAGAATTGTGTTCTGCTTGTATCGCATAGTAAAAATGCTTTTTTTCTAATAAATAGTGGTTCTGTCGCAATATTTTAAGAGCTGTAACTTTTTGGTTAAGGGGGCTGTATAAGGCTATATACGCATGCTGCATTTTTGCGGTGACCATAAAGATGCACGTTTTTGGTCCCAAAAAAGACTCCTTTGACATGCATTTTTTTGCCGCGTTTTTTATCTTGTTTTTGCCCAGTGAGTTTTTAAAGTCAAATCTATTGACTGGAAGGGCTCAAAAACGCTGGCAAAAACGCAGAAAGAATTGACATGCTACATCTTTGTGGTCACCACAAAGACGCAGCCAAAAAAAAAAGCTGCAACGTGCGCACAGCAAGAATGAAATCTCATAGACCTTTCTGGGGAAGGAAATGCATGCAGTTTTGGGACTAAAACTGCACCAAAACTACAAGCAAAACGCTGCAAAAAATGCAGTGTGCACACAAGGCCTTAGGGTTTATTTTTTGCGCCACAAGTTGGAGAATATTTTTATACCATTTTGAGGAACATATAATTTTTGATAGCTTTTTATTCAGAATTTTCAGATGAAGAATGAATAAAAACCAACAATTCACTTACTATTTTTTTAAAATAATTTTTTGGGGGCAGTTCACTGTGCAGTAAAGGTGATAACATTGATTTGTTCTTCGGGTCATTATGGTTATGGCGATACCATATTTACAGTATATAGTGTTTTAATGCTTTGCTACTTTAACACACTAAAATCTATATTTTACAAAAATTAATTGATTTTTGCATCACCGTATTCTGAGAGCTGTAACTTTTTTTATTTTTTGGCAAAGAATGCTCTATCAGGGTGTTTTTTTTTCTGCCATGAGTTGGAGAATTTTTTGCTACCATTTGGGGGAACATAACATTTTTCGATTGCTTTTTATTCAAATTTTTCAAATGAAAAATGAATAAAAACCTTTATTTTTATTACTTATTTTTTATATTTTTTTGTGCGGTAAAAGTGATAAGACCAATTTCTTCTTTGGCTCAGTACAGATACAGCGACACCAGACTTATATCACTATTTCATGCTTTGTTACTTTTACACATTATAATCTATATCTCACAAAAAATAATATGTTTTTGCATCTCCATGTTCTGAGAACTGTAACATTTAAATTTTTTTCTGAACGAGCCATATTAGGGCTTGTTTTCTGTGGGACGGTTTGGCGTTTTCATTTCTATAATTTTTTTTTTACATATGACTTTTTGATCGTTTTTTATTCATTTTTTGTGTGCTAGTATAATATAAAAATTCCATTTTTGGTGTTTCTAATTTAATTAATGATATTCGCCATTCAAAATAAGGTGACATTTTTAAAAAACGGGTAGTTACGGACGCGGCTATACTAATTATGTGTACGTTTTTTTGTTTATTTTGTTTGAACACAAAATCTGTGTTTCTGGTGGCAAAAGGGTTTTCGTGATTTGTGTGCCCCTATTTTGTGGGATTTTTTTTCACTTAGACCCCCTGTAGGACATGATTTTTTTATCACTCTGATCACTGATCTCATGTACTGCTGTGTGCAGAGATGCCACAAGGAATTTCAGGGCCCCATACTGTCAAAATTTTCGGGCCCCCTTGGGACTCGGCTCAGACTCCACCTTGAGCAGTGAGCTGTGATGCATTTCAGCTGGATGCACACCCTCCGCCGCACATCTAGCTGAAGCAAGGCAGGGGCTGGAGTCGGCATGTGGACCTGGGCTAGGATCAGCGGGTCCCCCCGGGCTGGGATCAGCAGGCGGTCCACCCCACGACTCCACCACCCTTCCACCCACCACCCCCAGCGATCATCTTCAGCTCAGAGCGCTTACCTGTCCCCGCTGGCTGCCGCGTCCTCGCCACCTCGGCCGCTGTTACTTGAATGAGTGTAATGAGGTTGCAGAGTGATGACCTCACCACCCTGCTGCACGGTCCAGCGATGAGGCACCAGCGCCTTGCTCTGCTCCACTGACCCTGCCTCCACTCCAGCACATGGCTAATTTGCATGCTCCGCCCCTTCACATGCAAATTAGTCATGTATAGTAGTGAAGCGACACTGCGGGGCCCCTCTGCTGCGGCTGTGACTGGGACCTGTTGAAGAGGGGGTCCGTCCTTCCCAGGGCTTAATAAAGCTAAGTAATTACTCCGGGCCTGGCTGGGCCCCCCTCTTTACTGGGCCCAGTACACCAGTCACATTTGTAATGCCCTGATGGTAGCCCTGTCTGTGTGTACAGCAGTGCAGGAGACCTGTCAGTGACTCACTGACTGCCTGTATGACCCTGCTGAATCTTACAGGCCACTGGACTCTGGGGTCATCAGATGACGCCAAGGTACCATGACACTGATCAGAACCCGCGATTATAATTGTGGTCTTTTAACCCCTGTTTAACCACTTAGATATGGCTGCTGCAATTAAGAGCTGTATTTAAGGGATTAATTGGCTCCATTCAGTTCTAAAACTGGTTGGGGCTGATGCATGTGGGTGTTTGCTGTCCTGTACAGCTGACACCAATGGGATTTTCACGCACTTATTCCTCAGTGCCGTTAAAAACGTTGTTGTGTTTTTGGTGTGTCATTTGTGCACAGTACATATTCAAAATAAGTTAGTTTCATTCACCACAAAAGCAGTAAAAACGCAGCTGTTGTGTTTTTGCATTCCTATTGCTTTCAATGGTGAAAAAAGCTGCAAAAACGCTGAAAGAATTGACATGTTGCTCCTTTCAAAAATGCAGCAGTTTTCCATTTCAGTCAAGAAAATAAAGCAAATGTGTGTTTGCATGATATTTCTAGTATCTCATAGCTTTTGCTGGTAGTGTAAAAAGCAACTTTTTATTTGCATAAAACTCATGGAAAAAATGCACAAAACACGTGAACATGGCCTAAAGTCATTGTAATGCTGAGCTCATAGCAGGGGTCCCCAGTCGGAGACAGGGATCATCATGGTGGGATGACCCCTTTATAATGAGGGGCAAATGAACCTGAATAATACAGCTGACTGCTAACCCACAGTCACTGTAACTTACAAATAGGTTTTGCTCCTGAGATGTTTATTTTCTAGCTGCCCTGCCTGTAAGTGACGTTGTCTCTGTAGTAAGTAAACAAGCAGACGTGTGTCTTATTTCTGTTAGCTTATGAAGTAGAACTTCGTCTTCTGCTTCTCGTCCTTTTCTTATCACTTTGTCGCAGGCTCTTCTCTCCAGCCTACTCTATGTCTTTCAGTCCAGCTGGGTTTTCCAGAGACCTAGAAAAACAGCGAGGGAAATTCCCCAGCACAGTCATTTTCATTGTGCCTTTTCGAGCCTCATAAAATTCCCCAAAGGTGGACAGGATGTTAATGAAGTTTTCTTTACCTCACTATGGCTGCCCAGTATCCACTAATCGATTAACAGATTATTCCTTTACATGAATCAAAGCCATCAGGAACCCTCAATCATGTGTTCTTCATAGTTAGACACCACATCCTGAATGATTAGTGGAGCCTGGCACCAAGGCCTTGCCATGCAATTCGTCCGGCGCTCGGGAAGCCATTCTCTGAGAGGCTTTTCTGCTGAGTCACTTTCATCAGTTCAAGAATTCAGTGAGGAAATATTCAGCGGAGCCAAGAAAGGGAGGGGAGCGGAGAAAATAAAGATACATGTGGGAAATCTGAATAGATTAAAAAGGTTACAAAATATTAGCTTTTAGAGTACTTAGAAAATGAGGAGGAGGATATCAAGCGAGCGAAATAGCCATGTGCTTATTAATCACTCCCATCACAAGGCACAATCCTCTCAAATTTCATAAAACGTGGGGAAAAGATGGGACTTTTTCAAGACACAAACTAAAAGGTGACTTCATAGTCATATGATGTGCTTAGCATGACATAATCATTAGGGATGATCGAATACCTCAAATATTCGGCTTCACGAATATTTGCCGAATAAATCGCCGCTATTCGACTATTCGTGAATATTCGATGCGCAATATAAGTCTATGGGAGACCCGAATAACAACTATTCGGAACTATTTGGGCTTCCCATAGACTTACATTATATATTTGAATATTCGAATAGCGGCGACCTATTTGTCGGATATTCGCGAAGCCGAATATTTGAGGTATTTGATCATCCCTAATAATCATGTTATCGATATTCTGCTGTTTCATCTGTGATGTTGCATGTAAACAGGACTGACCCTATTAACTAAGGACAGCAAGCAGGGCCGGACTGGGGCTAAAATTCAGCCCTGGCATTTGGAGGAGCACAGGCCCACTTGTCGAGTGATGAAGGTGTAATATCTGTGTGTGTGACGCCCTGGACTAGCCAGGTAGTCACATACATAACAACATGCACCCCCCCCCCCCCCACCCTAGACAGTAACAACAGTCAGACAAAAATCCCTGTTGCCTCCCTCCAGGGTCTGATGTCCACACCAGGTGGGGCGGAACCAGGTGGTTGGCACCACCCACCGAGGAGTTCACAGGCCTGGAGGTGGGAAAAGGCAGTCAGATCAGTTTTGGAGGTGAAAGTGAGAGGAGTAAAACGTCTGCGTGTGCCTGGGTAGGAGTCCAGGCACTGACAGCAAGGTTGGCAGACGGTGGTGGCCGTCTGCAGGAGTTTGTGGAACTCTGCAAAGCCGTAAGGACCGGGGCTGGGCGGTGGCCCACCGGTACCGAACCGAGGAGCGGAGTGAAGCTAAGCACACACAGGCAGGGCCATCGGACCCCGACCAGGCTTGGAGCCACCGTCAATAGTCAAATCCGAGTGTGACAGGAACCCCAGGGGTTCCCCAACAACCAAGTCCCGACAGAAGGCAACAGTCCACACCGTGAGGATATACAGCCACCGCCACAGGCTAGAGATCCAAGGCCAGCGCCTGTGGGCAAAACGGGCTCCTACGGCACCTATACGCCGGGGAGCGGACTACCGGTGGGCAACGACAGGAGTCAGAACACTTCTAACAGGTGCAGGGAAAGACAGCCACCATCAGCCGTCCGGGGAGAGCACAACAACAACACTGCAGCCGGCTGCGGGACCCGTCCATCCGGCCGTTTGGTTTACCAGAGACTCTGTCATTGATTGTCTGAGTGAGTACACCAGTTACGTCCGGCACCGCGCCGCGCTGTCCCTGCAACCCTGCACCCCAGCCATCGAGCCTCCCCGTTACACCACCGGGCCCCGGGATTACCAACCCCCTACCCACGGAGGGGACAACATCCTAGCTGCTCCCTACCATCTCTCCCGGGATCCCCGTCACCAGCAGCGGTGGTGCCATCATCACCGCGACCCATGGGTGGCGTCACGAACAATTTCCATAACCCAAACTATCCCTTTTCACTCACGGGTGAGGAGCGCTGCTCGAGTCCCCGGGTCCGGCCCACCGCTCAAGCCACCGAGCAGCACCAGAAGCCCCGGATCCAAGCGTGGTGAGCGCGTCCCCTCCGCCCGCGACATGTGCACTTGTAGGTTGTGTAACACGACCATATAACATGTAGTCATGGCTGCATCAAGTATTACAGCTCAGGTCTATTTATTGCTCTTAGTTGCAGGACCTGGCAAAGCCGCTATTTTACCTACAGAGCTGGGTCCCATAAATAAAGAAGAGGTTGCTGCTCTCCTTAGTGTTGCAGCCTCATCATAAAGCTGATGGGAGGGATGCAAAATCAGATCCCCCTGTACTAATATTGATGATGATGATGACCTATTCTACAGATAGGTGATCAAAGAAGCTGTAGTTTTCACTGGTTATAATTTTGGGTGCATACCACTTAGGGAATGTGCAATGACATTTTTGGGGGAGATTCCATCATGGAAACCACTATGAAAAATACTCAAACTGAATGGACATCTGCATCTACTTGCTGTGCACAGGTTCAGGCTTTTGAGCATTTTTTAACCACTTCAGGTTTCTAAAACTACCAAGTGGTTAAAAGAAGTGACCAGTTGATTCTATTGTTTTCCACAGTGCCTTTATAAAAGTATAATTATTCTGATCCATAAATATAAATATCTCCCATGCTGTGCCCCTGAATGAATTATTGCTGTGTTTCCTTCACAAAATATCTCCACCCATATACACACTGCTCTTATCCAAAATATCTCACAGAGTGCCCCTCCTCATAATAAACCCCAACACTGCCCCTCTTCAAAATTACCACCCACACAGCCTCTCTATATAATATACCCCCCACACAGCCTCTCTATATAATATACACCCCACACAGCCTCTCTATATAATATATCCCTCACACAGCCTCTCTGTACACCATGTTCCAAATTATTATGCAAATTGGATTTAGGTGTCATAGCGATTATTTTTTTTCAATGAAACTCGTTGATGGTATTGTGTCTCAGGGTTCTTTGGATCACTGAAATCAATCTCAGAGACCTGTGATAATTAGTTTGCCAGGTGAGCCCAATACAAGGAAAACTGGATGTGCTACAATATTAAGCAGGCCACAGTTTACAAGTAACATGGGAAAGAAAAAGGATCTCTCTGCTGCCGGAATGCATCAAATAGTGCAATGCCTTGGACATTAGATATTTCACAAAATGTAATCGTGATCATCGTATTGTGAAGAGATTTGTGGCTGATTCTGAGCACATACGTGTTCGTGCCGATAAAGGCAGAATGAGGAAGGTTTCTGCCAGGCAACTCCATTGGATTAAGAGAGCAGCTGCTAAAAATCCATTACAAACCAGAAAACATACATTTGAAGCTGCTGGTGCCTCTGGAGTCCCTCGAACCTCAAGGTGTAGGATCCTTCAAAGGCTTGCTGTGGTGCATGAACCTACTATTTGGCCACCCCTAACCAGTGCTCACAAACAGAAACGGTTGCAGTGGGACCAGACATACATGAAGACTAATTTTCAAACAGTCTTGTTTACTGATGAGTGTTAAGCAACCCTTGATGGTCCAGGTGGATGGAGCAGTGGATGGTAGGTGGATGGCCACCATGTCCCAACAAGGCTACGACGTCAACAAGGAGGTGGAGGAGTCATGTTTTGGGCCGGAATCATGAGGAGACATATGGTAGGCCCCTTTAGGGATCCTGAAGGTGTGAAAAAGAACTCTGCAAAGTATATAGAGTTTCTGACTGACAACTTTCTTCCATGGTACAAAAAGCAGAAATGTGCCTTCAGGAGCAAAATCATCTTCATGCATGACAATGCACCATCTCATGCTGCAAAGATACCTCTGTGCAGGGCCGGCCTTAGCCTGAATGGTGCCCTGTGCAAAACTGCCCTTTGGTGCCCCCCCCCTACTGATTTTGTACCCAGTTTTCAGGAAACAAATGATGACCAGAGGCAATTTTTTTATATCCTAAGAAAATTGATTTGTTCAAATGTACAATAAAGTCCTCCAGATTTGTGCTGGAGAATCTGATTCTCAAATCCACATTAATTCCACCACATCTAAAATTATTCTTTTTGGGGTCTTCTCATCTCGTACATGCTGTATGTCTGAATATTGCATTATGGATGGTACATATGGATCCCCCCAATGGGTTGCACATGTATCTGCAGAATGAGGCGCTGCTGCTCTTTGTGGAGAGATGGTATAAATTCCTATACACTAAAGGTCCAGTCACACATAACGAGATCGTGAACGAGATCGCTACTACGTCACACTTCCTGGATCGTTCCTGAGTCGTTGTTGAAATCGCATGTTGGGTGTCACACGTAACGACTTTAGGAACGAGCATGCGTCCCGTATAACGATCTTTCAAATCGTTGGGACCCTGTCACACAGCAACTATGTTAACGATTCCGATCCCATTAGGGGCGTAGTGAAATGCAGTGAGCCACGTAGGCGTGCATTTGCGTCGCCTTTTCCATACCCCCTCCGCTTTTATTGGTGGCCAATACTGCGTTCTGATTGGGCGGCCGGGCGGGCGTCGCCTTTTCCACACCCTCCGCTCTGATTGGTGGCCAATACTGCGTTCTGATTGGGCAGGCAGGGGGCGTATCTAGCGGTTAAATTTTGTATCGCGTCACCCTTTGTCACTTCTTTTGAGCTTTGCTTTGAGATAGAACCTGCGACTCCACCCTGATTCCTTCGTCCTTTGTACCCGGTCGCTTTGTTGGTGTGTTTTTCGGATCGAAGCCGCATCTGCACCCGGAGTTATCCCTCCAGCGTTCTCGAGTGTCAGCGAGATCGAATTTGCGACTTGCGATTCCGCCAGGATTCTGCATTGATAGACGGATATACACTTCTTTGAAAAGGTAGGTCTTTTTTGGGGGGGCTCATTTTTGTTTAATGTTCTTGCTGTTATATATAACATGTTAGTATTTAATATGTGAGTTAATTAAAGTTTCTGGCTTTTATCTGTGTGTGTATAATGCCTTTTACAGGGGGTCTCTCCATAGTGCCGTTTGTAATGTGTCCTATCCTAGCATCGCTGGCTCTTTTGTCTCTCAGCTACAGCCGCCATTTTGTGTTTTTGCCACACATAGAAAATGGGCGGCCATTTTAGTCTTTGCCACACCATAACCAAAAATTGTGATTGGTTTATTGCAACTTCTTTTATGTCTACATATAATTATTGCATTCTTTATTTCAGATGTCTTAACACAACAAAGAAGAGTTTGTGCGTGAGCTTCTGGATTTGTATAAATCACTGCCCTGCTTGTGGAAAATCAAATCCGCAGAATATTCGGACAGAATAAAAAAACAAGCCGCCTATGCCCAACTGGTGGAGCTTTTTAAAAAACACAGTGGAGGCGAGGCGGTGGATGCCAAACTTGTAAAAAAGAAAATACAAGGATTGAGGACTGTTTATAAGAAGGAAGTTAATAAGGTCGACAAATCCAAAAAGTCTAGGGCCGGCACCGACCAGGTGTATGTATCACCTTTGTGGTACTTTAATCTCCTTGAATTCACAAGGGACCAGGAGCTACCTCGAAGGATGGAAAGCTCCTACCTACCAAACCAGGATCCGCAAACAGACATCCCAATCGATGACATCCCGATCGATGACAACAACTCCGCTGTTGTAGATGTAAGTACCTTATTTGCTTCATGGTACATAGCATTAAAACTTTTTATGTACATGCCATTGTTGAATACAAAATAGTAACTTCTTGTTACCATGATTTATTGTGCAGTTTTGAAAAATTATCCCTTCCAGTTTAGATAAGTACACTCCAATACAATTTTGTCACACTTAAATTAAATATAATACCTATTAAAATGTATGACTTTTACTTAACATTTATTTTTCTGTTCCCGCAGAACCCTCAGACAGATATCAGTCAGACAGATATGGTGAGGCCCCAATTGAACGAAAACCCCACCACGTCTATCGAGCCTCTTGTGGAGGATAATGAGGCACCTGTGCCCTCTGGTGAAATGCGGCGAACAAATTTCCGCAAAAGGAAGGCCGCCCCTGTGACATCCGCCGAATTTTATTCTTTAGCAAACAAACTACTATCCCAGCCAAAAAGCACTCCAGTTGATAGCTTTGCGACATTTTCATCAGACAGACTCAACAAACTGGATTCCACACAGAGGGAGCCAGCAGAGAGACTAATGTTTGAAGTCCGACTCCTAAGGCTATGTCCGCACGTTGCGTCGGTGTACCTGCAGTTTATTCTGCACGTTTTCCTTCCCTTGGTTTTTGACCAAATGGCTTTTGACCATTTTTTAGCGCTAAAAACGCATGCGTTTTTACCGCGTTTTTAGTGCGTTTTTAGCGCTTTTTACCTGCGTTTTCACCTGCGTTTCTGCAGATGCGTTTTTGAGATCAAGACACTGAGAAATAAAGTTGAATTAGTCAAAAAGAATGAAAAAAGAGAAAAAAAGTATAAAATAAACTTTTAATAAAATTATATGGTAAATTATCAATTTTAATGTAATAATAGTGGATATGCACATTGTAACAGAAAAATAGCTAAAGTTTATTATTTTTTTACATTTAAATTTTCGGTTATTGTGTGTGTGTAAAGGAACATTAGAACCCATTACTTTTTGGCCAGAAAAGCATGCGTTTTTGGAGCCAAAAACGCAGTTGAAAAGCAGGTAAAAAGCATGAAAAACGCAGGAATTGTGATTTTGGTTGCTTTTTGCCATTTCTCATTGACTCCAATGTTAAGGAAACGCTGCAGAAATGGCAAAAACAACTGACATGCTGCTTCTTTTTCAGCATGGTTTTTGACCACAAATATGCAAATTAAACGCTGCAGAAAAAAAAGCAAAGTGCAGACAGGATTTCTGCTTTTCCCATAGACTTTGCTGGAAAACAAAAACGCATGCCTTTTTGCCCAAAAACGCTGCTGCCAAAAACGCTGCAGAAACGCGGTAAAAAACGCAACGTGTGAACATAGCCTAAGAAAGGCAGGCCGAGGAGAACTTGATGACACTGACACTATATGTAAGATGAACCAGCCCCATCATTCAACTTCATGGATTCCTCGCCAGCCCCTGCGAAGTACACCAAAGAGGATGCATCGACCAAGCTTGCACCTTGACCTCCCCCCACAGTATCCCCCCCCCCACACTATCCCCCCCCACAGTATCCCATTTATTCAAATGAATCATTTTTATCCCAACTGTCATCTCCCACCCAGCCAGAATATGCCACCCAATATGAAGACGGCAACAAAATTTTGTTATTTGTGTTATTTTAATTGATTGTTATATTTTCATTGTAATAATAAATTTATGTTGGTTCAATCTTGCTGCCTGCTTCACTTAATTCAGCATATGGTTGTGACGCCCTGGCAAAACACGGTAGTTACAGAGGTTGTACCATACTCCACCCTCATTGGCATACCACCACACAACCCCCACACTCATGTACACCAAACAACCAGTAAAGCCTAGTCACCCCCTCGTGACAAAGGACATAGCAGTGGGCAGGAACAGGCAGTTGGGAGCACCCACCTAGGGGTCCTGAGATGTCAGGGACGGGACCACTGTAGTCAAGTACTGACAGTTGAAGTGGAGTAGTCTGAAGCATAGCGGAGTCAGGGGTTGGGGTACATGTATGTAATATAATGTTTGTGAGTGTTAATTAACCCGATGTGTACTCTGGCTAGGAGGGCAGGGAGCCAGCGCTAAGCGGTGTGCGCTGGTGACCAAGGTAAATATTGAGTAACAAGCGCTTGGTTACCCGATGTTTACCGTGGTTACCAGTGTCCTCAGCTTCCAGACGCCGGCTCCCTTAAAGCGCAGCATCGCTTACAAGTCGCTGCTGGCTGGGGAAAGGTCGCTGTTGAGATCTGCCTGATTGATAGCTCACCAGCGACCATGTAGCGACGCACCAGCGATCCTGACCAGGTCAAATCGCTTGTGGGATCGCTGCTGAGTCGCTCAAGTGTGATGGTACCCTTATACCTTTACTATCATTTAAAGCTCACGTGGTTCAATAATGTTCCGTGTTCCGTCTTCAAGTTCCTCTGGCGATGGTATTCGGTCATCGGATTCGTCAGGCAATGGTATTTGGTCTTGGGGTTTCTCCGACGATGGTATTCAGATTTCAGGTTCCACTGGTAATCGTATGCAGTCTTTGTGTTCGTCTGGGGCTCAGCACACTTCCCGATCATTCTACTGCAGGCAACATGAGCCTGACCTACTGCACACACGTCTTCTTCCTTGGTAACCTTGGCATCAACTCCACCTTCTCGCTACTGGCCCAGCCTTTTATATATTGCCCACTGCACCACAGTTGTCACCTGACTCGACATCCTGCTCCGCCAAAGGTGGAATAATGGGATTGGTGCATCTATACAGATGCATACATGTAATATAATGTTTGTGAGTGGTGATAGATGTTAAATTGCTTTTTGAAATGACACGTACCAAACAGCAGATATCAATTTCAAAGTTTTTATAAAGCAACATGTAAGGTTCAAGGCCAGAAAGAAGCCATTGAAGACCCCCATCCAAAGCCTAGGTTAATTGCTGCTGCCCTCCCCTTGGCCAGCCACATAACGGGCCAGCATCGCCGCATGACGCTCCACTTTGGCCATCAGCCTCCTCTGGGCTGACATCATTCTTCTCTGCGAAGCTAGGATGCTCGCTTGTGAGGAGACGAGTTCTGCCAAAGTGGGGATGCCTATGGAGGGAATGGTAAAAGTTATAAATCATAATTTTTATCTCTGCTTATTATTACGAAGTAGGAGATTCATGACTTACGGTTTTCCCCCTCGTCCGATATTAATGGACTTATGGAACTTGGACTACCATCTATGAAAACAAAAAACACTTTATAGTACTCAACAGCTTTATGTTTTGCACTTTATATGGAGTTTATGTTATATGAAACAATTACTGGGGGCCGATCCGGCCGGTGCCTCATGTGGGTGCTCCTCCTCCTCTGGTGGCTGTAGCTCCACCGGGGGCTCTGGATCCTCCTGGGGCACATACTCCTGTGGGGGCTCTTGACCCTCTGCGGCCCCTTGCTCCTCTGGGGGTTCTTAATAAAATATGAAGTTTAATGTGGTTGCGTTATGATACATATAGGACTGTGGGGGTACATTATAATATATGGCGGACTACGTAGCCTACCTTATACATGGACTATGGGGGTGCATTATAACACATTGTGGACTATGTGGTGCAGTATAATATATGGAGAACTATGGGGTGACTTATAATACATGGAGAACTCTAGGAAATTCATTATAGTTCATGGAGGACTATGGGATGCATTCTAATATATGAAGGGGTATGTGGGACCCTTTATACTATATGGAAGGCTATGTGGGGGCCAATATTGTATTTGGAGAACTAGATATGAGGGGGGACAAAGATACAAGCAGGAGATGGAATTGTTTTATGCTGAGGGAAAAAGGCTCCTACCCACAGCACCCAGCTTTACCATGCTCTGATATGGGAAAGCTGGGTGCTGAGGGAATGATGTTTTGCCAAGCATGGGGAAGCTGGGTGCCAAGGACAAGAGGTATATCAGAACATATGAAAGCTGTGTGCTGATAGAGGGATTTCAGATCATGGGAAATCTTGGTGTTGAGAGCCAAGTGTCAGCGTCATTTTCCCGAGTGTCAGTGTAATTAACCCGTACCACAAGTGTCGGTGTATCTATCTATCTATCATATATATATATAATTATAAAAATATATATATATATATATATATATATATATATATATATATATATATACATATATATATATGTATATATATATATATATATATATATATAAATAATATATATATATATATATATATATATATATATAAAAATTATGCATATATAAATAATATATATCAATTATATATATATGTATATATATATATATATATATATATATATATATAGATATATATTTAAGAAGACCATTATAAGTTGCCTAGGCACACTCATCTGCACCTACCTTGGTTAGGCTGCAACTCTGCTTTTATGGCAGAGATCCGGGCACTGGAGCGGTACCGCAGATCCGCAAGTTTTTTGCGGATCTGGGCACAGGTCCTCTCCAAATGAAACCTCCTCCTTAGCCCACGTTGGATCCTGCGCAATACGTTTTTTTTTATGGAGAAGTGGATGCTCTTGCGACCCACGGCAATCATAGTCGCGAGCATCCACTTCTCTTATCAGATAACGGACCTCCGCCTCTCCCCAAGCTGTCGCTCTCCTGCGTGCCGCCATTGTTATGATCGGTCGCAGTTGCGTCTGCGTAGCAAACGCAGTTGCGTCACCCGTGGTGACGCCTCTCCACATCTGATTCGACGGATAGCGTCACATGAACGCTAGCTCCAATCAGATTGGGGTGGGCGGTGAGCCTGCTCCAGCCAATGGCCGATGATATTGCATCTTCGGCCATGGCTGGATTGTAATACTTCTCCAAGGTTGATTGGTGAAATATTACAGTTACTATGATTGAAGGTGAAAGTGCGACTCACTTTCAACAACAAATCATAATAATCTTTGCTGCAGAAATGAAATCGCGCCAAGACGCATATGGTGTGTCAAGGGTCGTTATAGCACACACTGCGAGCGCACATACAATTATACAAATTCGATAATGAGATGTCGTTCGATGCCGGTTTCGGCGACGCACAAACGGCCCCGTTTAAAAAAAAAAAGTATACGGCTTCATAGATTAACATTGTGAGTGTGTGTTTTTTTTTTTGTTTTTATTTTAATTGCATTGGCACATGGAAATCATAATTGTAGAAGAGTCCTAAATGATGTATTCCTCATACAGCTGAACTCCAAATTGAGGAAGTAAATTAACCTTTTCAGGGTTTCACATAAAGAAAAGCAATGTTGAAGTTAAAAGTGAACATTTTACTTTTTAACCTAAAAATCTAATTTTAGTCATACCATTGAGCATTTTTACTAGGGTATCATGAAAAAATTCACCATAAAATATATTGTGGAATTTCTTCTTAGTACACCAATATGTAATATGTGGTGGAAATCAAGTGGTTGGGCGCATATTTTGGCACGCAGTTGTTGCGAAAACGACCCTTGACACCACTTATTCATCATGTTCGTCCGCTGTGTGGTCTGGACATAGCACAGTAGTGATGTCACCCACCGCTGTCCTGAACTGACAGCGGTACAGTGATGAGAAGAATCGCTACGCTCACTCTCAATGTGCGATCCGGAGCAGGAGGCCCAATGCTAGCGGTGATGACTCGCCCACCCCAGGGCTATGGGACACCCGGTGCCGGGCCGGACTAGTCTGGGGGTCGTCAGTGGTGGCGGGGCCCGACTCCGTGACCCTGGCGGGAGTCAACTGACATGGCTTCAGTGGGGGTGATTGTAGTTTATATTCGTGACGCCACCTTAATCCGCCGCTGCTGTATGGGGCCTCCGGGGGTGATGGAACGGCAGCAATGGTGGTACTGCTCCCCACAGGTGGAGCTGGACCCCGGGGCAACAGTTGGTGCTGGTAAGTGTCTATGCAGTGATGGAAGTCTATGCAGGCGGAAATAACGGAGGCAACTCCAGAGGGTGCAATTCCAAGGTTTTTACTCACAATTCCTGGGCTGCAGCACACTGGTGCCTTTGGGCGGCTGGAACCCACTGTCAGGGACCTCCGCCGATCCTGGGTAGATCCTGGAATGAAAGCCGGTGCACCCCTCTATGTGTTCCTCTCTTCAGCTGACTTCTTAAGCCTTGCCCTTGTTGGCTGAACCTGGCTCGGCCTCCACTACAGCCTCCGGGCCAGGGGCCTGCCTGTCGGTAGTTTTACCCCCTTTCCAGAGGTTCGGCTGTGGGCTGTGGCCCGGGGAGTTTGCAACTTCCCTGAGCCTCGGTTTTTACTTTCGGAAATGACTTCTCTTTCTCCAGTTTCTAGGGACCGTCCCCTGTGGTCTCCATCTACTTACCTGCCCCAATGATGTCCCATAAAGAAATAATAAAAAAAAGTCAAAATAAGCCGGATCAACCCTTTATGGGCTGGTGCGATCGCCAGCAACATTTCTGAAAAGTCGCGTCTAGGCCTCTGCAACTCACTTCAAAAGTGATGGATTTCATTTTACATTTTCTTATAAAAATGAAAAATTGATGATGAACTTTGAACCCTTCTAATGTCACAAAAAATGTCAAAAATTGAACTGACGTAAAGTAGCCCTTAATAGTGAATGAATGACAAACAAATCTTGTGAAAAGTAAAAACAACTGTTTATTAAAGTAATCATTTTAAAAAAATGACATTTTAGTATAAATGTGATGAACATAACACTACATGTAACCAATATTTTAAAATTAAGAAGGAAAGTTTATTAAACAAATCAATACAAGAAATTATATTTCTGCATAAATGTGATCAATAGAAGTCTATCTAATGCTGCCACGTAATTGCACCAGGACCATTAAAATATTGGCAGTACTTTTCTCGTCAGGCCTTCGCTCATCGGTATTTCTGCCGGGCGCCAATGGTTGAAGTCCTGCGATTGTGGGATCGTCAGAATGCCATTCGCCAAGCACCACTTCCCCGTTTAAGTCAACAGAGTCTACAAAGCCTGTTGGACAGTACGTAATTGCATCTCGCCGTCGAAGAAAGTTGTGAAGGGCGCAACAGGCCAAAACAACTGCGTCTATCGATGGTAGACTCAGGTTAATTGGTGTGTGGAAAACTCGGAAGCGATTTGCCATTATCCCAAAGGCATTTTCCACAACCCTGCGTGCCCTTGATAATCTGTAATTGAACCTTTGTCTTTCCGCCGTTAGACTTTTCTGGGGGAATGGTTTCATGAGAATGGGATGAAGTGGGAATGCTTCATCGCCCACAAATACAAAGTTAAGGTTTGCGGTAGTGTTAGAGTTGGGGGGCAAGTGCAGTTCACCATTTTGCAAACGTTCACCAAAGCCTGTGTGCTCTAAAACCCCACCGTCAGAAGAAACCCTGCCATTCATGCCAACATCAACAGCAATAAATCGTAATTGGCATTCACAAGGGCCATTAGGATGATGCTGAAATAGCCCTTATAGTTATAAAAATAGGAGCCGCTGTTCAGTGGTTGAGTGATCCGCACATGTTTCCCGTCCAAAGCCCCACCACAGTTTGGCAACTCCCAAAGGTGCTCAAAATCGGAGGCAATCTTTTGCCATTCCTACACAGTTTTGGGGAACTCAATGTAGTTACGCAGACTGTGGAAAATTGCTCTACATGTCTCCGGAATAAGAACGCTGAGCAGGGACCTTGAAATTGCAGAAGAAAAATGCAAGTCTTGCAGGGAGCGTCCGGTGGCCAGGAAACGCAGTGTAGAAAAATGCGAAGAAGAGTCCAATATGATGCTCAAAAAATGTCTTTATTATAAACGTAAGATTGTCCAACGTTTCAACCCATCAAGGGTTTTCTTCAGGGACTAATATATAATAACAAAAAAAGAAAAACATACAATGTCACAACAATACATAAATGTTACACAATAACAGTATGTATTACACACGGGGAAAAAAAGAGTTCATCTTAAAAACAGTACACAGGTTATGAGCATTCCATAAAGAATGTACACAGAAATCACCCATGAACTAAATTAAGTACATTCAAATGAAATAATCCTCCCTACAGGAATCAATTCAATGTGTTCATACAAAATCCGAGGATCAGAAGTCAAGACATACCTATGAAAGATGAGACTAGATTTCTTAAACGAGCACCAAAAACACGTCAGGTGAACCAACTATTGGTATCCGAAAAGGTACTAGAAGGTGAAACATGAAATGTTAGTGTTGTGAATGATGATGAGAAAAAGGAGAGATAATAGGGGTTATGTCAAGGGTATACCTAAAAGGACCAGTGTTGAGATCAAGACATCGGATCATATGAGCAAAGAAATGAAAGAAAGACCTCCGCCGTTCTGGGAAGTTAGATAAGAGAGACAATGCATCTATTTACTGTGGGTGTTTCAGGTAAAAACCCAAAATATATAAGTTCCATTGAGGGGCATACCTTACAAATGTGGTAGGTGTGTTAATTCCTTAGGGGTCATAGACCAAATAATTCTAAAATGTAGAAAATGGTATTGATATTAACGGTAAAGGACACGTAAAAAGTTCACGTGACACGTATTCCATCAGGGAGAGCATACCTTATGGGTGAAGCCAATGTGTAAAAAGGGTCCAGGACCACGTTCAAGTCCGATTGACCTATGTAGGTGAGTAGTTAGTGCTGTGATATACAAAAATATTATCTTAGTTGTATATAAAGATATCACTAAAGGTAGAGACCAATAAGGATAGAATGAAGTTATATACACCACTGGTGGTACACCTCCGCGCGTGCGCGGGATATTCAACACGCTTACGTTCACCTCCCTCACACGCAGGCGTGTGGGCTTTGTCTTCCGCGCATGCGCGGGGCTGACGCTGCAGCAGCGGCGTTAGGCCATACCGCGCATGCGCGGCACATGACGTCATCACGCCTACGGACGCCAGCGTGACATGCGACGTGTGCGGCCCGCCTTTCATTGGAAGCGCTGACTTCCTGATTTAATATAAATACCCCGCACCCAGTACACATGGCGTCAGGCGCCTTACACGTGGTTGTTATACATTTTGTATCTTACATTAAGGTATGTAACGGAAATTCTAGGCTTCACCCTGACTGTCTTGTTCTTTTCTGCATTTAACCTTTTCCTCTACTCCTTATAGAGCCTTTGGCCCGCTCTTACCTGTACCTTATATACAGACAACATTAGGTCAGGTATGTTTTTTCTACCACTACCTATACCTCCTGATCTATGGACATTAATGATCACACATGTTTGCTTTTTTTGCACATTATAGTCTCTTTTCCATATATGATGGACACATATGAATACTGCAGATTTGCCACACCATTGAGGTAGCCTCACCTGCATTTATGTACCATTATTTCATAAGGTATGATGGAGTCTCTTATACTGGTCTGTCGAATGAAATAACACTATAACCTATACTATCATTCTACATATTCACATATGTTTTCTCAGATCATAACGCATACTCATCCCCTTGGACCTGGGGCTGATACAGCATAACCTTTTGTGGTCCACTTGTTGTGGTGAGGTTAGTTGTGTTTCACCCTGATTCTTCAAATTTCTGGAGAACCATTTGGGGCTCATTCCCAAGTTCATAGGTATTATATAACTTCACTCTATCCTTATTGGTCTCTACCTTTAGTGATATCTTTATATACAACTAAGATAATATTTTTGTATATCACAGCACTAACTACTCACCTACATAGGTCAATCGGACTTGAACGTGGTCCTGGACCCTTTTTACACATTGGCTTCACCCATAAGGTATGCTCTCCCTGATGGAATACGTGTCACGTGAACTTTTTACGTGTCCTTTACCGTTAATATCAATACCATTTTCTACATTTTAGAATTATTTGGTCTATGACCCCTAAGGAATTAACACACCTACCACATTTGTAAGGTATGCCCCTCAATGGAACTTATATATTTTGGGTTTTTACCTGAAACACCCACAGTAAATAGATGCATTGTCTCTCTTATCTAACTTCCCAGAACGGCGGAGGTCTTTCTTTCATTTCTTTGCTCATATGATCCGATGTCTTGATCTCAACACTGGTCCTTTTAGGTATACCCTTGACATAACCCCTATTATCTCTCCTTTTTCTCATCATCATTCACAACACTAACATTTCATGTTTCACCTTCTAGTACCTTTTCGGATACCAATAGTTGGTTCACCTGACGTGTTTTTGGTGCTCGTTTAAGAAATCTAGTCTCATCTTTCATAGGTATGTCTTGACTTCTGATCCTCGGATTTTGTATGAACACATTGAATTGATTCCTGTAGGGAGGATTATTTCATTTGAATGTACTTAATTTAGTTCATGGGTGATTTCTGTGTACATTCTTTATGGAATGCTCATAACCTGTGTACTGTTTTTAAGATGAACTCTTTTTTTCCCCGTGTGTAATACATACTGTTATTGTGTAACATTTATGTATTGTTGTGACATTGTATGTTTTTCTTTTTTTGTTATTATATATTAGTCCCTGAAGAAAACCCTTGATGGGTTGAAACGTTGGACAATCTTACGTTTATAATAAAGACATTTTTTGAGCATCATATTGGACTCTTCTTCGCATTTTTCTACAGTGTGCCGGAGTATATTTACTATATTGACTGAATTTTCTCCAGAGCACCTACAATAAAGATTGGTTGAGCCAGGTTTTATCCTCTATATAGGAAACGCAGTGTGACTGCCAATCTTTCATCTGCCGGGATGGCATTCTTGCGCTGAATAATAGGCGTAACTCTTTCGAGTAAAAGGTTGAATGATTCCTCTGACATCCGCAGAAAGTTGTGGAAATCCTGAGGATTATTCTCCTGCAGCTCTCTTAGAAGTTGCATGTGGGAGTATTTGTACCTCTTCTGCAGCCACTCTCTGGTCCACATGCAGCGCTTTCGTTTGGAACGCCTCTGTTCCCCTTCACGTAGTCGACCGGCCTCAAACATCAATGCAGCACCCAGCACAACACGCTGCATGTCGTTCATGTTGACCACACTGCAAAAAAATATGTATAGATGAGAGAAGTTGCTATAAACCAATCACATTTTTTTTGGGGGGTGTAAAAGAGACACTAAAATGGCCTCCCCCATAGAAGTGCACCAGTTCTATTTGTATCTGTGTCAGAGACACAAAATGGCGGCTGTAGCAGAGAGACAAAATAGCCAGCAATACTAGATAAGGACACATAAAAGGACGGCACTATGGATGGACGCACAAAAGGCAATATGTATACAGATAACAGCCAACCACTTTCATTATCTGCAATAATAATTACTATCTCTAAACACAAATACTATCAATACTATAACAAAAACATGGAACAAATAAAAAAGACTTTTCAAAAATGACTTACCGTGTCCAGAAAATGCAGCCATCTATGCTATCTATTAATAATCCCAGTTTCGATCCTCACAGCGACACGCTCGGGAACGAATGAGGGATTAAACCAAGTGCAGATGCGGCTTTGATCCGAAAACCAAGCAAGCGGGAACAAAGCACGAATGAATCTGGGTGTAGTCACAGGTTTGTTCCTAGAAGACTCAAAAGGGAACAAAGCATGAAGCGATACCCAATCAGAATGCAGTAGCGTTCTCAGTGCTAACCAATCGGTGCAGAGAGGGGCGCGGAAATGGTGACGTAACTACACGCTATTGTTCTCAGCGCCAACCAATCGGTGCAGAAGGGGCGTGGAAAAAGGGGCGCAACTACACGCCTTCGTGCATCTCATCTAGGTCGTCAACGAAATCGTTAGTAGGGTGTCAAACATACAGATTCATTCAGCCCAGCAGGACTCCAACGAGCCAAAAATGGCCCAAGCTGTTCGGCATCGATCAGCGATTTTGCAGTAGGGGGTGAATCGTTGGTACGTGTCAAACGTGACGAGATTGCTATTAAAGTCGTTCTTGCGTCACAGAAACTGTGACGTAGTAACGATCTCGTTCACGATCTCGTTATGTGTGAAGTGGCCTTTAGAGCGACGCAGGTTGTGGTCCCATTGGTGGGATCAACATCTACTATACAAATCCTGAGGATAAATGTACCAGATGATACCAGACAAGGCACCATAGAGCCGGCGGCCGATGCTGTGTGTACTCCGGACCAAAAAGTCCAAAATACAAATGTTAAAGGGGAATGTACGAAATTAGAAAAAAATCTCTGCTTTCTACATAATAAAGAGTCCTCATGTTATATGTGTCGCTGCCTCTCAGCTAAAATGAACAGACTGAGGTGCAGCACCACACACCGTGAGGGAGGGGCACGGTGTAAGGAAGAACTACAGCATATAAATTGTAATCCCTTTATTAACCAGACTGGGCACACCCCATTTGGCAATGCTGCAAATAATTTTGTTGGAAAATTTGTAAGATAAATCCACGCCAAATAATGTAATATTCTGCAGAACTTCATAATGCACACCTCAGATGCTATAGAACCTTATTATACACATCTCAGCTGCTGAAAAATCTCATAATTCACCTCAGCTGCTTCAGAACCCCATAATACACACCTCAGCTACTGCAGGACCCCATAATACACATCTCAGCTGCTGCAGAACCCCATAATACACACTTCAGCTGCTGCAGAACCCCATAATACACACCTCAGCTGCTGCAGAACCCCATAATACACACCTCAGCTGCTGCAAAACCCCATAATACACACCACAGCTGCTGCAGAACCCCATAATACACACCTTAGCTGCTGCAGAACCCCATAATACACACCTTAGCTGCTGCAGAACCCCATAATACACACCTCAGCTGCTGCAGAATCTCATAATACACCTCATCTGCTGCAGAACCCCATAATACACCTCAGCTGCTGACGATGCATTGCATTAATAGAATTGCCTTCATGACAACACTAAAGGTACCGTCACACTAAGCAACTTACCAGCGATCCCAACAACGATAGGGATCGCTGGTAAGTTGCTAGGAGGTTGCTGGTGAGCTGTCACACTGCGACGCTCCAGCGATCCCACCAGCAACCTGACCTGGCAGGGATCGCTGGAGCGTGGCTACACGAGTTGCTGGTGAGCTCACAAGCAACCAGTGACCAGCTACACGTGCAGAGAGCAGGGAGCAGCGCACACTGAGCGCTGGCTCCTTGCTCTCCTAGCTACAGCACACATGGCATTAATTACGTGATGTGTGCTGCAGCTAAATGTGCACAGAGCAGGGAGCAGCGCACACTGCTTAGCGCTGGCTCCCTGCTCTCCTACTTACAGCACACATCAGGTTAATTAACCCGATGTGTCCTGCAGCTAGCTACATGTGCACAGAGCAGGAGCCGGCAGCACAGGCAGTGAGAGCGGGGGAGGCTGGTATCAAAGGTAAATATCGGGTAACCAAGGACAGGGCTTCTTGGTTACCCGATGTTTACATTGGTTACCAGCCTCTGCAGAAGCCGGCTCCTGCTGCCTGCACATTTAGTTGTTGCTGTCTCGCTGTCACACACAGCGATCTGTGCTTCACAGCAGGACAGCAACAACTAAATAATGGCCCAGGACATTCAGCAACAACCAACGACCTCACAGCAGGGGCCAGGTTGTTGCTGGATGTCACACACAGCAACATCGCTAGCAACGTCACAAAAGTTGTTCGTTAGCAGCGATGTTGCTAGCGATGTTGCTTAGTGTGACGGGGCCTTAAGGCTAAGCTCACACAGGACATCTTTTGTTTCATTTTTGAGGTCACAAAGATGCAGCAAATGCATGCATTTCCTCCTCCCAGCAAAGTCTACGGGATTTCGATTTTGTTGTCCACACTGGGCATCTTTTGTTGGCTGCGTTTTTGAAGATGCAGCATGTCAATTCTTTTTGCGTTTGCGTTTTTGACCCCTTCCAGTCAATAGATTAGACTTAAAAACCGCATTGGGCAAAACGCGGTAAGAATGTGTCAAAAACACATTCCGTTTTTTAATGCATTTTTGCCGCGGTGAGTTTTTGGTGCATTCTTGGGACAAAAACACTGCATATTTGTGATAAAAAAAGATGCCCCGTGTGAACATACCCCAAACCATTACATGTAATGTGCAGAGGGCAGCGAAGCCATGTAACATATGAGACTCCAATGTTATTTTGCTACCAGGTAAGGAATCTGACAGCTGATTCCTCCTGCACGACCTCCGAGAGGAAGGAATCAGACACTGGCTCCATTATTGCAGTCGTGTATATTTTACTCTGATGCGTTCACATTTCAGATAAAACACATTTTATCTCTGGCCGGGGACGATGCAGTCAGGATGAGGCGCCCGGGAGGCCGGTACCCAATGGTTTCTCCCTGCTCTGCTGCCCTGGACTGACCGGTGTCTCCTCTGTGTCTGACATTCTGCACATTGACTGGTCGAACCCCCAAAATGTGTAATACACACTGTTAGGATTTAATTTGCCAATGAAATCACTCACAAATGATTTGCAGACTCTGGGTCATCTGCTGAATGACGTCTCCTCCTGCTTCTCTCATTGTTATAATTTTCAATTTGAGAGGAACAGGAGGAGACGTCATTCGGCAGATGACCACACATTGCAAATCAAATGTGAGTGATCAGGTGACAACTACTCGCATCGGCAAGTGAAATCCTAACAGAGCACATACTACACATCTTTAGGATATAGCAGGTCAATATTCAGAATTACATTACATTACACACTATACGTGACATGTATAGGGCATATGTAGGGTGATTAATCTAATATATAAAGCTGTGTGTGTGTGTGTGTCCTTCCAATAAAGGAATCCGCACCATCACATTTACAATCACGAAATTTTGCACAGACACCCCATGTGACTCAGGGAACGTCATAGACTATGTTTTGATGAGAAATTTTAACCCCGCACTTTACAGTTATTCGCTGCAAAAACCTGCTTACATTAAAATCAATGGAGCTAGGAACTACAGGTCATTCATAGGAGCTGTAATTGGTTGCTATAGGCAACAATGGACATTCTTAGTATAAGACAGGTGATGTGTCAGATAATATGATGTCGATAGAGACAAACAGAGACAGAGACACACAGAGACAGAGACACACAGACTGATACAGAGACACACAGAGACACACACAGGGACACAGAGTCTGATACAGAGACAGAGACACACAGAAACACAGAGACAGACACAGAAACAGAGACACAGAGAGACAAAGAGAGAGAGACACAGAGACACACACAAACACACAGAGACAGAGACACACAGAGAGACAGAGACTGATACAGAGACACACAAAAAGAGACTGATACAGAGACACACAAAGACACACACAGAGACAGACTGATACAGAGACTGATAAAGAGACACACAGACATAGACACACAAAGACTGATACAGAGACACAGAGGCTCAGAGAAAGAGACGGAGACACAGACATAGACAGAGACACACAGACAGAGACACACACACAGGGACACACAGAGGCACACATACAGAGACAAAGACACGGACTCACACAGAGACACAGACACACACATTCACACACAGAGACACCACAGACAGAGACAGACAAAAACAGAGGCAGAAACACACAGAAACAGACACATAGACAGAGATACACAGACACACACAGAGACCCACAAAGACAGAGACACACAGAGATAGACAGAGAGACACAGATATAGTCAAAGAGACAGAGATACAAAGAGACAGAGACACACAGAGATACATACAAACACAGGCACAGACACGCACAGAGACAGATAGAGGGAGACAGACAGAGAGGGACACAGAGAGTGGATAGAGGGAGAGGGAGAGAAACCGTTACTATCCCGGGCATCGCCAGGTAGTACACCTAGGAAATATATATATGTATCTATTACCCCCTACACATGCTTTGCACCCACTCTGGTCGCAGCTGCAGGGCCCACTGGCATCACGTCACAGGCTCCTCCTGATGTCATTACACCTAACCAGGGCCCACAGCTACAGAACAAGGGCGAAACAGGGAGCCAGTGGCCAACTGCTCCACAATGGTGTTCAATCATGCATCCGAGAAAATAGCAATGGCCACCATCACCGACAGGCCAAGTCATTTTGCCACTGCATAAATTACACCATATACATGACACATACATAGATACTATGGAAAAGATATATGGATGCAGGGTCGGATTGGGGTGTATGGGGTCCACAGGAGGAGTTAACTCTAGAGGCCACACAACAACTATATGCAAATCACTGCAGGAGCCCCCACACAGCCTCCTATGCACAGCAGGAGCCTTCACACAGGCTCCCATACACAACAGGGGCCCCCACACAGCCTCCTATACACAGCATGAGTCTCCACACAGCCTCCTATGCACAGCAGTGGCCTTCGCATAGCCTCTTATATACAGCAGGAGCTCTCACAGATCCCATATAGACATGAAAAAAATGATACTCACCTAATCCTGATTCCCAGCACCGCAGCCTCCATCTTCTCTTCTATGGTTGCATGCGGAGGCAGCGCGATGCAATGATGTCACTGCTCTGCCCTTGTGGATATACGGTTTCCTAAGACACAGGTCTGCAGCGGTCTGTGGCTTAGGAGACGGGCAGTGATAGAGCATGGAGCTCTTGCTCTGTCACAGGATTGAACTGTATCGGGGTGACGCCGACATAGTTCAGTGCGGTATGTGCAAAAGATTCGGGGCTCCGGCCAAGAAATTCTGGGCCGGAGCTCCGGATCTTTGGTGTCAGTGGTGCCCCTGCCGGCGGGTCCCTTTTATGTCCAGTTAGAGAGCCCTCTGGGGCATTGACTGGTGTCTGTTTGCCAGAACGACACTGTATAGATGATAGACAAATAGTTATCAGACAGACAGATCGATAGATAGATAAATAGATAATAGATATATGATAGATAGATAGATAGATAGATAGATAATAGAGATACATAGATATAGACAGATATATAATAGAGAGATAGGCAGACACATAATAGATAGATAATAGAAACATAGATAATAGATAGATAATAAATAGAGAGATAGATAATAGATATAGGATAGATAATTGAGATATATAGACAGATATATAATAGAGAGATAGGCAGACAGACAGACAATAGACAGACAGACACACAGACAGACATTGCACACTATACAGGACAATCACATGTTATATATGTAACGGGGTGCCAGGGGTGCCTCGGGGCTTGTAGTCGTGGCCCCCTTTTCTCTCAGGCCAACCCCCGGCTCCGCCGTCACTACTGGGACAGGGGATTGTTCTGTGGGGCAGAGTGTGGTGTAAAAGAGCATACTTTCAGCCGCAGGAAGACTCTTCAGGCAGGGATCAGATAAACCAGACGACATCTTTATTGCACAGAGTTTCACAGACAGCTCAATGCACGGATTTTGTAGCACACGGTCACAATTCCTGTCCGGGGAAATCTTTCCTTGTTGTCTCCTCTAGTGGGGATGTGCCCGGCTACTCCACTTCACCTAGGCTCCCACTCCGGCTAACACAGACTGGACCCACACCAATTCTGCTTCACCCTTGAGGACACTTCTTCTCTTCTTCCCTTCTTTCTTTCTTTCTTTCTGCCCACTGAGCTCCACACTCTGCCCCTGGCTGTTCCTTCTCCCCCGTCCCGGAATCAACTGACTTCAACACACACACTTCTCTCTCTAAGCTGCCGGCTCCTCCTCTCTCCTGCCCTGTTTCTATGGGGACAGCCGTCCCACCCGGGCTCTAGGGGAAAACCCACTGCACAGTAAAAACATGTTTATTAATAACATCAACAGTAACTACCCCAGAGTGAGGTATCTTCAGGGGGAAACTGCACCTCCTTGTAAGGGGTCTGCCCACCCCTTACATATACATCACATACACAGACAGCACATAATACAGTACAGATATGACACAGCATTATACTCACAGTTACTTCCTGGGCTCCAGGAGTTCAGTGGAGCTTTTGTAACAGCATCTACGGCAGTGCTGCTGCCCCCCCTCTCTATGGTAAAGACTGGAGGAGAGCGGACACAGAGCCGAGAGCAGGTGAGGGTGCCCCCTGCTGGAATCTGTGCAGAATGGGAGGAGACCAGATGCAGGGCACAGAGGAGGGGGGAGGGGCGCTCCCTGCTGGAGGCTGTGCAGGGAGAGGAGGGAGCCCCCTGCCTGAGGCTGTGCAGAGCAGGAGGAGACCAGACACAGGGCACAGAGGAGGTGGGAGGGGCGCTCCCTGCTGGAGGCTGTGCACCTAAGGAGCAGCAAACTGAAAGTAAACAGCTGCTCCCTGGGCGCCCCTCTGCTGTCTGCCAGCCGGCGCCCTGTGCGACCGCACCACTCGCACATGAGTAAAGCCGGCTATGCCTCTGTGTCATTGCTGCTATGGGCATAAAAGGAGATAAAGTCATGGTGTGGCCACCATCTTCCCCTGACCTCAACCCTATAGAGAACCTTTGGAGTATCATCAAGCAAAAGATCTATGAGGGTGGGAGGCAGTTCACATCAAAACAGCAGCTCTGGGAGGCTATTCTGACATCATGCAAAGAAATTCAAGCACAAGTTCAATGGATGCAAGAATTGTGAAGGTGATATCAAAGACGGGTTCCTATGTTAACATGTAACTTGGCCTATTAGGATGTTTTGGATTTTTTTTATTTAAATAGCTTTTTATTTTAGTGAGTGTGACCTCCTAATGCTGCAAATTCCACAAATGAGCATTTTCAGTTCATTAAAACATATAAAATGTTTAAAAACTCTACTGTGCCTAATAATTTGGAACAGTGCATTTTGAGTTTTTTTCTAATTTTGAAGATTATACTCTTATCATTGGGAGGTTTCTTCAATAAAATTTGATGTATACTCTAATGGTTGATGACTTTTATTAGACTGACTGTCATTAGCATTTAGGAAAATCAGAGAAAAATCTAATTTGCATAATAATTTGGAACATAGTGTATAATATATCGCCCACCCAGCCTCTCTATATAATATACCCCCAATACACTGCCTCTCTATATAATATAACCCCAAACACTGTCCCTTTCCAAAATATTGCCCCCCCCACACACACACACTGCCATTTTGTAAAACATGCCTCCCTCACACTTACAGTGCCCCTCTGGATAAAGTACCCCCCCATTGCCTCTCACAAAGCTGTGTCCCATTTACAAATGTGCCCTAATCCCCTCCTCACTCATCTACAGTGATTAAACCTTTCATCTTCGGCTCCTCCATGGAGCGTGCTGCCCGAGGTGTCTCTGCGGTGACAGCAGCAGGGTGATGACTTCAGCAAGGTGCTGATGTCATCATGCAGCTGCACTTCAGAGCCCCAGTCCCGGCGTTGTCACTGATTAAATGTATATACGTCTAACAGATGCAAATACATTTAAATAGGAAGGCGGGAACTGTGGTCACCGCAACCGCCACTCTCCTCAGCAGTGTGTATGCCGGGCAGCATAATTTGCCTTGCGCACACTATAGCACAGCAGGGACGGTGTGGCACAGAACAACACAGTGCGCTGCCTCCTGGTCCTGCTGCTTTCAGCTGTGCAAGTGTGCAAATTAATGCTGCGCAGTGTGCACATTGCGGAGGAGAGCGGCGGTGACTGCAGATTGAGCAGCCCACTACAGGGACCAGCCCTTCTGGCATTTGCCAGAATTGACCAATGGCCAGTCCGGCCCTGACAGCAAGTCAGCATTGCTCCTATTAAAAAGTTCCCCTCCCCCACACACACTATAATGAAGTATGGACATCAGTGGTGTACCGCTAACAATGGCAGACCACTATGGGTCGCATTGTCTACCCATGAGTCAGTGGGCATCGCTCTTTCAACTGATGTTACAGTTAAAAGCAATGATGGAACAGTGAGTTCTCAGCTCCATTCTCTATCATTCTCTAAGGGGCGCAATGACGTCATTACATTGCACCCGCTCTGCCAAGTAATGCAGAGCAACAGACTACACACTACTGAGACCTCAGCAGCAGGAGAGCTGGGAGAGGTGAGTATGTTTTTTTAAAATCAATGGGAGCCATTATACTGTTTGCATAACTATGTGGTAGCATTACACAATTTTCAGGTCTATGTAGGCGTCATTAAACTGTTTGCAGAGCTATGTAGAGAGCTATGTAGGGGCCATTTTACAGTTTGCAGGGCTATGTGGGACCAAGTATAGAGTTTGTTGAGCTATGTGGAGGCCATTATATTATGTGGCGGGCTATATATACAATTTGCAGAGCTGTGTGAGGCACCATTATGCAGTTTGTATTTCTATGTCATGGCTTTATGGGGGTCATTGGAGGGCTGTGTGGGGGCCAATTACACTGTTTGTAGGGCTATGTGGGGGGGCTGTAATACTGTGTGAAGAGTTGTGTGTGGGTGACTAGTGGAGACTGTGGCAGGGGTACTGCACCTTAGTCAGAGGTGTGGTGTTCCATTCTGGTTAAGGAAGACGTCATCCACCGGTATGCACACAAAGCACACAACACTGTAAATTAGCAGCTACCCACTGGGTCAGGGTTAGGGCTAGGTGCCATTAATGCTATGTATAGCCACCACTGGTGATGGTACCTCCCTTCCCCTAATCCGACAGAGCCTGGGGGTGGAGTCTAGTTAGTGAGGGGACCTTCTAGTGTCAGGAAGTTGAGCAGGAGCAGTGGAGGAGTGAAGACCTGTGGTCTGGAGCTGGGGCAGCTTGACCCAGGCGCAAGAGAGAAAGGGTCCTAGAGCCCATAGGAAGTGAGCCATACTCCCGTGGCTGCGTTCCACATACGACATATTGGAGTGGAGGGACTTGACCGCAGAACAGGGACTGGTCCCTAGACTAGAGGAGAAGACGTGCCCCGCTAGTAAAACCAGAGGCTAAGGACACATCTAGTACCAAAGCCAATTCCACACACAAATCCGCTGGAAGGTGACCACATAGGGCCAAGGGATAGAGCTTCTAGCCACCCGACAGGGTCCACAGACACCGGCTGAGGGCATTGTGTGCGTAGGCACGGGACAGGCGGGAGAGAAGTCAGCGCAGGAAGATGACCAGGGAAAGTACATAAGAAAGGTGCACCGGTCTTGACTTCCGACCTACCTGGGATCGACTGGAGTCCATCACTGAGAACCCAGCACTGCAAAGGCGGTCACTGACTAGTCGTGTTACCTTGGAACCTGCTACAGTGAGTAAAAACCTTGAGACTGCATCCCTGTGTCGCTCCGTTATTCGTCTATGCCTCCAGCCCTGCACCCCTGCCATCACTTACTTCTACTCCCATCTACCCTGAGGCCCAGCTCTACCTGTGGAGAGCTATACCAACCAAGCTGCCTCAGAGGCTCCTTCCTGCTGCGGCGGCACCTATCTTGTAGCATACCACAGGTGGGGTCACAAACTATCATATTATCGCTCCATTTTTACTGACACCGCTTGGGTCACGGAACCGGGCCTTGCCGCCACTGCAGTGTCCCAGAAACAGAAACCGTGGCCCGGTAGTGAGTGCCCCACGGCCCCGGTGCAGGCGTGTCAGGACCATTATACTCTGTGGGCCATTATACAATGTAAAGGGGCCATCATACTGTGTGGAGGGGTAAGGGCCATTATACTGTATGGAGGGGCCATTATACTGTATGGAGGGTCATTATATTGTGTGGAGAGCTAATTGTGGACATCATATTGTGTTGGGGTTACTGTGGGGGTATCATACATTGTGGGGTTGGGGTAAAGTAGGGTCATCAAACTGCATGTGGAGAGTGCTATGTAGGATTTCACTGTAGAGGTATAATTGTCTTTGGGGGCACTTTTCTTGGCATCATACATTATGAGGGCCTTAAAGGTTACCAATCACCAGGATTTTCCCATATAACCTAAAGCCAGAGTTATACTGGCACTATCAGGCTGATTCTATACATACTGTACCTGTACTGCTCGGCTCGGATGTATAGGTTTTGAAATACAAGAAAGTAAAATTTCTCAAATCATCAGTGTTACGGTTGCTGCGAGCACTGGAGACTATGTCCAGATTTCTTGCTACTGCACATGTGCGAGCGCTGGAGACTAAGTCCAGATTTCTTGCTACTGCACATGTGCGAGCGCTGGAGACTAAGTCCAGATTTCTTGCTACTGCACATGTGCGAGCGCTGGAGACTAAGTCCAGATTTCTTGCTACTGCACATGTGCGAGCGCCGGAGACTAAGTCCAATCTTGGAGCCATTGCACATGTGCGGGTGACATCATCGCTGACACGAGGTCACATGTCTCTGACACCTTCTATGCCGATTGGTCGCTGGTCATGTGCTTGTGACGTCTTGCTCGGTGATAGGCCAGCATGACGTCACTCCTGTCGTTCTGGAAGCGGATTGGCTCTGGTGTCCTCCATCTTGGATGAGGCACAGAGTCTATATAAGACCCTGACACACGCCGCATGGTGCTCAGTCCTCTTGGTTCATGCATATGAGTAGACGCTCTGTGCGCGTTCCTCTAGGCATTCCTCTGTCTATGCTAGGTGAGCGCTACCGGCAGGGTAGCGTTCTTATACCTTACAGCTTCGGCTGCTGTCCGTATCCTTACCTCTTAGGGGAGCGGACATAGGCAGGTGCCTGAGGCACATGGTCTGGCTGGGCCTTGTGATTGTACTCGTAGGTGGACGTTGCCGCTAGGGTAACGTTCCTTATACTGCGTCTGGCAGTTGTTCGTATCCTCGCACACTAGGGGAGCGAACAGAGGTAGGAGCTTTGTGCGGCTTACGCTGCTGTTCGTCTCTTTTGCACCACTAGAAGAGCGGACCTAGGCAGGTGCCATATCTAGTGGTTCGTGTCCTCGCACACTAGTGGAGCGAACGCAGGTAGGAGCTTTGTGCGGCTTACGCTGCTGTTCGTCTCTTTTGCACCACTAGAAGAGCGGACCTAGGTAGGTGCCATTTCGCACACATTGCCTTTGTCTCTGTGATTATTAACAGAGATCATTCCACACCCCCTCCAAGTAAGGGAGGAATTGCTTTACTTTCTTATTATATCTTTCTGTGAGTTAACAGAGGTATTGCACTCTGCCATAGTCTGCAGCAAAGTCTTTGCACGGTGGACCCTGACTGTCTGATACTCCTTTCGGTTATTATCAGACAGCCCCCCGTAACATTAGGACTGAGCCAAGGGTCTGGCAGTTATGGCAGAATATCAGCAGTTACACCGTTACATACAAGTACTTGAGTCACGGCTCAAGAGTATAGAGGATAAACCTCAGACCATGGTGACATCTGCACATGATCCTCGACTTGCTCTACCAAACAGATATTCTGGCGATGCCAGATCATGTCGTGGTTTCATTAGTCAGTGTCAGATACACCTAGAGGTTAACTCTTCTCGCTTCTCTACGGAGAGGTCCAGAGTAGGCTTTATCATCTCCTTACTTCAGGACAAAGCCTTAGAATGGGCGACTCCCCTATGGGAGCGCTCTGATGTGGTTACTCTGAGACATCAAGACTTTCTTGATGCTCTTAAGGCGGTATTCATGGGTCCGCAGGTTACCCATGATGCGGCCCTGAGACTGTTAGATCTATCTCAGGGTTCGTTATCCACTAGTTCTTATGCCATTGCTTTTAGAACTCTGGTGGCAGAACTAGATTGGCCAGAGAAGGTGTTGATTCCTATCTTCTGGAGAGGGTTGGCTGGCTATGTCAAGGATGCCCTTGCTACTCGTGAAGTCCCTGCTTCTCTGGAGGACTTGATCACAGTAGCAACGAGGATCGATGTACGCCATAAGGAACGTAGACTCGAGGTCTCTTCCTCACGCCCTAAGCATCGGGCTATTCCAGTTGTTGAGGGTCCACTACCATCTTCCTCAGCATCTGAAACATCTCCCACTCCTATGGAGTTAGGTCATACGTTCTCCAGACTACGCAAGTCTGGTCCTCCTATATGTTACGTATGTCGTCAGGCTGGGCACTATGCCAACAAGTGTCCTAGTCGTCAGGGAAACTCCCTGGCCTAGTAACCATTAGAGGGGGGTTACTAGAGACGTCTTCTGCACCCTCTAAGTGTTGTATCCCAGGTCAGCTCTCGTTATCTGAGAATACATGGCCTATTATGGCTTTTGTGGATTCCGGAGCTGACGGGATTTTTGTGTCCTCAGGATATGTAAAGGGACACAATATTCCCTCTATCATGTTAGAGGCGCCTATTCCTGTCCGTGTTGTTAATGGAACTATGTTGTCTGACTCCATTACATTGAGGACAGTTCCCTTGCGCCTTTCCCTGTCTCAGGGTCACATAGAGGAGATTTCTTTTCTTGTTTTGCCTGAGGGTATAGACGACGTCCTTCTGGGTCTTCCATGGCTTCGGACTCATGCTCCTCACATTGACTGGGAGTCTGACAGCATTATTAGTTGGGGTTCGAAATGTCAGTCCCGATGTCTTCCCTTACCACCTAAGGTCGTTGCAGTTGCATCAACTGATCTCTCTCCCATACCTACACCCTATTTGGATTTCGCTGACGTGTTCTCCAAACAGGGTGCTGAGGTTCTTCCACCCCATAGGCCGTATGACTGTGCCATAGACCTTATCCCAGGTTCGGTTCCACCTAAAGGCAGGGTTTACCCCCTGTCGATACCTGAGTCGGAGGCCATGTCGACCTATATAAGAGAGAGCTTAGAGAAGGGGTTCATTCGTAAGTCTGTCTCTCCCGCGGGAGCTGGGTTTTTCTTTGTTCGGAAGAAAGAGGGTGATTTGCGTCCCTGCATAGATTACAGGGGTCTCAACGCAATCACAATAAAGAACAAATACCCATTACCTTTAATTTCGGAGCTCTTTGACAGACTGAGAGGAGCTCAAGTTTTTACGAAGTTGGATCTGCGGGGTGCGTATAACTTGGTACGAATTCGAAAGGGTGACGAATGGAAGACCGCTTTTAACACCCGAGACGGTCACTATGAATACCTCGTCATGCCTTTTGGGTTATGTAATGCACCCGCAGTATTTCAGGACTTCGTAAATGATGTGTTCAGGGATTTACTGTTATCCTCAGTAGTGGTGTATCTGGACGACATCCTGATTTTTTCTCCTGATCTGGAGACTCATCGTCAGGATGTCGTTCGTGTCCTTTCCCGTTTAAGGGAGCACTCATTGTTTGCTAAACTCGAGAAATGTGTATTCGAGCAGTCCTCATTGCCTTTTTTGGGTTACATTATCTCACAAGAGGGTCTGGCTATGGATCCTGCGAAGCTCTCTGCTGTCCTGCAATGGTCTGAACCTCATTCCTTGAAGGCGGTGCAACGCTTCTTAGGATTTATAAATTATTACAGGCAGTTCATACCCCATTTTTCTACTTTGGTGGCCCCTTTGGTGGCCTTGACTAAGAAAGGTGCTAATCCCAAAGCCTGGTCTACTGAGACATCTCAGGCTTTTGAGGCAGTAAAAAGACACTTTTCAACTGCTCCCGTTCTTCAAAGACCCGATGAGAGTAAGCCCTTCCTCTTAGAGGTTGATGCCTCTTCAGTGGGTGCTGGTGCGGTCTTGTATCAAAAGAACGGTGCAGGTAGAAAAAGGCCGTGTTTCTTCTTTGCTAAAACCTTTTCACCGGCAGAGAGAAACTATACCATTGGGGATAGGGAACTACTCGCCTTGAGATTAGCCTTGGAGGAGTGGCGTCACTTGCTGGAAGGAGCGAAACATCCTTTCCAGGTCTATACAGACCATAAGAATCTGACGTACTTACAAACCGCTCAGCGTCTGAATCCTCGCCAAGCCCGCTGGTCCTTGTTTTTCTCCCGCTTTCACTTCTCCATCAACTATTTGTCTGGGAGTAAGAATAACAAGGCAGACGCCCTGTCTCGCTCTATGCTTTCTACCCAGGAAGAGAATGACGAACCTCGTCTTATCCTTCCCTCCAGGGTTTTTCATACGCTCTTCCCTGTGACGTTAGACCAAATCCCACCGGGCAAGACATTTGTTCCGCCTGATCGACAGAATGATATACTGTCATGGGCCCACACCTCAAAGGTGGGTGGGCATTTTGGTATTAGGCGGACACGAGAGTTACTGGAGAGGTGGTATTGGTGGCCACACTTAGCCAGCCACGTCAAGAGATATGTCGGTTCCTGCTACTCGTGTGCTCGCAACCGTCCATTACGGCAGAGACCGGCTGGACTCTTGCATCCTTTACCAGTGCCAGATAGACCATGGGAGGTGGTAGGCATGGACTTTGTGGGTGATCTTCCATGTTCACAGGGACATAGATTTGTGTGGGTCATTACGGACCATTTCTCCCGGATGGCTCATCTCGTACCGTTATCGAGAATCCCATCTTCCAGGGTACTAGCCAAACTATTCCTCAAGCATGTCTTTAGGCTTCACGGGATGCCAGATCGTATCATTTGTGATAGAGGCCCGCAATTTACTTCCCGTTTCTGGCGAGATCTTTGTAGCCTTCTGCAAATTGAGTTGAATCTCTCTTCGGCATACCATCCGGAGACTAATGGTTTGGTTGAACGTACCAATCAATCTATGATTATATACCTTCGACACTTTGTTGCTGAGAACCACGATAACTGGTCCTCCCTCCTACCCTGGGCAGAATTTGCCCTTAACAATTCGCTGGCTGAGGCCACTGGGCAGACACCGTTCGTACTCAATAATGGGCAACACCCTAGGGTACCGGTACCGTTTCCCGCTGCTGCACCTTCTCCTCTTGTGGCCGACTGGGCAACTAATGCCAGAGAGGTTTGGGATCGGACTCAAGAGTCGATCCAAGCAGCTAAGGACCGTATGAAGACGGTGTCCGATCGGTTTCGTCGCCCGGCTCCTGTCTTTTCTCCAGGGGACTTTGTGTGGCTCTCTGCAAAACACGTGAGACTTAGAGTGAGCTCTGTCAAATTTGCTCCTCGCTTCCTGGGTCCTTATGAGGTTCTTCGACAGGTAAATCCTGTAGTCTATCAATTGAAGTTACCTGTCCATCTTAGGATTCATGACAAATTCCATGTCTCACTGCTAAAGCCGGCTATTTTACCTCACGCTCGTGAAGTGCACTCTCCTGCCTCTGATTCCTCTCGCTCTAGCTATGAGGTACGAGCCATAGTTGGTTCTAAGATGGTTAGAGGGCGCAGGTTCTTCTTGATAGATTGGGAGGGCTATGGCCCGGAACATCGCTCTTGGGAGCCTGAGGAGGCTGTCCATGCTCCCGACTTAGTTGACGATTATCTGCGTCGCCGGGAGGAGGGCCCTTGAGGGGGAGGTACTGTTACGGTTGCTGCGAGCACTGGAGACTATGTCCAGATTTCTTGCTACTGCACATGTGCGAGCGCTGGAGACTAAGTCCAGATTTCTTGCTACTGCACATGTGCGAGCGCTGGAGACTAAGTCCAGATTTCTTGCTACTGCACATGTGCGAGCGCTGGAGACTAAGTCCAGATTTCTTGCTACTGCACATGTGCGAGCGCCGGAGACTAAGTCCAATCTTGGAGCCATTGCACATGTGCGGGTGACATCATCGCTGACACGAGGTCACATGTCTCTGACACCTTCTATGCCGATTGGTCGCTGGTCATGTGCTTGTGACGTCTTGCTCGGTGATAGGCCAGCATGACGTCACTCCTGTCGTTCTGGAAGCGGATTGGCTCTGGTGTCCTCCATCTTGGATGAGGCACAGAGTCTATATAAGACCCTGACACACGCCGCATGGTGCTCAGTCCTCTTGGTTCATGCATATGAGTAGACGCTCTGTGCGCGTTCCTCTAGGCATTCCTCTGTCTATGCTAGGTGAGCGCTACCGGCAGGGTAGCGTTCTTATACCTTACAGCTTCGGCTGCTGTCCGTATCCTTACCTCTTAGGGGAGCGGACATAGGCAGGTGCCTGAGGCACATGGTCTGGCTGGGCCTTGTGATTGTACTCGTAGGTGGACGTTGCCGCTAGGGTAACGTTCCTTATACTGCGTCTGGCAGTTGTTCGTATCCTCGCACACTAGGGGAGCGAACAGAGGTAGGAGCTTTGTGCGGCTTACGCTGCTGTTCGTCTCTTTTGCACCACTAGAAGAGCGGACCTAGGCAGGTGCCATATCTAGTGGTTCGTGTCCTCGCACACTAGTGGAGCGAACGCAGGTAGGAGCTTTGTGCGGCTTACGCTGCTGTTCGTCTCTTTTGCACCACTAGAAGAGCGGACCTAGGTAGGTGCCATTTCGCACACATTGCCTTTGTCTCTGTGATTATTAACAGAGATCATTCCACACCCCCTCCAAGTAAGGGAGGAATTGCTTTACTTTCTTATTATATCTTTCTGTGAGTTAACAGAGGTATTGCACTCTGCCATAGTCTGCAGCAAAGTCTTTGCACGGTGGACCCTGACTGTCTGATACTCCTTTCGGTTATTATCAGACAGCCCCCCGTAACAATCAGCTTCTTTAGTGACAGCAGCTGAGGATCAGATCATATCTGGGGGGGTATTCATAGTTATCCCCTCCCCCTGTTAGAATTAGCATAAGTATGAAACAATCGACCTTGCAGGACCTGTGATGAGGTCATACCCATATGACCAGAAAGGGGCGGGACCTAATATACTATGTATGAGGCTTCAAGGTTCATTCTGAGCCAACTCCCTTACCATACAAGCAGGGGCTGGCTGGCACATTTTAGCCTGGGGGGCAATCATAAGGCAGTGGCCCTGAAGTTGCGTCGGCCCACCTTTGGTCTGTTAATATCTGGCCGCTGCAATAAAGCAGCAGTGGTAACAGACTTTATGAACAGACTGGTACATATACAGTACAGACCAAAAGTTTGGACACACCTTCTCATTCAAAGAGTTTTCTTTATTTTCATGACTCTGAAAAGTGTAGAGTCACATTGAAGGCATCAAACCTATGAATTAACACATGTGAATGAAATACTTAACAAAAAAGTGTGAAACAACTGAAAATATGTCTTATATTATAGGTTCTTTAAAGTAGCCACCTTTTGCTTTGATTACAGCTTTGCACACTCTTGGAATTCTCTTGATGAGCTTGAAGAGGTAGTCACCGGAAATGGTTTTCACTTCACAGGTGTGCCCTGTCAGGTTTAATAAGTGGGATTTCTTGCCTTATAAATGGGATTGGGACCATCAGTTGTGTTGTGCAGAAGTCTGGTGGATACACAGCTGATAGTCCTACCGAATAGACTGTTAGAATTTGTATTATGGAACACAACACATGGGAAAGAGTGAGCACAACTACACCAAACATATACTGGAAAATCCAGGATAATGGAATCAAGCAAGAGGAGTCCCTTGTTGCATGCAAAAAGTGTGAAAAAGTTTATTAGTAACACAGAGAAATATTGTTAAGACCATTTAAAAATGGGAAAGATCAAAAGAATGATCTACCCATGAGCAAATTGGCACATCACCAACCAAAACCTCATGAATTAATATAAAGCATACAAGCTCAAAATAGCAGTACCAAAGGACAGTATACAGCAGTACATAGTCACCAATTGTAGGATTCACATAAATATGGTACAGATCAAAGAGAGCTAATACAATACCAGGTAAGTAAATAGTGAGGGAGGTGGTATGGGTGCGCCTGCCCCACGCGTTACGCCACCATATGTGGCTTCATCAGGGGTAAGTTGAGGAGTGACCAGAGCCTAAATATATATATACAAAAGGACCATTAATAATTACTAACCGGTAGGTTGAATAAACCACTCACCAAGCAGGTGAGGAGGGCAGAATCCTCTGTAATCTCCCTGTAAACTGGAACCAGGCTGTCGGCGTGCGTTCCACAGTGGAATGCAGCACCATGTGATCCGGTCATGTGACCGGAGTGACGTCAAGCCCCGCCCCTCAACTCCTATGGAGTAGGGAAGCAGTTATCAGCGTCATTCAGAGTCTGGTATCACTAAGGATACCACAGATAAGACCCTGAACAGCAGATGTGCACATCTATTGGTTCCATAGTAATGTAATCCTTTTAGTGTAAAACAGGAAACTGGTCACCCCAGTGTGTGCTGAAACAAAAGAACGACTTAATATTTTCTCTGCAAGGACAATACACATTTAGATACAATATAATGCACAGGTGCAAAGCAACAGGAATAAGCAAACAAACAGGTATACAAATGGAGCAGAGAATGGGTTAATTGCAGACACAGTAAAGCATCCTTGAGAAAGTTTATATGGAATTCTCATGTTTATAGTGGAACAAAGAGGGGAAGGTAAGGGGGGCCCAATCAAAATGCAGGATAAGAGTGTCTATTTTTTATAGTACCCAGTAAATAAAAGATTCTCATTAATGCCATTGGGCATAACTGTATCAAGCTGGAAAATCCACCAGGATTCAGTTCTCAGGAGTGCCGGAGTGGGATTACCACCTCGTATATTGCTCAAAACGTTATCCAAGCCAACCACGGTTGTATTTCCAATTCTGCTCCCATGGTGTCTAAGATAGTGCTGTGCCACTGTAGAGATCGTTCGTCCCTGTTTAAGATGTTTAGAAGCCAACGCAATGTCCGAGAAGTGTTTTTGAATACGATGTCGCAGCTCCTGCGAAGTCTGTCCGACGTAAATAAGTTGGCAAGGGCAGGTGAGAGCGTAAACAACGTTCTGGGACCTACAGTTCACATAATGTCGTAATAGGTACGACCTCTGGGTGCGATGGTTACTAAAATTGGATACAGGAGACATGAATTGGCAAATAGAGCACTGTCCACATGGGAAAGATCCCTTCAAAATGGTTCCTCTCCCAATACGGGTAGTAGGTCGTGTGAAGTGGCTCCTACAAAGGTGGTCCCTCAGATTTGCTGATCTCCTTGCTGTAAGGAGTGGTCTGGAAGAGATAAACTTTTTTAGGTTGGAATCAGACAACAAGATGTTCCAATTTTTATTCAGGGTCTGATATATATCTGACCACTGACAATTAAAAGTGGTTACCAACCGTGGAGAGTCATTTTTGGGCTTATGGTCCTTAGGTTTCAGCAAAGTATGGCGGTCCGTGTTGATGGCTTTCTGGTATGCTCGATGAATGATCTTCCGTGGATATCCTCTCGTTCTGAATCGTTTGGACAGATCCTGTGCCTGTACAAGAAAATCAGATTGTGCACTGCAATTTCTTCTTAAACGAAAAAATTGGCCCACCGGTATACCAACTTTAAGATGTTTAGGATGTGAGCTCTTATAATGCAAAAGACTATTAGTGGATGTGCACTTACGGTAAAGATTAGTTTCAATCTTTTTCCCTTTTATTGCCAATTTCAGGTCCAAAAAATCCATGTTGTCCGATGTAATTTTCGAAGTGAGCTTGATGTTCAGTTGATTACTATTCAAATTCGAGATGAATTCCAGGCAAAGGTCTCTAGGTCCTGTCCACAAAAACAAAATGTCATCGATATATCGAAACCACCCACAGACATAGTCACGACACCACGACGAGGGATACACGCACGTCTCCTCCCACCAACCCAAAAACAGGTTAGCGAAAGAAGGCGCACAGCGCGCCCCCATCGCGGTCCCAGACGTCTGCCTGTAGGTGGTCCGGTCGAAGACAAAGTAATTGTGTCGGAGGATAAAGGCCAGTAAATCCAAAACAAACATACCGTGAGCTGAGATATTGTCCTGGTCATCCTTGAGAAAGGTGGAAACGGCATGTAACCCTTCTTTATGTCCTATGCTCGTGTAGAGAGCCTCGACGTCTAGGGAAACAAGTAAGGTCTGTGGAGGTAATTCAAGACTATCCAAAATTTCCAGCAAGTGCATAGTATCCCGTACATAGGACTTTAAATTGGCCACAAGAGGTTGTAAGTAAAAGTCTATGTAGACACAGGCATGTTCACTTAGACCACCGATCCCTGCCACAATTGGCCTTCCGGGTGGATTTTGAATACATTTGTGCACCTTCGGAAGTAGATAAAACGTTGGCGTTACAGGATGAGTATTATATACAAAGTCTCGCTCCCTCTTACCTATAACATTCCGCGACAATGCGTCAGCAAGCAAGGCATCCAATTTCTTCTGGAACACCGAGGTGGGGTCGGAAGGTAATACCGTGTAAAGAGATGTGTTAAGAAGCTGTCTTTTGGCTTCCTCCACGTAAAGATCCGTAGGCCAAAGGACTATGTTGCCGCCTTTGTCAGCTTCTTTGATGACAAAAGCTGTGTTGTTCTTAAGGGTGACAATAGCATCTCTCTCATCCTGGGTAAGGTTATCATGGGCAGCACCCCTGATCTTAAGTGTAAGTATATCCTGTACCATGGTGTTAAAAAAGACGTTAATAGTTGGGCAAGTCCCAAAAGCCGGTGTTTTTTGAGATGGTCTGTATATGGTAAACGGCTTCCTACCTGAGGGATCCTCAATCTCCTGTAACAGATCAATCAGGTCCTCAAAAGCTCTTTGTTCCATTTCAGGTAAAGATTGTAAGGACGAAGGGTAGAGGTGGTAGTATTTGAACATGAGGCTTCTGCAGAAAAGATAAATATCCTTAATCAGGGTAAATTTATCTAATTTCTGTATTGGTGAGAAGGACAACCCACGTTTCAGGACAGTCTCCTCTGCAGGGGATAAAACATGATCAGACAGGTTGATTATTTGGAGTGTATTCTCACCAACTATCTCCGATTCTTGTTCTTGTAGCGAGTCTGCATGTATACATTCTGTGTCCGATTCCGTGGTATTCTTTTGTTGTTGGTTCCTCTTCCGGCCACCTCTTCTCCCCCTCCTTCTGCTTCGCTTGTGTCTGTAGATAAAAAATCAGTAGACGAGCCTTCGCCCGGATTAATTGAGTGGCTCTGTTTAGACACAGCGAACCGAGATCTTCTATTTCCTTGATGGCTCCACCTATAGGCATGGTTATCCTCAAAGTCTTTCTTGTCGCGAGCAAATTTTCTCTTTTTGCCGGCAATAATGTCCTTTTCATACTTATCAATGTTTTCTTTCAATTTGACTAAAAATGGTTGTACCAATGTATTATTATCAAAGATGTTAATTTTGAGCTCAGTTGCCTTAATACTTTCTTTGATCTGTACCAGCAAATTACGATCATGTCCTATCAACAGTTCAAGCAATATGCCAGAGCACTGAATGAGACCCCCTTCCCAAAGACCTCTGAAGTGTTCATCCACCTCCCAGGAGGGAAATATCTGAACCCTCAGTCCACGGGGAATAATCTTCAATTTTAGATACTGTTCCAGGCTCTTGATGTTCCACCATACACGGATATATCTTTTATGTAAATTCAAAAGTTCATCACATATAGCCTTAAAATCACCGTCTGCTGTGTCAGGAACCTGACAATCAAACACCGCTGCCACCTGATTGTTCCAAATCACCTCTCTTGCTTCCAAGTCATAAGCCATAGTAGGGCTCATGTAATCCAAATCAGACAGTTAAATCAGACTATGATAGTGTGCACAAGTCCCTAATGGTGAAAAACCATAAAACAAGGATCATAGAACAAAATAGGGACGGCACCACCATTAAATATATATAGGTAATGGAAGTGTGCTTCAACCCATAAATAGAATCTGGAACACAACACATGGGAAAGAGTAACGCGTGGGGCAGGCGCACCCATACCACCTCCCTCACTATTTACTTACCTGGTATTGTATTAGCTCTCTTTGATCTGTACCATATTTATGTGAATCCTACAATTGGTGACTATGTACTGCTGTATACTGTCCTTTGGTACTGCTATTTTGAGCTTGTATGCTTTATATTAATTCATGAGGTTTTGGTTGGTGATGTGCCAATTTGCTCATGGGTAGATCATTCTTTTGATCTTTCCCATTTTTAAATGGTCTTAACAATATTTCTCTGTGTTACTAATAAACTTTTTCACACTTTTTGCATGCAACAAGGGACTCCTCTTGCTTGATTCCATTATCCTGGATTTTCCAGTATATGTTTGGTGTAGTTGTGCTCACTCTTTCCCATGTGTTGTGTTCCAGATTCTATTTATGGGTTGAAGCACACTTCCATTACCTATATATATTTAATGGTGGTGCCGTCCCTATTTTGTTCTAAGAATTTGTATTATGGCAAGAAAAAAGGAGCTAAGTAAAGAAAAACGAGTCGCCATCATTACTTTAAGAAATGAAGGTCAGTCAGTATGAACAATTGGGAAAACTTTGAAAGTGTCCCCAAGTGCAGTGGCAAAAACCATCAAACGCTACAAAGAAACTGGCTCACATGAGGACCGCCCCAGGAAAGGAAGACCAAGAGTCACCTCTGCTGCGGAGGATAGGTTTATCTGAGTTACCAGCCTCAGAAATTGCAGGATAACAGCAGCTCAGATTAGAGACCAGGTCAATGCCACACAGAGTTCTAGCAGCAGAACAACTGTTAAGAGGAGACTTTGTGCAGCAGGCCTTCATGGTAAAATAGCTGCTAGGAAACCACTGCTAAGGACAGGCAACAAGCAGAATAGACTTGTTTGGGCTAAAGAACACAAGAAATGGACATTAGACCAGTGCGATACAGAAAAGGTGAACGGATGGACTCTACATGCCTGGTTCCCACCGTAAAGCATGGAGGAGGAGGTGTGATGGTGTGGGGGTGCTTTGCTGGTGACACTGTTGGGGATTTATTCAAAATTGAAGGCGTACTGAACCAGCATGGCTACCACAGCATCTTGCAGCGGCATGCTATTCCATCCGGTTTGCGTTTAGTTGTGCCATCAATTATTTTTCAACAGGATAATAACCCCAAACACACCTCCAAGCTGTGTAAGGGCTATTTGACTAAGAAGGAGAGTGATGGGGTGCTACGCCAGATGACCTGGCCTCCACAGTCACCAGACCTAAACACAATCTAGATGGTTTGGGGTGAGCTGGACCGCAGAGTGAAGGCAAAAGGACCAACAAGTGCTAAGCATCTCTGGGAACTCCTTTAAGACTGTTGGAAGACCATTTCCGGTGACTACCTCTTGAAGCTCATCAAGAGAATGCCAAGAATGTTTAAAGCAGTAATCAAAGCAAAAGGTGGCTACTTTGAAGAACCTAGAGTAAAAGACATATTTTCAGTTGTTTCACATTTTTTTGTTAAGTATTTCATTCCACATATGTTAATTCATAGTTTTGATGCCTTCAATATGAATCTACAACTTTTAGAGTCATGAAAATAAAGAAAACTCTTTGAATGAGAAGGTGTGTCCAAACGTTTGGTCTGTACTGTATATGGGAACAGAACCAAGATGACTACATAGATATGGGAACTGCAAGGAGCTTACTACAGAGATACGGGAGCAGAATGGAGCTTACTACAGAGATACGGGAGCAGAACCGAGCTTACTACAGAGATACGGGAACAGAACCGAGCTTACTGCGGAGATAAGGGAGCAGAACTGAGCTTACTACAGAGATACGAGATGAGAACTGAGCTTACTACAGAGATAAGGGTGCAGAACCGAGCTTACTACATAGATAAGGGAGCAGAACCGAGCTTACTACAGAGGTATGGGAGCAGAACAGAGCTTACTACAGAGATATGGGAGCAGAACTGAGCTTACTACAGAGATACGAGATGAGAAATGAGATTACTACAGAGATAAGGGAGCAGAACCGAGCTTACTACAGAGATAAGGGTGCAGAACCGAGCTTACTACAGAGATAAGGGAGCAGAACCGAGCTTACTACAGAGGTATGGAAGCAGAACAGAGCTTACTACAGAGATATGGGAGCAGAACTGAGCTTACTACAGAGATATGGGAGCAGAACCGAGCTTACTACAGAGATATGGGAGCAGAACTGAGCTTACTACAGAGATAAGGGTGCAGAACCTAGCTTACTACAGAGATACGGGAGCAGAACCGAGCTTACTGCGGAGATAAGGGAGCAGAACTGAGCTTACTACAGAGATACGAGATGAGAACTGAGCTTACTACAGAGATAAGGGTGCAGAACCGAGCTTACTACATAGATAAGGGAGCAGAACCAAGCTTACTACAGAGGTATGGGAGCAGAACAGAGCTTACTACAGAGATATGGGAGCAGAACTGATTTTACTACAGAGATATGGGAGCAGAACTGACCTTACTACAGAGATAAGGGTGCAGAACCGAGCTTACTACAGAGATATGGGAGCAGAACTGAGCTTACTACAGAGATATGGGAGCAGAACGGAGCTTACTATAGCGATAAGGAAGCAGAATCGAGCTTACTACAGAGATACATAAGCAGAATGGAGCTTACTACAGAGATATGGGAGCAGAGCCGAGCTTACTACAGAAATATGGGAGCAGAACTAAGCTTACTACAGAGATATGGGAGCAGAACTGAGCTTACTACAGAGATATGCGAGCAGAACTGAGCTTACTACAGAGACATGGGAGCAGAACTGAGCTTACTACAGAGATATGGGAGCAGAACCGAGCTTACTACAGAGATATGGGAGCAGAACCGAGTTTGCTACAGAGATATGGGAGCAGAACCGAGCTTACTACAGAGATATGGGAGCAGAACCAAGCTTACTAGAGAGATAAGGAAGCAGAACCAAGCCTACTACAGAGATAAGGGTGCAGAACCGAGCTTACTACAGAGATATGGGAGCATAACCGAGCTTACTACAGAGATATGGAAGCAGAACTGAGCTTACTACACAGATAAGGGTGTAGAACCAAGCTTACTACAGAGATAAGGAAGCAGAACCGAGTTTACTACAGAGATAAGGGAGCAGAACCGAGCTTACTACAGAGATATGGGAGCAGAACCAAGCTTACTACAGAGATATGGGAGCAGAACTGAGCTTACTACAGAGATACGAGATGAGAAATGAGATTACTACAGAGATAAGGGAGCAGAACCGAGCTTACTACAGAGATAAGGGTGCAGAACTGAGCTTACTACAGAGATAAATGAGCAGAACTGAGCTTACTACAGAGGTATGGGAGCAGAACAGAGCTTACTACAGAGATATGGGAGCAGAACTGAGCTTACTACAGAGATATGGGAGCAGAACTGAGCTTACTACAGAGATAAGGGTGCAGAACCTAGCTTACTACAGAGATACGGGAGCAGAACCGAGCTTACTGCGGAGATAAGGGAGCAGAACTGAGCTTACTACAGAGATACGAGATGAGAACTGAGCTTACTACAGAGATAAGGGTGCAGAACCGAGATTACTAAATAGATAAGGGAGCAGAACCCAGCTTACTACAATGGTATGGGAGCAGAACAGAGCTTACTACAGAGATATGGGAGCAGAACTGAGCTTACTACACAGATAAGGGTGTAGAACCAAGCTGACTACAGAGATAAGGAAGCAGAACCGAGTTTACTACAGAGATAAGGGAGCAGAACTGAGCTTACTACAGAGATAAGGGAGCAGAATGAGCCTACTACAGAGATATGGGAGCAGAACCGAGCTTACTACAGAGATATGGGAGCAGAACCAAGCTTACTACAGAGATATGGGAGCAGAACTGAGCTTACTACAGAGATACGAGATGAGAAATGAGATTACTACAGAGATAAGGGAGCAGAATCGAGCTTACTACAGAGATAAGGGTGCAGAACCGAGCTTACTACAGAGATAAAGGAGCAGAACCGAGCTTACTACAGAGATATGGGAGCAGAACTGAGCTTACTACAGAGATAAGGGTGCAGAACCTAGCTTACTACAGCGATACGGGAGCAGAACCGAGCTTACTGCGGAGATAAGGGAGCAGAACTGAGCTTACTACAGAGATACGAGATGAGAACTGAGCTTACTACAGAGATAAGGGTGCAGAACCGAGCTTACTACATAGATAAGGGAGCAGAACCGAGCTTACTACAGAGGTATGGGAGCAGAACAGAGCTTACTACAGAGATATGGGAGCAGAACTGATTTTACTACAGAGATATGGGAGCAGAACTGAGCTTACTACAGAGATAAGGGTGCAGAACCGAGCTTACTACAGAGATATGGGAGCAGAACTGAGCTTACTACAGAGATATGGGAGCAGAACGGAGCTTACTATAGCGATAAGGAAGCAGAATCGAGCTTACTACAGAGATACATAAGCAAAACCGAGCTTACTACAGAGATATGGGAGCAGAGCCGAGCTTACTACAGAAATATGGGAGCAGAACTAAGCTTACTACAGAGATATGGGAGCAGAACTGAGCTTACTACAGAGATATGGGAGCAGAACTGAGCTTACTACAGAGACATGGGAACAGAACTGAGCTTACTACAGAGATATGGGAGCAGAACCGAGCTTACTACAGAGATATAGGAGCAGAACCGAGTTTGCTACAGAGATATGGGAGCAGAACCGAGCTTACTACAGAGATATGGGAGCAGAACCAAGCTTACTACAGAGATAAGGGTGCAGAACCGAGCTTACTACAGAGATATGGGAACAGAACCGAGCTTACTACAGAGATATGGGAGCAGAACCGAGCTTACTACAGAGACATGGAAGCAGAACCGAGCTTACTGTACCCATACAGGAACAAAATCGTACTTACTCAGGCTACCACATAGAAACAGCAACAGGACACCAAGCCTCCTACATAGCTACGGGAATAGAACAAGCTTACTGCATAGATATAGTACCAAAACTAAGCTTACTGCATAGACATAGCACCACAACTAAGCTTACTGCGTAGACATAGTAGCAGAACTAAGCTTACTGCATAGACATAGTACCAGAACTAAGCTTACTGCTTAAATATGGTACCATACTGAGCTTACTGTATTGATATAGGAGCAAAACCACACTTGCTACATAGATAGAGTGCAGTAATCCAGCTAAATACATATACAGCAATTACAAAGCTTATCCTATATTTTCAATGATGCTACAGAGATAAGGGAGCAGAACCGAGCTTACTACAGAGATAAGGAAGCAGAACCAAGCTTACTAGAGAGATAAGGAAGCAGAACCAAGCCTACTATAGAGATAAGGGTGCAGAACCGAGCTTACTACAGAGATATGGGAGCATAACCAAGCTTACTACAGAGATATGGAAGCAGAACTGAGCTTACTACAGAGATAAGGGTGTAGAACCAAGCTTACTACAGAGATAAGGAAGCAGAACCGAGTTTACTACAGAGATAAGGGAGCAGAACCGAGCTTACTACAGAGAGAAGGGAGCAGAATGAGCCTACTACAGAGATATGGGAGCAGAACCGAGCTTACTACAGAGATATGGGAGCAGAACCAAGCTTACTACAGAGATAAGGGAGGAGAACTGAGCTTACTACAGAGTTAAGGAAGCAGAACCGAGCTTACTGCAAAGATACGAGATCAGAATCAAGCTTACTACAGAGATAAGGGAGCAGAACCGAGCTTACTAGAGAGATAAGGAAGCAGAACCAAGCTTACTACAGAGATAAGGGTGCAGAACCGAGCTTACTACAGAGATATGGGAGCATAACCGAGCTTACTACAGAGATATGGGAGCAGAACTGAGCTTACTACAGAGATAAGCGTGCAGAACCAAGCTTACTACATAGATATGGGAGCAGAACCGAGCTTACTACAGAGATATGGGAGTAGAACTGAGCTTACTACAGAGATAAGGGAGCAGAATGAGCCTACTACAGAGATATGGGAGCAAAACCGAGCTTACTACAGAGATATGGGAGCAGAACCAAGCTTACTACAGAGATAAGGGAGCAGAACCGAGCTTACTACAGAGATATGGGAGCAGAACCGAGCTTACTACAGAGATATGGGAGCAGAACCGAGCTTGCTGTACCCATACAGGAACAAAATCGTACTTACTCAGGCTACTACATAGAAACAGCAACAGGACACCAAACCTCCTACATAGCTACGGGAACAGAACAAGCCTACTGCATAGATATAGTACCAGAACTAAGCTTACTGTATAGACATAGTACCAGAACTAAGCTTACTGCATAGACATAGTACCAGAACTAAGCTTACTGCATAGACATAGTACCAGAACTAAGCTTACTTCTTAAATATGGTACATTAACCGAGCTTACTGTATTGATATAAGAGCAAAAGAACACTTGCTACATAGATACAGTACAATAATCCAGCTAACTACATATACAGCAATTACAAAGCTTAGCCTATATTTTCAATGATGCTATCTATGTGCTGTATGTGTTTTTCACGGCCCCATAGACTTCTATTGGCCCTTGTCATCTGCACTGCTAGGAAAAAACAGATGTCTCAGTAGGGATCACACACGGTCTGTGTAAACACACGGACATGCGAGCAGTCCAGCCCGGCCCTGCATACAAGGTATACTTTTCTTTATTTTAATCCTTTCCAAACCTGCATTATATATGTACGACATAGTAAATATTTTTTTCTCACAAACTGCTGTAGTACTCATTTATTGTGGCTGACCTTGGACTTAAACCCAGTTATTGCTAACCGTTTGGATCAGGGCCGGATTTAAGAGGTGGGTGGCCTGGGGTCCATTTTGGAGGGAGGCCGATATTTCAAGGTATTGCAATATGTAACACAAAATGAAACAAACGCAAGTTTATTTACAAAAATCATTTACGCAGAGTAATTCAGGTAAAATCATTCATTTTTTACAATCCAAGCACTTACATCATTCATATGTAGCCGGAGGATTTCATCATTTGTGTTTAATTGTTTTTAACTGTTTGTGAAGTTTCTTTTATTCTATGGCTTGAAATATAATTATAAATCATATTTGGATAATTGTGTGCACACATTTTTTTGCATTACATTGTCTTTGTATTTATATTTAGTAAACTTTTGCAGAACCCAGCAGATGTATGGTTGGCTCAATATGCTTTATCTTCTCTCTACACTGTGAGGATGTGTACAGGCCAATATACCTCCCTGCTGCTATTTCTAATACTCAAAGACGTTATGGGGACAGCAAAGAAAGCTGTTGCATATGTATTAGTTTTTAATAAAGAGTATTTAGAAAGTTGCTTAACTTAACATTTTTAATTGTTCATCTGCTTCCTAAATGCTATGTATAAAGATAGACATAACCTATAACAGGTTTGTTCTTATTATAAAATTCGAAATGATTGCCAGTCATAGCAATAGACCGATATGTGGGCTTACTGATGCTGTACTCCTCTGGAGCTTTGACTCTGCAGCTTCAGACGAGTGCAGTAGCACTAAAGCTGGCTGGCTTCAGAGTAGAGCTTGCAAGCCTATAACAAAGTAGGTGATGTGCGAATATACTCGGCACTATTCGTTACTCTCATGAATATTAAGGTACGGTGATGATGAGAATCCGGGTGTAATAAGACACCAAGCCACTAGGTATCGTCAGGCACACTAGTGGAGTGGATCTGCCTGTCAAGCTGCCACCAGGGGGAGCCGGAGCTCTGCAGTAGAAGACACTACATGGAATGGTTAGGCGGGCCAGGTCAAGCACAGTACAGGCAAAAGAAGGACCGGAGGAATGAGCAGAAGTAGAGTCAAGGTCAGGCCGAGTTCAGTACCAGAGGAAGCAACCGAATGGGGAGGTAGGAGAAGGGACAGAGGAGTAGGGAAATGACTAGGGGACGGAACACAGACAGGGCATGGGGGCACAGAAACAGACGGATCAGGATAACACTTACAGGAACAACAATCACAGGCAAAGCACTGCTAAGCTTATAGCCGGCGCTGGTTCACTGGAGATGTCAGTTTTTAAAGCCTCCAAGCTCCGGAAGTGAGGCCCGGGAGAAGGCTCCGCCCCCTAGCCATGTGGACGGGGAGGCGGAACGGTGACACTGCCAGGTTTGTACACTAGGTGTTGCTAGACACACCTAGTAAGGGGCAGTCAAACAAGCCAGGGGTCAATAGCCAGAGCACTGCTGAGCAGAATTATGACAGGTATTCACAATATTCCTATGTAATACTTTATTAACCACACTGCTCCAGGATTTTTTTCTGTGTTTTTAAGGGGTTAATTTTAGACTGTGCGTTTTTGATTCCCATCTCAATCATGTGTTTAACTAAATGATGTTTTTGTATCATGTTAATAAAAATGTATATTTCTTGGATCTTTTTTGTCTTTTTGATAAATTTGTACTAAGATACAGGTCTAATGTAGGTTTTAAAATGTCAAGTTTGGTAGATATGCATTTATAGATATAATATGGATCTCTATTTCCGGTTTTGGATTTATATTCACAATATCCATTACTCTACGAACATTTTGGAATTTTCCTTGTGAGTTTCAAGTTTCCTCCCCACAATTGTTTGGCACCTGATATTAAGTCACTAAACATGCTCGAATTGCTTGCCAATTATAGTAATGCTGTAGTCATCCTTGCTACTGGCATTACTGTGATGGGGAGGCACAGTGAAAAAAAAAATGACTTCAGGTCATTCAAGGAGGAGAGTTACACTTGCTGAATTTAATCTAAATGGACATTGGTGTTCAAAAAATGAGAGGGGACAATATTGACTGCAAACTAAAGCAAAATTTATTGAAAGGGTAATTTATCTCACAAATAGAAGCTACAGGCAGTGGACAGAGTCTGCCTGAAAGTCTGTCAAATAAAGAGAAAAATATAAATATATGTGACTGCTGTCCTACTTTCTGGTCTGCTCATTTACCCTTATGAATATGCACTGCTTCCCCCACCCACCTTCTGTGCCTATGTCTATGATTGGTTGCAGTCTTGCTTCCCCCCACCACGCTCTGTGCCAGCATCTGTGATTGGTTGCCCTCATACTAGCTGTCTGGGTCAGAAAGTGGAGTGTAATTAGATGCACCAATTTTGGCACTTTACCCAGCTCATCCCAAATGCCCTGGTTCGGTGGCAATATAAGAGATTGATAACAGCTGTGATTTGTCAAAAAATCACAGCTGCCATCAAGCCCCGGATTAGTAATGAAGAGGTGCCTATGAGACCCCCCATTACCAACCCTGTAAGGAAAAAGAAAAAAAAACACAAAAGTTCTTTATTTGAATCAATCAGCAGGAGACTGCAAGAGGGGTCAGCCTTCTTTTTGCTCCCAGTTCACATATGGGAGCCAGTGGGAGGTGAGTGCACAGCTCCTCTCACTGTGTGTTGGTGCTGTGTGGTGGCTGCTGTTGTGGTGGTGTGGTGTCGGTGGGGCGGCGCGGCCTGGAGCCTTGGGGTCTTTGCCTTGCAGCATGGGTGCTGTGAGGCACCGGGTCGCCCGCCCTGCTGGCGCTTTGTCGCTACGGCGGTGGTCAGTGCACGGTGTCACACAAAAAGGTCAGGTTAGGGACCCACTCAAGAGGTTTGCCATGACGTGGCAGTGGGCTTAATACAATCTGATCAGAATGGTAACAAAAGAACCTCATGTTCTATTTAATTTTTTGCCTAGCTGCTTTAGATCATTGTATTTTTGGGATGTGCGATCCATGTCTTTTTCTTCATAGTATGGTATTTATATCAGTCTATCCCCCTCTTTTTTTTGCTTGGATCTGCACTCTCCCCATTTGGCACAGGTGATTTTAATCAGCAGGAGACTGCAAGAGGGGTCAGCCTTCTTTTTGCTCCCAGTTCACATATGGGAGCCAGTGGGAGGTGAGTGCACAGCTCCTCTCACTGTGTGTTGGTGCTGTGTGGTGGCTGCTGTTGTGGTGGTGTGGTGTCGGTGGGGCGGCGCGGCCTGGAGCCTTGGGGTCTTTGCCTTGCAGCATGGGTGCTGTGAGGCACCGGGTCGCCCGCCCTGCTGGCGCTTTGTCGCTACGGCGGTGGTCAGTGCACGGTGTCACACAAAAAGGTCAGGTTAGGGACCCACTCAAGAGGTTTGCCGTGACGTGGCAGTGGGCTTAATACAATCTGATCAGAATGGTAACAAAAGAACCTCATGTTCTATTTAATTTTTTGCCTAGCGGATTTAGATCATTGTATTTTTGGGATGTGCGAACCATGTCTTTTTCTTCATAGTATGGTATTTATATCAGTCTATCCCCCTCTTTTTTTTGCTTGGATCTGCACTCTCCCCATTTGGCACAGGTGATTTTAATCAGCAGGAGACTGCAAGAGGGGTCAGCCTTCTTTTTGCTCCCAGTTCACATATGGGAGCCAGTGGGAGGTGAGTGCACAGCTCCTCTCACTGTGTGTTGGTGCTGTGTGGTGGCTGCTGTTGTGGTGGTGTGGTGTCGGTGGGGCGGCGCGGCCTGGAGCCTTGGGGTCTTTGCCTTGCAGCATGGGTGCTGTGAGGCACCGGGTCGGCCGCCCTGCTGGCGCTTTGTCGCTGCGGCGGTGGTCAGTGCACGGTGCCACACAAAAAGGTCAGGTTAGGGACCCACTCAAGAGGTTTGCCATGACGTGGCAGTGGGCTTAATACAATCTGATCAGAATGGTAACAAAAGAACCTCATGTTCTATTTAATTTTTTGCCTAGCGGCTTTAGATCATTGTATTTTTGGGATGTGCGATCCATGTCTTTTTCTTCATAGTATGGTATTTATATCAGTCTATCCCCCTCTTTTTTTTGCTTGGATCTGCACTCTCCCCATTTGGCACAGGTGATTTTAATCAGCAGGAGACTGCAAGAGGGGTCAGCCTTCTTTTTGCTCCCAGTTCACATATGGGAGCCAGTGGGAGGTGAGTGCACAGCTCCTCTCACTGTGTGTTGGTGCTGTGTGGTGGCTGCTGTTGTGGTGGTGTGGTGTCGGTGGGGCGGCGCGGCCTGGAGCCTTGGGGTCTTTGCCTTGCAGCATGGGTGCTGTGAGGCACCGGGTCGCCCGCCCTGCTGGCGCTTTGTCGCTGCAGCGGTGGTCAGTGCACGGTGCCACACAAAAAGGTCAGGTTAGGGACCCACTCAAGAGGTTTGCCGTGACGTGGCAGTGGGCTTAATACAATCTGATCAGAATGGTAACAAAAGAACCTCATGTTCTATTTAATTTTTTGCCTAGCGGCTTTAGATCATTGTATTTTTGGGATGTGCGATCCATGTCTTTTTCTTCATAGTATGGTATAGTTCTTTATTTGAAGTTTAAAAAATGCACACCCTCTTTCACCAATTTATTAACCCAGCAAAAACACCCGTAGGTCTGACTTAATCCACAAGACTTCCTACAACAATCCTAGCTATGCTAAATACAGAAGATACAGTGATAGGAAACTCGACCACTCGCTGCAGCTTCTGCAGCTTCTGGGGGGACCAGTGTTGTGAATGTCGTCTGTGTGGGTGCTGTTCTGGAGGTCCCTCGGCTGGCCTGGAATGGTATTGAAGTTGAATCTGAGCCTGTGACTTAGACAGGTGTCGGCGTTAATTGAGAATTGGGGAAGTCCTACTGCAGACAAGTCTGGTCTATATAGGAGAGCACTTTCTGCCCTGCGGGCGCCAGTTAAAATTGTATATTAGCTTGTCTCTGTTCCTGGCCTGGAGATTTGTTCTTCCCTGTTTCCCTTAGCAAGACTTCTGCAGGGGGGTACCTACTCCTTTGGGGACTACTCTGAGGAAAGGTAGATTTCCTCATTTCATTCTGTGAGGCATAGCTAGTTTCTCATAGGAAAAAAAGGTATTTCAGCTCACCCATATATGTGGTCTCTCAGTTCCATTGGGGTGCATGTAGTCCACCAGACAGGCAGGTCCATAAGTAAAGTTGTGAAGAAGAGAGGTAGGGACTCAGCACAAATGCCAAAAAAATATATGTATATAAAAATAGAAACTTTATTGGATCATATTAAAAGATCAAAACATCGATGGTTCCATAAAAAACGCCATAGGCTTGACATGTTTCGGACAGTAAAAATATAAAGTAAAGTCCTTAATCATAAGCATAAGCTTATGAGTAAACACTTTACTTTATATTTTTATTGTCCAAAACGCGTCAAACCTATGACGTTTTTTATGGAACCGTAGCTAGTTTCTCAGGCTGTGACGTGGCGTCTAAGATTTTAGGAACGCTCCACGACTACCTCTAGTGTGGTCTGATAGTCAGGGGATTGTGGTCAGCTCAGGTTCCAACTACTCCTGTTTCTTGGTGTTTTTTCACCTATGGGAGTTTTTGTAATCTTCCACGGTTACCGTATCATAACTCGTCCCACTGTGCTAGCTCTCCTGCAGGAAAAGGGATTTTTTTCCTGTCTAATTTGATTATTTGCTCTTCTGTATTTTGTGTTCTTTTTTGGTATTTTTTTATCGCATTATTTACAGGAGTACCTGATATTGTGGGGGTGAGGTCATATTACCTCCAGGGCCATTTCTACTATCAAGAGTTTGGTATTCTTCTACAGGGATTATGTACTGACCACAATCAGTTCCTTTCCTTTGCTTTGTATCTAGTTAGTTGGGCCTCGCCTTTGCTAAATCTATTTTTCCTATCTGAATATTGTGTTTTCCTATATCACCGTAATCTTTGTATGTGGGGGGCCTATCTAATTCTGTGAGGCGTAGCTAGTTTCTCAGGCTGTGACATGGTGTCTAGGTTTTTAGCTACACGGCTACTTCTAGTGTGGTCTGATAGGGGATTGCGGTCAGCCCAGATTCCAACTACTCCTGTTTCTTGGTGTTTTTTCACCAATGGGAGTTTTTTGTAATCTTCCACGGTTACCGGATCATAACAGACCAGGCTGTGAGAAGTGGTGACGTCAGTCAGGTCACCGGAGTTCACAGCCGGGTTCCCACAGTACCAAGTGTGACCACTGGTGAACCCGCTGCCGGATTGCAGGACATGGTGGCACAGAAGTCCAGACGTCTGGGAGTCTGGTCACCACAGTTCACACTCAGGACTTTCCACTGACCTCAGTGAAAGTTGAACCCAGTGCTCTCAGTGAAAGTGGAACATGCTGCTGGATTGCCGGATTGCGGGACACGGTCGCACAGAAATCTAGCAAAGTGTTCCATTTTCACTGAGAGCAGTGAGTCAACTTTCACTAAGAGCAGCGGGGAGCCCCCACTGTGACCTCCATTGATCTGACTGCCAGACTGTCAGATTGCGTGACACCACACCAGAGCAGTCTGGCAATCAGGTCACCTGAGTTCACATTCATGCCCTCAGTGAAAGTTAAACTTCCTGCTCACAGTAAAAGTGGAACCTGCTGCTAGAATGCTAGACTGTCAGATTGGAAAACTGGAAAAAATGATATAGGGGCCCCCTTATATTGATACCTAACGCAGATAAACCAATACAGGCCCCAGCTATAGCTATAGCCCTCAGCTCTGTGTGTTTAGATAAAACAGAAATCTCGGGGCTGTTATTCTCTGGCTGGGGAGGCGCGCATGGTTATTGGGCCTTCCACAGCCTAAAAATAGTGAGCCGCAATCGCCCCAGAAGTGGCCCATCCATTAGATGGGACAACTCTGATGCTTTACCTGATTGCCCTGGTGCAGTGGCAATTAGGTTAATATGAGGTTAAATAACAACTGTGATTTGTCAAAAAAAATCACATCTGCCATCAAGCCCTGTGTTCTCAGTGAAAGGGATTCTCCATTAGTGACCCAAGGCTTCATGGCAGCTTTGATTTTTTTGACAAATCACAATGTCATTAACGTCTTATATTATGCTGATTGCATCTGCACCAGTGCAATTGGGTTGAGCTGAGTAAAGCAATGGAACTGTTGCATCTAATGGATGTTGGTTGCTATTTTAGGCTGGGGAGGGTTCAATAACCATGAGCATCCCCAGCCTGAGAATACCATCCCCCAGCTGTCTGCTTTATCTTGGATAGATATCAAAATTGAATATATATTCAAATAAGTTTTTTAAAAAAAAAACAAAAAACTTTGCATAGGGTACATTATATTTTCATACACAGCTAAGTTGACGTATACAGCTGGGGGCTGCAGCCTGTAGCTGTCTGCCTTATCTGCTCTGGGTATCCATATATGGGGGACCCTGTGCCATTTTTTACAATAATTTATTATTATTACTCTCCACTTACTGACACAGACAGCTAGTGTGAGGGCAAAAAAATCACAGATGCCGGTACAGAGGGTGGGCAGAGGAAGCAGGACTACAATCAATCACACATACTGTTTCAGTGGGTGGGCTGGGGAAGAAGTGCATATTCATGAACTTTAATGACCAGACCAGGTAGTATGACAGCTGCAGGAAACTAATTAAGTATAATTCTCCTGCTTTAATTCCAATAATACTCTGACAACATTATTCCGGGAAACCAGCTGTGAGTCAGAAATGCATCCAGGCATATTCCCCATGCTCACATGTTTGCCAAAATAATTGTATTGACTTCCCCACCTGAGTGGTAAAGCATCTACAACAAGACTAGACACAATAATCTGATATTGGTATTCAGATTAAAGAAGCTCAAGAAATCGAGATAAAACATATACTTTTTATTAAAAATATTCTTTTAAAAATTATTTTAATTCCACAGTATAGTACCCAAGGACATGGAAAATAGCTCACACATGTGTTACTAGCATCAGCATCAAAATAATGAAACAATATCCCATCACAATAATGACTCTCATATCAATTCTTAGAACATATAAGTAAATGTGTTGCATATATCATAACAATTCTGGTACTAAACAGATATTATGTATCTCTTCAATATAATATCTCTAGGATATATTTATATTTATGTTGCTAATATCAACAAACATCACAATTGCTAGTTACTAGTGATGAGCGAGTACTAAAAAGCTCGGGTGCTCGAAGCTCGGGCCAAGCCTCCCAAGATACTCGTGTACTCGGCCCGAGCACCGAGCCCAATGTTATCCTATGGGAGACCCGAGTATTTTTGTGAAATGACCCCCCGGCAGCATGTAGAAACCCTAAAAATGTCACAAAAGTCTCAGAAGAGTGCTCAAATGACATGGCATCAGCATGGGGAAGACCCCTTGAAGCATTTATCACTCAAAAGTCACAGCTGTGAACAATTTTGTCCAAGTTTTACGCCATTTTTACGGACTCACCAGAAAACCTTCCAAAATGACACCAAAATGAATTTTCATGGCGGAAATGTTAAGGGCACATACCCAATAGTGAGATAGAGCTGGTGTATGTTACTTTTTTTGATTAATACATGAAAGATTTTACATGAAAACCTTGTGTGGCACTCCGATGTCCAAAACGCACGTTTTGTGCTTTTTACTAGCGATGTCGGTCATTTTTTTTTTTTATTCTATCTCCCTCAGTCCGTCGGTCTGTCTCTCTCTGTCTTGTCTGTCCCCCTCTCACAGTCTGTCGGTCAGTTCCCCCCCCCCTCTCTCTTACTTACCGTTCCCCGATCACTGCCGCGGCGCTGCACAGCTGTTCAAACTCCGGTGGCTTTTCCTCTTTTGAAAAAGCCGGCCGCTCATTAATCAATCTCCTATTCCCTGCTGTCCTGCTTTTCGGCGCCTATGATTGGTTGCAATGAGACACGCTCCCACACTGAGTGACAGCTGTCTCACTGCACCCAATCACAGCAGCCGGTGTGTGTATACTGTGCAGTGAAATAAATAATTAAATAATTAAAAAAAACGGCGTGCGGTCCCCCCAATTTTAATACCAGCCAGATAAAGCCATACGGCTGAAGGCTGGTATTCTCAGGATGGGGAGCTCCACATTATGGGGAGCCCCCCACCCTAACAATATCAGTCAGCAGCCGCCCAGAATTGCCGCATACATTAGATGCGACAGTTCTGGGGCTGTACCCGGCTCTTCCCGATTTACCCTGGTGCTTTGGCAAATCGGGGTAATAAGGAGTTAATGGCAGCCCATAGCTGCCACTAAATCCTAGATTAATCATGTCAGGTGTCTCCCCGAGATTCCTTCCATGATTAATCTGTAAATTACAGTTAAAAAACACACACACCCGAAAAATCCTTTATTAGAAATAAAAAACACTAACAAAGTCCCTCATTACCAATTTATTAACCCCGACAAACCCTCCATGTCCGGCGTACTCCACAGTCCTCCAGCGTCGCGTCCAGCTCTGCTGCATGGAAGTGACAGGAGCTGCAGAATACACCGCCGCTCCGGTCACCTCCACGCAGCTAATGAGATGAGTATAGCGATCAGCTGAGCTGTCACTGAGGTTACCTGGATCCAGCGGTGGATGCAGCGGTGGCCGCGGGTAACCTCAGTGACAGCTCAGCTGATCGCGCTACTCACCGCCGCTCCGGTCAGCTCCATGCACCAACTGAGGTGAGTATAGCGATCAGCTGCTGTCACTGAGGTTAATCGCAGCCACCGCTGGATCCAGCGGTGGCCGGGAGTTACCTGACTGACAGCAGCTGATCGCGCTATTCCCTTCATTAGCTGCGTGGAGGTGACCGGAGCGGCGGTGTCTTCTGCAGCTCCTGTCACTTCCATGCAGCAGAGCTGGACGCGACGCCGGAGTCCGTGGAGTACGCCGGACATGGAGGGTTTGTCGGGGTTAATAAATTGGTAATGAGGGACTTTGTTAGTGTTTATTATTTCTAATAAAGGATTTTTCGGGTGTGTGTGTTTTTTAACTGTAATTTACAGATTAATCATGGAAGGAATCTCGGGGAGACGCCTGACATGATTAATCTAGGATTTAGTGGCAGCTATGGGCTGCCATTAACTCCTTATTACCCCGATTTGCCAACGCACTAGGGTAAATCGGGAAGAGCCGGGTACAGCCCCAGAACTGTCGCATATAATGTATGCGGCAATTCTGGGCAGCTGCTGACTGATATTGTTAGGGTGGGGGGCTCCCCATAACGTGGAGCTCCCCATCCTGAGAATACCAGCCTTCAGCTGTATGGCTTTATCTGGCTGGTATTAAAATTGGGGGGACCGCACGCCGTTTTTTTTAATTATTTATTTATTTATTTTACTGCACAGTATAGACCCGCCCACCGGCTGCTGTGATTGGGTGCAGTGTGACACCTGTCACTCAGCGTGGGGGCGTGTCTCACTGCAACCAATCATAGGCGCCTGTGGGCGTGGAAAGCAGGGAATATGAGATGGCTGTGTACAGAGCACAGCGCGCCGGCCGGTATAAAGGCTCGGTCACGCTGTGCAGGCCAGCCAATCACTGCAATTCCACAACTAACAGGGCTGTGGCATTGCAGTGGTCTGCCAGCCAATCCCTGCATGAGGGCTGGCTCTCAAAAGAGCGCCAACATGCAGAAATGAAGACCACGAGTAAAGCACGAGTATTGCAAAATTACTCGGTACCCGCCGAGTAGCCCGAGTACAGTGATACTCGTGCGAGTACCGAGTAGTAACAAGCATGCTCGCTCATCACTACTAGTTACAAAAATGTATTAATAGTACACATTTCATCACTGAAACAGATTAGTAAGACACTTAAAGTGCTATGTGCGAAAAGTAGTGTGGGACTTATAGTTCCTCAGTTCTATCCATTGCATGATGATTCTGTGGCTAATGATTCCTCCACTTGCTCATTATGCATCATTGCCAATATTAACAAACATACCAGTTACAAAATTGCATTAATAATACACATTTCATTATAAAAACAGATTACTGACTAAGATACTTGAAGTGCTATGTACTATGTGCTATAAGTTAGTTTGGGACTTGTAGTTCCTCAGTTGTATCTGTTGCATGGTAATTCTATGGCTAATGATTCCTTCACTTGCTCATTATGTATGGCAATGTTGCTATGTTAATATTAGTAGATCCACATATCTGCTGTAATAGATAAACCACTAATATAATGCTACTTACTAGAGACCAAAGATCCACGTCCTTCAACCCCAACACGTGTTTCGCCACTTCTTCGGGGGGGCGTGTGAATGTGTGAATTCAATTCCCCATGCTGTTACCATTCAGTTTCAGCACATTTCCATCCATTGTATAATTTTTACAGCTCTCCCAGACTTACTTCCAAGGTCCTCCAGAAAACTATTTGAGTTTCCCGTTAACTTGCATTGGGTTCGTCATTCAGTACGAATACACGAAAAATAGAAATTATTCAGATGAAATAATCCGAATCTGAATATTTTAGTATTTGCAAATCTCGACTTACAAATTCTGCATCCCTTGCAGGGCCGGACTGGCCATAGGGCAAGTCTGACAAATGCCAGATGGGCTGGTGCCTGTAGTGGGCCGCTCAATCTTCAGTCACCGCCGCTGTCCACAGCAGTGTTGCACTCCGCACAGCTTTAGTTTGGCTTGTGCACACGTTCCGGCCCTGCTGTGTGATCCTGCGGCTGGCATACTCATTGCTGAGGGGAGCGCTGGTGACCGCAGCTTCCTCCTTCCTGATCAAATGTATTTGCGACTCTCAGCCGTAAATACATTTGAACAGTGGAGCGCGGCGAGCGGGTCTGTCTGGGCTCCGATGTGCATCAGCGTGATCAGATCAGCACCTTGCTGATGTCATCACACTGCTGCGGGCACCACAGAGAAACGACAGGCAGCAGTGAGCACTTCATGGAGGAGCTGAAGATGAACTGTGTAATCAGTGTGGATGCTGGGGAAGGAGTGCACAATCATGAAAGGGACACAGTTTTGTGAGAGGTAGTGAGGTGATTACTTTATTCAGAGTTGGCAGTGTGTGTGAGGGGAGGATATTTTACAAAAGGGCGGGGGCAATATGTTGCTGAGGCAGTGTGGTGGGTATATTAAGGAGAGGGACAGCATGGGGAGTATTTTGAGAGTGGCAGCATAGTGGGTATATTAAGGAGAGAGGCACTGAGGAACTGAGGGTATCAAATCTTATCATGGCGTCTGTACTACGTGAAGATAAAAGGGACAGGAACAACTCTGATCAGAGACTGTCATCTATAAGGTACCTGGATGTAAATGTTTATTTGTGATACTGCCTGTGTCTTATCAGTACTGTGGTTCCTGTATGGTCCGCAGTCTGATAATTATTGATAACAACAACTCTCAGCATCTCTTTACCATTGTTAAGGACAAATTGAGAGTTGTAGGTTCATACAATTCAATAGTACATGGGGCTAAGCATGGTTCATGTACTGATGTTAGTTTTCACTCTGCAGTCATGTGCTGACTGTGGCTCTGGTGCTGCAATCATATGCTGGTGATGGTTGTGGTGCTGCATTCATGTGCTGATGGTGGTTCTGATGCTACATTCACATGCTGATAGGGGTCCTTATGCTACATTCATGTGCTGATGATGGTTGTGGTGCTGAATTCATATGCTTCTGGTGTTCTGATGCTACATTCTTGTGCTGATGGTGCTTCTAGCGCTGCATTCATGTGCTGATGGGGGTTCTGATGCTACAATCATGTGCTGGATGGGGGTCTGATGCTACATTCATGTGCTGATTGGGGGTTCTGGTGCTACATTCATGTGCTAATTGGGAGTTCTGGTGCTACATTTATGTGCTGATGGTGTTCAGATGCTACATTCATGTGTTGATGGTGTTCTGATGCTACATTCATGTGTTGATGGGGGTTCTGATGCTACATTCATGCGCTGATGGGGGTTCTGGTGTTACATTCATGTGCTGATTGGGGGGTTCTGGTGCTACATTCATGTGCTGATGGTGTCCTGATGCTACATTCATGTGCTGATGGGTGTTCTGGTGCTACATTCATGTGCTGATGGTGGTTCTGATGCTGCATTCATGTGCTGATGGTGGTTCTGATGCTACATTCATGTGCTGATAGTGTGTCATGATTGACTCCTGGCTTAGCTGGAGCTGAGCCTTTTTTTTAGTTTCACTTCTGATGCAGGTCACGTTAGGGGTTAATCCTTTCTGCCTCGTTCTGGAGGTCAGGTTGCTTTATTAGAGCACTGTGTCTCTTGGACTTTGCCAGTGATATTTCTGGCTCTGCTGTGTTCTGCTCTTGAGTGACCTGTTGTCTGCCCTGCCTCCTCCTGACCTCCGTGTTCACCTGACCTGTTAACCTCCTCTGTTTTCTGTTTCCATTAGTGTCTCTCCCCCTGTCTCCCTGTTCGTTCCTTATCTGTTTACCTTAATTCTGTCTTGTCTTCCCACTCCCCCTCGCTTCTAGTCTCTGATTTCCCGGCTACTGACTATTTGCTTCCCTCTGACTACGTTTAGACTTTGCCCTTGTGTACTTACAAGACCTAATGTTGTGACACGGCTTTCTGACGATTCTACTGCCATCTGGTAGGCTTGACTAGTATTACCTCTGCTAGGGAATTCCCTGCTCATACGTTTCCTCCACTTTTATGCCCCTAGTGGTTTACCAGCTAACTACCTTCTCAGATAGTTTCAGGAATCCTCTCAGTCCCACATTACTACGCTGTACTGCTATTGTACATCTTAGAGTACAGCGTGACATAGTGGTTCTGATGCTACATTCAAGTGCTGATGATGGTTGTGGTGCTGCATTCATATGCTTCTGGTGTTCTGATGCTACATTCTTTCGCTGATGGTGCTTCTGGCACCGCATGCATATGCTGATTGGGGTTCTGATGCTACATTTATGTGCTGATTGGGGGTTCTGGTGCTATATTCATGTGTTGATGGTGTTCTGGTGCTACATTTATGTGCTGATGGTGTTCTGATGCTACATTCATGTGCTGATGGTGTTCTGATGCTACATTCATTTGTTGATGGGGGTTCTGATGCTACATTCATGTGCTGATGGGGGTTCTGGTGCTACATTCATGTGCTGATAGTGGTTCTGGTGCAGCATTCATGTGCTGATGGTGGTTCTGGTGCGGCATTTATGTGCTGATGGGGGTTCTGAACTTGACAATCCAAAGCAGGTTTCATGGCTATGTTAAAACTTAAAAATAAACAAAAGTTTGTTTTGAGATTATGAGGAGAATTTATCAAGATTCTACTCAGTTTCTGCTCTAAAAACAGTTTCTGCTCAGTTTCTGCTCTAAATTAGCATCTGTTTACACATTTTTTTTAAGCAGAATGTCTCCAAATCCTCCTCAAATCTTTGGCTCTAGTGATATATTCATGTAAGTACCCCTTCTAAGCCACTGACTGCTCACATCCTCTTGATGTCTGATGCGTCCTTTTTGTTATAAAAAATACAAACTGCTGTTGCATCTGGTGTTTATAATTGTCTGCATCTCTGACATCACATCAGCAGTGCTGTAGCCAATCAGTTAGCTGCTGAGCTCCTTGATGGGTTGCAGCACTGTCATTTTGATGTGACATCAGCGATACAGACAATAGCAGACCTGGGGAGAGTGAATAAAACAAACACACAATGCAGGGAATGGGTTTCTAAAGCTGGAAAACCTAAGGGTATGTGCACACAAGAGATTTTAAACTCAAGCAAAACCAACATGTTTCTCAAGCAGAAGATGCTCAAAACCATGGCGTTTTTTTCCTTACCCATCTTCTGTGTAGTTTTACAGTCATTTCCTAGATACTTTTTCAATGGTTTTGACCATCTTTGGTTTTTCTTTTAGTATTTTTCCATTGTTTTTGTCACATGTTTTTTACTGCACTTTTAAGGAAAAGCGATGTTAAACACAACCAGCGTCGGTCTGGCGTGACGGGGTAGTCGGTAGGCCCCGACCTTGTCTTTAAATTAAGTTGTCCCCAGCACCCTGCAGGGGCCCCCGCCGGGTGTATTAACATGACCTGCAACTGCGGCTCCATAGACCATCAGGACGCCGCTGCAGGTGATAATACTGCATGCGGGCAGCAGTAAGATTATGAGAGTGTTAGTAGCTACAGGGGGGCAGACCTGGAGGGGCGCCCAGAATTTATGAGCTGCAGCGCGGCAGGGGCAGAGCAGAAAGCTCCTTCCTAGAGGAAGAAGATGCACGAGAAGAAGGACCTGCGGTGATGTCATGCCCATGAAAACGTGTGGGAGGAGTTGGGCAGGAGATACCAACTGAGGAAGATGTGAGCACGGTAATGAGGGATGATGCGGGGGTGCAGGGTGAGTGGCATATGGGGGGGTCCAGACTGTGACAGAGGGGTGTTAAGGCATACTACAGTATGTGTGTGGATTATGGGGTTTCACTGTGTTTGAGAGAGGGATAATTTGGGTTACAGCCAGTCTGTCTTGATATGCAGGGCATGAGGGTGCTGGGTGTGTGTGATTTAAGGGTGCAGGGTGTGTGCACCAGTCCCTGAATGTGTGACGTGAGTAAAGTCCACACAGTAACCATTTATCAGTAGGGATTAGGGAAAGAAGGATAGCAGCAGTCAGAGCATGGGATGGGATTGGGAAAACTGGGTGCTGAGCTGAGAGAAAGAGGCTCTTTTCCTCATCACCCAGCCTTTCTATGTTCTGATATCCATCTTGTCTTCAGCTCCCCAGCTCCTAGCTTTCCCATTCTCTGATATCATGGGAACGCTGGGTGCTGAGCTGAGAGAAAGAGGCTCTTTTCCTCATCACCCAGCCTTTCTATGTTCTGATATCCATATTGTCCTCAGCTCTCCAGCTCCAAGCTTTCCCATTCTCTGATATCATGGGAAAGCTGGGTGCTGGGCTGAGAGAAACAGGCTCTTTTCCTCATCACCCAGAACATAGAAAAGCTGGGTGCTGAGGAAAAGAACCGAGTGTCCAGAGTAATTATCCTGTACCCCATGTGGCTTATCCTGTACCTAGTATCAAGCGTCAGTATCCTGTAACTCCAGTGTCAGTGTCAGTATCCTGTACCCCCAGTGTCAGTGTTATTATCCTGTACCCCGAGTGTCATCGTCATTATCCTGTACCCCCAGTGTCAGTGTCATTATCCTATACCCCCAGTGCCAGTGTCATTATCCTGTACCTCCAGTGTCATTATCCTGTACCCCCAGTGTCATTATCCTGTTCCCCCAGTGTCATTATCCTGTACCCCCAGTGTCAGTGTCTTAGGCTATATGTAATTACTCTTCAGTGGGGCCTCTATATGTGATGATAGTACAGGAGGGTCCTCAATTAGAGTTGAGCGATGATCGAGGTTCGAGTTTCGCCAATTTCATGTTCGAGTGATTTGGGGGGGGGGCTCGAGAATGAACGCGAACACGAGCTTTATGATAAAAGCTCGATAGCTTGAGTTACGTTCGAGAACGGTTTGATCAGCAAAAAGCCTAGCTAGTTACTAGCTGGATTTTCACTGTAATAGTGTGAGTCACTCTGTGATTCACACTATTATCTTATTTCAGCGTATAGTGTGCGGGGGCAGCGCATATAGATCAGTGCTGCTGGGCTAATGGTGATCGCCTTTTTTTTTTTTTCCCTAAGCGCGCGTGCAGTGGGGCGGGCCAGCATGTCAGCCAATCCCAGACCCACACAGCTAAGTGGTCTTTTTTGCCAGACAAGCAAGGGCATGTGTCATAGGCTGTCCATGTCACATGTCCTTGCATTATAAATACGGCCATTTTCCCTCACGGCGCCATTATCTGCTTTCTGCGTGTAGGTGACAGTCACCGCTCACGCACCTCCTGTCGCCGCTCCGGCTGTGTACGCTATACACACAGCGCTCTACAGATTAGGGACAGAAGTTTATTTCAGCCCTTTTCAGGGCTCATTTTCTCGGGCTCAGAGCCATAGGTGACAGTCAGGTCCATGGAAACGCTGTATACAGCTTCAGATAACAGCGTCTGTGTACCGAAGCTCAGGGAATTCCTTGCTGCATTTCACCATTAGGAGGGATAGAAAGTGAGGCTTCCTTTCATGTCCACTGACCCAGAGAACCCGGCCACTGTACCCACCTGCCCACTTTTGCCACGCTATTTTTATAGCAAACAGTGCTGAAACTTAGTGGCATCCAAAAAGTGGCTGCTAAACTCCATTGTTGTCCTAGTGGTGCCAAGCATTTTCCAGCACCTCTGCATTAAACTCTCATGCACATTTTGCTATGCTATTTTTATAGCAAACAGAGCTGAACATAAGTGACATCCAAAAAGTGGCTGCTATACTAATTTTGGGTCCCACTGGTGCCAAGCATTTTCCAGCACCTCTGCATTAAACCCTCATGCACATTTTGCTACGCTATTTTTATAGCAAACAGAGCTGAACATAAGTGGCATCCAAAAAGTGGCTGCTATACTAATTTTGTGTCCCACTTGTGCCAAGCAAGTCCCACCACCTCTGCATTCTACCCTCATGCACATTTTGCTACTCTATTTTTATAGCAAACAGTGCTGAACATAAGTGGCATCCAAAAAGTGGCTGCTATACTAATTTTGTGTCCCACTTGTGCCAAGCAAGTCCTATTACCTCTGCTTTCTACCCTCCTGCACATTTTGCTATGCTATTTTTTATAGCAAACAGTGCTGCCAGTTTTAGGGCCATAGTTGCATTGTCAGGGATAGTCAGTGTTGGTTCTTCAGCTGTCAATAAAGTTAGACCACCTCTGCAATCTACACCACCTCTCAACTTTTGCTACCACATTTTAAGTGACTGATCTTGTCGCTAATAAAATGAGTGGCAAAAGGACAGATGCTGGTGGAAAGGGGAGCAGGCGTGTTGGAAAAGGAAAAAAAGTTTGTGTCCGTGGGGAAGGTGGCAAAGCTACATTAACATCTGCTGAAGATAAGCCATCTTCCAGCAAAAGTAAGATGTCTAGTACTTTCCGTGGACAATCCAATGTGCTCCCTTTTTTACGGACCCGAACAGCTGTAAGAAAGGTAGATGATGCACAAAAAAAGAACATGCTTGAATGGATCTCAAGTGCTCCAACAAGTGCCCTCTCCTGCACCTCAACTACCACATAAAAAAAACCAGTCCTCTGAGTTGTCATCCCAATCACACTTGCTTTCTCCCAGCTATCAAGTCTCCACCCGCCCTGCACAGTATGGTGTACCAGAGATGGCTGAGTCTGCAGAGCTGTTCAGTCACACTATAGCCTGTGAATCAGAGGTCTGCTCCCAAGCTACAGTGAGTACAGACCAGGAAATGGTCTGCAGTGATGCCTTTACCTTTGTGACTCAGATTCAGGCCCTAATGATGACCAAGTTTCTGAGCATAATGTAGACCCTCATTCCCAAACTGTAACACCTGTTGGTGGAGACAATGAGGAACATACTGATGATGATGAGACACAGATACCAGATTGGGATGACAACTTAAATATTCGGTCAGGGCAAGAAGAGGCTCGGTCTGAGGGTGAGGGGAGTGCAAACACAACAATTGATGATGAAGTCTAGATCCCACCTACTGTCAACCCACAGTCAGGCACTTGAGGAGGTAAACAGAGGCGGTGGAGGAGGATGCAACTGACGACGAAGTTACCTTGCGCCTTCCTGGACAGAGTCGGAGTACTGGTAGCAAGTCTACAACTGCATCCTCAGCCACCACTCTGCCTCTGAGCACAAGTCGGGGTGGCTCTGCAGGTCGCATGTCCTCTTAGCCTCGCCTAGCCTGGTCCTTTTTTGACCTTGCAAAGGATCTCCCAAATCATGTGATCTGTAAAATTTGTCGTGAATCTATAAGTAGAGGCAAAAAGCTCACCAGTTTGACAACTTCTTCCATGAATCGTCACATGAATACCAAACATAATTCCCAGTGGAAAGCTCACTGTGCTGCAATGCGGCCTAGCGTAGAGGGCCAACCACCGCCTGCCCCTTCCAGTGCATCCGCGCGGTCTTCATCTTCTATTACTGTGGGGACAGCTGTCACACCTGGTTTTCCACGCACACCTTCCACCACTGTAACCACAACAGGCAGTTTGCTTGTTAGGTCGACAGTTGGTTTGGAAGGGGAAACAAGTGCGTGTGTACAGCGCTCTCATACATCAATAGCACCAACGTTGGATGAAGGCAACATCATGTCTACGCCTGTACTTTCCTCACAAACCTGCATTTTTCCAGGGACACCCTACTCACCACCATCTACACACAGCAGCCAGATCTCTGTCCCTCAGATGTGGACAAATAAAAGGCCATTTCCTGCGACCCATGACAAAGCTAAGAGGTTGACTTTATCCCACTGTAAGCTCTTGGCTACCAAAATGCTGCCTTTCCACCTGGTGGACACAGAGGATTTTTGAGACTTTATGTCCGTCGCAGTGCCCCAGTACCAGATGCCCAGTCGCCACTACTTCTCTAAGAAAGGTGTGCCTGCGCTACACCAGCATGTCGCACACAACATCACCGCTTCCTTGAGAAACTCTGTGTGTGAACGGGTGCATTTCACCACCGATACTTGGACCAGTAAGCATGGACAGGGGCGTTACATGTCGCTGACTGGGCACTGGGTAACTATGGTGATAGATGGAGAAGGGTCTGCTGAACAAGTCTTGCCATCCCCATGACTTGTGCGTCAATCCTCTGTATGTATAAGTTCCTCCAACGCTTTTGCCTCCTCAACCTCGCCTGGGTCCTCCACCTCCGCCCCAAGCCTGCCTGGTCAGGCCACCAGCGTTGTAACTGCGCACAAGGAATCACGCACACCTCCTTACTATGCTGGTAGTAGAGCGCAACGGCATCAGTCGGTTTTTAGCTTGAAATGTCTTGGAAATAAGAGTCACACAGCGGCTGAGTTGTGGTCAGCTCTGCTGTCTGAGTTTCATAAATGGTTGTCTCCACTCAACCTGCAGCCAGGTAATGCCGTGTGCGACAATGCTGCAAACCTGGGTGCGGCCCTTCGCCTGGGCAAGGTGACACATGTGCCTTGTATGGCTCACGTGTTCAACCTTGTTGTCCAGAAATTTTTAACACACTATCCCGGCCTAGATGGCCTTCTGCACAGGGCACGAAAACTGTCTGCTCACTTCCGCCATTCAACCGCCGCAGCTGAGCGACTTGCATCGCTCCAGAAGTCTTTTGGCCTGCCGGTTCATCGCCTGAAATGCGATGTGCCGACACGCTGGAATTCGACTTTCCACATGTTAGAGCGACTGTGGCAGCACCGCCGAGCACTGGTGCAATACGTCATGACGTATAGCCTGGGCCAACGAGATGCAGAGGTGGGGCAGATCACCCTGATGGAGTGGTCTCAGATCAAGGACCTATGCACCCTTCTGCACAGTTTCGACATGGCGACGAATATGTTTAGCGCTGACAATGCTATTATCAGCATGACAATTCCAGTCATTTTCACGCTGGAGCACACACTAAATACTATTCGGAGTCAGGGGGTGGTTCAACAGGAAGGGGAAGAAGTAAATGAGGATTCATATGCACAAGGGATAACAACATCACCAAGGTCCAGACGTTCATCATCACCAAGGCGGCAGGCATGGGACGGTGGGGGAGAGGGATTAACAAGGGCGCATGGTAGCAGGCAAAATGTTGAGGAAGGTGCAGGAGAACATGAAGAAATGGAGGACAAACTGTCCATTGACAAGGAAGACTCAGCAGATGAGGGAGACCTTGGTCACATTTCAGTTGAAAGAGGTTGGAGGGAGATGTCAGTGGAAGAAAGAACGGTTAGCACCTCTATGCCACAAACAGCAAGGGCTTGGTCCGCATGGATGCGCAAGACACATGAGTGCCTTCTTGCTGCACTACCTACAACATGACCCTCGGATTGTCAAAATTAGAAGTGATGATGACTACTGGGTTGCCACACTATTAGATCCCCGGTACAAGTCCAAATTTTGTGACATAATTCCAGCCATAGAAAGGGACGCACATATGCAGGAGTATCAGCAGAAGCTGTTACTCAATCTTAGCTCGGCTTTTCCACCAAACACCAGTGGTGCACGGAGTGAATCTCCCAGTTGTAACTTGACAAACATGGGACGGTCTCGTCATCAACAGTCTAACCGTACCAGCAGCACCGTATCTGGTGCTGGTAACAGCAATTTTATTGAATCGTTTCATAATTTTTTTAGACCATCCTTTGCAAGGCCAACAGAGACAAGAAGTCTGACACATAGTCAACGGCTGCAGAGGATGATACAGGAGTATCTCCAAATGAACATCGATGCCATGACTTTGCAACTGGAGCCTTGCTCATTTTGGTCATCAAATCTTGAAAAATGGCCTGAGCTCGCCACTTACGCCTTGGAGATCTTGTCATGTCCAGCTGCCAGCGTTGTCTCTGAACGTGTCTTCAGTGCTGCTGGGTGTGTGCTGACAGATAAGCGCACGCGTCTGTCCAGTGACAATGTGGACAGACTAACGTTCATCAAAATGAACAACTCATGGATCCGCAAGGACTTTACTACCCCTGTGTCATCCCGGGGAGAGTAAATGCTTGTGTATTTGGAATGTGCTTGATGCAAATGTACCTGTCAAGTTTGCAACTGGGGCACAAGTGCTGCTACTGAAGGGGTGTCTGTGTGGCCCAATTTTTGGCAAAAAGGGAGACTCCGCTTGGAGTAACCCTTGCGTTGTTTTTAAAAATGATCCAAGATGAACAGATCTGGGATCAGTAAAGACTTTGCTAGACCTTCCCCGGTGTCATCCGGGCGACAGCTAAGGCTGGTGTATTTTGGAATGTGCTTGATGCAAATCAAAACATCCTGTTTGCAACTGGGGCACAAGTGCTGCCACTGAAGTGGTGTCTGTGGGGCCCAATTTTTGGAAAAAAGGGAGAGTCTGCTTGGAGTCTCCTTGCTGTGTTTTACATGATTTTAGAAGGGCATGCCATGCCTATATCTGTGTCTTCTTCTCTTTTTCCTCGTCCAGCTGTTTAGTTTTCACATGAGTATTTGTCCTTTTCACTTTCCCATGTGTTTGTGTTGTCTTGGGAGTTGTTTGGCACCTTTTGGACAACTTTAAGGGTGTTTTCCAGGTGTTTTTAGATGTTTGTGATTGCCTCCCATTGTTTTCAATGGGGTTCGAGAGGTTCGTCGAAATGCTCGTCGAACGGGGCACTGTTTGACGGACCGAACCGAACTCGAACTCTAGGGGGGTGGCTCATCTCTAGCCTCAATATAAATAATGTATATGTAAAAAAATCAAAAAGCCTGATCTGCCCATAGAGCAGTGTGGACTACATAGGACTAGTAAGGGGTTTATCCAACATGTAAAACAAGTTTGGAAAATATAGTACGGCTTTTAAATGGCCTCCGTCCCCACAGAATAACTGATCACATCCAGTACAGACACTGGGGGCCGATCATTACCTGATAATTATGTAATGTATGAGGGTGGAAAGAGAAGAGAATTCACCAGTCTCCACATGGAAGAGTGTATTGGAGGGTAATGCTTCACACCTCCACATACTGACTCTATAGGGCAGTGATGGCGAACCTATGGCACGCGTGCCAGACTGGGCACGCAGAGCCCTTTTTTCTGGCACACGCGCTGTCGCCACATTCAGCCACTTTGCACTGTCGGTGTGGTCACGACGACAGTGCAAAGTGATGTTGGAGCAGAGGAGACATTTCTCCTCCTTCTGACACGCCTCCTCTCCTGAACCGCAGGCTTGTTGCCTAGGAGACGGAGGAGCATCAGTAGGCAGCGCCAGCGTCTTGTGGCCGCGCGGGAACTGAACTAACTGAGGACGCAGCGATGGAGCGGCTGCTGCAAGATGAGTTTTTTTATTTTTTTTTTATTTTTAAGCTGTGTGCGGCTGTGCCAAGGTGTGGGGGACAGAACCAGCATGGGGGGAATGTGGAGAGCATGGGGGAAACATGGGGAGTGTGACGCCCTTGACTAGCCAGGTAGTCACATACATACCAACATACACACCCCCACCCTAGGCAGTTACACCAGCCAAACCAAAAATCCTTGTTGCCTCCCTCCAGGGCCTGATGTCCACACCAGGTGGGGCGGAGCCAGGCGGTTGGCCCCACCCACTGAGGAGTTCCCAGGCCTGGAGGCGGGAAAAGGTGTCAGATTAGTCTTTGAGGTGAAAGTGAGAGGAGTGAACACTTGAGGTGTCTGGGTTGGAGCCCAGGCACTGACAATAAGGTTGGCAGACGGTGGTGGCCGTCTGCAGGAGTTAGCAGATCTCTGCGGAACCGTAGGACCGGGGTTGGGCGGTGGCCCAGCGGTACCGAACCGGGGAGCGGAGTGAAGTTAAGCACACAGGCAGGGCCATAGGACCCCGACCAGGCTTGGAGCCGCCGTCAATAGTCAAATCCGAATGTGACAGGAACTCCCGGGGTTCCCTAACAACCAAGACCCGATTGAAGGCAACCGTCCACCCAGAGAGGATATACAGCCACAGGCTAGAGATCCAAGGGCCAGCGCCTGCGGACAAAACGGGCTCCTACGGCACCTATACGCTGGGGAGTGGACTACCGGTGGGCAACCACAGGAGTCAAGAACATTTTCAATGGTGCAGGGAAAGACAGCCACCATCAGCCGTCCGGGGAGAGCACAACAACAACACTGCAGCCGGCTGCGGGACCCGTCCATCCGGCCGTTTTGGTTTACCAGAGACTTTGTCAGTGATTGTCTGAGTGAGTACACCAGTGCCGTCCGGCACCGCGCCGCGCAGTCCCTGCACCCCAGCCATCCGGCCTCCCCGTTACACCACCGGGCCCCGGGATCACCAAACCCCCCTACCCATGGAGGGGACAACATCCCAGCTGCACCCCACCATCTTTCCCAGGATCCCCGTTACCAGCAGCAGTGGTGCCATCATCACCACGTCCCGTGGATGGCGTCACAAACAATCTCCCTAACCAAACCATCCCTTTTCACTCACGGGTGAGGAGTGCCACTCGAGTCCCCGGGTCCGGCCCACCGCTCGAGCCACCGAGCAGCAGCAGCAGAAGCCCCGGACCCAAGCATGGCGAGCGCGTTCCCTCCGCCCGCGACAGGGAGCATGAGGGAAACATGGGGAGCACGGGGTAAACATGGGGAGCACAGGGGAAACATGGAGCGCACGGGGGAAACATGGGAGCACGGGGGAAACATGGGAGTACGGGGGAAACATGGGAGCACGGGGGAAACATGGGGAGCACGGGGGAAATATGGGGAGCACGGAGGATACATGGGGAGCACGGGGGAAACATGGAGCGCACGGGGGAAACATGGGAGCACGGGGGAAACATGGGAGCATGGGGGAAACATGGGAGCATGGGGAAACATGGGAGCACGGGGAAAACATACAGAGCACGGGCAAACATACAGAGCATGGGGCAAACATACAGAACACGGGGCAAACAGAGCATGGGGGAAAACATACAGAGCACGGGGCAAACATACAGAGCACGGGGCAAACATACAGAGCACGGGGCAAACATACAGAGCACGGGGCAAACATACAGAGCACGGGGCAAACATACAGAGCACGTGGCAAACAAACAGAGCACGGGGCAAACAGACAGAGCATGGGGCAAACATACAGAGCATGGGGGCAAACATACACACGGGGCAAACAAACAGAGCACGGGGTAAAAAAAAAAACAGAGCACGGGGCAAGCAAACAGAGCACGGGGCAAACAAACAGAGCACAGGGGCAAACATACACACGGGGGCAAACAAACAGAGCACGGGGTAAACAAACAGAGCACGGGGCAAGCAAACAGAGCACGGGGCAAGCAAACAGAGCACGGGGAAAGCAAACAGAGCACGGGGAAAGCAAACAGAGCATGCGGCAAACAGAGCACGGGGGCAAACATACACACGGGGCAAACAAACAGAGCACGGGGGCAAACAGAGCACAGGATAAACAAACAGTGCGCGAGGCAAGCAAACAGAGCACGGGGCAAGCAAACAGAGCACGGGGCAAGCAAAGAGAGCACGGGGCAAGCAAACAGAGCACGGGGTAAACAAACAGAGCACAGGGCAAGCAAACCGAGCAAGGGGCAAGCAAACCGAGCACAGGGCAAGCAAACAGAGCACAGGGCAAGCAAACAGAGCGCAGGACAAGCAGACAGAGCGCAGGACAAGCAAACAGAGTGCGGGGCAAGCAAACAGAGCATGGGTCAAGCAAACAAAGCACGGGGCAAGCAAACAGAGCACGGGGCAAGCAAACAGAGCATGGGGCAAGCAAACAGAGCACGGGGCATACATGGCTGCAAGGATGGGGGCAACATGCAAAGATGGGGGAAACATGCAAGGATGGGGGTAAACATGGCTGCAAGGATGGGGGGAAACATGACTGCAAGGATGGGGGAAACATGACTGCAAGGATGCGGGAAACATGACTGCAAGGATGGGGGAAACATGACTGCAAGGATGGGGGTAAACATGGCTGCAAGGATGGGGGAAACATGACTGCAAGGATGGGGGAAATATGACTGCAAGGATGGGGGGAAACATGGCTGCAAGGATTGGGGGAAACATGACTGCAAGGATGGGGGGAAACATGACTGCAAGGATGGGGGGAAACATGACTGCAAGGATGGGGGAAACATGACTGCAAGGATGCGGGAAACATGACTGCAAGGATGGGGGAAACATGACTGCAAGGATGGGGGTAAACATGGCTGCAAGGATGGGGGAAACATGACTGCAAGTATGGGGGAAACATGACTGCAAGGATGGGGGGAAACATGGCTGCAAGGATGGGGGGAAACAAGACTGCAAGGATGGGGGGAAACATGACTGCAAGGATGGGGGGAAACATGACTGCAAGGATGGGGGTAAACATGGCTGCAAGGATGGGGGAAACATGACTGCAAGGATGGGGGAAACATGACTGCAAGGATGGGGGGAAACATGGCTGCAAGGATGGGGGGAAACAAGACTGCAAGGATGGGGGGAAACATGACTGCAAGGATGGGGGGAAACATGACTGCAAGGATGGGGGGAAACATGACTGCAAGGATGGGGGGAAACATGACTGCAAGGATGGGGAGAAACATGGCTGCAAGGATGGGGAAAAACATGGCTGCAAGGATGGGGGGAAACGTGGCTGCAAGGATGGGGGGAAACATGCCAGGATGGGGGTACATTTAGCAGGAAGGGGAACATGCCAGTAAGAGGTACATTTACCAGGATGGGGGATACATTTACCAGGATGGGGGGAAACATGAAAGGATGGGGGGAAATATGCCAGGATGGGGGTACATGAACATGCCAGGATGAGGACAAATGCCAGGATGGGGAACATTTAGCAGGAAGGGTGACATTTATCAGGATGGGGTACATTTACCAGGAAAGGGGACATTTACCAGGAAAGGGGACATTTACCAGGATAAGGGAACATGCCTGGATGAGGTACATTTACCAGGATGGGGTCTTTTAACAGCATGGGGGAACATGCCAGGATGGGATACATTTACAATGATGGGGTACATTTACCAGGATAGGGTACATTTACCAGGATGGGGTACATTTACCAGAGTGGAGGACATTTACCAGGAATGGGGTACATTTACCAGGATGGGGCCATGATGGGGACAAATATACCAGAATGTAGGAAATATATATCAGGATGGGGGACATGTTTACCAGGAAGTGGCCAGGAAGGGGGACAGAACTACACAATCAAAGGGGAGGGGAGCAACTCGCACGTCTTTATGGGATTTCAGGATGTTCAGACTTTGAAATGTAGATGTGGATTACAGGGTGAAATCTGATTGCATTCCAGGCTAAAATCTCTGTCTAATATGCTGCAATTTTTTTCCAGAGGGATCAATCCAACTGCTGTGTCTGGAAAGGGCAGGGGCTCAGCTTCAATGTGTGATGACCCCTGCTGAAGAGAAGAGAAGACGGCAAAGGTAAGGTTACAATCAATTATTTACATGATAGGATTGGTTGGCACTTCGGAAAAAAAAATGGTTTAGGGCTACAGTTTGGGCACTCGGCCTGTAAAAGGTTCGCCATGACTGCTACAGGGGATTTCCCTAGATGGTGGAAGAGGTGATTAATTTTAGTAATCTTTTCCATGTGAAGATGCTGGATAACATTTTGCTTCTCTTTGAATATTGTTTGGCTGATGGACTCAGTGCTTTTCCTAGGACACGGAATGTCCGTGTGTAAGAAAAACTGTGACTGACTGTAAATAATAGATTCCATAATTAACTGCAATAAATAAGATGCTACAAGAAATCCTGTGATATATGCAGGGCACAATACAGGTCTCTTCTGCACACTGTAGAGTTTGCTAAAAGGCGCTCGTTATACTGAGAGAAGCCGAAAATAATCAACTAATAAAAACGTTTATGGTAGCCATAGTGTGGGCCCCTAGAGTCAATTTCCCTGGTAGGCCCCTCACACCCCAGTCCGACCCTGAACACAACAAAAGCCGACTGGGCATCTCTTGAGCCTTACCATTGTAAAGTGCAGTCCCTCTTCTGACTGGAAAACACCAGAAGAATGGAACGGTCACTTCTTTTACCCATCGGTGGTTTTAGGAATCTGAAGTGGTTAAAAAAATGGTCAAAAGCCTGAACTTGTGCACAGTGAGTAGATGCAAATGGTCATTCAGTTGCGTATTTTTCATAGTGGCTTCCATTGTGGGATCTGCCCCCAAAAATGTTATTGCACCTTCCCTAAGTGGTATGCACCCAAAATTAGCACTAGTGAAATACAGCTTCCCTGATCACCTATCTGTAGAATAGGTCATCAATATTAGTTCAGGGGGATCTGATTTTGTATCCCTGCACATCAGCTATGTGACCGCAGCATTATATGGAGAGCAGCATCCTCTTCATTATCTGCGAGACCCAGCTCTGTAGGAAAATAGCGGCTTCACCAGGTCCTGCTACTACGAGTAATAAATAGGCCTAAGCTGTAATACTGGACACAGCCGTGACTACATGTTATATGGTCGTGTTACACAATCTACAAGAGCACACATATTACACATTCACCACGCAAAAGGTGGGCCTGTGCACCTCCAAATGCCAGGGCTGAATTTTAGTCCCAGTCTGACCCTTATCTCTTGTCTGACAGACCGGAGACCTGCAGAATATCCTAGGTAAAGAACAGTAAGCTTTAATGTCTTTAATACATAAATTGTAACGTTTCAGGTGTTTACCAACACTGAGCAACTTTAATTGATGTTAAGAATATGCCTTTAGCAAGCAGAGCAGTTCAAAAACTTTTCATTTCTACTACTTTTGTAGGTTTCAGAATTAAGTTAAGTACTCTCTTTCTAACGCAATAGTTCCAACTTTTACCCACATCCAATTTGACTGTCTCACGAGATGAACACTTTTGATATTTCTAGAATATTGAGACCACTGTAAGAAAACAATCAGTATACTCTGGACTCTTTTATAAACTTTAGAATGTGACCTGTAGTACAGAAGGCGGATAAGCTGTTCCAATGCAGTTACAGTGAGAGTTAGTGAAGAGTGCAATAAAATATAGCACTAGCACCCACATAAAAAATCTCCCTATTATAGCAAAACTAAATTAACAGTATTCACTGCTGGATTGCCAACACTTATGCTAGTTTAGCATAATGAGATCTCTCCAGAGTCCATTTATTGATATCATAAAATATTTTTTTGTTATGCACATGAGATTTCCAACACGGGTTAATAAAGCCTAACTCTAATCTACTTCAACAGACCCAACTAGTTCCTGTACAGACTAATATTCCCAGCTGCACAATCCCTGGTGTCATCTGCACAGGCTGGAATCACGGTTGTGGAGTCGGAGTTGTGGAGTCTGAGTCGGTGTCCATTTTGTTGGAGTCAAAGTCGGTATAAAATGGACCAACTCCATCTCCTAAAATATAATAATAAATTAGGTACAGCAGTTTAGTGCAGTATGTGACAAATATTTTTTCATAAGAATTTGGGAACATTATGAAATGTCCTATAAATATCTGTTCTATTCCTGATCAAAGTATCTCGGCTTTTAGTTGAGATGAATCTGTGCTGCACTTAATGTACATGATAAGTAGTGAAGCTCCTCCTCTACAGATATGGGTAAAAACACACTGGAAAGGAAAGAATATCTGCACTCATCTCAGAACTGATAGAACAGGTTCTTGCTATTGTAGCTGACAATTCTTCAAACATGATAAGTTCAATGAAACTCATGACTAGAGTTGAGCGCGGTTCGCGGTTCGTGGTTCTCCAGTTCACATTTCGAGTGATTTTGGGGGCTGTTCTAGATCGAACTAGAACTCGAGCTTTTTCCTAAACCTTGATAGTTCTAGTTACGTTTGAGAACGGTTCTAGCAGCAAAAAGCCAAGCTAATTACTAGCTGGCTTTCCGCTGTAATAGTGTAAGTCACTCTGTGACTCACACTATTATGAAATTTCAGCATATAGTGTGCGGGAACAGCGCATTCAGATCACTGCTGCTTTTTTTCCTTGTCTTCCGTCCCTAAGCGCACGCGTGTAGTGGGGCGGGCCAGCATGTCAGCCAATCCCAGACACACACACAGCTAAGTTGACTTTTAGTCAGAGAAGCAACGGCATGTGTGATAGGATGTCCATGTCATATGTCCCTGCATTATAAAAACGGGTATCTGCCCGTCCGGACGCCATTATCTCTTCTGCGTCTGGGTGTCAGCCACCGCTGGCGTAGCTCCTGTCTCCGATACTGCTGTGCACGCTCTACACACAGCGCCATACAGAATAGGGATAGAAGTTTCTATTAGCCCTTGTAAGGGCTAATAACAGCAGGCTCAGAGCCATAGGTGACAGTCAGGTCCGTGGAAACAGATTTTAACAGCTACAGAAGATAACAGCGTCTGTGTAGCTAAGCTCAGGGACTTCCTCGCTGCATTTCCCCATTAGGAGGGATAGAAAGTGAGGCTTCCTTTCCTGTACACTGACCCACAACCCTGCCACTTTACCCTCCTGCCCTTTGCACACTCAAGCTCATTGTTACTAAGCCATTATAGTAGCAAACACTGAGGAAACTTAGTGGCATCCTAAAAGTGGCTATTGGACTCCATTTGTGCCCCACTGGTGCCAAGCTATTTCTAGCACCTCTGCATGACACCCTCCTGCTCTGTTTTTAATAAGCTATAATAATAGCAAAAAATGCTGCCAGTTTGTTGCATACAAAAAGTGGCTGTTGTACTCCATTTGTGCCCCACTGGTGCCAAGCTATTTCCAGCACCTCTGCATTACACCCTCCTGCGCTGTTTTTAATAAGCTATAATAATAGCAAAAAATGCTGCCAGTTTGTGGCATACAAAAAGTGGCTGTTGTACTTCATTTGTGCCCCACTGGTGCCAAGCTATTTCTAGCACCTCTGCATGACACCCTCATGCACATTTTGCAATGCTATTTTTATAGCAAACTCAGGGAATTCCTTACTGCATTTCATCATTAGGAGGGATAGAAAGTGAGGCTTCCTTTACTGTCCTGGTACACACAGAACACGGCCACTGTATCTGTGGCGCCCCTGACCTGGTCAGGCACCACTGAGTACTGCACCCATGCTGGGGACAGTACAATACAGGTAATCCAGAAGGCTGACTGGGGTGTGGAACACAGGCGCATAGTGATCAGGTCTCACACATTTACCCATGAGAGGACCCCTGGGGATCCCAGGAGGGGGCAAGCCTTCACCTTCACTGGAATAGTGGAGGGGGTAGAGCCTCCATCTCCTCTCAAGGGGTGTGGTGGAGAGTCTGGTTGCTAGGTGGCGTAGGCAAGAACAGGAGAGGAGGAGCAGTGAGCCAGTTCAGTGTAGAGTCCAGGGAGCTCAAGTGAGGAGCAGATCCCTGGAGCTGTGCAATCTGACAGCGTCCGCGCAGTGGCTACAGACGGGGGAGAACGGTCAACTAGGAGTGCTACCTGAAAGCCAGCTTCAGCTAGGGAGTGCAACGGAGTGGGAAGTAAGGAGACTGCTAGAGAGCACCAGGCCCAACCGGGCGGCAGATCCCGAAGCGAAGATAGATCCAGCTTTCTTCTGCTAAACCTGCCGGTGTGGGGCTCTCAAAGCCCACACCACAACACCACAAAAGCCGCAGCCACGTAACCGCAGTGAGGGCCCATAGGTCACAGGAGGCAAGCAGCTGGAGTGGCCTGGTCCGGGGAACAAGCAAACGGCAAACAAACGAAGGGGAGTGAGGCTTCAGCAACTTCCCTGGGTGACCCCCATAGGGACTCAAAGTCGGGGTCACCCCAAACCACCAAGGGCTAAGGAAGGCGAGTCAGTAGTCACCCTCATAAAGTCAGCCTGAAGGATACCTGGTTCCCACCTGGTTCATCTCAGCTACGCCCGGGCTACTCACCCTGCCATCAAATGTGAGTAAAGCCCTTGAAAGACATTCCTGCCTGTGTGGTCATTCTGCGCCTTGTGGTACTACGCACCTATACAGGGCCCTGGGGCTTGCCTCACTCTCAGGAGGCTACTACATCCGACTGCACCCACCATCAGCCCCAGGCGTCCCCCTAACCTGCAGTGGCGGTCCCCACTGACCGCAATACTGAGAGTGGCGTCACGATCAAAACAGAAGATTTCCTACCAGTGACGGAGATCCAGCTACGTGGAGTCCCTGAAGGTATGCACCGATACAACACCTGTGGGGCTTCACATCTGGCGTCACGAACAGGATAAGGACTAGACCTGTTCAGACAGGTGACCATGTGCCTGGGCGGTCCGCTTGAAAAATTGGAAGCGCCGCCATATTGCCACCATGAAAAGCGCGCTGAAAAACAACAGCAGCCCGCGCTGGAAGAAGTTACCGCCCACGAAGAGGTGTGGCTACCCAGAGATCCCCTGCAGAGTTCTGACCTCGCTGATGAAGAAAGCGGAAGCGTCCAGAGACGGCGGAGCAGAAGAGAAGCCAGCAGCTTGTTAGAGAAAATGGAGTCCAGACGCGGATACCCAGAACCAGGCACTGCTGCTTGGTGGTGCCGGGAGCTTGCTATTTTCTGCGACCAGCTGGAGGCCAGGATTGTGCGACAGCTCAGGGAAGAACGCACGGAGCTCCTGGAGATGGCTGCGGCGGTGCGGACCTACGAGGAGGGAGCCGCGCGACGCATGTCAGACCGAGCGGCGACGACGCAGACCCCGATGCTGCCACAGATGGGTGAGTCGAGTGATGCCCCGGCCAGCGCAAGTGCCCCGACCCCTGCTGCCACGCCCGCGGTCCCAGAAGAGGCGCCCGGCGCGGCGCCACCGAACCAGGCCGCAGCCACGCTAGATGCGGCCCGCCAAATCCAGGCCGCCGCAGCCATGCCCCGCCTGGCCCGCAAAGGTCCGACTACCACTGCGATACTGATCCGTGCCGCAGGTGTGACACTGACCCAGGCTGCCACCCTGCTGAGCCCAGTCCGCCAAGACCCCACCGCAGCCGCGACGCTCGTCCGCGCCGCAAGTGAGATGCTGAACCAGGCCGCAACCCCGCCAGGTGCGGCCCGCCAAGCTCCGATCGCTGCAGCGACGCCCAGCCCAGCCTGCACAGAGCCCCCTGCAACAGCGACACTGATCCAGGCCGCCGCCATGCCAGGCGCGGCCCGCCAAGACCAGGCCGCCGCCATGCCAGGCGCGGCCCGCCAAGACCAGGCCGCCGCCATGCCAGGCGCGGCCCGCCAAGACCAGGCCGCCGCCATGCCAGGCGCGGCCCGCCAAGACCAGGCCGCCGCCATGCCAGGCGCGGCCCGCCAAGACCAGGCCGCCGCCATACAGGGCGCGGCCCGCCAAGAGATTGCATCACTATTTTCCCCGGCCTGCAAGGCCAGAGCAGACACCGCTCCCCAGTCCAAAGAGGTCCCTGCTAGGAAGACCCTGATAGGAGAGGACCCCGAATACTGGAAGCTGAAGGCTGATCTAGAGGCCCAGTTCCCACAAGAGATGGTGGATCGGTATTTGCTCCCTCCGCATACCCCCAAGGAGATTCAGGCAACCCCTGCAGCCGCGCCAGAGAGTCCACCGCCCAGACCAGCTGAAGAAAGCCCATCCCCAGCACTGCCACCAAAGGAGTGCCAAGAAGAACTAAGGGGGAGAGGAGGCCAGGAAGCTGAGGAGCTGACTCCGGAGCCACCAGCAGTGGACCTATACTCAGAGCCGGAGATACTGCCCTATTCTCGCTGGGATGAGGAAGACCTGACCCCGTCTGCTGACGAAGATCAGCCCAAAGACCTCACCTGGGAGCCCGCAGGCATGAACCCAGCCCGCAAGACACGGCGCAGCAGAACAAAGTATCCTCCAACACCACAGTCTCCAGAGCAGAGAGAAGTCACAGCCAGAGACCTGCAAGAAAAACGAGCCCTGAGAAGATCCAAAGCCCAGGTCAGAGGACCCCTTTGTAGAGGAGTTGTGGAGGACTTCAATTTGAAAAGCGGATACGGCTTTATTGTAGCAAGAGGAATAAAAGAGGGCATATTTGTGAATCGGAGAGATGTTCAAGCCCACCTGCCCAGAGGACATTCAGGCAGAAATTTGAAAATTGGAGACGCAGTACAGTTCACCTTGCATCAAGGAGAAAGGGGCTACTATGCCTTAGACGTAGCACCATGTCCCAAAGAAGAAAGAAAAGACAGAGATAGAGAAACAGATGCAGAAAAGGGAACAGATGAAGATCAAGAAAGAAAAGACAAAGAGCCTACAGATGAAACTACCTCAGAGGATGACAAGGAGCAAGAAAACAGCAGGTGCCGTAGCCCAATAGGCCAAAGCCCTGAAATGGAGGAGTAAAGTAAAGAAAGAAGTACCGAAAGTTTGACCAGTTTGACAAGTTGACAAGTTTGCAACGTTATTGTTTAAGCATGTGCCCACAAAAACTATTGTGAGAAATAAACTTTAAGGCTATGAACTTGCTATAGCCACAAACTCTCGCAGTGTAAATAGTTACACCAGTGGCACCGCCACCAGAGCCAGCCTGTTTAGGGGCTTGGCTCGTCTGCAACCAGGAGGGGCCCGTCCGTATATAGGGCCTTGGCTCACCTGCGACCAGAGAGCACGCCTGTTTATGGGGCCTTGGCTCACCACCACAAAGAGGGTACCTGGTCAGCACCAACTGTGGAGGCCGCCTCTACATCCTGCCAGAAGAGGCTGAAGGCGCGGATCCACCAAGCCAGGTATACCCTGAAACCACCAGCCCATGAAAGCCGCCTCTACATCCTGCCAGAAGTGGCTGAAGTCGCGGCCAACGGGAGAGGAAGATTGGAGGAAAGGTCTGGGGAAACGGATGGCCCAGACCTGGTTACCAACAGGACCGGTGACCTGCCTCCTGAGAGGGTTTTGGGTGGGTTAACGGACTTGTGGGTGGAGGGTGGTGATGTCTGATACCTGGTGGTTTTAAAAATGTTTTACATGTTTTAATGTTTTATGCATTTTAAAATGTTGTCTTGCAGCCCGAGGACGTGCTGGTGATAACTAAGGGGGAATGTGGCGCCCCTGACCTGGTCAGGCACCACTGAGTACTGCACCCATGCTGGGGACAGTACAATACAGGTAATCCAGAAGGCTGACTGGGGTGTGGAACACAGGCGCATAGTGATCAGGTCTCACACATGTACCCATGAGAGGACCCCTGGGGATCCCAGGAGGGGGCAAGCCTTCACCTTCACTGGAATAGTGGAGGGGGTAGAGCCTCCATCTCCTCTCAAGGGGTGTGGTGGAGAGTCTGGTTGCTAGGTGGCGTAGGCAAGAACAGGAGAGGAGGAGCAGTGAGCCAGTTCAGTGTAGAGTCCAGGGAGCTCAAGTGAGGAGCAGATCCCTGGAGCTGTGCAATCTGACAGCGTCCGCGCAGTGGCTACAGACGGGGGAGAACGGTCAACTAGGAGTGCTACCTGAAAGCCAGCTTCAGCTAGGGAGTGCAACGGAGTGGGAAGTAAGGAGACTGCTAGAGAGCACCAGGCCCAACCGGGCGGCAGATCCCGAAGCGAAGATAGATCCAGCTTTCTTCTGCTAAACCTGCCGGTGTGGGGCTCTCAAAGCCCACACCACAACACCACAAAAGCCGCAGCCACGTAACCGCAGTGAGGGCCCATAGGTCACAGGAGGCAAGCAGCTGGAGTGGCCTGGTCCGGGGAACAAGCAAACGGCAAACAAACGAAGGGGAGTGAGGCTTCAGCAACTTCCCTGGGTGACCCCCATAGGGACTCAAAGTCGGGGTCACCCCAAACCACCAAGGGCTAAGGAAGGCGAGTCAGTAGTCACCCTCATAAAGTCAGCCTGAAGGATACCTGGTTCCCACCTGGTTCATCTCAGCTACGCCCGGGCTACTCACCCTGCCATCAAATGTGAGTAAAGCCCTTGAAAGACATTCCTGCCTGTGTGGTCATTCTGCGCCTTGTGGTACTACGCACCTATACAGGGCCCTGGGGCTTGCCTCACTCTCAGGAGGCTACTACATCCGACTGCACCCACCATCAGCCCCAGGCGTCCCCCTAACCTGCAGTGGCGGTCCCCACTGACCGCAATACTGAGTGGCGTCACGATCAAAACAGAAGATTTCCTACCAGTGACGGAGATCCAGCTACGTGGAGTCCCTGAAGGTATGCACCGATACAACACCTGTGGGGCTTCACATATCCACCTGCCCACTTTTGCCACGCTATTTAATTTGCCCAAAGAGCTGACACTTTTTCTGCCATCCTAAAATTGTCTGGAATACAAAGTTAGTGTTCCTTTGCTGCCAAGCAAGGTACAACATATGTGCATTCTACACTCCTTTCCATTTCTGGAACGCAATTATTAACTGCAGGTAGTCCAGCCAATCTGTTACGAAGGTGCAGGCGTGGATATAATGTTGCCTTCATCCAATGGTGGTTCTCTCGATGTCTGACAGCTCAACAATACCATCTGTTTCCACTTCCAAAACAAGTGACGACCGGCCAATCACACTCCAGCTTACGGGTAAAGGGGTGTAAGTTCATCGTGAAAAAGCATGTGTGACTGCTGTCCCCACAGTCACAGAAGATGAAGAGCACGCAGATGCACTTGATGGGGCAGGCGGTGGTTGCACAGCCCCGCTAGGCCGCATTGTAGCACAGTGAAATTCCCTTTGTGACTTATGCTTCATTTTAAGTCTTGTATTTGGTGGGATCCACAGTATGCTGCAAAACCACGCAACATGAAAAGCACTGTTTGCAGTTGGGTTCATAAATGATTCTTTCACTTTCCCAAAACAAACAATAAGAACCATGCATTAAATTGAAATAATAGAACAATCTATTCAGTTGCCTACTGCTTGCTAAGCCCTCTGCGTAGCAGCAGTTGTGGCGCCCTGGACAAGCCAGGACGTCACAGGTGCTGCAACAACACACCCTACACCCTGGTTAGGAACATCAAGGTCAGACACAAATCCTTGTTGCCTCCCTCCAGGGGCTGATGTCCACACCAGGTGGGGCGGAGCCAGGCGGTTGGCTCCACCCACCGAGGAGTTCACAGTCCTGGAGGCGGGAAAAGAAAAGGAGTTCAGTTAGGGAAGTCAAAGTGCGAGGAAGTGGTAGTGGAGGAGCTGACTGGCCGTGTCCGGGTACGTGGCCCGGGCACAGAAAGAGCAAGGTTGGCAGACAGTGGTGACCGTCTGCAGGAGAGGCCGATTGATGCACAACCGTGAGGACCGAGGACGGGCGGTGGCCCGCCGATACCGAACCGGGGAGCGAAGAGAAGCCAGCACCATCCGGCAGGGCCTACGGACCCCGACCAGGCTAGGAGTCGCCGTTAAACCGGTCAAATCCATCAGCGACGGGAACCTCTGGGGTTTCCCAGCATTAAAGACCCGACTGAAGGCAACCGTCCAAACCGTGAGGGAGATAAAGCTACCGCCAGAGCTAGAGCTCCCAGGGCCAGAGCCTGCAGGCAAAGGAAGGGCTCCCTTAGCCAACATACCGCTGGGGAGCGGGCTATCAGTGGGAAACCATTGGGGCCGAGAACAGAACACCGGTGCAGGGAGAGACAGTTACCGCCAACCTACCGGGAGTCACCACCGCAGCCGTCTGTGGGACTAGTCCATCCAGCCGTTTGTTTTACCAGAGACTCCGTGTGCGTTACTGGCTGAGTGAGTACCACCGTGCCGTCTGGCACTGCGCTGCCCCGCGACCCTGCACCTGCCCCAGCCCCGCAACCCACCTTCCGACCTCCACCACCGGGCCCCGGGACCACCAAAACCCCCTACCCACGGAGGGGAGAAAACATCTCAGCTGCTCCCTGTCAACGCTCCCGGGATCCCCGTACAGAGCAGCGGTGGTGTCCCAACCTCACCACAAACCGTGGGTGGTGTCACGGACAATATCCCTAAACGAAACCACCCCTTTCACTCACGGGCGAGGAGCGCCGCTCGAGTCCCCGGGATCCGGCCCACCGCTCGAGCCACCGACCGAGCGAGCAGCAGCAGCAGCCGGACCCGAGCAGTGGGTGAGCACAGCGCCCTCCCCGCCCGCGACACAGTAATTGTGTGTTTGTGTGTGTTTGTGTGTGTGTTTGTGCAAAGACAATTTACTAGTGACGCATCACAAGAGCTTCCCAGTTATCTACCTAAACATAGACAAAACACATCACCCACCCTGAATACATTTGTTAGCTGAAGCCTCACAGATAAGGCAGACGATAACAGTGTGAATGCAAACCACACAGCTCTGCAACACAGTCATGTAAATCTTGAAAAGCAACATTCAATGCAAACATGTGTCGCTGTCCCTCTATGATTTAAACTGTACATGACAATTTGACAGTGCAGAGGCAGCAAGTGTGATTGTCTATATAGTCGTCCAACCCAGAACAGATATGTGTTTTCATAATAAAACAAAGTGTTGCGTGCACGCATTACTGTCTGGGCACAGCCTACCGTACCTGGGTAATGTGATGTCCAGTTGCCATAAATACAGACTTTACTCTCTTATCATGGATAAAAGTATAGACAGCACCGGAAGAATGTTGGTCTGTGGCACAGGATGCTGCTCACTGGCGTTACGGTACTCTTCACCAAACTCCAAAATGACTCCCCTCACAATTGAGCGAAGTGTTTCCGCGGTTGCTCCTTCCTGTGTGCCGATTTACCCCAGCCGCAGCCTAACTCCAGTGTTTCACCAACTGAGTATGCTTTGCCTGACTGTGTCATTCCTGAGGCAAAGTCTTAATTTTGGGCTACAGCGCATGCTCGTTTGGACTGTGCCCGAGTCATTCTGCGACCTGCGGCTCAACACACTTACACAGGGCCCTGGTGCTTGACTCACTCTCGGGAGGCCACTAAAACTAACTGCACCCAACATCAGCCCCAGGTGTCCCCTTACACTGCAGTGGCGGTCCCCACTGACCACAATACCGAGAGTGGCGTCACAAAAATACATATAAAGAAGCAACCTAAGTGTGACCAGACTCTTCCTCCACGTGGAGTCCCTGAAGGTAATGCACCAACACAACACCTGTGTGGCTTCACACTGACTGAGAAAAGCCTCTTTGCACAGGTACTTGCACTCCGTGCCGGGTCTAAGTCCTGTGTTGTGCCTAGACAGCATGCTGAAGCGGATAGTCTTTTTTTCAGAAACTGTATTTCATGCTACTGAGCATGCTAAGGCACTTACTGCATCAGACGCTAGGTCGGGTAATGAACTCTTTGGCCCTGCCCCTGATGTGGGGGGCCCATATAGACCACAGGGCATCAGGTGTCCTGACAATTTGGCCAGGCCACTCCCAACAGGCTTACAGAGGGCCGCCCCTATGATTTGTCACCTCATTGTTGTTGGTCAGACGATGACTGTTGAGGTGTTTTGGTTGTGGCAGCCATGAGGTCATCATTCAAGTGGCGGATCAAAATAGGACGCTAGTTATGCCCCTCATGACGTGTCACTCTGCTTTTGTCTCCAGGAGGTGCATTGTGGTCCACCCTGGTTTCGGGCGGACCCAGGTTATAAAAGGGGCTGGAGCCAAGAAGAAGGTGCCCAGTCTTCTATTATGCTCCGAAAGAGCACACCTCCATGTGTTGAACCCATTGCGGCTTTAGGCCAGAGGTAGGCAGGGATAGGTCATCGATGCAGGCCGCCACCACAGTTGGTAACGCAGAACGTTTAAGAACAGCTCCTGTCCTACCAGTCCTGCTAGTGCAGCCCAGTGGCATAAACAGGCCTGCTGCTGCTGATGCGCCTGCTGTCCACAGGTGTGTCCCCTATGCACATGGACAGCGTAACCAATGGCTCCTGTGTTATTAACAGGGAGTTCCGGGGCTGGGTGGTCGTGTGGACCCTGTCACGCTAACAGGGCTCCAAGTCTCCAGATCCGAGTGGCGTCTAACTCGGTTCAGGCTACTATTTGTTTGAGAGTCAACCTGCTCTGTATCCTCCACCTAACCTTCCAGTTGCCAACCTCTCCTTTTCCATCTGTGAGCACAGTGGACACCGAATGGCGATTGGGATATCTACCGTTCTCTTTCTTTTCCTCTTAATATTTTTTATATAGCGGTAACATAGTATATACCACCTTATCCAAATCTGCCAGTCCCACCATACCAGATGTTGTTTCTTCAGCAAATGTTAATGTTGCTTAACCACCAAACCCACGGACACAAACTTTTTTACCCTTTCCAACACACCTGTTCCCCTTTCCACCAGCATCTGTCCTTTTTCAACTCAGTTTCTAAATGACCAAAAATGCAACTCTGCAGAGACACCGTACTCAACGCCGTCTCAGCACAGCAGCCAGCCCTCGGTCCCTCAGATGTGGACAAGTAAGACCATTTCCTCCTATCGATGAAAAAGTGTTGAGATTCACTCTGTGCACCACTGGTGTTTAGTGGAAAAGCAGATGTAAGATTGCGTAACACCTTCTGCTGATACTCCTGCATACATGCGTCCCTTTCTATGGCAGGAGTTATTTCGCAAAATTTTGTGTTGTACCGGGGATCTAGCAGTGTGGCAACCCAGTAGTCAGCATGACTTGGAATTTGTACAATCCGAGGGTCATGTTGTAGGTAGTGCAGCAAGAAGGCTCATGTGTCTTGAGCATCCAGGAGGACCAAGTCCTTGGTGTGTTGGTGGCGGAGAGGTGAGAATCGTGCCTCCTTCCTCTGCCCTCTCCCCACAACCTCGCACAACCAAAATGTGAGCAAGCTCTCACTAATCTGCTGAGTCTTCCATGCCCATCGCCAGTTCGTCCTCCATTTCTTCTTGGGCTCCTGCACCTTCCTCAACTGTTTTGCTGATACTATGCTCCCTTGATAATCCCTCTCCCCCACCGTACCATGACTGCCGCCAAGGTGCCGCTGACCGTCTGGACCTTGTAGATCTTGTTATCCCTTCCGCATATGACTCCTCCAGTACTTCCTCCCTTCCTCTTGGACCAACACCTGACTCCGAATAATACTTACAGTGTGTTCCATCATGTAGATGACCAAAATTGTCACGCTGAGAATGTCATCGCCAGTGTTAAACATCTGCGTCGACATTTGTAAACTGTGTAGAACGGTGCATATGTCCTTGATCTGACACCAGTCCAGCAGCGTGATCTGCACCACCGCTGGATCAAGTTAGCCCAAGGTATACGTCATAACGTATTTCAGCTGGGCTCTGCGGTGCTGCCACAGACGCTGCAACATGTGCAGATTCAAATTCCTGCGTGTCGGAACATCGCATTTCTGACGTTTAACTGCCAGACCTTAAGACTTCAGGAGCGATGAAAGTTGTTGAGCTACTGGGTGCGAACGATGGAAGTGAGCACATAGTGAGCGTGCCCGCTGTACAAGGCCATGTAGGCCAGGATTTTGTTTTAAAAATTGCTGGAGAATCAGATTAAACACGTGAGCCATACAAGTCACGTGTGTCACAATGGCCTGACGAAGGCACGCTGCCATGTTTGCATCATTGCCGCACACAGCTGTTAAGTCACCACCGTAGTCCGCTACGTCAATTTGTACGCCTGTCGCAAGGTGACAACGTGTTCCTTTCGTGCATAGTGCTGATGATGGGAGAGGAGTCGACGCCAGCGGCGCACGTGGACGCAGGTTATGCTCACCCACTGGGCTGCGTTACCTTGACATATGCAGAACCAATGGCTGAATGCAGGTGGTGGGTATCTCACAGATGAAGTACCATCATTCAGCTACAACCAATGGGAAGACACAACACCCTTTTTTAGGCCCCTCCTGTCTGAAGACCACTGCCAGACATAGCTATGAACCTCTGGTTACTGTTACCCCCAGTTTAGTTTTATGAGTTTGTGTGCTTGTTACCTGACTACTTTTCCTGCTTGCTGTTTAGGTACCTTGTTGGCCGATTTGCATTTCACCTCTGCTTGTTTTCTGATTAAGTCTTGTCCCTCCCATTCTGTTCCTTTTCCTCAATTAATGTTTTGACCCTGCATGACTACTATTCTCTGCAACTGCAGCCTTCCACAGGTATTGATCACCTTGGGCCCTGTGTATTTCAAAATCACTGTATAGGGGTTAAAGGGTTTCAGGGTTCTGGGGGTCCAGCTTGGTGAGTGGGTTCACTCTAGCCTATCCTTTACAGCCCGTCTGAGTGTGTCGATCCAGGCTGGCGTTACACCGTGCCCTCGACAGAAGGACATGTAGGCCGGGATAGTGTTTTAAAAATTGCTGGAGATTCGGATTCAACACATGAGCCATACAAGGCACGTGTGTCACATTGCCCTGAAGAAGGGCCGCAGACTGTTTAGCATCATTGTCGCACCCAGCATTCCCTGGCTGCTGGTTGAGTGGAGACAACCATTGATGAAAGTCGGTCTCACTCTACAGAGCTAACCGTCCACAACTCCTCAGCGGTGTCTCACATTTCCCCTACATTTCAAAGTAAACATTTGACCGCCTGATGGCCTTGAGCTCTGCTGCCAGCATAGTAAGGAGGTGTGTGGGATTCCTTGGGTGCAGTTACAAGGAAGGGTGGCCTGACCACACAGGGTTTGGGCTGAGGTGCAGGAACAACACGAGGTTGATGAGGCAGAAGCAGTGGAGGAACTTGTACATACAGAGGAAGGATTGAAACACACAACTCATGGGGACGGAAAGACTTGTACAGCAGACACTTCTCCATCTATCACCATAGTTACCCAGTGCCCAGTCAGCGACATGTAACGCCCCTGTCCATGCTTACTGGTCCAAGTATCTGTGGTGAAATGCACCCTGTCACACAGAGTTTCTCAAAGAAGTGGTGATATTTGGTGCGACATGCTGGTGTAGCACGGGCACGCCTTTGTTGGAGAAGGAGTGGCGCCTGGGCATCGGCTCTTGGGGCACTGCGATGGGCATAAGGTCTCAAAAATCCTCGGTTAAAAAGATTGGAAAGGCAGCATTTTAGTAGCCAACAGTTTGCAGATGCTGAAAGTCAACCTCTAAGCCATGTCATGCCCTTCTAAAAGCATGTAAAACACAGCAAGGGGACTCCAACTACAGTCTCCCTTGTTTCCAAAAATTGGTCCACCCACACCCCACTTCACTGGCATCAGTTGACCCCCATTTTCAAGCTTACAAAGATGTTTTGCATAAAGCACTATCCAAAATACGCGTGCCTTTCGCCTCCCCTGGCTGACCCAGGGGAAGAAAAGTTCTCTGAAAGCCATGACTTGTTCATCTTGGTTCTTTTTTCAAAAGCGAGGGGACTCCAATCACAGTCTCCCTCGTTTCCACTAATTGGGCCACACACACCCCACTTGACTGGCATCAGTTGACCCCCATTTTCAAGATGAAAAAGATGCTTTGCATGAAGCACTCTCAAAAATACGCGTGCCTTTCGCCTCCCCTGGCTAACCCAGGGGAAGAAAAGTCCTCTGAGAGCCATGACTTGTTCATCTTGGTTCTTTTTTCAAAAGCGACGGGACTCCAACCACAGTCTCCCTTGTTTCCGCTAATTGGGCCACACACACCCCACTTGACTGGCATCAGTTGACCCCCATTTTCAAGATGAAAAAGATGCTTTGCATGAAGCACTCTCAAAAATACACGTGCCTTTCGCCTCCCCTGGATGACCCAGGGGAAGAAAAGTCCTCTCTGACCCATGACTTCCTCATATTGGTGAACGTTAGTATTTCCACATTGTCAGTGGACAGACGCGTGTGCTTATCTGTCAGCACACCCCCAGCAGCACTGAAGACATGTTCCGAGAGAACGCTGTCTGCGGGACACGATAAGATCCCCAAGGCGTACGTGGCGAGCTCAGGCAATTTATCCAGATTGGAAGCCTAAAATGAGCAAGGCTCAAGTTGCACAGTAATGGCATCGATGTTCCCTTGCATATACTCCTATATCTGTGTCTCCTCCTCTTTTTCCTTGTCTAGCTCTTTTGTTTTCGCATGAGTATAAGTCCTTGTCACTTTCCCATGTGTTTGTGTTGTGTTGTGAGTTGTTTGTCACCTTTTGGACACCTTTGAGGGTGTTATCCAGGTGTTTTTATGTGTTTGTGATTGCCTCCCATTGTTTCCTATGTGGTTCGAGTGGTTCACCGAACCGGTTCGCGGAACCGAACTCGAACGAGACCTCCGTTCGGCGAACCGAACTCGAGCCGAACCGCGACCAGTTCACTCATCTCTACTCATGACTGAGAATAATGAAGGTGATCAGCAGCTTGAAGAAAATTTCAGATTCCGTATGTTAGTAAAGGAGCCACAGTCCTGTTCCTGTAACTGAGGAATAAACAGATATTACTACAGAAGAACAGCAAAATTACACTTTAGAATTAGATGATCTTGTTGAAGCTACTTCAAGTCTCTCTCCTATTCTTCACAAGCGCTATGTTATGCACACGCTGCAGCTGGCAATAAGAGATATTCTGCAAGAGAGACATGCTGGAACTCTGATTGACAAAGTGAGGAAATTGGATATTGCTGTCAAACCCCCTGAAATTGATTTCATCTTGAAGAGACGTGCTGGAAAAGGGGCAATTGTCGATCAAGCCACTCGGTGAGGCAGCTCTTATTTAATGATTGAGCAATTTCTTGCGTTAAAACCCCTTCTTGTAGACATGGCTAACCCTCAGGTAACACTAAATGAATGTCAATGGACATAGGTGGCTGAAATGAAGAAATTGATTGATCACCCATTTACAGTGACTAAAAAATTGCAAGCTGGTAATTCAATCCCTGGGATTTTCATACAGTAATGAAAGAATTTGCTGTTTTACCTGTCCCAAAAAGGAGGTTTAATTGCAGATGGCATTGCTGCTTCCAACAAATGGAGAGAGACTATGCTATTAGAAAATAAAATTCTTCTGGCAGCTGTTTATGTGGACCCAAAGTCATTGTATATTGCTGGATGATCAACAGCTTACTAAAGGAAAATAAGCTCTGACAAGTGGCGGTTAGTATTAGCCGCTAGAGGATGGCCAAGAGAAAGAGGAATTGTGTCATCTAGGGCTACTGCTGCCATATCTTCAACCTCATCAGATGAGTTGTGTCATCTAATGCTACTGCTGCCATATCTTCAGCCTCATAAGATGAGAAATTTAATTTTGAAAAGTATTTTGACGACATGGAGCAGGCAAAGCATTGCCACAGGGAAAAAGGTTCCACTCTCATGGCAAATAGATTGACCAAAGTTCAGCAAAATTTTTACTTGCTCTCAAAGAAGTAGAAGAGTTCAACCATTCATCAAAACTGACTGTGCATGAGGTAATTCCTTGGTACCCTGAAATTGTTAGAGATGTTACCCATGTGGTTATCGCTTTGCCACCAACCCAAGTTAGTGTAGAAAGGTTGTTCTCTAGCCTTAAAATAGTTAGGTTGGATTTGAGGTCATCTATGAAGGAGGATCAAAATTGGAGGAATACATGCCGTTTTTTTTTTATTTTTTATTTATATATTTAACTGTACGATATAGACCCGCCCACTGGTGGCTGTGATTGGTTGCAATCAGAGAGGTGTCACTCAGCGTGGGGGCAGGTCTGACTGCAAACAATCACAGGGAGAAGCAGTGAATATGTGATGAGGCTAATGAGTGGGTAGAGAAGAAGAATGAGAAGCAGTGGAGCAGTGTGACAGCAGTGCCGCGCCGTGATCGATCAGTATGAAGCACTTGGAGAGAAACGCTGGCAATGCATTGTGTACAAAATGGTGGCAGCCAGCCAATCACAGTAATGCCGCAGCCAAGATGGCTGCAGCATTACTGTAATTGGTTAAGAAGCCCAACATGTTTAGTGGCTGCAAATCAGCCGCCAAAACGGCTGGGCGGCACATCCGAATATAGCGAGGCAAATACACCATTACTCACAATATAACAACTAGCCTGAGTACCGTTCTATTCTGCGAATAGCGAGCAGTAACGAATATACTCGCTCATCACTGTTGGTATACCCTATGTGTACCAATGGAGTCAGCCATTGGTTCTGCAAGTCCTGTTGGCTGGTCTGGGTCTGTGGTGGGGTGCATCTCTGAATAGCTGCCCACATCCGCTTAGTAATAGAGAATGTGTGTTACTGGATGGAAACTAAATCAATGAGTGCATGTGTTAGCTACAGTGAGCAACTATCTCAGTCTGGGGATGTTTTGCTGTATCCCTTGCTTTGAGTGGCCTATCCACACACGTTGTGTAGGTATCAGCTGGCAATAGAGGTTCACTTGCCTAGGCAAGTGTACATTAGTGACACCTGGGGTAAACAACAATAGCTAAAGGTATGGATATATGTTTAGAAATTCAAACAAGTCGAGGGAAATGTAAAGGAAATCATCAGATTTTGGACTATATTGTGAATATTATAATGTTTAAATTGTCATAATATGATAATGTAAGGTATTGGTATATGGTATTACATTTAAACATACCATCTTATGAACATCTATATGTGACGCCCTGGCAAAGCCAGGTTGTCACAGAAAGAGTTAATCCTCCTTGGTAACCTGATCCCACACTGGTGCAGCAAGACAAACCACAGCCCCCAGTGTAAGAGAAAAGCAGAGCAGAGGGGAGGGGCTGGTGCAGAGTGTTTGGAGAGACAGAAAGAAGAGAAGCCTGGAGTTGTAGCTCCCAGGCTGAAAGTGAAGCGTGCTCTGAGAGGGCCGGGACAGGCCGTAGTGAGGAAGGGGCCAGAGGTAGCCGGAGCAGGGTAGTGGCCCCTCGGTACCTAGGGTGACCCGGATCGCTACAGGGGAGTGGATTCCCCGTTCCCAGCTGAGGAGAAAGAGGAAGAGAGTGGAGAGAAAGGCACCTGGCTGCAGGGAAAGAACAGGAGCTGCTGCACCGTGTGTGGGACACTAACACCTCCGTACCGAAGGCTGCGGACACCGGCAATTCCTAGTTACCAGTGACTCTGTGTGAATTACTTGTGAGTACGCCCGTGCCCTCGGGCACCGCACTGCAGCACTGCGCCCTGCTCCCTGCTTACCCCATCACCGGGCCCCGGGACAACCAACCCCCTGCCCACGGAGGGGAGAAATAACATCTAGCTGCTCCATACCATCGCTCCCGGGATCCCCATAAAGAGCAGCGGTGGTGTTCCACACAATCACCACAACCGTGGGTGGCGTCACGGACAATAAACAATCTCCCTTACCAAATCCCCTTTTACTGTGGAGCCTGGGATCACAGACCGGGTCACGCCACCGTGATACCCACAGAAGTGAATCTGAGTACCCCCTGGTCCCCGGGCGACACATTTGGCGTCACGAACAGGATCGAACCCATCCAGTTACCTGGAGGAAGTGCGCCTTATTCTGGACTGTCAGCGGTGATCCGCTGCAAAAATTTTGAAAGTCGCCATCTTTGCCGCCATTTTGGGCGCGAAAATCTCCCGCCCAGCGCCTTCTTCCCCAAGCGGTGGGTGCGAAAAAGAGGCTCCGCCCCCTGAGAACTCGGGCGGAAGTGAAGCTCCGGAGAACCGGAAGCGAAAGGAAAACTTTAAAAGTTGCTAGAAGGACTGCTCCCGAGTACCAAGTGGGAGCAGGAAGAAGGAACCGCAGTTCATGTGACCAGGACTGTAAAGGCAGGGACGCCAGGACTTTGCCTAATTCCGTTCCTGGACAAGCAGTAGCTGCAACCCCGATGACATCTTACCCGGCTCCGGCAGTCCGCCCAGCCGCCACGGTGATGACGTCGGCTCCGGCTCCCTGCTTACCCCATCACCAGGCCCCGGGACAACCAACCCCCTACCCACGGAGGGGAGAAATAACATCTAGCTGCTCCATACCATCGCTCCCGGGATCCCCATAAAGAGCAGCGGTGGTGTTCCACACAATCACCACAACCGTGGGTGGCGTCACGGACAATAAACAATCTCCCTTACCAAATCCCCTTTTACTGTGGAGCCTGGGATCACAGACCGGGTCACGCCACCGTGATACCCACAGAAGTGAATCTGAGTACCCCCTGGTCCCCGGGCGACACATTTGGCGTCACGAACAGGATCAAACCCATCCAGTTACCTGGAGGAAGTGCGCCTTATTCTGGACTGTCAGCGGTGATCCGCTGCAAAAATTTTGAAAGTCGCCATCTTTGCCGCCATTTTGGGCGCGAAAATCTCCCGCCCAGCGCCTTCTTCCCCAAGCGGTGGGTGCGAAAAAGAGGCTCCGCCCCCTGAGAACTCGGGCGGAAGTGAAGCTCCGGAGAACCGGAAGCGAAAGGAAAACTTTAAAAGTTGCTAGAAGGACTGCTCCCGAGTACCAAGGGGGAGCAGGAAGAAGGAACCGCAGTTCATGTGACCAGGACTGTAAAGGCAGGGACGCCAGGACTTTGCCTAATTCCGTTCCTGGACAAGCAGTAGCTGCAACCCCGATGACATCTTACCCGGCTCCGGCAGTCCGCCCAGCCGCCACGGTGATGACGTCGGCTCCGGCTCCCTGCTTACCCCATCACCAGGCCCTGGGACAACCAACCCCCTACCCACGGAGGGGAGAAATAACATCTAGCTGCTCCATACCATCGCTCCCGGGATCCCCATAAAGAGCAGCGGTGGTGTTCCACACAATCACCACAACCGTGGGTGGCGTCACGGACAATAAACAATCTCCCTTACCAAATCCCCTTTTACTGTGGAGCCTGGGATCACAGACCGGGTCACGCCACCGTGATACCCACAGAAGTGAATCTGAGTACCCCCTGGTCCCCGGGCGACACATTTGGCGTCACGAACAGGATCGAACCCATCCAGTTACCTGGAGGAAGTGCGCCTTATTCTGGACTGTCAGCGGTGATCCGCTGCAAAAATTTTGAAAGTCGCCATCTTTGCCGCCATTTTGGGCGCGAAAATCTCCCGCCCAGCGCCTTCTTCCCCAAGCGGTGGGTGCGAAAAAGAGGCTCCGCCCCCTGAGAACTCGGGCGGAAGTGAAGCTCCGGAGAACCGGAAGCGAAAGGAAAACTTTAAAAGTTGCTAGAAGGACTGCTCCCGAGTACCAAGGGGGAGCAGGAAGAAGGAACCGCAGTTCATGTGACCAGGACTGTAAAGGCAGGGACGCCAGGACTTTGCCTAATTCCGTTCCTGGACAAGCAGTAGCTGCAACCCCGATGACATCTTACCCGGCTCCGGCAGTCCGCCCAGCCGCCACGGTGATGACGTCGGCTCCGGCTCCCTGCTTACCCCATCACCAGGCCCTGGGACAACCAACCCCCTACCCACGGAGGGGAGAAATAACATCTAGCTGCTCCATACCATCACTCCCGGGATCCCCATAAAGATCAGCGGTGGTGTTCCACACAATCACCACAACCGTGGGTGGCGTCACAGACAATAAACAATCTCCCTTACCAAATCCCCTTTTACTGTGGAGCCTGGGATCACAGACCGGGTCACGCCACCGTGATACCCACAGAAGTGACTCTGTGGCCCGGATCTGAGTACCCCCTGGTCCCCGGGCGACACATATAAATCTAAGATGGCGCTTGGTACACTCAAACAACAGATGACTTTCAAAGTCTTATACTTACTCAAGAAGGCCCTAAGACATATGCCAAGATAAGGACTATAAGACTACACACCCTGCCATTTACGTAACCATACCAAAGAAGCAATCTAACACACTCATTAAGCTTTAACCAGCCACTTTAAGGATTGAAAAGTGACCAATAATGTTGAAGCTGTATTGACTTGTGTATTAAAGCTTTCCAATAAATACCCACTCTGGGCTTCACTCTGGTGGGGAGTCATTGCTGACTCCATGCCTGTAGTGGCCTCCTTTGTTTTCTCCGTCAACACCATATTGATGTAGTTCATTGGTTATTTTGTATTTATTGGCAAATTGCCATAACAGGAAACATCAAATTAACAAATAAAAACACTTGCTGACCACAAACCAAAAAGAATAGAAACAAAAGAAAAAGATAATCAGCACTTGGATAGGGAGTCACCATGCTGTGTCTCAGCAGAGAAGGAAACCAACCGCACAGAGCAAGATCACTACATCGAATCGCTAGGCATAAAACTATTAAAGGGAACCTGTCACGTTAAAAAAAAATATGAACATGCAGATATGGGGATTATCTGCAGGCTAATAACATTCTTAAACTGCCCGGCTGACACAATGAAAGCCTTTTTTGTCATCAAAGTGTGGCCAGAGCAGCTTCAGTCACCACACATTACATAGTGAGTAGCGTCCATAACCACACCCCGACACTGACTGAAAGCAGACTTTGTACTGATGCACTGCTGAGATAGCTGTCAGTCAGTGCCAGTGCATGCTTACAGCTGCCACTCATTTTCTACTGAGCAGAGACTGAAACTCTTCATGAGTCACTTCTTGATAACTGAGTCCTCGTCACTTCTTGATAACTGAAAGCCAGACGCTGCCCTGAGGAATAAAGTTTACCTCCTCCCGACAGCCAGACTTTCAGTGTGGTGGGCAGACAGTTTTAGAATGCTACTAACTTGCAAATTAACCCTATATCTGCAGATTAATAGTGTGTTTTTTTTTGTTTCTTTGTTTTTTTTTTGTTTTTTATGTGTCCCTTGTCCAGGCTTGGAAGAATGTATTTGCTTTTTTGTTCAGCACCACTGTAGTCCATAGGTTTGGAGCTGCTGTTTTATCCACATTCCCTTCAATAGGAAGAAATGCAATTTTGTATTAGCTAATCCTGGGCAACCATTTCAATCAAAGTTTTTTAAGGTTACAACCTTCTTCTGTTTCATTGCACCTAAACCTACATTTCTTTTTAGTATTAAAATATGGTAGTTCTAGAGAAAATTACTTATCCAACTTACAGTGCCATCTCATGTTTTTCAACATCCAATGTTTCTGATGGTAAATAAATCTGTGCATCCGGTAATATTCCAATTAAAACTGTCACACTGCCGTCTATTGTATGCTGTCAAATCAGAATGCCTCACATTTTTTAATTAGATTCTGGCATAAATTAAGAAAAGCCTCACTGAGACGTCAATGCTTTTTTTCATATGCAAAAATCTGTCTGCCATTAGTATTGTAAATCTGATTTTAATGAATGTTTGGCTGGTGTGTTAGTTTTTACCATCAGGGTTTCATGTATGAAAAATAAATGACATACAAAACATCTATCCACTAAAATATCATTTACGGACAGGACACAATTTGCCCAAGAATACCAAATGTTTACAGATCTTCGAGAGTTTTTTCCAGTTTTTTCTAAAAATCACTACCACAGGCAGTTTTAGCGTTTTTTTTCTCGTTTTACCAGATCTCAGGGGTTGCCCTGACCTTCCCACTTTAACCACACTACCGGGATCTGGAATTACACAAGAGTCCCTGGGCTGTGTTCTTTGAGTCAATTACTGTTCGGTGGTGCAAGCTGGCAGGGGTGCTCAGGTAGCTGGGTGAGAAACAAGAAGGTAGAAAAGGTACAAAGTCAGAACATGAAAGAGTAGTAGGTAAAACAAGCAGAGGCCAAAACAGGAAACAAATACACTACAGGAGCTGTGCACACAGACCTTAACTAGAGGAGCGCAAAGCTATATCTGGCAGCTTCCAGCAGTAAGCAGGAAACTTTAGTAGAGTGAGGTGCTTTACAATTGACCAAATCAAGGAGCTGATAATTGTAGCTCGACAGCACACATGTGGCGCCACTGAGGATTCAGTCGCCACAGAGGTACTGCACCCCAGCCAAAGGTGTAGTATCCCATCCTTGGGAAAGGAAGAGCTCATACACCGGTCCACACAAAATACAGACACACTCATTTAGCAACACTCCACTGGACCGTTTAGGGCTAGTTGCACCTTTGATGTTGCAATTGATATGCACAGTCAGAGCCAGGCTAGGGTGTGGAGTCTATTTAGTGTGAGCACACTGTAGGAAGGTTGAGCAGTCAAGAAGGAGCAGTGGAGAAGTGAAGACCTGTGGTCTGGAGCTGGTGCAGCTTGACCCAGGCACAAGCCAGAAAGGGTCATAGAGCCCACGGGAAGTGTGCCAGACTTCCGTGGTCTCATTCTACGTACAACATATTGGAGTGCAGGGACTTGGTCGTAAATGGGGATCCGGTCCCTAGGCTAGAGGAGAAGAACCAACGTGCTCATCTAGAAACATTGGAGGCCAAGGTGACTGCAAGCAGTGAGGCCTCATCCACACACAAATCTGCTGGAAGGTGATGACAGGATAAAGCTTCAAGCCACCCAACAGGGTCCGCGGACACCAGCTCAGGGCACTGTATGCATAGGCGCGGGACAGGAGGGCGAGAAGTCAGTGCAGGAAGAGGACCAGGGAAAGGAACAGCCGAAGGGCGCACCAGTCTTGACTAGAGATGAGCGAACCGGTCCCGGTTCGGCTCAAGGTCGGTTCGCCGAACGGAGGTCCCGTTCGAGTTCGGCTCGTCGAACGTTCGACGAACCGAACTCGAACTGCATAGGAAACAATGGCAGGCAATCACAAACACAGAAAAACACCTAGAAAACACCCTCAAAGGTGTCCAAAAGGTGACAAACAACTCAAACACATGGGAAAGTGACAAGGACATATACTCATGCGAAAACAAAACAGCTGGACAAGGAAAAAGAGGAGGACACACAGATATATGAGTATATGCAAGGAAACATCGATTCCATTATTGTGCAACTTGAGCCCTGCTCATTTTAGGCTTCCAATCTTGATAAATTGCCTGAGCTCGCCACGTACGCCTTGGGGATCTTGTCGTGTCCTGCAGCCAGCGTTCTCTCGGAACCTGTCTTCAGTGCTGCTGGGGGTCTGCTGGCAGATAAGCACACGTGTCTGTCCACTGACAATGTGGACATGGCTCTCAGAGGACTTTTCTTCCCCTGTGTCAGCCAGGGGACGGGAAAGGCACGCGTATTTTTGAGAGTGCTTCATGCAAAGCATCTTTTTCTTTTTCAAAAGGGGGCTCAACCAATGCCAGGCAAGTGGGGTGTGTGTGGCCCAGTTAGTGGAAACGAGGGAGACTGTGGTTGGAGTCCCCGCGCTGTGTTTCTAAAAGAACCAAGATGAACAAGTCATGGCTCTCAGAGGACTTTTCTTCCCCTGTGTCAGCCAGGGGACGGGAAAGGCACGCGTATTTTTGAGAGTGCTTCATGCAAAGCATCTTTTTCTTTTTCAAAAGGGGGCTCAACCGATGCCAGGCAAGTGGGGTGTGTGTGGCCCAGTTAGTGGAAACAAGGGAGACTGTGGTTGGAGTCCCCGCGCTGTGTTTCTAAAAGAACCAAGATGAACAAGTCATGGCTCTCAGAGGACTTTTCTTCCCCTGTGTCAGCCAGGGGACGGGAAAGGCACGCGTATTTTTGAGAGTGCTTCATGCAAAGCATCTTTTTCTTTTTCAAAAGGGGGCTCAACCGATGCCAGGCAAGTGGGGTGTGTGTGGCCCAGTTAGTGGAAACAAGGGAGACTGTGGTTGGAGTCCCCGCGCTGTGTTTCTAAAAGAATCAAGATGAACAAGTCATGGGTCTCAGAGGACTTTTCTTCCCCTGTGTCAGCCAGGGGACGGGAAAGGCACGCGTATTTTTGAGAGTGCTTCATGCAAAGCATCTTTTTCTTTTTCAAAAGGGGGCTCAACCGATCCCAGGCAAGTGGGGTGTGTGTGGCCCAGTTAGTGGAAACGAGGGAGACTGTGGTTGGAGTCCCCTCGCTGTGTTTCTAAAAGAACCAAGATGAACAAGTCATGGCTCTCAGAGGACTTTTCTTCCCCTGGGTCAGCCAGGGGACGGGAAAGGCACGCGTATTTTTGAGAGTGCTTCATGCAAAGCATCTTTTTCTTTTTCAAAAGGGGGCTCAACCGATGCCAGGCAAGTGGGGTGTGTGTGGCCCAGTTAGTGGAAACGAGGGAGACTGTGGATGGAGTCCCCGCGCTGTGTTTCTAAAAGAACCAAGATGAACAAGTCATGGCTCTCAGAGGACTTTTCTTCCCCTGTGTCAGCCAGGGGATGGGAAAGGCACGCGTATTTTTGAGAGTGCTTCATGCAAAGCATCTTTTTCTTTTTCAAAAGGGAAGGTCAACTGATGCCAGTCAAGTGGGGTGTGTGTGGCCCAGTTAGTGGAAACGAGGGAGACTGTGGTTGGAGTCCCCTCGCTGTGTTTCTAAAAGAACCAAGATGAACAAGTCATGGCTCTCAGAGGACTTTTCTTCCCCTGTGTCAGCCAGGGGACGGGAAAGGCACGCGTATTTTTGAGAGTGCTTCATGCAAAGCATCTTTTTCTTTTTCAAAAGGGGGCTCAACCGATGCCAGGCAAGTGGGGTGTGTGTGGCCCAGTTAGTGGAAACGAGGGAGACTGTGGTTGGAGTCCCCTCGCTGTGTTTCTAAAAGAACCAAGATGAACAAGTCATGGCTCTCAGAGGACTTTTCTTCCCCTGGGTCAGCCAGTGGACGGGAAAGGCACGCGTATTTTTGAGAGTGCTTCATGCAAAGCATCTTTTTCTTTTTCAAAAGGGAAGGTCAACTGATGCCAGTCAAGTGGGGTGTGTGTGGCCCAATTAGTGGCAACGAGGGAGACTGTGGTTGGAGTCCCCTTACTGTGTTTTACATGCTTTTAGAAGGGCATGACATGGCTTAGAGGTTGACTTTCAGCATCTGGAAACTGTTGGCTACCAAAATGCTGCCTTTCCAACCTTTTTAACCGAGGATTTTCGAGACCTTATGCCCATCGCAGTGCCCCAAGAGCCGATGCCCAGGCGCCACTCCTTCTCCAACAAAGGCGTGCACGCGCTACATCAGCATGTCGCGCTAAACATCACTGATTCCTTGAGAAACTCTGTGTGACAGGGTGCATTTCACCACAGATAATTGGCCCAGTAAGCATGGACAGGGGCGTTACATGTCGCTGACTGGGCAATGGGTTACTGTGGGGAGAGATGGAGAAGGGTCTGCTGTACAAGTCTTGCCGTCCCCACGAGTTGTTTCAATCCTTCTTCTGTATGTAGAAGTTAATACACTGCTTCTGCCTCTTCAACCTCGTGTGGGTCCTCCACTTTGGCGCAAACTCTGTGTGGTCAGGCCACCCTTCCTTGTAACTGCGCACAAGGACTACCACACACCTCCTTACTATGCTGGCAGCAGAGCTCAATGCCATCAGGCGGTCAAAGGTTTACTTTGAAATGTATGGGAAATGTGAGTCACACCGCTGAGAAGTTGTGGACGGTTAGCTCTGGAGACCGAGTTTCATCAATGGTTGTCTCCACTCAACCAGCAGCCAGGGAAGGCCGGGTGCGACAATGATGCAAACATGGGTGCGGCCCTTCGCTGTGACAATGTGACACACGTGCCTTGTGTGGTTCACGTGTTGAACCTGGTTGTCCAGCAATTTTTAAAGCACTATCCTGGCCCACATGGCCTTCTGCAGAGAGCACGGTGTAACGCCTTCCTTGATCCACACACTCAGATGGGCTGTAAATGATAGGCTAGAGGGAAGCCACTCACCAAGCAGGACCCCTAGAACCCTGAAACCCGTTTAACCCCTATACAGGGATTAGGAATTACACAGGGCCCAAGGTGATTAATACCTGTGGAAGGCTGCAGTTCCAGAGAATAGTAGTCAGGCAGGGTCAAAACATTAATTGAGGAACAGGAACAGAATGGGACGGCCAGGACTTAATCAGAAAACAAGCAGAGGTGAAATGCGGATCGGCCAACAAGGTACATAAACAGCAAGCAGGAAAAGTAGTCAGGTAACAAGCACACAAAATCATAAAACTGAACTGGGGGTAAAAGCAGAGCTATGTCTGGCAGTGGTCTGCAGACAGGATGGGCATAAAAAAGGGTGTGGTGTCTTCCCATTGGTTGTAGCTGAATGATGGTATTTCATCTGTGAGATACCCATCAGCTATATTCAGCCAGAGATTCTGCATCTGTCAAGGTAATGCAGCCCAGTGGGTGAGCATAACCTGCGTCCACCTGCGCCGCTGGCATCGACTCCTCTCCCATCATCAGCACTATGCATGAAAGGAACACGTTGTCACCTGGCGACCGGAGTACAAATTGACGGAGCGTACTCCGTTGGTGACTTAACAGCCGTGTGCGGCAATGATGCAAACCTGGCTGCGGGCCATCGTCAGGGCAATGTGACACACGTGCCTTGTATGGCTCACGTGTTGAACCTAATTCTCCAGCAATTTTTAAAACACCATCACGGCCTACATGGCCTTGTGCAGCGAGCACGCTCGCTATGTGCTCACTTCCATCGTGCGCACACAGCAGCTCAACAACTTTCGTCGCTACAGAAGTCTTTAGGTCTGGTGGTTAAACGCCTGAAATGCGATGTGCCCACACGCAGGAATTTGAATCTGCACATGTTGCAGCGTTTGTGGCAGCACCGCAGAGCCCTGCTGCAATACGTTATGACATATAGCCTGGGATAACTTGATCCAGAGGTGGTGCAGATCACGCTGCTGGAGTGATGTCAGATCAAGGACCTATGCACCCTGCTACACAGTTTACAAATGTCGACGAAGATGTTTAGCACTGGCAATGTCATTCTCAGCGTGACAATTCTGGTCATCTACATGATGGAGCACACTGTAATTATTATTCGGAGTCAGGTGTTGGGACAAGAGGAAGGGGAGGAAGTACAGGAGGAGTCATATGCGGAAGGGATAACAAGATCTACGAGGTCCAGATGGTCAGCGGCACCTATGCGGCAGTCATGGTGAGGGAGAGGGATTAACAAGGGCGCATAGTATCAGCAAAAAGTGTTGAGGAAGGTGCAGGAGCCCATGAAGAAATGGAGGACGAACTGGCGATGGGCATGGAAGACTCAGCAGATGAGTGAGAGCTTGCTCACATTTCGGTTGTGCGAGGTTGTGGGGAGAGGGCAGAGGAAGGAGGCACGATTCTCACCTCTCTGCCACCAACACACCAAGGACTTGGTCCTCCTGGATGCACAAGACACATGAGCGCCTTCTTGCTGCACTACCTACAACATGACCCTCGGATTGTCCGAATTCAAAGTAATCCAGAATACTGGGTTGCCACACTGTTAGATCCCCGGTACAAGACAAAATTTGGCGAAATAATTCCTGCCATAGAAATGGACGCACGTATACAGGAGTATCTGCAGAATGTGGTACGCAATCTTAGATCTGCTTTTCCACTAAACACCAGTGCTGCACAGAGTGAATCTCAACGCTTTGTCATGGATAGGAGGAAATGGTCTTTTACTTGTCCACATCTGAGGGACCGAGGGCTGGCTGCTGTGCTGAGATGGCGTTGAGTACGGTGTCCCTGCAGAGTTGCACTTTTGGTCATATACCAAAATGAGTTGAAAAAGGACAGATGCTGGTGGAAAGGGGAACAGGTGTGTTGGAAAGGGGAAAAAAGTTTTGGTCCATGGATTTGGTGGTTAAGCAACAGTAACATTTGCTGAAGAAACACCATCTGTTACAGTGGGACTGGCAGATTTGGATAAGGTGGTATATACTATGTTACCGCTATATAACGAAAATTAATAAGAAAAGAAAGAGAAAGGTATATATCCCCATCAGCAGTCAGTGTCCACCGTGCTCCCAGTTGGAAAAGGAGAGGTTGGCAACTGGAAGGTTTGGTGGAGGATACAGAGCTGTGTGGCTATGAAACTAATAGTAGCCTGAACCGAGTTAGACGCCATTCGGATCTGGAGACTGGAAGCCCTGTTAGTGTCACAGGGTCCACATGCCCACCCAGCCCAGGAACTCCCTGTTAACAACACAGGGGCCATTGAGTACGCTGACCGTGTGCGTAGGGGCACACCTGTGGATAGCAAAAGGAACCTGAAAACTCATCTGTTCAGAAATGCCTACAATCTACAATGAACTCGCTGCCGCCCGACCACCGTGCGGAGCTGCCGTCCGACCGCCGTGCGGAGCTGCCGCCCGACCACCGTGCGGAGCTGCCGCCCGACCACCGTGCGGAGCTGCCGCCCGACCACCGTGCGGAGCTGCCGCCCGACCACCGTGCGGAGCTGCCGCCCGACCACCGTGCGGAGCTGCCGCCCGACCACCGTGCGGAGCTGCCGCCCGACCACCGTGCGGAGCTGCCGCCTGACCTACACCCCACCTATTGTCTCCTCCCCATAATCCTATAGAATGTAAGCCCGCAAGGGTAGGGCCCTCTTCCCTCTGTACTAGTCTGTCTACTGTAACTTGTATACGTATTTTGTATGTAACCCCCTTATGTACAGCACCATGGAATTAATGGTGCTCTATAAATAAATAATAATAATAATAATAATAGCAGGCGCATCAGCAACAGCAGGCCTGTTAATGCCACTGGGCTGCACAAGCAGGACTGGTAGGACAGGAGCTGGTCTTAACCGTTCTGCGTTACCAACTGTGGTGGTGGCCTGCATCGACACCCTATCCCTGCCTACCTCTGGCCTAAAGCCGCAATGGGTTCAACACATGGAGGTGTGCTCTTTCAGAGCATAATAGAAGACTGCGCACCTCCTTGTTGGCTCCAGCCCCTTTTATAACCTGGGTCCGCCCCAAACCAGGGTAAACCACAATGCACCTCCTGGAGACAAAAGTAGAGTGACACGTCATGAGTGGCATAACTAGCATCCTATTTGGAACCGCAACTTCAATGATGACCTCATGGCTGCCATGACCCAAACACCTCACCAGTCATCGTCTGACCATCAATAATGCGGTGACAAGTCATAGGGGTGGGCCTCTGCAAGCCATTTGGGAGGACACCTGATGCCCTGTGGTCTATATGGGACCCCCACATCAGGGGCAGGGCCAAAGAGTTCATTACCAGACCTAGTCTCTGATGCAGTAAGTGCCTGAGCATGCTCAGTAGCATGAAATACAGTCTCTGAAAAAAGACTATCAGCTTTAGCATGGTGTCTAGGCACAAAACAGGACTTAGACCCGGCACGGAATGCAAGTACCTGTGCAAAGAGGCTTTTCACACTTAGTGTGGGAGCATGCGCTGTATCCCGAAATGAAGACTTAGCGTCAGGAATGGCACAGTCAGGCTGAGCATACTCACTAGGCGAAACACTGTAATTAGGCTGCAGCTGGGGTAAATCGGCACACGCATGCGCACTAGCTGCCTCTCCACACTTAGACGTGGAGGAGAAATTGCTCTTGGAGATGCTGTCTATGAACAGAAGGAAAAGCTAAAGGAAGCCTGACTTTCTATCCCTCCGAATTATCAAATGCAGCAATGAATTCCCTGAGTTTGCTATAACATTAGCGTAGCAAAATGTGCATGAGGGTGTCATGTAGAGGTGCTATAAATAGCTTGGCACCAGTGGGGCACTAATGGAATACAACAGCCAGTTCTATGATGCCACTAAATGGCAGTATTTTTTGCTATCATTATAGCTTATTAAAAACAGAGCAGGAGGGTGTCATGCAGAGGTGATAGAAATAGCTTGGCACCAGTGGGGCACTAATGGAATACAACAGCCAGTTCTATGATGCCACTAAATGGCAGTATTTTTTGCTATCATTATAGCTTATTAAAAACAGAGCAGGAGGGTGTCATGCAGAGGTGATAGAAATAGCTTGGCACCAGTGGGGCACTAATGGAATACAACAGCCAGTTCTATGATGCCACTAAATGGCAGTATTTTTTGCTATCATTATAGCTCATTAAAAACAGAGCAGGAGGGTGTCACGCAGAGGTGCTGCACATAGATTTGCACCAGTGGGGCACCAATGGAGTACAACAGCCACTTCTTGTATGCCACTAGGTACACTGAGTGTTTGCTAGTATAATGGCTTAGTAACAATGAGTTTGAGTGTGCAATGCAGGCAGAGGTGCTGCAAATATCTGTGCACTAGTGGGACTATACAGAAGTCCAATAGCCACGTTTAGGATGCCACTAAGTTCACTGAGTGTTTGCTAGTATAATGGCTTAGTAACAATGAGTTTGAGTGTGCAATGCAGGCAGACGTGCTGCAAATATCTTTGCACTAGTTTGACTAGACAAAAGTACAATAGCCACGTTTAGGATGCCACTAGGTACACTGACTGTTTGCTAGTATAATGGCTTAGTTAAAAAGAGTTTGAGTGTGCAATGCAGGCAGAGGTGCTGCAAATATCTTTCCACTAGTTTGACTACACAAAAGTACAATAGCCACGTTTAGTATGGCACTAGGTACACTGACTGTTTGCTAGTATAATGGCTTAGTTAAAAAGAGTTGGAGTGTGCAATGCAGGCAGACATGCTGCAAATATCTTTACAATAGTGTGAATAGACAAAAGTACAATAGCCACGTTTAGGATGCCACTAGGTACACTGACTGTTTGCTAGTATAATGGCTTAGTTAAAAAGAGTTGGAGTGTGCAATGCAGGCAGACATGCTGCAAATATCTTTCCACTAGTTTGACTACACAAAAGTACAATAGCCACGTTTAGGATGCCACTAGGTACACTGACTGTTTGCTAGTATAATGGCTTAGTTAAAAAGAGTTGGAGTGTGCAATGCAGGCAGACATACTGCAAATATCTTTACAATAGTGTGAATAGACAAAAGTACAATAGCCACGTTTAGGATGCCACTAGGTACACTGACTGTTTGCTAGTATAATGGCTTAGTTAAAAAGAGTTGGAGTGTGCAATGCAGGCAGACATGCTGCAAATATCTTTCCACTAGTTTGACTACACAAAAGTACAATAGCCACGTTTAGGATGCCACTAGGTACACTGACTGTTTGCTAGTATAATGGCTTAGTTAAAAAGAGTTGGAGTGTGCAATGCAGGCAGACATGCTGCAAATATCTTTACAATAGTGTGAATAGACAAAAGTACAATAGCCACGTTTAGGATGCCACTAGGTACACTGACTGTTTGCTAGTATAATGGCTTAGTTAAAAAGAGTTGGAGTGTGCAATGCAGGCAGACATGCTGCAAATATCTTTCCACTAGTTTGACTACACAAAAGTACAATAGCCACGTTTAGGATGCCACTAGGTACACTGACTGTTTGCTAGTATAATGGCTTAGTTAAAAAGAGTTGGAGTGTGCAATGCAGGCAGACATACTGCAAATATCTTTACAATAGTGTGAATAGACAAAAGTACAATAGCCACGTTTAGGATGCCACTAGGTACACTGACTGTTTGCTAGTATAATGGCTTAGTTAAAAAGAGTTGGAGTGTGCAATGCAGGCAGAGGTGCTGCAAATATCTTTCCACTAGTTTGACTACACAAAAGTACAATAGCCACGTTTAGGATGCCACTAGGTACACTGACTGTTTGCTAGTATAATGGCTTAGTTAAAAAGAGTTGGAGTGTGCAATGCAGACAGACATGCTGCAAATATCTTTACAATAGTGTGAATAGACAAAAGTACAATAGCCACGTTTAGGATGCCACTAGGTACACTGACTGTTTGCTAGTATAATGGCTTAGTTAAAAAGAGTTGGAGTGTGCAATGCAGGCAGACGTGCTGCAAATATCTTTCCACTAGTTTGACTACACAAAAGTACAATAGCCACGTTTAGGATGCCACTAGGTACACTGACTGTTTGCTAGTATAATGGCTTAGTTAAAAAGAGTTGGAGTGTGCAATGCAGGCAGACATGCTGCAAATATCTTTACAATAGTGTGAATAGACAAAAGTACAATAGCCACGTTTAGGATGCCACTAGGTACACTGACTGTTTGCTAGTATAATGGCTTAGTTAAAAAGAGTTGGAGTGTGCAATGCAGGCAGACGTGCTGCAAATATCTTTCCACTAGTTTGACTACACAAAAGTACAATAGCCACGTTTAGGATGCCACTAGGTACACTGACTGTTTGCTAGTATAATGTCTTAGTTAAAAAGAGTTGGAGTGTGCAATGCAGGCAGAGGTGCTGCAAATATCTTTTCAATAGTGTGAATAGACAAAAGTACAATAGCCACGTTTAGGATGCCACTAGGTACACTGACTGTTTGCTAGTATAATGGCTTAGTTAAAAAGAGTTGGAGTGTGCAATGCAGGCAGACATGCTGCAAATATCTTTCCACTAGTTTGACTACACAAAAGTACAATAGCCACGTTTAGGATGCCACTAGGTACACTGACTGTTTGCTAGTATAATGGCTTAGTTAAAAAGAGTTGGAGTGTGCAATGCAGGCAGACATACTGCAAATATCTTTACAATAGTGTGAATAGACAAAAGTACAATAGCCACGTTTAGGATGCCACTAGGTACACTGACTGTTTGCTAGTATAATGGCTTAGTTAAAAAGAGTTGGAGTGTGCAATGCAGGCAGACATGCTGCAAATATCTTTCCACTAGTTTGACTACACAAAAGTACAATAGCCACGTTTAGGATGCCACTAGGTACACTGACTGTTTGCTAGTATAATGGCTTAGTTATAATGAGTTGGAGTGTGCAATGCAGGCAGACATGCTGCAAGTATCTTTACAATAGTGTGAATAGACAAAAGTACAATAGCCACGTTTAGGATGCCACTAGGTACACTGACTGTTTGCTAGTATAATGTCTTAGTTATAATGAGTTGGAGTGTGCAATGCAGGCAGACATGCTGCAAATATCTTTACAATAGTGTGAATAGACAAAAGTACAATAGCCACGTTTAGGATGCCACTAGGTACACTGACTGCTAGTATAATGGCTTAGTTAAAAAGAGTTGGAGTGTGCAATGCAGGCAGACGTGCTGCAAATGTCTTTGCACTAGTGTGACTAGACAAAAGTCCAATAGCCACGTTTAGGATGCCACTAGGTACACTGAGTGTTTGCTAGTATAATGGCTTAGTTATATTGAGTTGGAGTGTGCAATGCAGGCAGACGTGCTGCAAATGTCTTTGCACTAGTGTGACTAGACAAAAGTCCAATAGCCACGTTTAGGATGCCACTAGGTACACTGACTGTTTGCTAGTATAATGGCTTAGTTAAAAAGAGTTGGAGTGTGCAGAGGACAGGAGGGTACAGTGCCAGGATTGTGGGGCTCTGGGTAGAGGAATGGAAGCCTGCCTTTCTATTCCCTCCTAATGGTGAAATGCAGCGACGAAATCCCTGACCTTGGCTACACAGACGCTGTCTCTGTTTTCAGGACCTGTCACCTATGGCTCTGACCCTACCGGTTTGAGCCCTTAAAAGGACTGATAGAAAGTGCTCTCCCTAAGCTGTCTAACGCTGTGTATGGAGCGCATACAGCTGTATCGGCGATAGGACAAAGGACGGAGCTGCGACAGTGATGTCTGACACCAAAGACGCAGAAGAGATAATGGCGTCCTGGAGGAAAATGTCCGGTTTTATAATGCAGGGACATGTGACATGGACATCCTATCACACATGCCGTTGCTTCTCTGGCTAAAAGTCCACTTAGCTGTGTGTGTGTCTGGGATTGGCTGACATGCTGGCCCGCCCCACTACACGCGCGCGCTTAGGGAAGGAAGACAAGGAAAAAAAAAAAAAAATGGCGATCGCCATTATGCAAACAGCAGTGATCTGAAGGCGCTGTTCCCGCACACTATACACTGAAATGTCATAATAGTGTGATTCACAGAGTGACTTACACTATTACAGCGGAAACCAAGCTAGGAATTAGCTGTTTTTTTGCTGCTAGAACCGTTCTCGAACGTTTCTAGAACTATCGAGCTTTTGCAAAAAGCTCGAGTTCTAGTTCGATCTAGAACAGGCCCCAAAATCACTCGAGCCTAGAACTGGAGAACCTCGAACCGCGAACCGCGCTCAACTCTAGTCTTGACCTCCGAACTACCCGGGATCTGCTTGGGCCCATCACAGTGAAACCCAGCGCTCCGAAGACGGCTTCCTTGGAACCTGCTACAGTGACCTTGAGAACTGCATCCCTGTGTCGCTCCGTTATTCGCCTGCGCCCAAGCCCTGCACTCCCGCCATCATCGACTACTACTCCCATCGGCCCTGGGGCCCAGCTCTGCCTGTGTAGAGCTACACGAACTTAGCTGCGTCACCATCTGCCCCAGAAGTCCCATCCCGCAGCGTCGGCTATCTCTAGCCAAGTACTACAGGTGGCGTCATGACAGAATACTACTTTATTCCCCTGTAAATAACCTCCCCATTTAACAACACCGCCAGGGTCATGGTAACAAAGTAAAGGGTGCTTTACACGCTGCGACATCGCTAACGATATATCGTCGGGGTCACGTCATTAGTGACGCACATCCGGTGCCATTAGCGACATCGCAGTGTGTGACACCAAGGAGCGACGATCAATGATTGCAAAAACGTCAAAAATCATTGATCGTTGACACGTCGCTCCTTTCCTTAATATTGTTGCTGCTGCCGGTACGATGTTGTTCATCGTTCCTGTGGCACCACACATCGCTATGTGTGACACCGCAGGAACGACAAACATCTCCTACCTGCGTCCACCAGAAAAGAAGGAAAGAAGGGGTGGGCAGGATATTCCGCCCTCTCATCTCCGCCCCTTCGCTTAGAAAGGAGGCTGTTCGCCGGCCAGAGCGACGTCGCAGGGAAGGTAAGTCCGTGTGACGGATGTTAGCGATGTTGTGCGCCACGGGCAGCGATTTGCCAGTGTCGCACAACCGACTGGGGCGGGTACGCTCGCTAGCGATATCAGTAACCGATATCGCAGCGTGTAAAGCTTTACTCCCAGGTCACCCACCATAGCTCTCAACTGTCCAAATAGTCACGGCTTTTGTCCCGATTTTCTTTCTTCTCGCTGGCTCCGTAGCTTCTCCTTCTCGGGGAGTGGGGCTGACATCTCTTGGAACATACATGAACTATATTAACAATTCTCCTCATCTATGGTCTACTAAGAACTCAGACTCTTGACCTTATTGTTTGTAGGCAGTAGCTCTACTAATGAGCCACTGCCCACACTGAGTGATATAGGAGAATTTGATAATCTTATTCTTGAGCAGAGATAAGCAGACTCATGGATTTTTTTTTTTTTTTAGATACAGCATCCAAAAACATTGTTTTACCCCCCCAATGAGAGCCATTCAGAGACTGCAAGCATCTCTCACTCGGCTGAGTACCGAGCGTACCCAAGCACTCCAACGCTCAATCGAGTGATTAGAATACGATCAGCACACAAACTTCGAACTTAGACACTGATTTTCATCCATCTTTGAAATGAACCCCAAACTCTACAGTTCAGGTTCACTCATCTCTATTCTTGAACTGTATTGCCAGCCGGGAACCAAGAAACAGGTTATATTATTAGATAGAGATTAGGGATTAGCGAATGTATTCACCACAATTCGGTATCCGACGGATAATGGGGTATCTGCACTATTCGCTATCCGACGAATAAAACAGTATCCGCTCCGATACTTTCAGTTTAATTTCTGACTTCCTGGTGCCTGTTTTCCAGCCAATGAACACATCTGATGTTGCTTGCCCTCACAGGAACGCTGCAGCCATCTTTGTTGGGGTGTTACTGTGATTGGCTTGGCCGCACAGTGTAATAGGAGCTATATAAGCCAGCGGGCATTCTGATCAGTCGTTCTCTCCCTCTCTCTTTCATACTCACCGATCACTGGCATGGCGCTGCACAGCTGTCACACTGCTCTGGCGGCTTCTCCTGTATTGAGGAGAGAGAGAAAGAGAGAGAAAGAAAGAGAGACTGTGCCCATACTGTTTCTGCCTTTTCCCATCCATGTCAGACTTTTCCTCCATCACCACAAATCACCGTTAGGTCCAACGTGAAATTATTCGGGTTTCCTATAGACATATATTGGGCGCCGAATATTCGTAAATAGTCGAATAGCGGCAAAGCAAATATTAGGATATTTGATCTCCCTAATAGAGATTTATCTGTACGTAGCAATGTATTTCTGTGTCCCTCTATTCTAGAGGTAAAGAAATGCATGTGAGAATCTGATCACAGGTGAGGAGAAGATGGAGTGATTAATGTCTCCATCTTCTCCGTTTCCACTCTTTGCATATATCGACCTGCACTCAGATGTCATCAGTGCAGTCTGGTGTTTCATTTGCCCCATAGACTTGTATGGGTGTGAGTGAACCAATATACGCTGCCAATTATAGCATGCTGCAATTTTATTGCTCATGCCGAATCAGCATGAGAAAAAACATTGCAGATCTGCTCTTCCTCATTGACTAAAGCCTGCTTTACAAGAGTCGATCTATTGTGCGATAGCACGTGCGATCGTACCCGCCCCCGTCGTTTTTGCGTCACAGGCAAATTGCTGCCCGTGGCGCACAAACTCGTTTAACCCCCGTCAAACGCACTTACCTTCCGGACGATCTCGCTGTGGGCAACGAACGTCCACTTCCTGAAGTGGGAGGGACGTTCGGCGTCACAGCAACGTCACACGGCAGCTGGCCAATAGAAGCGGAGGGGCAGAGATGAGCGGGATGTAAACATCCCTCCCGCCTCCTTCCTTCCATTAAGCCGGCGGGTGCCGTGGGACGCAGGTACGCTGTGTTCATCGTTCCCGTGGTGTCACACGGAGCCACGTGTGATGCCACGGAAACGATGAACAACCTGCACCCATGAAAATAAACGATATTATGAAAGTTAACGATGAGTACACGACTCACGATTTGTGAGCGATCCTGCGTCGCTCGGAGGTGTCACACGAGACGACGTCGTGCGCTATGCCGGATGTGCGTCACGAAAACCGTGACCCCGACGACATATTGCATGATATATCGTCACGTGTAAAGCCCGCATAACATTGGTCCGAGTGCAATGCGAGATTTTCTTACAGTGCATTCGTCCGATTTAAACGCAAATATGAGTGAGTCCTAAAAGAGAAATTTTACTCTTCCTATAAAATTACTAAAAAATGATAAAAAAAATTACAATAATGTAATTTTTAATGCACTTTTTTAAAAATAATAAACATTACAAATCATCAAATAATATAGACATATTTGGTGTCCCTGTAATCGTAACGACCCGCATAACAGAGAGATCACATTATGATTGTAAAATGGCGAAGAGACATGGCATTATTAATTATTTTTCTCTATTAAAGCCATAAAAAATGTAATAACTGAGTTTTCTCATGGATACCAATGAAATTTGACTCATCCAATCGAACAAAGTAGGTGGATTGTTATCTCTCCTGTGTCTTGCTATAGATATTTTAGCTGCCTTAGGGTACCATCACACTTTAGCGACGCAGCAGCGATCCGACCAGCGATCTGACCTGGTCGGGATCACTGTTGCGTCACTACATGGTCGCTGGTGAGCTGTCAAACAGGCAGATCTCACCAGCGACCAGTGACCAGCCCCCAGCCAGCAGCGACGTGCAAGCGATGCGGCGCTTGCAGGGAGCCGGCGTCTGGAGGCTGCGGACACTGGTAACCACGGAAAACATCAGGTATGGTTACCCGATATTTACCTTGGTTACCAGCGCACACCGCTTAGCGCTGGCTCCCTGCACTCGTAGCAAACAGTACACATCGGCTTAATAAGCAAACCTTTGCTTATTTACCCGATGTGTAATCCGGCAACGTCTGTAGGAAGCCGGCACTGACAGCGTGAAAGCGGCGGACGCTAGTAACTAAGGTAAATATCGGGTAACCACCTTGGTTACCCGATGTTTACCTTGGTTACAGCTTACCGAAGGCTGCCAGACGACGGCTCCTGCTCCCTGCACATTCAGATCGTTGCTCTCTCACTGTCACACACAGCGATGTGTGCTTGACATTTCCAGGAGGGATTTTCCGGTCGTTGATTCCTATATTATTCCCAATTACCCTTACCCGGTATCAATAATATCACGGACACTGCTTGCGACTTGGTAAAAAATGGCTACAGCAGCCCTTTATTGCCTATTGTTTACACACTAACACAAGGGGGCGCCGTCCAACGGGCGTCCCCAACATTTAACAATAGGTAATACCATAATAATAATAATACAGTACGTAACCCTGGGTAGGCCCAGTCCAGAAACCACCTTCCACCACCAAAACATGATCCCTGGCCGCAACACACACCGGGCCGGAGATGAGGTATGAATCATCTATGGATCAATACCCCCCACCTTGCAGGACCCATGGCTGCAAGATCCTTGTAACCGGAGCCACTATATCCTACAAGTGACTCTCCAATCAAATAACATTATCCGTTAAACCGCCTCTGGACCAGACCTACCCCCACCATAAGTCCGGTCCAGAAGCCATACTCCACCACCAGAACACAATCCCTGGCCGCAACACACTGACCCAGAGATACGAGGCATTAATCACCTACGGATCAATACCCCAACCTTACAGGACCCCATGCCTGCAAGATCCCTGTAACCAAAGCCACAGTATTCCGCAAGTGACCCTCCAATCACACAAACCTTCAGAAACACGATCCCTGGCCGCAACACACCGACCCAGAGATACGAGGCATTAATCACCTACGGATCAATACCCCAACCTTGCAGGACCCCATGCCTGCAAGATCCCTGTAACCAAAGCCACTATATCCTACAAGTGACCCTTCAATCACACAACCGTCAGAAACATGATCCCTGGCCGCAACACACCGACCCAGAGATGGGGGCATTAATCACCTACGGATTAAACCCCCCCAAGAAGCATCAAGTATCAACCGTGTCTCAAAACCATACATTCCTCTTTACCTCCAACTCACTATTATCCCCGGCTGCAACCTCCAGCCCAGAGATATGAGGCATCAATCACCTACGGATCAATCCCCCATGTGCATAACAGTAACTGTGGCCTCAAAAACCTTAAAGCCCGTTAGCGACTTTAATCCAACAATATCCCCGGCTGCAACCAGCCCAGAGATAAGAGGTATTAATCACCTACGGATCAAAACCCCTATGCCTTGCAGAACCACGTGCTTGCACTGCACTTGGATCCAGAACCATGACCCCAACCAATGACTCCTCCTGCGATTACCATTTCACCAAAATGGATCACTGACCACTGATCACCCACTTACAAGAATCCCAAATGACAATATACATCACAATCCACAAAGAAATATTTTTTTTTTTTTTATTATTATTATTTTATACACGACACTTTCTCCAATCCTTTCTGTTCTCATTTTTTTTTTTTTGTAACGGCTCTTAAAATTGAATAATTATACATCCATATAAACACCAATAATAACAATACACAATAGAAGGGAGGGTGGGTGGGAAGCTGTCATCCAGGAAGTGCAAGAGGAGGTAATTGACTCCCACCTCCTATTATATACACCATGAAGCTCCCTCCTTTCCTACCACCACACTCCACCCCCTAACCAATCACCTTCTTTTCCTCATTCCTAAACGAACCAACACTGTTTAACCCCATCAACTCCCTACCCTCCGGGCTGTCATGTCGCCCCTACACCCTATGGGTTCCATGGCTTTCTTGACATTTCCAGGAGGGATTTTCCGGTCGTTGATTCCTATATTATTCCCAATTACCCTTACCCGGTATCAATAATATCACGGACACTGCTTGCGACTTGGTAAAAAATGGCCACAGCAGCCCTTTATTGCCTATTGTTTACACACTAACACAAGGGGGCGCCGTCCAACGGGCGTCCCCAACATTTAACAATAGGTAATACCATAACATAATAATAATAATACAGTGCGTAATACAATACGTAACCCTGTGTATGGCCCGGTCCAGAAACCACATTCCACCACTAAAACATGATCCCTGGCCGCAACACACACCGGGCCGGAGATGAGGTATGAATCAGCTACGGATCAATACCCCCCACCTTGCAGGACCCATGCCTGCAAGATCCTTGTAACCGGAGCCACTATATCCTACAAGTGACTCTCCAATCAAATAACATTATCCGTTAAACTGCCTCTGGACCAGACCTACCCCCGCCACAGAACAGACCATGTGACACCTGGACCCCCACACACCCAACGCTTGCTCCCCCAACTTGCAAGCCAAACCAACCATTAAAACCTTTTCATCCATCACTTAAACTCTGAGCATCCAATATATGCACCAGCCAGCGTACCCAGTCCACCTTACTGCACCGCACTCCCCTGATCCTTGGTGGCAGGAGCCACCGAGTCCCTCTGACGGCCACTCAGGCCCACCGGCACACTATGCCACAAGCTCCCAAATTATACCGGAATCCACACCATGCCCCGCTGGCCTTATTATAACGAATTAAATGCAGTACCGACTGTACCATCGTCCTCCCCAGTACCGAACAAAGAACCACTGTACAGTCACCCTGCTCCCCCTCCTGTCTCCAGCTGAATTCAACCACCACTGGGGTTGAGATACAACAACAGGATGACACTCACACTGCTTATGCTACTGGGTCACTTCGCACCCCAAACCTAGTTCTCCCAGGAAACCGCTAAAGGGAAACCCCGCTGTAAAACGACTGCAATCCATAGCCTTGAAATTTCCCCTACAGCTGACCTTGCAGCTTCCCCAGAGCCAAATATCACTACCGGTCTCCCCTGACCGATTTATTCGCCATCACACCCTCTGACAACAACAGAGGCTCGAGCTGTCTTCCCCAGAAAATCCCAAAATCTTCCCACATTTTCAACTACCACACTAATGGACCTTCTTCATCCGAAATCAGGCCCACTTAATTTCCACGAGGCCCACACGGCCTAACGGAACCATGCCCCACCTCAAAATTAACACGGCCTCAAAAAACAAAACAACCGCAACCATCGCCCTGTACCCTTACTGAGGCGAAGATATTGAAGCATTACCTTCGATCCCAAGGTCCCCAACAACACCTCCAACCATAATGCACAGTCCGCTTGCCTCCGCAAACCGGACCACGACAAGCTCCCTGTACTACAATGCCCACCGGAAAATTGCAGCCACACCACTGGCCAGATTGACTCCATATGCAACTATGGGCATCAGGAGACACAACTTTACCAAACACCATGTCCGGGCCTTTCAATCTCAAGGAAAAACCTTGTGACACACAACCCCCTTTGAGCTCTCATATTACACCCCAAGATAAATTAAAACCTTGGCCACACCATAGTATCCGCTCAAAGCCGACCACCGAGGGGCGTACCACTATTTTCCCGTAACACACAACTGCACCTTCGAACCAAATACCTTCGTGCCGTGAGACCGGAGCACCACGACTCCCTAAGCAAACCCTTACCCAGATGCCCATACCTACCACCGAGCCAAGCATTCCCTTTTTTTTTGTTTTTTAAATTGTATATGAATATAAAATAGACTCCACCAGCCCACAGATGCCAGGAGTCCACCCATGCAAAACACCCAATAATACTAGATGGCCCTAAGCTATCCGACTTACACTCTATGCACCACAAGTACCCAATCCTCATGTCCAAACCAAAACTCGCATAGTCCCCACCCGTAATCACGGCTGTCCGAAGAACTCCATTATTCCGTCCGCAGCCCACCATTGCTGATTAACCGAGTTCATCCACAGCAGCCCAAAGCTGCCCAGCACCTACATTAACACCAATTCAGTCACGCTGGACTCAACATTCCTCCCAGCACCAACCTCCACAATGGGATAACATGCTGACTAGCCACAAATTAACCCCATGTTACCATTGATGCGGTTGCAAACCTACAAACCCATTACAGCAACGAACACCTCACCTTCTCCTACATTTCCGCTCTCCTTTATTCCCTTATCCACAGCAACCCTCGCGCTATACCGGGGCCCCGCATCTACACATCACTCACAAAAACCCCCTAAAAACTCCCCGCACACACCGTACCGCGGGACCCCTCGCCCCTTTACCTTACCCACCATAATTCATTTAATAAGAACCACCATGCATCAGAAGATTAATAATGAAACACCCCAGCAAACCTTCAATAACTGCGCCGTCTCACCCGCTCACATGTGCCGCAATCATCAGCACCCTTAACCAAGTCTCACAAGACCTAAACTGCGGCAAACGCCAAACCTCGCCATCCCCAACCTGAAACTGTAACCACCGGACCTGACGCCACCTGCACCCTCACGGCCCCGCTGCCATGAGACCACCCCGTCCGTAACTCTGCTCCTGGCCTCTAGAACATGAACCCACACCCCCCAGGGACCACGGCACCAACCGACCTATGAACTAACCACATGCTCCAAACCCCCCCAGCTGCTACCCATATCTCCAGACACTACTCCACTATAGAGAATGTCCCCCCACCACTACAAAAAGGCTGAAACTTAAATTGATTACCACGCCAGGCTGCCTCCAGAGGACGCCCTCAGATCAGCCGTCACCGTCCTTTTCGCCAGTCGTCCGTCGCTGATCCCGGGACAGTCCCTCAAGCTGCAGCCACCGAATGCCCGCCGGGTTCACCTCCTGACACCAGGAGCACCGTGTCCACATGCCCTGTTTGGGCCGATTGTCGCCTTCACAATGCTGGGCACTCCCCTCCTGGGGGAAGCCGCTACTGATGAGAGCTGCACCCTTGTCCCAATGCCTGCTCCAGGATAGACAGCAGGCCTCATGTCTCCTCCTCGTCGCCACCTGCTGCGCCCAGTCCTCCGGTCGCGATGATCCAGCCACACAGGTGAGGTGACCCTGCAGGCGCCTCCTGTCTCCTCCTCGCCGCCGCCTACTGCGCCCAGTCCTCCGGTCCCGATAATCCAGCCACACAGGTGAGGTGACCCTGCAGGCGCCTGCTGTCTCCTCCTCGCCGCCGCCTGCTGCGCCCAGTCCTCCGGTCCCGATAATCCAGCCACACAGGTGAGGTGACCCTGAGGGCAACCGTCCTCCGGCCCCCCCGCGGAGGGAGGGGGGGTGTTGTCCATCCACCGCCGCTGGGCGCGCTCCCGGCCGGGAGCGGCCGCATCGCTCCAAAATCCAGCCCGAGGCCTCACACCGGAAGTAGGCCCCCGAGCTGGACACGCCCCATTTTCGGCCGTCGCGGCCCTGCAGGAGATTCTTCCCGACAGCCAGAGCGGGCGCAGCAAGCTACCGCCGCCCGCCCAGCTGCGGAGGGTCCCCACAGGAGTGGGGGCTCTCACGTTGTCCTCCTCACCACCACCTTCCCCAAAAGACCCCGGCGAGTCCTGAAACTGCCAGTACTACAGCAAAGAGGGGGGTGTGGGGAGGGGAAGGTGCCGAGGAGACACCCAGGCAGCCTGGGTGTGGGAATGCACTGCCTGGGCGCCCTGCACTGCCATGCTGACCAGATCCGAGGATTCCTCAGGACATCATGATGGAGGTTCCCCAGCCCGTCCAAGCTGCAGATCTGCGATGTCCGGATCCATCAGGCTGGATGTCATGATGGAGGTTCCCCAGCCCGTCCAAGCTGTCATCCAGGAAGTGCAAGAGGAGGTAATTGACTCCCACCTCCTATTATATACCCCAATGAAGCTCCCTCCTTTCCTACCACCACACTCCACCCCCTAACCAATCACCTTCTTTTCCTCATTCCTAAACGAACCAACACTGTTTAACCCCATCAACTCCCTACCCTCCGGGCTGTCATGTCGCCCCTACACCCTATGGGTTCCATGGCTTTCTTATCAACAGGAGAGCAACAATAAAAAAATGAACCAGGGCTGTGTGTAACGAGCAGCGATCTCACAGCAGGAGCCAGAGCGCTGCTCAGTGTCACACACAGCGAGATCGCTAATGAGGTCACTGCTGCGTCACAAAAAACGTGACTCAGCAGCGATCTCAATAGCGATCTCGTTATGTGTGATGGTACCTTTAGGTCTCCACACCTCTGTGTCTCCGGTCTGCATGGTGACCATTTTCACACTTACCAGTTGCATGTTCACTAGAGATCCTCACACCTCCGTGTTTTCATCCAGACTGTGTGTCCATGTGAAACACCTGCGTATTCAGGTGATTCACATGGAGACAAGTCAGTTTTTTCCGGCTGCACGAGTCAAATATCAAAATCACATTGATGGCATCCATGTGACATCGGTGTGACACGTACTAGCAAAAAAAAGATAGGATACTATTGTAAAAATGGCTTTTTATGTGTAAAAGATGTGTAAAGCTTGCAAAATGATAGATAGCTAGATAGATAGATAGATAGATAGATAGATAGATATATTGATTGATTAATCCTAGGTAGATATACAATACATAGAATATATGGATAGAATACATAGAATAGATAAATAGATATAGATAGATATATAAAGAGAGAGATAGCTTTATAGCTTGTACCACTATTTAGCAGAAATAATTAACAATTTTGGGGAAGAAATGACGTGGGGTCACCCCCAAATTTTCATAATCAGCAGCAGCTGTGGCCTGCGACCCTCAGCTGTCAGCTATACCTTCGTTAGTTTTAAAAAATAAAAAGTAACCCAAGCTGATTTTTTTTAATTACTTGAACAAAAAGTAGGTTCCCTCTTTTTTTCAAAACTAACCAAGGGACCGCAGACACCTGGGGGCTGATATTTTTAGAGTGGGAAGGGCTTTAGTTATTTGGCCCTTCTCAGCCTAAAAATAGCAGCCAGCAGTAACACCAGAGTTGGCGCATCTATTAGATGCATCAAATCTGGCACCATAGTCTGCTCTTTCTGCTGCCTTGGTGCCTTCTCTCTGTCCTTCAGAAGCTGGGAAGTATGCACACACACCCATACTGCCAGACTGGACAGCACTTCAAGTCTCAGCCCCATGGCTGGCGTCAGCACCCGGCAAACCCGGTCAAATGCCGGGGCCCTGGGCTGCCAAGGGGGGCCCACTCGTGATGGCAGGAGTGGCGTACCGCTACTCAGGGTGGCCTGGTACCCGCACTGTCACCAGCCTCCCCCCCGCCGAGGATCACACTTTCAATTGTATCGGCATCACAGTTGCCGATACAATTGAGAGCAATGATGAGATGGAGCGGCGCGCTCCCTCTCTCATCATTCTCCCTCTGTGACTGTCGGAGCTCTGACAGATTAGCAGCGGAGCGTGGTGACGTCATCACTGCGCATCTGCAGAGAGGTCAGAGTGACAGCAGTGGACGTGTTGAGTAGACCGAGCAGCAGTGGAACGAGGAGAAGTGAGTATGTACAATCACTGTGTCCAGACGAACATGGGGGTGCATTAAATGTTATGGCAGCTGTATACTATATGAGGGTGCCTAATGCTATCTGGGTCTGAACTGTGCTATATAGGGACTGTGTACTATGTGAGGATGCCTACTGCTATCTGGCTCTGCACTGTGCTATCTGGCTCTGCACTGTGCTATATAGGGGCTGTGTACTACATGAGGATGCCTAATGCTATCTGGGCCTGCACTGTGCTATATAGGAGTTGTGTACTACATGAGGGTGCCTAATGCTATCTGGCTCTGCACTGTGCTATATAGGGGCTGTGTACTACATGAGGGTGCCTAATGCTATCTGGCTCTACGCTGTGCTATCTGGCTCTGCACTGTGCTATATAGGGGCTGTGTACTACATGAGGGTGCCTAATGCTATCTGGCTCTGCACTGTGGTATCTGGCTCTGCACTGTGCTATATAGGGGCTGTGTACTACATGAGGATGCCTAATGCTATCTGGGCCTGCACTGTGCTATATAGGAGTTGTGTACTACATGAGGGTGCCTAATGCTATCTGGCTCTGCACTGTGCTATATAGGGGCTGTGTACTACATGAGGGTGCCTAATGCTATCTGGCTCTACGCTGTGCTATCTGGCTCTGCACTGTGCTATATAGGGGCTGTGTACTACATGAGGATGCCTAATGCTATCTGGCTCTGCACTGTGGTATCTAGCTCTGCACTGTGCTATATAGGGGCTGTGTACTACATGATGGTGCCTAATGCTATCTGGCTCTGCACTGTGCTATATAGGTCTGCACTGTGCTATATAGGGGTTGTATACTACATGAGGGTGCCTAATGCTATTTGGGTCTGCATTGTGCTATATGCGGGCTGTATACTACATGAGGGTGCCAAATGCTATATGGGTCTGCACTGTGCTATATGCGGGCTGTATACTCCATGAGGGTGCCTAATGCTATCTGGGTCTGCATTGTGCTACATGGGGGCTGTATACTACATGAGGATGCCTAATGCTATATGGGTCTGCATTGTGCTATAGGCGGGCTGTATACTATATGAGGGTGCCTAATGCTATCTAGTTTGCATATTTATGTATGTCAGTGTATATGATTGTGTCTAGATTTATGTCTATTTATATGTGTTTTTTTTAATTTCTCTTTAAATACAGTGGAACCTCGCTTAACGAGTAACCCACTTAACGAGAATTTCGCTTAACAAGCAAAGCTTTCTGTGAATTTGTAACCCGGTTTACGAGAAAGCTTTGCTGGACGAGCAAAATCCTCACCGCACACACGCACATCCACCGTGCTCTAACCCGCACTTGCAGTCCACACAAACACACACATGTACGCACAAAACACACACAAACAAACACGCACGCAAACACATACATACAGTATTATGCTCACCTTACCTTCCGTTCCACCTCCGGCCTCATGGTTCTTGTAGTTCCCGGGTACATCGCGACGTCCTCGCGGCGAACTACTAGTACCATGAGGCCGGCAGTGGAACGGAAGGTAAGGTGAGCATATAATATGTGTAAGAAAGCGTTCCGCCGAAACGCGTAGTAGTATACATCTGCCATGCATCAGTGTGAACAAGCCGGTGTCTTTACTTGAGAAATGGATATATATTTTTAATCGAGTTGATATAAATAAAGAAGCATTTTTATTTATCCCTTTGGAGTCCAGCTGGATTTTTCCACTGCTTTCTTCTATTATCTTCTCGGCTTGCTGCCGTAATCCGTGCCGGACCAAAGGGGACTAACAGGAGGATATATTCAGGCTTGTCTCTGCAGTGGTGAGCGGTTTTGTTTCTTTTTTGTACTTATAATATGTGTACCTTCCGTTTCATCGCCGGCCTCCTGGGTCCTGTAGTTCGCCGCTCCGCTCCACTCCAGGCTGTGCATCGGCATCCATAGCGACAATGCAGGAACTTCCTGTCACCGCTACTCAAAGGCAGCGCGCTGGCCAATCAGAGGCAAGTGGCTCTGCCTTTGATGTCAGCGCTCTGGCCGTGGAAGTTCCTCCCTCGTCGTTATGGTAACCCGATACACAGCCCAGCCCCGTACCAGAGAACAGCAAGTCCCAGCAGACCGGCGATGGAACGGAAGGTAAGGTGAGCATATAATATGTGCGTGTGCGTGTGTTTGTGTGAGTTTGTGTGTGTTTGTACGTGTTTGTGTGCGTTTGTGCATGTGTGGAATGATAGAATAGGGGACCATGATGGGACATTTAACAAGTTGTAGAACGAATTGTCTGCATTGCAATGATTTCCTATGGGAAATCTTGCTCTGCTGAACAAGTAACTTGGTTAACAAGCACAGTCCCAGAACGGATTGTTCTCGTTAAGCAAGGTTCCACTGTATATATGTGTATGTATGCCTGTATGTGTATATATCTGTGCATGTCTATGTGTGGATGAGGCCCACTGAGACTCTTTCGCCCAGGGGCCACAAAAACCTGGAGCCGGCCCTGCCCAGCCCTCCTAACATTAGTGGTCTGCGCTGCCCCGAGGTTCTGGTTCCAATATTTCTTCAGTCACCAGCGCTCCCCCAGAATGAATACAGCGGCACCTGGCGACAGAAGCAGATGTCGCAGGAGCAGTTTGTGATGGAAATGTGACAGCTGTAAACCAAAACCCAAAATGCTATTTTACAATTTTTTTTCCCCATACATTACATCGTTTTTTTTTAATATATTATATGGTAAAGTTAATGGCGTCATTCAAAACTACAATTTGTCTATGGACAAATAAAAGGGTTATAGTCTTGGAAGAATACAAGTGATAAATCAAAAGCAGAAAAAACAAAAAAATTCCAGGTCGTAAAAGGGTGAATCCTGTTTGTGATCTGGGCTAAAGCTTGCCCGCAGTACAAAATGTATCAGTAGCGTGACAAGAGTCACAAGAGGTTACTAGAGACAAAAGTGATATCACCCGAAAGAGGCAAAGAGATTGCTGTGGACAGAGCCTCTTAGACAAGTAACAATAAGGGCTTTCTACCAAGACCCTTCGTTCACAGCATTAGAGAATTGTACATTGAGTGGTTATTATGATAGAATTATATTCATGAAAGGAAAACGAAAGCAAAACCAACAAGATTTTTTGGCATTTTTCTTACCTAGATGGACAAAAAGTCTAATAAAAAGTTACCGTATACTGTAACATAATATAATTCTAGATCAATGCTTCCAACCTTTCAATAATAATTTTCATGATTTATTCCACGGGAGATAAAAATCCGTCCTAGTCTTTTTGATGGATAGGGTTCTATACTATAACTGTACAATATGGGCAAGTTCACACATTATGGATCTGCTGTGGACACTTTCTATAGAAAATCTGCAAGTATTCGCAAAGAATACGTTAGTGACCGATCTACTCCAAATCATGCAATGGCTTTATAAAGAAAAAAAGGAATGCTGACCTCTGCTGCTAATCTATGCATATTTCCATGCCAGTCTTGACCCATATGGTGACTTTTCATCCGAAGTGACCGTTACTGCCTCTGATAGTCTGTAGTGGTCGCATTGACATGACAGTGTACCAACTAAAAAATCCATGCAGTGAATCCTTATGAGGGAATCAGAGTACACTGTCAGGAGAAGATGAAGATAACTGTGCCGCCCCGCAACAGCCAACGGGCTGCTCGGATACGGATCCACAGTAGCTCGAAGGGTCTCCGGACCCGAGGCGGGATCGCACGGCCGCTCGAAATGAAAAAGAGGGAAAAGATATTTATAAAAGGGGGTGAAAGGATTGGATACTGTTTGTGACGCCACCCACGGGTCGTGGTAAGGCAAGGTACCATCGCTGCTGCGTTTGGGGGAGAGCGCCCGGCAGCGATGGGATGGCAGCTCATGATGTTAACCCTTCCGTGGGCAGGGGAATGGTGTCCAGGGGCTCGGTGATGGTTGGCTGGGGACCCGTCGGGAGTAGAGGGGTACAATGTACTCACACAGTCCAGAGATGCTGACACTGACACCGGGTAAACCAAAGTCCTGAATGCCTTGCAACCTTTGAGTGAGCATGCTGGGTCCGTGCCCTTTTGGCGTTGCTGGTTGGTCTGAAGCCTTGGCACTGTGTTTAGTCTGTGTGGATCCCTTTTGCCTGAAACTACTCGGGTCCCGCTCACCTGTGTGGCTAGCAAGGTGAGCCTGCTCTCAAGGTTCACGCTTGGGATTTGCTGGACGGATTTGGGAAGTCCTATCCCCCTCATTGCACTAGTACCCCAATTATGGAGCGGGTGGAGAATGGTTCGTGAAGATTACGTCCTCATCAGGTGAATTACTGGGCTGCATAATGCTCCTTCCCAGCCTAGGGTTTGCGTACCCCGCCGTGCCCTGGCCCCTGCCCATTTGTAGAACAAGGCCGCCGGTCTGCACTCCGTGGCAGTACCATGCCCCCTGTCACTACCCTCTGCGACCGGGGTTCCAACTCCTTCCAGGCCAGGCCAACGTCTGGCACCTGGGACCGGTACAGGAGCCCAGCTCCGCAGCGTGACCTTGTCCTGTCACCGCTAACTGACACTCTCTGTCTACTCTGACACTTCTGGCCCTCCTTCTACCATCCCTCCATCTGGGCGGCCCTATTTCCCTCAGGCTACCCAATGGGTGTTTGGTGGGTGTGGTGCAGAGTGTTCCTCAGGATTTGTGTATATGTGACACCCTGGACTAGCCAGGTAGTCACAGTTAGAGCCACGCACAACACCTGTCCCCTAAAAAGGTGTCATCAGCCAACTATTAAAACCTAGTTACCCCCTCAGGGCTTGATGGTCACACCTGGGGGGCGGAGCCAGGCAGTTGGCCCCGCCCACCGAGGAGTCTAGAGAGCCTGAGGCGGGAAAAACGTTAGTGAGTTCAGAAAGTGAGTGAAGGAGAGTGGAAGCAGGCCTGTGCCCAGGTCTGCAGCAGTCTGACAGGTGCCAGGGTGGGAGCCCGGGCACCTTTGGCTAGGAGGCATATGGTGGCCTCAGCCTGCAGGAGCCAGGAAGATGGCTCGGTGGAACCGTGGTGGACCGGGACAGGGTAGTGGCCCGCCGGTACCGACCCGGGGAACCGACTCAGAAACCGGAGAACAAAGGGGGGTACTCAGACCCTGAAACGAGGTCCAGAAGCGACTGGACTGAGTTAATTAACTGATTGCGGTCTGGACTATAGGTCCTTTCCCACCCAAAGTCCCGTCTGAAGACAACAGCCCAATGAGGGGGATAGAAAGCAACCGCACAGGCAGAGAGATCCCACGGGCCAGCGTCTGCGGGCAAAAGGGCTCTCCCGACATCCACAAAGCTGGGGAGCGGACTTCCGACCCTGAAGCGTGGGTAGCCCACAAACAAACAACACGGTGCAGGAGAAAGGCAGAGACCACCAACCGGGTGGGGGACCAGATGCAGCCGGCTGCGGGCACCGACCACCATCAACTTGGTTTACCAGAGACTCGTATACGTTACTAACTGTGAGTACAGCAGTGCCCTCCGGCCGCGCACCCCCCTGCACCGCCTGACTACTACCCCAACGGGTTCTGGGGCCACCAACCCTGCCCACGGAGGGGTTAACAACTTGCTGCATAACATCTCCCCCGGGTGCCCCCGTAACTGCAGTGGTGGTGCCTACCTTCACCACATCCCATGGGTGGTGTCACAAAATCAAACACGGCCACGGCCGTACACCTACGCCCCCTAAAAGCGCCAGCCCCCCTTTCAGATCGAAGTGGACCACGGGGCCCCCGGGTCCAGAGACGCTCAAGCCACCCACCAGCGAGCCCGGGTCCAAGCGGCTCGGTTGCCGCCGAGCACAGGATGGTACATATACCTGTTCTTAGAAACACCAAAGGGACAGGACCCGTAACAAAGCAGGAGTGGGTACCATGCAGAAGGGCAGATTGCACAGCACCCTTGTGACGACCTGATAGGCCAGGGCGTCACACAACATTTTTCCAACTTCTTCATTCTGTGAGTCCACAGATGTCATCCTAGTGCAGTCTTCTGATTTCCACTCACTCATAGACATAAATGCATACGTACTATGCGTTTTGTGCTGCAAATCGCAGCATGCTAGAATTTGATTTTTCTCATGCTGAATCAGAATGAGAAAAAAAATACTGAATGGCACTGCCCCGTAGAATAACTTTGGCTTGCTATCCAAGAAAACATCACATTGCAATTGTCCGAGTTAACCCCTTCCCAACCTTGGATGTACTTATGCGTCCTAGATCAGTGGTACTTACTGACCTAGGACAGATATATATATATATCCTAGTAATCGCGCAGGCAGTGTCCTACGCAATTACCATCTGGACTCGGTTTTCCTGACAGCCGAGTCCCAACCCTCACAGCCAGGGACAATCTCCGTACCGTCTGTGACTGTTTAACCCACTAAATAGTGCAATCAATATGGATAGCGGCACTTAGGGGATTGGGAAAGGAATCGCGCTACCTCTCCCCTATGATCAGGTACTCTGCAATACAATCGCAAAGTCCAGATTGTCGTCATGGTGACCAAAGGTCACAATACTACAGAAAGCCTTAGTGATCACGCCTGAAGCATGATCAATCAGACTTTCACAGAGCAGCTGTGGCAGCTACACTGTACTGAAGAGATACGGTGGCTCATTGCAGTACAGTGTATCTGCGATCAGAGCACTGTAGGGTAATGTCCCATTTAGGGACCAAGTAAAACAGTTTATGGCATAAAACATAAATAAATAAAACCAATTCTTCACCTGCGGTTGATTTGTTAATTCTGCCTCCCAAAGATCACAGTTTGGCATGGCTCGTATTTATTCTGAGCTCTATGATGAGCGCTTACATCAGGATTTACGTGTAACTGTGTAAATCTCTGAAAAACATGATTCAAACATTATTCTCAATGGAAAATTCACTGAAATGAGGCAGAGGGAGTCACTTTGATCTCCCATGTGGCCTGTAATCCACCAGTGTCCATCTTTTTACGCCTCTTTTCAGGCATGCACAAAAGTGTGGTCATCAACAGTTTTGTTCACATCTGAACAGGAGCCAAACGGAGTATGGAATAACTCTGCTGCCTCATTAGTGAATGATTCCATTGGGGGCTTCACTTGAATCACGTATTTCGGAGATGTACCATATTTTGGGGGGAAAATGGGGGTGCGTCTTATAATTCAGATAAAGCTCACCGGGGGGAGGGTTGGACTGGAGTGGTGCTTTAAACCTAAGTTTTCTGACCCAGGTCTCATACTCACCTTCCTGTGGCTTCATCTTATATCACCGCTGCGTTGGTAGTTTCCGGCAATTATATTACCTTCCTGCTGCTCCAGTGTTTCAGGTAGCGTGCCAGAGGTCACAACTCAATACAAGTCTATGAGAGCCTTGTTCTGACCTCGTTCTTGCTCTCATAGACTTGTATTGAGCACTTGTGACGTAACTTCTGATTTCCAGGCAGTCAGATGTTACGGGTACAAGATGCATGAACCATTCAATCATCAGCCAGTATTGAGACTGGAGTGACGCTGAAAAAAGGTGAGCATAAAACAGGGGGCAGGGGACTTAAATTTAAAACACAACTGTAAGACGGAAATGAAAAAAAAAGTTGGGGTGGTGCTTTAAGAGATTTCCACTGTTATGTTCCATACTGTTAAGGCTTAAAGCACCACTCCAGCGACTTGTTTTTTTTTCCCTACTGGAGTAGTATTTTAAATCTAGGCCCATGCCCCAGGTCACACTCACCTTCTGGTGTTTTCAGCTTTTTAGGCATTGCTCTGATTCTGCGGCGCCATCTTGAGACTGAATCTTTGGACTGGCCGGAAGTCAGAAATTACATCACAAGTTCTCAATGCAAGTCTATGGCAGCCAGAATAAGTCGCTCATAGACTTGTATTAAGTTGTGACCTTTGGCCGGCTCCATGAAACACTGTAGCAGCCGGCAGGTAAACAACTATAGAAGACCGACCGATGTGCCATGGATAACAGATGAAGACGCCAAAGGCTAAATATAAGACCTGGGACAGGGACTTAGATTTAAAGGATGACTAAAGCGGTGAAATGTAAAAAAAACCCTGAAGTGGGGCTCTAATTGCAATTTGCCAATCGCGTTCAGGTTGTGTGTTAAGCTATGTAGGCACTTTGCTTTTTTTCATGCGTTTCCACAGCGTTTTGAACTGCAGCGTTTTAATGCCAAAATTCATGCATTTTGATTTTCAAGCAAAGTCTATGGGAAATTGTGATTTCTTGTGTGCACTTTGCTGTTAAAAACGCAGCGTTTCAGTTGCAGAAAATTTGTCAAAATCTCTGTGTTTAAAGAAGCAACATGTCAATTGTTTTTGCCATTTTGGCAGCGTTTTGCTAACATTAGAGTCAATGAGAAGTTTCAAAACGCATCCTATATCAAAATCCCAGCGTTTTACATGCTTTTTTGTTGCAGAAAACATGCTTTTTTGACAAAATAAACACATGCGTTTTTGACTTATAATAAGGGCATGATATGTCCTTTTACACACACACACATATAGTCCGACCATGAAATTTTTGAAAATCCATAATTTCACGTTATTTTATGCATAAATATTATAAGGACAAGAAGGAAGAAACGACCAAACGTCCAATTGATGTGAAAACAGATTTTTATTATTGATCAGTGCAAAGGTGGACATACAGATAAAATAGTTTAAATGAAGCACAACAACCAGGAAAGACCAGCGGTGTAATGATTACCCATATAGAACCCCAGACTAATACAGGCACCATATATATTATTACTATGGCAATCACCAAAAGGTGGATATTAATAATTTAATGGTATAAAAGAATGTGATCAAAAACACATAATTGAGTTGTTCAAGAAATTTATTACCATAATTCAAGGCGTTGCTAACTGCTCATATATTGGGCATATATTAACTGTATTAGCCATGTGACAGCCAAAAATACAGAATTGGCAGATAATGGAATGCCACATTAAAGGCAGCCTTTTCAAGGGTGATATCTGATTGCCTAAGTAACACTTATTGTACAGGTGCCGGTATAGTCAAATAGAGGGCCACGTGGAAAGATAAGCACGATCTGTTGCATGAAGCATATCGGTAAATCCACCGCAAGACATAGATGTTGCCAGATATAAACCAATACTATATAGCACTCAGACAATGCTCACACTTACCACGTGTATGTCAGGGATTACAACCCGCCGGAATTTCCGCCTACCCGACGGCCGTTTCGGCAACCGCCTTCGAAGGCGGTTGTCGAAACATCCGTCGCCGAAACGGCCGTCGGGTAGGCGGAAATTCCGGCGGGTTGTAATCCCTGACATAAATTCCGGTAAAAATGCGGTAATAACGCAAGCGTATTTTTAGCGTTTTTGTGGTCAAAACCAAATTTGACAAAGACAATTTCTGCAAGAGGATGCATTTAGAAATTCAACTAACTCAACGCAAAGTGCGGACATAGCCTAAAAGCATCATACTGCTCTGCAGCCAAAAAAAACAAAGCCACTGCTGTGGTCTACTAACAGCTTAGCACACAGTGATTTCATTTTCCAGGAAAACAGCTGTTTCATTTGCAAAACCAGCCAGCCGATGAAGGTTTACAGGCAAAATATCTGTTTCCATGAAAAATTATTAGAATACGTAGCAAAACGTTAATGCGCAACCATAGAAATCTACCATAGAAAACAAGTAACCTAGCATGTCTGCGAGGCCCCAGGCATGCGTTCTAGGGTTAAATGACCTTACACCTAAAGCACTATGGCTGCTAAATTGTTAAAGGATTAAATGATGAAGATCAGACTTATGATCACACCGCTTGTTTTTTTTTTAGGCAGGAGAATTTGCCAAGTTTTTCAAGATGTTCAGGATCAAGATTTTTTTTTTTCCCTTAAGCAATTCAACAATGAAGCAAAACCCCTGTCATATGTCTGAGCATCTTTTGAGCTTTGCTATTGACTTGTATTGGAAAATATAGAGCATCTTTGGAGGGGAAAATGCCTGAAGCATCATCAGGTCATTTCTGTTTAAAGACGCTAAAAAGACTGAACTTATGAACAACAAGTCATTATTACCTATAAATGCTTCTGTTCATTCTTTTGAGCGTTTTCTAGGAATTCTTTTTTCAGATGATTTTGCCTGAAAAAACTGTTGTGTGCACATACTCTTAAAGGGAATTTGTCAGCAGGTTTTTGCTATGTAAGCTGAGTACCGCATGCTGTAAGGGTTAAAGCATAGAATTCAGGGATGCCTGTCTTGTCAAGGTTGAATCTGTTGTTTTCCTGGAATATTTAATTAAGCAGCAGGAGTTCTCATTGCTTGGACTACAATGTCACACGCTCGGCAGTCCAGCACGTCCCCTCTCCCCTGATTGACATCTCACTGTCAATGTACAAACTCTATAGAGCACCTGGTCTCGGCAGGCACAGCTCTCTCAGCTCTGCTATATGAATAAATGTAAAAATTCTGACTGTCAAAATGACTGCACCCAGTAATCTAAGTGAGATATCGTTGGATTCAGGATCTCTTTGCCTACATCATGCTGCTTTAACACATGTCGACCTGGGTCTAATACTCTGCGAACATTTGGCAATGGAAATGCAGCTGAAGAATCTGCTTTGTTGCATTGCTAAGGGTTTAATCCGCGCTGAACATTTAAAGCATTAATTGACATGCTTAAGGTTTTAAACCTGCAGTGCCTGTCACTTTCTTCTGAGACTTTGTGAATTCTCATCCATTGGTACTGCTGATTTTTTGGATCAAAACATTTGTCACATTTGCTGACGTACCTGAATACTCCAAAGTAGTAATAGTTGTCTTCTCCTGTATATTTTCTCATAACCTGAAGCAGCTGGATCAGGCCAAACTGTTTGGGGATTAAAGGGAAATTCCAGTTTATACAACTAAAGTTTATCTGTTGACTGATGGAAAGTTATGTTGTTTTCTAATACAATTGGGTTCCTAATTCATCATTTCCAGTTTTCACTTTCCTTTTATCTCTTGTGATAATCATTTGTGGGGGGGGGGGGTCATTTGCTCTAGAATCTTAATGGCGTATGTGGTTAATAAAATTTGCGCAAAGTAAAAAATAATCTTTTTGCCTTTAAGCTTTTTTGCGACTTTTTAGTGCAAAAAGCTACACAGTTCTTAATATGCAGCAAAAACTGGACCTCAATATCAGATGTACATACAATCTCTCCAGAGGAGATGTAAGGACTGGGATACATTTGAGAAAAATGTTGTGACTTTATAAAAAAAAATGCAAATGGTGAATCAGGCAAAACCATTTGGTAAATCCAAACCATTCCCACAATGATAGGCCAGGACGTCACATATCCACTTTGTTTGTTTGTTGTTATGCCTATTAGGTTGTCACAGGGTAATGTGCAATCTGCCCTTCTGTCCAATATCCACCTCCTCCTTGGTTATGGGTCCCTGACCTTTGGTGTTGCCAAGAACAGCTAATCAAAATCCTAGGAACACTCTGCACGACACCCACCAGACACACCAGTGGACGGTGTGAGTGGATTAGGGTCACCCACTTGGGGGGTTGGTTAAGGGGAGGTCAGGAGTGTAAGGAGCAGAACAGTGTAGTGTTAGAGGTGAAAGTGAGAGGAGGTCAGGAGCTGGGCCCCTTGGTTACTAGGTGGCAGACGTTGGTCTAGGCCTGGTAGGAGCTGGACCCCGGTCGCAGGGGATCGTGACAAGAGGCACGGACTGTCGAGGAGGACAGCCGGCAGCCTTGTGCCATCACTGGGCAGGGGCCAGGGCACGATGGGGTACGTGGACCCTAGGTCGAGAAGGAGCTTCAAGCGTCTTGACAATTTACCCGACGAGGACGAAGCCTTCAAGATCCGTTCTCCACCCGCTCCAAAATTGGTGTACTAGCGCAACAAGCGGGATGGGACTTTCCCATTATATAGTCCAGAAAATCCCAAGCGTGAACCCTGAGAGCAAGCTCACCCAGTTAGCCATACTGGTGAGCGGGACTCGATAGTTCTATGCTAGAGGGACCAATTAGAAGTGAGGTGCCACGGAAAAGGCCACAGGCTAACAAGCAACACCAACGGGCACAGGATCCAGGCGTGCTCCCTCCCTGCTGCAGCGGTGCTAAGAACTTTGGTTTACCACGGTTGTCGATGTCAGCGTTATTGGACTGAGTGAGTACTAAAGTGATCCCAGACCGTCCCAACGGTACCCCCCTGTCAGTTACACCGAGTCCCGGGGCATTCCCCCTACCCGTGGAGGAGTTAAACATTTTGCTGCCCACACCATCGCCACCGGGTACTCCCCATTGCAGCGGTGGTACTACACCTTACCACGTACTACGGGTGGTGTCAGAAACTGTCCTTACAATCCCCGGTAAATAACCCCCATTTTATTCCGAGTGGCCGCGCGACCCCGGGTCCGGAGACCCCTCGAGCCACCGCAGATCAGGATCCGAGCAGCGGCGGCAGGCTGCTGATGCGGGGGCGGTACAGATGCAAAATTGACATAAAAATGGGGGAAGTTAACAAAAGAATTAGGGGCCCAAGAGGTGAAAAAACACCAAAACCAAGGCAAGAAAAGGCACAAATGCAATAATGAATAAGCCTCATTATATTTTTATGTATGAATTTCCTATGGCCCTAAAGATATCTAGATTTTATCCATGCTGTACATTAGGGGTCAAGTTTATGGGCGTAAAATGGATCTGTGTGGTATGAGTTTTCTTATTGTTTTTCTGACTTAATTCTATTATCTTTCCCAGTAGAAAAAAATGACGATTATGCAGGTAAGGAAGAATTGTGAGTCTATGTACATAGGGATGCCATATACATGGAAAGTTATCTTTATCATAAAGGGAGAGGACAGGAGAAAGAGTACACTCTGCATCCCAATGAAAATGCACATTGCTTGTTCTAAGGTCTCCTTCACAATTGTGTATAAAACACGTATGTGAAAAACTAGTACAGGTGTCATCAGTGTTTTCCAACAATCATGGTGTCATTCATGTGCCATCCGTGTTTTTCCGGTATGGCTAAAGAAAGAAAGATTTTACAAAGCGTCTTATATAGTATACTTTAAGTGGTAAACACATACAGCACACGGGCGGCACATGGACGGCATACGGATGTCATTCGTGTGTTCGTCTTTTTCTTTGATACTTACATTTCTATTTACTGTTGTCATCAGAGATGCTGAAAAATATGAACACGTCTCCTTGTGGTTCACACAGACACATGTAATGCTGGCATCCCTGACTGCCACAAATGCCCTCAGGGTCATCTCTCCTACTTACCTCTGCTGCTTCTAGGGAGCCTACCCTGTCCTAAATTTCCACATACCTGGACCTGTGCACATCATGCAGGTATCCTGGTATAATTTTTAGGGCATGTTCAGATGCTACCTGCCTCTTAAAGGGAAAGGGCACCCACATCCTAAAATGTCCCCAGCCTAAGGCTGAGAGTCTCTGTGTATTTAAGGCACCTTCCCCTGTAGGGAGGTGTCTGAGCAATTAGATTCCTAGTGTGTCAGTTCGAGCTCATACATCAGTCTACTGTCTGCTCCCATTATGGATACTATCCTGGCAGTCTCAGCACCAATTCCGTCCTGCCTGTCGCCAGTGGTGATTGTATCCTCCCAGTCTCAGTATCGATCCCATCCTGTCTGGCTCCAGCAGCTCCGTCAGTGTCCTTGACACCGCAATGCTCAGTCGCATTTTATAATGTGACCATGCACTTCGACACAGATGTAGCAGAGTCGGGACCGTGGATGTCATGTGGATTATGTCAAACCTGCAGGGGTGTTCTGCAGGTTAATAAATTGGAGAAAAAGGTGTTTTATTAAATAATTAAAACAAAAAAAAAAAGAAAGCTGCCTGTGGTTCCTCTTTTTTTGATGCACAACCAAGATAAGTGCATGGCTGGGGACTGCAGCCTGTAGCCGTATGCTGTATCTGTGCAGGGTATCATTTTATTTATTTTTATACCATGATTTAGATTCGTAGACATGGTCTGTGATTGATTGCTTTCAGACGCTGTCAGGCAGGCTGACTGAAACCAATCAGAGACGCCAGGACTGCCAGTGGGTGGGGGAAGCAATGAATATGTATGAGGCTAATAAGCGGCCCCGGAAGAACAGTGAGGGGCCCAGAAGCAGTTACATCCACGCCGGAGACTCAGAAATTATAGCACGCTTGCTTTATTTCTATTTTTCCTTTATTTTTTTTATTTCCTGAGTTGTCAGATCCGGATCTTTAGCCGGAGTTCCATTAGAACCAAATACTTTTGAAACCTCTCAGATCCGGGCTTTTACAGTCGGGGCTGCCCATCACTATGGTTAACTGAATTTTCTGTCAACTAAATCAATTAGTTGAGAAATTTTGCATAAAACCCCTGATGAACCTCATACTGTCAGAGGGTATATATGTTCGGTTGTGCATTGCCCATGATATTTTTCTTGGTAACATTGTATGATGGGGACTGTATTGTTTTCATTTTTCTGAAATATCAATATACCTCAAGTTGTCCTCAGTGGACAACTAGAGGTGGAGTTCCTTTAGGTTTTCTCTGGTTTCTTCTTTCTTTTCTCTAGAAATTGTGAAAAAAGGAAATAATTATCCTTATGGTATATGATTTATATACAGTTAGGACCAGAAATATTTGGACAGTGACACAATTTTCGCGAGTTGGGCTCTGCATGCCACCACATTGGATTTGAAATGAAACCTCTACAACAGAATTCAAGTGCAGATTGTAACGTTTAATTTGAAGGTTTGAACAAAAGTATCTGATAGAAATTGTAGGAATTGTACATATTTCTTTACAAACACTCCACATTTTAGGAGGTCAAAAGTAATTGGACAAATAAACCAAACCCAAACAAAATATTTTTATTTTCAATATTTTGTTGCGAGTCCTTTGGAGGCAATCACTGCCTTAAGTCTGGAACCCATGGACATCACCAAACGCTGGGTTTCCTCCTTCTTAATGCTTTGCCAGGCCTTTACAGCCGCAGCCTTCAGGTCTTGCTTGTTTGTGGGTCTTTCCGTCTTAAGTCTGGATTTGAGCAAGTGAAATGCATGCTCAATTGGGTTAAGATCTGGTGATTGACTTGGCCATTGCAGAATGTTCCACTTTTTTGCACTCATGAACTCCTGGGTAGCTTTGGCTGTATGCTTGGGGTCATTGTCCATCTGTACTATGAAGCGCCGTTCGATCAACTTTGCGGCATTTGGCTGAATCTGGGCTGAAAGTATATCCCGATACACTTCAGAATTCATCCGGCTACTCTTGTCTGCTGTTATGTCATCAATAAACACAAGTGACCCAGTGCCATTGAAAGCCATGCACGCCCATGCCATCATGTTGCCTCCACCATGTTTTACAGAGGATGTGGTGTGCCTTGGATCATGTGCCGTTCCCTTTCTTCTCCAAACTTTTTTCTTCCCATCATTCTGGTACAGGTTGATCTTTGTCTCATCTGTCCATAGAATACTTTTCCAGAACTGAGCTGGCTTCATCAGGTGTTTTTCAGCAAATTTAACTCTGGCCTGTCTATTTTTGGAATTGATGAATGGTTTGCATCTAGATGTGAACCCTTTGTATTTACTTTCATGGAGTCTTCTCTTTACTGTTGACTTAGAGATAGATACACTTACTTCACTGAGAGTGTTCTGGACTTCAGTTGATATTGTGAACAGGTTCTTCTTCACCAAAGAAAGTATGCGGCGATCATCCACCACTGTTGTCATCCGTGGACGCCCAGGCCTTTTTGAGTTCCCAAGCTCACCAGTCAATTCCTTTTTTCTCAGAATGTACCCGACTGTTGATTTTGCTACTCCAAGCATGTCTGCTATCTCTCTGATGGATTTTTTTCTTTTTTTTCAGCCTCAGGATGTTCTGCTTCACCTCAATTGAGAGTTCCTTAGACCGCATGTTGTCTCGTCACAGCAACAGCTTCCAAATGCAAAACCACACACCTGTAATCAACCCCAGACCTTTTAACTACTTCATTGATTACAGGTTAACGAGGGAGATGCCTTCAGAGTTAATTGCAGCCCTTAGAATCCCTTGTCCAATTACTTTTGGTCCCTTGAAAAAGAGGAGGCTATGCATTACAGAGCTATGATTCCTAAACCCTTTCTCCGATTTGGATGTGAAAACTCTCATATTGCAGCTGGGAGTGTGCACTTTCAGCCCATATTATATATATAATTGTATTTCTGAACATGTTTTTGTAAACAGCTAAAATAACAAAACTTGTGTCACTGTCCAAATATTTCTGGCCCTGACTGTATGACTGGCAATGCCCGAGAGAACGTACTGACTGGGCTATACGGACTTATTGGATAGACATCTAAAGGCCTCGTCACACGCAGCGACGTATCTAACGACATATCGCCTGGGTCACGGATTCCGTGACGCACATCCGGCATCATTAGCGATGTCGTTGTGTGTGACACCAACGAACGGCCGTTAACGATCAAAAAATACTCACCTTATCGTTGATCGCTGACACGTCGTTCATTTTCAAAAAATTGTTGCTTGATGAGGACACAGGTTTTTCGTCGTTCCCGAGGCAGCACACATCGCTATGTGTGACACCTTGGGAACGACAAACTGTAGCTTATCTGCGGCCGCCGGCAATGAGGAAGGAAGGAGGTGGGCGGCATGTTAGGGCCGCTCATCTCTGCCCCTCCACTTCTATTGGGCAGCCGCTTAGTGACGTCACTGTGACGCCGAACGAACCGCCCCCTTAGAAAGGAGGGGGTTCACTGGCAACAGCGATATTGCTAGGCAGGTGAGTATGTGTGACGGCTCCTAACGATATTGTGTGCCACGGGCAGCGATTTGCCCCTGACGCACAACCGATGGGGGCAGGTACGCTCGCTAGCGATATCGGTAAGGATATCGCTGCGTGTAATGGGGCCTTAAGAGGAGGTACTAGATTGTTATCTACATAGGGATAAGGATTTTTCTAGGACTATATTTGTGAACTTTATTGTCCATTAATACAGATACAAGTATTCCAGGGTATCGCAAGGGTGATAGGATATTTCCTGCCCTCTTCTTCGCTCTGTTCTTGGTACCAATATTTATAGCCAGTTTTTATCTTGTATATGTTATGTAGGCACCTAGGTAGTGCTTTTTTAATAGCTTTTCAATAAAGCTATATTTTATGAGTTCCCAGGGGGCATTGCTCTAGAATCACTGCTTTGAGAAACACGTGATGGTGTTTCCGCAGTGGTGGATGTTGATCTCCCTAAGGTCAACCATCCTTGCTCACATAGTCTTTACTAGGCAATGCTCCCACTAGCCAGATTCCTACTCCACACTGATGAGGGGCAAGTACTCCGAAACGGCTGTCTGTGGATGGATACCATGTTTGGCATAGGTGGTCTCTTTGACTGGAGACTGCCCTTCCCGTGGTTGTTCCTTCCCAGTGAAAGACCTGGCTAGTTTCCTGCCAGCGTTGAGAAATATGTGATGGTGTCTCCGCAGGCCTTCTTGCTTTGAATATTTCCCAGGGGGCATTGCTCCAGAATCACTGCGTTGAGAAACATGTGATGGTGTCTCCGCAGTGGTGGATGTTGATCTCCCTAAGGTCAACCATCCTTGCTCACATATATATATATATATCATATATATATAATTGCCTTATTCTGTCTGTCTGTCTGTCTGTCTGTCTTGCTCCAAAATTGTGTCCTTACAGTGACACAAAGCGGATTGGCCGCTGGCCTCGCCATGGCCCCGCCCCCCCGCACGGATTGGTCGCTCGCCCAGGCTCCCCCTCCACACGGATTGGTCGGCCGCTTGCACAGGCTCCGCCCCCACACAGATTGGCCTCTCACCCCGGCACCCTGCACGTATTGGCAACTCGGCCCCGCCTCACCCACCTCACGCAATGCACGCTCGCTCTGGCCCCGCCCCCCGCACGCATCCCCCGAACTGACACGGAGACACGACTCCCAGGTGAGTACTGTACCCCCGGGAGCCCACATCAGCGTACGCCGCCAACCCAGCCGACACAAACCCTCGCATTGCTGGGGTTTGCCGCCGTATGCTGGTGTGGGCTCCCGTGCGAGTGGGGGACGTGATGCGCTGGTAACCATGGTAGCATAGTTACCAGCGCATCAAGGTCTTGCAGCGGCGGAACATCCACACGCACACACATAACAACAGACACACACATACACACACACATCAGATCACACTCACTCTCACACACACCTCACACACACATCACATCGCATCCACAGACTCACAGCATCCGGAGATATCGCTTGCTTCTCGGCCGCGATACTGTGCTGTGAGCTTCCAGGACCTGCCGGAGGATCACATGGCCAGAAGCATGGGGTATCTCCGGATGTTGTGAGTGTGAGCGCGTATGTGCAATATCGTCAGTGTGTGTGTGAGTGTATGTGATCGGGTGTGTGTGAGTGTATGCGATCGGGTGTGTGTGAGTGTATGCGATCGGGTGTGTGTGAGTGTATGCGATCGGGTGGGTGTGAGTGTATGCGATCGGGTGGGTGTGAGTGTATGCGATCGGGTGGGTGTGAGTGTATGCGATCGGGTGGGTGTGCAGAGGAGCACGGCGTGCTGGAGGAGGCTGGGAGAAGAGAAGCTGATCCTGGGGACGGCTGGGAGGGGGAGGCTGATGCTGGGGGAGGCTGATGTTGGGGGAGGCTGGGAGGGTGTAGGCTGATGCTGGGGGAGTCTGATGCTGGGGGAGGCTGGGAGGAGAGAGGCTGATGCTGGGGAGGCTGATGCTGGGGGTGGCTGGGATGAGAGAGGCTGATGCTGGGGGAGGCTGATGCTGGGGGAGGCAGGAAGGAGAGAGGCTGATGCTGGGGGAGGCTGATGTTGGGGGAGGCTGGGAGGGTGTAGGCTGATGCTGGGGGAGGCTGATGCTGGGGGAGGCTGGGAGGAGAGAGGCTGATGCTGGGGGAGGCTGATGCTGGGGGTGGCTGGGATGAGAGAGGCTGATGCTGGGGGAGGCTGATGCTGGGGGAGGCTGGAAGGAGAGAGGCTGATGCTGGGGGAGGCTGATGCTGGGGGAGGCTGGGAGGGGGAGGCTGATGCTGGGGGAGGCTGGGAGGAGAGAGGCTGATGCTGGGGGAGGCTGATGCTGGGGGAGGCTGTAAGGAGAGAGGCTGATGCTGGGGGAGGCTGATGCTGGGGGAGGCTGGGAGGGGGAGGCTGATGCTAGGGGAGGCTGGGAGGAGAGAGGCTGATGCTGGAGGAGGCTAGGAGGAGAAAGGATGATGCTGGGGGAGGCTGGGAGGAGAGAGGTTGATGCTGGGGGAGGCTGGGAGGCGGAGGCTGATGCTGGGGGAGGCTGGGAGGCGGAGGCTGATGCTGGGGGAGGCTGATGCTGGGGGAGGCTGGAAGGAGAGAGGCTGATGCTGGGGGAGGCTGATGCTGGGGGAGGCTGGGAGGGGGAGGCTGATGCTGGGGGAGGTTGGGAGGAGGGAGGCTGGGAGGAGAGAGGCTGATGCTGGGGGAGGCTGGAAGGACAGAGGCTGATGCTGGGGGAGGCTGATGCTGGGGGAGGCTGGAAGGAGAGAGGCTGATTCTGGGGGAGGCTGATGCTGGGGAAGGCTGGGAAGAGGGAGGCTGGGAGGAGAGAGGCTGATCCTGGGGAAGGCTGGGAGGAGGGAGGCTGGGAGGAGAGAGGCTGATGCTGGGGGAGGCTGGAAGGAGAGAGGCTGATGCTGGGGGAGGCTGGGAGGGGGAGGCTGGGAGGAGAGAGGCTGATGCTGGGGGAGGCTGGGAGGAGGGAGGCTGGGAGGGGGGAGGCTGATAGAAGAGAGGCTAATGCTGGGGGAGGCTGAGGCTGGGAGGAGAGAGGCTGATGCTGGGGACAGAGAGGCTGATGCTGGGAGCAGAGAGGCTGATGCTGGGAGGGGAGAGGCTGATGCTGGGAGGAGAGAGGCTGATGCTGGGAGGAGAGAGGCTGATGCTGGGGGCAGAGAGGCTGATGCTGGGGGCAGAGAGGCTGATGCTGGTGCAGCATGGGGGATGGAGCACGATGGGGGGTGCGCAGCATGGGGGATGGAGCATGATGGGGAGTGCGCAGCATGGGGGATTGAGCACGTTTGGGAGTGCGCAGCATGGCGGATGGAGCACGTTTGGGACTACGCAGCATGGCGGATGGACCACGTTTGGGAGTGCGCAGCATGGCGGATGGAGCATGTTTGGGAGTGCGCAGCATGGCGGATGGAGCACGTTTGGGAGTGCGCAGCATGGCGGATGGAATACGTTTGGGAGTTCGCAGCATGGCGGATGGACCACGTTTGGGAGTGCGCAGCATGGCGGATGGAGCACGTTTGGGAGTGCGCAGCATGGCGGATGGAGCACGTTTGGGAGTGCACAGCATGGCGGATGGAGCATGATGGGGGGTGCGCAGCATTGGGGATGGAGCACGATGGGAGGTGCACACCTCCCCCCAACACACACACACACAACACACCACACACACTGGGAACCACAAACACCGCCCTACACAGACACCCACACACACAGACAACGCTGCACACACACAACACCCAACACACAAACACCGCGGCATACATAAATATACGCACATACCACGCAACACACACACATTGCACAAAACATACCTCCCCCCAAAACACACCACACCCACACAAACCGCGCAACACACACACACACAACGCTACAGACACACAGCGCTCCACAAACAACGCAACACACGTAATACACATACAACTCCGCTCTCACCCCCCGTCACACCCAGACAACACCCAGAACATGTACAGCGCCCTACACAAACACTTGGTAACTACACACAACAACATCTATATATATATATATATATATATAACAAAAATCATACATTAACTACACAATACGTAAATTCTAGAATACCCGATGCGTAGAATCGGGCCACCTTCTAGTATATATATATATTCAGGGCCGGCCTGAGGGTTTTTTGTGGGCCCTGGGTGAAAGAGTCTCAGTGGGCCCCATGCACATGCACAATACACAGATACATACACATATATTCATACATACACATACACTGTGTGCAAAATTATTAGGCAAATGAGTATTTTGATCACATGATACTTTTTATACATGTTGTCCAACTCCAAGCTGTATAGGCTTGAGAGCCAACTACCAATTAAGTAAATCAGGTGATGTGCATCTCTGTAATGAGGAGGGGTGTGGTGTAATGACTAGAGTTGAGCGCGGTTCGTGGTTCGTGGTTCTCCAGTTCTAGGCTCGAGTGATTTTGGGGCATGTTCTAGATCGAACTAGAACTCGAGCTTTTTGCAAAAGCTCGATAGTTCTAGAAACGTTCGAGAACGGTTCTAGCAGCCAAAAAACAGCTAAATCCTAGCTTGGTTTCCGCTGTAATAGTGTAAGTCACTCTGTGAATCAAACTATTATCACATTTCAGTGTATAGTGTGCGTGAACAGCGCCTTCAGATCACTGCTGTTTCTATAATGGCGATCGCCATTTTTTTTTTTTTTATTCTTGTCTTCCTTCCCTAAGCGCGCGCGTCTTGTGGGGCGGGCCAGCATGTCAGCCAATCACAGACACACACACAGCTAAGTGGACTTTGAGCCAGAGAAGCAACGGCATGTGTGATAGGATCTGCATGTCACATGTCCCTGCATTATAAAACCGGACATTTTCTTCACGGACGCCATTATCTGCCTTCTGCGTCTTTGGTGTCAGACATCACTGTCGCAGCTCCGTCTTGAGTCCTATCGCTGATACAGCTGTATGCGCTGCATACACAGCGTTAGACAGCTTAGGGAGAGCACTTTATAGCAGTCCTTTTAAGGGCTCAAACCGGCAGGGTCAGAGTTAAGGTGACAGGTCCTGAAAACAGCGCCAGCGTCTGTGCAGCCAAGGTCAGGGATTTCCTCCCTGCATTTCACCATTAGGAGGGAATAGAAAGGCAGGCTTCCATTCCTCTACCCAGAGCACCACAATCCTGCCACTGTACCCTCTTGTCCTCTGCACACTCCAACTCATAACTAAGCCATTATACTAGCAAACACTCAGTGTACCTAGTGGCATCCTATCTGTGGCTATTGGACTTTGCTATAGTCCCACTAGTGCAAAGACATTTGCAGAGCACGTCTGCCTGCATTGCACACTACAACTAATTATAACTAAGCCATTATACTAGCAAACACTCAGTGTACCTAGTGGCATCCTAAACGTGGCTATTGGACTTTGCTATAGTCCCACTAGTGCCAAGACATTTGCAGAGCGCATCTGCCTGCGTTGCACACTCCAACTAATTATAACTAAGCCATTATACTAGCAAACACTCAGTGAACCTAGTGGCATCCTATACGTGGCTATTGGACTTTGCTATAGTCCCACTAGTGCCAAGACATTTGCAGAGCGCATCTGCCTGCGTTGCACACTCCAACTAATTATAACTAAGCCATTATACTAGCAAACACTCAGTGTACCTAGTGGCATCCTATACGTGGCTATTGGACTTTGCTATAGTCCCACTAGTGCCAAGACATTTGCAGAGCGCATCTGCCTGCGTTGCACACTCCAACTAATTATAACTAAGCCATTATACTAGCAAACACTCAGTGTACCTAGTGGCATCCTATACGTGGCTATTGGACTTTGCTATAGTCCCACTAGTGCCAAGACATTTGCAGAGCGCATCTGCCTGTGTTGCACACTCCAACTAATTATAACTAAGCCATTATACTAGCAAACACTCAGTGTACCTAGTGGCATCCTATACGTGGCTATTGGACTTTGCTATAGTCCCACTAGTGCCAAGACATTTGCAGAGCGCATCTGCCTGCGTTGCACACTCCAACTAATTAGAACTAAGCCATTATACTAGCACACACTCAGTGTACCTAGTGGCATCCTATACGTGGCTATTGGACTTTGCTATAGTCCCACTAGTGCCAAGACATTTGCAGAGCGCATCTGCCTGCGTTGCACACTCCAACTAATTATAACTAAGCCATTATACTAGCACACACTCAGTGTACCTAGTGGCATCCTATACGTGGCTATTGGACTTTGCTATAGTCCCACTAGTGCCAAGACATTTGCAGAGCGCATCTGCCTGCGTTGCACACTCCAACTAATTATAACTAAGCCATTATACTAGCACACACTCAGTGTACCTAGTGGCATCCTATACGTGGCTATTGGACTTTGCTATAGTCCCACTAGTGCCAAGACATTTGCAGAGCGCATCTGCCTGCGTTGCACACTCCAACTAATTATAACTAAGCCATTATACTAGCACACACTCAGTGTACCTAGTGGCATCCTATACGTGGCTATTGGACTTTGCTATAGTCCCACTAGTGCCAAGACATTTGCAGAGCGCATCTGCCTGCGTTGCACACTCCAACTAATTATAACTAAGCCATTATACTAGCACACACTCAGTGTACCTAGTGGCATCCTATACGTGGCTATTGGACTTTGCTATAGTCCCACTAGTGCCAAGACATTTGCAGAGCGCATCTGCCTGCGTTGCACACTCCAACTAATTATAACTAAGCCATTATACTAGCACACACTCAGTGTACCTAGTGGCATCCTATACGTGGCTATTGGACTTTGCTATAGTCCCACTAGTGCCAAGACATTTGCAGAGCGCATCTGCCTGCGTTGCACACTCCAACTAATTATAACTAAGCCATTATACTAGCACACACTCAGTGTACCTAGTGGCATCCTATACGTGGCTATTGGACTTTGCTATAGTCCCACTAGTGCCAAGACATTTGCAGAGCGCATCTGCCTGCGTTGCACACTCCAACTAATTATAACTAAGCCATTATACTAGCAAACACTCAGTGTACCTAGTGGCATCCTATACGTGGCTATTGGACTTTGCTATAGTCCCACTAGTGCCAAGACATTTGCAGAGCGCATCTGCCTGCGTTGCACACTCCAACTAATTATAACTAAGCCATTATACTAGCACACACTCAGTGTACCTAGTGGCATCCTATACGTGGCTATTGGACTTTGCTATAGTCCCACTAGTGCCAAGACATTTGCAGAGCGCATCTGCCTGCGTTGCACACTCCAACTAATTATAACTAAGCCATTATACTAGCACACACTCAGTGTACCTAGTGGCATCCTATACGTGGCTATTGGACTTTGCTATAGTCCCACTAGTGCCAAGACATTTGCAGAGCGCATCTGCCTGCGTTGCACACTCCAACTAATTATAACTAAGCCATTATACTAGCAAACACTTAGTGTACCTAGTGGCATCCTATACGTGGCTATTGGACTTTGCTATAGTCCCACTAGTGCCAAGACATTTGCAGAGCGCATCTGCCTGCGTTGCACACTCCAACTAATTATAACTAAGCCATTATACCAGCACACACTCAGTGTACCTAGTGGCATCCTATACGTGGCTATTGGACTTTGCTATAGTCCCACTAGTGCCAAGACATTTGCAGAGCGCATCTGCCTGCGTTGCACACTCCAACTAATTATAACTAAGCCATTATACTAGCACACACTCAGTGTACCTAGTGGCATCCTATACCTGGCTATTGGACTTTGCTATAGTCCCACTAGTGCCAAGACATTTGCAGAGCGCATCTGCCTGCGTTGCACACTCCAACTAATTATAACTAAGCCATTATACTAGCACACACTCAGTGTACCTAGTGGCATCCTATACGTGGCTATTGGACTTTGCTATAGTCCCACTAGTGCCAAGACATTTGCAGAGCGCATCTGCCTGCGTTGCACACTCCAACTAATTATAACTAAGCCATTATACTAGCAAACACTCAGTGTACCTAGTGGCATCCTATACGTGGCTATTGGACTTTGCTATAGTCCCACTAGTGCCAAGACATTTGCAGAGCGCATCTGCCTGCGTTGCACACTCCAACTAATTATAACTAAGCCATTATACTAGCACACACTCAGTGTACCTAGTGGCATCCTATACGTGGCTATTGGACTTTGCTATAGTCCCACTAGTGCCAAGACATTTGCAGAGCGCATCTGCCTGCGTTGCACACTCCAACTAATTATAACTAAGCCATTATACTAGCACACACTTAGTGTACCTAGTGGCATCCTATACGTGGCTATTGGACTTTGCTATAGTCCCACTAGTGCCAAGACATTTGCAGAGCGCATCTGCCTGCGTTGCACACTCCAACTAATTATAACTAAGCCATTATACTAGCACACACTCAGTGTACCTAGTGGCATCCTATACGTGGCTATTGGACTTTGCTATAGTCCCACTAGTGCCAAGACATTTGCAGAGCGCATCTGCCTGCGTTGCACACTCCAACTAATTATAACTAAGCCATTATACTAGCAAACACTTAGTGTACCTAGTGGCATCCTATACGTGGCTATTGGACTTTGCTATAGTCCCACTAGTGCCAAGACATTTGCAGAGCGCATCTGCCTGCGTTGCACACTCCAACTAATTATAACTAAGCCATTATACTAGCACACACTCAGTGTACCTAGTGGCATCCTATACGTGGCTATTGGACTTTGCTATAGTCCCACTAGTGCCAAGACATTTGCAGAGCGCATCTGCCTGCGTTGCACACTCCAACTAATTATAACTAAGCCATTATACTAGCACACACTCAGTGTACCTAGTGGCATCCTATACATGGCTATTGGACTTTGCTATAGTCCCACTAGTGCCAAGACATTTGCAGAGCGCATCTGCCTGCGTTGCACACTCCAACTAATTATAACTAAGCCATTATACTAGCACACACTCAGTGTACCTAGTGGCATCCTATACGTGGCTATTGGACTTTGCTATAGTCCCACTAGTGCCAAGACATTTGCAGAGCGCATCTGCCTGCGTTGCACACTCCAACTAATTATAACTAAGCCATTATACTAGCAAACACTCAGTGTACCTAGTGGCATCCTATACGTGGCTATTGGACTTTGCTATAGTCCCACTAGTGCCAAGACATTTGCAGAGCGCATCTGCCTGCGTTGCACACTCCAACTAATTATAACTAAGCCATTATACTAGCACACACTCAGTGTACCTAGTGGCATCCTATACGTGGCTATTGGACTTTGCTATAGTCCCACTAGTGCCAAGACATTTGCAGAGCGCATCTGCCTGCGTTGCACACTCCAACTAATTATAACTAAGCCATTATACTAGCACACACTCAGTGTACCTAGTGGCATCCTATACGTGGCTATTGGACTTTGCTATAGTCCCACTAGTGCCAAGACATTTGCAGAGCGCATCTGCCTGCGTTGCACACTCCAACTAATTATAACTAAGCCATTATACTAGCAAACACTCAGTGTACCTAGTGGCATCCTATACGTGGCTATTGGACTTTGCTATAGTCCCACTAGTGCCAAGACATTTGCAGAGCGCATCTGCCTGCGTTGCACACTCCAACTAATTATAACTAAGCCATTATACTAGCACACACTCAGTGTACCTAGTGGCATCCTATACGTGGCTATTGGACTTTGCTATAGTCCCACTAGTGCCAAGACATTTGCAGAGCGCATCTGCCTGCGTTGCACACTCCAACTAATTATAACTAAGCCATTATACTAGCAAACACTTAGTGTACCTAGTGGCATCCTATACATGGCTATTGGACTTTGCTATAGTCCCACTAGTGCCAAGACATTTGCAGAGCGCATCTGCCTGCGTTGCACACTCCAACTAATTATAACTAAGCCATTATACTAGCAAACACTTAGTGTACCTAGTGGCATCCTATACGTGGCTATTGGACTTTGCTATAGTCCCACTAGTGCCAAGACATTTGCAGAGCGCATCTGCCTGCGTTGCACACTCCAACTAATTATAACTAAGCCATTATACTAGCACACACTCAGTGTACCTAGTGGCATCCTATACGTGGCTATTGGACTTTGCTATAGTCCCACTAGTGCCAAGACATTTGCAGAGCGCATCTGCCTGCGTTGCACACTCCAACTAATTATAACTAAGCCATTATACTAGCAAACACTTAGTGTACCTAGTGGCATCCTATACGTGGCTATTGGACTTTGCTATAGTCCCACTAGTGCCAAGACATTTGCAGAGCGCATCTGCCTGCGTTGCACACTCCAACTAATTATAACTAAGCCATTATACTAGCACACACTCAGTGTACCTAGTGGCATCCTATACGTGGCTATTGGACTTTGCTATAGTCCCACTAGTGCCAAGACATTTGCAGAGCGCATCTGCCTGCGTTGCACACTCCAACTAATTATAACTAAGCCATTATACTAGCACACACTCAGTGTACCTAGTGGCATCCTATACGTGGCTATTGGACTTTGCTATAGTCCCACTAGTGCCAAGACATTTGCAGAGCGCATCTGCCTGCGTTGCACACTCCAACTAATTATAACTAAGCCATTATACTAGCACACACTTAGTGTACCTAGTGGCATCCTATACGTGGCTATTGGACTTTGCTATAGTCCCACTAGTGCCAAGACATTTGCAGAGCGCATCTGCCTGCGTTGCACACTCCAACTAATTATAACTAAGCCATTATACTAGCAAACACTCAGTGTACCTAGTGGCATCCTATACGTGGCTATTGGACTTTGCTATAGTCCCACTAGTGCCAAGACATTTGCAGAGCGCATCTGCCTGCGTTGCACACTCCAACTAATTATAACTAAGCCATTATACTAGCACACACTCAGTGTACCTAGTGGCATCCTATACGTGGCTATTGGACTTTGCTATAGTCCCACTAGTGCCAAGACATTTGCAGAGCGCATCTGCCTGCGTTGCACACTCCAACTAATTATAACTAAGCCATTATACTAGCAAACACTTAGTGTACCTAGTGGCATCCTATACGTGGCTATTGGACTTTGCTATAGTCCCACTAGTGCCAAGACATTTGCAGAGCGCATCTGCCTGCGTTGCACACTCCAACTAATTATAACTAAGCCATTATACTAGCACACACTCAGTGTACCTAGTGGCATCCTATACATGGCTATTGGACTTTGCTATAGTCCCACTAGTGCCAAGACATTTGCAGAGCGCATCTGCCTGCGTTGCACACTCCAACTAATTATAACTAAGCCATTATACTAGCAAACACTTAGTGTACCTAGTGGCATCCTATACGTGGCTATTGGACTTTTCTATAGTCCCACTAGTGCCAAGACATTTGCAGAGCGCATCTGCCTGCGTTGCACACTCCAACTAATTATAACTAAGCCATTATACTAGCACACACTCAGTGTACCTAGTGGCATCCTATACGTGGCTATTGGACTTTGCTATAGTCCCACTAGTGCCAAGACATTTGCAGAGCGCATCTGCCTGCGTTGCACACTCCAACTAATTATAACTAAGCCATTATACTAGCACACACTCAGTGTACCTAGTGGCATCCTATACGTGGCTATTGGACTTTGCTATAGTCCCACTAGTGCCAAGACATTTGCAGAGCTCATCTGCCTGCGTTGCACACTCCAACTAATTATAACTAAGCCATTATACTAGCAAACACTCAGTGTACCTAGTGGCATCCTATACGTGGCTATTGGACTTTGCTATAGTCCCACTAGTGCCAAGACATTTGCAGAGCGCATCTGCCTGCGTTGCACACTCCAACTAATTATAACTAAGCCATTATACTAGCACACACTCAGTGTACCTAGTGGCATCCTATACGTGGCTATTGGACTTTGCTATAGTCCTACTAGTGCCAAGACATTTGCAGAGCGCATCTGCCTGCGTTGCACACTCCAACTAATTATAACTAAGCCATTATACTAGCACACACTCAGTGTACCTAGTGGCATCCTATACGTGGCTATTGGACTTTGCTATAGTCCCACTAGTGCCAAGACATTTGCAGAGCGCATCTGCCTGCGTTGCACACTCCAACTAATTATAACTAAGCCATTATACTAGCAAACACTCAGTGTACCTAGTGGCATCCTATACGTGGCTATTGGACTTTGCTATAGTCCCACTAGTGCCAAGACATTTGCAGAGCGCATCTGCCTGCGTTGCACACTCCAACTAATTATAACTAAGCCATTATACTAGCACACACTCAGTGTACCTAGTGGCATCCTATACGTGGCTATTGGACTTTGCTTTAGTCCCACTAGTGCCAAGACATTTGCAGCACGTCTGCCTGCGTTGCACACTCCAACTAATTATAACTAAGTTACATTGTCAGGGATATTTATTCTTTATTATTCTGCTGTTAATAAAGCTAGACCACCACTGCAATCTTCACCACCTCTCAATTTTTACTACCACATTTTCAGTCCACAATCTTGTCGCAATCAACATGAGTGGCAAAATGACAGATGCTGGTGGAAAGGGGAAGAGGCGTGGTGGAAAAGGCAAAAAAGGTTTTGTCAGTGGGGAAGGTGGCAAAGCTCCATTATCATCTGCTGCAGATAGACCATCTACTAGCAAAAGTAAGATGTCTACTACTTATTGTGGACAATCCGATGTGCTCCCTTTTTTACGGACACGAACAAGAGGAACAAAGGTAGATGATGGGCAAAAAAGGAAAATGCTTGAATGGATCTCAAGTGGTCCAACAAGTGCCCTCTCAGCCACTTCAAGTACCGCATCCAAAAAACACCAGTCCTCTGAGTTGTCATCCCAATCACACTTGATTTCTCCCAGCTCTGAAGTCTCCATCAGCCCTGCACAGTATGGTGGAACTGAGATGGCTGAGTCTGCAGAGCTGTTCAGTCACACTATAGCCTGGGAATCAGAGGTCTGCTCCCAAGCTACAGTGAGTACAGAACAGGAAATGGTCTGCAGTGATGCCCAGAACCTTTGTGACTCTGATTCAGGCCGTGAGGACCAAGTTTCTGAGCATAATGTTGACCCTTTGTCACAAACTGTAACACCTGTGGTTATAGACAATGAGGAACATACTGATGAAGATGAGACGCAGATACCCGATTGGGATGACAACTTAAATATTCGGTCAGGGCAAGAAGAGGCTCAGTCTGAGGGGGAGGGGAGTGCAAACACAACAATTGATGATGACGTTCTAGATCCCACCTACTGTCAACCCCCAGTCAGGCACTCGAGGAGGTCAACAGAGGCGGTGGAGGAGGATGCAACCGACGACGAAGTTACCTTGCGCCTTCCTGGACAGAGTCGGAGCACTGGTAGCACGTCTACAACTGCATCCTCAGCCACCACTCTGCCTATGAGCATTATTCGGGGTGGATCAACAGGTCGCATGGCCTCTAAGCCTTGCCTAGCCTGGTCCTTTTTTCACATCGAAAAAGATCGCCCAACTCATGTGATATGTAACATTTGTCATGATTCTGTTAGTAGAGGTCAAAACCTCAGCAGTTTGACAACTTCTTCCATGAATCGTCACATGACTAAATATCATAAGTCCCGGTGGGAAGCTCACCGTGCTGCAATGCGGCCTAGCGGAGCGAACCATCCACCGCCCGCCCCTTCCAGTGCATCCGCGCGCTCTTCATCTTCTAGGACTGTGGGGACAGCTGTCACACCTGTTTTTCCACGCAAAACTTCCACCACTGTAACCGCAACAGGCAGTTTGCTTGTAAGGTCGTCAGTTGGTTTGGAAGGGGAAACAAGTGAGTGTGTACAGCTCTCTCAGACATCGATAGCACCAACGTTGGATGAAGGCAACATCATGTCTCCGCCTGCACTTTCCTCACAAACCTGCATTTTTCCAGGGACACCCTACTCAACACCGTCTACACACAGCAGCCAGATCTCTGTCCCTCAGATGTGGTCAAATAAAAGGCCACTTCCTCCGACCCATGACAAAGCTAAGAGGTTGACTCTATCCCTCTGTAAGCTGTTGGCTACCGAAATGCTGCCTTTCCGCCTAGTGGACACACAGGATTTTAGAGACCTTATGTCTGTCGCTGTGCCCCAGTACCAGATGCCTAGTCGCCACTACTTCTCTAAGAAAGGTGTGCCCGCGCTACACCAGCATGTCGCACACAACATCACCGCTTCCTTGAGAAACTCTGTGTGTGAACGGGTGCATTTCACCACCGATACTTGGACCAGTAAGCATGGACAGGGACGTTACATGTCGCTGACTGGGCACTGGGTAACTATGGTGATAGATGGTGAAGGGTCTGCTGCACAAGTCTTGCCGTCCCCACGACTTGTGTGTCAATCCTCTGTCTGTCCAAGTTCCGCCACTGCTTCTGCATCCTCCACCTCATCTGGGTCCTCCACCTCCGCCCCAAGCCTGCCTGGTCAGGCCACCAGCGTTCTCACTGCGCAGAAGGAATCACGCACCCCTCATTACTATGCTGGCTGCAGAGCGCAACGGCATCAGGCGGTCTTTAGCTTGACATGTCTTGGTAATAAGAGTCACACAGCTGAGGAGTTGTGGTCAGCTCTGCGGTCCGAGTTTAATAAATGGTTGTCTCCACTCAACCTGCAGCCTGGTAAGGCCGTGTGCGACAATGCTGCAAACCTGGGTGCGGCCCTTCGCCTGGGCAAGGTGACACATACCTTGTATGGCTCACGTGTTGAACCTTGTCGTGCAGCAATTTTTAACACACTATCCCGGCCTAGATGGCCTTCTGAACAGGGCACGAAAACTGTCTGCTCACTTCCGCCGTTCAAGCGCCGCAGCTGAGCGACTTGCATCGCTCCAGAAGTCTTTCGGCCTGCCGGTTCATCGCCTGAAATGCGATGTGGCGACACGCTGGAATTCAACTCTCCACATGTTACAGCGACTGTGGCAGCACCGCAGAGCCCTGGTGCAATACGTCATGACGTATAGCCTGGGCCAACGAGATGCAGAGGTGGGGCAGATCACCCTGATGGAGTGGTCTCAGATCAAGGACCTATGCACCCTTCTGCACAGTTTCGACATGGCGACGAATATGTTTAGCGCTGACAATGCCATTATCAGCATGACGATTCCAGTCATTTACATGCTGGAGCACACGCTAAACACTATTCGGAGTCAGGGGGTGGGACAACATGAAGGGGAGGAACTACAGGAGGATTCATATGCGCAAGGGACAACAACATCACCAAGGTCCAGACGTTCATCATCACCAACGCAGCAGGCATGGGACCAAGGGGGACAGGGATCGACAAGGGCGCATAGTAGCAGGCGAAATGTTGAGCAAGGTGCAGGAGAACATGAAGAAATGGAGGACGAACTGTCCATGGACATGGAAGACTCAGCGGATGAGGGAGACCTTGGTCAAATTTCAGTTGAAAGAGGTTGGGGTCAGATGTCAGAGGAAGAAAGAACGGGTAGCACCTCTATGCCACAAACACAGCGTGGACTTGGTCCGCATGGCTGCGCAAGACACATGAGTGCCTTTTTGTTGCACTACCTCCAACATGACAGTCGTATTGTCAAAATTAGAAGTGATGATGACTACTGGATTGCCACACTATTAGATCCCCGGTACAAGTCCAAATTTTGTGACATAATTCCAGCCATAGAAAGGGACGCACGTATGCAGGAGTATCAGCAGAAGCTGTTACTAGATCTTAGCTCGGCTTTTCCACCAAACAACCGTGCAGGTGCAGGGAGTGAATCTCCCAGTTGTAACTTGACAAACATGGGACGGTCTCGTCATCTTCAACAGTCTACCCGTACCAGTAAGACCGTATCTGGTGCTGGTAACAGCAATTTTATGGAATCTTTTCATAATTTTTTTAGACCCTCTTTTGCAAGGCCACCAGAGACAACAAGTCTGACACATAGTCAACGGCTGGAGAGGATGATACAGGAGTATCTCCAAATGAACATCGATGCCATGACTGTGCAACTGGAGCCTTGCTCCTTTTGGGCTTCAAACCTAGAAAAATGGCCAGAGCTCGCAACTTACGCCTTGGAGATTTTGTCGTGTCCAGCTGCCAGCGTTGTCTCTGAACGTGTATTCAGTGCTGCTGGGTGTGTGCTGACAGATAAGCGCACGCGTCTGTCCAGTGACAATGTGGACAGACTGACGTTCATCAAAATGAACAAGTCATGGATCCAGAAGGAATTTACTACCCCTGTGTCATCCTGGGGAGAGTAAATGCTTGTTGATTTGGAATGTGCTTGATGCAAATCAAAACATCCTGTTTGCAACTAGGGCACAAGTGCTGCCACTGAAGGGGTGGGTGTGTGGGGCCCAATTTTTGGAAAAAAAGGGAGACTCCGCTTGGAGTAACCCTTGCTTGCTGTGTTTTTAAAAGAAGCCAAGATGAACAGAGCTGGGATCAGGAAAGACTTTGCTACCTACCCCGGTGTCATCCTGGGGACGGATAAGAATGACGTATTTTTGAATGTGCTTGATGCAAATCTAGCTGTGAAGTGTACAACTGGGGCACAACTGCTGCCACTGAATGGGTGGGTGTGTGGGGCCCAATTTTTGGAAAAAAAGGGAGACTCCGCTTGGAGTAACCCTTGCTTGCTGTGTTTTTAAAAGAAGCCAAGATGAACAGAGCTGGGATCAGGAAAGACTTTGCTACCTACCCCGGTGTCATCCTGGGGACGGATAAGAATGACGTATTTTTGAATGTGCTTGATGCAAATCTAGCTGTGAAGTGTACAACTGGGGCACAACTGCTGCCACTGAATGGGTGGGTGTGTGGGGCCCAATTTTTGGAAAAAAAGGGAGACTCCGCTTGGAGTAACCCTTGCTTGATGTGTTTTTAAAAGAAGCCAAGATGAACAGAGCTGGGATCAGGAAAGACTTTGCTACCTACCCCGGTGTCATCCTGGGGACGGATAAGAATGGCGTATTTTTGAATGTGCTTGATGCAAATGTAGCTGTGAAGTGTACAACTAGGGCACAACTGCTGCCACTGAAGGGGTGGGTGTGTGTGGGGCCCAATTTTTGGAAAAAAGGGAGACTCCGCTTGGAGTAACCCTTGCTTACATTGTTTTTAAAAGAAGCCAAGATGAACAAGTCATGGGTCAGCAAAGACTTTGCTACCTACCCCGGTGTCATCCTGGGGATGGATAAGAATGACGTATTTTTGAATGTGCTTGATGCAAATCTAGCTGTGAAGTGTACAACTGGGGCACAACTGCTGCCACTGAATGGGTGGGTGTGTGGGGCCCAATTTTTGGAAAAAAAGGGAGACTCCGCTTGGAGTAACCCTTGCTTACATTGTTTTTAAAAGAAGCCAAGATGAACAAGTCATGGGTCAGCAAAGACTTTGCTACCTACCCCGGTGTCATCCTGGGGATGGATAAGAATGACGTATTTTTGAATGTGCTTGATGCAAATCTAGCTGTGAAGTGTACAACTGGGGCACAACTGCTGCCACTGAATGGGTGGGTGTGTGGGGCCCAATTTTTGGAAAAAAAGGGAGACTCCGCTTGGAGTAACCCTTGCTTGCTGTGTTTTTAAAAGAAGCCAAGATGAACAGAGCTGGGATCAGGAAAGACTTTGCTACCTACCCCGGTGTCATCCTGGGGACGGATAAGAATGACGTATTTTTGAATGTGCTTGATGCAAATCTAGCTGTGAAGTGTACAACTGGGGCACAACTGCTGCCACTGAATGGGTGGGTGTGTGGGGCCCAATTTTTGGAAAAAAAGGGAGACTCCGCTTGGAGTAACCCTTGCTTGCTGTGTTTTTAAAAGAAGCCAAGATGAACAGAGCTGGGATCAGGAAAGACTTTGCTACCTACCCCGGTGTCATCCTGGGGGCGGATAAGAATGACGTATTTTTGAATGTGCTTGATGCAAATCTAGCTGTGAAGTGTACAACTGGGGCACAACTGCTGCCACTGAATGGGTGGGTGTGTGGGGCCCAATTTTTGGAAAAAAAGGGAGACTCCGCTTGGAGTAACCCTTGCTTGCTGTGTTTTTAAAAGAAGCCAAAATGAACAGAGCTGGGATCAGGAAAGACTTTGCTACCTACCCCGGTGTCATCCTGGGGACGGATAAGAATGACGTATTTTTGAATGTGCTTGATGCAAATCTAGCTGTGACGTGTACAACTGGGGCACAACTGCTGCCACTGAATGGGTGGGTGTGTGGGGCCCAATTTTTGGAAAAAAAGGGAGACTCCGCTTGGAGTAACCCTTGCTTGATGTGTTTTTAAAAGAAGCCAAGATGAACAGAGCTGGGATCAGGAAAGACTTTGCTACCTACCCCGGTGTCATCCTGGGGACGGATAAGAATGGCGTATTTTTGAATGTGCTTGATGCAAATGTAGCTGTGAAGTGTACAACTAGGGCACAACTGCTGCCACTGAAGGGGTGGGTGTGTGTGGGGCCCAATTTTTGGAAAAAAGGGAGACTCCGCTTGGAGTAACCCTTGCTTACATTGTTTTTAAAAGAAGCCAAGATGAACAAGTCATGGGTCAGCAAAGACTTTGCTACCTACCCCGGTGTCATCCTGGGGATGGATAAGAATGGCGTATTTTTGAATGTGCTTGATGCAAATGTAGCTGTGAAGTGTACAACTAGGGCACAACTGCTGCCACTGAAGGGGTGGGTGTGTGTGGGGCCCAATTTTTGGAAAAAAGGGAGACTCCGCTTGGAGTAACCCTTGCTTGATGTGTTTTTAAAAGAAGCCAAGATGAACAGAGCTGGGATCAGGAAAGACTTTGCTACCTACCCCGGTGTCATCCTGGGGACGGATAAGAATGACGTATTTTTGAATGTGCTTGATGCAAATCTAGCTGTGAAGTGTACAACTGGGGCACAACTGCTGCCACTGAATGGGTGGGTGTGTGGGGCCCAATTTTTGGAAAAAAAGGGAGACTCCGCTTGGAGTAACCCTTGCTTGCTGTTTTTTTAAAAGAAGCCAAGATGAACAGAGCTGGGATCAGGAAAGACTTTGCTACCTACCCCGGTGTCATCCTGGGGACGGATAAGAATGGCGTATTTTTGAATGTGCTTGATGCAAATGTAGCTGTGAAGTGTACAACTAGGGCACAACTGCTGCCACTGAAGGGGTGGGTGTGTGTGGGGCCCAATTTTTGGAAAAAAGGGAGACTCCGCTTGGAGTAACCCTTGCTTACATTGTTTTTAAAAGAAGCCAAGATGAACAAGTCATGGGTCAGCAAAGACTTTGCTACCTACCCCGGTGTCATCCTGGGGATGGATAAGAATGGCGTATTTTTGAATGTGCTTGATGCAAATGTAGCTGTGAAGTGTACAACTAGGGCACAACTGCTGCCACTGAAGGGGTGGGTGTGTGTGGGGCCCAATTTTTGGAAAAAAGGGAGACTCCGCTTGGAGTAACCCTTGATTGCTGTGTTTTTTATAAATGATCCAAGCTGCACAGAGCTGGGATCAGGAAAGACTTAGCTACCTACCCTGGTGTCATCCTGGGGACGGTTAATTATGGCGTATTTTTGAATGTGCTTGATGCAAATCTAGCTGTGAAGTGTGCAACTGGGGCACAAGTGCTACCACTGAAGGGGTGGGTGTGTGTGTGGCCCAATTTTTGGAAAAAAGGGAGACTCCGCTTGGAGTCACCTTGCGGTGTTTTACATGATTTTAGAAGGGCGTGCCATGCCTATATCTGTGTGTCCTCCTCTTTTTCCTTGTCCAGCTGTTTTGTTTTCGCATGAGTATATGTCCTTGTCACTTTCCAATGTGTTTGAGTTGTTTGTCACCTTTAGGACACCTTTGAGGGTGTTTTCTAGGTGTTTTTCTGTGTTTGTGATTGCCTGCCATTGTTTCCTATGCAGTTCGAGTTCGTTTCGTCGAACGTTCGACGAACCGAACTCGAACGGGAGGTCCGTTCGGCGAACCAACCTCGAGCCGAACCGCGACCGATTCGCTCATCTCTAGTAATGACATCAACACCCTATAGAAGGTGTGCTTAATTATTAGACAACTTCCTTTCCTTTGGCAAAATGGGTCAGAAGAGAGATTTGACGGGCTCTGAAAAGTCCAAAATAGTGAGATGTCTTGCAGAGGGATGCAGCAGTCTTGAAATTGCCAACCTTTGAAGCGTGATCACCGAACAATCAAGCGTTTCATGGCAAATAGGCAACAGGGTCGCAAGAAGCATGTTGGGCAAACAAGGCGCAAAAATACTGCCCATGAATTGAGGAAAATCAAGCATGAAGCTGCCAAGATGCCATTTGCCACCAGTTTGGCCATATCTCAGAGCTGCAACGTTACTGGAGTATCAAAAAGCAGAAAGTGTGTCATACTCAGGGACATGACCAAGGTAAGGAAGGCTGCAAAACGACCTCCTTTGAACAAGAAACATAAAATATCGTTTGGCATTGTGCCCAAATAGTTAAATTTTGTTTTCATCTCATCAGAGCACCTTCTTCCACATGTTTGGTGTGTCTCCCAGGTGGCTTGTGGCAAACTTTAAACAACATTTTTTATGGATATCTTTGAGAAATGGCTTTCTTCTTGCCACTCTTTCATAAAGGCCAGATTTGTGCAGTGTACAACTGATTGTTGTCCTATGGACAGACTCTCCCACCTCAGCTGTAGATCTCTGCAGTTCATCCAGAGTGATCACGGGCCTCTTGGCAGCATCGCTGATCAGTCTTCTCCTTGTTTGAGATTCAATTTTTGAGGGACGGCTGGGTCTTGGTAGATTTGAAGTGGTATGATACTCCTTCCATTTCAATATGATTGCTTGCACAGTGCTTCTTGGGATTTTAAATTTTTGTAAATCTTTTTGTAACCATATCTGGCTTTAAACTTCTCCACAACAGTATCACGGACCTGCCTGTTGTGTTCCTTGGTCTTCATGATGCTCTCTGTGCTTTGAACAGAACACTGAGACTATCACAGAGCAGGTGCATTTATACGGAGACTAGATTACACACAGGTGGCTTATATTTATCATCATCAGTCATTTAGGACAACATTGGATCATTCAGAGATCCTCAATGAACTTCTGGAGTGAGTTTTTCTGCACTGAAAGTAAAGGTATACAAAAAACCACAGATTTAAGATAGGGGAAAATATTAGGCAAAATCATATCTGTCTATCAGTTATTCCCTCTCTATGTAACAGATTAAGTAATATAGAATAAACTCCATTAGTACTGTTATTTAAAAAATGTGTGCAGAAAAATACACACACGAGGAGTATTATATTCAAAACATACAAATAGTTTATTAATTACAAGTACAAACAAAATAACATTTATAATTTCATTGTATTACAAAAACAATTGTTAGGGGACTCCTAAAAAGGGGACAGTAACCATGTGCCCGATGACAAATATAGAGATGGTAAATAACGCAGGGCGCCTTCTGTATGTAAATGTAGTGCTTTAATATAAGTGTTCATAAGTGACTATGTTCAGCCTAAGCTGGAACGCACGCAGTAATGTTCTATGGGCAGCACATTGAAAAAGGTACATTCAATAATAAGGAATTAAGTATCCTGTATATAAAGCTCACCCATAGAAAAAGACAGCTGGTGTCCTTGTGATCGGGCACAGTGGTAAAGTTCCAACCCGTCCTGCACGCGCGTATCACGTAGGCAGCTTCTGCAGCAGAGTGGGATAGGCCTAGTGGACATAGTCACTTATGAACACTTATATTAAAGCACTACATTTACATACAGAAGGCGCCCTGCGTTATTTACCATCTCTATATTTGTCATCGGGCACATGGTTACTCTCCCCTTTTTAGGAGTCCCATAACAATTGTTTTTGTAATACAATGACATTTTAAATGTGATTTTGTTTGTACTTGTAATTAATAAACTATTTGTATGTTTTGAATATAATACTCCTCGTGTGTGTATTTTTCTGCACACATTTTTTAAACAACTGAAAGTAAAGGGGCCGAATAATATTGCACGCCCCAATTTTCAGTTTATTCTTTTTTTTACAAAAGTTTAAAATAAGCAATAAATTTTGTTCAACTTCACAATTGTGTCTCACTTTTTGTTGATTCTTCACCAGAACATTAACATTTTTATCTTTATGTTTGAAGCCTGAAATGTGGGAAAAGGTTGGAAGATTCAAGGCAGGCGAATATACTTTTGCAAGGCACTGTGTGTATATATATATATATATATATATATATTTATATTTATATATATACAGTGCCTACAAGTAGTATTCAACCCCCTGCAGATTTAGCAGGTTTAGGGGTGCTTCACACACAGCGAGCTCGCTGCCGAGATCGCTGCTGAGTCACGCTTTTTGTGACGCAGCAGTGACCTCATTAGCGATCTCGCTGTGTGTGACAATGAGCAGCGATCTGGCCCCTGCTGCGAGATCGCTGCTCGTTACACACAGCCCTGGTTCGTTTTCTTCAAAGCCGCTCTCCCGCTGTGACACACACATCGCTGTGTGTGACAGCGAGAGAGCGACAAATGAAGCGAGCAGGGAGCAGGAGCCGGCGTCTGACAGCTGAGGTAAGGTTGTAACCAAGATAAACATCGGGTAACCAAGGTGGTTACCCGATATTTACCTTAGTTACCAGCCTCCGCCGCTCTCACGCTGCCTGTGCTGCCGGCTCCGGCTCTCTGCACATGTAGTTGCTGTACACATCGGGTTAATTAACCCGATGTGTATAGCAGCTAGGAGAGCAAGGAGCCAGCGCTAAGCAGTGTGCGCGGCTTCTTGCTCTCTGCACATGTAGCTGCATTACACATCGGGTTAATTAACCCGATGTGTACAGCAGCTAGGAGAGCAAGGAGCCAGCGCTCAGTGTGCGCGGCTCCCTGCTCTCTGCACACAGCGCTGGTAACTAATGTAAACATCGGGTAACCATACCCGATGTTTACCTTAGTTACCAGTCTCCGCAGCTTCCAGTCGGCGGCTCCGTGCAAGCGCAGCGTCGCTTGCACGTCGCTGCTGGCTGGGGGCTGTTCAGTGGTCGCTGGTGAGATCTGCCTGTTTGACAGCTCACCAGCGACCATGTAGCGATGCAGCAGCGATCCTGACCAGGTCAGATCGCTGGTCGGATCGCTGCTGCATCGCTAAGTGTGAAGGTACCCTTACACTTTCGGAATTAACTTGGCATTGTGACATTTGGACTGTAGATCAGCCTGGAAGTGTGAAATGCACTGCAGCAAAAAAGAATGTTATTTCTTTTTTCTTTTTTTTTTTAAATTGAGAAAAGTTTATTCAGAGGGTCATTTATTATTCAACCCCTCAAACCACCAGAATTCTGTTTGGTTCCCTTAAAGTATTAAGAAGTATTTCAGGCACAAAGAACAATGAGCTTCACATGTTTGGATTAATTATCTCTTTTTCCAGCCTTTTCTGACTAATTAAGGCCCTCCCCAAACTTGTGAACAGCACTCATACATGGTCAACATGGGAAAGACAAAGGAGCATTCCAAGGCCATCAGAGACAAGATCGTGGAGGGTCACAAGGCTGGCAAGGGGTACAAAACACTTTCCAAGGAGTTGGGCCTACCTGTCTCCACTGTTGGGAGCATCATCCGGAAGTGGAAGGCTTATGGAACTACTGTTAGCCTTCCACGGCCTGGACAGCCTTTGAAAGTTTCCTCCCGTGCCGAGGCCAGGCTTGTCTGAAGAGTCAAGGCTAACCCAAGGACAACAAGGAAGGAGCTCCGGGAAGATCTCATGGCAGTGGGGACATTGGTTTCAGTCAATACCATAAGTAACGTATTCCACCGCAATGGTCTCCGTTCCAGACGAGCCCGTAAGGTACCTTTACTTTCAAAGCGTCATGTCAAGGCTCGTCTACAGTTTGCTCATGATCACTTGGAGGACTCTGAGACAGACTGGTTCAAGGTTCTCTGGTCTGATGAGACCAAGATCGAGATCTTTGGTGCCAACCACACACGTGACGTTTGGAGACTGGATGGCACTGCATACGACCCCAAGAATACCATCCCTACAGTCAAGCATGGTGGTGGCAGCATCATGCTGTGGGGCTGTTTCTCAGCCAAGGGGCCTGGCCATCTGGTCCGCATCCGTGGGAAGATGGATAGCACGGCCTACCTGGAGATTTTGGCCAAGAACCTCCGCTCCTCCATCAAGGATCTTAAGATGGGTCGTCATTTCATCTTCCAACAAGACAACGACCCAAAGCACACAGCCAAGAAAACCAAGGCCTGGTTCAAGAGGGAAAAAATCAAGGTGTTTCAGTGGCCTAGTCAGTCTCCTGACCTTAACCCAATTGAAAACTTGTGGAAGGAGCTCAAGATTAAAGTCCACATGAGACACCCAAAGAACCTAGATAACTTGGAGAAGATCTGCATGGAGGAGTGGGCCAAGATAACTCCAGAGACCTGTGCCGGCCTGATCAGGTCTTATAAAAGACGATTATTAGCTGTAATTGCAAACAAGGGTTATTCCACAAAATATTAAACCTAGGGGTTGAATAATAATTGACCCACACTTTTATGTTGAAAATTTATTAAAATTTAACTGAGCAACATAACTTGTTGGTTTGTAAGATTTATGCATCTGTTAATAAATCCTGCTCTTGTTTGAAGTTTGCAGGCTCTAACTTATTTGCATCTTATCAAACCTGCTAAATCTGCAGGGGGTTGAATACTACTTGTAGGCACTGTATACTGTATATATATATATATATATATATATTGTCTGTCTTTAGGATTTCTCCTAACTGTACGCCTGCTCTGCGTGTTCAAGTGGTTGCGCTATATAGAAAGCCTGACCTCCCTGCACTCATGGTGTATTGGTCAGCCGAGGCCACATTGAAGTGTAATAGGGATATAACGATGCACCAAGTGCCTGTGACAGTACTCAGTGTGGGTTACCACTTTATCGGTCACCTTCTGGAGGACTTACTGCAGAGTGGCAATCTGTTCACTGCGCTTTGTAGGAATCACAGAGCGTGAGCACAGCAGTTCACAGAAGCTGTCAGCAGGCCATGGGTTTATTCCATGTGGATGATCAGACAGGCAAGGTTGCGTTGTCAATATCTTCCTGGTGCATAGGTTCACAGGCTCTTCTGGGCGTCTACCACATAGACCATTAGATAGGATTAAAGGTTCTGGATGAGTCAGATAGATATGTCCTCACCATGGACTATTAGCCAATAATTTCTGGGCTTGAATCCAATGCATATTTCGGGGACAATTGCAGCCCCCTTCCTCAAGGATGGCCCAGACTGATTCATAGATCCTATTTATAGGGTCATTCACTAGAGCCAGTGCACATGATAGCTCTTAAGAATATATACATAGAAATAAATATATAAATATCATATAAATACATATAAATACATATAAAAACAGGTAGTCCATCAGATTATAAATGAAATTGAGTTGATATGCAAATGGCTTATAATTAGAGATGAGCGAACCGGTCGTGGTTCGGCTCGAGTTCGGTTCGTCGAACGGAGGTCCCGTTCGAGTTCGGTTCGTCGAACGTTCCACGAACCGACCTCGAACCGCATAGGAAACAATGGCAGGCATTCACAAACACATAAAAACACCTAGAAAACACCCTCAAAGGTGTCCAAAAGGTGACAAACAACTCACAACACAACTAGAGTTGAGCGCGGTTCGTGGTTCGTGGTTCTCCAGTTCGCGGCTCGAGTGATTTTGGGGCATGTTCTAGATCGAACTAGAACTCGAGCTTTTTGCAAAAGCTCGGTAGTTCTAGAAACGTTCGAGAACGGTTCTAGCAGCCAAAAAACAGCTAAATCATAGCTTGGTTTCTGCTGTAATAGTGTAAGTCACTCTGTGAATCAAACTATTATCACATTTCAGTGTATAGTGTGCGTGAACAGCGCCTTCAGATCACTGCTGTTTCTATAATGGCGATCGCCATTTTTTTTTTTTTTTTTTCTTGTCTTCCTTCCCTAAGCGCGCGCGTCTTGTGGGGCGGGCCAGCATGTCAGCCAATCCCAGACACACACACAGCTAAGTGGACTTTGAGCCAGAGAAGCAACGGCATGTGTGATAGGATCTGCATGTCACATGTCCCTGCATTATAAAACCGGACATTTTCTTCACGGACGCCATTATCTGCCTTCTGCGTCTTTGGTGTCAGACATCACTGTCGCAGCTCCGTCTTCCTGAGTCCTATAGCCGATACAGCTGTATGCGCTGCATACACAGCGTTAGACAGCTTAGGGAGAGCACTTTATAGCAGTCCTTTTAAGGGCTCCAACCGGCAGGGTCAGAGAGCCATAGGTGACAGGTCCTGCAAACAGCAACAGCGTCTGTGTAGCCCAGGTCAGGGATTTCCTACCTGCATTTCACCATTAGGAGGGAATAGAAAGGCAGGCTTCCATTCCTCTACCCAGAGCACCACAATCCTGCCACTGTACCCTCTTGTCCTCTGCACACTCCAACTGATAACTAAGCCATTATACTAGCAAACACTCAGTGTACCTAGTGGCATCCTATACGTGGCTATTGGACTTTGCTATAGTCCCACTAGTGCAAAGACATTTGCAGAGCGCGTCTGCCTGCATTGCACACTACAACTCATTCTAACCAAGCCATTATACTAGCAAACACTCAGTGTACCTAGTGGCATCCTATACGTGGCTATTGGACTTTGCTATAGTCCCACTAGTGCAAAGACATTTGCAGAGCGCGTCTGCCTGCATTGCACACTACAACTCATTCTAACCAAGCCATTATACTAGCAAACACTCAGTGTACCTAGTGGCATCCTATACGTGGCTATTGGACTTTGCTATAGTCCCACTAGTGCAAAGACATTTGCAGAGCGCGTCTGCCTGCATTGCACACTCCAACTCATTAAAACCAAGCCATTATACTAGCAAACACTCAGTGTACCTAGTGGCATCCTATACGTGGCTATTGGACTTTGCTATAGTCCCACTAGTGCAAAGACATTTGCATAGCGCGTCTGCCGGCATTGCACACTCAAACTCATTTTAACTAAGCCATTATACTAGCAAACACTCAGTGTACCTAGTGGCATCCTATACGTGGCTATTGGACTTTGCTATAGTCCCACTAGTGCAAAGACATTAGCAGAGCACATCTGCCTGCATTGCACACTACAACTCATTCTAACCAAGCCATTATACTAGCAAACACTCAGTGTACCTAGTGGCATCCTATACGTGGCTATTGGACTTTGCTATAGTCCCACTAGTGCAAAGACATTTGCATAGCGCGTCTGCCTGCATTGCACACTCAAACTCATTTTAACTAAGCCATTATACTAGCAAACACTCAGTGTACCTAGTGGCATCCTATACGTGGCTATTGGACTTTGCTATAGTCCCACTAGTGCAAAGACATTAGCAGAGCACATCTGCCTGCATTGCACACTACAACTCATTCTAACCAAGCCATTATACTAGCAAACACTCAGTGTACCTAGTGGCATCCTATACGTGGCTATTGGACTTTGCTATAGTCCCACTAGTGCAAAGACATTTGCAGAGCGCGTCTGCCTGCATTGCACACTCCAACTCATTAAAACCAAGCCATTATACTAGCAAACACTCAGTGTACCTAGTGGCATCCTATACGTGGCTATTGGACTTTGCTATAGTCCCACTAGTGCAAAGACATTTGCATAGCGCGTCTGCCTGCATTGCACACTCAAACTCATTTTAACTAAGCCATTATACTAGCAAACACTCAGTGTACCTAGTGGCATCCTATACGTGGCTATTGGACTTTGCTATAGTCCCACTAGTGCAAAGATATTAGCAGAGCACATCTGCCTGCATTGCACACTCCAACTTTTTTAAACTAAGCAATTTTACTAGCAAACACTCAGTGTACCTAGTGGCATCCTAAACGTGGCTATTGGACTTTGCTATAGTCCCACTAGTGCAAAGACATTTGCAGAGCACGTCTGCCTGCATTGCACACTACAACTCATTGTTACTAAGCCATTATACTAGCAAACACTCAGTGTACCTAGTTGTATCCTAAACGTGGCTATTGTACTTTTGTCTATTCACAGTATTGGAACGATATTTGCAGCACGTCTGCCTGCATTGCACACTCTAACTTTTTTAAACTCAGCCATTTATAGTAGCAAACACTCAGTGTACCTAGTTGTATCCTAAACGTGGCTATTGTACTTTTGTCAATTCACAGTATTGGAACGTTATTTGCAGCACGTCTGCCTGCATTGCACACTCAAACTTTTTTAAACTCAGCCATTTATAGTAGCAAACACTCAGTGTACCTAGTTGTATCCTAAACGTGGCTATTGTACTTTTGTCTATTCACAGTATTGGAACGATATTTGCAGCACGTCTGCCTGCATTGCACACTCTAACTTTTTTAAACTCAGCCATTATACTAGCAAACACTCAGTGTACCTAGTGGCATCCTATACGTGGCTATTGGACTTTGCTATAGTCCCACTAGTGCAAAGACATTAGCAGAGCACATCTGCCTGCATTGCACACTACAACTCATTCTAACCAAGCCATTATACTAGCAAACACTCAGTGTACCTAGTGGCATCCTATACGTGGCTATTGGACTTTGCTATAGTCCCACTAGTGCAAAGACATTTGCAGAGCGCGTCTGCCTGCATTGCACACTCCAACTCATTAAAACCAAGCCATTATACTAGCAAACACTCAGTGTACCTAGTGGCATCCTATACGTGGCTATTGGACTTTGCTATAGTCCCACTAGTGCAAAGACATTTGCATAGCGCGTCTGCCTGCATTGCACACTCAAACTCATTTTAACTAAGCCATTATACTAGCAAACACTCAGTGTACCTAGTGGCATCCTATACGTGGCTATTGGACTTTGCTATAGTCCCACTAGTGCAAAGATATTAGCAGAGCACATCTGCCTGCATTGCACACTCCAACTTTTTTAAACTAAGCAATTTTACTAGCAAACACTCAGTGTACCTAGTGGCATCCTAAACGTGGCTATTGGACTTTGCTATAGTCCCACTAGTGCAAAGACATTTGCAGAGCACGTCTGCCTGCATTGCACACTACAACTCATTGTTACTAAGCCATTATACTAGCAAACACTCAGTGTACCTAGTTGTATCCTAAACGTGGCTATTGTACTTTTGTCTATTCACAGTATTGGAACGATATTTGCAGCACGTCTGCCTGCATTGCACACTCAAACTTTTTTAAACTCAGCCATTATACTAGCAAACACTCAGTGTACCTAGTTGTATCCTAAACGTGGCTATTGTACTTTTGTCAATTCACAGTATTGGAACGTTATTTGCAGCACGTCTGCCTGCATTGCACACTCAAACTTTTTTAAACTCAGCCATTTATAGTAGCAAACACTCAGTGTACCTAGTTGTATCCTAAACGTGGCTATTGTACTTTTGTCAATTCACAGTATTGGAACGTTATTTGCAGCACGTCTGCCTGCATTGCACACTCAAACTTTTTTAAACTCAGCCATTTATAGTAGCAAACACTCAGTGTACCTAGTTGTATCCTAAACGTGGCTATTGTACTTTTGTCTATTCACAGTATTGGAACGTTATTTGCAGCACGTCTGCCTGCATTGCACACTCTAACTTTTTTAAACTCAGCCATTATACTAGCAAACACTCAGTGTACCTAGTTGTATCCTAAACGTGGCTATTTTGCTTTTGTCTATTCACAGTATTGGAACGATATTTGCAGCACGTCTGCCTGCATTGCACACTCTAACTTTTTTAAACTCAGCCATTATACTAGCAAACACTCACTGTACCTAGTTGTATCCTAAACGTGGCTATTGTACTTTTGTCAATTCACAGTATTGGAACGTTATTTGCAGCACGTCTGCCTGCATTGCACACTCAAACTTTTTTAAACTCAGCCATTATACTAGCAAACACTCACTGTACCTAGTTGTATCCTAAACGTGGCTATTGTACTTTTGTCAATTCACAGTATTGGAACGTTATTTGCAGCACGTCTGCCTGCATTGCACACTCAAACTTTTTTAAACTCAGCCATTATACTAGCAAACACTCACTGTACCTAGTTGTATCCTAAACGTGGCTATTGTACTTTTGTCAATTCACAGTATTGGAACGTTATTTGCAGCACGTCTGCCTGCATTGCACACTCAAACTTTTTTAAACTCAGCCATTTATAGTAGCAAACACTCAGTGTACCTAGTTGTATCCTAAACGTGGCTATTGTACTTTTGTCTATTCACAGTATTGGAACGTTATTTGCAGCACGTCTGCCTGCATTGCACACTCTAACTTTTTTAAACTCAGCCATTATACTAGCAAACACTCAGTGTACCTAGTTGTATCCTAAACGTGGCTATTTTACTTTTGTCTATTCACAGTATTGGAACGATATTTGCAGCACGTCTGCCTGCATTGCACACTCTAACTTTTTTAAACTCAGCCATTATACTAGCAAACACTCACTGTACCTAGTTGTATCCTAAACGTGGCTATTGTACTTTTGTCAATTCACAGTATTGGAACGTTATTTGCAGCACGTCTGCCTGCATTGCACACTCAAACTTTTTTAAACTCAGCCATTTATAGTAGCAAACACTCAGTGTACCTAGTTGTATCCTAAACGTGGCTATTGTACTTTTGTCAATTCACAGTATTGGAACGTTATTTGCAGCACGTCTGCCTGCATTGCACACTCAAACTTTTTTAAACTCAGCCATTTATAGTAGCAAACACTCAGTGTACCTAGTTGTATCCTAAACGTGGCTATTGTACTTTTGTCTATTCACAGTATTGGAACGTTATTTGCAGCACGTCTGCCTGCATTGCACACTCAAACTTTTTTAAACTCAGCCATTATACTAGCAAACACTCACTGTACCTAGTTGTATCCTAAACGTGGCTATTGTACTTTTGTCAATTCACAGTATTGGAACGATATTTGCAGGACATCTGCCTGCATTGCACACTCAAACTTTTTTAAACTCAGCCATTATACTAGCAAACACTCACTGTACCTAGTTGTATCCTAAACGTGGCTATTGTACTTTTGTCTATTCACACTACTGCAAATCTATGTGCAGCACCTCTGCATGACAACCTCGTGCTCTGTTTTTAATAAGCTATAATGATAGCACAAAATACTGCCATTTTGTGGCATCATAGAACTGGCTGTTGTATTCCATTAGTGCCCCACTGGTGACAAGCTATTTCTAGCACCTCTACATCACACCCTCATGCACATTTAGCTACGCTAATGTTATAGCAAACTCATGGAATTCATTGCTGCATTTCATAATTCGGAGGGATAGAAAGTCAGGCTTCCTTTAGCTTTTCCTTCTGTTCATAGACAGCATCTCCAAGACAAATTTCCCCTCCACGTCTAAGTGTGGAGAGGCAGCTAGTGCGCATGCGTGTGCCGATGTACCCCAGCTGCAGCATAATTACAGTGTTTCGCCTAGTGAGTATGCTCAGCCTGACTGTGCCATTCCTGACGCTAAGTCTTCATTTCGGGATACAGCGCATGCTCCCACACTAAGTGTGAAAAGCCTCTTTGCACAGGTGCTTGCATTCTGTGCCGGGTCTAAGTCCTGTTTTGTGCCTAGACACCATGCTAAAGCTGATAGTCTTTTTTCAGAGACTGTATTTCATGCTACTGAGCATGCTCAGGCACTTCCTGCATCAGAGACTAGGTCCGGTAATGAACTCTTTGGCCCTGGCCCTGATGTGGGGGTCCCATATAGACCACAGGGCATCAGGTGTCCTCCCAAATGGCTTGCAGAGGCCCACACCTATGACTTGTCACCGCATTATTGATGGTCAGACGATGACTGGTGAGGTGTTTGGGTCATGGCAGCCATGAGGTCATCATTGAAGTTGCGTTTCCAAATAGGACGCTAGTTATGCCACTCATGACGTGTCACTCTGCTTTTGTCTCCAGGAGGTGCATTGTGGTTCACCCTGGTTTGGGGCGGACCCAGGTTATAAAAGGGGCTGGAGCCAACAAGGAGGTGCGCAGTCTTCTATTATGCTCCGAAAGAGCACACCTCCATGTGTTGAACCCATTGCGGCTTTAGGCCAGAGGTAGGCAGGGATAGGGTGGTGGATGCAGGCCACCACCACAGTTGGTAACGCAGAACGGTTAAGACCAGCTCCTGTCCTAACAGTCCTGCTTGTGCAGCCCAGTGGCATTAACAGGCCTGCTGCTGCTGATGCGCCTGCTGTCCACAGGTGTGGCCCCTACGCACACGGTCAGCGTACTCAATGGCCCCTGTGTTGTTAACAGGGAGTTCCTGGGCTGGGTGGGCATGTGGACCCTGTGACGCTAACAGGGCTCACAGTCTCCAGATCCGAATGGCGTCTAACTCGGTTCAGGCTACTATTAGTTTCATAGCCACACAGCTCTGTATCCTCCACCAAACCTTCAAGTTGCCAACCTCTCCTTTTCCAACTGGGAGCACGGTGGACACTGACTGCTGAAGGTGATATATACCTTTCTCTTTCTTTTCTTATTAATTTTTGTTATATAGCGGTCACAGATTATATACCACTTTATCCAAATCTGCCAGTCCCACTGTAACAGATGTTGTTTCTTCAGCAAATGTTACAGTTGTTTAACCACCAAATCCACGGACCAAAATTTTTTTCCCCTTTCCAACACACCTGTTCCCCTTTCCAACAGCATCTGTCCTTTTTCAACTCATTTTGGGATATGACCAAAAGTGCAACTGTGCAGGGACACCGTACTCAACGCCATCTCAGCACAGCAGCCATCCCTCGGTCCCTCCGATGTGGACAAGTAAAAGACCATTTCCTCCTATCCATGACAAAGTGTTGAGATTCACTCTGTGCAGCACTGGTGTTTAGTGGAAAAGTAGATCTAAGATTGCGTACCACATTCTGCAGATACTCCTGTATACGTGCGTCTATTTCTATGGCAGGAATTAGTTCGCCAAATTTTGTCTTGTACCGGGGATCTAACAGTGTGGCAACCCAGTATTCAGGATTACTTCAAATTCATACAATCCGAGGGTCATGTAGGTAGTGCAGCAAGAAGGCGCTCATGTGTCTTGTGCATCCAGGAGGACCAAGTCCTTGGTGTGTTGGTGGCAGAGAGGTGAGAATCGTGCATCCTTCCTCTGCCCTCTACCCACAACCTCGCACAACCGAAATGTGAGCAAGCTCTCACTCATCTGCTGAGTCTTCCATGCCCATCGCCAGTTCGTCCTCCATTTCTTCATGGGCTCCTGCACTTTCATCAACACTTTTTGCTGATACTATGCGCCCTTGTTAATCCCTCTCCCTCACCATGACTGCCGCATAGGTGCCGCTGACCATCTGGACCTCGTAGATCTTGTTATCCCTTCCGCATATGACTCCTCCTGTACTTCCTCCCCTTCCTCTTGTCCCAACACCTGACTCCGAATAATAATTACAGTGTGCTCCATCATGTAGATGACCAGAATTGTCACGCTGAGAATGACATTGCCAGTGCTAAACATCTTCGTCGACATTTCAAAACTGTGTAGCAGGGTGCATAGGTCCTTGATCTGACACCACTCCAGCAGCGTGATCTGCACCACCTCTGGATCAACTTATCCCAGGCTATATGTCTTACCGTATTTCAGCAGGGCTCTGCGGTGCTGCCACACACGCTGCAACATGTGCAGATTCCAATTCCTGCGTGTCGGAACATCGCATTTCCGGCGTTTAACTGCCAGACCCTAAGACTTCCGGAGTGATGAAAGTTGTTGAGCTGCTGTGTGCGCACGATGGAAGTGAGCACATAGCGAGCGTGCCCGCTGCACAAGGCCATGTAGGCCGTGATGGTGTTTTAAAAATTGCTGGAGAATTCGGATCAACACGTGAGCCATAAAAGGCACGTGTGTCACATTGCCCTGAGGATGGCCCGCAGCCAGGTTTGCATCATTGCCGCACACGGCTGTTAAGTCACCAACGGAGTCCGCTCCGTCAATTTGTACTCCGGTCGCCAGGTGACAACGTGTTCCTTTCATGAATAGTGCTGATGATGGGAGAGTAGTCGATGCCAGCGGCGCAGGTGGACGCAGGTTATGCTCACCCACTGGGCTGCATTACCTTGACAGATGCAGAATCTCTGGCTGAATGTAGCTGGTGGGTATCTCACAGATGAAATACCATCATTCAGCTACAACCAATGGGAAGACACCACACCCTTTTTTATGCCCATCCTGTCTGCAGACCACTGCCAGACATAGCTATGAACCTCTGGTTAATTTTACCCCCAGTTCAGTTTTATGATTTTGTGTGCTTGTTACCTGACTACTTTTCCTGCTTGCTGTTTATGTACCTTGTTGGCCGATACGCATTTCACCTCTGCTTGTTTTCTGATTAAGTCCTGGCCGTCCCATTCTGTTCCTGTTCCTCAATTAATGTTTTGACCCTGCCTGACTACTATTCTCTGTAATAGCGGTGTGACTCACATTTCCCATACATTTCAAAGTAAAACTTTGACCGCCTGATGGCATTGAGCTCTGCTGCCAGCATAGTAAGGAGGTGTGTGGTAGTCCTTGTGCGCAGTTGCAAGGAAGGGTGGCCTGACCACACAGGGTTTGCGCAAAGGTAGAGGACCCACACGAGGTTGAAGAGGCAGAAGCAGTGTATTAACTTCTACATACAGAACAAGGATTGAAACAACTCGTGGGGACGGCAAGACTTGTACAGCAGACCCTTCTCCATCTCTCACCATAGTTTGCCAGTGCCCAGTCAGTGACATGTAATGACCCTGTCTATGCTTACTGGTCCAAGTATCTGTGTTGAAATGCACCCTGTCGCACACAGATTTTCTCAAGGAAGTGGTGATGTTGTGTGCGACATGCCGGTGTAGCGCGGGCATGCTTTTCTTGGAGAAGCAGTGGTGATTGGGCATCTGGTACTGGGGCACAGCGACAGACATAAGGTCTGTAAAATCCTGTGTGTCCACTACGCGTAAAGGCAGCATTTCGGTAGCCAACAGCTTACAGAGGGATAGAGTCAACCACTTAGCTTTGTCATGGGTCGCAGTAAGTGGCCTTTTATTTGACCACATCTGAGGGACAGAGATCTGGCTGCTGTGTGTAGACGGTGTTGAGTCGGGTGTCCCTGGAAAAATGCAGCTTTGTGAGGAAAGTGCAGGCGGAGACATGATGTTGCCTTCATCCAAAGTTGGTGCTATCGATGTCTGAGAGAGCTGTACACACTCACTTGTTTCCCCTTCCAAACCAACTGACGACCTACCAAGCAAACTGCCTGTTGCGGTTACAGTGGTGGAAGTTGTGGGTGGAAAAACAGGTGTGACAGCTGTCCCCACAGTCCTAGAAGATGACGAGCGCGCGGATGCACTGGAAGGGGCAGGCGGTGGATGGTTCGCTCCGCTAGGCCGCATTGCAGCACGGTGAGCTTCCCATCGGGCCATATGATATTTATTCATGTGACGATTCATGGAAGAAGTTGTCAAACTGCTGAGGTTTTGACCTCTACTAAGAGAACCATGACAAATTTTACAGATCACATAATTTGGGCGATCTTTTTCTATGTCAAAAAAGGACCTGGCTAGGCAAGGCTTAGAGGCCATGCGACCTGTTGATCCACCCCGAATAATGCTCAGAGGCAGAGTGGTGGCTGAGGATGCAGTTGTAGACGTGCTACCAGTGCTCCGACTGTGTCCAGGAAGGCGCCAGGTTACTTCGACGTCGGTTGCATCCTCCTCCACCGCCTCTGTTGACCTCCTCGAGTGTCTGACTGTGGGTTGACAGTAGGTGTGATCTAGAACTTAATCATCAATTGTTGTGTTTGCACTCCCCTACCCCTCAGACCGAGTTTCTTCTTGCCCTGACCGAATATTTAAGTTGTCATCCCAATCGGGTATCTGCGTCTCATCTTCATCAGTATGTTCCTCATTGCCTATAACCACAGTTGTTGGAAAGGCAGCATTTTGGTAGCCAACAGTTTGCATATGATGAAAGTCAACCTCCAAGCCATTTCATGCCCTTCTAAAAGCATGTAAAACACAGCGAGGGGACTCCAACCACAGTCTCCCTCGTTGCCACTAACTGGGCCACACACACCCCACTTGACTGGCATCGGTTGAGCCCCCTTTTGAAAAAGAAAAAGATGCTTTGCATGAAGCACTCTCAAAAATACGCGTGCCTTTCCCGTCCCCTGGCTGACCCAGGGGAAGAAAAGTCCTCTGAGAGCCATGACTTGTTCATCTTGGTTCTTTTAGAGACACAGCGAGGGGACTCCAACCACAGTCTCCCTCGTTGCCACTAACTGGGCCACACACACCCCACTTGACTGGCATCGGTTGACCCCCCCTTTTGACAAAGAAAAAGATGCTTTGCATGAAGCACTCTCAAAAATACGCGTGCCTTTCCCGTCCCCTGGCTGACCCAGGGGAAGAAAAGTCCTCTGAGAGCCATGACTTGTTCATCTTGGTTCTTTTAGAGACACAGCGAGGGGACTCCAACCACAGTCTCCCTCGTTGCCACTAACTGGGCCACACACACCCCACTTGACTGGCATCGGTTGACCCCCCCTTTTGACAAAGAAAAAGATGCTTTGCATGAAGCACTCTCAAAAATACGCGTGCCTTTCCCGTCCCCTGGCTGACCCAGGGGAAGAAAAGTCCTCTGAGAGCCATGACTTGTTCATCTTGGTTCTTTTAGAGACACAGCGAGGGGACTCCAACCACAGTCTCCCTCGTTGCCACTAACTGGGCCACACACACCCCACTTGACTGGCATCAGTTGACCCCCCCTTTTGACAAAGAAAAAGATGCTTTGCATGAAGCACTCTCAAAAATACGCGTGCCTTTCCCGTCCCCTGGCTGACCCAGGGGAAGAAAAGTCCTCTGAGAGCCATGACTTATTCATCTTGGTTCTTTTAGAGACACAGCGAGGGGACTCCAACCACAGTCTCCCTCGTTGCCACTAACTGGGCCACACACACCCCACTTGACTGGCATCGGTTGACCCCCCCTTTTGACAAAGAAAAAGATGCTTTGCATGAAGCACTCTCAAAAATACGCGTGCCTTTCCCGTCCCCTGGCTGACCCAGGGGAAGAAAAGTCCTCTGAGAGCCATGACTTGTTCATCTTGGTTCTTTTAGAGACACAGCGAGGGGACTCCAACCACAGTCTCCCTCGTTGCCACTAACTGGGCCACACACACCCCACTTGACTGGCATCGGTTGACCCCCCCTTTTGACAAAGAAAAAGATGCTTTGCATGAAGCACTCTCAAAAATACGCGTGCCTTTCCCGTCCCCTGGCTGACCCAGGGGAAGAAAAGTCCTCTGAGAGCCATGACTTGTTCATCTTGGTTCTTTTAGAGACACAGCGAGGGGACTCCAACCACAGTCTCCCTCGTTGCCACTAACTGGGCCACACACACCCCACTTGACTGGCATCGGTTGAGCCCCCTTTTGAAAAAGAAAAAGATGCTTTGCATGAAGCACTCTCAAAAATACGCGTGCCTTTCCCGTCCCCTGGCTGACCCAGGGGAAGAAAAGTCCTCTGAGAGCCATGACTTGTTCATCTTGGTTCTTTTAGAGACACAGCGAGGGGACTCCAACCACAGTCTCCCTCGTTGCCACTAACTGGGCCACACACACCCCACTTGACTGGCATCGGTTGAGCCCCCCTTTTGACAAAGAAAAAGATGCTTTGCATGAAGCACTCTCAAAAATACGCGTGCCTTTCCCGTCCCCTGGCTGACCCAGGGGAAGAAAAGTCCTCTGAGAGCCATGACTTGTTCATCTTGGTTCTTTTAGAGACACAGCGAGGGGACTCCAACCACAGTCTCCCTCGTTGCCACTAACTGGGCCACACACAACCCCACTTGACTGGCATCGGTTGACCCCCCCTTTTGACAAAGAAAAAGATGCTTTTCATGAAGCACTCTCAAAAATACGCGTGCCTTTCCCGTCCCCTGGCTGACCCAGGGGAAGAAAAGTCCTCTGAGAGCCATGACTTGTTCATCTTGGTTCTTTTAGAGACACAGCGAGGGGACTCCAACCACAGTCTCCCTCGTTGCCACTAACTGGGCCACACACACCCCACTTGACTGGCATCGGTTGAGCCCCCTTTTGAAAAAGAAAAAGATGCTTTGCATGAAGCACTCTCAAAAATACGCGTGCCTTTCCCGTCCCCTGGCTGACCCAGGGGAAGAAAAGTCCTCTGAGAGCCATGACTTGTTCATCTTGGTTCTTTTAGAGACACAGCGAGGGGACTCCAACCACAGTCTCCCTCGTTGCCACTAACTGGGCCACACACACCCCACTTGACTGGCATCGGTTGACCCCCCCTTTTGACAAAGAAAAAGATGCTTTGCATGAAGCACTCTCAAAAATACGCGTGCCTTTCCCGTCCCCTGGCTGACCCAGGGGAAGAAAAGTCCTCTGAGAGCCATGACTTGTTCATCTTGGTTCTTTTAGAGACACAGCGAGGGGACTCCAACCACAGTCTCCCTCGTTGCCACTAACTGGGCCACACACACCCCACTTGACTGGCATCGGTTGACCCCCCCTTTTGACAAAGAAAAAGATGCTTTGCATGAAGCACTCTCAAAAATACGCGTGCCTTTCCCGTCCCCTGGCTGACCCAGGGGAAGAAAAGTCCTCTGAGAGCCATGACTTGTTCATCTTGGTTCTTTTAGAGACACAGCGAGGGGACTCCAACCACAGTCTCCCTCGTTGCCACTAACTGGGCCACACACACCCCACTTGACTGGCATCGGTTGAGCCCCCTTTTGAAAAAGAAAAAGATGCTTTGCATGAAGCACTCTCAAAAATACGCGTGCCTTTCCCGTCCCCTGGCTGACCCAGGGGAAGAAAAGTCCTCTGAGAGCCATGACTTGTTCATCTTGGTTCTTTTAGAGACACAGCGAGGGGACTCCAACCACAGTCTCCCTCGTTGCCACTAACTGGGCCACACACACCCCACTTGACTGGCATCGGTTGAGCCCCCCTTTTGACAAAGAAAAAGATGCTTTGCATGAAGCACTCTCAAAAATACGCGTGCCTTTCCCGTCCCCTGGCTGACCCAGGGGAAGAAAAGTCCTCTGAGAGCCATGACTTGTTCATCTTGGTTCTTTTAGAGACACAGCGAGGGGACTCCAACCACAGTCTCCCTCGTTGCCACTAACTGGGCCACACACACCCCACTTGACTGGCATCGGTTGACCCCCCCTTTTGACAAAGAAAAAGATGCTTTTCATGAAGCACTCTCAAAAATACGCGTGCCTTTCCCGTCCCCTGGCTGACCCAGGGGAAGAAAAGTCCTCTGAGAGCCATGACTTGTTCATCTTGGTTCTTTTAGAGACACAGCGAGGGGACTCCAACCACAGTCTCCCTCGTTGCCACTAACTGGGCCACACACACCCCACTTGACTGGCATCGGTTGACCCCCCCTTTTGACAAAGAAAAAGATGCTTTTCATGAAGCACTCTCAAAAATACGCGTGCCTTTCCCGTCCCCTGGCTGACCCAGGGGAAGAAAAGTCCTCTGAGAGCCATGACTTGTTCATCTTGGTTCTTTTAGAGACACAGCGAGGGGACTCCAACCACAGTCTCCCTCGTTGCCACTAACTGGGCCACACACACCCCACTTGACTGGCATCGGTTGACCCCCCCTTTTGACAAAGAAAAAGATGCTTTGCATGAAGCACTCTCAAAAATACGCGTGCCTTTCCCGTCCCCTGGCTGACCCAGGGGAAGAAAAGTCCTCTGAGAGCCATGACTTGTTCATCTTGGTTCTTTTAGAGACACAGCGAGGGGACTCCAACCACAGTCTCCCTCGTTGCCACTAACTGGGCCACACACACCCCACTTGACTGGCATCGGTTGACCCCCCCTTTTGACAAAGAAAAAGATGCTTTGCATGAAGCACTCTCAAAAATACGCGTGCCTTTCCCGTCCCCTGGCTGACCCAGGGGAAGAAAAGTCCTCTGAGAGCCATGACTTGTTCATCTTGGTTCTTTTAGAGACACAGCGAGGGGACTCCAACCACAGTCTCCCTCGTTGCCACTAACTGGGCCACACACACCCCACTTGACTGGCATCGGTTGAGCCCCCTTTTGAAAAAGAAAAAGATGCTTTGCATGAAGCACTCTCAAAAATACGCGTGCCTTTCCCGTCCCCTGGCTGACCCAGGGGAAGAAAAGTCCTCTGAGAGCCATGACTTGTTCATCTTGGTTCTTTTAGAGACACAGCGAGGGGACTCCAACCACAGTCTCCCTCGTTGCCACTAACTGGGCCACACACACCCCACTTGACTGGCATCGGTTGACCCCCCCTTTTGACAAAGAAAAAGATGCTTTGCATGAAGCACTCTCAAAAATACGCGTGCCTTTCCCGTCCCCTGGCTGACCCAGGGGAAGAAAAGTCCTCTGAGAGCCATGACTTGTTCATCTTGGTTCTTTTAGAGACACAGCGAGGGGACTCCAACCACAGTCTCCCTCGTTGCCACTAACTGGGCCACACACACCCCACTTGACTGGCATCGGTTGACCCCCCCTTTTGACAAAGAAAAAGATGCTTTTCATGAAGCACTCTCAAAAATACGCGTGCCTTTCCCGTCCCCTGGCTGACCCAGGGGAAGAAAAGTCCTCTGAGAGCCATGACTTGTTCATCTTGGTTCTTTTAGAGACACAGCGAGGGGACTCCAACCACAGTCTCCCTCGTTGCCACTAACTGGGCCACACACACCCCACTTGACTGGCATCGGTTGACCCCCCCTTTTGACAAAGAAAAAGATGCTTTGCATGAAGCACTCTCAAAAATACGCGTGCCTTTCCCGTCCCCTGGCTGACCCAGGGGAAGAAAAGTCCTCTGAGAGCCATGACTTGTTCATCTTGGTTCTTTTAGAGACACAGCGAGGGGACTCCAACCACAGTCTCCCTCGTTGCCACTAACTGGGCCACACACACCCCACTTGACTGGCATCGGTTGAGCCCCCTTTTGAAAAAGAAAAAGATGCTTTGCATGAAGCACTCTCAAAAATACGCGTGCCTTTCCCGTCCCCTGGCTGACCCAGGGGAAGAAAAGTCCTCTGAGAGCCATGACTTGTTCATCTTGGTTCTTTTAGAGACACAGCGAGGGGACTCCAACCACAGTCTCCCTCGTTGCCACTAACTGGGCCACACACACCCCACTTGACTGGCATCGGTTGAGCCCCCCTTTTGACAAAGAAAAAGATGCTTTGCATGAAGCACTCTCAAAAATACGCGTGCCTTTCGCCTCCCCTGGCTGACCCAGGGGAAGAAAAGTCCTCTGAGAGCCAGGTCCACATTGTCAGTGGACAGACACGTGTGCTTATCTGCCAGCAGACCCCCAGCAGCACTGAAGACAGGTTCCGAGAGAACGCTGGCTGCAGGACACGACAAGATCCTCAAGGCGTACGTGGCGAGCTCAGGCAATTTATCCAGATTGGAAGCCTAAAATGAGCAGGGCTCAAGTTGCACAATAATGGAATCGATGTTTCTTTGCATATACTCATATATCTGTGTGTCTCCCTCTTTTTCCTTGTCCAGCTGTTTTGTTTTCACATGAGTATATGTCCTTGTCACTTTCCCATGTGTTTGTGTTATGTTGTGAGTTGTTTGTCACCTTTTGGACACCTTTCAGGGTGTTTTCTAGGTGTTTTACTGTGTTTGTGATTGCCTGCCATTGTTTCCTATGGGCTCGAGTTCGGTTCGTCGAACGTTCGACGAGCCGAACTCGAGCCAGACCCCCCGTTCGGCGAACCGCCTCGAGCCGAACCGGGACCGGTTCGCTCATCTCTAAACACAACACAAACACATGGGAAAGTGACAAGGACATATGCTCATGCGAAATCAAAAGAGCTGGACAAGGAAAAAGAGGAGGACACACAGATATATGAGTATATGCAAGGAAACGTCGATGCCATTATTGTGCAACTTGAGCCCTGCTCATTTTAGGCTTCCAATCTGGATAAATTGCCTGAGCTTGCCATGGAAGCCATGGGGATCTTGTCGTGTCCTGCAGCCAGCGTTCTCTCGGAACCTGTCTTCAGTGCTGCTGGGGGTCTGCTGGCAGATAAGCACACGTGTCTGTCCACTGACAATGTGGACATGGCTCTCAGAGGACTTTTCTTCCCCTGGGTCAGCCAGGGGAGGCGAAAGGCACGCGTATTTTTGAGAGTGCTTCATGCAAAGCATCTTTTTCTTTTTCAAAAGGGGGGTCAACTGATGCCAGTCAAGTGGGGTGTGTCTGGCCCAATTAGTGGCAACGAGGGAGACTGTGGTTGGAGTCCCCTCGCTTTTGAAAAAAGAACCAAGATGAACAAGTCATGGCTCTCAGAGGACTTTTCTTCCCCTGGGTCATCCAGGGGAGGCGAAAGGCACGCGTATTTTTGAGAGTGCTTCATGCAAAGCATCTGTTTCATTTTGAAAAGGGGGATCAAGTGATGCCAGTCAAGTGGGGTGTGTGTGGCCCAATTAGTGGAAACGAGGGAGACTGTGGTTGGAGTCCCCTCGCTTTTGAAAAAAGAACCAAGATGAACAAGTCATGGCTCTCAGAGGACTTTTCTTCCCCTGGGTCATCCAGGAGAGGCGAAAGGCACGCATATTTTTGAGAGTGCTTCATGCAAAGCATCTGTTTCATTTTGAAAAGGGGGATCAAGTGATGCCAGTCAAGTGGGGTGTGTGTGGCCCAATTAGTGGAAACGAGGGAGACTGTGGTTGGAGTCCCCTCGCTTTTGAAAAAAGAACCAAGATGAACAAGTCATGGCTCTCAGAGGACTTTTCTTCCCCTTGGTCATCCAGGGGACGGGAAAGGCACACGTATTTTTGAGAGTGCTTCATGCAAAGCATCTGTTTCATTTTGAAAAGGGGGATCAAGTGATGCCAGTCAAGTGGGGTGTGTGTTGCCCAATTAGTGGAAACGAGGGAGACTGTGGTTGGAGTCCCCTCGCTGTGTTTTACATGATTTTCGAAGGGCATGACATGCCTAAGAGGTTGAGTTTCATCATCTGCAACTTGTTGGCAACAGAAAGGCTGCCTTTACACCCTTTTGAGACCGAGGATTTTCGAGACCTTATGCCCATTGCAGTGCCCCAAGAGCCGATGGCCAGTCGTCACTTCTTCTCCAAGAAAGGCGTGCCCGCGCTACCACAGCAGGTCGCACACAACCTCACCGATTCCTTGAGAAACTCTGTGTGTGACAGGGTGCATTTCACCACAGATACTTGGACCAGTAAGCATGGACAGGGGAGTTACATGTTGATGACTGGGCACTGGGTAACTATGGTGAGAGATGGAGAAGGGTTTGCTGTACAAGTCTTGCCGTCCCCACGACTTGTGTGTCAATCCTTCCTCTGTATGTACAAGTTCCTCCACTGCTTCTGCCTCCTCAACCTCGTGTGGGTCCTCCACCTCGGCCCAAACCCTGTGTGGTCAGGCCACCCGCGTTGTAACTGCGCCCAAGGAATCCCACATACCTCCTTACTATGCTGGCAGCAGAGCTCAAGGCCATCAGGCGGTCAAATGTTTACTTTGAAATGTAGGGGAAATTTGAGACACTGCTGAGGAATTGTGGACGGTTAGCTCTGGAGAGCGAGACCGAGTTTCATCAATGGTTGTCTACACTCAACCAGCAGTCAGGGAAGGTCGGGTGCGACAATGATGCAAACCAGTCTGCGACCCTTCTTCAGGGCAATGTGACACACGTGCCTTGTGTTTGTCCAGCAATTTTTAAAACACTATCCCGGCCTACATGGCCTTCTGCAGAGGGCACGGTGTAACGCCTGCCTGGATCGACACACTCAGATGGGCTGTAAAGGATAGGCTAGAGGCAAGCCACTCACCAAGCTGGACACCCAGAACCCTGAAACCCTTTAACCCCTATACAGTGATTTGGAATTACACCGGGCCCAAGTTGATCAATACCTGTGGAAGGCTGCAGTTGCAGAGAATAGTAGTCATGCAGGGTCAAAAACATTAATTGAGGAAGAGGAACAGAATGGGATGGCCAGGACTTAATCAGAAAACAAGCAGAGGTGAAATGCGGATCGGCCAACGAGGTACATAAACAGCAAGCAGGAAAAGTAGTCAGGTAACAAGCACACAAACTCATAAAACTGAACTGGGGGTAACAGTAACAAGAGGTTCATAGCTTTGTCTGGCAGTGGTCTGCAGACAGGAGGGGCCTAAAAAAGGGTCTGGTGTCTTCCCATTGGTTGTAGCTGAATGATGGTACTTCATCTGTGAGATACCCACCACTTACATTCAGCCTGTGGTTCTGTATCTGTCAAGGTAACGCAACCCAGTGGGTGACCATAACCTGCGTCCACCTGCGCCGCAGGCATCGACTCCTTTCCCATCATCAGCACTATGCACGAAAGGAACACGTTGTCACCTGGCGACCGGAGTACAAATTGATTGAGTGGACTACGTTGGTGACTTAACAGCCGTGTGCGGCAATGATGCAAACCTGTCTGCGGCCCTTCGTCAGGGCAATGTAACATACGTGCCTTGTATGGCTCACGTGTTGAATCTCATTTTCCAGCAATTTTTAAAATACCATCCCGGCCTACATGGCCTTGTGCAGCGGGCATGCTGCTATGTGCTCACTTTCATCCTTCGCACCCAGCAGCTCAACAACTTTCATCGCTCCTGAAGTCTTAGGGTCTGGCGGTTAAACGCCGGAAATGCGATGTTCCGACACGCAGGAATTGGAATCTGCACATGTTGCAGCGTGTGTGGCAGCACCGCAGAGCCCTGCTGAAATACGGTATGACGTATACCCTGGGCTAACTTGATCCAGAGGTGGTGCAGATCACGCTGCTGGAGTGGTGTCAGATCAAGGACCTATGCACCCTTTTACACAGTTTACAAATGTCGATGAAGATATTTAGCACTGGCGATGCCATTCTCAGCGTGACATTTCTGGTCATCTACAAGATGGAGCACACTGTAAGCATTATTCGGAGTCAGGTGTTGGTCCAAGAGGAAGGTGAGGAAGTACAGGAGGAGTCATATGCAGAAGGGATAATAAGATCTACAAGGTCCATACGGTGAGCGGCACCTAGGCGGCAGTCATGGTGGGGGATAGGGATTAACAAGGGCGCATAGTATCAGCAAAAATTGTTGAGGAAGGTGCAGGAGCCCATGAAAAAATGGAGGACGAACTTGCGATGGGCATGGAAGACTCAGCTGATGAGTGAGAGCTTGCTCACATTTCGGTTGTGCGAGGTTGGGGGGAGAGGGCAGAGGAAGGAGGCACGATTCTCACCCCTCTGCCACCAACACACCAAGGACTTGGTCCTCCTGGATGCACAAGACACATGAGCGCCTTCTTGCTGCACTACCTACAACATGACCCTCCGATTGTACGAATTCGAAGTAATGCTAACTACTGGGTTGCCACACTGTTAGATCCCCGGTACAAGACAAAATTTGGCGAAATAATTCCTGCTGTGACGCCTTGGGCAAGCCAGGGGTCACAGGTCATCACACCACCACACCCTACATCCCAGTTAGGAACACCAAGGCTACCAAAATCCTTGTTGCCCTCCTCCAGGGGCTGATGTTCACACCAGGGGGTGGGCCAGGCGGTTGGCCCCGCCCACCGAGACGTACACAGCCCTGAAGGCGGGAAGAACCAGGCAGAACAGTGAGGGAAGTGAAGGAGTAAACAGTGGAGTGGTAGAGGAGCTAAGTGAAGTGAAAGTGAAGTGGTAGTAGAGCAAAGAAGAAAAAAAAAGTAAAAGTAAAAGGAGAAAAGCCTGAAGTTAGTCCAGCTGTGTGCAGGACAGAGTCAGCAAGGTCAGCAACGGCGGTGATCGTCTGGAGGGGGACTGCTCGGAGGTTGCTGGAAGGACCGCGGACGGGTAGTGGCCCGGCAGTCTGGAGCAGTATACGAAAAACAATCAGCACCAGGGCAGGGGCCTCTCGGACCCCGGCAAGGCTAGGAGTCGCCATAATTTGCCAAATCCGTCAGTGAAGGGGACGTCTGTCTCCAAACAACCAAGTCCCGATTGAAGGCAACAGTCCGACCGTAACGGAGAGATACTGCCACCGCCAGGGCACCAGTCTCTCAGGGCCAGCGCCTGCGGGCAAAGTAGGGCTCCTCCGGCCCATATCCAAGCCGGGGAGCGGGTTACCGGTGGGAACCCATCGCTACCAACACAGAAACATAAGGTGCAGGACAAAGGGACATCACCGTCACCTACTGGGAGAGCAAGTGCAGCCGTCCGTGGGAACCGTCTTTCCAGCCGTGTGGTTTACCAAAAAACTGTGTCAACGTCTCAGGCTGAGTGAGTGCCACAGTGCCGCAAGGCACAGCGCTGCCCCCGCGTCCCTGCGCCCACCAAGCCCTGCATCTCCCACCTCATCATGGTCATATACAAAATGAGTTGAAAAAGGACAAATGCTGGTGGAAAGGGGAACAGGTGTGTTGGAAAGGGGAAAAAAGTTTTTGTCCCTGGGTTTGTTGGTTAAGCAAAAGTAACATTTGATGAAGAAACACCATCTGTTACGGTGGGACTGGCAGATTTGGATAAGGTGGTATATACTATGTTACCGCTATGTAACGAAAATTAATAAGAAAAGAAAGAGAAAGGTATATATCCCCATCAGCAGTCAGTGTCCACCGTGCTCCCAGATGGAAAAGGAGAGGTTGGCAACTGGAAGGTTAGGTGGAGGATACAGAGTTGTGTGGCTATGAAACTAATAGTAGCCTGAACCGAGTTAGACGCCACTTGGATCTGGAGACTGGGAGCCCTGTTAGCGTCACAGGGTCCACACGCCCACCCAGCCCAGGAACTCCCTGTTAACATCACAGGGACCATTGAGTACGCTGACCGTGTGCATTGGGGCCACACCTGTGGACAGCAGGCGCATCAGCAGCAGCAAGCCTGTTAATGCCACTGGGCTGCACAAGCAGGACTTGTAGGAAAGGAGCTGGTCTTAACCGTTCTGCGTTACCAACTGTGGTGGCGGCCTGCATCGACGCACTATCCCTTCCTACATCTGGCCTAAATCCGCAATGGGTTCAACACATGGAGGTGTGCTCTTTCGGAGCATAATAGAAGACTGCGCACCTCCTTGTTGGCTCCAGCCCGTTTTATAACCTGGGTCCGCCCCAAACCAAGGTGGACCACAATGCACCTCCTGGAGACAAAAGCAGAGTGACACGTCATGAGTGGCATAACTAGCGTCCTATTTGGAACCGCAACTTCAATAATGACCTCATGGCTGCCACGACACAAACACCTCACCAGTCATCGTCTGACCATCAATAATGAGGTGACAAGTCATAGGAACGGGCCTCTGCAAGCCATTTGGGAGTGGCCTGGCCTGGCCACATTGTCAGGACACCTGATGCCCTGTGGTCTATATGGGCCCCCCACATCAGGGGCAGGGCCAAAGAGTTCATTACCGGACCTAGTCTCTGATGCAGTAAGTGCCTGAGCATGCTCAGTAGCATGAAATACAGTCTCTGAAAAAAGACTATCAGCTTTAGCATGGTGTCTAGGCACAAAACAGGACTTAAACCCGGCACGGAATGCAAGTACCTGTGCAAAGAGGCTTTTCGCACTAAGTGTGGGAGCATGCGCTGTATCCCGAAATGAAGACTTAGCGTCAGGAATGGCACAGTCAGGCTGAGCATACTCACTAGGCGAAACACTGTAGTTAGGCTGCAGCTGGGGTAAATCGGCACACGCATGCACACTAGCTGCCTCTCCACACTTAGACGTGGAGGAGAAATTGCTCTTCGGGTGTGGACTTGGAGATGCTGTCTATGAACAGAAGGAAAAGCTAAAGGAAGCCTCACTTTCTATCCCTCCGAATGATCAAATGCAGCAAGAAATTCCCTGAGTTTGCTATAAAATTAGCGTAGCAAAATGTGCATGAGGGTGTCATGCAGAGGTGCTGCAAATAGATTTGCACCAGTGGGACACTAATGGAAGTCCAACAGTCACTTCTTGTATGCCACTAAATGGCAGTATTTTTTGCTATCATTATAGCTTATTAAAAACAGAGCAGGAGGATGTCATGGAGAGGTGCTGCACATAGATTTGCACCAGTGGGGCACTAATGGAGTGCAACAGCCACTTTTAGGATGCCACTACGTTTCCTCAGTGTTTGCTAGTATAATGGCTTAGTAACAATGAGTTTGAGTGTGCAATGCAGGCAGAGGTGCTGCAAATATCTTTGCACTAGTGGGACAATACAGAAGTCCAACAGCCACGTTTAGGATGCCACTAAGTTCACTCAGTGTTTGCTAGTATAATGGCTTAGTAACAATGAGTTTGAGTGTGCAATGCAGGCAGACATGCTGCAAATATCTTTGCACTAGTGGGACAATACAGAAGTCCAACAGCCACTTCTTTTATGCCACTAAGTGGCAGCATTTTTTGCTATCATTATAGCTTATTAAAAACAGAGCAGGAGGGTGTCATGCAGAGGTGCTGCACATAGATTTGCACCAGTGGGGCACTAATGGAGTACAACAGCCACTTTTAGGATGCCACTAAGTTTCCTCAGTGTTTGCCAGTATAATGGCTTAGTAACAATGAGTTTGAGTGTGCAGGCAGACGTGCTGCAAATATCTTTGCACTAGTGGGACTATACAGAAGTCCAACAGCCACGTTTAAGATGACACTAAGTTCACTCAGTGTTTGCTAGCATAATGGCTTAGTAACAATGAGTTTGAGTGTGCAATGCAGGTAGACGTGCTGCAAATATCTTTGCACTAGTGGGACAATACAGAAGTCCAACAGCCACGTTTAAGATGCTACTAAGTTCACTCAGTGTTTGCTAGTATAATGGCTTAGTAACAATGAGTTTGAGTGTGCAAAGGGCAGGAGGGTACAGTGCCAGGGTTGTGGGTCTCTGGGTAGAGGAAAGGAAGCCTGCCTTTCTATCCCTCCTAATGGGGAAATGCAGCGAGGAAATCCATGACCTTAGCTACACAGACGCTGTCATCTTGTGTAGCTGTTAAACTCTGTTTGCACGGACCTGTCACCTATGGCTCTGACCCTGCCGGTATTAGCCCTTAAAAGGACTGATAGAAAGTGCTATCCCTATGCTGTACAGCGCTGTGTATAGAGCGTACACAGCAGTATCGGAGCTAGGCGCTGCGCCAGCGGTGACTGACACCAAGGACGCAGAAGGCAGATAATGGCGTGCTGGAGGAAAATGTCCGTTTTTATAATGCAGGGACATGTGACATGGACATCCTATCACACATGCCGTTGCTTCTCTGGCTAAAAGTCCACTTAGCTGTGTGTGTGTCTGGGATTGGCTGACATGCTGGCCCGCCCCACTACACGCGCGCGCTTAGGGAAGGAAGACAAGGAAAAAAAAAAAATGGCGATCGCCATTATCCATACAGCAGTGATCTGAATGTGCTGTTCCCGCACACTATACACTGAAATTTCATAATAGTGTGAGTCACAGAGTGACTTACACTATTACAGCGGAAAGCCAGCTAGTAATTAGCTGGTCTTTTTGCTGCTAGAACCGTTCTCGAACGTATCTAGAACTATCGAGCTTTAGCAAAAAGCTTGAGTTCTAGTTCTATCTAGAACAGCCCCAAAATCACTCGAGCCGCGAACTGGAGAACCTCGAACCGCGAACCGCGCTCAACTCTACTTATAATTAATATTAATACATAAGGGTTAAAAAATATAAATTAAATTTATGTCCAGCAAATTCTTCAAAATGTCTCATTGTCACGTCCCCATCAGAATCCGCTCCTGCGACTTCTGCTCCGATCGCCAGACGACGCCATGTTCCCACCATGGATAGTGCTGGTGATGGGAGAGGAGTTGGTGCCCGTGGCTCTGCGTAGCACAGGCCCCGCTCATCCACTAGGCTGGGTTTCCCTGGAACTTGCAGTACCACTGGCTGACTGTAGGTGGCATGTGTCTCCCGGCTGAAGTGGCCAACATTCACCTGCAGCCTATGGGAAGACACCACTCCCTTATTATTCCCCCTCCTATCACATAACCACTGCCAGTGATAGTTCTGTTCTCCTGGCTCATGTGCTGTTTGTATGTTGATTCCTGTGCGCTGACCTTTGCTTGTTGTTTGACTACCCTCCTGCCTGTCATTTTTGTACCTTGCTGCAAGTTCTGGATTTGACCCCTGCTTTGTCTCCTCACTACGCCCTAGCCTGCCGATTCTGTTCCTGTTCTGCATCTCCTGGATTTTGACCCTGCCTGACGACCACGGACTACAGTCTACCACAGGTAGCGATCTCTGAGGCTCTGTGTAATTCCAAATCCCTGTAAAGGGGTTAAAGGGTTGCAGAGTTCTTGGGGTCCTGCTTTGTGAATGGCTTTTCTCTAGATTGCCCTTACAGCCAGTCTGAGTCTGTGGCTCCTACCAGGCATTACACTCATTAATTAAAAGCAAAGAGCTCAGTATCATTATTTAGACTGTTTGGTTTTAATGTGTTCATTTCAAATATCCATTCGCTCTCTACTTTTGACATTTTTTTTAATACTAGATCTGGGCTGGTCAGGAGCAAGCGTAGGAAGGTGTCACAGACATCGTCGCCTTGAGATGTATCTCTTGGATGAGGAACAGCTAGTGTCAGGTTTCCGGGTTTTCCAGTTCTCTGTTGAAAAAGCTTGCCCTCAGTTAACATGGAGTTTACTGTTCTGTTGCCCTACTTCCTGTCCAGCTGCTTAAAAGGCCGCCTCTAAACCTAGTCCAGTGCCTGAGTATACTGCTTGCTGTGTGCTCCTGCTTTGCTGCTGCTAATCCTGTTAGCCTTTGGATCCTCCTAAAGACTACCGACCGACCGACTCTGGACCTTACCCGGTTTCTCAAGTTGTGCCCGGATTCCGTCTGCCATCTTCGGTTAGCACTCTGCCCGGTTCTCTCTGGTTCGTAACCACTCTGGACATTCATCCCGTACGGACACTCCTGGACTTTTACCGTTTGCCCCTTGTGTCCCGGCTGCTGCGCATTTAGGCCTTCCGGGGTGATTGCCGGACAGTCCCTGTATAGGGGTTCGCTCTGGTGGTCTCCCTGGGGGAGTCCGGTGCGTGGCCCCGGGAATTCCCTTCGCTCCGTTTTGGGAAAGTATTGTGTGTATTTGTACTGCTGTGTTTTCCGTTGTGTATCCGTGGTTACATATTATAAAATATCTTGTACCAAGAACTCGTCTCTGATTGTCATTGCCCTACGCTATCGAAATCCTCAGAACATATATAAGTATTACATTATACTCAGGCCACTGAGAGGATTTCGCTGGGGCAATGACTGAGACACGAGTAGATCAGCTCTTCTCCATGATTAACTCCTTGCAGCAGGAGATGGAGGCAGTGCAGAATAAACTTAGAGATGTGGAGGCACAGCTGGGCCATGATCACCAGGTACTGGGTCCGGCTATACAGGATTTGCAAGTCAGAGTGGAGGCTCAGGAAGCCGTTCCCACTACGTCCGTATCAACTGCCGGTATGCCTAGGTTACCCCCATTCCGTTTCAATGGTGATCGTAGTCAGTTCCGTGGATTTGTTAATCAATGTATACTGTTTTTCGATGTACATTCTGATTATTACCGTTCTGACCGGTCAAAAGTGTTATGTATCATCATGTTATTAACCTCACGAGCACTGGCTTGGGCTAATCCCATGATAGAGAATCGGGACATCCGTTTGAATCACCTGGATGACTTTCTGAATGCAATGGCACAAATGTTTGATGATCCGAATCGCCGTGCTACCGCTGAAGCGGCTCTCCTTTCCTTACGTCAGGGAAAGCGGTCTGTCATTGAATACGCCACTGAGTTCAAGAGGTTAGTGGTAGACACCGATTGGGGAAACAATGCCTTATTGTCTGTTTTCAGAAAAGGTTTGTCCGGTACCATCAAGGACGAGTTAGCCCGTTCCGAATCTCCAGGGGATTTTGAACTGTTTCTCCAGCACTGTGTGCGCATTGATACCCGTTTGACGGAACGTAGACAGGAAAAATGGGCAGCTGTAAACCGTGTAAACAATATTGCGTTTCCTTCCAGAGAACCCGCTCTCAGGACGCCACGGGAGGCTGAGGACGTACCTATGCAAGTGGACTCTCTGCAAAAACGAGAGACCAACGAACGTCGTGAACACCGGCTCCGTGAGCGTTTGTGTTTCTATTGCGGTCAATCGGACCATTTCTTGATCGACTGCCCGAAACGTCCAAATCGCCCAAATAAGGTATTGGCAGCCATGGCAGAGTGTGACAACACGGACGCAGAGTCCGATATCTCTGAGGCAAGTGGACACTTGGATGCGGTGTTTCCCTTGACGGTAATGTCTACCTCACCGAAGGACTCAGAGGGGAAATATACCCATTGCTCACTCCCCATTCAGATCCGTTGGGAGGGACAGCTAATTCCTACCTCTGCAATGATAGACTCTGGGGCAGGGGGAAATTTCATGGACTCTTCCTTTGCCAGGAAACACGGTATCCGGACTCAGCAAAGATCCTCACCGGTTACCATGGAGACGGTAGACGGATCTCCGTTAATCTCTGGACCAGTGGATCGGGAAACCGTACCGCTCGAATGCGTGATGAAGCCAGGTCAGCAGGGGACCCTTGTTTTCATGATAATTTCTTCTCCTCATTTTCCGATTATTTTAGGTATTCCGTGGCTACGGTCTACAAATCCCGTCATCGATTGGGAGACCAAAGAAATATCCTTCCCACCGCAGAGTGGTCCGACCATTTGTCCAACTGTTCCGGTTCCAGTAACATCAAATACGGAGGGCACTGTACAGGTACCTGTTTTACCCCCGGTTTACCGTGACTTCGCTGATATATGCGACAAAAGAAAAGCTGATCGGCTTCCCCCGCATAGACCGTATGATTGCCCCATAGACTTACTCCCAGGGGCGGAGATTCCGTTTGGTCATGTCTACCCGTTGGCGGCACCTGAGCTAGAAGCACTAAAAGAGTATATTGATGAAAGCCTAGCCAAGGGATTTATTCGTCCGTCTACCTCACCCGCAGGGGCACCCATCTTTTTCGTGAAAAAGAAGGAGGGGACTCTGAGACCCTGTATTGACTATCGGGAACTGAATAAGATAACCATCCGGAACCGGTATCCGTTACCGTTGATTCCTGAGCTATTGGAGAGGGTCCAACAGGCAAAAATATTCACCAAATTAGACCTCCGTGGGGCATATAATCTGCTTCGTATACGTCCCGGAGACGAGTGGAAGACCGCGTTCCGATGTCGGTACGGACATTTTGAGTACCTAGTGATGCCTTTTGGACTTTGTAACGCTCCCGCGGCATTTCAACATCTAGTTAACGATATTTTTAGGGATATCATGGACCAATTCATGGTGATCTATCTGGACGATATCCTAATCTTTTCTGATTCTTTACAGGAACACCAGGAGCACGTTAAGACCGTACTTACCCGTCTGAGGGAAAACCATCTGTACATTAAACTGGAGAAATGCGAGTTCCACTGCTCACAAATACAATTCTTAGGTTATGTCATCTCTCCTCAGGGACTGAACATGGAATCTAGCAAGATACAAGCCATTCTCGACTGGCCGGAACCGGGAAACATCAAAGAGGTACAACGCTTTGTCGGTTTTGCCAACTTTTACCGACGCTTTATCCGTAACTTTTCAGAGATTGTTCGTCCCATCACTCTGTTAACCAAAAAAGGACAGAAGTTTGTGTGGTCCGCCCAGGCCCAGGAAGCATTCCATCGTCTCAAGGTATGTTTTACCTCAGCGCCAATATTGGTACATCCGAATCCCGCACTTCCCTTTATCGTGGAGGTTGACGCTTCCGACTATGCATTAGGGGCCATTCTGTCTCAAAGGACCGGGGACAAGAGTCTCTTGCATCCGTGTGCCTTCTTTTCCCGCCGGTTGTCCCCTGCAGAAAGGAACTATGACATTGCGGACAAGGAATTATTGGCGATTATTTCCGCTTTCAAGGAGTGGAGACACCACTTACAGGGAGCCGCACAGCAAGTGATAGTACTCACGGATCATCGTAATCTGGAATTTCTTAAGTCTGCCAGGTGCCTGTCTCCACGGCAAGCCCGTTGGAGCCTATTTCTTAACCAATTCAATTTTATCGTTACATACCGTCCAGGTTCACGTAATGGGAAAGCCGATGCCTTGTCCCGAATCCACGCCGTGGACTCCGTGCCTGGAACCCCGTCTCAGACCGTGTTATCGGATGCCAATTTCGTTGGAGTAATCCAGGACCAGGACTTGTGGAAGGACATCAAGCTGGCCTATGATGGTGACGTATTTCTTGCCGCCCCCCCGAATGATGTAACTCTTGTTCTTCGGAATGGTGTGTGGTTGAGAGAGCGACGCATTTATGTCCCGGAGGCCGTAAGACTTCGGGTTCTCAAGTTGGTTCATGACTCCGTGTTGGCCGGTCATAGGGGGGTACAGAAGACGCAGGAATTTCTGAGCCGGTTTTTCTGGTGGCCTACCTGTTTAAAGGACGTGAAGGACTATGTCCACTCATGTGTGGTTTGTGCCCGGTGCAAGGTCCCTCGTGTGGCTCCTACGGGACTCCTCCAACCGTTACCCGTGCCATCTCGCCCTTGGGGGTCTATCTCCATGGATTTTATTGTGGAGTTGCCAGTCTCAGGCGGGCATAATACCATTTTAGTGGTGGTGGATCGATTGACTAAAGCTGCTCACTTCATTCCGTGTACCGGTCTTCCCTCAGCCGCAGAGACAGTGGATTTGGTTATCCAGAACGTATTCCGATTGCATGGGGTACCAGACGAGATCATCTCCGATCGGGGCGTGCAGTTCACGTCTAGATTCTGGAAGGGGTTTTGTACGGCACTCCAGATTGATGTCTGTTTGTCTTCTGCATACCATCCTCAGACAAATGGGCAAACCGAGCGGACAAATCAAACCCTGGAACAATACCTTCGCTGTTATGTCAGCCATCTCCAAGACGATTGGTTGAAGATGCTTCCGTTGGCAGAGTTCTCCTACAACAACACTCAGAGCAGCTCCACTAAGGTAACGCCCTTTTTCGCTAACCTGGGTTACCATCCGACTATTTTGCCTAGGTCACCGGTTGCGGTTTCGGTGCCAGCGGTGGAGGACAGATTGACAGAAATACGACAAAATCTGGAGGTTCTAAAGGACACCGTGGCTACGGCCCAGGAGCGTTACAAGAGGTCGGCAGACACTCGCCGGAAACCGGCACCCATGTACAAGGTAGGGGACTCTGTATGGTTATCCACCAAAAACCTGAGATTGGGTGTTCCTTCGCAGAAGCTGGGACAAAAATTCATCGGTCCGTTTAAGATCACCGGGATCGTGAGCCCTGTGGCCTGTCGGCTACGGTTACCGCACCATCTAAAGGTACACCCGGTCTTTCATGTGTCTCTCCTCAAACCCGTTTCCCCTAATACGTTTCATGGTCGTGTTGTGCCTCCTCCTCCGCCTGTGATGGTCGACGGCGAGGAGCAGTTCGTGGTTGAGGACATTATTGACTCCCGGCTCCATCGTCGTCGGCTTCAGTATCTGGTACGTTGGCAGGGGTACGCCCCCGAGGACGATTCCTGGGAACCGGTGGGTAACATTCGGGCACCCCGGAAGATTGCTCAGTTTCATCGACGTTTCCCGGACAAGCCAGGTCCTGATCCGTCCTGAGGCCGTCTCTGGGGGGGGGGAGTAATGTCAGGTTTCCGGGTTTTCCAGTTCTCTGTTGAAAAAGCTTGCCCTCAGTTAACATGGAGTTTACTGTTCTGTTGCCCTACTTCCTGTCCAGCTGCTTAAAAGGCCGCCTCTAAACCTAGTCCAGTGCCTGAGTATACTGCTTGCTGTGTGCTCCTGCTTTGCTGCTGCTAATCCTGTTAGCCTTTGGATCCTCCTAAAGACTACCGACCGACCGACTCTGGACCTTACCCGGTTTCTCAAGTTGTGCCCGGATTCCGTCTGCCATCTTCGGTTAGCACTCTGCCCGGTTCTCTCTGGTTCGTAACCACTCTGGACATTCATCCCGTACGGACACTCCTGGACTTTTACCGTTTGCCCCTTGTGTCCCGGCTGCTGCGCATTTAGGCCTTCCGGGGTGATTGCCGGACAGTCCCTGTATAGGGGTTCGCTCTGGTGGTCTCCCTGGGGGAGTCCGGTGCGTGGCCCCGGGAATTCCCTTCGCTCCGTTTTGGGAAAGTATTGTGTGTATTTGTACTGCTGTGTTTTCCGTTGTGTATCCGTGGTTACATATTATAAAATATCTTGTACCAAGAACTCGTCTCTGATTGTCATTGCCCTACGCTATCGAAATCCTCAGAACATATATAAGTATTACAGCTAGGCCTTCCTAGCCTGAGAGTCAATTTAAGAGCCCTAGTCCCCTGTTATCCCCCGCCTCACCGAGACAAGAAATAGACAGATAGGGGAAACCAAAGCTCTGTCCCTCAGCAAGCACACACAGAGGTATAATACAATAAGAGATTAAGAGAAAAACAAGAGCAGGGGGGAAGAAAGCTCATAGACCAAAGCAGAATAAACTATAGCTAGCATGGATAGAATTCATCCACCATTAACCCTTCACGACCGAGGATGTACCAGTACGTCCGAAATCATGAAGGGGTGATCACTACTGGCTCCTGCGGTGAGCCGGTTATGATCCCTGCACATGTCTGCTGATTTGACCAGCAGACATGTGTGCCTCGCAGGAGCAGGTGAATCCGCGATTCACCTGCGCCTTTTAACCCTTTAACTCGCGCTGTCAAAATGTGACAGAATGATTTAAATGCCCACAGCGATTAACGCGAACTTACCTGCCGCCATCGGAGGCCCCGTGATGTGATCATGGGGAGCCGATGGTTGCCGTGGTAGCACATGATCATGTGATGGCTCCTGTCACTATCATGACTCCCTTCCTGTTACAGCCAGCAGAGCGTGCAGCTCTGATCAGCTCTCTGCAGCTCTGATCAGAAGAAATGAACAATCAGACTGCTGATGCTTCTAGTCCCCTAGGGGGACTAGTAAAATAAAAAAAAGTAAAAAAAAGTTTAAACTTTTTTTAAAAAAAACCCGAAAACCCTAAAAGTTCAAATCACCCCCCCATTTGCCCCATTGACAATTAAAAAGTTAAAAAAAATAAAAATATACAAAAATGTTCAGAAATGCAAAAACAAAACAAACCAATACCTCGTCTCCCAATATGACCTCAGGATACAAATGGGGCTAGAGAGGCGGTAGCTGACCTCCACCAATATGCAATAGAAAATGAAGAAAAAAATCCTTCCCATGTTATCAGGAATTTGCCTGTGGGAGAGTTTGTGAGGGCCAAACGCTATTGTTCTTTGCCTGGAGATTATGCCAGGGAAAATGCCATCATGACCAAACGTTTTTTTGAACAGGGGCTATCGTCCATGGATGTTACGGAGGGCTAATGAAATCGTTGACAACAAAACTAGGGCATCAATATTGAGGGATCAATCAACTACGGCTAATCGAGTTGGGTATATTCATCATAAAGAGGGTGTGCTTACCTTTTCAACCCCTTTTAGTAAAGACTATGCCAATATTGTATCCCTGGTGCACAAATATATACAGACCCTTACAGACATTCTGTCTCTTATCCATGTTATGTAAATAAAAGCTTATAACCTGAATTTAATTTAATCCATTGGTTTTATAAATTACTCTTTTGAAAGCTGAAACCGTCCCAAATTTGGTTTAGGTTATGAAAATAAAATTGCTGCAAAGCTGAAATATTGCTCATTTGATGAACACAGAAAGGTCGGATTTTGGCAACACAAAAGTTTTGTCACCTTGTCATATAATTCACCCAATCCTACTTTACATCCTCACCTGTGCTCACTAAATGATCGGTTAATTAGTGAGTGTGTATAAAAAGAAACCCAGCATCCCAGGCCTTCACTTGAACTGCAACTTGACCTCTGAGAACATGCCAAAAATCCACCCTGCGACCAAAGCCTTGATTATTAAGAGGTTGAAGACCTGATCCACTGCAGAGGTGGCTGGCACCTTTAATGTGTCTCAGTGTCAAGTGCAAGGAATTAAAAAAATATTTGAAGATACTGGAGCTGTTTTTGACAAGCCCAGGTCCGGCAGACCCAGCAAGACAAATGCTCAGGAGAAGCGTTTCTTGGTTAGAAAATCCAAAGCCAGCTCCTCTTCCACTGCAGCAGAGCTCCAATAGGCCTGGTCAACTCAAGTCCCTGTGTCAACTAGAACTGTTTGTAAGATTCTGTCTCGAAATGGTCTCCATGATCGAATCAGTGCCCAGAAGCCAGCACTAAACAAAAGGCAATTAAAAAACCGTGTGGTATTTGCCAAGTCCCACAGCCTGCTAAACAGATGGATGCTGGAAAAGTGGCAGAAGGAGGATTTCGCTGATGAATCTTCAGTTGAATTACACCACAGCCACCACAAATACTGCAGGAGACATACTTACTGGAGCCTGTATGGATCCAGAAAACAGTTAAGTTTGGTGGTGGAAAGATCATGGTCTGGGGTTACATTCAGTATGGGGGTGTGCGAAACATTAGCAAGGTGGAAGGCAATATCAATAGCCTAAAATATCAAGAAGTATTAGCTACCTCTTACATTCCCAATCATAAAAGGGGTCAAATTATGCAGCAGGATGGTGCTCCATCTCATACATCCATCTCTACAACAAAGTTCCTCCTGGCAAAGAAGATCAAGGTGCTCAAGGACCGGCCAGGCCAGTCACCAAACATGAACATCATTGAGCCAGTTTTGGCTAGGATGAAAGAGGAAGCTTGGAACACAAAAACAAAAAATCTAGATGAACTATGGGGGGCATTTAAGACTGCAATCTTTGCTATTCCTGATAACTTCATCAATAAATTGTATGAATCATTGTTGAACCGCATGGATGCAGTCCTTCAAGCTCATGGAAGTCACACAGAATATTAAATATGGCTCTAATAGCACCACAACTTCATTCACCAATGTTATGCAACATATCTTTGTATTAGCAGTTAATTATTTGTTTGAATTTCACATTACTTTCTGTGGGTGACAAAACTTTTGTCTTGCCAAAATCTGACCTTTCTGTGCTCATTAAATGATCAATATTTCAGCTTTGCAGCAACTTTATTTTCATAACCTAAACCAACTTTGGGAGGGTTTCAGCTTTCAAAAGAGTAATTTATGAAACCAATGGATGAATTTAAAGTCAGGTTATAAGCTTTTATTTACATAACATGGATAAGCGACAGAACTTCTGTCAGGGACTGTACCCATCCTACACCAAAACGAGAAATCATCTGAAATATTGTCACGAGGCTTTACATGTATACCAGAAAGTCCAGAGATCTGGCCAGTATTTTATCCCCTAGCCTTTTTGCAACACAGATATATAAACCCACATGGCTACAGTATCAAGGTAATTATCGGTGCGGGCACAGACAATGCAATCTATGTCAATATATGGAGGTCACCAAATTTTTTCACAACAATGTTACTTCCAAACAGTTCTATATCAAATCTCTCATTAACTGTAATACCACGCATGTTGTCTATATGGCAACATGCTTGGCATGTAATAAATATTACATTGGGTGCACCATGCGCACCCTCAAAAAGAGAATAGTGGAGCACATATCTGGATCTGATCCCAACTCAATAACCAGAAAGGCTGTGTCTGGCTTGTCTAAGCACGTTGCAGAGAGGGGATCATTCCCCCACTATGATTTTAATTGTGTTTTAGCGCAATAAAGCATTTTTCACCACCTGGGCGAGAGGATTTTTTTCTTCATGTTTAGAAATGCCTGATCTATCAAAATATAAAATCAATTAATCTGAACGGTAAATAGCCAAGTGTCAAAAAAAATAGGCAATCAAAATGTAGTATCTGCACAAAAATAGCCCCGTTAAACATGTCCGCTTGAGATGCAAAAAATAAGTGATCACTGAGTCCCATACCCCGAAAAATGGAAACGCTACGGTTTGCGGAAAATGGTGCAAAAAGTGCGCTACTTTTTTTGGATCAAACTTCTGATTTTTTTTAACCCCTTAGATAAAAGTAAACCTATACATGTTTGGTGTCTACAAACTCATACCAACGTGAGGGATCACATAGATACATCAGTTTTACCACATATTTAACACAGTGAATAAAATATCCCCAAAACAATCATGCAATGGCACTTTTTCTGCAATTTCACCGCACTTGGATTTTTTTTTACGTTTTCCAGTACACTAAACCTGATGGTGTCATTTAAAAGTACAACTCGTCCCACAAAAAACAAGTCCACATATGGGAAGATTGACAGAAAAAAGGGGGGCAAAATACAAGAAATGGAAAATCACCCAGGGGTGAAGGGGTTAATAGAGGGGGTGAAGATGTGATTTGCTTCCCCACCACATTTGATCAAAGGAGCCTAACAAGCAGACCAGCAGAGATTAATTCCCGTTTGCTTGCCTATGAATCCAGCACACAACAGGTCGACGCCTGAGTCTGACTGTGTTGATCCCAGAGAAACCATCGGGTGGAGTGCCAGAATCTGCAATGTGAACTGAGCCTAACGCCACCATGACAGTCAGCGAAGTTTGTGAAAGACTCATTGTGACAACAAGTGACCCCATTTTGAAAACCATACCCCTCATGGAATTTATTTAAATGTGTGGTGAGCACTTTAAACTCCCAGGTGCTTCAAAGAATTTTATAATGTTGAGCCATGAAATTATAAAATCAAGTTTTCCCCCCCCAAAAAATGTTGCAGTAACCAATATTTTTCATTTTCAAAAGGCTATCAGCAGAAAATGGACTGTACAATTTGTGGTACAATTTCTCCTGATTACAGGATTCCCTATTTATGGTGATAAGTTACTGTAATGGCGCACAACAGGGCTTGGAAAGGAAAGAGCACTATTTGAATTTCGAAATGCAACATTGGCTGGAATAGAAGGCAGACCCCATATCGCATTTGCAGAACTCTTGATATAGCTAAATAGTAGAAATACCAATAAATGACCCCAATTTGAAAGCTTTACTCCTAAAAATTATATCTGGAGGTGTGGTGAGCACCTTGAACAGAGCTTAATGCCATGACAGTCGGTGAAGTTTGTGAAAAACTCAATGTGACAAAAGTGACCCTATTTTGGAAACTTAACCCCTCATGGAATTCGTTTAAATGTGTGGAGAGCACTTTGAATTCCCAACTGCTTCACAGAATTGTATAACATTGTGCTGTTAAAATTGAAATATATATTGTTATCACAAAAATGTTACTTTAATCCCAATGTTTTCATTTTCATAAGGGTATCAGAAGAAAGTGAACTATAAAATTTGTTGTGTTATTTCTCCTGAGTACAGGGATAACCCATATGTGGTGGAAAACAACTGTTTGAGTACACAGCATGGCTCGGAAGGGAAGGAGCGCTATTTTGGCTGGATTATATTGCAAATGTGAGATCCCTCTTTGAAGTTCCCCTGACATGCCAACACAGCTGAAACCACCACAAGTTAACCTATTATGGAATCTACACCTCTCAATTAATCTATCCAAGAGTGTAGTGAGCAATTTTTACCCTCAAGTGATTCACAGAATTGTATAACATTGGGCTGTGAATATAAATAAATCCTATATTTTCTCTTAAAATGTTGTTTTGACCCCAAAGTTTTAATTTTCAAAATGGATAAACGGAGAAAATGGACCATATAATTTGTTACACAATTTCTCTTGAGTTTGTCAATACCCCAGATGTGGTCAAAAACTATTTTTTAGGCCTAGTGCAAAGCTGAAAAGGGAAGGAGCGCCATATTGGAGTTCAAATTGTTTTTGGAATGCTTTGGGAATGTCATTTCACATTGGCAGAGCCCCTGACATGCAAGAAAAGCATAACCCCCACAAGTGACCCCCATTTTACAAACTACACTCTCCAATGAAGTCATCTCGGGTTGCAGTGTGCATACTGACACACTGACTTGAAGCACCGACTAATCCAATTGGGAGTAAAGACTAAAATTCAACTTTTATTATTACATTATTATTATTATTATTATTATTATTAGCCAAAAACGTACTACAGCGATATGTGTGACACAAATATTAAAAATTATGATGCCCCTTTGCACTGTAGATCCACTTTCTACAATTAAGATGTATGGGAACTGAATTAAGGAATAAAATACTAATTGTACTACTGTGGTGCCCCTGACCTGGTCAGGCACCACTGAGTACTACACCCATGCTGGGTAAAGCAAACAGGTAATCCAGAAGGCTGGAATAGGGTGTGTATGCACAGACACATAGTGACCAGGTCTCACACACCATTGAGGGGACCCCTGAGCAGACCCAGGAGGGGGCGTGCCTCCACATCCAATCAAGGGGTGCGGTAGAGAGGCTGGAAGCTAGGTTGCAGTGGCAGTCAGGAAAAGGAGCTGGAGGTAGCCAGTCTGAAGTGGAGACGCAGGGGAGCAGACACACTAGTCAGACCCTGCACGTGTAGTGGCTGTTGTCAGGGGAGAACGGTCCTCAGAAGTTGGACAGAAAGACACTGAGGAAGTCAGCTGGTCATGTACGGAGAATCTGGTGGTTAGGCACGCACGGGGAACAGGTCCCTAGAGCCAGATATCCATTTAGTGGTCTGCTAAACCTGCCGGTGTGGTGGACAACAAGTCCCACACCAACCAAAACAGAGTCCGAGCATCAGCAGCAACAAGGGGGCCCATAAGGAGGATTGAGCCTGAGCTATCTACCTTGGTCCACGCTGCCAGCAAACGGGCCAGAAAGTGGAGAAAAGGCAGTTGCGACTTCCCTGGATGAACCCCACAGTACTTTAAGTCAGGGGTTGTCCGAAACAAGAAGTGCTAGGAAGGCGAGCTAACAGTTACCCTTATTCCAGCCTGAAGGATACCTGGTTCTCTCTTGGTGTATCTCAGCATCGCCCGGGTACCACATGAAGCACATGAAAGTGAGTAAAAACCAGTTGCAAGGCACTTTGGACTGAGACTGAATTATTCTGCGACCTGTTGTTCTACACATATACCCCCAAGCCCCTGAGGCCAGCCTCACTCTCGGGAGGCCACACCATCCGACTGCAGATCCCATCAGCCCCAGACGCTCGTTAAAACTGCAGTGGCGTCACGACTCAGATGTAAATAAGCGGACATACGTGTTGCCAGAGAAGATCCCTAAGAGAAGTCCCTCCGTCGTCCCTGGAGGTGAAGCGGTGTCCCTGAAGCGACCGCCGCGGCGCTGGGCGACTCACTACAGGTGCACAATATTTAGCAATACCCAGATCAATCCCCAGAGAGTCGACCCACTCTGGTAGCAAAAAACAGTGGGTCTATAGAAGGGGACTTAAAAGCTAACAGCTCAAGATAAGTGACATAGACATGAATAATTTATAGGTCTATAAAAACTATTTTTTCTAACCATTGCAGGTGACTTTGTACTTTTCTGAATCATCTTTTTGTCCTGATTTCACACATGTAGATACTAGTTTTTCTCTAGCACATATAGTTTCCGTGGAGCAGTATCATTATTATAAAGGTATAAGAAGTATACTGGCGACATTAAGAAAACAGTAATCTGCATATCAGAAAAAAATGCTTCACCTTACAAAACAGTTTTTATTGAACCACAATAATTTCACCTGCAGAATAAAAAACAAAATATGAGCAGAAATTAAAAGTGCTTGACATTAGACTGTCGTTGATACGATTTTTCAGAGTTTTCCCTATATAACATCCAACAGTAATCTGCCATCATTGAGTCATTCCAAAAACCCTGGTAGCGGTATTTCATTACTTTCATGTCCTGGTGAAACCGCTCGCCTTGTTCATTGCATACATCCCCAAGATTTGAAGGGAAGAAATCTAAATGTGAATGCAAAAAGTGTATTTGCAGAGACATGCGACATCCAAGACACTGGTATGCATTTAGCAGTTCCTCAACACCTTCAACATATTCTGGAGATTTATTTTTTCCTAAGACGTTTTCACAGATCCACTTGAAGCTTTTCCAAGATCTCAATTCCTTATCATTTAGAGTTCCTTCAAACCCCTCTATCTCTCATATGCTCTCTGATCTGAGGACCAACAAATTCCTCTTCCTTCAGTTTTACTGGTGAAATGCTGGAGAATATTTCTGTGAAATGTACTGGAATCCTTGTGAATTTGTCTTTGCCAAGGCTTTCACAAAGTTTTTGATCAATCCCAAGTTTATATGTAGTGGAGGAAGAAAGATTTTAGTTGGAGCAACTAAAGGATTATGCTGGACATTGTCTCTACCTGGAGCATAGATGTTTCTCTGTCCCTAATCAAGATGAACATAATGCTCTACTGTATTTCTACTGTCCCATAAACACAAGAAGCAACAATATTTTGTGAAACCTCCTTGCATTCCCATTACCAGACCAATCACTTTCAAATCTCCACAGATATTCCATTGATGATGCTTATATTGTATAGCATCCAAAACAACTGACAGATTTTCATAACTTTCCTCTAGATGACATGACTCAGCAATAGGTATTGATGGTTTCATATAGGAAGGTTGAACTAGATGGACATAGGTCTTTTTTCAACCTATTTAACTGTAATTTCCATTGTGAAACAACAGTGATTTCAAACTTCTCTGGAATGAGTCAATAAGCAATCGCCAATCTGCAACAAAATACTCTTGATTCAGTTCTTCAAAAAGGCCATTCACATTGGTTCAGTACACCATTGGTCCATCAGCTATGAAAAATCGTGTTAAAGTGTTACTTCTGTTTCGGTAAGAACACACTTTTACATCATCATGAAGAAGATTCTTCTGATTCAACCTAGATGCAAGAAGTTCAGCTTTATCTTTTGACACTGAAATGTCTCTGATGAGATCATTTAATTCATGTTGAGTAAAGCATTCTGGCTGCTCGGCTGCTCTATCAGGTACATACTCATCTTGATTTGAGGTCTCCATGTCTTCACCAGTAGCTTCAGCTTCATAGCCTTCATATTCTACTTCATTTTCATCCAATCCAGACAACAGTGGTACAGGAAATGGCAAGGTACGATCATGTGGAACTGGCCTAATCGTAGATTCAAATTCAGGGTAATTAATCGTATGTTTGTTCTTTGTAGAAAAGCCCTTCAGTTTGACAAAACAAATGTAGCAGTCATCACTATGATTTTTGGGTTCTCTCCAAATCATGGGAACAGCAAATGGCATAGCCACTTTCCTCATATTCAACCAGTCACGAAGAACATTGGAACAACTTGAGCATATCATATGAGGGGCCCAGCATACATTGAAAATGCAGAAATAACAAAAATACTTCTATCTCAGAAACTTTATGTGATAGAGCAAAATTAAGCATATTTATGACATTAGCACATCAAACTCCATAAAACAGACATATTGCCTTTACTGATGATTATTTTGTGTTGGCCAGTGAATCGTTTCCTCCTTTCAGCTATGTGATATTATCTAATTATGCATGCAAATTAATGAGACAGTGTCCACTTCCCTATGGTCGGGCAGCTTACATCCACATAGATAATGTGTTTTCCTGTTATCTGTTCTGATTTTCTCACAGACCCCGGAAGAACGAAGGGCAGATTTTCTAAACTTTCATGAGGGTGTTTGCTTAGCTGGCGGCTTGTAGTTATGCTAATGCATTATCATACTTTTTATTACATGATTTGTAATAATGGTAATATAATCTGCCCGCCCCTGATGACTCAGGGCAGTTACAAATAATCTGAAGAAACGCATTTGGCCAGGTCCTCAGCACTGTCAGGTTATAATAGGCATTTGCCAACACTATTGGGACTAATTATCATTTTATCAATAGCCCTTAAACATTAAGGGTTATATTTGTGTGATCTGAACAGATAATTTTAGTAGGCAGCTCTTTTACACAGCAAGTGCTATATATAATTTGACCTCATGATGCAGCAGAGACGGGTCACTTTTTTATTTTCAGTATCAGGCTAGATATACTATTAAAGGACCCATTTAAATGGATTCTAATTGCAAGATCCTGTTAACTATTAGTAGACTCAACGGCACTAACAATTATATTTAGTAAAATAATTCATTTTACCATATGTCTTAAATAACACAGTTTTATATCATACTGTGAGCCATTTTGTTAGTGCAGTGCATCTACTGTTTAAAGTCTCCACATATAGACTGTTGCATCTTGAGTTGATAGTCTTTAAAGTCCCCATCTATAGACCCACTGTTTTTTGCGACCACAGTGGGTCAACTATCTAGGGGTCTTTCTGGGTATTACTAAACACTGTGTATGTGGCGACCCTGAGTCTTCAGGCGCCACAGGGTACTGCACCCCCATTAGGGTTTAGTACTTATCCCGGGTTCTGGGAAGGTTTATGCCGATATACACCAATACAAGCACACAGAAACACTGGGTTGCCCTTCCCAATGGGGACCGGGCCAGGGTCGGATCACAGTAAGGGGTCACTACAGCACTGGGTTTACAGGATGCCACTGGACCAGAGGCTCCCCGATGCACTGGAACTGGGGACTCAGGGTCAGGGAGTAACAACCACCAGGGGGAGTTAGGAGCACACAGTGGGAAGAGCAGGTTGACATAGTGAGAGTAGTGAACCAGCCTGTGGCAGCGGTTGGGGGCAACAGCTCAGAAGACACAACACAACTACAACAAGGGAGACAACAGCTTCAGACACAGAGCAGAGCAGATGTGTCGAGAGCGGCTCTGTGGGTCTAGGCGTTCAACACAGTCGCTGAGGAGAAGCTGCTTCCACAGGACTGGCGCTGTTGGGATACAGAATCCTAGTGCAGGCATACTTTATGTTGTCTACCAACTCTGCAAGGAAACGGCTAGAACAGTCACCGGACCCGTCCCACGAGTCAGCAGCAAATAGCATATAAGATCTGAGGTTAAGAACCGACCCCATAACGGAACCATGCTATCAGCATACAGAATGGGACACTTTACTGACACCGGGACCCTCAAGTGCTTCACGCCACAGGGGTCCGATACCTAGCACATGAAAGGAGGAGAGAGCTCACAGGCTGACACACACCGGACTTGACCTTTCATGGATCATGGATCGGGGATCAGCTGGAGCCCATTGTGGAAAAAACAAAAAGCAGCACCAAATGTGCACTACAGCACTAAACATTCCAAACTGTACTTATTTTAAAAATTTTTGAGATTTTTGGCAAAAAATTGCAATTTCTTGAGCTGCTTCGCCACGTCACGGCAAATCTCATTTGAAGCAGTCCTACACTAAAATATTTTTATAAAATGTGCCATACGGCCTCACATATGAATAGTAGAACTGCTCTCAGCAGCACTCACCTGGTCTATTTCAATCCCGTACCCATGACTGAGTCATGGCTGTGGGCGGGACAGGTCCAAGCAAATGCTGCATGAAGTAAATAGCCTGTGGACAAAGCCTGATGACTTAATGTGAACAGTCACCAACCGCCAAAATCCAGACAGATGGAATACATCCCAAATTGGGGTGCAAAGCAAGGTGGAGGTCAACCACCGACCAATTCAATGAAGAAAAAACAAAAAGCAGCACCAAATGTGCACTACAGCACTAAACATTCCAAACTGTACTTATTTTAAAAATTTTTGAGATTTTTGGCAAAAAATTGCAATTTCTTGAGCTGCTTCGCCACGTCACGGCAAATCTCATTTGAAGCAGTCCTACACTAAAATATTTTTATAAAATGTGCCATACGGCCTCACATATGAATAGTAGAACTGCTCTCAGCAGCACTCACCTGGTCTATTTCAATCCCGTACCCATGACTGAGTCATGGCTGTGGGCGGGACAGGTCCAAGCAAATGCTGCATGAAGTAAATAGCCTGTGGACAAAGCCTGATGACTTAATGTGAACAGTCACCAACCGCCAAAATCCAGACAGATGGAATACATCCCAAATTGGGGTGCAAAGCAAGGTGGAGGTCAACCACCGACCAATTCAATGAAGAAAAAACAAAAAGCAGCACCAAATGTGCACTACAGCAGTAAACATTCCAAACTGTACTTATTTTAAAAATTTTTGAGATTTTTGGCAAAAAATTGCAATTTCTTGAGCTGCTTCGCCACGTCACGGCAAATCTCATTTGAAGCAGTCCTACACTAAAATATTTTTATAAAATGTGCCATACGGCCTCACATGAATAGTAGAACTGCTCTCAGCAGCACTCACCTGGTCTATTTCAATCCCGTACCCATGACTGAGTCATGGCTGTGGGCGGGACAGGTCCAAGCAAATGCTGCATGAAGTAAATAGCCTGTGGACAAAGCCTGATGACTTAATGTGAACAGTCACCAACCGCCAAAATCCAGACAGATGGAATACATCCCAAATTGGGGTGCAAAGCAAGGTGGAGGTCAACCACCGACCAATTCAATGAAGAAAAAACAAAAAGCAGCACCAAATGTGCACTACAGCACTAAACATTCCAAACTGTACTTATTTTAAAAATTTTTGAGATTTTTGGCAAAAAATTGCAATTTCTTGAGCTGCTTCGCCACGTCACGGCAAATCTCATTTGAAGCAGTCCTACACTAAAATATTTTTATAAAATGTGCCATACGGCCTCACATATGAATAGTAGAACTGCTCTCAGCAGCACTCACCTGGTCTATTTCAATCCCGTACCCATGACTGAGTCATGGCTGTGGGCGGGACAGGTCCAAGCAAATGCTGCATGAAGTAAATAGCCTGTGGACAAAGCCTGATGACTTAATGTGAACAGTCACCAACCGCCAAAATCCAGACAGATGGAATACATCCCAAATTGGGGTGCAAAGCAAGGTGGAGGTCAACCACCGACCAATTCAATGAAGAAAAAACAAAAAGCAGCACCAAATGTGCACTACAGCACTAAACATTCCAAACTGTACTTATTTTAAAAATTTTTGAGATTTTTGGCAAAAAATTGCAATTTCTTGAGCTGCTTCGCCACGTCACGGCAAATCTCATTTGAAGCAGTCCTACACTAAAATATTTTTATAAAATGTGCCATACGGCCTCACATATGAATAGTAGAACTGCTCTCAGCAGCACTCACCTGGTCTATTTCAATCCCGTACCCATGACTGAGTCATGGCTGTGGGCGGGACAGGTCCAAGCAAATGCTGCATGAAGTAAATAGCCTGTGGACAAAGCCTGATGACTTAATGTGAACAGTCACCAACCGCCAAAATCCAGACAGATGGAATACATCCCAAATTGGGGTGCAAAGCAAGGTGGAGGTCAACCACCGACCAATTCAATGAAGAAAAAACAAAAAGCAGCACCAAATGTGCACTACAGCACTAAACATTCCAAACTGTACTTATTTTAAAAATTTTTGAGATTTTTGGCAAAAAATTGCAATTTCTTGAGCTGCTTCGCCACGTCACGGCAAATCTCATTTGAAGCAGTCCTACACTAAAATATTTTTATAAAATGTGCCATACGGCCTCACATATGAATAGTAGAACTGCTCTCAGCAGCACTCACCTGGTCTATTTCAATCCCGTACCCATGACTGAGTCATGGCTGTGGGCGGGACAGGTCCAAGCAAATGCTGCATGAAGTAAATAGCCTGTGGACAAAGCCTGATGACTTAATGTGAACAGTCACCAACCGCCAAAATCCAGACAGATGGAATACATCCCAAATTGGGGTGCAAAGCAAGGTGGAGGTCAACCACCGACCAATTCAATGAAGAAAAAACAAAAAGCAGCACCAAATGTGCACTACAGCACTAAACATTCCAAACTGTACTTATTTTAAAAATTTTTGAGATTTTTGGCAAAAAATTGCAATTTCTTGAGCTGCTTCGCCACGTCACGGCAAATCTCATTTGAAGCAGTCCTACACTAAAATATTTTTATAAAATGTGCCATACGGCCTCACATATGAATAGTAGAACTGCTCTCAGCAGCACTCACCTGGTCTATTTCAATCCCGTACCCATGACTGAGTCATGGCTGTGGGCGGGACAGGTCCAAGCAAATGCTGCATGAAGTAAATAGCCTGTGGACAAAGCCTGATGACTTAATGTGAACAGTCACCAACTGCCAAAATCCAGACAGATGGAATACATCCCAAATTGGGGTGCAAAGCAAGGTGGAGGTCAACCACCGACCAATTCAATGAAGAAAAAACAAAAAGCAGCACCAAATGTGCACTACAGCACTAAACATTCCAAACTGTACTTATTTTAAAAATTTTTGAGATTTTTGGCAAAAAATTGCAATTTCTTGAGCTGCTTCGCCACGTCACGGCAAATCTCATTTGAAGCAGTCCTACACTAAAATATTTTTATAAAATGTGCCATACGGCCTCACATATGAATAGTAGAACTGCTCTCAGCAGCACTCACCTGGTCTATTTCAATCCCGTACCCATGACTGAGTCATGGCTGTGGGCGGGACAGGTCCAAGCAAATGCTGCATGAAGTAAATAGCCTGTGGACAAAGCCTGATGACTTAATGTGAACAGTCACCAACCGCCAAAATCCAGACAGATGGAATACATCCCAAATTGGGGTGCAAAGCAAGGTGGAGGTCAACCACCGACCAATTCAATGAAGAAAAAACAAAAATCAGCACCAAATGTGCACTACAGCACTAAACATTCCAAACTGTACTTATTTTAAAAATTTTTGAGATTTTTGGCAAAAAATTGCAATTTCTTGAGCTGCTTCGCCACGTCACGGCAAATCTCATTTGAAGCAGTCCTACACTAAAATATTTTTATAAAATGTGCCATACGGCCTCACATATGAATAGTAGAACTGCTCTCAGCAGCACTCACCTGGTCTATTTCAATCCCGTACCCATGACTGAGTCATGGCTGTGGGCGGGACAGGTCCAAGCAAATGCTGCATGAAGTAAATAGCCTGTGGACAAAGCCTGATGACTTAATGTGAACAGTCACCAACCGCCAAAATCCAGACAGATGGAATACATCCCAAATTGGGGTGCAAAGCAAGGTGGAGGTCAACCACCGACCAATTCAATGAAGAAAAAACAAAAAGCAGCACCAAATGTGCACTACAGCACTAAACATTCCAAACTGTACTTATTTTAAAAATTTTTGAGATTTTTGGCAAAAAATTGCAATTTCTTGAGCTGCTTCGCCACGTCACGGCAAATCTCATTTGAAGCAGTCCTACACTAAAATATTTTTATAAAATGTGCCATACGGCCTCACATATGAATAGTAGAACTGCTCTCAGCAGCACTCACCTGGTCTATTTCAATCCCGTACCCATGACTGAGTCATGGCTGTGGGCGGGACAGGTCCAAGCAAATGCTGCATGAAGTAAATAGCCTGTGGACAAAGCCTGATGACTTAATGTGAACAGTCACCAACCGCCAAAATCCAGACAGATGGAATACATCCCAAATTGGGGTGCAAAGCAAGGTGGAGGTCAACCACCGACCAATTCAATGAAGAAAAAACAAAAAGCAGCACCAAATGTGCACTACAGCACTAAACATTCCAAACTGTACTTATTTTAAAAATTTTTGAGATTTTTGGCAAAAAATTGCAATTTCTTGAGCTGCTTCGCCACGTCACGGCAAATCTCATTTGAAGCAGTCCTACACTAAAATATTTTTATAAAATGTGCCATACTACCTCACATATGAATAGTAGAACTGCTCTCAGCAGCACTCACCTGGTCTATTTCAATCCCGTACCCATGACTGAGTCATGGCTGTGGGCGGGACAGGTCCAAGCAAATGCTGCATGAAGTAAATAGCCTGTGGACAAAGCCTGATGACTTAATGTGAACAGTCACCAACCGCCAAAATCCAGACAGATGGAATACATCCCAAATTGGGGTGCAAAGCAAGGTGGAGGTCAACCACCGACCAATTCAATGAAGAAAAAACAAAAAGCAGCACCAAATGTGCACTACAGCACTAAACATTCCAAACTGTACTTATTTTAAAAATTTTTGAGATTTTTGGCAAAAAATTGCAATTTCTTGAGCTGCTTCGCCACGTCACGGCAAATCTCATTTGAAGCAGTCCTACACTAAAATATTTTTATAAAATGTGCCATACGGCCTCACATATGAATAGTAGAACTGCTCTCAGCAGCACTCACCTGGTCTATTTCAATCCCGTACCCATGACTGAGTCATGGCTGTGGGCGGGACAGGTCCAAGCAAATGCTGCATGAAGTAAATAGCCTGTGGACAAAGCCTGATGACTTAATGTGAACAGTCACCAACCGCCAAAATCCAGACAGATGGAATACATCCCAAATTGGGGTGCAAAGCAAGGTGGAGGTCAACCACCGACCAATTCAATGAAGAAAAAACAAAAAGCAGCACCAAATGTGCACTACAGCACTAAACATTCCAAACTGTACTTATTTTAAAAATTTTTGAGATTTTTGGCAAAAAATTGCAATTTCTTGAGCTGCTTCGCCACGTCACGGCAAATCTCATTTGAAGCAGTCCTACACTAAAATATTTTTATAAAATGTGCCATACGGCCTCACATATGAATAGTAGAACTGCTCTCAGCAGCACTCACCTGGTCTATTTCAATCCCGTACCCATGACTGAGTCATGGCTGTGGGCGGGACAGGTCCAAGCAAATGCTGCATGAAGTAAATAGCCTGTGGACAAAGCCTGATGACTTAATGTGAACAGTCACCAACCGCCAAAATCCAGACAGATGGAATACATCCCAAATTGGGGTGCAAAGCAAGGTGGAGGTCAACCACCGACCAATTCAATGAAGAAAAAACAAAAAGCAGCACCAAATGTGCACTACAGCACTAAACATTCCAAACTGTACTTATTTAAAAATTTTTGAGATTTTTGGCAAAAAATTGCAATTTCTTGAGCTGCTTCGCCACGTCACGGCAAATCTCATTTGAAGCAGTCCTACACTAAAATATTTTTATAAAATGTGCCATACGGCCTCACATATGAATAGTAGAACTGCTCTCAGCAGCACTCACCTGGTCTATTTCAATCCCGTACCCATGACTGAGTCATGGCTGTGGGCGGGACAGGTCCAAGCAAATGCTGCATGAAGTAAATAGCCTGTGGACAAAGCCTGATGACTTAATGTGAACAGTCACCAACCGCCAAAATCCAGACAGATGGAATACATCCCAAATTGGGGTGCAAAGCAAGGTGGAGGTCAACCACCGACCAATTCAATGAAGAAAAAAAAAAAAAAAAAAAAAAAATGAGATTTGCCGTGACGTGGCGAAGCAGCTCAAGAATTTGCAATTTTTTGCCAAAAATCTCAAAAAATTTTTAAAATAGGTACAGTTTGGAATGTTTAGTGCTGTAGTGCACATTTGGTGCTGCTTTTTGTTTTTTCTTCCACAGGCTATTTACTTCATGCAGCATTTGCTTGGACCTGTCCCGCCCACAGCCATGACTCAGTCATGGGTACGGGATTGAAATAGACCAGGTGAGTGCTGCTGAGAGCAGTTCTACTATTCATATGTGAGGCCGTATGGCACATTTTATAAAAATATTTTAGTGTAGGACTGCTTCAAATGAGATTTGCCGTGACGTGGCGAAGCAGCTCAAGAAATTGCAATTTTTTGCCAAAAATCTCAAAATTTTTAAAATAGGTACAGTTTGGAATGTTTAGTGCTGTAGTGCACATTTGGTGCTGCTTTTTGTTTTTTCTTCATTGAATTGGTCGGTGGTTGACCTCCACCTTGCTTTGCACCCCAATTTGGGATGTATTCCATCTGTCTAGATTTTGGCGGTTGGTGACTGTTCACATTAAGTCATCAGGCTTTGTCCACAGGCTATTTACTTCATGCAGCATTTGCTTGGACCTGTCCCGCCCACAGCCATGACTCAGTCATGGGTACGGGATTGAAATAGACCAGGTGAGTGCTGCTGAGAGCAGTTCTACTATTCATATGTGAGGCCGTATGGCACATTTTATAAAAATATTTTAGTGTAGGACTGCTTCAAATGAGATTTGCCGTGACGTGGCGAAGCAGCTCAAGAAATTGCAATTTTTTGCCAAAAATCTCAAAATTTTTAAAATAGGTACAGTTTGGAATGTTTAGTGCTGTAGTGCACATTTGGTGCTGCTTTTTGTTTTTTCTTCATTGAATTGGTCGGTGGTTGACCTCCACCTTGCTTTGCACCCCAATTTGGGATGTATTCCATCTGTCTAGATTTTGGCGGTTGGTGACTGTTCACATTAAGTCATCAGGCTTTGTCCACAGGCTATTTACTTCATGCAGCATTTGCTTGGACCTGTCCCGCCCACAGCCATGACTCAGTCATGGGTACGGGATTGAAATAGACCAGGTGAGTGCTGCTGAGAGCAGTTCTACTATTCATATGTGAGGCCGTATGGCACATTTTATAAAAATATTTTAGTGTAGGACTGCTTCAAATGAGATTTGCCGTGACGTGGCGAAGCAGCTCAAGAAATTGCAATTTTTTGCCAAAAATCTCAAAATTTTTAAAATAGGTACAGTTTGGAATGTTTAGTGCTGTAGTGCACATTTGGTGCTGCTTTTTGTTTTTTCTTCATGGAGCCCATTGTGGCAGAGAACAGGACCCTGGGTGGCGTCTGAAAGACTTGTGAGTAAAAAGACCTGGAACCGCAGCCCCTGTCTCTGCCTCTCCTTTGCTGGCGTCGTCGCCCAGCGCTGCGGCACCAACGGGGACTACCACCACCCCCGCCATCCTCCCGGCATAATGCCGCTCCGCCTATGGGGAGTGACACTTAACATCTGCCCCGGTGAGAGACCTTGCAGCGGTGGCTCCCATCCCTGGCCGCGTACCACAGGTGGCGTAACGATCACCTTAAAAGACTTTCCTAAACCTCCAACTACTACCTCCATCCTCCCTGCTACCCTCCTATCCTCCTTCCTGTGCACCTTGGGGTAAGGGAATCGGGCTAGGCCACCCCATAACGACGCAGAGGATCTGCACCCCCGGCCCGGCAACGAGTAGGCTAAAACACCTGCCCCGTGGGGCGCTACATGTACATTTAGCAAAATTACAACTTTATTGCCTTAATCCAGATCCTGTATCTTAATTGTAGAAACTGGATCTACAGTGCAAAGGGGCATCATCATTTTTAATAATTTTGTCACACATATCACTATAGCACTTTTTTAAATTTTATTATTATTATTATTATTATTATTATTATTAATAATAATAATAATAATAATAATAATAATAGTTACATTTTAGTCTTTACTCCTATTGGACTAGTTGCTGATTCAGTTTATGTTTTTCTTGGAGGCATCTTTGCCTACAATTTTCAGTGAATGACACCAGATTGTAATTTTATACTATTGTGCGGTGAAGAAAAAAATAATTACCGTATTTTTAGGACTATAAGACGCAACTTTTTCCCCCCAAATGTTGGGGGAAAGTTGGGGGTGCGTCTTATGGTCTGAATATAGGGCTGCGGCCGGGAATGAGAGTGCTGCTGTGGAGCGGGTCATCGGGGGCACGAGCAGGTTGTAGCAGCGCCTGCCGTGACCATGTGGGCCCGCTCATTACATATGCACGCCCATGCTCCCGCCCAACATCCCTCAACACTGAAGCTGGCACTGACATGTGGGCGGGATGATGGGCGGGAGGTGCGCGCATAATTAACAGCCGGCCGTGATCATCCCTGGCAACTACAGCCTGGAGTGATCATGTGAGGCTGTATTCACTGCCCCCCGCGCATCATTATCAGCGCGGGGGGCAGTAAATAAGTATGGTACACTCACCGGCCACTTCCATGCAGCATCGCGATCTCCTCCAGTCTGCCGGTCAGCTGATCTGTGTAGAGAGCGGTGAGCACAGCGATGTCATCGCTGTGCGCGCCGCTAGTCTCCACGCAAGTCAGCTGACCGGCAGACAGGAGGACATCGCGGTGCTGCAGGGAAGTGACCAGTGACGGCTTCACACAGATCAGCGGCGCTGCTGCCGCCACAGACAGGAGGAGGAGCAATGCTGCATGGAGCGAGAAAAGGTGAGTATAAATATTATTTATTGTTTTTTTGTGTGATACAGGATACAGGGCATATACCATATGAGGGTATATAGCAGGATGAGGGTATATAGCAGCATGGGGCTATATAGAAGGATGGGAGTATATAGCAGGATGGGGGTATATAGCAGGATGAGGGTATATAGCAGCATGGGGCCATATAGCAGGATGGGGGTATATAGCAGGATGGGGCCATATAGCAGGATAGCAGTATATAGCAGGACGGGGGGTATATAGCAGGATGAGGGCATATTCCAGGATGGCAGTATATAGCAGGATAGGGGTATATAGCAGGATGGGGGTATATACCAGGATGGCAGTATATAGCAGGATGGGGGTATATAGCAGGATGAGGGCATATACCAGGATGGGGTACCTTAGCAGAGAATTTGGGAACAGTACCCCCATAAGTGTCAGCAGCAGATCCTCACCCCAAAACAGTGTGTCATGACCACATTTTTTGCTTAAAATTTTATTTTCCTATTTTCCTCCTCTAAAACCAGGGTGCGTCTTATGGACCGGTGCGTCTTATAGTCCGAAAAATATGGTACATTTTTACAGCTAAAATGTTGTTTTAGTTCCAGATTTACAATATTCACAAAGGGGAATAGTTAAAAAAAGGCTCTGTTTCCAATTTCTCCTCAATGTGGCAATACCGCACATGTGACTGTACAGTACTACGTTTCGGAGCACAGATTATCCTAGAATAGTTTGCAGACTCCATTTACTGAGTCCCTAAGTGCCAGAACAGCAGAGACCCCGTCAAGTGACCAAATTTTGGAAATTACACAGCTTTGGGAATTCATTTACAGGTGTAGTGACGATTTTGTCCCTGGAAAACACCCGGAAAACTGTGCTGTGACTGTCTATTTGAACTGCCGCCATTTTTGCCCGCCATTTTGGCGCCTAAAAACAACAACTGCACCATCATCCCCGCAAAAGGGCGCGAAGCCGGAGCTCCGCCCCGTGGGAGTAACAGGATGTAAGGGCGGAGATTGGCGCAGGGACACCAGGACTTTGCACAAAAGTTCCTGGCAAAAAGAGCAACAAGATGTCAGTGCCGAGAGACTGGTCGCCTGAGCGTTCTGCTCTTGGAATGGCTACCTGGATCGAGGAGGAGACGGCGCGGCTCTGCAGGAGGATGCAGATGCAGTTCCTGTTCTTTTTGGATGACTGGAAGTTCGAAATGAGGAGTGTGGCCGCAGTGGTGCGGGACTGTGAAGTGGAAGCCCTGCGTGTGGAGCGGGTAAGCAGAATCCCAGTTCCGGTTTATCCGGCCTACCCGGCCGCAGAACCCGGTCTGCCCCCAGCCACCGCGACAGCCTTGCCAACTCCTCCACCCTCGGCTGAAGCTATGGCCAAGCCACTGCCCCGTCACCGGCAGTGGAGCCTCCTTCCCACACGGAAGACGAGCAGGCCGCAACGTCTCCGGCCCTACCACCGGCCAGACCAGATTGGGCCGCATCAGTGGACCTGTACCACACTACAGAGCACCCGACCACTTCTACCGCGGCTGCGGAACGGCCGGCTCATCTTGTTGCTGCTGCAGGGGAAAACCGGGGCCGCGGGACTCCAAATGCATCCGGTTCCCCTGGAGGAGGTGGAACCTGAGGTCCATGCTTCATACTAGGACAGACACCAGCAGCAGCTGCTCACAAAGATGTTCGCGACGGACGGAGGTCGCCGCCCGTTCTCACCTTGAGAAGATTTATTTGAGGAATGCTACCTACCATGTCAGTGGGCCGCATACCGGGGCCTAGTCAAGCATTTTGACCCCATCAAGGGGTGGGGGTTTATCGCTGAGCTCGGCCTTGCTGCTAAGTTGATTGTTTCCAGGAGGGATGTTGCGGAACACCTCCCAAAGGGGCACCCCGATCGAAACCTGAAACAAGGTGATTTGGTTTCTTATACCCGGCATTGTGGAGAGCGGTACTGGTACGCCTTAGAGGTCAACAAGTATGCCATGGCGGAAGGGAAGATAGTACCAGCCTCCGCAGCGGTCCCAGCTTCCCCAAGGGAGTAGTGGTAGCTGAACCAGGTTACCCCAGCAGTTCTCGCAGTTGTTAAATGTTGAAATGTTATGATAGATGTTATATTACTGCTAATTATTTAAAAATGTTGAAAAATGTTGAATAATTCTGAGAAAGTAACCTGATTTTCCACCAGTTAATAATGTTATTAAAAATGGACCATGGCTGCAGGACTGGCAGCAGCCAGCATGAATTTGTCCTCTTTGTAAATAGTTGCACCTAGTGTACTTACCAGAGTAGTCCTCTGCAACATCAGGACATTAATCCCGCCACCATGGAGAGGAAGGTTGGAGGAAAGGTCTGGGATAGAGAAGGCCCAGACCTGGTCACCAATGGGACCGGTGACCTGCCTCCTCAAGGGGTTTTGGGGAGCCAGAACCTTTTTTGGGTGGTGGGTTGATGGTGGGGACTACAGCAACATTATAAGAAATGTGCCTCCCCTGCGCGGGAAGAGTATTTAACATGTTATCTTTTACTTCCGATTAGATAAAACTCTGTGTGCACTGTAGCTTGCGGACGAGCTATGTATAACCAAGGGGGAATGTAGCACCCCTGAATACATCAGGGTGCTACAGGAAACTGCATCTGTGTAGCCCCACAAGTGCTGTGTCGGTGCATTACCTTCAGGGACTCCACTCGGCTGGATCCTGTCACAGGTAGGAAATCTTCTATCTAGGATTGTCGTGACGCCACTCTCAGAATTGCGGTCAGTGGGGACCGCCACTGCAGATTGAGGGACGCCTGGGGCTGATGGTGGGTGCAGTCAGTTGTAATAGCCTCCTGAGAGTGAGGCAAGCCCCAGGGCCCTGTGTAGGTGTGTAGAACCACAAGGCGCAGAATAACTCCACACAAGCAGAATGTCTTTCAGGGGTTTTACTCACAGAAGGTGGCAGAGTGAGTAACCCGGGCGTAGCTGGGATGAACCAGGCTGGAACCAGGTGTCCTTCAGGCTGACTGATGAGGGTGACTACCGACTCGCCTTCCTTAGCCCTTTGCGTTTTGGGGTAACCCCGACTTTTAGTCCCTATGGGGGTCACCCAGGGAAGTTGCTGAAGCCTCTCTCCCCTTCGTTTTGGCCCGTTTGCTTGTAGCCTGGGCCAGGACACTCCGGCTGCTTGCCTCCTGTGAACTATGGGCCCTAACTGTGGCGACGTGGCTGCGGACTCTGTAGTGTGGTCTTGGGGGTATGAAGTGCCCCCTCATGCAGGTTTGGCAAGGAAAGGTGGATCTATCCCTGCACTGGGACCTGCTACCCGTTTGGGCCTGGTAACTCCCTGGCAGTCTCCTTACTTCCCACTCCGTTGCTCTCTCTTTAGCTGTGTGTGGATTTCGGGTAGCACTACTAGGTGACCGTTCTCCCCCGTCGGTAGTCACTGCGCGGACGCTGTTAGACTGTCACAGCCCCAGGGGTCTGCTCCTGACGTCTGCTCTCCCTGGACTGCACACTAAACCGGCTCACTCGTGGGACCTGCACTGCTGCTCCTGTTTGAGCTCCACTTCCATGCTCCTCACTCCTCCACACTCTGCTTCAGACTGCTCTCTCCTCCTCCTTCCTCTTTTCCCTTTGTGCCTGCCTACGCCACCTAGCAACCAGGCTCTCTACCACACCCCTTGAGTGGAGATGGAGGCTTTGCCCCCTCCACCCCTCGAGTGGAGGTGAAGGCTTTGCCCCCTCCTGGGATCCCCAGGGGTCCTCTCAAAGGTACATGTGTGAGACCTGATCACTATGCGCCTGTGTAGTCACACCTCGGTCAGCCTTCTGGATTACCTGTATTGTACTGTCCCCAGCATGGGTGCAGTACTCAGTGGTGCCTGACCAGGTCAGGGGCGCCACACATCCTTACCCAGGGTGCAGGGCCCACCCCCCATGGTTCCAGGTACCCAAGAAACCGGTGTCACTCCCATCTGCACCACAAAACCCAATCACCTCACATCAGACACTGCCAGACACACCAGGGGGGTTGGATTAGCTGGAAAATGGGGCAGCCACTTGGGAACTGGGCAGACTGAAAGGGGAAGTGGAGAAGTGAGCTCCAGAGAGTGAGGAGCTGGAAGAGTTAGCTCCTGGGGAGCTAAGGAAAACTGATTGGGTCGCAAGCAGTGATCCGGGTTCAGGGTACGTTGGACAGGGGTGTGACGGACGTAGTCTTGGAGGGACTGTTGGCACCAGAAGGGCCCAACAGAACTGACCGGTACCGAGCACGATGGGGTACAGGACCGTAGGTCAGGAGCCGATTCAACGTCCTGACAATTCCCCTGAAAGGGAGAGGATCTTCAAGGACTTCCCTTGAGGGCATCAGCACAATGAGGGGGACAGGGTTTTTGCAGACACAGCAGCCCACTGAGGTCCCAAGTGCCAGCCCTTAAGAGCACAGCTACACTACACATAGTGAGCAGGGCCCCCAACAGCTTCAAGCCACAGGGACCATCAACGGACAACAAATTGTGCATGGAGAAAGGCTCCGAATCACTAAGTGACACCGGTGGGACCGGGTACTTGGACGGGCACCCGGCAATGGCAGTTGTACTCAGAGACTTTGGTTTACCTACAGTGTGTGTGTGTGTCTACTTTCTCCACCTCATCCAACACAACGACTACCCGCAGCAAGCACCCTGGTCCCTGCACCCTGTCCTCCCAAATCTACTAACCCCATAAGCCTAGGGCCTTCCCTACCCGCGGAGGGACTGACACCTTGCTGCTTCACACCATCTGCCAAAGTCCTCTCTCCAGCAGCGGCGGTACTCCCATTACCGCAACCCACAGGTGGCGTCACTAACTTTTCCCCTGTAAATAACCCCTTTTATGGATCAGAGTGTCCACCAAGCCGGGTCCGGACCCCTCGAGCCACAACAATCCCAGATCCGATCCAGGTCTGCCATGCGTTCCATACCTGGAGGAAAGAGAGCATATTTTGACTAGATAGGGCTGAAAGTTCTTCAACATGATATAATTGATCAATTTTCAGCAAGAGCTGCGTGAGAGTGGGAATTTTCGTTGTGCGCCACAATTGAGCAATAAGAAGTTTACAAGCTGAGCCCACAAATGACTGTATTAGCGTCTTAAACGCTAATACAAATCATCCTCCATACCTGCTCCCTGCGCGAGGGCACTTCCGGGGTCACAAGCTGCAATCAGCTCTCTGGCCTGGCGCGCTCACGTCACGGGCAGCGCGATGAGTCACCTCACCACTGCCCGCGTCTCTGCAGACTGAGTGCCGCTGAGGAGCTGAGGAGAAGTCACCGGAGCCGGGAGGTAGGCGCTGTAGAGCCGAAGATAGCGGCGGCAGCCGGCGGGGTGTAATCTGCATGGGACAGGGGCAGTAGCCATAGGGGGCGCTCTATGGGAAAAAGAGGTGCATGGGGTATAATCTGTGTGGAGCAGGGGCAGCAGCCATAGGGGGCGCTCTATATAGGAAAGGGGGTGCATGGAGGGGGATCTCTATGGGGCAGGGGGCAGCAGCCATAGGGGGCGCACTGTATAGGAAAGGGGGTGCATGGAGGGGGATCTCAATGGGGCAGGGGCAGCAGCCATAGGGGCGCTCTATATAGGAAAGAGGGTGCATGGAGGGGGATCTCTATGGGGCAGGGGCAGCAGCCATAGGGGGCACACTGTATAGGAAAGGGGGTGCATAGAGGAGGATCTCTATGAGGCAGGGAGCAGCAGCCATAGGGGGCGCTCTATATAGGAATGGGGGTGCATGGAGGGGGATCTCTATGGGGCAGGGGCAGCAGCCATAGGGGGCGCTCTATATAGGAAAGGGGGTGCATGGAGGGGGATCTCTATGGGGCAGGGGCAGCAGCCATAGGGGGCGCACTGTATAGGAAAGGGGGTGCATGGACAGGGATCTCTATGGCGCAAGGGGCAGCAGCCATAGGGTGCGCTCTATATAGGAAAGGGGCTGCATGGAGGGGGATCTCTATGGGGCAGGGGCACAGCCATAAGGGGCCCACTGTATAGGAAAGGGGGTGCATGGAGGGGGATCTCTATGGGGCAGGGGCAGCAGCCATAGGGGGTGCTCTATATAGGAAAGGGGGTGCATGGAGGGGGATCTCTATGGGGCAGGGGCAGCAGCCATAGGGGGCGCTCTATATAGGAAAGGGGGTGCATGGGGGGATCTCTATGGGGCAGGGGGCAGCAGCCATAGGCGGCACGCTGTAGAGGAAAGGGGATGCATGGAGGGGGATCTCTATGGTGCAAGGGGCAGCAGCCATAGGGGGTGCTCTATATAGGAAAGGGGGTGCATGGAGGGGGATCTCTATGGGGCAGGGGCAGCAGCCATAGGGGGCCCACTGTATAGGAAAGGGGGTGCATGGAGTTGGATCTCTATGGGGCAGGGGGCAGCAGCCATAGGGGGTGCGCTGTATAGGAAAGGGGGTGCATGGAGGGGGATCTCTATGGGGCAGGGGCAGCAGCCATAGGGGGTGCTCTATATAGGAAAGGGGGTGCATGGAGGGGGATCTCTATGGGGCAGGGGCAGCAGCCATAGGGGGCGCTCTATATAGGAAAGGGGGTGCATGGAGGGGGATCTCTATGGGGCAGGGGCAGCAGCCATAGGGGGCGCTCTATATAGGAAAGGGGGTGCATGGAGGGGGATCTCTATAGGGCAGGGGCAGCAGCCATAGGGGGTGCTCTATATAGGAAAGGGGGTGCATGGAGGGGGGTCTCTATGGGGCAGGGGCAGCAGCCATAGGGGGCGCTCTATATAGGAAAGGGGGTGCATGGAGGGGGATCTCTATGGGGCAGGGACAGCAGCCATAGGGGGCGCTCTATATAGGAAGGGGGTGCATGGAGGGGGATCTCTATGGGGCAGGGGCAGCAGCCATAGGGGGCGCACTGTATAGGAAAGGGGGTGCATGGAGGGGGATCTCTATGGGGCAGCAGCCATAGGGGGCGCTCCATTTAGGAAAAGGGGCGCATGGAGGGGGATCTCTATGGGGCAGGGGGCAGCAGCCATAGGGGGCGTGCTGTATAGGAAAGGGGGTGCATGGAGGGGGATCTCTATGAGACAGGGGCAGCAGCCATAGGGGACGCTCTATATTGGAAAGGGGGTGCATGGAGGGGGATCTCTATGGTGCAAGGGGCAGCAGCCATAGGGGGCGCACTGTATAGGAAAGGGGGTGCATGGAGGGGGATCTCTATGGGGCAGGGGCAGCAGCCATAGGGGGCGCTCTATATAGGAAAGGGGGTGCATGGAGGGGGATCTCTATGGGGCAAGGACAGCAGCCATAGGGGGCGCTCTATATAGGAAGGGGGTGCATGGAGGGGGATCTCTATGGGGCAGGGGCAGCAGCCATAGGGGGCGCTCTATATTGGAAAGGGGGTGCATGGAGTGGGATCTCTATGGTGCAAGGGGCAGCAGCCATAGGGGGCGCACTGTATAGGAAAGGGGGTGCATGGAGGGGGATCTCTAAGGGGCAGTAGCAGAGGGAGCGCGCTGTATGATAAAGGGGGTGCATGTAGTTGGCTCTGTGTGGGCTCACAGCACGGGGTGTGATCTGTATGGGGCAGGGGGCAGCCTGCAGGGTTGAATCACTGTGGAAAAGGGGGCAGCATGGGGTGGGCTCAGTATGGAAAAGGGGGCAGCGTGGGGTAGGCTCAGTATGGAGAAAGGGCAACATGGCTCAGTATGTAGAAGTCTAATGTGTGGGAGACAGTTCGAATAGGGGGCAGCATGTGGTCCAGACAGTTTGGCGATCATAGTTCATAAGTGAGGAGGGTGTAGTGGGTGTAACTCATGAGGGGAGACGGTGTGGTATTATAAAGGGGGCAGTGTGGAAGCCATGTACCATAATATAGACAGTGTGTGTGTGGGGGGGGGGTCATTTTTTTGTGCAAGGATTAAAGTAAGGGACAGTTATTTATTTTGGGGGCTTATTTAGGGAACAGCATGGTTGATTATTTTTATATGACATGTTATTTTTAAGGGCACTGTGCCGTGATGTGCTGCAGAAGAGCAGAGAAGATGGAGGTCTGCAGAGACGAGCTGTGGATGTGAAGTCATCATGGCGCCAGGACCTGTGAGGTACCGAGGTTTGAGGCTGGATAAATGCAGGTGATGGCTAAACACATTGCTAAATGCAGGTTTTAAGTGATCGCTGATCTATATCCAGCAGATGGTCAGTGGTTTAACAGCTTCTGAGGCCTGTGACCGCACTTTCATGTGCACACTACGATCTTTACCATGATCGTCCTGTGCACATAGAATAGCATTGTTCTTGGCAGCATGTGTTCACAGGACAATTTGCGGGCAAGAAAGATATTTAAAGGCGTCTGTCACCCCCCAAATGCCAATTAAACTGTGCAAACATTTTTTAGGGAACACAGCCCATATAAAAATCATGCCAGGTAGAAACAGTGTAACCTAACAAAAAATTCTTCTAATTGATTTATTTATTTTGCAGTGAGGGGGCATTGTGCACTTTTGGAGTAACCTATGCCATAAACAAAAGTGAATCTTTTATCAAATGTTAAGTTGAGCTGTATACACCTGGTGTGATTTCTGTATGGGTTGTATACACCTGGTATGATTTCTGTATGGGTTGTATACACCTGGTATGATTTCTGTGTGAGCTGTATACACCTGGTATGATTTCTGTATGGGCTGTATACACCTGGTATGATTTCTGTATGGGTTGTATACACCTGGTATGATTTCTGTATGGGCTGTATACACCTGGTATGATTTCTGTATGGGCTGTATACACCTGGTATGATTTCTGTTTGGGCTGTATACACCTGGTATGATTTCTGTATGGGCTGTATACACCTGGTATGATTTCTGTATGGGTTGTATACACCTGGTATGATTTCTGTATGGGCTGTATACACCTGGTATGATTTCTGTATGGGCTGTATACACCTGGTATGATTTCTGTTTGGGCTGTATACACCTGGTATGATTTCTGTGTGAGCTGTATACACCTGGTATGATTTCTGTATGGGTTGTATACACCTGGTATGATTTCTGAATGGGTTGTATACACCTGGTATGATTTCTGTATGGGCTGTATACACCTGGTGCCAGGCTAGGGTTCAACCAATGGATGGCCACCTAGAGGTGGAGCCAATCCAGTCCACTAGACGACCAGGTGGGAGGGGCAGACAGTGGACAGGTAGTTAGAGTCTGAGAGTCGGTGAAGGAGGAAGCAAGAGGGAGCACTGACAGGAGTGTGCCAGTGACCTGAGGGTCCAGGCGGTTGGTTGCCGGTGAAGTACGGTGGAGTACTCCCGGAACCACGCACCGTCGGGGTACAGAATCCTAGGTCAGGCAAACGTTCCAGGCAGACCTGATAAAATCTGCACAGTGAGGGGACCATCAAGGACCTCACTGACCTCGAAGTTCGGGACACAGTAGCAACGGAAGACCCGGGGACCAGGACCAGAGACTCCGACCCCACACAGGGTTCACGCTACCGTCATACGGACTACCGTTAAGAGACTACCAGGAGGGGACCCCCAGCTTCTCCAAGCCACGGGGACCCACCAACCAAAGACAGGTGCAGAGGAAAGAAACCACCAGGTCACTAAACTAGCACTGGGACTAAGGGGACCTGCGGTTGAGGCCAGCTGGCCTCGGGTGACCAGTTTCCAGCTTACTGTGAGTAAAGGAACCAGTTACACTGCAATCCCCTGTGTGGCCTACCTTCTTTCAACATCCATTTACCTCACCTATCCTCTGAGGCCTGGCCCTGCTTGCAGAGGGCCTAACATAGAGGCTGCCATTAACACCAGCCCCAGTAGCAAGAATTGTGCAGCGGCGGCTCTATCCACATAGCCTCAAACCTCAAGTGGCGTCACGTATAAACATTTATTAAAACTCCCATGTACAGTCATATGGAAAAGTTTGGGCACCCCTATTAATGTTAACCTTTTTTCTTTATAACAATTTGGGTTTTTGCAACAGCTATTTCAGTTTCATATATCTAATAACTGATGGATTGAGTAATATTTCTGGATTAAAATGAGGTTTATTGTACTAACAGAAAATGTGCAATCAGCATTTAAACAAAATTTGACCAGTGCAAAAGTATGGGCACCTCAACATAAAAGTGACATTAACCCCTTCACGACCGGCCGATTTTTCGCTTTCCGTTTTTTTTTTCGCCATTCTTTTTCTGAGAGACGTAACATTTTTATTTTCAGTCAATATGGTCATGTGAGGGCTCATTTTTTGCGGAACGAGCTGTACTTTTAAATGAAATCATAAGTTTTACCATATAGTGTACTGGAAAACGGCAAAAAAATTCCAAATGCAGAAAAATTGCAAAAAAAGTGCGATAGCACTATTGTTTTTGAGATATTTTATTCACTGTGTTCACTATATGGTAAAACTGATGTGTGGATGTGATGCCTCAGGTCAGTGCGAGTTCGTAGATACCAAACATGTATAGGTTTACTTTTATATAAAGGGTTAAAAAAAAAAATCGGAACTTTGACCGAAAAAAGTGGCGCACGTTTTACGCCATATTCTGTGACCCGTAGCGTTCTCATTTTTCGGGATCTATGGCTCAGTGATGGCTTAGTTTTTGTGTCTCAAGCTGACATTTTTAACGGTACCATTTTTGCGCAGATGCTATGTTTTGATCGCCTCTTATAGCATTTTGCGCAAAAGTTGTGGCGATAAAAAAACCTCGTTTCTGCGTTTGGAATTTTTTTGCCGCTACGCCATATACTGATCAGATTAATTGATTTTATATTTTGATAGATCGGGTGTTTCTGAACGCGGCGATAACAAATGTGTGTATATTTTTTATTTTTTTAACCCTTTAATGTTCAATGGGGCGAATGGGGGGTCATTTGAACTTTTAGGTTTTTTTTTTTTTTAAATTTTTTAAACTTTTTTTTAAACTATTTTTTTTATTTTACTAGTCCCCCTAGGGGGCTATTGCAATCAGCATTCCGATCGCTCTGCACTATCTGCTGATCACAGCTATACAGCTGTAAACAGCAGATACGCTCTCTTTCTCTTTTGCTGTGCCGCTGGCACAGCGAAAGTGAAAGCAATTCATGTGTAGTACAGAAGTCATCACATGACCCTGTGCTACCATGACAACTATCGGAAGTCACGTGATCACGTCACGTGACTTCCGGTATCGGGCGGTAAGTAAAAGTTTACCGCGATCGTGCTTATAATGGTGCTGTCACATATTGACAGCGCCATTTAAGGGGTTAAACGGCACGAGCAGATAACGATTCTGCTCGTGCCTAGCATGCACACATCTCAGCTGTGAAGAACAGCTGAGGTGTGCGCCGATCGCGGCATGCTGTCGCCGACAGACCGCGGGCAGTAACATTATGACCGCTAGGACGTAATTTTACGGCCCGCGGTCGTTAAGGGGTTAATATTTTGTAGATCCTCCTTTTGCAAAAATAACAGCCTATAGTCGCTTCCTGTAGCTTTTAATGAGTTCCTGGATCCTGGATGAAGGTATATTTGACCATTCCTGTTTACAAAACAATTCCAGTTCAGTTAAGTTTGATGGTCGCCAAGCATGGACAGCACGCTTCAAATCATCCCACAGATGTTCAATGATATTCAGGTCTGGGGACTGGGATGGCCATTCCAGAACATTGTAATTGTTCCTCTGCATGAATGCCTGAGTAGATTTGGAGCGGTGTTTTGGGTCATTGTCTTGCTGAAATATCCATCTCCTGCGTAACTTCAACTTCGTCACTGATTCTTGCACATTATTGTCAAGAATCTGCTGATACTGAGTTGAATCCATGCGACCCTCAACTTTAACAAGATTCCCGATGCTGGAATTGGCCACACAGCCCCAAAGCATGATGGAACCTCCACCAAATTTTACTGTGGGTAGCCAGTGCTTTTCTTGGAATGCCGTGGTTTTTTGCCTCCATGCATAATGCCTTTTTGTATGAACAAACAACTCAATCTTTGTTTCATCAGTCCACAGGACCTTTGTCCAAAATGTAACTGGCTTGTCCAAATGTGCTTTTGCATACCTCAGGCGACTGTTTGTGGCGTGCTTGCAGAAACGGCTTCTTTCGCATCACTCTCCCATACAGCTTTTCCTTGTGCAACGTGCGCTGTATTGTTGACCGATGCACAGTGACACCATCTGCAGCAAGATGATGCTGCAGGTCTTTAGAGGTGGTCTGTGGATTGTCCTTGACTGTTCTCACCATTCTTCTTCTCTGCCTTTCTGATATTTTTCTTGGCCTGCCACTTCTGGGCTTAACAAGAACTGTACCTGTGTTCTTCCATTTTTTTACTATGTTCCTCACAGTGGAAACTGACAGTTTAAATCTCTGAGACAACTTTTTGTATCCTTCCCCTGAACAACTATGTTGAATAATCTTTGTTTTCAGATCATTTGAGAGTTGTTTTGAGGAGCCCATGATGCCACTCTTCATAGGAGATTCCAATAGGAGAACTACTTCCAAGTGGCCACCTTAAATACCTTTTCTCATGATTGGATACACCTGCCTATGAAGTTCAAAGCTCAATGTTACAAAACCAATTTAGTGCTTTAGTAAGTCAGTAAAAAGTAGTTAGGAGGGTTCAAATCAAGAAATTGATAAGGGTGCCCATAATTTTGCATCGGTCACATTTTGTTTAAATGCGGATTGCACATTTTCTGTTAGTACAATAAACCTCATTTCAATCCAGAAATATTACTGAATCCATCAGTTATTGCATATATGAAACTGAAATAGCTGTTGCAAAAACCCAAATTGTTCTAAAGAAAAAAGGTTAACATTAATAGGGGTGCCCAAACTTTTTCATATAACTGTAAATATACCCCTTTTAAAAAGTACCCAGGGCCTTGAAACTGGGCAACTGCCATCAAAATGACATTTCCCAGTTATACACCGCCCGGGACTGAGTACCCCTTAACCCTCAGCGACACATGTACATATGCCTTTATGTGTACCTATTTGTGTATGTGCATGTTTGCGTGTGCATGGGGACCTCTGAGACGCTTTCACTCGGGGCCCACAAAAACTTGGAGCTGACCCTTGTTCTATTTGTAATTCCCAGTGTTTGGGGCCTCCCCAAATTAAAACCGAACTGAACTTTTAACTACAGTACTGCCGAACTCGAACATCCACAGGTCCGCTCATCCCTAATCATCAGACGTGTTTCTGCTGATGCCCAGTAGCAGACCTCATTAAAGTGACTAAAGAATTGAATTTATTACCGCCGTTTTTCATATGAAAATTAGGGCCTTGAGTAGTAGATAAAGTTTTAGTTTCCCAGACTAGTCAGCCATCTTTCTATGGTATTAAGCCCATGTCGGCATCACCGCAGCTCCTGGACATTTTGAGCATGCGTGCAGCTCATTTCCACAGCATCAGTGCGCCTCTCAAGCCAGATGTACAGCTCCCGGCTTCAGAGAGGCGCACTGCTTCTGCACTTCTGATGGTGCTAAGTGCGCCTCTCTGAAGCCGGGAGGCATACACCTGTCTTGAGAGACACACTGACGCTGCTGAAATGAGCTGCGTGTATGCGCAAGATTTCCAGGAGCTGCGGTGACACCGCTTGTGGAAATCAAGTCATCATGACCACAGTGGGATGACTAGTCTGGGGAAACAACGCCCCTTAGACCAGTAAAGGCCCTAATTTGTATCTGAAAAACGATTTTTTTACACATTGAGTTTGGAGAATGATGTTACATGTCGCGGGCGGAGGAGGGGATGCTGTGCTCACCCACTGCTCGGGTCCGGCCGCTGCTGCTGCTGCTTGGTGGCTCGAGTGGTGGGCCGGATCCCGGGGACTCGAGCGGCGCTCCTCGCCCGTGAGTGAAAGGGGGTGGTTTTGGTTTAGGGATATTGTCCGTGACGCCACCCACGGTTGTGGTGAGGTTGTGACACCACCGCTGCTCTGGATGGGGATCCCAGAGCGATGACAGGGAGCAGCTTGGATGTTGGTTCTCCCCTCCGTGGGTAGGGGGGTTGGTTGTCCCGGGGCCCGGTGAGGGGTAGGGATGGCAGGCGGGTTATGGGGCCTGGTGAGGTGCAGGGTCGCGGGGGCAGCGCTGTGCCGCACGGCACGGTGGTATTCACTCAGCCAATGATGAATGCAAAGTCTCCGGTAAAACAAACGGCTGGATGGACGGGTCCCACAGACGGCTGCGGTAGCTCTCTCGGTATGTTGGTGGTGACTGCCATTCGGCCACACACCCGGACACGGTCAGTCTCCTCTACTACCACTTCACTCTCCAACTTCCTAACTGATCTGATCTGACTCCTTTTCCCGCCTCCAGGACTGTGAACTCCTCGGTGGGCAGGGCCAACCGCCTGGCCCACCCCCTGGTGTGGACATCAGCCCCTGGAGGGAGGCAACAAGGATTTGTGTTTGACCTAGATGTGCCTAGCCGAGGTGTGGGGTGTGTTGTTGCAGTACCTGTGACGTCCTGGCTTGTCCAGGGCGCCACATACACAGGGCTGGTTAGGAAGGGAATTTTGACCTGCAAATGTCAATGCTGCTGGCTTGGATGGCATAAGGGATCTGACAGGTTCCCTTTAATCTTTGCTGAGTCTTGCTTACAGGTATGGAGGTGAATCTAAAGTATAGCCTTGTATCACATGACAATTGAGGAAGGATTCTCCAGTCGTGATGTTTGTGTTACCCCGCCATTACCCCTTAGTAAATAACTACAGACTGCATGCGACTTGGTTCAAAATTGGCCACAGCAGCCTTTATTACCTATTATTTACACTCTAACACAAGGGAGCGCCGTCCAACGGGCGACCCCAAACAAATAACAATAGGTAACACAGAAATACCAAACAATTTATATAACCCTTGGTAGGCCCAATCCAGGAACCACTTCTTACACCAATATCCCTGGCCGTAACACACCGACCCAGAGATGAGGTATTAATCACCCACGGATTAATACCCACAAACTTTTGCACAACCTCGTGCCTGCAGTTTCCCAGAACCCGGAGCCACCATACCAAGACAGTGTCTCTCGGTCCAGCTACCAATCCCTTCAAACCGCCTCTGTACCAGACCTACCCCCGCCACAGGACAGGGCACATGACTTTTTACGTTGCCTGGATCCGCCACACACCCAAAGCTTGCTCCACACCCTCACGCAAAACCCAACGCCCATAAATCCGAACCAATATTGTTAACATCACCCCTCCGAAACTGCCACCTCGGCGACTCCAGCTCCGTATGCCTCACTGCAATACCACCATTTCTCCTCACAAAGCGCGCCACCACCCTGTTCACCTTTGCCCTGGCTCAATTAATCCTCTCAACAGAATGAGCCCCCCTTCACACTAACCTGGCCATGATGTCCGACCACACCACAATCAAGCCCGGGTACTTCGCCCATAAACTCAACAAATCTATCTTAACATCCGTGATCAACTCACACGACGCCCGCGAACCCAAGTCATTCCCTCCCACGTGTAACACTAACACATTCGGAGGTCTGTCCATCCTGCAGTAATATTCAAACTCTGGCACGACCCTGCTGCACTCCATTCCATGCACACCGATCCACTTGACTGATGCCAGCGACCTGTCCAATCCCAGCTGGGGACCATTCAGATGAGCATCGGCCTGACAGGCCCCCCAAAAAACGAAAGAGTGCCCCAATATCCAGATTAGGCACACCCCTACAATAAAACAAACACATTTATAAGAACAATAAGATACCAATCAAATTGTACCAACTATAACATAACCAACTGCAAAAAAACCTCCAAAACTCCAACCCAAGTTCTCAATGCGACAGCAGCTGGGGGCGCATATAACAACGAAAACGAGAGGACTCCCACTTTCCAATCCGTCTCACCACTTCATCCCCAAGGCTCCAACGAAAAGCTTCCGTGGCTGCCCCGATTCTAAAGGAATGTGACCCATAATCCTCCGGGAGCTCCCCAACCCATTGCAAACAACTCCTCAGCACTGCTACAAACTGGTAACGAGATAACAAGGAACCATCCTTATGACGTAACAGCGGGCCCGGAAGGCCGCCCCGCAGACTGAAAAACTTACTCAGCACCTGCACCGGGCATAACTCATCCCCCTGCACTGCATACAGCACCACCAACCTGCCTCGATCCATCTGGTCCGTTTTGGACCGACGAAGCCGACACTCATCACTCTGCCCCCCTACCGACACATCCTCTGACAACAAGCCACCACCTCTAACCTTAGATGGGCTCACCAACTCCCCGATTCAAAAAGCCCCAAAAAAAGCTAGCACAAAAGCCGTCTCAAAAAGCACCCTCTCATAAGCAGATACACACCACAAACCGCTCACTAAACGCTTTAACAACTGAAAAGATATCGGCCGCCTAGTGTCCCGCTACTTCACTCCCTTGCGAAAACCCTTCAAGGCCTGACGCACACGAAAATCCTGCGAAACGTCTCGCTCGCCCCTAACCTTCAACCAAAAGGCCACAGCCGCCACCCTAAGTGCCACTGCCGATGCCGACCTACCGGCCCTGAAATCATTACTCACAAATGCCAGGAGCGCCAACAGATAATCCACCTGCCCTTTCCCAAACAACTTCCTTACCCAACTTCTCGCCCAGAATCTGAAAGTGTTCCCTTGCCGAACGCAAATTCCAACACAACGGCGGCGACGCATCAACCACCGACTGGATACGAAAACCGTGCGAAAAACCAGACCACAAAAGGGATATGGGTATCTATTTAAAAACTGCACCATCGCCTCTATTTTCACCGGCGTCCTCCCTTTTTCAAGCCCCGTCCCCGGCCTTACCTCTCCCTTTCCTGAAACGTTTGGACAGACTATGTCCTCCCCCGCAGCCTGAGCACTCCTGCTTAAAACGACAGGCTGCTCCAAATTTGCTCTGGCCTTCGTTAAACTGCCAACAAAATCCCATTTTCTGATTCTCCGGGGGGCCCGACTCCCGATCCCCGATCCCCTGGCGCTTCCACGAAAGAGCTGGCTCAGAACCGCCATCAACCGCATCAACAAGGAAATATCCTTATGATCCCACCGCATGCCTGCCCGCAAAGTCTTCTTCTGTCTAAACTGTTTATCGTATCGCAACCACGCCAAGTCACCGTACGTCCTATAAGCCTCCCCAATTGCGTCCATATATCCAAACAAAGCCGAGCAGTGCTCTGGCTCCTTCTGCCCAATCACACTTGCTAAAATCGCAAATGCCTGCAACCAATTGGAAAAGGAATGAGGAATGAGCCTATAACGGCGTTTTTCTTCCTCCTCCTTTTCCTTCTTGGAGTCACTTGGCTTCACCTTGTCTAAGTAAAATTTTTTCAGGGGCAGTAAGGAAAATATTTCCACGTACTCCCCTTTCCAAATCTTATCCCTCACCTCTTTCTTAAGGTGAGCCCCCAGCGGGCCCTCAAAGCATACATACACCTCGCTCTTAGCCCTGTCATCTAGACGCACCACCTCATCATCCTTTTCCTTCTCTTTTTCTACCTCCTTCTCACCCCCCGTTGCCACTACCACGCTATTCGCCACTGCCCCCTCCGGCACCCTCTCACCGCTTACCAACGCTGCACCGTCTGCCGCTGACCCCATCCATGCCGCCGCCGGAACCGCATTAGCTGCCGCTAAACCCTGCAAAAGCCCCAGTAACTGACTTAAAATTGACGACCCCTCTGGCGCTGCCGTGTCCGCAGCCGCCCCCCCCGACATTACTACCCCACGCCGCCAACAACGCCGAATTCAAAGCTAGCTCACTAAACCGCGACTCAGTAAATTCAGGAGTAGGTGCCTCGACGTCCTCCGCCATCTGTTCCTCCGAGTCTTCTCCAGACATTAGAGCTCCTTCCTCTTCCTCACTGGATCCATCCTCCGTTGTACCAGTTCCAGAGTACGCAGCCGATGTTCCCCCTCCACCATGGCCACTCTACTGAGCCCCCGCTTGGGCACTGGTGTCCTGGACTCGCTGTGTCCTGCGCGGCGACTGGAGTTGAGCGCGGTTCGCGGTTCGTGGTTCTCCAGTTCGCGGCTCGAGTGATTTTGGGGGCTGTTCTAGATCGAACTAGAACTCGAGCTTTTTTGCAAAAGCTCGATAGTTCTAGATACGTTCGAGAACGGTTCTAGCAGCAAAAAAAACAGCTAATTCCTAGCTGGCTTTCCGCTGTAATAGTGTAAGTCACTCTGTGACTCACACTATTATGACATTTCAGTGTATAGTGTGCGGGAACAGCGCATTCAGATCACTGCTGTTTGGATAATGGCGATCGCCATTTTTTTTTTTTTCCTTGTCTTCCTTCCCTAAGCGCGCGCGCGTGTAGTAGTGGGGAGGGCCAGCATGTCAGCCAATCCCAGACACACACACAGCTAAGTGGACTTTTAGCCAGAGAAGCAACGGCATGTGTGATAGGATGTCCATGTCACATGTCCCTGCATTATAAAAACGAGTATCTGCCCGTCTGGACGCCATTATCTCTTCTGCGTCCTTGGTGTCAGACATCACTGGCGCAGCTCCTATCGCCGATACAGCGGTATACGCTCCATACACAGCGCTGGACAGCATAGGGATAGCACTTTCTATCAGTCCTTTTAAGGGCTCATACCGGCAGGGTCAGGGCCATAGGTGACAGGTCCTGAAAACAGAGTTTAACAGCTACACAAGATGACAGCGTCTGTGTAGCTAAGGTCAGGGATTTCCTCGCTGCATTTCCCCATTAGGAGGGATAGAAAGGCAGGCTTCCTTTCCTCTACCCAGAGACCCACAACCCTGCCACTGTACCCTCCTGCCCTTTGCACACTCAAACTCATTGTTACTAAGCCATTATACTAGCAAACACTGAGTGAACTTAGTGGCATCCTAAACGTGGCTATTGGACTTCTGTATAGTCCCAGTAGTGCAAAGATATTTGCAGCACGTCTGCCTGCATTGCACACTCAAACTCATTATAACTAAGCCATTATACTAGCAAACACTCAGTGAACTTAATGGCATCCTAAACGTGGCTATTGGACTTCTGTATAGTCCCAGTAGTGCAAAGATATTTGCAGCACGTCTGCCTGCATTGCACACTCAAACTCATTATAACTAAGCCATTATAATAGCAAACACTCAGTGAACTTAGTGGCATCCTAAACATGGCTATTGGACTTCTGTATAGTCCCAGTAGTGCAAAGATATTTGCAGCACGTCTGGCTGCATTGCACACTCAAACTCATTATAACTAAGCCATTATACTAGCAAACATTCAGTGAACTTAGTGGCATCCTAAACGTGGCTATTGGACTTCTGTATAGTCCCAGTAGTGCAAAGATATTTGCAGCACGACTGGCTGCATTGCACACTCAAACTCATTATAACTAAGCCATTATACTAGCAATTTATGCTGCCAGTTTAAGGGCCGTAGTTGCATTGTCAGGGATATTTATTCTTTATTATTCTGCTGTTAATAAAGCTAGACCACCGCTGCAATCTACACCACTTCTCAATTTTTACTACCACATTTTCAGTGCACAATCTTGTCGCAATCAACATGAGTGGCAAAATGACAGATGCTGGTGGAAAGGGGAAGAGGCGTGGTGTAAAAGGAAAAAAAGGGTTTGTCCGTGGGGAAGGTGGCAAAGCTCCATTATCATCTGCTGAAGATAGACCATCTACCAGCAAAAGTAAGATGTCTACTACTTACCGTGGACAATCCGATGTGCTCCCTTTTTTACGGACACAAACAACAGGAACAAAGGTAGATGATGGCCAAAAAAGGAAAATGCTTAAATGGATCTCAAGTGGTCCAACAAGTGCCCTCTCAGCCACCTCAAGTACCGCATCCAAAAAACACCAGTCCTCTGAGTTGTCATCCCAATCAAACTTGCTTTCTCCCAGCTCTGAAGTCTCCATCAGCCCTGCACAGTATGGTGGAACTGAGATGGCTGAGTCTGCAGAGCTGTTCAGTCACACTATAGCCTGGAAATCAGAGGTCTGCTCCCAAGCTACAGTGAGTACAGACCAGGAAATGGTCTGCAGTGATGCCCAGAACCTTTGTGACTCTGATTCAGGCCGTGAGGACCAAGTTTCTGAGCATAATGTTGACCCTTTGTCACAAACTGTAACACCTGTGGTTATAGACAATGAGGAACATACTGATGACGATGAGACGAAGATACCAGATTGGGATGACAACTTAAATATTCGGTCAGGGCAAGAAGAGGCTCGGTCTGAGGGGGAGGGGAGTGCAAACACAACAATTGATGATGAAGTTCTAGATCCCACCTACTGTCAACCCCCAGTCAGGCACTCGAGGAGGTCAACAGAGGCGGTGGAGGAGGATGCAACCGACGACGATGTTACCTTGCGCCTTCCTGGACAGAGTCGGAGCACTGGTAGCATGTCTACAACTGCATCATCAGCCACCACTCTGCCTCTGAGCACTAGTCGGGGGGGCTCAGCAGGTCGCATGCCCTCTAAGCCTTGCCTAGCCTGGTCCTTTTTTGACATAGAAAAAGATCGCCCAAATTATGTGATGTGTAAAATTTGTCGTGATTCTGTTAGTAGAGGTCAAAACCTCAGCAGTTTGACAATTTCTTCCATGAATCGTCACATGAATAAATATCATAGGTCCCAGTGGGAAGTTCACCGTGCTGCAATGCGGCCTAGCGGAGCGAACCATCCACGGCCTGCCCCTTCCAGTGCATCCGTGCGCTCTTCATCTTCTAGGACTGTGGGGACAGCTGTCACACCTGGTTTTCCACGCACAACTTCCACCACTGTAACCACAACAGGCAGTTTGCTTGGTAGGTCGTCAGTTGGTTTGGAAGGGGAAACAAGTGAGTGTGTACAGTTCTCTCAGACATCGATAGCACCAACGTTGGATGAAGGCAACATCATGTCTCCGCCTGCACTTTCCTCACAAACCTGCATTTTTCCAGGGACACCCTACTCAACACCGTCTACACACAGCAGCCAGATCTCTGTCCCTCAGATGTGGTCAAATAAAAGGCCATTTCCTGCGGCCCATGACAAAGCTAAGAGGTTGACTCTATCCCTCTGTAAGCTCTTGGCTACCGAAATGCTGCCTTTCCGCCTAGTGGACACACAGGATTTTAGAGACCTTATGTCTGTCGCTGTGCCCCAGTACCAGATGCCTAGTCGCTACTACTTCTCTAAGAAAGGTGTGCCCGCGCTACACCAGCATGTCGCACACAACATCACCGCTTCCTTGAGAAACTCTGTGTGTGAACGGGTGCATTTCACCACCGATACTTGGACCAGTAAGCATGGACAGGGACGTTACATGTCGCTGACTGGGCACTGGGTAACTATGGTGATAGATGGTGAAGGGTCTGCTGCACAAGTCTTGCCGTCCCCACGACTTGTGTGTCAATCCTCTGTCTGTCCAAGTTCCGCCACTGCTTCTGCCTCCTCCACCTCATCTGTGTCCTCCACCTCCGCCCCAAGCCTGCCTGGTCAGGCCACCAGCGTTTTCACTGCGCAGAAGGAATCACACACCCCTCATTACTATGCTGGCAGCAGAGCGCAACGGCATCAGGCGGTCTTTAGCTTGACATGCCTTGGTAATAGGAGTCACACATCTGAGGAGTTGTGGTCAGCTCTGCAGTCCGAGTTTAATAAATGGTTGTCTCCACTCAACCTGCAGCCTGGTAAGGCCGTGTGCGACAATGCTGCAAACCTGGGTGCGGCCCTTCGCCTGGGCAAGGTGACACATGTGCCTTGTATGGCTCACGTGTTGAACCTTGTTGTCCAGCAATTTTTAACACACTATCCCAGCCTAGATGGCCTTCTGACCAGGGCACGAAATCTGTCTGCTCACTTCCGCCGTTCAACCGCCGCAGCTGAGCGACTTGCATCGCTCCAGAAGTCTTTCGGCCTGCCGGTTCATCGCCTGAAATGCGATGTGCCGACACGCTGGAATTCGACTCTCCACATGTTACAGCGACTGTGGCAGCACCGCCGAGCCCTGGTGCAATACGTCATGACGTATAGCCTGGGCCAACGAGATGCAGAGGTGGGGAAGATCACCCTGATAGAGTGGTCTCAGATCAAGGACCTATGCACCCTTCTGCCCAGTTTCGACATGGCGACGAATATGTTTAGCGCTGACAATGTCATTATCAGCATGACAATTCCAGTCATTTACATGCTGGAGCACACGCTAAACACTATTCGGAGTCAGGGGGTGGGACAACAGGAAGGGGAGGAACTACAGGAGGATTCATATGCGCAAGGGACAACAACATCACCAAGGTCCAGACGTTCATCATCACCAACGCGGCAGGCATGGGACCATGGGGGACAGGGATCAACAAGGGCGCATAGTAGCAGGCGAAATGTTGAGGAAGGTGCAGGAGAACATGAAGAAATGGAGGACGAACTGTCCATGGACATGGAAGACTCAGCGGATGAGGGAGACCTTGGTCAAATTTCAGTTGAAAGAGGTTGGGGGGAGATGTCAGAGGAAGAAAGAACGGGTAGCACCTCTATGCCACAAACACAGCGTGGACTTGGTCCGCATGGCTGCGTAAGACACATGAGTGCCTTCTTGTTGCACTACCTCCAACATGACCCTCGTATTGTCAAAATTAGAAGTGATGATGACTACTGGCTTGCCACACTATTAGATCCCCGGTACAAGTCCAAATTTTGTGACATAATTCCAGCCATAGAAAGGGACGCACGTATGCAGGAGTATCAGCAGAAGCTGTTACTCGATCTTAGCTCGGCTTTTCCACTAAACAACCGTGCAGGTGCAGGGAGTGAATCTCCCAGTTGTAACTTGACAAACATGGGACGGTCTCGTCATCTTCAACAGTCTACCCGTACCAGTAGGACTGTATCTGGTGCTGGTAACAGCAATTTTATGGAATCTTTTCATAATTTTTTTAGACCCTCCTTTGCAAGGCCACCAGAGACAACAAGTCTGACACATAGTCAACGGCTGGAGAGGATGATACAGGAGTATCTCCAAATGAACATCGATGCCATGACTTTGCAAATGGAGCCTTGCTCATTTTGGGCTTCAAATCTAGAAAAATGGCCAGAGCTCTCCAGTTACGCCTTGGAGATTTTGTCGTGTCCAGCTGCCAGCGTTGTCTCTGAACGTGTCTTCAGTGCTGCTGGGTGTGTGCTGACAGATAAGCGCACGCGTCTGTCCTGTGACAATGTGGACAGACTAACGTTCATCAAAATGAACAAGTCATGGATCCACCAGGAATTTACTACCCCTGTGTCATCCTGGGGAGAGTAAATGCTTGTGGATTTGGAATGTGCTTGATGCAAATCTAGCTGTGAAGTGTACAACTAGGGCACAAGTGCTGCCACTGAATGGGTGGGTGTGTGTGGGGCACAATTTTTGGAAAAAAAGGGAGACTCCGCTTGGAGTAACCCTTGATTGCTGTGTTTTTGAAAAATGATCCAAGATGAACAGAGCTGGGATCAGGAAAGAGTTTGCTACCTACCCCGGTGTCATCCTGGGGACGGTTAAGTATGGCGTATTTTTGAATGTGCTTGATGCAAATCTAGCTGTGAAGTGTACAACTAGGGCACAAGTGCTGCCACTGAATGGGTGGGTGTGTGTGGGGCACAATTTTTGGAAAAAAGGGAGACTCCGCTTGGAGTAACCCTTGCTTGCTGTGTTTTGTAAAAATGATCCAAGATGAACAGAGCTGGGATCAGGAAAGAGTTTGCTACCTACCCCGGTGTCATCCTGGGGACGGTTAAGTATGGCGTATTTTTGAATGTGCTTGATGCAAATCTAGCTGTGAAGTGTACAACTAGGGCACAAGTGCTGCCACTGAATGGGTGGGTGTGTGTGGGGCAGAATTTTTGGAAAAAAGGGAGACTCCGCTTGGAGTAACCCTTGCTTGCTGTGTTTTTTAAAAGGAGCCAAAATGAACAGAGCTGGGATCAGGAAAGACTTAGCTACCTACCCCGGTGTCATCCTGGGGACGGTTAAGGATGGCGTATTTTTGAATGTGCTTGATGCAAATCTAGCTGTGAAGTGTACAACTGGGGCACAAGTGCTGCCACTGAAGGGGTGGGTGTGTGTGGGGCCCAATTTTTGGAAAAAAAGGGAGACTCCGCTTGGAGTAACCCTTGATTGCTGTGTTTTTTTAAAAGGAGCCAAGATGAACAAGTCATGGTTCAGCAAAGACTTTGCTACCTACCCCGGTGTCATCCTGGGGACGGTTAATTATGGCGTATTTTTGAATGTGCTTGATGCAAATCTATCTGTGAAGTGTACAACTGGGGCACAACTGCTGCCACTGAAGAGGTGGGTGTGTGTGGGGCCCAATTTTTGGAAAAAAGGGAGACTCCGCTTGGAGTAACCCTTGATTGCTGTGTTTTTTTAAAAGGAGCCAAGATGAACAAGTCATGGTTCAGCAAAGACTTTGCTACCTACCCCAGTGTCATCCTGGGGACGGTTAAGGATGGCGTATTTTTGAATGGGCTTGATGCAAATCTAGCTGTGAAGTGTACAACTTTGGCACAACTGCTGCCACTGAAGGGGTGGGTGTGTGTGGGGCCCAATTTTTGGAAAAAAGGGAGACTTCGCTTGGAGTAACCCTTGCTTGCTGTGTTTTTTAAAAGGAGCCAAGATGAACAGAGCTGGGATCAGGAAAGACTTAGCTACCTACCCCGGTGTCATCCTGGGAACGGTTAAGGATGGCGTATTTTTGAATGTGCTTGATGCAAATCTAGCTGTGAAGTGTACAACTGGGGCACAAGTGCTGCCACTGAAGGGGTGTCTGTGTGGCCCAATTTTTGGAAAAAAGGGAGACTCCGCTTGGAGTCACCTTGCGATGTTTTACATGATTTTAGAAGGGCATGCCATGCCTATATCTGTGTCTTGTCCTCTTTTTCCTCGTAACGCTGTTTTGTTTTCACATGAGAATTTGTCCATGTCACTTTCCCATGTGTTTGTGTTGTGTTGTGAGTTGTTTGTCATCTTTTGGACACCTTTGTGGGTGTTTTCTAGGTGTTTTTATGTGTTTGTGATTGCCTGCCATTGTTTCCTATGCAGTTCGAGTTCGGTTCGTCGAACGTTCGACGAACCGAACTCGAAAGGGAGCTCCGTTCGGCGAACCGACCTCGAGCCGAACCGCGACCGGTTCGCTCATCTCTAGCGGCGACACCCCACGAGACCATCCTGTCCCATGAGCTGCCTTGTCCTCTTCAGGGTGGACCCCCTCCTGTGACTGAGATTACTCCCTGGTACTGCCTCCTGCCCTCCGGGGCTGACGCACACCTCATCCTGCTGCATCCTCCCCCGCCCGAGGGGGACCGCTGCTGCAAGGCGCTGTGCTGAAGACCTAAGTGACCTGGCAGTTACCTCAGGGTTCCTGCCATCACTCCTGCTCCCCACTGCCTCCCAGGTATCTGTCTCCCGCCTGCCCGTACCGGCGTTCCCACTGGCTGACCGCTCCCGGACCCCCCGCCGCCCGCGAGGGGTACTGCTAGTCTCCATCTCCCGCCAGGCGCACTCCCAGGTGGAAGCTGCCGCTGCATCATGTACCACCGCCTGAGGCCCGCCGCCGGAAGCAGGCCCCAGACTCGACACGCCCACTCTCCAAGCGCTGCTGGCCTCCATTCCTCACCGGGCACGCTCCCGGCCGGGAGCAGCCGCTGGCCTCTGCAACCCTGCCCAAGGCCCGAGACCGGAAGTAGGCCTCGGGCTGGACATGCCCCCTCTCTGACTGCCGCTGGTCTCCGTCACACGCTGGGCTCTGTACTACAGCCTGAGGCCCGACACCGGAAGTAAACCCCGGGCTGGACACGCCTCCTTCTCGGCCACCGCGGCCTCGCTGGAGGAGGGCTCTAACTTCTCCTCCTTGCCCCCCCTGCGAGAGTACCTTCTCGGGGGTCTGGAATGCCGCCCACGGCTAGAGGAGGAGCAAGGGGAAGGTGCCGACGGAGAAACCCCGGCAGCCCTGATGTGGGACTGCACTGCCTGGGCCCCGTGCACCACCATCGCCGCTCATATCAGCCGCTCCAAATCCTGCAGATCCGCCAGGTCTTCTTCGTCTTGATCAGTCTCCATCCGGAAGTGACAAGGGAGGTAAGATACCTCCCCAGCTCCTTATATACCCCCTCTCCTGGGACACCTTTTTCCTAACCAATCCCATTTTCCATCCCATAAACCACCAAACTCCTATTTCCTTTATTAACCCCATCACTCCTTCCCTTCCCTCTAGTCATGTCACCCCTCCACCCTATGGGTTCCATAGTTTTCTTAACTCTTGACTATCCACACATAAATTGCTGAATCTCTCCGCTTCTACCCATTTGACTAAATAAGTTCCTATTTAAGAAATATCTGATTACTATGATTAGACTACTTATTTTTTGAGGCTAGCATGACAATACTGCTAATCCCAGAAATCAGAAAGAAAAATGTTGCCATTAGAATGATAGTGTAGCCTCAGGCATTAGACATGTACGTTCAAGCAGGCATATCTCAGTATGAAAAACATCTCACATTTCTGTAACATGCTTTCACTGAATTTCCAGTTCTACTGTTCTGAATGTAGAGTCAACAAATTTGTACAAATGAGTCCCATTAAGGTGGATCAAGATCACTGGGTCTTTTATCATGTGACCACATACTTGAGTGTGACTCTGCAAACATAATGTGGCGCAACTGGATCCTATGAACAAGTGAAGGCAAAGTGCTGTCTGCCGTCATATGACATGCATGTGAAGCGGAGGGGTAAACCTGAGACAATTTTAGCTTTGTGCTGTCTGGTATAAAACTGCAAACTAGTTAATCAATGTGACACGCCCACCAGGGCCGTGAGGCACTCGTAACCGGGCTGGTTCTGTTGGGAGCTCATGGCGGCAGGGCCCGACTACGTGACCCTGGTGGTGTCGTTATAAATGAGGGATATTTACAGGGAATAAGTCATGGCGCCACCTGTGGTATTCGTCAATGTATGGCCCAACGCTGCTGGATGGGACCGGTGGGGCAGATGGTGATGCAGCAATGATGGTACAGCTTCCCACAGGTGGAGCAGGGCCCCAGGACAACCGTTATAGTCTATAATAAAGGAATTAACGTTGGGGTGTAATACTGCAGGTAACGGGATACGCAAGGACTGCACGGAACCACGGGGGTTAATCAATGCAGATTTAATAATGTATTGCACAACACAGGTGGAGGAATAGTGCGGGAAAGGAGGGGGAAGAAAAGCCGGGAATGTGCACAGCAGTAGATATAATGCAATATACATACAACCACTTTGAATAACTTGTCAAGGATAGGAAGCCTCAGATTGTACTCCCAAAAGCAAAACACAGAAATCCTTATTCAACAAAAAAACGCAGAGTCCTTGTTATCTTACTCGTATAACACAGTGCAGTCTTTTCCTATCTGTCCCTAACTAAAAGTAGTGTGCACACTTAACTGCAGGTTTCAGCGTGGGGTACCTCGTCACCGTTGGGGCCCGTATTCCGCTGGCAGACACCTCTAAAGTTCAGTCTTTGTCCCGGGTCTGTAACTTGCACGAGCTGCCTGGCTCCTCGCTCCACATCCAGCCTCTTTGGATCTGTAATTTTGTAATTTGCACGTGCTGTCTGGCTCCTCGCTCCACATCCAGCCTCTTTGGATCTGTGTCTTGGGGGAGACACCACGCAACACTCTGAGGTACTTGGACCTCGGAAAAACAGGGCAGACTGAGGCCTTCTATCTTACAGCCCACTCCAGCACACACCTCTCTGCCAAAAAACACAGCCACATGTCGACTCCTCCTCCTCCTGTTCCAGACTCAATCTAGTCACTTGAGCAGCAGGTGGCAGCATAACACAAGGAAGTCCACCAAACAGTCTTTTAACCTATATATATATATATACATATAAATGTTAACAGGTCTTACATTTCCCCCCCTCTTTAACCTCGGCCGTCCCGGCCGATACACTCCTGAGGCACTCTGCAAAGGGACACACGGTGGCAACTCCTGCCCTGCTTCACAACCTGTTGCTTGGGAGCCAATGTCGTAAAACAGGATTCAGTGACAGAACACACAAATTCATCTGCCAAGTACCGATCAGGGGGAATACCAGCATTAGCCCGCTCAGTCCGGCGTGGCACCACAGCTAACTCGCCAGACGTCGGCGCCGTATCAGGGAGTACAGTATTCTCGTCCCCATCTCTGGAGATTAGTGACTCCTGCTCTGCAGGGGTGGCACCTGTGTCTTGAACGGATGGGGGTGTGGATCTCTCCCAGTCTGTTGGGTTGGTCGGGGCCCGCCACCATTCTTCATCATCAGAGCCCTCTTCGAAGGTAACAGGAACAGGCACAGGCACCGTCTCCGGGGTACTATGTCTGGTCCTGTCTTCTGAATAGCAGGGCCTCAGCATATTACGATGCAGGATGAGGGTGCCGCCTCTTTGCTCGCCTCTCACTTCGTATACTGATCCATGGGGCGAGATTCTTCTGATCACAATGTACGGCTCTGTTTTCCAGCGCTCGCTCAACTTGTGTCTTGGGTGTTTCTCTGCAACTAGTACTCTGTCTCCTGGTAAGAACGGGGTTTCACACACAGGTTTCCGCTGCGGGTGTGTCTTTTCTTGCAACCGCTTGGTGACAATTCGATGGATAGTCTCCAGCCGCCGACGGTGACAATCAACCCAGGAACCTACGCTCTGACCTTCACTGATCTCGGGGGGAGCTAGGTTCAGCTCTTCAATGCCTCTTCCGGCTCTTCCAAACAGTAGCACGTATGGGGTGTACCCAGTGGTGGAGTGGACACAATTATTGTACGCCCACACGAGTTCTGCGAGATAGCCGGGCCAGTGATTCTTACGATCATCCTCCAACGTGCGTAGCATTTGTAGGAGGGTCCGGTTAAATCTCTCGCAGGCTCCGTTGCCCTGCGGATGATAAGGCGTAGTCCTTGACTTCTGCATTCCGTAAATCCTTTGCAGCTCTCTCATGACACTGCCCTGAAAGCAAGCTCCTTGGTCAGAATGTATTCTTTTGGGGCAGCCGTACACCCGGATAAAGTCATCACTGATGGCTCGAGCAGCTGATTCAGCCGTCTGATCTCTGGTGGGCGTCACCACCGCAAATTTGGAGAAGTGATCTGTCATCACAAGGCAGAACTGATAGCCCCGGTGGGAGTGGCCAATCTTCAGATAATCGATCATGAGTACTTCCAACGGCTCTTTGGTTACAATAGTCTGTACTGGTGCTTGCTGTGGAGGAGCCTTACTTAACTCGCAGGAACGGCACAGTTTACAGGCCTTCTCTACTGCCCGAAGCATCTGAGGACAGTATACTATTCTTTGCAACCACTGGTAAGTCTTGTCCGGTCCGAAATGGGCTCCCTTCTCATGCGCCTCTCGGGCCAATGGTACTGCCATCTTCTGGGGTATCACTACTTGCCACCATACTTCCAACTCTGTAGCTAGGTGCACCTTCCGATACAGCATCCCTTCTTGCACCGACAGCTTATCCCACTGGCTGAGAATCTGGAGGGCCACGTGCGACAGCGTGGCCCGTATTTCCTTTCTAGGCTTGCGCTGCTGGATCACCCACTCTTTTACTTGAAGCAGTTCTGGGTCAGATGACTGGATTTTCACCCATTCCTCTCTGGTTTGGCCAAGCAGGCGTGATGTCGTGCCCGACGTAATTTCCAGCATACGAGCCTCTACCACTTGAGCGGTGAATTTACTAAAGTCCGGAATTTCGTCTTCCTCCAACTGTTCATCTCTTCCCCCCACTGGGGCTTCGGTAGTAACACGAGAAAGGGCATCCGCATTCTGATTTTCATGCTTAGAGCGGTACTGCACATGATAATTGTATCTGGACAGTCGTGCCAGCCACCTCTGTTCCATTGCTCCCAGTTTGGCGGTGGAGATGTGAGCCAGGGGGTTATTATCCGTATAGACTTCAATTTGAGCTCCCGTGAGATATTCCGAGAACCTTTCGGTTATTGCCCATACTAGTGCCAGTAATTCCAACCGAAAGGAACTGTAATTCTCGGGGTTGCGCTCGGCTTCTCGCAATGTCCGACTTCCATATGCAATCACCCGTTCAGTACCATTCTGTACCTGGGCCAGTACTGCACCCAGGCCGTAGAGGCTCGCGTCTGTATACAACCGAAAGGGGAGGTTATAGTCTGCATAGGCAAGCACAGGGGCGCTAACCAAGGCCTCTTTCAATCGGTGTAAGGCTTCTGCTTGTCTTGGTCCCCAGCAAATTTTCTGTGCTTTTGGTCCTTTCGCAGTGCCTCGGAGCAATTCGTGCAAAGGTTCTGCCTCCTTCGCGAAATCTTTGATAAAGCGACGGTAATATCCGGCTAGCCCCAGGAAAGCTCGAACCTCCCGCACTGTGCTGGGTGTGGGCCATTCTAGCACTGCTCTCACTTTCCCATCGGAGGGCTGTACGCCGGCTTCCGACACCTTGTGTCCGAGATATTCAATCTCTTCCTGAAAGATCCGACATTTTTTTGGTTTTAGTTTAAGCCCATGGGCCCGTAACCGCTGAAACACTTGGCCCAGGTTTTCTAGATGTTTCTCAAAGGTTGCAGAATACACTACTATGTCGTCCAGGTAAATCAATGTGGCCTCGAAGTTCATGTCTCCAAGGCAACTTTCCATGAGGCGCTGAAAGGTTCCTGGGGCATTATTTAGTCCAAACGGCATGCGGTTGAACTCGAAGAGTCCCATGGGTACAATAAATGCGGTCTTGGCCTTGTCTTTCTCTGCCACAGGGACCTGCCAATATCCGCTGGCCAGATCGAGGGAGGAGAAGTAACGTGCCTTTCCCAACGCCGACAGGGACTCCTCTATCCGGGGCAGAGGGTAGGAATCACGAACCGTGCATCCATTAAGCTTGCGGTAGTCAACACAGAAGCGGGTAGACCCATCCTTTTTCTTGACCAGCACGATTGGGGCAGCCCATGGACTCTGACTTTCTCTTACCACCCCGCTCTTCAGCATCTGCGCCAAAAGCTCTTTTACCTCTTGGTAGTAGTTTGGGGGTATTTGCCTGTACCTTTCCCTGATCGGTGGGGCATCTCCTGTGGGTATTTCGTGCTGAATCTTGTCAGTACAGCCGAAATCTTCTGCGTGACGGGAGAACGTGGCTTGATTCTCCCAAATAAAGTCCTCTATGGCTTGGGCTTGCTCCGAATCGAAGGGGCTCAGGTCCACTCCCATCTGCCCTAAGATGACGCGACTGTTCCATTGATCAGTGGGGTTCTCTTTTCTTTCCATAGAAAGAGCCCAAGTCCAGGCTTCCCCTGCCATGGGCTGCAATTCAATCGATTCTGCAGCCGCCACCTCTTCGGGCGCCAGGTAGACATGGGCCAGCACAACTCCCGAGGTCAAGGTGTAGGCCTGTTCACCGGTGTTCACGCAACGGAAAGGGACCCTTCCATTTCTTACTGTTGCTAAAGTGCGAGCCACCAACGGTTCATCTCCGTTCTCTTCACCACGGTAAGGCTCCACCAACACCTCCATCCCCTCGAGTGTACGGTGGGCCCCGACTGGCAAGGTGAGGACTGTCTCACGATTTGGAGGTAGAGTAATTGTTGTCTGTCTTGGGACTCGAACCCTCCCCACCGGGTAGCGGCTCCCACCATTCTTCCACAGTCCTCGGGCACGGATAAGGTGTTGGAAGACCTTTTGGGCAGGCCTGTTAGCAACTGTCGTCTTCCAGTAATCACAGCCCCTCTTGTTGAAGAGCAACTGGTCTAATTCTTTCAGGACGTTCATGCCCACGATAGCTGGCACCTCTCTGTCGTACCGGCCCTCCGTTAACACAATCCCTTTTTTGCCTAAGTTCTGGCCACAGGCACGTATGTTCATCCACACGACCCCTACAACCGGAATGGGAAGATTGTTTGCAGCCCTCAGTTTGATATGTGCCCCTTTGTCAATGGATACAGTTTTTCCAAAATGTTGGTAGAAGAAGTGTTCTGGCATGGTGGTCACTTGGGACCCAGTATCCATCAGACATTTTACTTCTTTCCCTTCAAATTCGGCCGTGATCGTCGGCGTGCAGGCTGCTATATCTTCAGGGCGTTGGTTTTCTCTAAGCTCAGTTGGTCTCCCCACCATGTGCCCATCCATGGAGGGAGGCACTAGTTTAACGGCGGTCTTTCTTGAGAAGTCTTCCTCTCCGGACAGTGTCGGAATAAATGGTTCCGATTTCCACAGTTCCAACACCGGTAGTCTTCAGCGGGTCTCGGTCGTCTCTGCTCGATCTGTCCCCTCTCTTCTTGATAGGTATGCGTGCGGGTATTTGGCCGCGGTGCTGTCGTTCTTACTTCTGACGCCGGGGCTTGCATATTCTTCAGCAACTCTTGTAGAGCAGTAACAGTCTCTTGTAACTGATCCACTTTAGCCTCAAGCTGGCTCGGTTCTCGATTTTTCTCACCCGGGACTACCTTATGCATACAAACTTCACCCAAGGCGTTCTGCGGGTCGCAATTTTCAGTTTGTGTGCGGGAGACTGCTTCTTCCAATATCTCCTGGAAAGTTAGTTTTTTTTCTACCCTGAGCCGTTCACGGAGGGCACCTTTGATCTTGGGGTTATGTAATCCGCGGAGGAATTGATCTCGCAGGGTACGGTCAGCATAACCGGGGGTTTGTGCTAGCTCTGGCTCTGCTGTAAGCATTTGTCTCATTATTCTCTGGAGTGCATTTGCATACTGTGGCAGACCTTCTTCTTCACCCTGCAGCCTGTAGAACAGTTGCGCCTGTAAATCTCCTGCTTCTGGTTTCCCGCCATACACTCTCTCAAGAATCTTCACCACCTGCTCTAATGTCTTTCGTTCACTCTCAGGGCGCAATAAAATAGTCTCTTGAGCATGGCCTTCAAGGGCAATCAACAATATCTCCCCTTGATTTTCTGCAGTCACTCCTGCTACTCTCAACATGCCCCTCACTCTCTGCGCCCAGTCATGGAGAGGTACATCGCTGCCAGTAAATTTTGGTATATGGGTCAGCATAGCCCCCAGGGACAGCTGCCTTGCTGGTATTCCCCCATCAGGTTGTATTAGAACACCTCCATCAGCGACAGCCCCCTGTCCGTCCATTGTTCCGTACCAGCCTGCGTATCCTGCCGACTACGCCAAATGTAATACTGCAGGTAACGGGATACGCAAGGACTGCACAGAACCACGGGGGTTAATCAATGCAGATTTAATAATGTATTGCACAACACAGGTGGAGGAATAGTGCGGGAAAGGAGGGGGAAGAAAAGCCGGGAATGTGCACAGCAGTAGATATAATGCAATATACATACAACCACTTTGAATAACTTGTCAAGGATAGGAAGCCTCAGATTGTACTCCCAAAAGCAAAACACAGAAATCCTTATTCAACAAAAAAACGCAGAGTCCTTGTTATCTTACTCGTATAACACAGTGCAGTCTTTTCCTATCTGTCCCTAACTAAAAGTAGTGTGCACACTTAACTGCAGGTTTCAGCGTGGGGTACCTCGTCACCGTTGGGGCCCGTATTCCGCTGGCAGACACCTCTAAAGTTCAGTCTTTGTCCCGGGTCTGTAACTTGCACGAGCTGCCTGGCTCCTCGCTCCACATCCAGCCTCTTTGGATCTGTAATTTTGTAATTTGCACGTGCTGTCTGGCTCCTCGCTCCACATCCAGCCTCTTTGGATCTGTGTCTTGGGGGAGACACCACGCAACACTCTGAGGTACTTGGACCTCGGAAAAACAGGGCAGACTGAGGCCTTCTATCTTACAGCCCACTCCAGCACACACCTCTCTGCCAAAAAACACAGCCACATGTCGACTCCTCCTCCTCCTGTTCCAGACTCAATCTAGTCACTTGAGCAGCAGGTGGCAGCATAACACAAGGAAGTCCACCAAACAGTCTTTTAACCTATATATATATATATATACATATAAATGTTAACAGGTCTTACAGGGGTGCAGGACCGAAGACGCAGCCAATAACTGGAAGACACAGTACTGTGGTTTCCTTTACCTTTTTACTTGGTGGTGAACGGTGCAGGCCAGGGTAACTGGTTCGGATGGTAACGGAGGTCCAGGCAGCCTGGAAGCAATTGGGGGATCCACCTCACCAGGTGGGTTCGGAGGCCTTTCTTCTGCGAAGTCCTGTGTAGGTCCCTGCTGCTTAAAGCTATGCTGTGGCCCTCTTCCTGGTTTTTGTACTGTTTCTCACTCATATGGCAAGCAGCGTGAGCCTTTTACAGGTGCCGCTCCTCTGGTAGCAGCTCCGGACTCTCGTATGCTGCTGTGCCGCCGGGTGTTCTATGTATGGCCAGAGACATGCAGTCTCCTGTCCTCCGGATTCAGCTGCCGGGACTTCAGTACCCATATGCTGCCCCCATGTCAGCAGCCGGGCTGCTCGGATACGGATACGCAGTGGCTCGAGGGGCGTCCGGACACGGGGGTCATGCGGTCACTTAAATTAAGGGGGGTATTTACAGGGGGATTGTATTTAGAGTTTGTGACACCACCCGTGGTGTGTGGTAATATGGAGTACAGCCGCTGCAGTTGGGAGTACCCGGGGGCGATAAAGCGGGGCAGCCGGATGTTTAAACCTCCACAGGTAGGGGGGATGCCCCGGGACTTACTGATGGTGTTCGGGGAGTGCCGTGGGGAGCGAAGGGGGTCACTTTCATACTCACTCAGTCCAAAAAGCTGACACCGACAACTGGATAATCCAAAGTTCTGGACACCGCTGCCGCTGAGGGGAGCTAGTTTGGGTCCCGTCCCCGCTGGTGTTGCCTGGTGGTCTGTGACCTTACTCCTAGCACTAAGTTCTCTCTTCTTTTGGTCCCGGTAGCATAACACTAGTCAGGTCCCGCTCCCCAGTGTGGTTAACTGTGGGAGCTCACTCTCAGGGTTCACGCTTGGGATTTCCTGGACCATTTTTGTGGAAAGTCCTATCCCCCTCGTTACGCTAGTACCCCGATTTTGGAGCGGGTGGAGAGCGGATCTTGAAGGCTCCATTCTCGTCGGGTAAATTGTCTGGTTGCCTGAAGCTACTCCCTGACCTAGGGTCCACGTACCCTGTCCCAGCCCAGTGATTGTACAAGGCCGTCAGCTGTCCTCCTCGACAGTTCCGTGCCCCTTATCATGATCCCCTGGGACCGGGGGTCCAGCTCCTACTAGGCCCAGACCACCGTCTGCCACCTAGTTGCTTCCAAGGAGCCCGGCTCCTGACCTCCTCTCTCCTTCACCTCCTACACTTCACTCCTCCAACCTTCACTCTCAAACTCCAAACTTCAACTCACTGACACTCCTGACCTCCTCTTAACCAACCCCCCAAGTGGGCGACCCTATTCCACTCAGGCCGGCCACTGGTGTGTCTGGTGGGTGTGGTGCAGAGTTTACCTAGGACTTTAATTGACTGATGTTGGCAACACCATGCAGTTAGGGACCCATAAACAAGGAGGAGGTGGATATTGCACAGAAGGGCAGATTGCACAATACCCTGTGACGACCTGATAGTCCAGGGGCGTCACACCCGCGCAACCAAGAACTCCGGCATCCTGTTACTGGCGCTCCGCTCTGAGGTGAGCTCCATCACAGCTCTGTTCCCCAGGCACTTTCTGTAGACTCTGTCTGCTTGACACACTCTCTCTGCATTCACTTCCTTGTCTCCTCTCCTTCCCTTTCAGCTGACCCCTCCCGCAGGCCAGAATGCATAGGGAAGCTCACCATGAACTGGGTTTTAGAGCTTCCCCTTCTGGTATGGAATCAGGAAAACGTGTGCTGCTGGTGCTACCTAGCATGGGGGATGCCCTTCTTGCTTCCAGGCATAGCATCACCCCCTGTGAGAAGGGCAATGCTTCTGTGGCAACCAGACTACTGGGGTGCCACAGATGCACCATTGAAGCAATTCTGTCTGCAGATTTCACAATACAATCTTCACAGATAACTAAATAGATCTCCTACACCTGATGAGGATGATGTATTTGCTTTGAAAATCTAAGTAAGATTGGCTGTATAATCCGTTATGAAAGTATCACTCAGTTCCCCCCCACCTAGCCTGAATGACAGCTCCTTAGTGTCCCTCCTCCCTGCTGCTGCTAAAATTTTCCACTATTTAGTACAATCCGCAAGAAATCACCAATATTAAAATAAAGTGAGGGGATTTGAATGTAGTGCTCCTGAAGCCATCAGGGTGCTATAAGGTTCTGCACCCCCACCAGGATGCAGGGCCTACCCCCTTAGGGGCCCAGAAACCCAGTGCCGGTAACACCAAAAACCCAGGTAATCCCAGTTTTCCCCAACATTCCCCCATACAATGGTACTTAGCTAGGATGGATGACCGCCTAGAGGTGGAGCCACTCCAGTCCACTAGTTGACCAGGTGGGAGGGGCAGACTGTGGAGAGTCAGGACACAGGAAGACAGTAGTCAGAAGGAAGTCTGCAATGAAAGGGAGCAGACACAGTGAGTCTAAAGTTAACAGTGGAGGTGCAAAGATGTGACTGAACAACGTCCTGACTCGGGTTAACGGTGACCTGGTACCCAGGAGAGGTGGTTGCCGGTGGAGTACAGTGGAGTACTCCCGAAACTACGCACCGACGGGATACAGGACCCTAGGACGGGAAAGAGCTTAAAGCCAACCTGTTAACACCTGTACAGCAAAGGAGACCATCAAGGGCTTTGCTGACCCTAAAGAATCTGAAAACTCAGTAGCAAAGAGAGAACCGGGGACAGGACCAGAGACTCCAACCCCAAAGGGTTCATGCTACTGTCAGGCAGACAGAAGTGGACAAACTACAGAACGGGGACCCCCAATGTTCTATACCACATGGACCCACTTACCAGAGGCAGGTGCAGGGGAAGAAGGTACCAGAGAACCAAACTGGCACTGGGACGAAGGGGACCTGGAGATTAAACCAGCCAGCCTCGGGCAACCAGTTAACATCTCCTCAGTGATTAAAGCAGTTGCACCGAATACCTGTCTGGACTCCTTCCTCCAACGTCCACTGTATCATACACCCGCTGGGGCAATACCCTACTTGCGAAGGGATTACTATACTAGCTGCTAATACCATCAGCCCCAGTGGAGACATTCTGCAGCGGCGGATCCCTACACTTAGCTGCAAAACCGCAAGTGGCGTCACGAATAAACTTTATTCATCAATCCCCTGTAAATACCCCCATTACAAAAAGGGCCCAGGGCACAGAATCGGGTAACTGTGACAATCGTGACATTCCCAAGGCATACACTGCCCGGAACCGAGTACCCCATATCCCTGGGTGCTACCTGAATATCAGAAAAAAAAGGAAAAAACGAAGGAGACATAAATAAAGGAGAATCAATTTTAAATGTACTTATGGAGGTGCCAGCTTCATTTTTCCTTTTTGTCTGATGTTCGCCAGCAGAGTCAACACTCAACTATAATAGCATTGGAACAACATAATAAACGTGGTGAATCCAGTACCAATATATATTTTTTTACTATTGAGAGGCTGTGGAATAACATTTTTCAAAGGCAAACTGTTTTCTTTTTTAGGTTAAGCATCAAATGTCAAATGTTTCTTCCTTGTTGTTGTTTTTTTTTCTACAGTACAATCTGCAGGCATGGAGGACAGAGACTAAGAGCGGCTTTGCACACTACGACATCGCACGTGCGATGTCAATGGGGTCAAATCGAAAGTGACGCACATCCGGCGTCGCAGTCGATATCGTAGTGTGCAAATCCTTTTTGATACGATTAACGAGCGCAAAAGCGTCGTTATCGTATCATCGGTGCAGGGTCCGACATTTCCATAATGCCGGTGCAGCGACAGGTACGATGTTGTTCCTCATTCCTGCGGCAGCACACATCGCTGTGTGTGAAGCCGCAGAAGCGAGGAACATCTCCTACCTGCGTCCCGGCTGCAATGAGGAAGGACGGAGGTGGGCGGGATGTTTACATCCTGCTCATATCCGCCCCTCCGCCGCTGCTATTGGCCGCCTGCCGTGTGACGTCGCTATGACGCCGGATGGCCCGCCCCCTTTGGAAGGAGGCGGGTCGCCGGCCAGAGCGACGTCGCAGGACAGGTGAGTGCATGTGAAGCTGCCGTAGCGATAATGTTCGCTACGGCAGCTATCACCAGATATCGCACCTGCGACGGGGGCGGGTACTATCGCGCTCGGCATCGCATGTGTGACGCCCTGGACTAGCCAAGTAGTCACAGATATAGCACCATACACACCCCCACCCTAGGCAGTTACAATAGTCAGACGAAAAACCCTTGTAACCTCCCTCCAGGGTTTGATGTCCACACCAGGTGGGGCGGAGCCAGGTGGTTGGCCCCACCCACCGAGGAGTTCACAGGCCTGGAGGCGGGAAAAGTGTCAGATCAGTTTTGGAGGTGAAAGTGAGTGGAGTAAACACTTCAGGTGTCTGGGTAGGAGCCCAGGCACTTAAAGCAAGGTTGGCAGATGGTGGTGGCCGTCTGCAGGAGTTGGTGGAACTCCGCAGAGCCGTAAGGACCGGAGTCAGGCGTCGGCCCGCCAGTACCAGACCGGGGAACGGAGTGAAGCTAAGCACACAGGCGGGGCCATCGGACCCCGACCAGGCTTGGAGCCGCCGTCACTAGTCAAATCCGAATGTGACAGGAACCCCAGGGGTTTCCTAACAACCAAGTCCCGATTGAAGGCAACAGTCCACCCAGAGAGGATATACAGCCACCGCCACAGGCTAGAGATCCAAGGGCCAGCGCCTGCGGGCAGAACGGGCTCCTACGGCACCTATACGCCGGGGAGCGGACTACCGGTGGGCAACCACAGGAGTCAAGAACATCTTCAAAGGTGCAGGGAAAGACAGCCACCATCAGCCGTCCGGGGAGACCACAACAACAACACTGCAGCCGGCTGAGGGACCCGTCCATCCAGCCATTTTGGTTTACCAGAGACTCTGTCAGTGATTGTCTGAGTGAGTACACAAGTGCCGCCTGGCACTGCTCCGAGCTGTCCCTGCAACCCTGCACCCCAGCCATCCAGCTTCCCCATTACACCACCGGGCCCCGGGATCACCAGCCCCCTACCCACGGAGGGGACAACATTCTAGCTGCACCCTACCATCTCTCCCGGGATCACCGTTACCAGCAGCGGTGGTGCCATCATCACCACGTCCCGTGGGTGGCGTCACGAACAATCTCCCTAACCAAACCACCCCTTATCACTCATGGGTGAGGAGCGCTGCTCGAGTCCCCGGGTCCGGCCCACCGCTCGAGCCACCGAGCAGCAGCAGAAGCCCCGGACCCGAGCGTCCCCTCCGCCCGCGACACAAGCATCGGCTTGCGATGTCGCAGCGTGCAAAGTACCCCTAAAAGCACTTGGATTCGTGATATATTTCTTCCTATAGCTGGACTTCTAAAAACACTTATTTTAAAGAGGTGGTCCACTACTTGGACAACCCTTTCTCACTCCCCATAAAAATAACAAAGCTTATTCACCCCTCCGATGCTGATGTGGTTCCAGCGATGTCAGAACTCACGTTCCCGGGTCCCACGTGACATGTGGAATGAGACAAATCAGCTTTAAATAAATGTATCTGCTGTGAGTCTGGTCAAAAGTAGACAGGATTCAAGGGGCCATATGCCCTTTGTTAATACGGGGTATGCTAAGAATAGCTTCCACTTCTTATCTACTTATGTTAAAGATGTCGGGACTTCCGGTCTAGTAGTATTTACAGTCATTAAGGAGCCATAACTTTTGGTTGCTATGAAAGTGGTTGACCTCATAACTTCTCTTTTTACTTGTCAATGGTTATAGGAGACAGTCTTTACAATAAAACAAAGGACGAGATATATAGCAGTTATTTATACTTGACTACACTTCTAGTTTATCTGTCAGTCTCCCAATAGGTCTTTTAGACATTAAAGCTCCAATTCAGCATTGCTGCTTCACCACTTTTCTGATGTAACTTGCTCCTTTTAAGTGGCTTTAGCATTTGCTCCCTATTCTCTTTTATTTGCTCCACTTTTTGTTGTCTTTCTTTTTTAAGCCTTTTTTTTATTTGTCCTTGACAACAAAGTTTTTCTAGTTTATTTACCAAATGTCTCATTACTATTCATGACTCTCCATCCAGGGCAACTTCCCCATGGAATAAGGGTTCTCGTGGAGTTCTTTTTTTTTTTTCGTGACCTTTGAAAGGATTTTGTGCTAAAAAGTCGTTTAAAGAAAAAAAGGAACATTTCTGTAGTAGTCTTGATCCAGCCAATTTGGTTTTTATTCCACAAAGAGTTTCATCGCTGGACTAGCATCTTTCTTAATTGTAATAACCAATTTTACAATGCACATAAAGACAAGGAGGGTTTAAAGAGCCTAAAGTGGGCGACAAGGATAACTGAGGAAACACCCACAAAGTTTTTGAAAAAGTGGGACGGGAGGGTACATAGGGAATGGTAGAAAATGATGAGATAACCAAAAGAAAAAGAGGATCTATAAAGAGAGAAAATTAATCAGTTATGCAAAATGATGAATTGGTAGTGAGGTGAAGGTAAAAAAGAGTGAAAAATAGTTATAGGAAAAAGAAGAGAAAAAGAAAGGGATGATAGGGAATCATCTGATCAACGTTATACAGAAAAAAAAATCTGTTGGAATAAGGAGTTAATTTTAGATTATTTTTTTTTCCATGAATTGTCCAGTGTCAAAATGCGTTGTGGCCTAAAAAGATTTATCTATATCATTTATTCGAGGATCTTGACTCGGTAATGCAGCCTAAAAAGTATGAATTATCTCTTCTTGTCAAGCATCCTGGTGATCATCCCCAGCCACGAGGCAGCATCGACCGTTGTAGAGCTTTTACAGGAGCTGTGCCTACACAATTCCTTCAGGTGAGCAGATTACCTGGAAGGTATCACCCTATGGTCGGGTGCGCTCTTTTTCTCTACAGTTTTGATCCAGATTTCTGGAGTAATTCCAAGCAAATCAGAAGGTCCATAAAATAATCCACCACACGGAGGGTAAAATCATCCAGTAATGGGCTAAATGTCCCGGGGATGAGTCACAATCTTCCAGCAGTCCTTTTTCAGAGAAATCTGGGTTTCTCAAGGTCTCTGTGGGGTGCGAGCCGCAGCCTCTGCTTCTCCCACCGAGGATAAATCGTACTCCTTCTCTCTTGTCCTTCTCAGCCTGACTGAATAATCTCCCAGGTAAGCAGAGAGGTTGGATTGATTTCAGGCCCCCCTCCCCCAGACCTTGCGACAGAAGCACTGCAGGAGATGATTAACTTGAGACATGACAATGTACACACAAGGCAACACTCCCAACATCTAAACATACACAACCCACCATATTCCACCATCATAGGCCCCTTTAAGTTCACAGTGTTATTTGATTTAATGGCTTTGCACTCAGAATTACAAAAATAAATGAAAAAAAGCACAAAGTTTTGTATTAGAAGGCACAACAATTTGCTGGTATTGAATATAAAGTGGTTTTATTGCCCTAAAAAGTTATGGTGGGCACTATCTTGACACTGTTTTTAGGGGAAACTTTAATGATTCTGCCAATGAGGTTAGTACGAGTAGTGGTATTGCCAATGTGGAAATGTTAATTCTCCATAAAATTGACTGTTATGAGTGACAAATATGTATATAGAAGGGTTATGCGCAATACTTTGCACTTGGACACTTTACAATCCAGAAACATTGGAACAGTATTTTTAAATCTATTATGTTGGATTCTATATATGATCATAGCACAAGTCACTTTAATGACTTGGAATGTGCAATATAATACCGCTTAGTCCATGTATTCATTTTTCTGCTGCAACTTTCTTTTTAAAATGTGTGGTTTGGTTTTTTGATTTTTTGACATTAATAAAATATCATATTTGATTTTTGGGGCCGAAAAATATGTTTATTTCCTCCTATTGATATAGTAATTGGCAATTGGAGTGTCCTTATATGTAATTGACCATTGTTGTGTTGTTATCCACAAATAGCAAAAACATGGAACACTGGTGAAAATTCCCAGGAGTGGTTGGCTGACCAAAATTACCCCAAGAGCACAGCAACAACTCATTAAAGAGATCACAAAAGGCCCCATAACAATATCCAAATGTAGCACCCACGAGGTATCAGGTGCCACAAGATGTGATCTGTGGAAACCCAAACCCCGGAATATCACATCTAACTTTCAGCCAGTGCAATGTATAGGACACTCATATTGTACAGAAAGGGTTTTCCACTGAAGCCTTGTCACATGCTGACAGAGGAAGACATGGCTGCACCACGAAAAGAATTTCTGTGCAGTTCACAGATTACATGTTAATGAATAGGAGGAGTGTGTACAAATATTAAATATAGATCTCCGGAAAGTCCCTTTTACTTTAGATTGATAAAAAGATAGAAGTGAACTCTGACTTTCCATAGTGATACATACAGTTCATTTCCTCCCTCTTGTTACTGCAATGACAAGAATTGGTTTAAGAGAAGTAAAACGACTCCACATTTCTGAATTGTTACAGCTGCCACCGTATTTGTGTACAGTGATATAAGATGCTGTTTAGAGGGTTTAATGTTATGGAGTGCAACCTTTGGTTCAGAAGTCACAGTGTCAGATGAAAGAAGCTTTCCCATTTACATTTGTATTGGCTAAACCTCTATACACACAGTGTGTCCACCCATATCCTGTCCACCGCCATTAACTTAAGAACGGCGGCAGCTATAGGCATAGAAGTGGTGTCTAGGTATAGTGAAGTACCATGCACTACGCAATGAAACCACCTATAGCATTTTTATCTCGAAAGCGGAACGAGATAGAGAAAAAAAGTGAATTACAAAGTTGCGTCATCAATTCAATACGAATCAACACCTTGCATACAGAAATGCTATGATATGAAACTCATGACCCCCCCAAAACATTGAATGCTGGACACGCATATGACGCTCATTTAACTTTGGTGCTCAAAGTGGCCACTGTCAGCTGCAATGCACATCTGGACTCTGGACAGCATACTGTATCTTCCTGCACGTTGTGCAATATGGTAGGTGACACGTTTGAACAAGCATCTGTGATACGTCGTCGTAGGTCCTGCAATGTTGGTGGAGGGGTCGCATACAAATGCTGTTTGGTGTGACCTAACAGAAAGAAGCCCAATAGGGTCAGGTCAGGTGAGCGTGGAAGCCAATCCACGCAGCCACCATACCCAATAACTTATAGGAAGGTCTCCATGAGATATCGATTCATGTCCACAGCCTTGTGAGTTTTACACGTTCTCATCATAGCATTTCTGTATGCAAGGTGTCGATTTGTATTGAATTGATGATGCCCTACAACTTTGTAATTCATTTTTTTTCTCTATCTCGTTCCATTTTCAAAATAAAAATGATAACTCCGTTGTTTTCCACCAGGTGGCGCTATAGCTGGTTTCATTGCGTAGCTCATGGCTACTTTAACCCCTTCACGACCGCGGGCAGTAAAATTACGTCCTATTTTAACGTGACTTAACGACCAGGGACGTAATTTTACTGCCTAAACTTCATTTGATTGCCGTGGCCATAGCAACGGCTTTCAAATGATGTCCCCTGCTGTTTCTTACAGCAGGGGACCTTTGCTTGACCCCAGGGGGGGTGGCATCGCCACCCCCCATAGGCGATCGATGTGATTGGCTGTTCAAATCGGAACCGCCAATCACATTGATCACGCTGTTTTCGGCAAAAAAAAATGCCAAAAATAGCGTGATCTTGTAAAATCCAGCTAGGACCGGAGCTGCAGCAGCTCCGATCATTGGCTGGAAGCAAGCAGACACCGTGGCCCCCCCCTGCAGCACTGATTGGAGCGATCGTGCGATGACGCGCAATCGCTCCAATCAGTGTGCAGTGGGGCGGTCTGATCTGCCGGTGGCCGCCCTCCCCAGGCCTGTGCTGGTCTGGGGACCCTCCCCCAACATGTCTGCAGCGTGCAGCACTGGCTGGTACTAGTGGTACCACGCCACCGCTGCTGCTGCCGCTGCTGTCACGTCACGTCGCAGGAGCAGGAGCGGTGAGTATTGTGCTCACCTTGCAGCCCCTGCGCGTGCCCCCCTGCGATCTGCCCCCCCCCGACATCCCGATCTGCCCCCCCGACATCCCGATCTGCCCCCCTGACATCCCGATCTGCCCCCCGCCATCTCTATTCTGCAGCTCCTCCGTCCTCCCTCCTCCCCTGCTCTCTTGCAGCCCCTGCGCGCTCTTGTGATTTGCTCCTGCGCGCTCCCGTAATGGCCCCTGCCCGTGCCCCCCTGCGATCTGCCCCCCGCCATCCCGATCTGCCCCCCCGCCATCCCGATCTGCCCCCCCACATCCCGATCTGTCCTCCGACATCCCAATCTGCCCCCCCAGACATCCCGATCTGCCCCCAGACATCCCGATCTGCCCCCAGACATCCCGATCTGCCCCCAGACATCCCGATCTGCCCCCCCAGACATCCCAATCTGCCCCCAGACATCCCGATCTGCCCCCAGACATCCAGATCTGACCCCCGACATCCCGGTCTGCCCCCCGACATTCCAATCTGCCGGCCTCCCCCGTGATCTCTATTCTGCAGCTCCTCCGGTATCTCCCTCCTCTGCTCTCCCCCTCTGCTCTCCCCCCTCCCCCTCTGCTGTCCCCCTCTGCTGTCCCTCTCCCCCTCTGCTGTCCCCCTCCCCCTCTGCTGTCCCCCCGACGTCCTCTTACCTGTCTTCACCGGCCGATCACATCTGCCTCCATCGCTGGGTCCTTCTTCCTGGGTCTTCTGCTGAGCTGTCCAACTTCCTGCCTGCTGGCTGCTGTAGAGCTGTTCCTCCTGCAAATCCTCTGGGTAATGTGAGTATAACTTTTTTTTTTTTTTCTTTTTTTCCTCTATCTCCTTTCTATTTTTACACCTCATGCGTCCGTGCGTCCCGCCGAGCGCTGATCAGGGATGCAGATAACGTATCTGCATCCGTGGTCAGTTTTCGGCGGGACTTATTTTCCCGTATTCCCGACGCTTTTTGTATCGCATCAGTCCGTGCGTCCCGCCGAGCGCTGATCAGGGATGCACATAACGGATCGGCATCCCTGCTCAATTTTTGGCGTGACAAAAAGCATCGGGGATACGGAAAAAAAAGTCACGGAAAAAAAAGTCACGCCAAAAATTGAGCAGGGATGCCGATCCGTTATGTGCATCCCTGATCAGCGCTCGGCGGGACGCACGGACTAATGCAATACAAAAAGCGTCGGGGATACGGAAAAAAAAGTATCGCATCTGTCCGTGCGTTCCTCTGAGCGCGGATCAACATCCCTGCTCAATTTTTGGCGTGACTTTTTTTTTTTTTTCGTATCCCCAGCGCTTTTTGTATCTCATCCGACCGTGCCTCCTGCAGCGGCCGATCAGTGCACCGCGTCTGTGCGTTTGAAAAGTCAAATGGCGTTCCTTGTCTTCTGAGCCCCGCCATGCGCCCAAACAATTGATTTCCACCACATGTGAGGTATCTGCGTACTCGGGAAAAATTGCACCATACGTTTTATGGTGCATTTTTTCCTGATACCGTTGTAAAAAGAGAAAAAAAAAAACTACCTTGTTGCTGCAAAAATTTAAAAATTTTTTTTAAAAAAAATAAATAATTTTCACGGTTCAACGTTATCAACTTTCAGTGGAGCCCCTGGGGGTACAAGGGGCTCACTAAAAATCTAGATAAATTCCTTGAGGGGTCTAGTTCCAAAATGGGGTAATTTGTGGGGGAGCTCCACTGTTTAGGCAAAAATTGGGGGGGGGGGGGGTCTAAAAACGTGACATGGCGTCCGCTAATGATTCCAATCAATTTTGCTGTCAAATGGTGCCCTTCTCTTCTGAGCCCCGCCATGCGCCCAACAATTACTTTCCACCACATGTGAGGTATCTGCGTACTCAGGAGAAAATGGACAATACATTTTATGGTGCATTTTTTCCTGATAGCCTTGTGAAAAAAAAGCTACCTAGTTGAAGCAACAGTTTTGTGGTAAAAAAAATTTTTTTTCTTTTCACGGCTCAACGTTATAAACTTCTGTGAAGCCCCCAGGTGTTCAAAGTGCTCATCAAACATCTAGAAAAAATATTTGAGGGCTCTAGTTTCCAAAATGGGGACACTTGTGTTGGAGCTCCATTGTTTAGGCACCTCAGGGGGTCTTCAAACCCGACATGGCGTCCGCTAATTAGTGCAGCTAATTTTGCGTTCAAAAATTCAAATGGCGCTCCTTGCCTTCCGAGCACTGCCGTGTGTCCAAACATTTGATTTCCACCACATATGAGGTATCTGCGTACTCAGGAGAAAATGGAAAATACATTTTATGTTGCATTTTTTCCCGATACCCTTTTGAAAAAAAAAGCTACCTAGTTGAAGCAACAGTTTTGTGGTAAAAAAATGTTTTTTTCTTTTCACGGCTCAACGTTATAAACTTCTGTGAAGCCCCCAGGTGTTCAAAGTGCTCATCAAACATCTAGAAAAAATATTTGAGGGCTCTAGTTTCCAAAATGGGGTCACTTGTGGGGGAGCTCCATTGTTTAGGCACCTCAGGGGGTCTTCAAACCCGACATGGCATCCGCTAATTAGTGCAGCTAATTTTGCGTTCAAAAATTCAAATGGCGCTCCTTGCCTTCCGAGCACTGCCGTGTGTCCAAACATTTGATTTCCACCACATATGAGGTATCTGCGTACTCAGGAGAAAATGGACAATACATTTTATGTTGCATTTTTTCCCGATACCCTTGTGAAAAAAAAAGCTACCTAGTTGAAGCAACAGTTTTGTGGTAAAAATGTTTTTTTTCTTTTCACGGCTCAACGTTATAAACTTCTGTGAAGCCCCCAGGTGTTCAAAGTGCTCATCAAACATCTAGAAAAAATATTTGAGGGCTCTAGTTTCCAAAATGGGGTCACTTGTGGGGGAGCTCCATTGTTTAGGCACCTCAGGGGGTCTTCAAACCCGACATGGCGTCCGCTAATGAGTGCAGCTAATTTTGTGTTCAAAAATTCAAATGGCGCTCCTTGCCTTTCGACCTCTGCCGTGCACCCAAACAATTGATTTTTACCCCATATGGGGTATCAGCGTACTCAGGAGAAAATGCATAATAAATTGTAGGGTGCACTTTCTCTTTTCCCCCTTGTAAAAATGAAAATGTTATGGCTAAAGTAACATTTTTGTGTTAAAAAGTAAAATTTTCATTTTTTCCTTCCACATTGCTTTGGTTCCTGTGACGCACCTAAAGGGTTAATAAACTTCTTGGATGTGGTTTTGAGCAGTATGAGGGGTGCAGTTTTTAGAATGGGGTCACTTTTGGGTATTTTCTGTCACCTCGGCCTCTCAAAGGCACTTCAAATGTGATGTGGTCCCTAAGAAAAATATTTTGTAAATTTTGTTGGAAAAATTAGAAATTGCTGATGAACTTTGACCCCTTCTAACTTCCTAAAGAAAAAAAAAATTCTTTCAAAAATTGCGCTGGTGTAAAGTTGACAAGTGGGAAATGTTATTTAGTAACTATTTTGTGTGACATATCTCTCAGATTTATGGCCATAAATTTTCAAAGTTTGAAAATTGCGAAATTTTCCAAATTTTCGCACAATTTCCTAAATTTTCACAAATAAACGCAAAAAATATCGGCCTAAATTTACCACTGACATGAAGTACAATATGTCATGAAAAAACAATCTCAGAATCGCCAGGATCCGTTGAAGCGTTCCAGAGTTATAACCTGTCAAAGTAACACTGGTCAGAATTGCAAAAAATGGCCCGGTCATTAGGGTGTTTTAGTGGCCGGGGGTGAAGGGGTTAATATACCTAGACACTACTTCTATGCCTATAGCTGCCGCCTTTCTCAAGTTAATGGTGGTGGACAGGATATGGGTGGACACACTGTATACAAATGTATATACAGTGGCGTAACTAGAGTTGGATGGGCCCCGGTGCAAAGTTTAGACCTGGGCCCCCCCTCCACATACACAGACACTTGGGGTAAGGCATACCTCCCAACTTTTAAAGAAGGAAAAGAAGGACAAAGTTTGCGGCGCGCTACGCGCGCCGCGGCAAATTTTTAGGCCACGCCCCCTAACCACACCCATTTCACAGTCACGCCCATATCCACTCCCCATCCACACCCATTCAGCATGGACACGCAGGCAGCCGACGGGCCTCCAGCATGGACACGCAGGCAGCCGGCGGGCCTCCAGCATGGACACGCAGGGAGCCACAGTGAGGCGGCCGGTCGCCCACACAGTGAGGTGGCCGGTCGCCTTCACAGACAGGCGGCAGGGGGGCGCCCACACAGACAGGCGGCAGGGGGGCGCCCGCACAGACAGGCGGCAGGGGGGCGCCCGCACAGACAGGCGGCAGGGGGGCGCCCGCACAGACAGGCGGCCGGGGGGCACCCTCACAGACAGGCGGCCGGGGGGCGCCCGCACAGAAAGGCGGCCGGCCGACCGCACAGACAGGCGGCCGGCCGACCGCACAGAGAGGCTCCGGCCGGGGGTGAGGGGGGGAGGGAGGGAAATCAGCGCTGGGGAGATTTTACTGTACCAGCAGCAGCACAGGCAGCGCTCCTCTCTGTTATGCCACGTCTACTGGGATGGTAGGAGGGAAAAGCAGGGAGGCGGAGAGAGAGTGGGTGGGCGGAGCCCGGGAGCCGGCCGTCCCGATCGTGGCAACGGGACAAACAACGTAAAGCGTGAAAGTCCCGCTGTATCCGGGACGGTTGGGAGGTATGGGGTAAGGGATAATGACACTGACACTCGGGGTACAGGATAATGACGCTGACACTTGGCTCTCACCCACAGCACCCTGAAATCCCTCTATCAGCACCCAGCTTTCCTATGTTCTGATATTTATCTTGTCCTCAGCACCCAGCTTTCCCATATCAGAGCATGAGAAAGCTGGGTGCTGAGAGATGTATATCAGAACATGGGAAAGCTGGCTGCTGAGAGATGTATAGCAGAACATGGGAAAGCTGGGTGCTGAGAGATGTATAGCAGAGCATGGGAAAGCTGGGTACTGAGAGATGTACAGCAGAGCATGGGAAAGCTGGGTGCTGAGAGATGTACAGCAGAGCATGGGAAAGCTGGGTGCTGAGAGATGTATATCAGAACATGGGAAAGCTGGGTGCTGAGAGATGTATATCAGAACATGGGAAAGCTGGGTGCTGAGAGATGTATATCAGAACATGGGAAAGCTGGGTGCTGAGAGATGTATATCAGAACATGGGAAAGCTGGGTGCTGAGAGATGTATATCAGAACATGGGAAAGCTGGGTGCTGAGAGATGTATATCAGAACATGGGAAAGCTGGGTGCTGAGAGATGTATAGCAGAGCATGGGAAAGCTGGGTGCTGAGAGATGTATAGCAGAGCATGGGAAAGCTGGGTACTGAGAGATGTATATCAGAACATGGGAAAGCTGGGTGCTGAGAGATGTATATCAGAACATGGGAAAGCTGGGTGCTGAGAGATGTATAGCAGAGCATGGGAAAGCTGGGTGCTGAGAGATGTATAGCAGAGCATGGGAAAGCTGGGTGCTGAGAGATGTATAGCAGAGCATGGGAAAGCTGGGTGCTGAGAGATGTATATCAGAACATGGGAAAGCTGGGTGCTGAGAGATGTATATCAGAACATGGGAAAGCTGGGTGCTGAGAGATGTATATCAGAACATGGGAAAGCTGGGTGCTGAGAGATGTATATCAGAACATGGGAAAGCTGGGTGCTGAGAGATGTATAGCAGAGCATGGGAAAGTTGGCTGCTGAGGGAAAGAGCCTTTTTCCCTCAGCACAAAACATTTCCATCCCATACTTGTATCTTTGTCCCCCCTGTATAAAGTTCTCAAAATACTATAACAGCCCCCACATAGCCTTCCAAATAATTGTATAAAGGGTCTCACATAACCCTTCATATATTAGAATGCAGATACATAGCCCTCCATATATTATAATGCACCCCCATAATCCTCCATGTATAAAGTAGCCCTTCAATTATAATGCATTTCCCATAGTTCTCCATGTATTAAAATTCACCCCATAGTTCTCCATATATTATACTGCACCACATAGAACTCCATGTTTTATAATGCACTTCCATAGTCCATGTATAAGGTAGCCTCCATAGTCCTCCATATATTATAATGTAGCCCCCATAGTCCTATATGTATTATAACACAACCCCATAAAACTTCAGATGGTATTATGCAGCCCCATACTCCTCCATGTATAATTCACCCCTATATTCCATGTATAAGGTGTCCCTTCATTTTGTATTATACAGCCCCCCCCCCCGACCTCCATTTTAATGCAGCCCTATAGACCTCCAGTATAATGCAGCCTCATAGACCTCTATGTATATTACACCTCTATATTCAATGTATAAGGTGTCCTTCATGTTTATTATGCAGCCTCACCAGGCCTCCATATATAATAATGCAGCCAACCTCTCCAGGCCTCCATGTATAATATAGCAGCCAGCCTCCCAGGCCTCCATGTATAATATAGCAGCCAGCCTCCCCAGGCCTCCATGTATAATAATGCAGCCAGCCTCCCCAGGCCTCCATGTATAATAATGCAGCCAGCCTCCCCAGGCCTCCATGTATAATAATGCAGCCAGCCTCCCCAGGCCTCCATGTATAATAATGCAGCCAGCCTCCCCAGGCCTCCATGTATAATAATGCAGCCAGCCTCCCCAGGCCTCCATGTATAATAATGCAGCCAGCCTCCCCAGGCCTCCATGTATAATAATGCAGCCAGCCTCCCCAGGCCTCCATGTATAATAATGCAGCCAGCCTCCCCAGACCTCCATGTATAATAATGCAGCCAGCCTCCCCAGGCCTCCATGTATAATAATGCAGCCAGCCTCCCCAGGCCTCCATGTATAATAATGCTGCCAGCCTCCCCAGGCCTCCATGTACAGTATCATGCAGCCTCCCCACCCCAGGCCTCCTTGTACAGTATCAGGCAGCCTCCCCACCCCAGGCCTCCTTGTACAGTATCAGGCAGCCTCCCCACCCCAGGCCTCCATGTACAGTATCATGCAGCCTCCCCACCCCAGGCCTCCATGTACATTATCATCCAGCCTTCCCACCCCAGGCCTCCATGTACAGTATCATGCAGCCTCCCCACCCCAGGCCTCCTTGTACAGTATCAGGCAGCCTCCCCACCCCAGGCCTCCATGTACAGTATCATGCAGCCTCCCCACCCCAGGCCTCCATGTACAGTATCAGGCAGCCTCCCCACCCCAGGCCTCCATGTACAGTATCATCCAGCCTTCCCACCCCAGGCCTCCATGTACAGTATCATAATGTGGCACCCCAGGGTTGCCACACAAAGGGTTAACTCCCAACACACAACACCAAGACCTCCTGGCCAGAAGGGGGAGACCAAGCTGCTTCCCTGTACATTCTGGTGGGGGGAGGAAATGGTCAGAAGTAGTTTCAGTTTGGAAGTTCAGTGCAGAGCACTGAGGAGAAAAGATCTCTGTAGGTTGGAAGCTGGCTTTAGCTCACCTCAGGATCCACTGACCAATTCCAGGCCTAGCTGAGGGTCTGAGGGAAGGAGACAGAGTACACAGAGGAACATTCCTGGGAGACAGAGCATTGCTGAGTTCATCCCAGTGGAGCACACAGAACGGATGCTGGATCCGAGACTGCAGGTTACATACTGCACAGTTACCACCAGATAAGTGAAGATTCCAGATCTTTCACCTGTACCACAGACACAAGCAACAAACGCAGAGTTCAGGAACATACAAGTAAGGACTCGAGTTGCCTGTCAGGTCGGTACCTAGGAGCAGAGCAGAAGCAGAGCCGGCTGCATAGTTCACACATCAGCAGGGCCACAGACACACAGTGCAGGCAAGGAAGCCAAAACGGCCCGGCTGGGTGGGAGAAACCCTGAACCCCTCACAGACTCCGTGGACAGTACTCTGCTGAATACCATCATCAGTAAAGGACAAAGAAACTGCAAAACCGTGAGTCTGCCTGTTTATTGTGCTCGTGTCCTGCACTCCCCCCATAGACTAACATACTGCCCCGGGGAAAAGGCTCTACCCGTGGGGAGCCGTCCCATCTCAAGCTGCCTTCCATCACCCCGGAGGTTCTGCAGCAGCGGTGGTCATCTCTGATCACATTCCACGGGTGGCGTCACGAACATAACCCCCCTTTTTATTGTGGAACCAGGGACACAGACCGGGTCACGACACCGTGATCCCCTTTCCAGAAGCGACCCTTGGCCCGGTTCTGGGTATCCCCTTAACCCCTGGCGACACAACTTTGGCGTCACGAACAGGATGCGGACTGGACCCGGCTGCAACCCGGGTGACGTGTGCCTGTAAAGACTTATTGCATCGCATAAAAGACTTGCACTGTGAATTGTTGCAACAAAGAACGGACTTTAAACTTTGCAAAGATACCTGGAAAAATCCAAAAACATCATTGGTAAAATTTTCCAGGCGCCATCTTTAATCGCGCCATTAGCTGCTACGCGTGGGAAAACAGCGCGCCTAAACCAAGACTCCGCCTACCGCTTGCAGAGGAGGTGCGCTCGGTGCTGCGACCCGAACGAAAACGCAGAAAAGTGTCCCAGGCTTGCTGTCAAGAAGACTGGTGAAATTAACTAAGGGGGCGCAAAGATGTCGCAGCAGGGAGATGCTGTTGTACCCGGCGGTGCAGCGGCACCTATCATGCCGTTCCTGATGCCGTACACCCCGGGTGCAGTGTGGCTGCCGCAGTACTCAGGTGAGCCCAACACACTTAATGACTTTATCGGAAAGCTAAAAATCTACTACAGCATGTACCCCCTGACAGAAGCTCAGCGTGTTGGTATGCTTATGGGACAGTTAACTGGCAATGCCCAGCGGGAGGCTACATCCTGGCCGGATGATGCAAAGGACACTGTAGAGCATATAATAGCTGGACTAAAAGCAGCTTTTGAATCCACTGCTGGCAGCCGGGCTAAAATGAGGTTCTTTGGATGCAAGCAAAAACCTAGAGAGAGCGCAAGAGACTTTGCCTTAAACTTGCAGGAGGCGCTCAGAGCACTTAAATTAGCAGAACCTGCCTTAGCCCCTGGAGCAGATAAGCTGCTGATAGACCAATTCCTGGATGGACTCTCATCCCCTTCCCACCGGGGACAACTGAGCATGATGGTGATCCAGGATCCAGGACTAACATTTGCCCAGCTAAAGGATAGAGCCATCCGCCTCCAGCAGGTGGAGGAGCCGCAGGATATAGACTCTGTTCAACACCTTACAGTGGCACCCAAGCAGCCAGTAGTGCCGGTGACATCGGCCATGTCAGCGGCTGCTGCTAACCACCTGGAGCCCATCACTAATGAGGCTCTCCATCAAAAGCTTGAAGCCCTTACAGACACTGTTGCTTCCATGGCTAGAATCGTCCAGGAGCTGCGTGGATCCAAGTCTGCACCCAAGATTGAGCTGGCGACCAGCAAGGAGGATGTCCCATGGATGAGGCCTAGGAGATATCAAGCGACGAGAGGACGACCCAGCGACCGCTACCAGCCGGATGGACAGCCCATTTGCCGCCGTTGCAATGAGCCAGGTCACTTTGCCCGTGAATGTGCTTTAAATGGGGATCCCCTGGGGAGGCGGGCCGCTCCTCAGGAATGAACTCTCAAGGTCCTTCACCCTGGCACGACAAGTATGTGGGGGGACGTCCAGTCATCCCCATCGTGCTGGATGGCATTCCGCTCAACGCCTTGCTGGACACTGGTTCCCAAATATCATCAATTCCGCATGTCCTTTATAAGAGGTACTGGGCTGATTCAGACGTTAGCAGTGGTCCATCTAATGTTGCATTGAATATATGGGCTAGCAATGGTGAATTAGTACCACAGGTTGGTTTCAGAGAAATGACCATTAAGATTGGGAGAGTAGAATTGCAGAATCAGGGTATTATCATTGTTGATGTGGACCGACGAGAACGTGAACCAACTATGCTGCTAGGAATGAATGTAATTGAAAATTGTTTTGCAGAGGTAATTACTGTCTTGCAGCAGATCGTCGAGACTGCCAAACCTGGGCAACAGAGACTCCTGCAGAAGGAAATTAAAGCCTTGATGCTGAAGCAGCAGGTAGAAATGTCAGGAGGTGAAATTGGCAGTGCAAGGGTAAGTGACCCAATACCTATTGTAATTCCTCCCAAAACAGAAATGCTGGTCTGGTGTAGAGCCGCAATAGGCATCAGAGGGCGAGACTATCAGGCCCTGGTAGAACCCGTGTACTCAGACAGTAGGCCCACTGTACTGACGGCCAGAGGAATAGTTGAGGTACACAGGGGAAGAGTGCCAATACGCCTTCTAAATTGTGGGGAAGATGAGGTCACCCTACCAAAGTATGCTACCATGGCTAAGCTATATACGGTTGATAACAACGCCATCACCACCGTTGAGCCCTTGCAGCCGTCAAGTCAGGCGGAAGACAATGGCTCAGAGGGAAAGCTGGAGGATTGGTGCCAAAAGCTACATGTAGGCACCGATTCTACACCCTCCCATCAAAAGCATGGAGTATACAGGGTAGTGAAAGAATATGAACAAATATTCAGCAAACACCCATTAGACTTTGGGCAGATCAAAGGGGTAGAGCACACTATACCCACAGGTAACCATCCACCCATAAAGGAGAGGTATAGACCAGTACCACCGGCTCACTACCAATGTGCCAAAGACATGCTCAAAGAAATGAAAGAAGCAGGGGTAATAAGAGACAGTTGTAGCCCCTGGGCAGCCCCACTAGTGCTAGTTAAGAAAAAAGATGGGACCATGAGGATGTGCGTAGACTACAGACGGATCAACCGCATTACACACAAGGATGCATACCCATTACCTAGGATAGAAGAGTCATTGGCTGCATTAAAATCCGCTACTTACTTTTCCACCCTAGATCTGACTAGTGGGTATTGGCAAGTTCCTGTGGCAGAGGCTGATAAGGAGAAGACAGCATTCACCACGCCGATGGGCCTCTGTGAGTTCAATTGTATGCCGTTTGGACTCTGCAACGCACCTGGAACCTTCCAGCGACTGATGGAGTGCTGCCTAGGACATAAGAACTTTGAAACTGTCCTCCTGTACCTGGATGATGTCATAGTCTACTCCAAGACCTATGAACAGCATCTACAAGACCTGGCAGAAGTGTTTGAAGCCTTATCCGGCTTTGGCATGAAAATCAAGCCATCCAAGTGTCACCTTCTAAAGCCAAGGGTACAGTACCTGGGACATGTCGTGAGCTCAGAAGGGGTAGCACCAGATCCTGAAAAAGTTACCGTGATAAGAGATTGGCCGAGACCCACCAGCGTGAAAGAGGTGAGGCAATTCCTGGGACTGGTGGGCTACTATAGAAGATTTATAAAAGGGTTCACGAAGCTAGCAGCTCCCCTACAAGACATCCTGGTAGGACAGTCAAAGAAGTCTGCCGCCCAAAATCCTCCTTTCCAGTGGAGTGATGAGAGGGAAGAGTCCTTTAAGAAGTTGAAGTGGGCACTGACAGGAGAAGAGATCCTGGCATATCCAGATTACCATCAACCCTTCATTTTGTACACGGATGCCAGCAACGTAGGACTGGGAGCAGTATTGTCTCAAAAGCAGGAAGGCAAGGAGAAAGTTATTGCCTTTGCAAGCAGGAAGCTCCGGCCTACAGAAAGAAACCCAGAGAATTACAGCTCCTTCAAGTTAGAACTACTGGCAGTAGTTTGGGCTGTAACAGAGCGTTTCAAACACTACCTGGCAGCTGCAGAATTTACCATCTTTACTGACAACAATCCGTTGACCCACCTGGACTCTGCAAAACTAGGTGCGCTGGAACAGCGATGGATAGCCCGACTGTCAAACTACAACTTTGTCATCAAGTACAGGGCAGGCCACAAGAATGGGAATGCAGATGCTTTATCCCGGATGCCACACTCGGGGGACGTGGAAGAGGAACCGGAGGGACTGGAAGAAATTGAGTTACCGGCCTTTCACCGTCCTAAGGTGGGACAGTATCAACCAAGTGTCTACCAAAAACAACAGCAGGCAACTCTCAACCCATTAGCACACCACGGATGGGCTGAAACACAAGACAGTGATCCAGCTGTGAAGCTAGTGAAAGAACTGCTTACACAACAAGGTGCATACCCTAATCAGAATGCCCCAGCTGAGACACAACATCTCTGGAAAGAGAGAGGTAAATTGTTCCTGTACCAAGGGAAGCTCTGTAGAAGGCACACCAATCCAAAAACACATGAGTTGGTCTGGCAGATCATCGTGCCCAAGAGAGACGTCAAGATGGTTCTGGAAGCTTACCACGACGGTGCTGGTCATTTTGGTTGGAAAAAGTTGGAAGTGCTCTTAAGAGAAAGATTCTACTGGGTTGGCATGAAAAAATCAATTGAAGATTGGTGTAGAAAATGCGGACCGTGCAACCTCAGAAGAAAGGATCAACAGAACCAGAGAGCTCCACTCCAGTCCATAGTAACCAAGCAACCACTCGAGCTAGTCGCATTAGACCACGTCAAGTTGTCACCAAGCCGGTCCGGCTATGTCTATGCCTTAACCATCGTGGACCATTACTCACGCTTCTTAGTGGTGGTACCCGTGAAAGACCTTACAGCTAGAACAGCAGCTAAAGCATTCCAGACGTACTTTTGCAGACCCCATGGTTACCCAGAACAAGTCCTTGCAGATCAAGGTCCAGCTTTCGAATCACAGATCTTCCAAGAATTCTGCAACATGTATGGCTGTAAAAAGATCCGCACAACAGCATACCATCCCCAAACAAATGGCTTATGTGAGAAGATGAACCATATTGTGATTGACCTGTTGAAGACCTTACCAGAGTCAGAAAGAAATCAATGGCCAGAGAAATTGCCAGACTTGGTGGACTTGTACAATCATGTCCCAGTGAGTTCTACAAACTGCACCCCCGCTTACCTCATGCGTGCAAGGCCCGGTAAACTGCCAATTGATTTAGATATGGGAATTCTGAAGCCAGATGCAGAAGTTCAAGAATCCAATTGGGATACCTTACGTCAGCAGCAGTATCGCCAAGTACAAGAGTGCGTAGAGAAAAGTCTCCAACAAGCTAGGGGAAGACAGGAGAGAAACTTCAACCAGCATGCTCTAGCAACCCCATTGCAACCTGGTGACCAAGTTCTCAAGAGGAAACGGCGCACAAACAAATTGGATAATCAGTGGGAAACCACCCCATATACAGTCTTACCATCCAGTATGGATAATCCCAAAGTGTGTCTCATCAGTAAGGATGAAGGAAGGACATCAGCTGTCGTGTCAAGAGATCAACTCAAACCGTGTCCTGAAACCCTCAAGACACCAGAAGTCACCTTACCCGTACAGGTACAACCTGTCAAGAAGGAAGAAGATGTGTTCCATACAGTCTTAGGAGATTTCCCAAAAACATGGCCAAATTACTATGGAGCAGTAGTAGTCCCAATGATCGCCTTCCCTCAAGTGGTGGAACCAGCATCAGAACTCATACCACAAGAAGTCCCAAGACATGAAGAACTGGAAGTTGAAACCGTAGAGGAAGAACAGATTCCTGGTCCCAGTGAGCTTGCCAGTCCTACAGTCAGTACCCCATCCTCACAAGTACCAGAAACACCAAATAGGTACACTTCCACCCACACCATTATGCTAAGTACACCCAGTACAACAGCAGTACGCAGATCACAGCGTAGTACTCAGGGTCATATACCAGCAAGATATAAAGACTAATGTGGAATTGCATATAAAATGTACATATGTTATAATGTTTATATGAAAAACCGTAACAGTTTAGTGTACAGAAAAGGTGAGAGAAGAGTGGTGTAAGGTGGCAGCACGGAGAGTTACAACTTGATCACATTGTTGGTGGCCCGAGGGCCGTGAGGTCTACTGCACTTATGACCAGAGTAGAGACACCTTTAAGAAGTGTTTGTTGATTGAAATGTTTATTTAATTGCAACGTTAAGACCAAAAGCCCAGTACCTACAGAGACTATACTGTATGAACACTTATATATTTTTGAACATTTTGGACTCTTTTTGAGCTTTAAGGTTTTTGTATTTTTTTCCTTTTGAGACTCTGTATTTATATATACACTTGTTGTTCATAACTTGTTTGTTTGTTTCACAGTCCCGGAGTACTGTTCTTCACTAAGGGGGAATGTGGCACCCCAGGGTTGCTACACAAAGGGTTAACTCCCAACACACAACACCAAGACCTCCTGGCCAGAAGGGGGAGACCAAGCTTCTTCCCTGTACATTCTGGTGGGGGGAGGAAATGGTCAGAAGTAGTTTCAGTTTGGAAGTTCAGTGCAGAGCACTGAGGAGAAAAGATCTCTGTAGGTTGGAAGCTGGCTTTAGCTCACCTCAGGATCCACTGACCAATTCCAGGCCTAGCTGAGGGTCTGAGGGAAGGAGACAGAGTACACAGAGGAACATTCCTGGGAGACAGAGCATTGCTGAGTTCATCCCAGTGGAGCACACAGAACGGATGCTGGATCCGAGACTGCAGGTTACATACTGCACAGTTACCACCAGATAAGTGAAGATTCCAGATCTTTCACCTGTACCACAGACACAAGCAACAAACGCAGAGTTCAGGAACATACAAGTAAGGACTCGAGTTGCCTGTCAGGTCGGTACCTAGGAGCAGAGCAGAAGCAGAGCCGGCTGCATAGTTCACACATCAGCAGGGCCACAGACACACAGTGCAGGCAAGGAAGCCAAAACGGCCCGGCTGGGTGGGAGAAACCCTGAACCCCTCACAGACTCCGTGGACAGTACTCTGCTGAATACCATCATCAGTAAAGGACAAAGAAACTGCAAAACCGTGAGTCTGCCTGTTTATTGTGCTCGTGTCCTGCACTCCCCCCATAGACTAACATACTGCCCCGGGGAAAAGGCTCTACCCGTGGGGAGCCGTCCCATCTCAAGCTGCCTTCCATCACCCCGGAGGTTCTGCAGCAGCGGTGGTCATCTCTGATCACATTCCACGGGTGGCGTCACGAACATAACCCCCCTTTTTATTGTGGAACCAGGGACACAGACCGGGTCACGACACCGTGATCCCCTTTCCAGAAGCGACCCTTGGCCCGGTTCTGGGTATCCCCTTAACCCCTGGCGACACAATGCAGCCTCCCCACCCCAGGCCTCCTTGTACAGTATCAGGCAGCCTCCCCACCCCAGGCCTCCATGTACAGTATCATGCAGCCTCCCCACCCCAGGCCTCCTTGTACAGTATCAGGCAGCCTCCCCACCCCAGGCCTCCTTGTACAGTATCAGGCAGCCTCCCCACCCCAGGCCTCCATGTACAGATGCAGCCTCCCCACCCCAGGCCTCCATGTACAGATGCAGCCACCCCACCCCAGGCCTCCATGTACAGTATAATGCAGCCTCCCCACTCCAGGCCTCTGACCACCGTGTACTCATATATATATAAAAAAAAAAACAAGTACTCACCGCTCTCCTCCTTCCACTGCTGCTCTGTCCTGACGTCTCCTTGTTCCACTGATGCTGTACTCCCGAGTCCCTGCTCTCCTCCTTCCACTGCTGCTCGTCCTCCCGGTGCTGCGGTCGGCGTCCTCCCTCCCTGCGCTCTGTGCACTCAGCACAGCAGTCGCACAGGAGTGACGTCACCGCACAGGCACAGGGGCAGAATGATGATGCAGAGCGGCGCCGGCCGCTCTTTGCTTCATTATTACTGTGCGCGGTGACGGGGGAGGGGGGCCCCGGTGCCGCCGCTGACATCGGGCAGGAGGGCCCGGTGTCGGGGGCGGCAGCGGGTCATATAGTGGGCGCGTGCACTGTGATAGATCAGCGCAGCTTCTCTCTCACTGAGAGGAGCTGGCTGCTGATCTGCCGGGTCCCCGCGGGCCCCAAACCGCCCGGGCCCGGTCGCGATCGCGACCGCTGCGACCGCGGTAGTTACGCCACTGTGTATATACATAAGTAGTGTAAGTATGTTAATATAATCTTTGATCACTGCCTTTCCCAATTTCCAGATTCTCCTGTCCTCTTCTGGGTCCCATGATGGCTATTCAGACTTGGTGACTCACACTGGATTCTGAGTGCCCGATTCATCAAGACCAATTTCTTCATAACAGTCTTGATGAGGAGATGTGCTGGAGGCTGACGCTCCTGATTCCTGAAGAGGCACACTTGTAAGCAGATGAACAGGTTGTTGTATCTGCCCTGAACACTCCAATCAAATTTGTGTAATGTTTGTAGTTCTGCAATGTTTTCCTGTGGTAAGAAGTGATAATTTCACTGTGGGCCCCTATACTAACCACTGGCCACAAGAGGTCACTGTCCTCCTTGTTACTCTTAGGTTATGTGCACGTTTAGGATTTGGTGCAGAAATTTGTCACCATTTGTGTATCTTTTGTCAGGTAAAACACAGTTGCACAAATGCTAATTTTTGCCACATTTTCGGTGCCCTTTTGGCCCACGTGTTTGCTGCAGGTTGTTATCATTCATTAGTATTGGTGAAATCTGTACCAAAAACACTGAAAGAATTGACATTCTGCAGATTTATTTCTGCACCAGATCTGCAAAGGGAAATTACTCATGGAGTGCATTGCACTTCAGGATTCTCATTGACTGTGCTGGCATCAGGATTAGCTTCAGGTTTTGTGACAAAAGCTGCAATCAAAAACGTATCAAAAAACAAGATAAAAATGTAACGTGTACACACAGCTCACATACAGTGGGGAAAAATAATTTAGTCAGCCATCAATTGTGCAGGTTCTCCCACTTAAAAAGATGAGATTTGCCTGTAATTGACATCATAGGTAGACCACAACTATGAGAGTCAACATGAGAAAACAAATCCAGAAAATCACCTTGTCTAATTTGGCAAGATTTGTTTTTGCAAATTATGTTGAAAAATAAGCGTATTTTTCGGATTATAAGACACACTTTTCCTCCCAAAAGTGCGGACACTGGGACACTCACTGCACCAGCCTGCTCCACTACTGACCTGCCGCTACTGACATCACGGACCCGCCGCTGCTGCCGCCACGGACCCGCCGCTGCTGCCGCCACTGACCGCTGCTGCTGCTGCTGCCACTGACTGCCGCCACTGCTGCCGCCACGGACCTGCCACCGCTGCTCCCGCCATGGACCAACGCACCGCCGCTGCTGCCACCACGGGCCCGCCACCGCTGCTGCCGCCACTGACCCACCGCTGCTGCCAGGACAACCTCAGCCTTCTGTAACCCGCTACACCACCACAATCATGCAAGATTTTTGGCTCTCACAGACCTGTAACTTCTTCTTTAAGAGGCTCCTCTGTCCTCCATTCATTACCTGTATTAATGATACCTTTTTGAGCTTGTTATCAGTATAAAAGACACCTGTCCACAACCTCAAACAGTCACACTCCAAACTCCACTATGGTGAAGACCAAAGAGCTGTCAAAGGACACCAGAAACAAAATTGTAGTTGTGCACCAGGCTGGGAAGACTGAATCTGCAATAGGCAAGCAGCTTGATGTGATGACTTCAAATGTGGGAGCAATAATAAGAAAATGGAAGACATACAAGACCACTGAAAATCTCCCTCGATCAGGGGCTCACCCCGTGGGGACAAAATGATCACAAGAACAGTGAGCAAAAATCTCAGAACCACACGGAGGACCTAGTGAATGACCTGCATAGAGCTGGGACCACCATAACAAAGGCTACTTCAGTATCACACTAGACCGCCAGGGACTCAGCTCCTGTAGTGCTAGATGTCTTCCCCTGCTTAATCCAGTACATGTTCAGGCCCGTCTAAAGTTTGCTAGAGAGCATTTGGATTATCCACTAGAGTATTGGGAGAATGTCATATGATCTGATGAAACCAAAGTAGAACTGTTTGGTAGAAATATAACTCTTCGTGTTTGGAGGAGACAGAATGCTGAGTTGCATCCATAGAATACTATACCTACTGTGAAGCATGGGGGTGGCAAATTCATGCTTTGGGGTTGTTTCTCTGCAAAGGAACCAGGGTGACTCATCCGTATACATGAAAGAATGAATGGGTCCATGTATCATTAGATTTTGAGTGCAAACCTCCTTCCATCAGCAAGGGCATTGAAGATGAAACGTGGCTGGGTCCTTCAGCATGATAATGATCTCAAGCACACCACCAGGGCAACGAAGGAGTGGCTTTGTAAGAAGCATATGATGGTCTTGAAGTGGCCTAGCCTTTCTCCAGATCTCTAGCCCATTGAAAACCTTTGGAGGTAGTTGAAAGTCCGTGTTGTCCAGCGACAGGCCCAAAACATCAGTGCTCTAGAGGAAATCTGCATGGAGGAATGGACAAACATACCACCAACAGTGTGTGCCAACCTTATGAAGACTTACAGAACACGTTTGACCTCTGTCATTGCCAACAAAGGATATATAACAAAATATTGAGATGAACTTTTGTTATTGACCAAATACTTTGTTATAGTTTTATAAGACACACCGGATTATAAGACACACCCCAAATTTAGAGATAAAAAAAAGGTAAAAAAAAAATACAAATGGGGTCCGTTTTATATTCCGGTGTTGTCTTACCAGAGAGGGGCAGCAGTGGTGGTGAAGCGGGTTACAGAAGGCTGAGGTTGTCCTGGCAGCAGCGGTGGGTCAGTGGCGGCAGCAGCGGTGGCGGGCCCGTGGTGGCAGCAGCGGCGGTGCGTGGGTCCATGGCGGGAGCAGCGGTGGCAGGTCCGTGGCGGCAGCAGCGGCGGCAGTCAGTGGCGGCAGCAGCAGCGGCGGTCAGTGGCGGCAGCAGCGGCGGGTCCGTGATGTCAGTAGCGGCAGGTCAGTAGTGGAGCAGGCTGGTGCGGTGAGTGTCCCAGTGTCCGCACTTTTGGGAGGAAAAGTGTGTCTTATAATCCGAAAAATACGCTTATTTTTCAACATAATTTGCAAAAACAAATCTTGCCAAATCAGACAAGGTGATTTTCTGGATTTGTTTTCTCATTTTGTCTCTCATAGTTGTGGTCTACATAGGGTGTCATTTACAGGCCTCTCTCATCTTTTTTAAGTGGGAGAACTAGCACAATTGGTGGCTGACTAAATACTTTTTTTCCCCACTGTAACTTCTTGTTTGAAAAGGACAAGGTTAATACCTAGTGAGCCAGGGAGAGGGAAGCGTGATAGAGACCAATGTGAGTGAATTCCTGCTTCCAGGTTATTGTTGGTGAGCATGGAAGAAGTGAGGACACCCTCAGAAGAAAAATAACAACTTTGGGGGTGTGTGACAAGGACAAGGGAGCAAGCTTCAGCAAGAAACCAACATTGATGGCAGTTCTCTGAAGCAGGCAAGGGGAGGACACTTTAATACTGTACAAACTGTACTGTAGCATTATTTTATTCAGATCTGGGGGGACAGCCTTGAGAAGATAGATTTGACCAGATGAGTAGTATATCTAGTATGGTGGTAGCTAGCCCTTACGTTAGGTTCTGGAGTATAGCATCACCCCTATTGCTGTGTTGTTCATTTGAAATATTCACAATGATAGTGCCGCCATCCAGAACCACTATGCATGAAAAAAATGATGTGTAATACCTGCTACCCTTTGTACATAAATTTATTCTTCAGTAAAGAGAATTCTATTTTTACAAACTTGTCTGGCTTCATCAACTTGGGGACAGAGGGGTCTGTAGCCAAACAGACCACTGCAGGCCTAAACAGGAAGTTGTCCAGTACCGTCACACACACACCCAGGACCCACATCTTTCTGTAGCATGTCGGGACATTGAAAGCAGGTCCCTTGCCCATGGCTATCTCTCTAAGCCACGTTATACATGTCTCTTTATGAATCAGGAGCAAATGACAAATGGCATATACCTCTGTTTTGCATTGCCACAAATCTTACTCGGGTACCTGCTACAGTAAGATTTGTGGTGTAGCAAATGCCACTCTGTTCCTTATAAATTTGAGGAGTGGTGGTCACAGCGCCACTGTCCTGCCCCAGCTCCACCTACTTTGTCTGAGCTGGGCAAAAATGGCGTTAAAATGGTCCCAAAATTTTAGTGCAGCCGTGAGTTGCGCCATAATTATTTGATTTTTCAATGCCAGAAGGCGCTTTTATAATAAGTCTGTGAGGCATCAGAACAATGCTCCATGGGTTTATGAAACGCCCGCGCCGGGGCTTGCAGGGCTCGCATGGTCACTGGGCCGGTGGTATTCGGGGTCAGGCTGTGAGTGGCCCGACCCGGCTTCCATGACCCCGGTGGGTTTCAATAAAAAGGAAAGTCCGACAGTCAGTCCGGTGTGACAAGGGGGATGAAAGGAGGGTAACGGGGTTCCTGGGGAGCTTGCCATCGCTCACACCGGCCACTGACGTCTCGGCCTCCTCTGCCACCACTCTCCCCCAGGAAACGGTATGGGACGGGGACCGGGGATGCTAGCAGCGCCACCCGTGGTATGCGGCCAGGTGTTCAGCCGCCGCTGCACAGTCTCTCTCCGGGGCAGGTGTTATAAGCAGCCAGATGGAATCGCTCCCCACGGGTGGAGCGGGGGAGCCCTGGGAGATTAATGAGACCCAGGGTAACAGTCCTCAGGGAAACCGGGGGCACAGGGCGGCGGCATTACTCACACCAGTCATGGAGTGCGGTTCCAGTTTCTCTTTATTTAAAGTCCACTCCACATCGCACCCGGGTGCTGGTCCTTGCCGCCTGTAGCCTCTGGTCGGTCCCGGGCAGGTAAGAGGAAGGGGTCCGGTGAGATGATCTGAGGGTCCCTCTCTTTCGGTGCGTTAATGCTATCGCCGTGGCATGGAGAATCTTGGGGACCCGCCGCCATTCTGTCTCTCTCTCTTCCGGTAGCGCATAATACCAACCGCCACTGGGTACAACACTCTCCAAAGATCCCCAGTCCTCAGCTCCATTCCCTTCCTCAGATGTTATCAGCCCTGGTCTCGTGGCATCTCCTCAGCAGGAAGCTGTTCTGTGGAGGTCTGCACTCTCTTGCAGCCTCTAACGTTCTGACAAACTTTTTGACTGCTCTGCACTGAACTCAATCATTCAGGGCCCCCCCTCCTCTTGGGTTGTCATCGGGACCTGTACACCTGCTTATTAAGGAGACAGGATGAGTCATGAGGCTCAAACTACATGCTGAAAAGCTATTAACTCCTTCCTGCCAGTGTGTGTGTGTGGACTCTTCTCCTCCTGCCCGGGAAAAATGGGGTAATATTTAATACCCTGTAACGACCTGGTTGCAGGGGCTTTACATTTACATTGTAAAAGAGTCTTCCGGCTCATACATAGAGCCCTATTCATTGCAGTTTTTATGCTAGTATTCTGGCATATGAAGCTTTCAAAAGTCACATAGTTTTGGCCCAACGCAAGGCTCTGCTAAAATTTTGTGGCCTTTGGCTTTCTCTTGCCATTTTTGCCTAGGTCTTACAAAATGGTCAGAGTGAGAGGGTGGGAACCATCACGCATCAAATTCATGACTAGTAGTAGCATTTGCTAGAACACAAATCTTACTCCAGCAGAGATTGTAGTAGGATTTGTGAAGAGGTACACACATAGGTGTGCACAATTCGTCCGATGTTCCTAATTCAGATGTGCCTGACTCCAGCACTTCTCCTTATCAACACTTGTGTGAACAACTTTGTTTTTGATGAATTGGGCACATAGAGTCCAGTTAGCTGGCAAGTAGGAATAGATGTCATTTGAAGAGAACAGGCGTGGTGCTGGAAACTTGACAAGATGGCGATTGATGAGCATATTAAGATATGTAGACCACATTACATATACATATACATATACATTTATATAGGTTTAGCCAATTGAAATTTTATTGTGATGGATTTTTAACTATGTAAAGCTGATACAATGAAACACAACAACAAATTCAATTTAATGAGGGCAACAGATTTAATTTTTGTTAGAAATCTATTGGAAACAACTTTTACATCTCGATGCAGAATGTTTTCCCTCCTGTTACTGAACATATTGTCACAAAATGACTGTTAGAATAGCAGAGGATAGGGGCTTCCATGTTCTCCCACATGCTGGGGGACCCTAGGCTACCCCTAACCTCAGGATTGCTCATGATGGTGGAGATGCCTGAGTCCCATTCCTGGCTATGTTCCTGATGAGTACTCCTCTGATACCAGCTCCCACTAGGGAAAGACGGGACAGTAGTGTGATGGAAAACAGATAAAAACAGACAAGGGAAATGCAAAATTATGACACACTACAAACTCACAGGAACAGACAATTAGACACTCAGGAGTAAAGCAAGAACAGGAAGGTAACATCAAAAAGGCAAGAAAGGTTAATGCCATGACCATGTTCAGCAACAAGGATAACAAACCCTAGATAGTCTGGATCACAACACCTTAGCAGACCAGCTAATATAAACTATAGCTGGCATAGGTGGAAGGATTAAGCTAGCATACATAGGAGGGGAACAGATATGATTGGCTTTCCTACAACATGTGATCAAAGGAGATTAACAAGCAGACTAGCAGAGGTTTAACTCTTGCTAACCTGTTTATGAATTACAAACTCTGCAGGTCAACACCCGTGTCTGCCTGCATTGATCACAGGCAGCAGAGAAATTATCGGGCGAAGTGTCAGAATCTGTAATCTCAACAGAACCCGCCACCGCCATAACAGTCAGCGAAGTTTGTAAAAATCTTTGTGTGACAAATATCTACTTTGGAAGCAAATGGAAAAATTATAAGCATGTTACACACAGGATTTATGATGCACCCACCTGGGCCATGGGGCTACATGGAATGGGGCCGGTTCTGTTCGGGAGGTCACTGCAGTGTTGTTTAAAAGCGTAAAGGGATAAAAATAAATGATAGTTCGTGACGCCACCTGTGGTCTTCAGCCAGGTATGGCCGACGCTAGAAAAAAATTATATTTTATAAAAAAATGTAGATTCTTTGGAGTTTACTGTGATGTATATTTTTGGTCTGATGTGTATATGTCTAAATGTATGCCTGATGTGATATAATGTTTTGGGGGTTTTTTTGTTTTGTTTTGGTTTTTTTTCTAGTAATTCTTTGAACATAAAATGCTTTTTTGGTGTTTTTCTCTTCATTCACTCATCATGTGAAGGGAATTTATCCTGGGACTCATGATGAACTTTGCTGGTTACGTGTTCACACCCTGATGATCCATCTGGTTGTATAGATTAATTAGCTAGAGGTGGGGTGATTTTTCTTCTTCCTGGTATGGTGTATAAAGTGTTTTTAGTTTGTCTACTTACGTTATGCTATGAGTAAGAGCCCTTGTTTGGCTTGAAACGCGTAAGATGCAATGATTTTAATTATTTGTTCTTTTGTACACCAATAAAATTAATAATGTTTTTATCAAGTCCGTGAATTTTGTGGAATTGGGATACTATATCTTCAAGTGCTGGATGAAACACTTTTTTTTTTTTTTTTTCTTGTTTCATTTATCCTGGGATCCGGCCCGCTAACTGTCCATGCACTGATCTCTAAAACCGGCCACAGCAAATCTAGAGGTTAGCTGATCCTAAAAATTTTTCTTTGTTATGGCTGACGCTGCTGGATAGGACTGCTGGGGCAGATGGTGACGCAGCTAGGACGGTACAGCTCCCCACAGATAGAGCTAGGCCCCAGGGCAACCGTTTTAGGCCTTTAGCGGGCGGAATGCTTTGAATAGCGTGGGGCTGGCGGTGCAGGCAATGAGTTCAGGACATAGCGGGATGCAGTCATTAGTTCTTTACTCACAGTTGTCAGTTCCAGGTTATCACGGCCAGCTGGTCAAATGCTGCCCTTGGTTTTCTGAGCCCTGTGGTGACAGGATCCAGCTGATCCCCAGGTAATTCAGAGGCACAAGACTGGTGTCCCTTTCTGTGTCCCTTTCCTGGTCGTCTTCCTACGCTGGCTTCGCCCTCCTGCCCCGCGTCCTCACACACAGCCGGTGTCCGCGGGTCCTGGCAGGGAGGCTTATTCCTTTGGCCCTCTATGATCACCATTTCAGTGGTTGGTGTGCGGTTGTGGCTTCGACACATGCAGTTACCTCGGGCTCCGATTTTGCTAGCTGAGCCTTGTAGTTCTCTACTAATCTAGGGGCCAGTCTCCTTTAGAGGCCTAGTCTCTTCACACCGGTGTGTCAGAGGTGGATGCGAGCCCACGGGTGGATTTCTCACTTTCCGTGGCTCTAGGACCCTTTCTTTCTTCTCGTCCTAGGACAAGCTCCTCCGGCTCCAGGCCTCAGGACCTCTCTCCACCACTTCATAACTACTATTCCTGACGGACTGACACTCTGTTCTAAGGTGTTCTCAAGTTTCCACCCACTAACTAGTCCAATCCCCAGACTGGCTCCGGGACTATGCTCTCCCTAAGGAACAATCTCGCCCTAACCATAGCCTGAAGTGTTGTAGCTATACAAAAAGTTTATGTGTGAACAATGACCTGTGACCTCCTCCTTACTAGTGAATGGGATACCACACCTCTGCCTCTGTGGCGACTGGACCCTCAGGGGTGCCACATTTTCATGTGTGGTAACCTCGTGTGGTGCACAGTAGAGTCAGATAGTAGTGATAGTTGTTAATCTTTAAGCATAAAACAACTCCGCTTTGGTAATGAACAGGTTTTCTTTACTGGGGACAGCAGGTTGAGTAACTATTTACATGTAGTGATAGCTGGTCACTGTTTTCCACACTTACAGTCAGACCTCTGAGGGAAAACTCTTCTTATTTTGGACTGAATTGTTCTTCACATATATGCAATTTATCCTTCTAACAATGCGTTAGAAATCCTCTCAAAATGGAGGACATCAACACCCTCTTTTCCCTGTCAACGGCCATCTCCTAGCCGACTCTAGACTTTACTGCGTAGCCGTAGTTAGCTCCTCCCACTCACATGTGACTCATGCAGCTGCAGTCATTGGCTGACTGCATAGGGGAAGCTTAACCCTCTGAGTGCTGCCTGTCAGCAGGTTTTCACAATATGCTACAGTATACAATATATATAGAAAATTACAGCATCTGTGTGAAACACTCTATACTTCTGGTATCCCATGGAGATGGCCACTTTGGTGGATACCACATGTCTACCCTCTTGAAGAGTGTCGTCCCCAACACAAACACATCTGACAAACAGAAAAAGAACAACATGCATGCGAATACATTCCTTACAATTGAATACTGTTGCTTAAATTATTCTTGGTTTCTTGAAGACCTAAAAAAAACCCATAAAAATATACAACATATTAATGCAAAGTAAAATAGTATGTAAATATTAAATATTTATATTAAAGGAGTCTTTTTGTCTTGAGGAAGATCCTTGTAGGAACAACCCCCATTAGGTGGGGAACGGGATGACAGCTAACCCGCTATAATTTCTTTGTTTGGTCCCCAGGTGCAGTCAGGGCACACAGACCATAAAGAAACTTTCTGCACCAAGCTGTTTTTAGGAGGACTAGGACATAGTGTGGCTGTAATAAGGCTCTCGTAAGCCACAGAGTCTCTCTTATTACACAGTAAAAGTATGTCTCTATCGGAGCCACACATGAAAAGTCTCTCCTGTTCAGAAAGGCAGCGACAAATTATATCTGGTAACAAGCAGGTAACTGTCCCTTGTTTGCTTGTTCAGATCTCCATAGAGCAGGTACTCGCTCTTCTTCATAGGTGGATGGTGCTCCCAGCTTCTCATCTGTGGAGGGCATCCCCTGAGAACCTACTGCAGGAGCTACGTCAGCACCCTCTATTGGAGAAGGAGGAGCTGGCATAATAAACTGAAGATAGGGTGTATGAAGCCAAACAAGTGGGATGGTGGAGGCCCTGGAAGGCAACAAGCGTATAAACTGGAGGGACTGTAACTTCCTGGGAAATTCAAGCTTTTATCTGACTTAGATGAACAACCTTTTCTTGATGAGTATTCTCTTTGGCAATGTTGTATATTTCCACCCCTGGGAACACACACTGGTGATGGCGAAAGGGCAGGATTTCCACTGATCATCCAGCTTGTGAGAGCAGCAGTTCTTTTTAGTCCTAACTCCAACTTGTAATGGTTTGGCCTTGACCAAAGCATTGAAATCATTCTCCGTCCTTTGGCGGACAGCTTTCATATGGTCTTCCACGATTTCATTAGCTTCTTTCAAACGTCTTTGGTGGTCTGCAAACCAATCTGTCTCTGGGAGGGGATTATAGTGATCTTTTACTTGAACATTTAGCTGGAGGTCTGCAGGCAGTTTCCCTGGATGACCAAACATCAAGTAATATGGAGTATAACCAGTGGAGCAGCGAGTGGTATTGTTGTACAAGTAAGTTAACTCTTGGAGTAAGTCAAGCCATTTTTTCCTTTCTTTGGATGCAACATTCTTTATCATGTCAATAGATGTTTTGCTCATCCTCTCACACAGGCCGGGGCTTAATAAAGCTAAGTAATTATCCCTGGCATGGATGGACCCCCACATCTTCACTGGGCCCAGTACACCAGTTACGGTTGTAATGCCCTGATTGCCGCCCTACATGAGACTGCTTCTTTTTCCCAAATAATTGCATGTTTAACTCTGACAGGGTTCTTGTTTCAAATATAACTCCTAACCTTTCTAGTATTTCTTCAGCAGTCTTCTGTACACTAGAAGGCCAAGATTTAACTTCCCTTAGTGCATCATTTCTTAGCTGGCCAATCAATAACTCAACTTTTTCTTCCGGACTCACTGGGTACAATCTGAAAAATGCCTGCATTTTCTCTTTAAAATCGGTTAATGTGTGGGGTTCTCCACTATAACTGGTGAGCTAGGGTGCCTCAAGGTAGTAAGGCATTGTTAATGGCATTTCTTGAGCCATACTATGCCTTCTAAACACAGAAAGAAATATAGTGCAGAACACTATGCTCTATGTCAGTCATAACCACTAAATATAGTGCCCAACACACCGGGTCACCAAAAGTGCTCAAATAAAATTCCAAAATGTAGTGCCTGCTCCATGACCAAACATCAGCCATAATTTGCAGTACAGTATTTGTCAAAAAGATGATTCAATATAAATGTACATTTTTTTGGGAACTGCTGTAAATGAGCCACTGTTCATATCATGTTTTTGCATCCTATTGCCATTTTAGAGTATGTCACAGCTTGAAAAACACTGCGGACCCAATAAAAGCAGTGATGTTGGTACTGTTAAAAAAAGCCTCAATTTACTGTTTAGCATTGAAGCTGTAAGTGCATTGAGAGAAAAACGGAAGATGTGCAAATGAACATAATACATTTTTTTAGGGGGTTTAGTAATTTATGTAAATATTACAAGAGTTGACCGAATATCAAGTGAAGGTTCCTAAAGTATGGGTCTGTCTATGTACTGTTTGAAGTGGCATCTCCTCTGTCCTTCAGTCAGTTGCAATCCTCTATCAGTGGCTTTATGGTTTTAGAGTGGGAGAAACACCATGGCTGCACGCTCTATACATTTGTATGCAGACTGCAGCGATGTCATCTGTTGGAGCTTCTTTCACCCTAATAGTGTACTGGGAGAAGTTACATAATTATGTATTCATTTATTGTGCTTGCTTATATAGCGCCAACACATTCCACAGCCTTTTACAGATAATGCTATCACTGTTGTTACTGGGGCATCTCTGAACATAGTGGACACATTGTAACATCATGCGAGCCCTGTGCCCAATCAGCGCTGGCTTACCTCTCCCCGGTTTCGGCTATATCAAATATCAATAGGAATTTAGTGACCAGAAGCTGCAGTGATTTCCTTTTGATGTTCATTTCATCTGAAGACAGGGAGAGGTAAACCAGTGCTGATTGGCGGCAGGGCTCGCATGACTTAAAAACGTTACGTGAGCCCTGGGAGAGTGTGTGCCAACACCGCTGGAATGGAGCTGACCCCTGAGGTGAGAATAAGCATTGTTATTTTAGGGAAAACATGGTGACCGAGAAAGGGTAGTCCAAGAAGTGGACAACCCCGTTAAAGGCAACTAGTGAATAGGCAGTCAGAGTCTCTGTATGGTAATAGCAGGAATTTCTCAAAACTATACAACTGACTGATTGTAGAGCTGAAATCGCAGGATCTTCGTACAGAAGTAACCAGGTATCTTAACAATCAGTCTGTTTTGCAGTGGAATGAACATCTCATAGTAAACCTTTGTCAAGGTCTCATGCTCCCTACACTGGAAGGCTAAGTACTAAGTAGCATTTTCACCACCTTTACTTTTCCACAGTGATTGTAAAATTTTAACATAGCTGTTTTCGTCTCCTTTTTTTCTTCTCACTACACATATATGAACATTATTGCTAACAGATGTTGCTGTGACACAATTCAAGGATCTATAATGTATACAAGTTTCACCTCATATTCACCACAAACCTACCAAAATCAGAGTCAGCAGGAGAAGCTCTCACGTCATAGGAACCAGTCACAAGGGTCTGAGGTTACCCAGGACTGTGGTGTATGCCCACAAAGGAAACAATGTCCATAATACTTTGGAAAAATAAACAATGTAGCCAATTCACATGGACCATAGGAAAAAAACAAATGTGACCCACAACCACACTTAGGTACAACATGCAATCAGATAGGTAAATGACAACCACCACAGCAATAATCTGCACTGTCGTATTTACACTTCACTTTTTATATTATTTTAGAATACACTTACTTAGTATTTTTTACTTAGCTGAGAACATTTGGTGACCAGTTGAAATCCAGAATATACAGTAATTGTATGTATTGTCCCAGAATTTTCCAATATCAAGCCTAGTGTGCATCAACTCTTAACACAAACTATCACCACTACTCATCTTAGCCGGAATAAAAACCATCGTCTCATCACTAGCTCAAGTGACAAACAATGCAAAAAGATTAAAATGACAAGAAAGTGGCAAGAAATTTTTCGTTTTATTTTTATTTTTTTTAAAATGAGGCTTACTTTATTGATTCATTAAAAGTAGAATGTTTCTTCACTTTTAATGAAACAATAAATTATTTCTTGACACTTTTTTGTCTCTTTTTTTATTTTTGATTTGTTCTTCTCTGCACCCGCTCTAGATCAACTATGTCCTTCTTATACACCGGAGACCAAAATTCTGCACAATATTCTAAGTGTGGTTGCACTAGTGACTTGTGTAGGGGAAAAACTATGTTCTTCTCATGAGCATCTGTGCCTCTTTTAATACCCAAATAGAAAAAAGTCCAGCTTCAACAGAGGGATATCAATTTTTCTTTTCTTTTATTTTCCTTTTGGCACAAGTATACAGCACATTGCAGTCAAGATAATAACATGACGTCAGTATACTTGTGCCAAAAGGAAAAGAAAAGAAAAATTGATATCCCTCTGTTGGAGATGGACTTTTTTCTATTTGGGTCTAGCTTGAGGAGTGGCAGCACCTTTTCCGGGCTCCAGAAGGTAGCTGAGATTGATCGACACGTGAGCTGAACCTGTTTATTTCCTTTTTTAATACATCTGTAAAGATGAGTTTACCGTCCACAAATATATCCAAGTCTTTTTCAGTGACAATTTTAGGCGGTGTTTTACAATTAAGTACATAATTCTAAATTTTATTTCCTCTGCCCAAGTGCATGACCTTACATTTATACATTGGCAGCACGGTGGCTCAGTGGTTAGCACTGCAGTCTTGCAGCACTGGGATCCTGGGTTCAAATCCCACCAAGGACAACATCTGTAAGGAGTTTGTATGTTCTCCCTGTGTTTACGTGGGTTTCCTCTAGATACTCTGGTTTCCTCCCACACTCCAAAGACATACAGATAGGGAATTTAGATTGTGTGCTCCAGTGGGGACAGTGTTCGTCATGTATGTAAAGTGCTGCAGAATATGTTAGTGCTATATAAAAATAAAGATTTTTTTTTTATCTATTTATCCACATTAAACTTCAATTGACATTTCTCAGCCCAAGCCTTCAGCTTACAGAAATCCTTTGGTCATACTAAATCATCCTCCTTTAGTTTAGTATCATCGGCAAATGTTTAAATTCTACGCTGTATGCCTGTCACATCTCCACCGGAGTCGAGTTCTGCTTCAATCACCAGACGCCGCCGTGTCACCACTGTGTGCGGCGCTGGGGACTGGGGAGCAGTCAGTGGCTCTGTTGGATGCAGGCTCTGCTCATCCATTGGGCTGGTTTCACTAAGACCTGCAGTACCACTGGTTCACTGTGGTAGTGTGTGCCTTCTGGCTGAGTAGCTACCTTTAATCTGGGGCCAATGGGAAGGCACCACACCCTTCTTATGCTTTCTCCCTTCTGCTGGCAGGTGCCAGATATAGTCCTGTAAATCCCTGCTAGTCTCTGGTGCCCTACTGTTTATTTGTATTCCCGTATATTGACCTTTGCTTGACTACCTGACCACTCTTCTGCCTGCCGTTCTTGTACTTTGCTGCTAGCTATGGTTTTGATTCTTAGCTTGTTTATCCGAACACTCTGCTGCCTGCCGTTTCTGTACTTCGCTGCTAGTTCCGGTTTTGACCCTTAGCTTGATATCTGACCACTCTCCTGCCTGATGATTTTTGTCCCTATTCTACCTTCTGGATTTGAGCCTGCCTGGTTACTGCTCTTCTCAGGACTGCAATCTTCCGCGGGCAGCGATCACCTGGGCCCTGTCGTAATTCCAAATCCCTGTATAGGGGTTAAGGAGTTGTGGGGTCCAGGTTTCTGCTTTGTGAGCGGTTGCCTCTATTCACCTGTTTCCCCGATCCTGAGTCTGTGGCTCCAGGCAAGCGTCACAATGCCACCCTTCAAGGTCATTAATAAATATGTTAAAAAGAGGGTGCAATACTAACCCTGTGGGACCTCACTCTTAATTGTGACCCAGTCCGAGTGAGTTGCATTAATAACCACCCTTTGTTTACTGTCACTTAGCCAGTTCTTAACCCAGTTACACATATTTTCCTCTATTCTCATTATTCTCATTTTTTTGTATCAACCTTTTGTGTGGCACCATATCAAACACCTTTGAAAAGTTCATGCACACAATATCCACTGTATTTCCCTGGTTTAGTCTGGAACTTACTTCCTCATAGAAGCTGATGAGATTAGTCTGAAGGAGTTGACCCCTCATAAACCGATGTTCATACTGGGTCATGAGGGTATTCTTCTTGAGATACTCTAGGATAGTATCTCTTCGGAAACTCTCAAGGATTTTACCCACAGGAGAGGTCAAATGTAATGGCCTATAATTTCCAGGCTTAGATTTTGTCCCCTTTTTGAGTATTGGCACCACATTTGCTATGTGCCAGTCCTGTGGTGCAGACTCTGTTCTTATGGAAGCTGTAAAGATCAAAAATAATGATGTGTCTCTCAGGGCACTAGGAGGTATATGCCGTCCAGGCCTGTGGATTTGTCTATTTTACTGATTTTGAGGCAGCGCTGTACTTCCTGCTGGGTTATGCATGTGACATTTAATGGAGAATTTATGCTATCCCTAATCATGTAATCTGTTATGGGATTTTCTTGTATGGATACTATAGAAAAAAAAGCATTAAGCAAACAGGCCTTTTCCTTATCCTCTTCCATCATTTTACCCAGACTATTTTTGAGGGGGCCAACATTATCATTTTTGAGTATCTTACAGTTTATGTAATTGAAGAATATTTTTGGATTATTTTCATTTTCTCTGTCAATGAGTCTCTTCCTTGCAATCTTTGCTACCATCATTTGTTTAATTTATTTAATTTTCACAATTATGCAAAATTTGAGTTTATAATTTTTTTTTAAATCCAAAGGTTAACTGAAAAGATGGTAATAATTGCAAGCTTTCGAGACTACTCAGGTCTCTTCATCAGGCATGGTATAACACAAAATCTGAAGAGTCACGTATTTATACACACGTGACTCTTCAGATTTTGTGTTATACCATGCCTGATGAAGAGACCTGAGTAGTCTCGAAAGCTTGCAATTATTACCATCTTTTCAGTTAGCCATTAAAAGGTATCAACCACTGAGGACTCTCTGTTCTTTTAAACAATTTTTTTTATCTCTACTGGCTAACACGGTACAAAGATATATTTTACTTGTTTTTAAATCCAATGATTGATTGTTATGTTTTCTTATGCCCTGATTTAAAAAAAACCCAAACACTTCTATTTTAACCATCATGTATGGATTTTGCACAAAACACGTGTGAAATGCCAAACAAGTGAGATGAACAAGAAAAATCTTAATTGTAGCCAAAAATGTACACAATATTACATACAAAAATTTATTGAACATTCATTTTGCAACTTTTTGGGAAATTAATTCTTGTGCTTATTCCTATTCTCTTCAAATCTTCTCTTGATACATTTTCTCTTATAGAAGGCCTGCAGATCTTCTCTGTCAGGCATCCAGCAGTAGTCCCCAATCATGTTCACATTTCATCTCCCTTGGTATCGTTGTCCCATGTCAATAATATCCTGATGAAATCTTTCTCCTTGCTATTTGCTAATGTGGCGCCCTGGCCTAGCCAGGTCGTCACAGATAACACACAAACACCCCACCCCCACTAGACAGGGACACCAGCCAAACACAAAATCCTTGTTGCCTCCCTCCAGTGTCTGATGTCCACACCAGGTGGGGCGGAGCTAAGTGGTTGGCTCCACCCACCGAGGAGTTCACAGGCCTGGAGGCGGGAAAAGTTGACAGTTGAGAGTAGGGAGTTGAGTGGAGGAGTTTGAAGTGAGAGGAGCAAGCACTTGGGTGTCTGGGTTTGTGGCCCAGGCACTGACAGCAAGGTTGGCAGATGGTGGTGGCCGTCTGCAGGAGTGGTGCAGCAACGCAGAACCGTAGGACCGGGGTCGGGCGACGGCCCACCGGTGCCGACCGGGGAGCGAAGTGAAGCCAACACACACAGGAAGGGCCATCGGACCTCGACCAGGCTTGGAACTGCCGACAATAGTCAGATACGAATGTGACTGGAACCCCAGGGGTTTCACAGCAGCAAAAGTCCCGATTGAAGGCAACCGCCCACACCGTGAGGGTATACAGCTACCGCCTAAGGCTAGAGACCCAAGGACCAGCGCCTGCAGGCAAACGAGCTCCTCCGGTACCCATACACCGGGGAGCGGACTACCGTTGGAAATCCATTGTAGTCAGAAGGAGAACATCAAGGTGCAGGGAAATACAGCCGCCATCACCAGTCTGGGGAGAGACACTGCAGCCGTTTGGTTTACCGAGGACTTTGTACCTTTCTTGCTGAGTGAGTACACCCGTGCCATCCGGCACCGCGCTGCGCTGTCCCTGCGACCCTGCACCTCACCAACCCTGCCAATCCGTCACATCATCGGGCCCCGGGACCACCGACACCTACCCACGGAGGGAGAAAACAACATCCCAGCTGCTCCCTACCATCGCTCCCGGGATCCCCGTCACCAGCAGCGGTGGTGCCCATCTTCAGCACGACTCGTGGGTGGCGTCACGGACTAAATCCCCCAAACCAACCACCCCTTTCATTCACGGTCGAAGAGCGAATTCATTAGACAACCCAAGTCTTTGAAATGTTTCAACATATTGGTTAGAGATGTAATTACCCAACAGGGCTGCAGATCTTTGGTGTCCTTACTTGGTGACTGGCCAAAGGAACCAAGTCATTGGTTTCAATGCTTACAACTACGTAGATTTGTGGACTCTCTGGCTCCGGGATCTGAGATACATAGAGACTTTACTCCCTTTGAAAGGTTATGCTTCCTTCGAGAAACACCCGCTCACACAGTCTCGGTAATCTACAACATAATGGTGTCCGGGGAGATGGAAGGGGACCTACCTGAATACGTAGGGCAATGGCAGTCAGAATTGAGACAAACTTTCTCTAAAGAACAGTAACTCAAGTCATTTAAATTAACACACAAATCTACCACTTCATGTAGAATGCAGGAACTCAATTATAAAATCCTCTCGCTATGGTATAGAACACCCGCCAAACTCCATAAAATGTTTCCAGAGGTTTCAGACACTTGCTGGAGGTGTCAGACCTTGGTAGGCACAATGTTACATGTTTGGTGGGCCTGCCCAGGGATCCAGGGACTATGGGAAGATGTCGCTGCTCTTTTTAATCATTTACATCATACGGAGGTGACACCCTCACCGGAAATAGCACTCTTGTCAATGTACGCAGGAGTAATCTCCAGGGCTAAAATAAGCCTGCTCTCGTATTTTATGATTTTGATGAGATAGATCATACCGAAGCATTGCAGATCCACCTACACATTGAAAAGAGTAGACTGGGTTGAGGCTGTGGATGCATTGCGACGTTTGAAGGAGATGAGAGCGTTTGATGAAGAGAAAAACTCAATATGTTTTTCTTCCTGGTACCTGTGGCTTCAATTCAGAGAAACACAACAATTCCAATCCTGGCTACATGCGGGCACATTATCACAATAGATCATTTGACGAGGCGGAATGGTTCTCCCGACAAGGGAGTGGTGTGGTGCGATGTCACAGGATCCCCCCATTTTTTTTCTCTCCTTCTTCTCCTTTCGTTTTCTCTTCTTCCATTCTCTTTTACCTTAACTAGTTTTCATAGTTTTATTTGTCTATATAACTAGCTTATACAAAAAGATGTTACCTTTTATGTGTTAAGCAGAACAAAAAGATAAAAGATTCTATTATATTTGGTTTAAGATGTTACACAGACTTATGATTGATTTCATTTTGATACATGTTGCATAAGATTTGAATGCCCAGATCGAAAATATAACCTCTTCATATTCTGTAAACTTGGGCAATATAAAGTTTTTACATTCCTTGTTGTGTAAACTTTTGAAACAATAAAGAAATATTAAATGAAATGTTTCAACATGTTCTACACTATGGACTTAAATATTGGATCTTTGTTGTTACCTAGAATCTTTAAAAGATTCCCAAGCACTTTTCTCATCAGCTTTGATTTTTTTCTCAAACATGTCATCCTTCATGAATTTCCGAATTACCAGACCCACAAAATGCCTTCCTTTAGTTTTGCTTCCGACATTCCTGAATCTTGGTACACAAGTACTTAAAAGTCTTTCTTTCTTTTGGTAAAGTTTTCAGAAACTGCTTCATCCGTCCAAGCTTAATGTGGAGAGGTGGCAAGAGAATACTCGTGGGATCAACTAAACGTTCCGCAACTTTGTTCTTGAGTACAGGTTGCATAGATGTTCTCATTGAACATTTTTTTTGTTCCAGTGATGAGTTCTATCTCTGGTGTTCCATTCACAAAAAAAGCATATGCACTTTGTGTATTCTCCTTACTGCCCAAGGAGCAAAGAGAGAACATTATGATTACCCCATATTGATAATTCTTAATCCTCTTGTTAGGTTTCTGGAGATTAAAGTCTAAATTCTCTTAGCTTTCCCTCAAGTGCACAGAATGTCCTACAGGCACTGAAGCATACACTTGATGCCATTGTGCAGTAGCACAGCTTTCAGACTTGGTTTAGATAAATCAATAAATTCTCCATTCGCTCACAATGTACTCAATGTTGAAATTTTCCACCCACCCAGAAACATCATTGCAATATACTAGAGCACCGCCTTGAGAAAGGTATATATATATATATATATATATATATATATATATATATTTTTTTTTTTTTTTTTTTTTTTTTTATTTATTTTTTTATTTCATCTTTATGCAGGATGCAGCCAGGCCCTTTAGTGTTGGTTTGAAAATGTAGACTATACCACCTCTCAAAAATGATGAATAATCAAAAATAAGTTGTATTTTCAATGCTTGAATAGGTGTATTCTGATTCACAGGTATGTTGAACGGAGTGGTGTCTAAACAGACGGCTGTTTCTGGGCCCTTCATATTGACCTGTACTTACGGCTCCTCAGACAGCTTAACTTGGCCACAATCTCATATAAGAAGACTCCAGGAAAAAGGGATGCTTTAACTGAAATTCTAGTATTGAATGATGAAAGTAGCAGGTAAAAAAGAATAAGTCTCTCCAGAGAGCATTAGCATGTAACATGAGGATGAAATGTGATGCCCCTGAATCTATCAGGGTGTCACAGGGAACTGCACTCCTTTCTCTTCTGGTGCAGAGCTCAAGCCCCCATGGTTCTGGGATCCTAACTGTTAGTATTGCTTCCATCAGCATCCAACTCCTAGCCACACCTCACACCGCACCCTGTCAGGCACACCAGTGGGTTGTCTAGCTGGAAAATGGCTGCCCGCCTAGGGGTCAGGCAGACTGGTGGGAGGGACAAGCTCAGTGGAGTGGTAGCCCTCAGAGAGTGAGGAGCTGAATGGAGTTGGAGTTCCCTGAGAGACTTTGGCTAGGTCGCAGACGGTGGTCTGGGACCGGAGCCGTCAGAGACCCGGTCACAGGGTACTGGAGAACGGTCGGCACCAGAAAATCTAGTAATCAGACTGGTACCGAGCACGGCGGGGTATTGGACCCTAGATCAGGGAGTAGCTTCACGCAACCTGATAATTAACCTGTCAAGGATAGTCTGTTCATGAACTTTCCCCAAGAGCTCAGAGATCGAAGGCACCAACACAACGAGGGGGATAGGGCTTTCCAGCTTATGTGGCCCACTGAAATCCCAAGTGTCAGCCATCGAGAGCACAGCTCCTCTAACTAATCATAGGGAGCGAGACCCCGAAAGCTTCAGGCTAAGGGGTCACTCAGAAATGTCTAAACACAGTGCATGGAGGCAGGTCCAGAACCATCAGCAATACTAACGGGGACAGATTCCCGGACGAGCTCTCCTGCGTGGCAGCGGCACCCAGAAACTTGGTTTACTCCTGTGTCTGCTTAATGGTTGCATCAACATTCACATGGCCTGAGTGAGTATGCTGCACTCCCCTGAGTCTGCCCGCCTATCTTGCACCACGCTCCCCTACACTTCCACCATCCCGAGTCCCGGGGCCTCCCCTACCCGTGGAGGGAACGTCATCTGGCTGCCCCGCTCCATCTCACCCGGGTACTCCCATTGGCAGCGGCGGTACTCCACTTACCGTGAACCACGGGTGGCGTCACGGACACTAATCCCCTGCAAATAATCCCCCTTTTATTTTCGAGTGACCTCAAGCCCCCAGGTCTGGAGACCTTTGAGCCACAGCAACTCCGGATCCGAGCAGTCCGACTGCTGCAGGGGCGGTACAGAAGGATCATACACAAAATGAAGGAGAGGGGAGAGGAAAAACTGACATAACAGGGCTACAGGGAGTGAGCAGCACAAATGCTAGGGAAAGGCAAACCTTCTGCATAGGAACAGGAATATAACACACAGTATTGTAAAACAATGAATAATTCCCAAGTTGAGGGACATGACACGGTGGCAATAATATTTCACCTTAAATAATTCCAATAACTCCGACATTAACGTTTCGACCCAGATTTGGGTCTTTTTCAAAGGATTATTTATCTGTATGTGTAAAATAAATAATAAATCAGTGTCAAGTAACGTACAGTGATTACACACTATATACAATAAATACATATAATAATGTCCATGGGAACCTGGGAGAATATCCCAGTGTTGGTCTTGCATACATAATGATGGATTCCATAGGAAGAGACCACAGTAGAGTTTAACATGAATGATAGCTGTAAACATTTTTTCTTAGAGTAATAGTAGTAGATAATGAACAGTATAACACATATCTAGAACAGATAGCAGGAAAACTTTTCTAAAGAAGATTTTTTTTATATATACAACACGGGAAACTGTGGGATAAATGCCTAAAAGTAAAAGGTAAAGGCATACACGTTAGTTACAGAAATGGCCGTATGCCTAAGCATCCCAATAAAGACATACAGTGCCTACAAGTAGTATTCAACCCCCTGCAGATTTAGCAGGTTTGATAAGATGCAAATAAGTTAGAGCCTGCAAACTTCAAACAAGAGCAGGATTTATTAACAGATGCATAAATCTTACAAACCAACAAGTTATGTTGCTCAGTTAAATTTTAATAAATTTTCAACATAAAAATGTGGGTCAATTATTATTCAACCCCTAGGTTTAATATTTTGTGGAATAACCCTTGTTTGCAATTACAGCTAATAATCGTCTTTTATAAGACCTGATCAGGCCGGCACAGGTCTCTGGAGTTATCTTGGCCCACTCCTCCATGCAGATCTTCTCCAAGTTATCTAGGTTCTTTGGGTGTCTCATGTGGACTTTAATCTTGAGCTCCTTCCACAAGTTTTCAATTGGGTTAAGGTCAGGAGACTGACTAGGCCACTGCAACACCTTGATTTTTTCCCTCTTGAGCCAGGCCTTGGTTTTCTTGGCTGTGTGCTTTAAGTCATTGTCTTGTTGGAAGATGAAATGACGACCCATCTTAAGATCCTTGATGGAGGAGCGGAGGTTCTTGGCCAAAATCTCCAGGTAGGCCGTGCTATCCATCTTCCCATGGATGCGGACCAGATGGCCAGGCCCCTTGGCTGAGAAACAGCCCCACAGCATGATGCTGCCACCACCATGCTTGACTGTAGGGATGGTATTCTTGGGGTCGTATGCACTGCCATCCAGTCTCCAAACGTCACGTGTGTGGTTGGCACCAAAGATCTCGATCTTGATCTCATCAGACCAGAGAACTTTGAACCAGTCTGTCTCAGAGTCCTCCAAGTGATCATGAGCAAACTGTAGACGAGCCTTGACATGACGCTTTGAAAGTAAAGGTACCTTACGGGCTCGTCTGGAACGGAGACCATTGCGGTGGAGTACGTTACTTATGGTATTGACTGAAACCAATGTCCCCACTGCCATGAGATCTTCCTGGAGCTCCTTCCTTGTTGTCCTTGGGTTAGCCTTGACTCTTCGGACAAGCCTGGCCTCGGCACGGGTGTAAACTTTCAAAGGCTGTCCAGGCCGTGGAAGGCTAACAGTAGTTCCATAAGCCTTCCACTTCCGGATGATGCTCCCAACAGTGGAGACAGGTAGGCCCAACTCCTTGGAAAGGGTTTTGTACCCCTTGCCAGCCTTGTGACCCTCAACGATCTTGTCTCTGATGGCCTTGGAATGCTCCTTTGTCTTTCCCATGTTGACCAAGTATGAGGGCTGTTCACAAGTTTGGGGAAGGTCTTAAGCTGGTGTCACACACAGCGACAACGACAACGACGTCGCTGCTACGTCACCATTTTCTGTGACGTTGCAGCGACGTCCCGTCGCTGTCGCTGTGTGTGACATCCAGCAACGACCTGGCCCCTGCTGTGAGGTCGCCGGTCGTTGCTGAATGTCCAGCTTCATTTTTTGGTCGTCACTCTCCCGCTGTGACACACACATCGCTGTGTGTGACAGCGAGAGAGCGACGAAATGAAGCGAGCAGGAGCCGGCACTGGCAGCTGCGGTAAGCTGTAACCAGCGTAAACATCGGGTAACCAAGGGAAGACCTTTCCCTGGTTACCCGATGTTTACGCTGGTTACCAGCCTCCGCCGTTCTTGCTGCCAGTGCCGGCTCCTGCACTGTGACATGTGGCTGCAGTATGCATCGGGTAATTAACCCGATGTATACTGTAGCAAGGAGAGCAAGGAGCCAGCGCTAAGCAGTGTGCGCGGCTCCCTGCTCTCTGAACTGTGACATGTAGCTGCAGCACACATCGGGTTAATTAACCCGATGTGTACTGTAGGAGAGCAAGGAGCCAGCGCTAAGCGCGGCTCCCTGCTCTCTGAACATGTAGCACAGCGACGTTATCATCGCTGCTTCTGCTGTGTTTGACAGCTAAGCAGCGATCATAACAGCGACTTACAAGGTCGCTGTTACGTCACCGAAAATGGTGACGTAACAGCGACGTCGTTGTCGCTGTCGTTTAGTGTGAACCCAGCTTTAATTAGTCAGAAAAGGCTGGAAAAAGAGATAATTAATCCAAACATGTGAAGCTCATTGTTCTTTGTGCCTGAAATACTTCTTAATACTTTAGGGGAACCAAACAGAATTCTTGTGGTTTGAGGAGTTGATTAATAAATGACCCTCTGAATAAACTTTTCACAATTTAATAAAATTAATAAATAAAAAAAGAAATAACATTCTTTTTTGCTGCAGTGCATTTCACACTTCCAGGCTGATCTACAGTCCAAATGTCACAATGCCAAGTTAATTCCGAATGTGTAAACCTGCTAAATCTGCAGAGGGTTGAATACTACTTGTAGGCACTGTATACTCACATGTATACATCTACATGTGCATATTGATATACATTCTGTGAAAAATATAAAGAATATATTGTAGAAATACCTAGATAGGAATTTGGTTATCCTGTGGTGTCTCTGTGATATGACAAATGAGAACGGAGAAAATGGTAGAGGGTATTTTTACAGTATGTGGACCAAAACACTAGGTGCCCTGTATGAGATAACAGCCTAAGGATTAAATCATTGTATTTGTATCCATTTACGTTAATTCTCATTGAACCAACTAAATACACACTGTAATGTTATTTGTAGGCGTTCTAGGTGGGCTTCCAGGATACTGTATAATGGTAAACATAGAATACCCTATATGACTCACAGAAAAAAAGCAGGAAATACTGCCTGAAAAGGTTTTCCTGACAGCTGTTCTGGGTATGTGTTATATTATTCAGGAGAAAAGAACTGTCTGAGGCCTTGAGAACCAAAATTGTTGAAAAATATCAAGAATCTCAAAATTACAAGTCCGGAGATCTTGGTGTTACTTTGTCCACGGTGTGCCACATAATCAAGAAGTTTACAACCCTTAGCACTGTAGCTAATAAAAATCCCTAAAACAATACCTTTATTAAAAAAAAAACTGTAAAAAAGCAGCCTGTCAAATTGTGAGTATGCCACAGTATTATGTGTGGGGTTTTGGGGAGCGGAGCTAGTCTTAAGGCTACTTTACACACTGCGATATCGGTCCCGATATCGCTAGTGTGGGTACCCGCCCCCATCTGTTGCGCGACACGGGCATATCGCTGCCCGTGCCGCACAACATCGCCCAGAGCCGTCACACATACTTACCTGTCCGGCGACGTTGCTGTGACCGGCGAACCGCCTCCTTTCTAAGGGGGCGGTCCGTGCGGCGTCACAGCGACGTCACTGAAACGTCACTGAGCCGCCGCCCAATAGCAGCGGAGGGGCGGAGATGAGCGGGACGTAACATCCCGCCCACCTCCTTCCTTCCTCATAGCGGCCGGGAGGCTGGTAGGGAGAGCTTCCTCGCTCCTGCGGCGTCACACGCAGCGATGTGTGCTGCCGCAGGAACGAGGAACAACCTCGTTACTGCTGCAGTAACGATAATTGAGAATGGACCCCCGTGTCGCCGATTAGCGATTTTGCACGGTTTTGCAATGATGCAAAATCGCTTATCGGTGTCACACGCAACGGCATCGCTAATGCGGCCGGATGTGCGTCACAAAATCCGTGACCCCAACGACTCCGCATTAGCGATGTCGCAGCGTGTAAAGCCCGCTTTACAATAAGAATAGCAGGAAGGCTGGGGGTACCTGCAGGGTTTGGAAATCTAGCCCTCAATAACCTTGCCTGTCTGCAGATGTTAACACCCTACTTTTTGTGATGCCCCTGCTCCCCCTTAACTATACCTAATAAACCCCAACGTGGTTCCCCTTTTCGAAACACACCCCCGCCAATGCCCATAAAGTTCTTAGTGCATATACATCCAGTCATTATATGGTAACAAAAAGAGAGACAAAAAGTGCAAAAAAATCACCCTGATATTTTCTACCTCAGCATGGGATCAACCACACTCACATAACAACCAATGTTGTGATGCCCATGTGTATCCCTAATGAAATACAGGGACACTCAGAAAAGGTTTTCAAAGTGCATCACAATAACTAAGCATGGGCAAACAGAAATATGGCCTTATATAAATACTTTGTTAGCAGATATAAATAATTAATAGACAGATGGTACTTATGTCATAAGTGTCTTCAGTTTCAACGTGTTTCCCCTCCCCCCCCCTGATAGTCACACAGGGGTTCATCAGGAGATCATGGATTTTAGTTGCAAGAACAAGCCTACTATCAGCCTACTGCCAATGTGGCCCCCTATGTAGATAAGAACGCTGCAAGCATACACATGTGGGCCAGCTCTTTTTAAGGATTAGAGTTTGTACAACATTGGTTGCATGGCAGTCAAGCTCACAAATGCATTCCAGAAAAGGGGAGCCACGTTAGGGTTTATTAGGGACTGCTTTTTGACTTTTTAAATATTTTGAATAAAGGTATTTCTATTTTCATTTGTGTTTGGTTGTTTCCTTGTCTGGACACCTTCCAAACAATCTTTCTAAGGTTCACTGTAGCTAATCTCCTAGGATGTGGAAGGCAGAGAAAATTTGCTAAAAGGTTGCAATGCAGTCCAGATAATCAATAAGCAGCCCCAATCAAGTTTCACTGAAATTAAAGTTGTCCTGCAGGCTCAGGGTGCATGAGTGTCTACTAGAACTATCCATCGACATTTGAATTAAATGAAACACTGGCAGGATACCAAGGCGGACCCCACTGCTGACACAGAGACATAAAAAAGCTAGACTGCAGTTTGCCAAAATGTACATGAGTAAGCCAAAATCTTTCTGGGAAGGCGTCTTGTAGACAGATGAGACCAAGATAGACATTTTTGGTAAAGCACATCATTCTACTGTATACCGAAAATGGAATGTGGCTTACAAAGGAAAGAACACTGTAGTGCTGGCTCCCTAGTATGCTGGCACTCCTCTGCATCCTTGCACAGTGTCCCTGCTCTCCCCTCTTCTCTGACATCCACGTGTACTGCAGTCCCCGGTTAGTCACCCCCATGAATGTCGACGTGTATGTCAGCGCTGCTCCCACCTGGGCCTCAGGCCTTGCATATGTTGTGCGGGGTTTCCTGGCCTCCATCCTATTGGGTGCACGCGCATGCTTCCTGTCCTTTTATTAGGAAGCATGTGCACCATGCTAAGGTGTCCCCAGTCTATAACAGCGGTGGTGTCACCAATATCACCACAACCGTGGGTGGCGTCACAGACAATAACCAAATCCCCACAATCCAATCCCCACTCTTTTCACTCACGGGCGAGGATCGCCGCATTCCCCCTTAGTAAAATGCAGACCGTCTGCAGGCTGCCCGTCCATCACCGGTTTTATTTTCACAAACTGAAAAAGATAAACGGTCAACAGGTTACAATTATAATAACATCTCCGAACATCGGGAGGTACTCTTACTTAAACGTTGCTAATACAGTTACGGCTTCCGCTCTCTCCCACCCAAGTAACCTGGCCCTGATGCTGCCCCTAAGCAACCAGGCAGCACCCCTTGACCCCAGTCCAGCACAAGTTACCCGAGCAGGTTCTGTCATTTTCAGGGGACCCACGTCCATGGGGAACCCCTGAAACCCCCAGAAGATCGCCACCGGTTCCGGTGGTGGCTGGGCCCCAGCCTGCTCCACTGCGGGCCTTTCCTCCAATCTGCCTCTCCGGAGGCGGCAACGGTGAAGGCCACAAACATAATTGTTTACAAGCCACAAGTTCGTGGTTGCCCTGCAAGTTCTCAGGCTTGTCCATAAGGAGTCCCTTATGCAAAACTTGAAAATAGTCCCCACGGGGACAACAGTTCTTCGTAGCCAACGGGCTACCACAAACAAAACTGTAGGGTCCCGACGGAGACTTGCCGTAGGGTCCCAACGGGGACTGTCAGCTGGGTCCCAGGGGCCATCCACAACACCTGGCTCTGGTACAGCTTCCTCCTGCAGCTTTCCCACAGTCCACCATCGAATAGCACGAGCCCCCAACGCCACCCTCACACAGGGGTGACACTGTTCCACAGGACTCCATTTTCAGCTGCCGATGATGCGGGTACGACTGCTCCTCCAACCGGACTCCTTAGCCTTGAGGGCTGTCTGGAACGTCAGCAGAGTCCAATGGGGACCGACAGCAAGGTAACCGGAAACCGCTACCATGCTCTAACTTTTCTTTCTTAATCAGCAATCCCGCGGCGCAGCTGCCTTTGCTGCCGCTCCCGGTGCGGAGCACTTTCTGCTTGCTCCGGTTCAGGCGGTGTGGGGGACGGGCCCAGCCGGAGTCCCCCTGTGCCGGCTACAACCGGTACCTTCGGTAATGAGGGACCCCGCTGTGACATGGCCTTCTCTGCCTCCTGGCAGCTGCATCCCCGCCGTGCCTCCGGTGCATCTTTGCTGACGGGCTCAGCCATGGAAGCAGATGAGGGCGGTCACGAGCTTCTGCTGCAGGTCGGTCCGCCGGGGCGGATTGGCAGGGTACCGCTACCGGTGGTGGTGGTAGCGGGCCTAGTAGCAAGGCAGCAGCAGCCAACACGGGTAGCGGGGGAGGTAGCAGGGCGAGCGGGTATGGACCGGGTCCCTCGGCCACGATGACCGACCCACTAGGGGTACAGGGGCGTGGGTCACCTACCCTCCCTTCCCAGACTCCCTCCACCTCGCGTCTCCGTATGGCCGCCACCACTTCCGCCATGTCGGCCTCCCACTCCTCCAGGAGGAGCTGCATGCGGACCTGCAGACGGCTGCTTAGCTGGACGGTCCGAGCTTCCACCCACGCTGCGGTGCCAGGCGCGGGGACCACAGTGTTGTCAATCGGACTCAGCATCCTTAGCAGCGGCCTCTTCCAGGAACCAGTAAATGGCCGCAGGGTCCTGGCGTCCCTGCTTCCATAGCCGCGTGCTACATGCGGCCAGACGCCATCAGTCCCCCTTAGTCTCTTTCCGGCTTCTCCTCTACAGGGGCGGGGCTTTGGCCTTCGCGCCTCCACTACTCGAGGAGACGCTCGAGCGGGAATTTTTCGCGCCCAAGATGGCGGCTTCTCCAATTTTTCGGCCGGACACCTCCGGCGGTAACAAGGCGCACCTCTACCAGACGGCAGAGCGGTAAGATCCTGTTCGTGACGCCAAGTTGTCGCGGGCGGAGGAGGGGACGCTGCGCTCTCCCACTGCTCGGGTCCGGCCGCTGCTGCTGCTCGGTGGTGGCTCGAGCGGTGGGCCGGATCCCGCGGACTCGAGCGGCGCTCCTCGCCCGTGAGTGAAAAGGGTGGGGATTGCTTTGTGGGGATTTGGTTATTGTCCGTGACCCCACCCATGGTTGTGGTGATATTGGTGACACCACCGCTGCTCTGGACGGGGATCCCGGGAGCGATGACTGGGAGCAGCCTGGTTGTTAGTTCTCCCCTCCGTGGGTAGGGGGTTGGTTGTCCCGGGGCCCGGTGATGGGGTAGGGATGGATGGCAGGCGGTTTACGGGGCCTGGCAAGGTGCAGGGTCACGGGGGCAGCGCTGTGCCGCACGGCACGGTGGTACTCACTCAGCCAATGATGAGGACACAGTGCTCGGTAAAACACACTGCTGGATGGACGGGTCCCACAGACGGCTGCGGTGTTTCTCCTCCCGGCATTTTGATGGTGACTGCCTTTCCCTGCACCTATGTAGTGTAACGGTTCCAATGGGTTCCCACCGGTAACCCGCTCCCCAGCTTGGATGGGTGCTGAAAGAGCCCCTTTTGCCCGCAGGCTCTGGCCCTGGGATCTTTAGCCTTGGCGGTGACTGTGTTTCCCTCTCTCGGTTGGACGGTTGCCTTCTGACGGGACTTGGCTGCTGGGAAACCCAGGAGGTTCCCTTCGCTAATGGATTTGGCAAATTCACGGCGACTCCTAGCCTTGCTGGGGTCCGTAAGCCCCTGCCGGGTGGTGCTGGCTTCTCTTTGCGTACCGGTCCGGTACCGCCGGGCCACTGACCGTCCATGGTCCTTACGGCTAGCTTCAATAGGCCACTCCTGCAGACGGTCACCACCGTCTGCCAACCTTGCTGATCTGTCCGGGCCACACACCCGGACCAACTTCAGGCTGCTTAACTGCCACTTTCCTCCTTCCACTTGTACTTCCAAAACTAATCTCTCTCTACTCCTCAACTCATCTGCCTGCTTTTCCCGCCTCCAGGACTGTGAACTCCTCGGTGGGCGGGGCCAACCGCCTGGCCCACCCCCTGGTGTGGACATCAGCCCCTGGAGGAAGGCAACAAGGGTTTTTGTCTGACTTTGGTGTGCCTGACCGGAAGTGTGGGGTGTGTAGGTGTTGTTCTGTGACGACCTGGCTTGTCCCGGGCGCCACACGTGTGTTTTGTATCCGATGTCTTGCTGTGATACCTTAAATCCTACTTTGTTGTGTAGCTGAATCCCTGCTGTGTCTTGTGAATAAAGTCGTGTTTGAATCTGCAGCCTGAAGTCTTGAGTACCTGCTGTGTCGCCATCCCCCTGCTGTGGTCCTTGCCTTACGTGCCTTCACCACCCTGTAGTAGTCCACGTCTGATGACCTGTGCCTGATGATCTGTGCCTGATGTCCCTTATGTGCTGGTACCTGCCTTGCCCATTCCTTGTCTGGACTGTGCCCCTTGTGCTGTTCTGTTGCTGTTCTCCCAGTCATTCTGTCACCCTGTATTGTTCAGCTGCTACAGTCCTGGTCACTGCCTTGGGAGTAATTAAAGACTGTACGTCTTAAACACCAATGGTGTGAACAAGGTGCAAGACTCAAAAACATATAACTATACAATAGGATAAAGAGTTGCACACTAATCACAATATATAGGGAATGATGAAAAGTAGAACTGATATGGGAATACTAGACTAAAAAATACAATGAACTATCTGAAAAAATGAAAAACATGAAAATGAAATATGCATTACTGCTCTGAATAATAGGAATATAAGAGATTTTTAGCCATTGTATTGATCAATGCAAAAGAGCCCCCAAACCACGCCAAGGTAATCTCTATTTTTGGGGTCTCTAACCTATGTGTAACCTCACCTGCAGTTAAAAAACTTGCTTTGTATGGGAAGCAAAGGACCAAGCTACATATGTGAAATAAGACACATGGCTATGGGTGGGGCTGGGTTCTCAGACAGAAAGTGCATACTAATTAAAGAATGTACAAGAAGATAAGGGAGAGTCCAGCTCACCAAGGACTGACCTGCTGGCTGCAATCAGGGATCCTGCGCAAGGAATGAGGCTCGGCAGCCATCCAATTGAAAATAGAAAGAGAAGTTTCCAGCGCCAGGAATAGATTAAAAATCCTTTTTTATTGAAAATAAGGTAATAAAAATCCAGCAGATACCATAATAGATGTCAGAAAGATGCCATCTTTCTGACATCTACCGTATTATGGTATCTGCTGGATTTTTATTACCTTATTTTCAATAAAAAAGGATTTTTAATCTATTCCTGGCGCTGGAAACTTCTCTTTCTATTTTCAATTAAAGAATGTCCGTCTGGAACACCAATGGTGTGAATGAGGTGCAAGACTCAAAAACATATAACTATACAATAGGATAAAAAATTGCACACTAGTTACAATGTATAGAGGAATGATGAAAAGCAGAACTGCTATGGGAATACTAGACTGAAAGATACAATGAACTATCTGAAAAAATGAAAAACATGAAAATGGAATATGCATAACTGCTATGAATAATAGGAATATAAGAGATGTTTAGCCATTGTATTGCTCAATGCAAAAGAGCCCCACAAAACCACACCGAGGTAATCTCCGTAGCCATGTGTCTTATTTCACATATATAGCTTGGTCCTTTGCTTCCCATACAGAGCAAGTTTTTAACTGCAGGTGAGGGTACACATAGGTTAGGGACCCCAAAAATAGAAATTACCTTGGCGTGGATGGGGCTCTTTTGCATTGATCAATACACTGGCTAAACATCTCTTATATTCCTATTATTCAAAGCAGTTATGCATTTTCCATTTTCATGTTTTTCATTTCTTCAGATAGTTCATTGTATTTTTCAGTTTAGTATTCCCATAGCAGTTCTGCTTTTCATCATTCCCATAATCATTGTGACTAGTATGCAACTCTTTATTCTACTGCCTTGGGAGTGACACCTCACGTTCCGCCTTATGGCGGGACAATGTTCAGGCCCCTTCCACTAAAGTTCCAACTTATCAAGCTATTTTGAGGGTCATCAAATATCTGAAATTCCAAATAATTCATATGACCCAAATTCTTATGAAACATTAAATTCTTTATTATTTTATTAGACAAACACACAAGAAAAATATTAAAAAGATGGATAATGATATAAAAATATCCTGGGTTCAACAAGTGTTAATTTTTCTTTTTTTTTTTTAAATATTGTACATAATAAATTCATACAGGTTCTTAACACACAATTTTTTGAACACATTTTTGTACATATGTTTTTGTGAGGTTGGTCTCCTGAAAAAGTATTCAACCCCTAATCCGCCCGCATCGAGGTCAATTACAATATATAATTTGTGATCTATAGGAAAGTGCTAGTGCATTAGCATACAGCTAAAAAGAAATAAAATTTAAGAGACCAAAGATACATGAGATGAATGAGGGGTTGAATAGTTTTGTTTAGGGGTAGAAATAATCTGCTTATTCCAATGAATCTATGCAGAGTTATTATTTCTAAGGCAAGCCATAAAAAACTGCATCAGAAAAAATTCTCTATAAACACGTTGTCACATGAATTGCTGAAAAACTCTTTGTAAACAAATGCCCAATATGCCTATGCATCTACTGTATATTAAGAGTTAACAGAGGAAAGTTCAATCTGTTATATAATTAACAGGAATAGTATTACATCAGCATGTTACTAGGCAGGCCACATAACATCATAAACACTGATGTGATTAGAGCAATACTTCTCAAGCAGGTATATTAAGGGTTAACAGAGCAAGATTCAGTCTTGTTGCAGGAGTTAGATTACATCAGGATGTTACTAGACAAGCCGCATAACATTAAGCCATATACACTGATGTGATCAAAGCAATACTTATCAAGAAAACACAAAGATTAAATCCACATTTTGGCAAACAGGTCATACAGAGCCGTGATGAACCATAAGCAAAAATATAGATCTTACATAGGAGCCCCAGGATCCCCCTTAACGATCGTTTCGTCTCTTCCTCAGAAGGGGTCCCCCTTCATTTGAATTATTTGGAATTTCCCTTCCACTAAAGGCCAAGCCTGGGTTCCCCCTGTGGTCCAGTGGATCCACTCTGCTCTTGCTCCCCACCTCATTCCCGGCAGTGAGCAGAACAAACACAGTATCTACAGTCAAATACGGTGAAGGTTCAAAGATGTTTTAGGGTTGTTTTGCTTCCCCTGGCTCTGGGTACCTTGAGTATGTGCATGGCATCATGAATCTGAAGATTTCCAAAAGATTTTAGGTTACATTATAAATCTTCGGTCTTCCACAAGGACAATGACCCCAAAAAACTTCAAGAAGCACCCCAGAAATGGATAGAAATAAAGCACTAGAGAGTTCAAACGTGGCCAGCAATGAGTTTGCATCTAAATTCCATTTAACACCTGGGGGAGATCTTAAAATTACTGTTGGGAGACGACACCTTCACATATGAGAGACCTGGAAAAGTCTGCAAAAGAAGAGTGGTCCGACATTCCAGTTGAGTGATGTAAGAAGCTTGTTGATGGTTATAGGAAATGATTGATTGCAGTTATTTATTCCAAAGGGAGTACAACCAAATATTACGTTGAGGCTGCCAACAATATTGTCCTGCCCATTTTTTATTTTTTTTGTGAAACTATGTCAAATTTGCCTTTTTTTCCTCAGTATTTTTTTCATTCTTCCAATACACACAAAGTAACTGCAATACTTTTATGGAAGAAATTCTGTATTTTCTGGAATAATTTCAAGGGTGCCAACACTTTAGAGCATGACTGTATTTTATTGTGCACAGTTTGTATTCAGTATGCTTATAAAAGTGTCCCATTTGCTTTGTGTGCTTTTATTTTTTAGGGTAGTGTTCCAGTTTATGGCACTAAATTCATCTCTTATACTTTGGAAATTCCTTAAATTTACTGCCTTTGTAGATGCCCTACCATACTTCTTATTGAAGGATATATGAAAACTTATTCTTTTGTGATCACTGTTATGCCACAGAACCCTAGTAAGTATATTTATTATGTGGTCCGGCCTATTAGTTAATAGTAGGTCTAGCAGTGCCCCCTTCTTCTTGGGTCCAGAACCAGTCGTGAAAGGTAATTATCTTTCATTGTTGTCAAAAACCTTTGCTTTGCTGGGCCTGCAGGGTTCTACTCCCTACTTTACTTCAGGGTAGTTGAAGTCCCCCATAATGATGACTTCTCTTTGATTCTCTGCCTTTTCTATTTGCTTTATGTGGATATTATCTGCCACTTCCATTATATTTGTAGACATAATAAACCCTTATCACTATTTTATTATTCTATTCCTTCTTCCTCCCCTTATCTCCACCCATAGAGACTCCACATTTTCATTAGCCTCACATACTTGTATAATATCACATGGGATGGGTTTTAGGGACTATTTTACAAATAAATAAACACCTCACACTCTCTTATTTGTATGGTCATTCCTGAACAAACAGTAGCCTTGTCCAATCCACATAGGCAAAGAAATCAAACCACAGATGTCTATATATTTTGTGATGTTTAATAATGAGAAATGACAAAGGGAAAAAGTATTGAACACACTTACTAAAATTTATTTAGTACTTAGTACAAAAGCTTTTGTTGGTGATGAGAGCGTCAAGATGCCTCCAATTTGGAGAAATAAGTCGCATGCATTGCTCAGGTGTGGTTTTGTTCCAGACTTCCATACAAATATCTTTAAATCCTGAAGGTTCCGTGGGCTCTTTCTATTAACTCTGGGCTTTAGGTCTTTCCATAGATTTTCTATTGGATTTACGTCAGATGATTGGCTTAGCCATTCTCGCGGCTTTATTTTCTTTCTCTGAAAATAATTGAGAGTTTTCTTGGCTGTTTATTTGGGATAATTGTGTTGCTGGAAGGTCCACACTCATTTCATCTTCATCATTCTGGTAAATGGCAGCAGATTTTTTTTATCAAGAATGTCTTCGTACACGAGTCCATTCATCCTTCCTTCAATAACAAGAAGTTTACAAGGGATGTACGCTGAAAAACAGCCCCACACTATGATGTTTCCACCTCCAAATTTCAATGTTGGTGCGATGGTTTTGGAGTGATATGCAGTGCCTTTTGGCCTCTAAGCATGTTGTGTACTATGAGATCCAAAGAGTTCAATTTTGGTCTCATCTGACCAGACTATATTCTCCTATTGATTCACAGGCTTATCTAAATGTTGTTGAGCAAATGATAAACATGCTTAAAAATACTTTTTCTTCAGCAATGGAGTCCTGCATGGTGAGCGTGCATACAGGCCATGGAGGTTGAGTGCATTACTTATTGTATTCTTTGCAATAATTGTTCCTGTTGCTTCAAGGTCTTTCTGAATCTCTCCATAGGTGCTTCTTGGCTCTTAGACAACTCTTCTAAAAATTCTTTAAGTTTTAACTCTTTAAGCATGCGTGAGCACCGGTTGTGGCCAGTTTATGGTGAAATGATGTTCTTTGCACATACTTCAGAAATATGGCCTGAAAAGTGCCCACTGGGATCCTCAGTAGATTAGAATTTTTTCTGGGTGTATGGGAGGGACTTTATATAGGGTTCTGATGGAACAATATTACTTTTTAAGTGACACTTGGAACAATATGTATTGTAAAAAGTATATTCAGGGGACAGTATTAATTGTTTTGTGCACACTTCTAGAGTATTAGCACACTATAGATGACACAGTCCTGACTTATGGAGCGGCTTCAGTGTGGCAACTTTCTGCTGTGCCCTCCTGTGGAGCCGGTGTCTGCCTGTGCACCGCATGGAACAGCCTGCCAGTGTTTCGGGTACCTTTCTGTGATGGGCTGTTTCCCTACACCAGGTCACTCGCTGGTTAGGGGAGGTGCTTGCTCACTTGCTCCATATTTCAGGTGATTGCCATGCTTTATTAAGGAGCGTTCTTGGTCGGAGCGATGCCAGTCATATTTCCTGGTCAGTTGCAGTAAGTGCCTGGCTCCTGGTTTGTTTGGTGTAATGATCTTGGTACTCGACCCTGGACTGTCCTCTGACTTCCCTCTGCCTGCTCCCCTGACCCTGCGTGACCGTCTGGCTTCTGACCTCTTATTCCCTCCTGATTACGGCTTTGCCTGCCCCTTGTGTCCTTTATGTGCTCTTCTGGTTTCCTGACCCCATGGCCTGTATCCTGACTTCGTCCTTTTTTGCTCCCTGTGTTTTGTAGCACTGACTTTGGCTTGTCTGACTTCCCCGCTGCTCTTGCTCACAGTGCCACCTAGTTGCTACTCCATGCTACAGACTTAGTGACTAGCATCTCACCCCTCTCTGTGAACGACGTTACAATAGAGTATTATAACTGTCAAAGGCGCAAACGTGGAAATATTACTTTGCCAGGGAGTAATATGTGGAGACTATTACTTTGGCGCTCACAGAGAACATTAGCATTTTCAATTGTATGGTTTATTGGGCTGATAAGAGCAGTTATTACTTTTTAAGGGGCACAGTGGTTGACATTAGTACAATTTGGAGCACTGAGAGGAGAAATGTTGCCATGAAAAAAAGCAGGAGCAGTAATTGATAAATATGACAACAGCGGTTCAGCATTGGGTTATCAGCAGGATGTCTCCCAACTTTGAAAGTTAGGAAGACGATATACATACTTTGTAGTGCATTGCAACAATATTTATTTTAAACCAATTCCTATTTATATGTGTGCCTATATAGAGGTTTTCGTCCTAGCAAAGCCTTTCAGTGTTCCCACACTGCACAATACCTCTTTCATGGCCTAATACACACTATATGATGCCTCACAGTGCCCACTACACATATATATATATATATATATATATATCCCCCAGAGACCCCTCCATACAAGCATTCCTGTGTTCTGCTCCTCTGAGGAGTTGCTCTCTTGTGACCAGTCATGTGATCTGAGAAAGTCATATTTCCTACTGAGACGGAATGGTATAAAAGGGATCTAACCGCTCCTTGCAATGTAATTAGGTTTAACTGTATCAAATTGTATTCAAGTTGAAGTTGGGACATACTTCCCGAGCTCCACGGACATGTTCCCAAACTCAGTATTGTCCCCCTGGGTCTGGGATTATTGGCAAGTATTCATAGCAGGAGCTCCTCAATGAGAAGACTAGTAGAACTAGAACCCATTAAAACAGTGTTTTCTTAAAACTACAGCAAGAAGCTCAGTAATGGAGTTAGAAGAGCATAAAGACCGCTTTACACACTGAGACATCGCTAGTGATGTCGCTAGCGTTCTCACCCACCCCCATCATGCGCGCGTCACGGGCAAATCGCTGCCCGTGACATACAATATCACTGGTACGCGTCACACCAACATACCTTCCTAACGATGTCGCTGTGGCCGGTGAACAATCTCTTGTTTAAGGGGGAGGTTCGTTCGGCGTCACAGCGACGTTACACAGCGGGCCACCAATAGAAATGGAGGGGCGGAGAGCAGCCGCATTAACGTCACTCCCACCTTGTTGCCAGAGGACGCAGGAACGCTGTTGTTCGTCGTTCCCGGGGTGTCACACGTAGCGATGTGTGCTGCCTCAGGAACGAAGAACAACATGCGTCCAAAACGAGCAACGATATTTTGAAAATGAACGACATGTCAACAATCAACGATTTGTGCCGCTTTTTGGGTCGTTATTGGTTGCTCATAGGTGTCACACGCAACGACGTTGCTAACGAGGCCAGACGAATTCCGTGACCCCAGCGATATCTAGTTAGTGATGTCATTGCGTTTAACGGGGTCTTTAGAATCAGGGTCTCTGCTCCAAACTTTTGTTGCTCTCAGATGGGACAGAAAAAAACCCTGGAGACAAATTCTCTTTAACATTTCATCTCAAGAAATGTGTAAACCACTGAAAGTGCAAAACAGTTTAAACTGGGTCAACCTTGCAAGGCTAAAACTAAATAAAGATTAGGGTTGTTCAGGTCATTGTCTTGTTTTGGTTAGTTACTGAATATATCCACAATGAAAAATATTTTGCGATCTTATAATGATAGGAAATAAGAAAATAACAAACCATTAACCAACTCTATTTGTGAATTAGGTACTTTCCATCAAGCTCCAACATCAACAGAGCATCGTTTGGCAGTTTGACAAAGCTGAGAACTCATATTTGTATTTTAAAATATATTTAAGGCCCATATTAATCCTTACGTTTAGCATGCTAGCCAAGAAATCCTCCCAGTGTAGAGTCATGGCCAAAAGTTTTGCGACTGACACAAAATATGTTTTTTATAAAAACTGCTGCTTCAACGGTCTTAGATCTTTAAGTCAAATGTTTCTGTCAAATAATAAAATACATTCAAAAGAATTTCAGACGTTTTTAAACTTTGAACAAATACATTAATGTTATGCAAAGACACAATATTGTATTTATTTCCCCATTATACCCCAGGAGCTGAAAGAAAAATGGGATACAAACACCCCTGCAAATTACTGCAAAATAGAAAAGGTTGCTCCAATCATATTCTATATAATATAGTATAACAGGGAGAAAAGATGAATTACTTCCCTGAGAAGCAGGAATCCATGCCTGCCAGGCCTCAACGCGTATCTCCTCTCCCTACAGAGGTTCATCAGGAGGCTAAGGGGAGACGGCAGCGGGTCCTGTTCAATAACAATCCATGGCTGTAAGCAACGCTCCTGGGGTATAATGGGGAAATTATCTGAGCCCCTTGTGATATGACTCTAGGTGACTGTAATATACTTTTGGGGTATACCACCCTGTAACATATGTGGTCGTAAATAACTCTTATGGATCACTACCTTGCATAAAGATAATCTATTAGGAATAGAAGTCTATACGTCTTGTACAGTGCTAGTATCATGAATAGGAATTCCTGGTTATAGATCAGTAAATTGATACCTTCTTGATCTAAGAAAAACAATATAGGGAGGAGTATTACCATTTGGGAACTCATATATATTGTACTGTGCAAGCACCACTATAGGGCTTTCCATCCCATCCCTATACCAGGGTCAGGGAGAGGGAGAGCCAACATGGAATGATGGAATGGGGCGCCCGGTAACTTATGGTGTCATACCCTCCGTTGTTAGGTAGGGATACACTACCCTTATAGGGTATATTAGTTTCCCTTCCCTTTCCTAAAGTGAGTGTGTATATAAAACTCCTTGGTTATTTACAAGGATTACGTGATCCATTCTCATTTATATGTTTGTGTGTCTGTTTGTGGGTACATTTTAATGAATATTAATAAAAATTGCACATTTTAAAATAGGGTTGAGATTACATGTTAGTCCCTTTTTGAGCACTCTACCCATCTATTTAACTCTGTTAGTTCTTGACATGGTGCTCAAAAACACTGAAAAAAAACATTGTTCATCACAAAATTGGTCCTCAATTACTTGAAGAAATTGATGGTATGTGTATTCATGAAAATGTTCTTAAGCAAAGTTGTAAGTAAGCCGACTTTCATGGATGAAAAACAACTTCACACGTGAATGGTCTCATGATGCTTTAATCTAAGCTTGACTCAAGACTAGAGATGAGCGAACCGGTCCCGGTTCGGCTCGAGGTCGGTTCGCCGAACGGAGGTCCCGTTCGAGTTCGGCTCGTCGAACGTTCGACGAACCGAACTCGAGCCAATAGGCTATAATGGGAGGCAATCACAAACACATAAAAATGCATTATAAATGTACACAAACAGTTAATAAACATTGCCATAACACTTACCGGTCCTCGCGATCCCTTCTGCACTCTGTCTCCTGCCGCTATTCCATCCGATGATCGCTGAATCCTCCCGGTGACGGCACTGCCAGCAGAGATGCAGGACCTATCGTGACGTCAAAATAGCCATGTGACCAGTCACGTGGCTATTATCTCATTGGCTACAGACTGGTCACATGACTATGACCCGTCATGTAGGACCTGCGAGTGCATCTCTCCGGTACACGGTGCACATATGTGTATCGCCGTGTACCGGCGACATGCTCTAGCACACGGTCGACTCCCCGTTCCGTTAGGGACCGGCTGACACAGCCGGTCATTAACGGAGATCACCGTTGCCATAGCAACGCAGTTAGCGGTGACGTCACCGCTAACCGTGGCTCCGAGAGCACCGTTGCTATGGTAACGCGTCTGTCAGTGTTACCGCTGACAGCCAGCACTGATCACTCACGGAGTGAAGGCTGCACGCTGCTTCCCGATTGTAGTGAGGATTGTACTGAGGATGAGGTTCCCCAGCCCCAAGTGATGGGCTGGTGAACCTTATCCTCACTACAATCGTCACTACTACTACACTAGTGAGGATTGTAGTGAGGATGAGGTTCCCCAGCCCCAAGTGATGAGCTGGTGAACCTTATCCTCACTACAATCGTCACTACTACTAAACTAGAAAGAAAGAAGACAGAAGAGCAGGATCGTGGAGGGCTGACAGGGGGTAATAAAGATGGAGTCTCTAATGTGTCTGTGTATTTATTTCTATTAAAGTATTTTTTCTCTGTGTGGTGTTTTTTTTTAACCCTTTATTGGAGATTCTTAATGGCCGGGTCAAACGTGCCTGACATTAAGAATCTCTAGCTTAATACTGGCTAGTAAAACAAAGCCAGTATTAACTCATGATTACCCAACAAGCCACCCGGCTCCAGGGCTGTTGGAAGAGTTGGATACAGCGCCAGATGATGGCGCTTCTATGAGAGCGCCATTTTCTGGGACGGCTGCGGACTGAAATCCGCAGCAGAGGCGCCCAGAAACCTCGGGCTAACCTGTGCTGCGGATTCCAATCCCCAGCTGCCTAGTTGTACCCGGCTGGACACAAAAATGGGGCGAAGCCCACGTCATTTGTTTTTTAATAATTTCATGAAATAAGTGAAATAATTAAAAAAAAACGGGCTTCCCTATATTTTTGGTTCCCAGCCGGGTACAAATAGGGAACTGGGGGTTGGAGGCAGCCCGTGGCTGCCTGCTGTACCTGGCTAGCATACAAAAATATGGCGAAGCCCACGTCATTTTTTTGGTGGGCAAAAAAATTCTGCATACAGTCCTGGATGGAGTATGCTGAGCCTTGTAGTTCTGCAGCTGCTGTCTGCTCTTCTCCATACAGACAGACAGCAGCTGCAGAACTACAAGGCTCAGCATACTCCATCCAGGACTGTATGCAGAAGTTTTTTGCCCCCTGAAAAAATTATGTGGGCTTCGCCCTATTTTTGTATGCTAGCCAGGTACAGCAGGCAGGTACGGCTGCCCCCAACCCCCAGTTGCCTATTTGTACCCGGCTGGGAACCAAAAATAAAGGGAAGCCCTTTTTTTATTATTTCATGAATTTCATGAAATAATTAGAAAACAAATGACGTAGGCTTCGCCCCATTTTTGTGTCCAGCCAGGTACAACTAGGCAGCTGGAGATTAGAATCCGCAGCACAGGTTGGCCTGAGCTTTCTGGGCCCCACTGCTGCGAATTGCAGTCTGCAGCCGCCTCAGAAAATGGCATTTTCATAGAAGCGCCATCTTCTGGCGCTGTATCCAATTCTTCCAGCACCTGCCTGCTATACCTGGCTAGCATACAAAAAAATGGCGAAGCTCACGTCGTTTTTTTGTAGTTTTTTGGCAAAAAAAATAAAAAATGCTTCCCTGGATTTTCCATTGCCAGTGAAGGTAACACCAAGCAGTGGGGGTTAGCAGCCAGTAGCTGCTTGGATTACCCTTAGCTAGGAATACAAAAAATGCAGCGGGAGCCCATATATATTTTTTTTAATTATTTATTTAAATAACTAAAAATAAAATAGGCTTCCCTGTATTTTGATTGCTGGACATCACAGTGCTGTAAAAATAAATCTTTAAAAAAATGACGTAGCGCTCCGCGGTATTTTTGATTCTCAGCGCAGATAAAGCAGACAGCTATGGGTTGCCACCCCCATCTGCCTGCCGTTACCTTGGTTGGCAATCAAAATACAGGGAAGCCCATTAATTTTTTCTATTTAAAAAATAGTTAAAAAAAAAAATGACGTTGGGTCCCCCCATTTTTGATAGCCAGCTAGGGTAAAGCAGACGGCTGTAGCCTGAAAACCACAGCTGGCAGCTTTACCGTGGTTGGGGATCCAATGTGGAGGTCCCCTCAGGCTCTTTTTTATAATTATTTTATAAATATTAATAATTACACAATAAAAGTAGGGTCCCCCCCAAATTGGACCACCAGCCAAGGTAAAGCGGACAGCTGTGGTCTGGTATTCTCAGGGTGGGAAGGTCCATAGTTATTGGGCCTTCACAGCCTAAAAATAGCAGGCCGCAGGCACCCCAGACGTGGCGCATCCACTAGATGCGCCAATCCTGGCGCTTCACCCCAGCTCATCCCGTGCCCTGGTGCAGTGGCAAACGGGGTAATAAATCGGGTTGATACTAGCTGTAAAGTAACCTGAGATCAAGCCCAGCAGTTTGTGATGTCATGGCGTCTATTAGATACCCAACATCATAAACTGTCAGTACTAACAAAAAAAAAAAAAATCGACAAAAGAAATTTATTTGAAAAAACAGTCCCCAAAACATTTCCTCTTTCACCAATTTATTGTAAGAAAAAAAATAAAGGGGTCCCACGACGACTCTGGACCGTCTAGAATATGGGGGGGAGACACTCAGGGAACGTATCCCCCATTTTCTAGGAGTGCGGACCCTTCATGTGAGGAGTGTGGGTGCAATGAATCTGCACTCACTCTTCTCGGGTCCACAGCAGCAGAGTCCATGTCGTAATGGTTGCTACCAAAGCTGCAATGCCCTGCTCATGAGGTAAGGGCATGCCTAATCAGGAGAACTACTGTAGAGGAAGCTCTGCTCACTGGTATATAGGTGCTCAGAGGTAATATTAGATAAAATTAGTGAGTAACCTCGGCACTCTAAATCTCCCAGACTAAGTCAGTAAGTCACAACGGATAGTAATGCAAAATCACTCTTTATTGGTCCGTATTAAGAAAAAATTTTTTTTCATAAGCATATATGTTTTTGTCCAAAACAAGTTACAAATGACGTTTCGGCCTGAGCCTTCGTCAGATTGGACTTATCTGCATGTAATCATGAAAAATGACAATAATCAGTATCACATAAGAGTGAGAGAACAATAACATAAACACGAACAATGTAGAGGTACAATTGGGATGCAGCAAAAAAATTGCAACACAGCAAGAAATGAAACACATGATACAAATGTCATAATACAGTACAAGGACAATATAGTAATGACAAATATGGGGTCAGAGTAGGCTTAGACAGCTCTGGTACGAAAGAGATGTCAATCATAAAGTAACATGTGCAGTAGGTGTAGAGCTACAGTATGCATGGCAGAGCTAATGGGTAGACCGACCATAGAAAAAGAACGGAGAAAAAGTGGAGAAAAAGTGGAGAAAAAATGGAGAAAAAAATGGAGAAAAAGTGGAGAAAAAGTGGAGAAAAAGTGGAGAAAAAGTGGAGAAAAAATGGAGAAAAAAATGGAGAAAAAGTGGAGAAAAAATGGAGAAAAAATGGAGAAAAAATGGAGAAAAAAAATGGAGAAAAAGTGGAGAAAAAGTGGAGTAAAAGTGGAGAAAAAGTGGAGAATAAGTGGAGAATAAGTGGAGAAAAAATGGAGAAAAAAATGGAGAAAAAGTGGAGAAAAAATGTAGAAAAAGTGGAGAAAAAGTGGAGAAAAAAATGGAGAAAAAGTGGAGAAAAAGTGGAGAAAAAAATGGAGAAAAAATGGAGAAAAAGTGGAGAAAAAGTGGAGAAAAAATGGAGAAAAAATGGAGAAAAAAATGGAGAAAAAGTGGAGAAAAAGTGGAGAATAAGTGGAGAATAAGTGGAGAAAAAATGGAGAATAAGTGGAGAAAAAATGGAGAAAAAAATGGAGAAAAAGTGGAGAAAACGTGGAGAAAAAGTGGAGAAAAAAATGGAGAAAAAGTGGAGAAAAAGTGAGAAAAAAATGGAGAAAAAGTGGAGAAAAAGTGGAGAATAAGTGGAGAATAAGTGGAGAAAAAATGAAGAATAAGTGGAGAAAAAAAGGAGAAAAAAAATGGAGAAAAAGTGGAGAAAAAGTGGAGAAAAAATGGAGAAAAAAATGGAGAAAAAGTGGAGAAAAAATGTAGAAAAAGTGGAGAAAAAGTGGAGAAAAAGTGGAGAAAAACATGGAGAAAAAGTGGAGAAAAAATGGAGAAAAAAATGGAGAGAAAGTGGAGAAAAAATGGAGAAAAAGTGGAGAAAAAATGGAGAAAAAGTGGAGAAAAAGTGGAGCACCCTTTGGTGCCTTTCATGTGGCACTAAGGGGTGCTTAGCTTTGTATTTAGCCAAAAAATGAAAAAAAAAATGACGTAGGGTTCCCCCTAGTTTTGTAGCCAGCTAGGGTAAAGCAGACGGCTGCAGCCTGCAGACCACAGCTGGCAACCTCACCTTGGCTGGTAATCCAAAACTGAGGGCACCCCACGCTGTTATTTTAAATTAAATAAATAATTAAAAAAAAAAAAACACGTAGGGGTCCCCCAAAATTGGATCACCAGCCAAGGTAAAGCAGACAGCTGGGGCCTGATATTCTCAGACTAGGGAGGTCCATGGTTATTGGACTCTCCCCAGCCTAAAAATAGCAGGCCGCAGCCGCCCCAGAAGTGGCGCATCCATTAGATGCGCCAATCCTGATGCTTCGCCCCAGCTCATCCCGCGCCCTGGTGCGGTGGCAAACGGGGTAATATATGGGGTTAATACCAGATGTGTAATGTCACCTGGCATCAAGCCCTGGGGTTGGTGAGGTCAGGCGTCTATCAGATACCCGACATCACCAACCCAGTCAGTAATAAAAAAAAAATAGACGACAAACACATTTTTATTTGAAAAAACACTCCCCAAAACATTCCCTCTTTAACCAATTTATTAGAATGAAAAACAAATCCAGGGCTGGTGTAATCCAAGGGGTTGCCATGACGATCCACACTGTCCCAGTCAATGAAGAGCAGGATGTTCCCCATTGGCTGGGAGAGCAGTGCAGTGACCTGAGCTAACATCAATGGGTCAGCCCAGGTCACTGCAGGGCATGACAAGTGCTGCTGTCAGCGAGGTACATTACCTGCGCTGATCTCCAGCACTGCCGACAGCCCCTGTCACTGAGCTCGATGACCGGCGCCTTCACACCAAGTATCGCGAGAGGCCCGTGACGTCACCGCTAGTCAGTCTCGGGTCGGAAGCGAGAGGTGATGTGACAAGCGGCGGCCATCGAGGACAGTGACAGCGCTGAGGTCGGGATGGCGGGACTTCATCACCGCAGGTAAGCCGAGCGGGGCCATGTGTGCAGAGAGTGTGTGTGTGTGTGTGTATGTGTACATGCCGCGGGCAGGAGGGGGCGGAGCGAGCTGAGCGGGGAAGTGTGGGCTTCCTGCACGTAACTAGGATAAACATCGGGTTACTAACCAAAGCGCTTTGGTTGGATACCCGATGTTTATCTTGGTTACCAGCTTCTGGCAGGCTGCCAGCAATGGCTCCTGCACACTGTAGCTGTAAAAAGCCCTGCTTTTTGCTGCTAGAACCGTTCTCGAACGTATCTAGAACTATCGAGCTTTTGCAAAAAGCTCGAGTTCTAGTTCGATCTCGAACAGCCCCCAAAATCACTCGAGCTTAGAACTGGAGAACCTCGAACCGCGAACCGCGCTCAACTCTACTCAAGACTCATGGCCTTACCTTTTCATCTCTGGAAAATCATTCTTCCAGATGTACCAGTCTGAAAGGGTCTTCATCAGAGAAAATAACTTTACACCAGTCCTTTGCATTTCATTACCTATTCATTCTGGAAAATGTCATCAGTCTGTCATTGACGTCTGTATTGCTGCCATTTCTTAGCAAGCTCTGCACTAGTGTTAAATTGATCCTGTAGCTGAATTCTATTTAAGATATAAAGGGGAAGCTCTGCATGCAATATGTTGGTGCCCAGAAAAAAATAATGTGACAATTATACTAAATATTTCTGGCACACACAGGAAAAGGATGTCAGTATGATCTGTATTTCAAAGAATATTTTATTTTCATATTCTGCAAAAGGAGTCAACCAAAATGCCAATGTTTCGGCTCCCATTTGAGCCCTTTTTCAAGGCATATACAGTGCCTTGCGAAAGTATTCGGCCCCACTTGAACTTTTCAACCTTTTCCCAAATTTAAGGCTTCAAACATAAAAATAAAATTTTTTATTTTTTTCGTGAAGAATCAACAACAAGTGGGAAAGAATTGTGACGTTGAACAAAATTTATTGCTTACGTTAAATTTATGTAAACAATAAAAAACTGAAAAGTGGGGCGTGCAATATTATTCGGCCCCTTTAAGTTATTACTTTGTAGCGTCACCTTTTGCTGCAATTACAGCTGCAAGTCGCCTTGGGTATGTCTCTATCAGTTTTGCACATCGAGAGACTGAAATTCGTGCCCATTCTTCCTTTGCAAACAGCTCGAGCTCAGTGAAGTTGGATGGAGAACGTTTGTGAACAGCAGTTTTCAGCTCTTTCCACAGATTCTCGATTGGATTCAGGTCTGGACTTTGACTTGGCCATTCTAACACCTGGATACGTTTATTTGTGAACAATTCCATTTTAGATTTTGCTTTATGTTTGGGATCATTATCTTGTTGGAAGACAAATCTCCGTCCCAGTCTCAGGTCTTTTGCAGACTCTAACAGGTTTTCTTCAAGAATGGTCCTGTATTTGGCTCCATCCACCTTCCCATCAATTTTAACCATCTTCCCTGTCCCTGCTGAAGAAAAGAAGGCCCAAACCATAATACTGCCACCACCATGTTTGACAGTGGGGATGGTGTGTTCAGGGTGATGAGCTGTGTTGCTTTTACCCCAAACAAATCATTTGGCATTGTGCCAAAAAAGTTCGATTTTGGTTTCATCTGACCAGACCACCTTCTTCCACATGTTTAGTGTGTCTCCCAGGTGGCTTGTGGCAAACGTTAAACAACATTTTTTATGGATATCTTTGAGAAATGGCTTTCTTCTTGCCCCTCTTCCATAAAGGCCAGATTTGTGCAGTGTATGACTGATTGTTGTCCTATGGACAGACTCTCCCACCTAAGCTGTAGATCTCTGCAGTTCATCCAGAGTGATCAGAGATACAGCCAAGAGGCCCATGATCAGTCTTCTCCTTGTTTGAGATGAAAGTTTAGAGGGACGGCCAGGTCTTGGTAGATTTGCAGTGGTATGATACGCCTTCCATTTCAATATGATCACTCGCAGAATGCACCTTGGGATGTTTAAAGTTTTGCAAATCAATTTGTATCCAAATCCGGCTTTAAACTTCTCCACAACAGTATTACGGACCTGCCTGTTGTGTTCCTTGGTCTTCATGATGCTATCTGCGCTTTAAACAGAACACTGAGACTATCACAGAGCAGATGCATTTATACGGAGACTTGATTACACACAGGTGGATTATATTTATCATCATCAGTCATTTAGGACAACATTGGATCATTCAGAGATCCTCAATGAACTTCTGGAGTGAGTTTGCTGCACTGAAAGTAAAGTGGCTGAATAATATTGCACACCCCCCTTTTCAGATTTTTACTTTTTACAAACGTTTAACATAAGCAATAAATTTCTTTCAAATTCACAGTTGTGTCCCACTTGTTGTTGATTCTTCAACAAAAAAATAAAATGTTTTATCTTTATGTTTGAAGCCTGAAATGTGGGAAAAGGTTGAAAAGTTCAAGGGGGCCAAATACTTTCACAAGGCACTGTATATCCTCAGGCAGGTAAGCATAAGTATAGGTACTCAGCAGAATACAGGCTTAGAATAGCAAATACCATAGGATAAGAAGAGGCAGAGGTGAGTCATAAGAGACCAGGGTAAGTAAGTGATAATCCCTGGAAGGACAGCAGGATGGGTGCAGAAGGAACGATGTACGGTGGGCTGGCTGTCTGGTGGCCAATTAATTATGTCACAGGCACGCTGATGGCTAGCAAAAAAAGCATCAGTACCACATGCGGTATATTGTAGTAGTGATGTGTTTTTTTTCTGCCAGGTGATGTAGATTGGGTGCAGGAATATGGTGTAAAAATTTCAGCACCAAATTTGCATCCCTTAGCCCAAAAATGCAAAAAAAACTTTTTTTTTCTTCCAGGAGGTGCAAATTTGGTGCTGAAATCTGGTGCAGACGACTTCAGTACCAAATGTGCACCTCCTGGCAGAATACCGCAGCAAAAATTGTGTCAACAAACTGCAAAACAATGCATAAAAAACCCCACTGTTTTTGCTATGAGTAGAGCTGAGCAGATTGCTCATAATCCGGGTCCGGCGGATCCGTCGCGGGTTGTGAAAGAAGTCCGGATCCGATCCGGAATCCGGACCAATGTAAGTCAATGGGGAGCGGATCTGGGGAAGAGAGAGAGGGAGAGAGAGAGAGAGAGGAAGAGGGAGAGGGAGAGGGAGAAGGAGAGGGGGGAGAGAGAGAGAGAAAGAAAGAGAGAAGAAAAAAGAAAAAAACCAAAAAAAACCAAACCCGGATCGTGCAGCCGGATTCCCGGGTCCATGTCGGACCCGGATCGGACCCTGAAACCGCACAGATCCAGACTTTTACAGTTCGGATATGCTCAACACTAGCTACGAGGTGTTTATTGGGTGCAGGAATGTGGTGTAAACATTTCAGCACCAAATTTGCATCCCTTGGACCAAAAATGGAAAAAAAAAAAAAATTCTGCCACGATGTGCAAATTTGGTGCTGAAATCTGGTGCAGATGACTTAAACACCAAATATGCACCTCCTGGCAGAATACAGCAGCAAAAATCGCATAAAAAATCCGCGGCAAAAAAATGCGTAAAAAAAACCCTGCATTTTTTTTGCAGGAGGTGTAGATTGGGTTCAGGAATATAGTGTAAGATTTTCGGCACCAAATCTATATCTATTGGCAACCCCCACCCCCCCGTAATTTTCTGCTAGGAGATACAGGGCTCACCTGAGGTGAGCTCACTGAATTTACTGAGGTCACCTGAGGTCTGGTTACCTAATGTTACAGGTGGAGGACTGTGGGAATCTTCAGCTCTGACTGCAAATAACCTGAGTGACATCATCGCTCATCGTGGCTCAGTCATTGTCTGTCTACACTCACAGCGGGCAGTCATGTTCTATGGCACTCGCTGTGAGAATCAGATGTAGCAGAGCTGAATCACTGTGGGACTTCGTGTGGATTACTTTGGACCTGTTTGTGTGTTTGGGTATTAATAAAGGGGTGATTTTTGTCTTTTATTAAAAATAAAAGATTTTTTCTGTGTCTGTGTTTATTTACTTTCTCTTACAGATTAGTGATGCAGGTGTCATAGACGCTGTCATCACTAATCTGGTGTGTAGTAGCAGCTGTGCACTGTTATTAACCTCTTATTACGCTGATTTCCACCACATAAGGGCAATCGGGAAGAGGCGGTAAAGTGCCGGGCTTGTCGCATCTAATAGATGCGACAATTCCGGGCGGCTAGAGGCTGATTTTTTTAATCTGGGTCTCCCCAGCCTGAGAATACCAGCCCCCAGCTGGCTTTATCATGGCTGGGTATGATAATTGGGGGGACCGCAATGTGTAATGTAGAGTTCAAGTGCATAGTCGCCTCACACACCAGTCGGTGAGCTGTCACTTGCAAGTGCTGCTGCAGCACTGCCAGACCAGCGGGGCATTGTATGTGACTTGTGGAAATGGGTGTATAGTGCCCCTGAACCACTCAGGGCACTACTAGGTACCGAATCCTGACAAAGATGCAGGGCCTACCCCCAGGGACCTTGAAGACCTAAAACACATAACATCCCCAGTTCCCACTCCCCATTAGGGTACAGCCAGGTATCTCTGGAACCAGAGTACCGACGGGGCACAGGGCCCTAGGTCAGGTGACAGCTTTAGGCAACCTGACAAATACCTGCACAGTGAGGGGCCCTTCATAGACCTCACTGACCCAAGAATCTGAGGACACCAGCAGTAAAGATTGACCCAGGGACCGGAACAGAACACTAACCCTACAGGGTTCGCACTGCCCGCCGTACAGATGAGGGACTGCCGACAGACAGTAAGGGATCCACAAACGCTCCAAGCTACGGGATCCCACCAAGCAGTGAGAGGTGCCAGGGAAAGAGACTACCAGGTCACCACACCGGCACTGGGACAAAAGGGACCAGGGGTCTGAACCAACCATCCTCAGTGCCACAGCTCAACATCACAGTGAGTGAAACAGAAATTGCACTGCATCCCCATTGTGTGGTCTCCCTTCTTTCTGCGACAGATCCCACCATCCACTACCTGGGGCACGGCGCTACTTGTGGAGGGCCTACCATCCAGGCTGCCACCACCATCAGCCCCAGTGATAACAGACTGTGCAGCAGCGGTTCCATCACCATAACCGCAACCCGTAAGTGGCGTCACAATATAAACTCTTTCATATCCCCTGTACATATTCCCCATGAAAAAAAGTCCCCAGGGTCACGGAACTGGGCATCGGCCATTACACAACCGTGACACAGCATCCATGTATATATACGGCACAGGACCGAGTACCCCATAGCCCTGGGCGACACAGGTGCATATGTGGCATATCTTCACAAATAGCTCAGGCAAATCTGGGTAGGTTTTCATAAACCGCTGAACCACCAAGTTGAACAGCATGGTACATGTGTGAGCTTTCCAAGCTTCAGAGCTACCACCAGGTTATAACCATTGTCACACACGACAAAACCTGGGTTTAGTTTCAGTGGTGAGAGCCACAGATCTTTCTGGTCTGTTATAGCTTTCTACAAATCTGCAGCGGTGTTCTGTTTGTCACTTAAACAAATTACCGTATTTTTCGGACCATAAGACGCACTTTTTTCCCCCCAAATGTTGGGGGAAAGTGGGGGGTGCGTCTTATGGTCTGACTATAAGGCTGCGGGTGCGGGGAATGAGGGTGCCGCGGTGGAGCGGGTCATCGGCGGCACGAGCAGGCTGTAGCAGCCTGCCGTGACCACATGGGCCCGCTCATTACATATGCACGCCCATCCTCCCACCCATCATCTCTCAGCGAAACCGGCGCTGACAGGCGGGCAGGGTGATGGGCGGGGGGGTGCGTGCATAATTAGCAGCCAGCCGTGATCACCCCTGGCAACTATAGCCTGGAGTGATCATGTGCGGCTGTATTCACTGCCCCCCGTGCATCATTATCAGCGCGGGGTGCAGTGAATCAGTGTACTCACCCGTCACCGTGTGTGGAGCCGCCCCCCTGCAGCACCGCGTCTTCCTGTCTGTGCCGGCGGTCAGCTGATCTGGACACTAGCGGCGCGCACCGCGATGACGTCATCGCTGTGCGCGCCGCTAGTATCCACCAGAATCGATCAGCTTACCGCCGGCATAGACAGGAAGACGCGATGCTGCAGACAACGGTGACGGCTCCACACAGCGGCGCTGCAGCTGAGACAGAGATCGGTGCTTCAGGGAGTGAGGAAGGGTAAGTATAAACGTTTATTTTTTTTTTTCCTGTGCCACAGGATACACGCCATTTACCAGGATGGGGGTATATCATGAGCAGGATGGATGGGGGTATTTCATGAGCAGGATGGATGGGGGCATATCATGAGCAGGATGGATGGGGGCATTTCATGAGCAGGATGGATGGGGGCATTTCATGAGCAGGATGGATGGGGGGTATATCATGAGCAGGATGGATGGGGGGTATATCATGAGCAGGATGGATGGGGGGTATATCATGAGCAGGATGGATGGGGGCATTTTATGAGCAGGATGGATGGGGGCATTTCATGAGCAGGATGGATGGGGGGTATATCATGAGCAGGATGGAGGGGGGCATATCATGAGCAGGATGGATGGGGGCATATCATGAGCAGGATGGATGGGGGCATATCATGAGCAGGATGGATGGGGGCATATCATGAGCAGGATGGATGGGGGCATATCATGAGCAGGATGGATGGGGGCACATCATGAGCAGGATGGATGGGGGTATATCATGAGCAGGATGGATGGGGGGTATATTATTAGCAGGATGGGGGGTATATGAGCAGGATCATATACAAGGCAGGAGGATCCTTATCAGGATGGGGTACCTTGGTAGAGAATTTGGGGACATTACCCCCATAATAGTGTCAGCAGCAGATCCTCGCCCCATAACAGTGTGTCATGACCATATTTTTTGGTTAAAATTTTATTTTCCTATTTTCCTCCTCTAAAACCAGGGTGCGTCTTATGGTCAGGTGCGTCTTATAGTCCGAAAAATACGGTAGTTTAAGCAGAGCCTCTTGCCACTTCACCAAGGCAGTGCTGCAGTGCTTCAGCTTGCGACTGATATGGAAAACGTTATCCAAGATGATACGGACAAGGGGGTGCAGAAACTGGTGTAGGAGGTAGTGGAAACCTTGCGAGAACTTAATAAAGAAGACATCTTACACTTGCACACTCGTCATCTACTTTTTGTGAAGTTATTATGTGGTACCATTTCTATTATCAGGATGTTTTACTGTACTAATTTGAGCAATGTTTTGAAGCACTTTGGACCTTTGAGGTCTTCTAAATAGGGATGCATATTCATCAATATAATAAAATAGATTAAAAGATGAGTCCTGAGAGCAACACACACCTAAAGTACATGGCTAATAAGTAATCGAAACTAGCACTCTTCTTCTTCTAGGAAGGCTTCTCTGTGGTCTTTCTGATTATTTGTAGACATTATTCATTTTTGTGGTTTTAAAAGCTGTTTGGCCTATCGTATTTCCTTCCTTTAACAGTTTATAAAATATGCTTGAGTCCTGTTGCGTACAAAAAAAAAAAAATCTTATGAAACATAGGAAATGAAATGTACCTTTAGAAGAACTTAAGACAATGAAGTCAAAAACTGTCTATGCGTCTGTAAGCATTTCCTGCCAGCTCGAGGCTGGCCGCTGAATTTAATGTGTTTTTCCACACAAAATGCAAAAAGTGTCAGTGTGGTTTCTCTGACAAGAGGTGCCAGACTAGTGAACCCAAATGTATTATTTTAACTAAAATTGACCGACCACAGAATTACATTTATAACATTTTTTTTACTGCTAATGATACACAAGGGGATTTCCACAGTATGATTATTTATTCAACACTGGTGCTCAAAAATGATGAAAAATGTGTAATCCCAGTGAAATGTTGCACTGTGCTTCATATGTACTCACACAGAGTGCATGGAGTGCATGTCCTGATTGTGACAGCATATATTACCAAACATATACGTTTCAGTGAATATTAAGTAGTTGTGCTCGGTGATCACAAAGTAGGGCACATTTATCAAAACTAATTACTAAACATAGCAAACGTAGACTAGAAAGTATTAAAATCCGCTAAAGTTATCACTGTGCTTCATGCTGTTTAATTAATCTGTCTAATTTTGAGATTTACCAGTCCATGTTTACACCACCTATTGGTTGGCATACTTTGTGCGCCACAATTTTGGTGCATTTTTGGTGCATTTTTGGTGCATTGTAATACACATTAAGCCTCACCCTTTCTAAAAAAAAGTCATACTTATTCTTAGCTGAGATACACCACCTGATGGAAAAAGGCGGAAAAAGTGTTTAAAACATATAGTAAATATGGTAATAAGTAATCAAATGCATTTTTTGGAGCATATTTTGCCAGAATTCTGATGCATTTAGCGTGATAAATATGCTTGAGTGCATAACACCTTTCTTGTATAATAAGCAGTTGGTGATATAGGACATTCTGTTGTTCACTCGTCTTAGTTCCAGAACCTGTCTCTACAGTGACTTGCGAAGGTGGCTCTTTGGCTTTTTACCTATTTTGTTACATTACAACTAAATATCATAATTTGGGGAAGTAAAGTCAGAAAAATATAGGCAAAAATTAAGCTTATGGGACAAATAAATAAAAATTGCCATGTGCCTATGTATTCACCCCTTTTGCTATGAAGCCTCTAGAAATTTCTGGTACAAGCAAATACCTTTGTAAGTCACTTAGTAAAAAGATATTCACATGTGTGCAGTATAAGTGTCACATGGTCTGTCAGTATATTCTCATCTTTTCTGAAAGGCCAGAAAGGCTGTAACACCATTAGGCAAGAGGCACCACTTACCAAACCATACATGAAGACCAAGGAGATCTCCAAACAAGTCAGAGACAAAGTTGTTGAGAAGTACAAGTCAGGATTGGGTTAAAAAAAATCTCTGATGATCCCCCCGAAGCATTATCAAATCCACTATCATCAAATAGAAAGAACATGGTACCTAAAAATAAAAAATAAATCTTTATTTTTATATAGCGCTAACATATTCTGCAGTGCTTTACATACATCAGGAACACTGTCCCCTTTGGGGCTGACAATCTAAATCCCCTAGCATGGGACGAAACAGGAGTATCCGGAGGAAATCCACGCAAACATGGGGAGAACATTCAAACTCCTTGCAGATGTTGTCCTTGGTGGGATTTGAACCCAGGACCCCAGCGCTGCAAGAGAGGTAGCACAGAGATGGAAGATAACCCTGAAGGAGGTGAAGAGTTCCTAAGGAGAGGCTGGAGTATCTGTCCATACGACGACAATAAGCCATACACTCCATAGTGCTGGACTTTATTGAAGACTCACTAGAAAAAAGACTTTACTTACTGCCAAAAATTGGAAGGCCCATTTTTATTTTGCCAAAAGACATCTGAGAGACTCCCCAAATATATGCAGGAAGGCGCTGTGGTCAGATGAGACCAAAATTGAACTTTTTGGCCACCAAGATAAACGCTATGTCTGGCGCCAAACCAACACAGCTCATCACCCACAAACACCATCCCCACAGTGTAATATGGTGGTGGCAGAATCATGCTGTGGGGATGTTTTTCGGCATCAGGGACAGGGAAAATGGTCGAGGGGAAGATGGTTGGTCCGAAATACAGTGATATTCTTGAGCAAAAGCTTTCAGTCTGTCATTGATTTGAGACTAAGAAAGAGGTTCCCCCTCCATCAAGACAATGACCCAAAGCATACTGCTAAAGCAACACTAGATTGATTTAAGGGGAAACGTGTATGTAAATGTATTGGAGTGACCTAGTCAAAGCTCAGACTAATACAAATGAGAATCTGTGGTCAGACTTGAAGATTGTTGCTCATCAGAGGAAATTATCTAATTTAAAGGAGCTGGAGCAGTTTTGTGTCAATGAATGGGTTAAAATCCCAGTGGAAAGCTCATAGAAACTTATCTGAAATCACAAGTGATCGTAGTGTGTAGCCATAAAGTCCCCTAGGGCAACTACTAAAATTAATAAAGAAAGTAAAAAAAAGAATTAAAAAAAAAAAAAATCTAAAAGTTCAAATCCCCCTCCTTTTTCCCCATTGAAAATAATAATAATAGTAATAATAATAATTACACATTTGATATTGTCGCTTTCAGAAATGCCAGATGTACCAAGCTATAAAATCAATCTGATCGGTACATGGCATAGCGAGAGAAAAATCCAATTGCCAAAATTATGTTTTGGTCGTCGCAATATTACATTAAAATGACAGGCGTTGAAAAGGTTGCGTCTACCCAAAAATAATATAATTAAAAAAGTCAGCTCAAGATGCAAAAAATAAGCCATCATTGAGTGCCAGAGCCTGAAAAATGAGAACGCTACGGGTCTCGGAAAATGGTGACAAAAGCTCAATTCTTTTTTTGGACATTTAGATAAAAGTAAAACTATACATGTTTGGTATCTACAAACTCGTACTGACTTGAGGAATCATAATAACAGATCAGTTTTACAAAATAGTGAATATGCTAAATAAAAAATTCCAAAAATAATCATGCAATTGCAGTCTTTTTGCAATTTCATCGCACTTTTGCATACAAAACATAATAATAACAATATTAATCATTTTTATTTACAGTATATAGTGCCAACATATTCCGCAGGGGACATGTACAGACAATATGAGAGATGACAAACTAACAAAGTTCAGATACTAAGAGGAGTGAGGGGCCTGCTCGTAAGCTTACAGTCTATGAGGAAATAGGAGAGGCACAAAAGGTGAATGGGGTGAAAAGCTTGTCATATATGGTCCAGCCATCGATTTAATATGGGATTCAAAACCAGCTGCATGGATGGGTCATCAGCCAGAATTTATACAGGTACAGAATTTAAAAAAGTACATGGAGAGGAATGGAATCAGAAGATAATGAATATAATGAAAAAAAAAAACAGTGATCTAATTTTATTAAGTTTAATATTAAGTGCAGAAATTCTGCAGCATCGAAAACTCAACAAAAGGTGATCGCTGGAGCACAGCCTAAGGCGGGCTTTGCACACTACGACATCGCAGGTGCGATGTCGGTGGGGTCAAATTGAAAATGACGCACTTCCGGCATCGCATGCGACATCGTAGTGTGTATTGGCTCGATGGTACGATTAACGAGCGCAAAAGCGGCGTAATCGTATCATCGGTGCAGCGTCGGCGTAATCCATGATTACACTGACGCGACGGTCCGATGTTGTTCCTTGTTCCTGCAGCAGCACACATCGCTGTGTGTGAAGCCACAGGAGCGAGGAACATCTCCTACCGGTGTCACCGTGGCTTCCGTAGGATATGCGGAAGGAAGGAGGTGAGCAGGATGTTTACATCCCGCTCATCTCCGCCCGTCCGCTCCTATTGGCCGCCTGCTGTGTGACGTCGCAGTGACGCCATATGACCCGCCCCCTTAATAAGGAGGCGGGTCGCCGGCCAGAGCGACGGTCGCAGGACAGGTGAGTCCTTGTGAAGCTGCCGTAGCAATAATGTTCGCTACGGCAGTTATCACAAGGATATCGCAGCTGTGACGGGGGCGGGGACTATCGCGCTCGGCATCGCAGCATCGAACTGCGATGTCGCAGCGTCCAAAGTGCCCCTAAAGGTACATAACATAAGCAAAGATGATTGACCTTAGGGAGATCAACATCCAGCACCACGGAGACACCATCACGTGTTTCTCAACGCAATGATTCTAGAACAAGGCCCCCTGGGAAAATATGCAAAGCAGGACTGCCGCGGAAACACCATCACATGTCTCAACGCTGGCAGGAAACTAGCCAGGTCTTTCACCGGGAAGGAATAACCACGGGAAGGGCAGTCTCCAGTCAAGGAAACCGCCTGTGCCAAAACATGGTATCCATCCACAGACAGCTGTTTCGGGGTATTTGCCCCTCATCAGTGTGGAGTGGGAAACTGGCTACTGGGAGCAATGCCAGCGTTGAGACATGTGATGGTGTTTCCGCAGCATTCCTGTTTTGCATATTTTCCCAGGGGGCCTTGTTCTAGAATCACTGCGTTGAGAAACACGTGATGGTGTCTCCGTGGTGCTGGATGTTGATCTCCCTAAGGTCAATCATCTTTGCTTATGTAGTCTTTTACTAGGTATTGCTCCCACTAGCCAGTTTCCTACTCCACACTGATGAGGGGCAAATACCCTGAAACAGCTGTCTGTGGATGGATACCATGTTTTGGCATAGGCGGTTTCCTTGACTGGAGACTGCCCTTCCCGTGGTTGTTCCTTCCCGGTGAAAGACCTGGCTAGTTTCCTGCCAGCGTTGAGACATGTGATGGTGTTTCTGCGGCAGTCCTGTTTTGCATATTTTCCCAGGGGGCCTTGTTCTAGAATCACTGCGTTGAGAAACACGTGATGGTGTCTCCGTGGTGCTGGATGTTGATCTCCCTAAGGTCAATCATCTTTGCTTATGTAGTCTTTTACTAAGCATTGCTCCCACTAGCCAGTTTCCTACTCCACACTGATGAGGGGCAAATACCCTGAAACAGCTGTCTGTGGATGGATACCATGTTTTGGCATAGGCGGTTTCCTTGACTGGAGACTGCCCTTCCCGTGGGTGTTCCTTCCCGGTGAAAAACCTGGCTAGTTTCCTGCCAGCGTTGAGACATGTGATGGTGTTTCCGCGGCAGTCCTGTTTTGCATATTTTCCCAGGGGGCCTTGTTCTAGAATCACTGCCTTGAGAAACACGTGATGGTGTCTCCGTGGTGCTGGATGTTGATCTCCCTAAGGTCAATCATCTTTGCTTATGTAGTCTTTACTAAGCATTGCTCCCACTAGCCAGTTTCCTACTCCACACTGATGAGGGGCTAATACCCCGAAACAGCTGTCTGTGGATGGATACCATGTTTTGGCATAGGCGGTTTCCTTGACTGGAGACTGCCCTTCCCGTGGTTGTTCCTTCCCGGTGAAAGACCTGGCTAGTTTCCTGCCAGCGTTGAGACATGTGATGGTGTTTCCGCGGCAGTCCTGTTTTGCATATTTTCCCAGGGGGCCTTGTTCTAGAATCACTGTGTTGAGAAACACGTGATGGTGTCTCCGTGGTGCTGGATGTTGATCTCCCTAAGGTCAATCATCTTTGCTTATGTAGTCTTTTACTAGGCATTGCTCCCACTAGCCAGTTTCCTACTCCACACTGATGAGGGGCAAATACCCTGAAACAGCTGTCTGTGGATGGATACCATGTTTTGGCATAGGCGGTTTCCTTGACTGGAGACTGCCCTTCCCGTGGTTGTTCCTTCCCGGTGAAAGACCTGGCTAGTTTCCTGCCAGAGTTGAGACATGTGATGGTGTTTCCGCGGCAGTCCTGTTTTGCATATTTTCCCAGGGGGCCTTGTTCTAGAATCACTGCGTTGAGAAACACGTGATGGTGTCTCCGTGGTGCTGGATGTTGATCTCCCTAAGGTCAATCATCTTTGCTTATGTAGTCTTTTACTAGGCATTGCTCCCACTAGCCAGTTTCCTACTCCACACTGATGAGGGGCAAATACCCCGAAACAGCTGTCTGTGGATGGATACCATGTTTTGGCATAGGCGGTTTCCTTGACTGGAGACTGCCCTTCCCGTGGTTGTTCCTTCCCGGTGAAAGACCTGGCTAGTTTCCGGACAGCATTGAGACATGTGATGGTGTTTCCGCGGCAGTCCTGTTTTGCATTTTTTAAAGGTACATAACAGACCAAAAGTTTGAACACATCTCATTCAAAGCGTTTTCTTTATTTTCATGACTCTGAAAATTGTAGATCCACTTTGAAGGCATCAAAACTATGAATTAACACATGTGGAATGAAAATACTTAACAAAAAATTGTGAAACAACTGAAAATATGTCTTATATTCTAGGTTCTTCAAAGTAGCCACCTTTTGCTTTGATTACTGCTTTGCACACTCTTGGCATTCTCTTGATAAGCTTCAAGACGTAGTCACCGGAAATGGTCTTCCAACAGTCTTGAAGGCGTTCCCAGAGATGCTTAGCACTTGTTGGCCCTTTTGCCTTCACTCTGCGGTCCAGCTCACCCCAAAACACAGAGTTCCACTGGTCTAATGTCCATTCCTTGTGTTCTTCAGCCCAAACAAGTCTCTTCTGCTTGTTGCCTGTCCTTAGCAGTGGTTTCCCAGCAGCTATTTTACCATGAAGGACTGCTGCACAAAGTCTCCTCTTAACAGTTGTTCTAGAGATGTGTCTGCTGCTAGAACTCTGTGTGGCATTGATTGACCTGGTCTCTAATCTGAGCTGCTGTTAACCTGCGATTTCTGAGGCTGGTAACTTGGATAAACTTATCCTCCGCAGGAGAGGTGACTCTTGGTCTTCCTTTCCTGGGGCGGTCCTCATGTGATCCAGTTTCTTTGTAGCGTTTGATGGTTTTTGCCACTGCACTTGGGGACACTTTCCACCTCCTCCTTGATTACCGGTCCCCAACTTATGGTGTTGCCAATATCAGCCAGTCAAAAATCTAGGAACACTCTGCACCACACCCACCAGACACAGCAGTGGACGGCCTGAGTGGAATAGGGTCACCCACTTGGGGGGTTAGTAAGGGGAGGTCAGGAGTGTCCGGAGTAAGTCAGTGAAGTGAAAGAAGGGAAGGAGAGAGGAGGTCAGGAGCTGTGCTCCTTGGAAGTAACTAGGTGGCAGACATTTGTCTGGACCTAGTAGGAGCTGGACCCCTGGTCGCAGGGGATCGTGACAAGGGGCACAGAACTGTCGAGGAGGACAGCCGGCGACCTTGTACCATCACAGGGCTGGGACTAGGGCACGACGAGGTACGTGGACCACGTACGTAGGTCGTAGTAGGTAGGTCATGGAGTAGCTTTAGGCAACCTGAAAATTTACCCGACGGAGACAGAGCCTTCAAGATCCGCTCTCCACCCGCTCAAAATCGGGGTAGTAGCACAATGAGGGGGATAGGACTTTCCACAAAAACGGTCCAGAAAATCCCAAGCGTGAACCCTGAGAGCAAGCTCCCACAGTTAGCCACACTGGGGAGCGGGACCCGACTAGTTTTATGCTACCGGGGCCAACTAAGAAGAGAACTAAGTTCCAGGGAAAAGGTCACAGACCATCAGGCAACACCATCGGGGATGAGACCTAAACTAGCTCCCCTCAGCGGCAGCAGTGTCCAGAACTTTGGTTTACCAAGTTGTCGGTGTTAGCTGTATGGACTGAGTGAGTATGCAAGTGACCCTTTCACTCCCAACGGCACTCCCAAACTCCATCTCCGAGTCCCGGGGCATCCCCCCTACCCATGGAGGGGTTTAAACACCTAGCTGCCCACTCCTTCGTCCCCGGGTACTCCCAGCTGCAGCAGTGGTACTCCACCTTGCCACACACCACGGGTGGCGTCACGAACTTTAAAAATACAATCCCCTGTAAATACCCTTTTTATTTGAGTTGCTGCACGACCCCCGGGTCCGGACGCCCTCAAACCACCACGGATCCGGATCCGAGCAGCCCGGCTGCTGACGCGGGGTAGGCACACACAGACTGTGCAAGAGATTTACACCTCCAAGAAATCCTTTGCCCCCTCCGATCCCCTGCAGTATAACCTAGATACACATTGCCAGTGTGACGCCCTGGCAAAACCAGGTAGTCACAGATAGGCCCCTGCACAACACCCTTCCCTCACTTAGGAAACACACAGCCGACCTGAAACCATAGTCACCCCCCCCTTAGGGAGAGACAGACACACCAGTAGGCGGGACCAGGTGGTTGGACATGCCCACCCAGGGGTCTAGACAGCCTGGGGAGGGAAAACAAGCAGTTAAGCTTTAGTTCAGTTTGGAGTTCAAGTGGAAAGGAGTATGGGCTGGAGGTAGGTGTAGCTCGGTCCCTGAAGCCAGGACCGGAAACCAGTAGCCTGGTTAATTAACTGATTGAGGCCAGGATTAGATGTCCTGCCCCACCCAAAGTCCCTCATAGAAGACAATAGCCCACCGATAGGGATAGGAGGTCACCGCCAAGGCCCATAGATCCCACGGGCCAGTGTCTGCGGGTACGGCTCCTTAGGCCACATCCAGCCGGGAGCGGACTCCTGAGTTCAAGACTAGGAAGTCCACCTTACACAAAGTCAGTGCAGAGGAAAAGGATAGAGACCACCAGCCCAGGTGGGGGATCCGAATGCAACCAGCCGCGGAGCCGGCCACCAGCACCTTCGTTTACCAAAGACTCATTTGATTCATTGACTGTGAGTAATCACACAACCCCTTGCCGTCGCTATACCCTGCACGAAGAGAAACCAAGGAAAAAATTGTGAAAACATACCCTGCTGTAACTAAATAAAAGCATAGTGCATATACACATAGGGTACTCAGTAAACACTGATTTTGATCAAAAAAATCATAAAGCTATCCCACCAAACATCAAGGTGTACCCAGTTGGGATAGTACCTACACTCTCTAATATTAAAACCTTATCATGGGTCTAAAATAGGCCACAATGTGGCTAAGGGCTGAGAGTGACCGGGTCCCAACAGGACACACACAGTCAGGGGGATTCACAGAATGAAATGTCCAGCTCACTGAGAAGGGGGCCACTCCCTGTTTGCACTGAATACAAAAAAACTACATAAAAACAAAAAAGTGAGCCGGAGTATGAGATGGTATACATCGAACTTGTTGAGACCATGTTCACACTGGCCATAAGACAAAGAGAAACCAAGGAAAAAATTGTGAAAACATACCCTGCTGTAACTAAATAAAAGCATAGTGCATATACACATAGGGTACTCAGTAAACACTGTTTTTGATCAAAAAAATCATAAAGCTATCCCACCAAACATCAAGGTGTACCCAGTTGGGATAGTACCTACACTCTCTAATATTAAAACCTTACCATGGGTCTAAAATTGGCCTCAATGTGGCTAAGAGCTGAGAGCGACCGGGTCCCAACAGGACACACACAGTCAGGGGGATTCACAGAATGAAATGTCCAGCTCACTGAGAAGGGGGCCACTCCCTGTTTGTACTGAATACAAAAAAACGACATAAAAACAAATAAGTGATCCGGAGTATGAGATGGTATACATGGAACTTGTTGAGACCATGTTCACACTGGCCATAAGACAAAGAGAAACCAAGGAAAAAATTGTGAAAACATACCCTGCTGTAACTAAATAAAAGCATAGTTTATATAAACATAGGGTACTTAGTAAACACTGTTTTTGATCAAAAAAAGCATAAAGTTTTGTTTTTTTGTTTTTTTGTTTTTACCCTGCACGAAGACACTGGGTCCTGGGGCAACCATCCCTACCCACGGAGGGGTTAACATTTAGCTGCCACAACATCTCTCCCGGGTGCCCATAACAGCAGCGGTTGTGTCCTACCTCACCACACACCGTGGGTGGCGTCACGTACTTAATACAGCCTAGCCCATACATCTACGTCCCCCCTTTTTATTCGGCGTGTCCACGAGACCCCCGGGTCCGGAGACCCTCAAGCCACCACCCCTGAAGGCCCTGATCCGAGCAGCGACGGCTGCTGGCACGGGGGCGGCACACCAGCTACACCTGATACAGGGGTTTGGATTGGGGGCCCTCATCGCTGATATCTGACTCCATAGTCGCCATCCAGCTGCTGGGAGGTGGGCAAGAGGCAACAAACACCCTCTCCCTGATTACATATATACCTGGCGGGGTATCATGAGCTGCCCCAAGAACTCAGGAGCTGCTGACAAGCTCAAAGAATTTGCTAGAGGGGACCCCCCGGACACCCCAAGAGCTATGAGGGCTACTTCTCCCAAAAATTCAGAGAACCATAGGGATCAGACATCAACAGTAGAGGATAAAGGAGACCAAGATGATCTGACCCTTAGACAAGTATATGAACAACTACTACAGGCGATATCCATGTGCAAAACCTCTCTTTCAGGGAAGATTGAGGAGGTACACTCGGAAATTGGCCTTTTACGTTAGGATCTGCAGACCCTGAAAGTGCGTACTACTGAGGTTGAGATGAGGGTATCTGATCTAGAGGACAAAATGACTCCATTTACCACTAAGCTGACGAAGGTGGCTGGGTCCATGAATTCGTAAAGCAGATGCCTTGGAAAATCGTATGCGCCAAAATAACATCAGAATAATTGGGCTGCCTAAGGAATCTGAAGGGCAGAATCCACAACGGTTTTTGGAGGAGTGGCTCAAATCTACTCTTTGGGATGAGCTCTCACCCACCTTTACAGTCGAGAGGGCACATAGGGTTATGACCAGCGCCACCGCGATGATTCTTGGCTCGACTTCTCAATTGTAGGGACAGTGATACAACTCTCCGTCTGACTAGATTGAAGGGTCCACTCAAAAATAACAACACCACTCTCTCAATCTTCCCAGACTTTTCCGTGGACCTCAAGAAACAAAGAACTCATTTCATGGAGGTGAAAAAGAAGCTCAGGGACAGAAACATCGCGTATTCCATGCTATACCCTGCACGGCTCCGCATAGTATATGAAGGATCCTCACTAGTCTTCTCCACTTCCTCGGAAGCGGAGGACTGGCTCCGGCTCCACCCAGGGTCGGGGCACAAAGTGCACTGAGATTGTGCCCTCAATGGAGAAGGTTTTTTTTCTTTGGGGCCTCCCTTTTTACTGTGACACCCCTCTCTGCTGTCGTTTCCCTTAAGTCACTCGGAATTTGTGTGTCTCAGGGGCTAAAGAAATGTGCTGGGGTCTGATGCCGGCAGAATGGGAGACCTGAATCTTGCACTCCCGCACCACCTATACTAGGACACTGTGTTCAGTGAAGGTATCTCCATTGGTAATTGGGGTGATTAATAGGACTCTGAGAAGAGGTTTTTAAGCTTGTTGCTGGATTTCTCAGTTAACAGTTATATGGTTATTAACAATGGGTTTTTTTTACAGGGATATACATAATGCTGCTGGTGTGCTAACTATATTTTATTGTAGGATAAGATGCGGCTGAGAGAAATCTGGAAAAGAGGCTGGATGCTGGGGGAGGAGTCCTTTCCGGGAAAGACACTTAACTCACTCAACTCATCCTTTATTTGGGGGAAGGCTAGGCCTAAACTCCGGATATCTGTCACGCTTCCCGGTCCCCTGGTCCCGTCCTCCGGTCCCCGTGGTCCGCTCCCCGCTCCCCGGCGGCGTCCCCTGCTTACCACTCCGGTCCCGGCCTCCTCTTCCCCGCCTGCGGCCTCCATGCGTCCAGCTCCCCGCTCCCGGCGCTCCTCTGCGACGTGGGACTCCCAGCCGGGCGCTCCTGCTTCCTCCTCACCGCTTCCTGGACTGGCTTCTGGCACACGGGCCTCGCGCATGCGCATTAGGGCGCGCGCGCGGTCATTGACCCTTTCTTAAAGGGCCAGCACCCAGAAACAGGATATTGCATAGACAGGTACAGGGTATATAAGGTTTCTCTTTCCTGGTGGACGGGGCCTGTTCTACGTGTTTAGCAAGCTAGTGTTTAGGTCCCCGTATTGCTTTGCCTTGTATTAACCCTGTCCTGTCTCGTAGAGCCTATCCTGCCACGCCAGTCGCTCCGAACCAAGTCCATCCCTGGACCCTGACGGTGACTTCGGCGGATGTCCCACCACCTCTGCAGCTCCGCCAGTCTCCAGTCTCTGGCTCCGTTCGGTGACCCGTTCCATCGCTCAGCAGGTTCCGGATCCCGCCTGACCCTATATCCCGGCCTCGGACCCTGAGCCTCGTCACCCGGACTACCGTCCAGAACTCCGTGGGTTCAGCATCATCCACCTTTCCTGCTTCTCTACGGACTGTCCAGCTACCTATAGTGCTCTGGCTGACGTGCATCAGGACCCTCTGGCGGGGTGACCAGCCTGGCTGCCTTCTCAGGGGAAATCGGTGTACGGTCCAGTGCTTCCACCACCCGGACGTAACAGCTAGAACAGGCCATGGATCCCGCCGAAGCACTAGCGGCCTTGCAGCAGGAACTCACACGCCAGCGTGAGACCCAGACCCGCATGCTGAACTTCATGTCTTCTGTGGATACCCGCCTGAACGCGCTACAAGCGACGGCCACATCCTCGGCATCTCGGGTTTCCACTGTACAATCCACGGCCACTGCTCCCGTGGCAGCCTCCTCGGATGCCTCCAGTCTTCGTTTGGCCTCACCACCCCGGTACGCCGGAGATCCCAAGACCTGCAGGGGATTCATCAATCAATGCTCTCTCCATTTCAAGCTGCTGCCGCACTTGTTTGCCTCCGACCAAGCCAAGGTCGCGTTCATGATGTCCCATCTAGAGGGAGAGGCACTGGCCTGGATGAACCCCTTGTGGGAGAAGGAGGATCCGGTGACCACCAACATCCAGGAATTCCTGCAGGCATTTCGTGGCACCTTTGACGAGCCCGGACGCGCCTCCGCGTCTGCCTCATCTCTCCTCCGGCTACGACAGGGGACTCTGATGGTGGGCCAATATGCCATCCGTTTTCGCACCTTGGCTTCGGAACTCGGGTGGAACAATGAGGCTCTAACCGCCGCCTTCTGGGAAGGACTCTCGGGTCGTATTAAAGATGAGCTGGCTGGACGTGACGTGCCTTCCACCCTGGATGCCCTGATTGCCCTAGCGACTCGAGTGGATCTTCGCTTTCAGGAACGATCCAAAGAGGTGTCCCGCGAGAGGCGTCCGATACGGCACTCCTCCCCACCACAGAAGTCCATCGCTCCCCAGTTGGCGTCACCTGGCGTGTCTACCACCGAGCCCATGCAGATTCACCGCCTGAAGCAGTCGGAACAACGCCGAGCAGAACGACTAGCAAAGGGTCTCTGCTTCTACTGCGGTGATGGTACACACCTGCTACGCTCTTTTCCCGAGAAGCCGGGAAACTCCAAAGCCTAGGCTTGGTAGGAGAGGCCACCCTAGGTGCTGGGACTCTCTCAGACTCCGTTACCTGGACTATTCAAGTCACTACAGAAAAGACCTGGTTCACGGCAGAGGCGTATCTCGATTCCGGAGCAGCAGGCAACTTCATCCAGCAGGCCACAGTGGATAAGTACCAGGTGCCTGTCCTCCCACTAGAGAAACCGCTGGTGATCGCCTCTGTTGATGGGAAACCCCTCTCTGACACCGTCTCCCTGATCACCAAGCCTGTGGAAGTACGGATTGGTGCTCTGCACACTGAGAAGATCACCTTCTAAGTCCTCCCGCGCATGTCTCATCAGATCCTGCTGGGACTTCCATGGTTACGGACACACGAACCATCGGTCAGCTGGAGTACAGGTGAAATCACCCGATGGGGCTCCTCGTGTCACGAGAGATGTCTGAAATCCATCCAGCCCGTCCGACGCCCTCCGGTTCCAGAGTCTCTACCAGGACTGCCTTCTGCCCACTGGTCCTTCACGGACGTGTTTGATAAAAAGGAGTCAGAGGTGTTACCGCCTCATCGTCCGTACGACTGTGCTATCGAGTTACTGCCAGGAACTACGCCTCCTCGAGGACGGATATACACCTTGTCCCCTGCTGAAACACGAGCTATGTCTGCCTATATCACCGAGAACCTAGCTAAGGGGTTCATTCGGAGGTCCTCGTCCCCTGCCGGAGCGGGGTTTTTCTTCGTCATGAAGAAGGAAGGTGATCTGCGCCCTTGCATTGACTACCGGGGATTAAACCAGATCACCGTAAAGAACAAATACCCTCTGCGGCTTATCCCCGAACTATTCGATCGGCTCCGAGAAGCCCGTGTATTCACCAAGTTAGACCTTCGTGGGGCCTATAATCTGGTTCGCATTCGCTCTGGAGACGAATGGAAAACTGCATTCAACACTCGGGATGGGCACTATGAGTATTGTGTCATGCCCTTTGGTCTGTGTAACGCTCCGGCCGTCTTCCAAGAACTGGTGAACGACGTGTTCAGAGATCTCCTCTATGTCTGTGTCGTGGTATATCTGGACGACATCCTGGTCTTCTCTCCGGATCTACAAACCCACCGAGAGAACGTGCAGCTAGTCCTCCAGAGGGTTAGAGAGAATCGTCTGTACGCCAAGTACGAGAAATGCATCTTCGAAAAGTCGTCTCTTCCCTTCCTGGGTTATGTAATCTCTGACACTGGCCTGCAGATGGACCCAGAGAAAGTGTCTGCCATCATCAACTGGCCTCCTCCTTCCGGACTGAAGGCTATCCAACGCTTTCTCGGCTTTGCGAACTACTACCGTCAGTTCATCCCGCATTTCTCTGCCTTGACTGCACCTCTCTCTGCCTTGACTAAGAAAGGAGCTAATCCTAAGGACTGGCCTCCGGCGGCCGATGCCGCGTTCTGCTCCTTGAAACAGGCGTTTGCTTCTTCCTCGGTTCTCCATCGCCCTGAATTGAACCGACAATTCACCCTAGAGGTGGATGCCTCCTCCTCAGGAGCCGGGGCAGTGTTGATGCAGAACTCCCCCTCCGGAAAGATGGTCACATGTGGATTCTTCTCCAAGAGCTTCTCGGCACCCGAACGCAATTACACCATCGGGGATCGGGAGCTACTGGCCGTGAAGCTGGCCTTGGAGGAATGGTGCTACCTCCTGGAAGGAGCTGTATACCCTGTAATCATATACACGGACCACAAGAATCTGGAGTACCTGCGGTCTGCCCAAAGACTAAATCCACGACAAGCCCGCTGGTCTTTGTTCTTTGCTCGATTTGATTTCCAACTCCATTTTCGGCCTGCGGATAAGAACGTGCGGGCAGACGCTCTGTCCAGATCCTTCGTGCCCCTGGAGTTGGAGGAGGAGACATACCAGCCCATCATCAACCCCAGTAAAATCATTCTGGTGACTCCTGTCGCTCTAACTCAGATACCCCCTGGGAAAACCTATGTCTCAGATACTGACAGACAGAGAGTCCTGCACTGGGGCCATGCTTCTAAGATCGCCGGCCATGTAGGTCAGAAGAAAACTTGGAGCACGATTGTCCGTCACTACTGGTGGCCGTCCCTCCGTAAAGACGTTGCAACCTTCGTCTCAGCCTGTCCATCCTGTGCCCGGAACAAGACACCCAAGCACCTACCCTATGGACGTCTTCTGCCTCTGCCCATTCCTTCCGTTCCGTGGCAACATATCGCAATGGACTTTATCACGGACTTACCCTTATCCTCCGGACATACGGTCATATGGGTTGTGGTGGATCGCTTCTCAAAGATGGCCCACTTCGTTCCCATGGCAGGGCTGCCCTCTGCCCAGGAGCTAGCTGACTCCTTCATACAGCACATATTCCGATTGCATGGCTTTCCCGCACACATAGTGTCTGACAGAGGAACTCAGTTTACCTCGCGCTTCTGGAGGGCTCTCTGCAAACATCTGGGAGTGTCCTTGGACTTTTCTTCGGCCTACCATCCTCAGTCGAATGGCCAAGTGGAACGGGTCAATCAGATCCTGACCTCCTTCCTGCGCCACTACGTCAACATCCATCATGACGATTGGTCCACGCTCCTACCTTGGGCTGAGTTCTCCCATAACCAGCACATCAGTGAGTCCACCTCCAGCTCTCCCTTTCAGATCGTGTATGGACTGCAGCCTTCTGTCCCGTTGCCAGTATCCTCGGCTTCCGACGTCCCCGCAGCAGATGCTCTGGTTCGGGACTTTTCAGCTATATGGAACTCTGTCAAGTCGTCCCTAGTACGTGTGAAGTGAGGTGCCAGGGAGGCCTCTGGCTGTGTAGTCGTGGCAGCAGTGAATTCAAGGCACATCCCTGGCTCCATCACTCCTTCACTGTTGGGGACTAGCTTGGTAGGACAATGGGTGTCAGTATCTTCGTCGAAAGGTACACAAACAGTCCTCAGGCAGAAGTTGATGCCAATAAAAGATAACATTTATTTTTCACAGATATAATCCGGTCAGCAGATTTCGGCAATTCCTGTGGAGCTGGGGACAACCTGTCCAAACGCGCCCTCTAGTGGGGATATGCCCTGGGTACTCCGCTTCTCCGGGCTCCCACTCCTAGGTCAAGCACACACCGGACCCACACCAGCGGAATCAGACCTTGAGGTTGCGTACTCCTCCGTTGCTCCGGCGTCCCCTGATGTTCCGCTCATACACACTGCCACCGATGGTCACACACTGCTGTCCCGGATCCGACTACCTTCCACACACACAGACCTTCCCTAGCCATCCAGCCGACTCCTCCTCCCCGGTGGCAACAGCCGTCCCACCCGGCCACTAGGGGGTGCCCTAACGCTAAAATACAATACAATATTAAAAATACAACACTTTTATTAATAACATTTCCGGTCTTTCAGTAGGGGTTATGAGCACCCACTACATGCCTCCCCTCTTAAAATCCGAGCCTCCCGGCAAGGCTCTTAACTATAAACACACATTAAAACATAAAAACCTTTTAGGTCAGTCCACAACAACAGCGGCACCAGTCCAGCGGCGCTCCCGGTCTTTAGGGGCGCTCGGAGGCGCAGCAGCGCTCCCGGTCTCTAGGTAGCGCCCGGAGGCTCAACAGCACTCCCGGTCTTAGATGGCACCCGGAGGCTCAACAGCACTCCCGGTCTTTAGGTGGCGCCCGGAGGCTCAACAGCGCTCCCGGTCTTTCGTTGGCGCCCGGAGACGCAACAGGTATAAGAACTTGCAACAAAACTTCTGCCGGTTAAACAACAGCACCGGACTTCAAACAGGTTGACTGTAGGGACTTACTCTGGAGGCCAGGACCGCTTCCACTCCTCCGCCTGTGCCTGTATGTAGGCTCAGCAAGTAAGCAAAGGAACCAAAGATTGGTGTTCCTTCCAGGACAAGGGCTCACAATTTGTTAGGGAATAGCACCAGTGAGATAATATTAAAATTTAACCTTTATTTTATTCCTTAAAACACACAAAAAGCAATATTAAAAACCGAAGATTTGACCATGCAGGTCACAAATCACACACTGCCCAGAGCTGTATATAAAGCTCAAAAGGGCCACAAATACGTCCCTTAGGCAAGATAGACAATGGGACAACTAAATCATGTGTTGAGAGCTGGTTAATACTATCAGTGGATAGCACATAGTCATAACGACAATAGTTCCATTATGCTCAGGTCAGAGTCATAAAATAACACAGGCAAAAGGATATATATTTTTGCTTCACTGAAGGTACGAAAAATACATATAAACACCTATTGGCTGTAATCAACACACAAATTAGGCAAAAAAACAGGGAAGATCTCACCCATTCAGATGATCTTCTGTTGCTTATCACAGCATCTCTTGCTGACAGGGCCAAAATGGGGCTTGGATTCCAGGTTGATGTAACTCACCCTAAACCCCATTGACTCCCGTCCTAACAAGGACGGTCCACAACTGAACCTATTGTTGTCCTTGTTCAAAACAGCCCCACATGCCTCCCAAAAGGCATGTGGGGCTGTTTTGAACAAGGACAACAATAGGTTCAGTTGTGGACCGTCCTTGTTAGGACGGGAGTCAATGGGGTTTAGGGTGAGTTACATCAACCTGGAATCCAAGCCCCATTTTGGCCCTGTCAGCAAGAGATGCTGTGATAAGCAACAGAAGATCATCTGAATGGGTGAGATCTTCCCTGTTTTTTTGCCTAATTTGTGTGTTGATTACAGCCAATAGGTGTTTATATGTATTTTTCGTACCTTCAGTGAAGCAAAAATATATATCCTTTTGCCTGTGTTATTTTATGACTCTGACCTGAGCATAATGGAACTATTGTCGTTATGACTATGTGCTATCCACTGATAGTATTAACCAGCTCTCAACACATGATTTAGTTGTCCCATTGTCTATCTTGCCTAAGGGACGTATTTGTGGCCCTTTTGAGCTTTATATACAGCTCTGGGCAGTGTGTGATTTGTGACCTGCATGGTCAAATCTTCGGTTTTTAATATTGCTTTTTGTGTGTTTTAAGGAATAAAATAAAGGTTAAATGTATGTAGGCTCCCAGAGACTGCCCCGGCTGGCGGCGTATCCTCCGGAAGGACACGGGGGCAAAGGGTGGCTCCGCTGACGCAGCTGCTTCTGCTCCCGGCGGTGGTGATGGCGTCGCTGCCCGGGGTGGTTGTGGTGCAGGTGGCGGCACATCTAGGACGATGACCGGCTTGTTGGTTACGCTTTGGGTCACCGCTACCACTCGGGGAACCTTCTCCGGGTCAGCGGTCGGGCCAGATGATGCTTCCGGGGCAGCGGACAAGGTGCGCCGGGAATGAGAGGGCGCGGACGGGGCCGGTCTTGGATGGCTCCGGCGCCGCTCCTGCTGCTCCTCCCACTCCAGCTCCTGCTGCCACTGGTCCACTTCCCGGGCGGTAGGCATCCGGGAGACGCCAACGGCAAACAGGCCGCGGCTTCCTGCGTCCGGCAAGAATTGGACTTTCTCGCCCGGCCAAAGCGTATGGAGTCGTTTGGGCAGCCCCTCCACATCCAGATGGACTCTATTATAGAAGTAGTCGTCTCCGGTCTCTACTTCTCGGATGAACCCGTATCCCTCCTGCTGGTTAAACTTTACTACCACTCCGGTGGTAAACTGCAGGGCCAGCTCCTCGCCGCCGGGACCGGACAACATTTCCTGGACGACGGTTTCAGCCATCAGGCGTTCTCTGACAGGGTCGGGTACCGGGGATGGAGCTCTGGGGTGCTGCACAGGGGAGGGGACGATGACCGGATCCCACACGAAGCCCCGGTGATCTTCCTCCAGCTGTTCAGCTAGCTCTTCGGCCGGCACTCCATATGAGGCAGTTGGGGTAGCAGCGAGGGCGCCCGGCTGTGAGGTCTCCCAAGGGGCACGTGTGGCATACGTGGCCCGGACCTCCGTGATCGTGCCTCCGGTCTTTGCATCCCACGTAGTCTTCCAGGACACCTTCTCGGGTCGCGTGGAACCTCCCGGTCCGATCGGCAGGTCCACAAGGGAGGCCTCGCTGGTGGCAGCAAACTTAGGCCGTCCCCGGCCTAGGCTAACCAGAGCCATGGTGGTGGCCAGCTCTTCCGGTTGTCCCGACATATCCATCTCTGTCTCTACTTGCTGTACAACCAATGGCGGCAGCGTCAACGCTGAGACTGAGGAAAGAGGAGGCGGGCCTTTGTTTCCCGCTCTTAAACAGAATCCTCCCCCGGCCTCACGCGTCATCTTGACTCCTCCGCGGCGGTACTTCTTTTTCTTCCGAACACCGCCCACTTCGTATGTCTTCAATGCCCTGGAACTGGCGCCTCCCCTCTTTGGGCGGAGCACTCTGTGCCTCTTCCTCGGCACCGGCCAGCCCCAGGCTCTTCTTTCGGCGCCAACTTTTCGCGCCTTTTCTTCCTCAGCTTCACAGATAATGGCCCTCTCGCCGCCATCTTGTGCCCGGTCCAGCGCCTTGGGCACTTCTTCCTCCCACCATGGGACTGGAAATCTTCTCTCATAGCCCGGATACGGTGCACTCGGCACTACTTGATCTCCGGCTTCTTGGGTTCCTGGCAGGGGAATCGCATCCTGCCGACTACGCCACATGAAGTGAGGTGCCAGGGAGGCCTCTGGCTGTGTAGTCGTGGCAGCAGTGAATTCAAGGCACATCCCTGGCTCCATCACTCCTTCACTGTTGGGGACTAGCTTGGTAGGACAATGGGTGTCAGTATCTTCGTCGAAAGGTACACAAACAGTCCTCAGGCAGAAGTTGATGCCAATAAAAGATAACATTTATTTTTCACAGATATAATCCGGTCAGCAGATTTCGGCAATTCCTGTGGAGCTGGGGACAACCTGTCCAAACGCGCCCTCTAGTGGGGATATGCCCTGGGTACTCCGCTTCTCCGGGCTCCCACTCCTAGGTCAAGCACACACCGGACCCACACCAGCGGAATCAGACCTTGAGGTTGCGTACTCCTCCGTTGCTCCGGCGTCCCCTGATGTTCCGCTCATACACACTGCCACCGATGGTCACACACTGCTGTCCCGGATCCGACTACCTTCCACACACACAGACCTTCCCTAGCCATCCAGCCGACTCCTCCTCCCCGGTGGCAACAGCCGTCCCACCCGGCCACTAGGGGGTGCCCTAACGCTAAAATACAATACAATATTAAAAATACAACACTTTTATTAATAACATTTCCGGTCTTTCAGTAGGGGTTATGAGCACCCACTACATGTGCTTCATTGCGGATGAAGAGACATGCGGACAAGAGGCGCCTGGATCCCCCGTGTTTCTTCCCAGGTGATCTGGTCTGGCTTGCATCCAGATATGTCCGATTGAAGTTACCCTCGTACAAGTTGGGTCCTCGCTACATCGGGCCGTTTAAGATCATCAGCAAGATCAATGCAGTCTCCTACAAGCTGCAACTCCCGGCCACGATGCGGATACCCAACTCCTTCCATGTCTCCTTACTCAAGCCTGTTGTCCTTGGTCCCTTCTCCGCTGAGGTCGGTGCTGCTCCCCCTCCTATTGCTGATGATGACATCTATGCGGTAAGAGATATCGTGGCCATGAAGACCGTGCGAGGTCGGCAGTACTTCCTGGTGGACTGGGCGGGTTATTGTCCCGAGGATCGGTCCTGGAAGCCCCGGGAGAATGTTGGCACTCCTCTGATTCGTGCCTTTCTGTCCCGCTTGCGGGGGGGGGGGGCGTGGGGGAGGGGGTACTGTCACGCTTCCTGGTCCCCTGGTCCCGTCCTCCGGTCCCCGTGGTCCGCTCCCCGCTCCCCGGCGGCGTCCCTTGCTTACCACTCCGGTCCCGGCCTCCTCTTCCCCGCCTGCGGCCTCCATGCGTCCAGCTCCCCGCTCCCGGCGCTCCTCTGCGACGTGGGACTCCCAGCCGGGCGCTCCTGCTTCCTCCTCACCGCTTCCTGGACTGGCTTCTGGCACACGGGCCTCGCGCATGCGCATTAGGGCGCACGCGCGGTCATTGACCCTTTCTTAAAGGGCCAGCACCCAGAAACAGGATATTGCATAGACAGGTACAGGGTATATAAGGTTTCTCTTTCCTGGTGGGCGGGGCCTGTTCTATGTGTTTAGCAAGCTAGTGTTCAGGTCCCCGTATTGCTTTGCCTTGTATTAACCCTGTCCTGTCTCGTAGAGCCTATCCTGCCACGCCAGTCGCTCCGAACCAAGTCCATCCCTGGACCCTGACGGTGACTTCGGCGGATGTCCCACCACCTCTGCAGCTCCGCCAGTCTCCAGTCTCTGGCTCCGTTCGGTGACCCGTTCCATCGCTCAGCAGGTTCCGGACCCCGCCTGACCCTATATCCCGGCCTCGGACCCTGAGCCTCGTCACCCGGACTACCGTCCAGAACTCCGTGGGTTCAGCATCATCCACCTTTCCTGCTTCTCTACGGACTGTCCAGCTACCTATAGTGCTCCGGCTGCCGTGCATCAGGACCCTCTGGCAGGGTGACCAGCCTGGCTGCCTTCTCAGGGGAAATCGGTGTACGGTCCAGTGCTTCCACCACCCGGACGTAACAATATCCATCCTACAGAGATCTAAGTCATTGGGAGGGATGGCCTTACCAGAATTTTTTCTATACTATTTAGCAGGACAACTCAAGATGCTGTGGATGCCGGACTGTCGGCGGCGTAACTCGGAGGATAATTTTGCACGTGCGGTAGGGGCAGACTGTCTGTTGGGCTTTTTGGAGTCGGACAGAGCGGGTGTCCCGAGGCTGTTGCCTATCCTAAGGTTGGCACGGTCAGTATGGCGACAAGCCAAAAAAGTAACGCACTTTGAGGGGGCAGTGACAGAGCTTCCGCTAGGGGGCAATGGTTACTTCCCCACCGTAAAGGACCACCCATCGCGTACAGTTCTGGATAACTCATACAGTCCTCGAGTTGGGAAATCTCTATGTCTCAGGAACTGCTGTCTTTAAATCTTTTGGACAGATACAGACCAATTATAACGTTCCACATGCACAATTCTTTAGGTATTTGCAGCTCCGTACAGCGATTCCATCTGATCTACGGAGGACAGGGTCAAGGGAATTGATATCATCGTTCCCAATGATAGGCATACTGAAATCACAGGGACCTCGGGGTATGATTTCGGCTACCTATACACACCTGATATCGGTTGGAGTGGAATATGTGCCATTGCTGGCACAGGACAAATTGAGGCTCCTGATTCCCTCTCTACAGGGAGAGGAGTGGGAGGAGGCCCTGGAGTCTCCAACTATGGTATCTCCGTCTGTCAACAAAAGAATAATACAATGCTATTTTATACATCAGGCATACTTAACTCCCACTTGCTTATTTGCTATGGGTCAGCGCCAAACGTCGGAATGCCCACGATGCCATGGTCCAGACGCAAACTTTCTGCATATGGTGTGGAACTGCCCGATCATATCCATGTATTGGCAGAAGGTAATTTCCCTGTTGTCCTCAATAGTGTTGATGCCTGTTCCATTCGACCCTCTGTTGTGCCTATTTGGAGTAATGGAGGATGAGGTGGGAGATCACTACATAAGAATACTTATTAGAGAAACATTGTTCATGGCCAGAAAATTAATTGCCTTGAGGTGGATGGGGGGTTCAAATCCAACTGTGCGAGCCTGGATTAAACTGGTTAACTCGATAATTCCATATGAGCGGGTAGTATACTTTAATAGAGGACGTCCGGAAAAATTCTGAAAAGATTGGAATCTGTGGAACTCCTCCCCCGGCACACTTGAAGAAGCCTCAGGTTGATTATTGTTACAATAATAGATTCATACTCGGTATTGGATGATGAAGCGCATTCCAGTGGTATAGTTAGACTGTATTGAGGTTATTGTTATTAACTTTTGTTGTTTTTAGGTTTGAAGACTACAGATTACATTGAATAAAATTGGCTACATGCTATATACTGTATATATGTAGCATGTAGTTGACAAGGGTGAGAAAGGTGCAGATAGTGCTATGAAAATCTTATTATCTTATCCATTAATGTTATTGTTTGTCCATGCTATTGACAGATATTCCTGGAAAGTACTTGTGTAATGCTATGGGTGATTTAATCTGTACCACATGTTCTTAGGATTAATAAAACAAAGTTAAAAAAAAGAACAATACATTCATCTTATCACTAGACCACTCGGTGAAAAGAGCAAAACTAAAAATTATTCTTGTTCTGAGAATGATGTTTCATAGGTCACTCCCGGAGAGGCTGCGCTCTGCAATACCTGGTGACTGTGACAAGTGGTGATGATGTCAGTTACATTAAATCCTCATCATCACTCTCACCTGATCAAACAAAGGGTAGCACAAGGCACGAGATCAGCAATGTCTCACGAACGGTGACATTATTGAATTACTGATGTCACTGTTCATCAGACATTCCGAGTCTCGCGTCGTTGCGCTATGTGTGACCCGGCGAGAGCGGTGATAAGTGGTAACATTACTGATGTCATCACTGTCATCGTGGGAATACCATGGAGTACGTCGGAGCTGTGGAGTTTATATTTTTATTTCATAATAAATTAGTGAATGAGGGACTGTTTCATGTTTTTATGTCTTTATCTCTCTTTATATGCTTTTTAGGTGTCTATATGTACACGTCTGATTCGGTTGACTACATCCAATCTGCATGGCTTTTTCATAAAATAAATTGGTGAACCAGGGAGTCGAGGAGTGTTTTTTAAAATAAAATATTTGTGTGTGTGTTTTATTATTATTATTATTATTATTATACTTACTGGGTTAGTAATGGGGGTGTCTGATAAATGCTTAAATTTTTAATTCAATTAGTAGATGCTTCAATTAGTTGAAGTGAAGAGCCAGAAATGGCACATCTAATGTTGGGCAGCTGCAGACTGATACCTTCTCAGACCGATAATATCAGCCTGTAGCTATCTTACCTTTGTTGGATATCAAAAATAGGGAGACCCTACGTCAATTTTTGAAAATATTTATCTAATTATTATCTTTCCTCCACCAGCTATACCTACACTGAATGCAGATAGCAGTGTTTTTACACAGCTTTTTACGCAGCTAATGTGTGTCCTCTCTTGCAGTTAAAAAAACCTTCCGTGTATGGGAAGCTGAGACCCAGGCTATATATGTATAATGTGGACCGGCAATAGGTGTGGGTGGGGCCGGGTTCACAAACGAAAGACTAGAAACCAATTAAGAAATACTGTTTGGAACACCATTCTAGGTCTGAACTGGGTGCAAAAACCCTAAAAAAGCAGAAACTGCTATGTGAATATTGACATGAAAAATACAATAGCTATATGTAAAAATGAAAATATGACAATGGAATCTGCATAACTGCTATGAACTTTAAGAATAAAGAGAACATTAGCTATTAAATTGATCAATTTTACCTGCAAGAGAGGACACACATTAGCTAGAGACCCCAATGTAAGAGAATACCATGACGAGGTGTTGGAACTCTGTTGTATTGATCAATTCAATAGCTAAGTTTCTCTTTATTCTTAAAGTTCATAGCAGTTATGCAGATTCCATTATCATATTTTCATTTTTACATATAGCTATTGGATTCTAATGTCAGTATTCGCATAGCAGTTTCTGCTTTACATTTATTCCCCTTGCATTGTCGCTGGTGTGCAGCCCTTCTCTTTATATAGTGAAGGTTTTTTTAGAGTTTTTGCACCCAGTTCAGACTTAGCATGGTGTTCCAAACGTTATTTCTTAATTGCCAAGCATTGCGTCACCATTGAATAAAATCCGATGATGCGATGTGGCCGGCTAATCACAGTAATTCCAGTAGCCAACTTTCATTTAAAAGGCAATAATCTTGGCTACCTCATACATACATGTGACTTGCAACACTTTAGCATATTATTAGTTATGCAGATTCTTGTTCTGTCACTGCATTCTTTTGTAGGGAAGTAAAGTTACACTACTCCCCTGCAGAACTAGCCACCATACAAAAGGTGTATTGGAATATATTGGAATGTATTGTGTATCTGGTAAATGGCTACCAGGTGGCAGTGTGAGTTTGTGATGGCTGCCCTGGCACCTGGTTAGGCAAATAATGGGTTAAGAGAAAGGAGGAGGATAGGATATATATAGGACAGGATATAGGAGAAGGGTAGGAGAATACTCAGGAGGAAATACAGAAAAAAAGCCCAGAATTGACAGTCTAAAATTGACGATCCTAAGGGTCACTCCTTAGATCACATAACTGAATAGGATAACTGAAGTGAGCACTAATATATATATATTATGAGTGCAAGCCAAAAAATACATACTATATATAAGGATAAGGCTGCACATCAAACTTAGATAATGGTATAATGCCTCAAGCATATGGAAAAATATTCGAATATACAATGAAAAATGCTACTTGCTAATTTGAACATGTGAATAATGAATTGCATACCTGCCATGAATATAAGGAAAAAGGAGATTTTTAGCAATCGCATTGATCAATGTAACTGAGCCCCAAGACCTCGTCAAGGTATATCTCTATATTGGGGTCCCTAGCGCTGTGACCCTAACTGTGTGTCATCTCATTGCAATTAAAAACTGCTGTGGGTGGAGAGGGGTAACTAAGGACTTTCTTATATAGGAGATGGAAAAAACATGGCCGAAAGGGGCGGAGCTGTGTTCACATTCAGAAAAAAACTACATATAACTGAATAGGATAACTGAAGTGAGCACTAATATATATATATTATGAGTGCAAGCCAAAAAATACATACTATATATAAGGATAAGGCTGCACATCAAACTTAGATAATGGTATAATGCCTCAAGCATATGGAAAAATATTGGAATACACAATGAAAAATGCTACTTGCTAATTTGAACATGTGAATAATGAATTGCATACTGGCCATGAATATAAGGAAAAAGGAGATATTTAGCAATCGCATTGATCAATGTAACTGAGCCCCAAGACCTCGTCAAGGTATATCTCTATATTGGGGTCCCTAGCTCTGTGACCCTTACTGTGTGTCATCTCATTGCAATTAAAAACTGCTGTGGGTGAAGAGGGGTAACTAAGGACTTTCTTATATAGGAGATGGAAAAAACATGGCCGAAAGGGGCGGAGCTGTGTTCACATTCAGAAAAAAACTACATATAAATGAATAGGATAACTGAAGTGAGCACTAATATATATATATTATGAGTGCAAGCCAAAAATTACATACTATATATAAGGATAAGGCTGCACATCAAACTTAGATAATGGTATAATGCCTCAAGCATATGGAAAAATATTGGAATATACAATGAAAAATGCTACTTGCTAATTTGAACATGTGAATAATGAATTGCATACCTGCCATGAATATAAGGAAAAAGGAGATATTTAGCAATAGCATTGATCAATGTAACTGAGCCCCAAGAACTCGTCAAGGTATATCTCTATATTGGGGTCCCTAGCTCTGTGACCCTAACTGCGTGTCATCTCATTGCAATTAAAAACTGCTGTGGGTGGAGAGGGGTAACTAAGGACTTTCTTATATAGGAGATGGAAAAAACATGGCCGAAAGGGGCGGAGCTGTGTTCACATTCAGAAAAAAACTACATATAACTGAATAGGATAACTGAAGTGAGCACTAATATATATATATTATGAGTGCAAGCCAAAAAATACATACTATATATAAGGATAAGGCTGCACATCAAACTTAGATAATGGTATAATGCCTCAAGCATATGGAAAAATATTGGAATACACAATGAAAAATGCTACTTGCTAATTTGAACATGTGAATAATGAATTGCATACCTGCCATGAATATAAGGAAAAAGGAGATATTTAGCAATCGCATTGATCAATGTAACTGAGCCCCAAGACCTCGTCAAGGTATATCTCTATATTGGGGTCCCTAGCTCTGTGACCCTAACTGTGTGTCATCTCATTGCAATTAAAAACTGCTGTGGGTGGAGAGGGGTAACTAAGGACTTTCTTATATAGGAGATGGAAAAAACATGGCCGAAAGGGGCGGAGCTGTGTTCACATTCAGAAAAAAACTACATATAACTGAATAGGATAACTGAAGTGAGCACTAATATATATATATTATGAGTGCAAGCCAAAAAATACATACTATATATAAGGATAAGGCTGCACATCAAACTTAGATAATGGTATAATGCCTCAAGCATATGGAAAAATATTGGAATACACAATGAAAAATGCTACTTGCTAATTTGAACATGTGAATAATGAATTGCATACCTGCCATGAATATAAGGAAAAAGGAGATATTTAGCAATCGCATTGATCAATGTAACTGAGCCCCAAGACCTCGTCAAGGTATATCTCTATATTGGGGTCCCTAGCTCTGTGACCCTAACTGTGTGTCATCTCATTGCAATTAAAAACTGCTGTGGGTGAAGAGGGGTAACTAAGGACTTTCTTATATAGGAGATGGAAAAAACATGGCCGAAAGGGGCGGAGCTGTGTTCACATTCAGAAAAAAACTACATATAACTGAATAGGATAACTGAAGTGAGCACTAATATATATATATTATGAGTGCAAGCCAAAAATTACATACTATATATAAGGATAAGGCTGCACATCAAACTTAGATAATGGTATAATGCCTCAAGCATATGGAAAAATATTGGAATACACAATGAAAAATGCTACTTGCTAATTTGAACATGTGAATAATGAATTGCATACCTGCCATGAATATAAGGAAAAAGGAGATATTTAGCAATCGCATTGATCAATGTAACTGAGCCCCAAGACCTCGTCAAGGTATATCTCTATATTGGGGTCCCTAGCTCTGTGACCCTAACTGTGTGTCATCTCATTGCAATTAAAAACTGCTGTGGGTGGAGAGGGGTAACTAAGGACTTTCTTATATAGGAGATGGAAAAAACATGGCCGAAAGGGGCGGAGCTGTGTTCACATTCAGAAAAAAACTACATATAACTGAATAGGATAACTGAAGTGAGCACTAATATATATATATTATGAGTGCAAGCCAAAAAATACATACTATATATAAGGATAAGGCTGCACATCAAACTTAGATAATGGTATAATGCCTCAAGCATATGGAAAAATATTGGAATACACAATGAAAAATGCTACTTGCTAATTTGAACATGTGAATAATGAATTGCATACCTGCCATGAATATAAGGAAAAAGGAGATATTTAGCAATCGCATTGATCAATGTAACTGAGCCCCAAGACCTCGTCAAGGTATATCTCTATATTGGGGTCCCTAGCTCTGTGACCCTAACTGTGTGTCATCTCATTGCAATTAAAAACTGCTGTGGGTGAAGAGGGGTAACTAAGGACTTTCTTATATAGGAGATGGAAAAAACATGGCCGAAAGGGGCGGAGCTGTGTTCACATTCAGAAAAAAACTACATATAACTGAATAGGATAACTGAAGTGAGCACTAATATATATATATTATGAGTGCAAGCCAAAAATTACATACTATATATAAGGATAAGGCTGCACATCAAACTTAGATAATGGTATAATGCCTCAAGCATATGGAAAAATATTGGAATATACAATGAAAAATGCTACTTGCTAATTTGAACATGTGAATAATGAATTGCATACCTGCCATGAATATAAGGAAAAAGGAGATATTTAGCAATAGCATTGATCAATGTAACTGAGCCCCAAGAACTCGTCAAGGTATATCTCTATATTGGGGTCCCTAGCTCTGTGACCCTAACTGCGTGTCATCTCATTGCAATTAAAAACTGCTGTGGGTGGAGAGGGGTAACTAAGGACTTTCTTATATAGGAGATGGAAAAAACATGGCCGAAAGGGGCGGAGCTGTGTTCACATTCAGAAAAAAACTACATATAACTGAATAGGATAACTGAAGTGAGCACTAATATATATATATTATGAGTGCAAGCCAAAAAATACATACTATATATAAGGATAAGGCTGCACATCAAACTTAGATAATGGTATAATGCCTCAAGCATATGGAAAAATATTGGAATACACAATGAAAAATGCTACTTGCTAATTTGAACATGTGAATAATGAATTGCATACCTGCCATGAATATAAGGAAAAAGGAGATATTTAGCAATCGCATTGATCAATGTAACTGAGCCCCAAGACCTCGTCAAGGTATATCTCTATATTGGGGTCCCTAGCTCTGTGACCCTAACTGTGTGTCATCTCATTGCAATTAAAAACTGCTGTGGGTGGAGAGGGGTAACTAAGGACTTTCTTATATAGGAGATGGAAAAAACATGGCCGAAAGGGGCGGAGCTGTGTTCACATTCAGAAAAAAACTACATATAACTGAATAGGATAACTGAAGTGAGCACTAATATATATATATTATGAGTGCAAGCCAAAAAATACATACTATATATAAGGATAAGGCTGCACATCAAACTTAGATAATGGTATAATGCCTCAAGCATATGGAAAAATATTGGAATACACAATGAAAAATGCTACTTGCTAATTTGAACATGTGAATAATGAATTGCATACCTGCCATGAATATAAGGAAAAAGGAGATATTTAGCAATCGCATTGATCAATGTAACTGAGCCCCAAGACCTCGTCAAGGTATATCTCTATATTGGGGTCCCTAGCTCTGTGACCCTAACTGTGTGTCATCTCATTGCAATTAAAAACTGCTGTGGGTGAAGAGGGGTAACTAAGGACTTTCTTATATAGGAGATGGAAAAAACATGGCCGAAAGGGGCGGAGCTGTGTTCACATTCAGAAAAAAACTACATATAACTGAATAGGATAACTGAAGTGAGCACTAATATATATATATTATGAGTGCAAGCCAAAAATTACATACTATATATAAGGATAAGGCTGCACATCAAACTTAGATAATGGTATAATGCCTCAAGCATATGGAAAAATATTGGAATATACAATGAAAAATGCTACTTGCTAATTTGAACATGTGAATAATGAATTGCATACCTGCCATGAATATAAGGAAAAAGGAGATATTTAGCAATAGCATTGATCAATGTAACTGAGCCCCAAGAACTCGTCAAGGTATATCTCTATATTGGGGTCCCTAGCTCTGTGACCCTAACTGCGTGTCATCTCATTGCAATTAAAAACTGCTGTGGGTGGAGAGGGGTAACTAAGGACTTTCTTATATAGGAGATGGAAAAAACATGGCCGAAAGGGGCGGAGCTGTGTTCACATTCAGAAAAAAACTACATATAACTGAATAGGATAACTGAAGTGAGCACTAATATATATATATTATGAGTGCAAGCCAAAAAATACATACTATATATAAGGATAAGGCTGCACATCAAACTTAGATAATGGTATAATGCCTCAAGCATATGGAAAAATATTGGAATACACAATGAAAAATGCTACTTGCTAATTTGAACATGTGAATAATGAATTGCATACCTGCCATGAATATAAGGAAAAAGGAGATATTTAGCAATCGCATTGATCAATGTAACTGAGCCCCAAGACCTCGTCAAGGTATATCTCTATATTGGGGTCCCTAGCTCTGTGACCCTAACTGTGTGTCATCTCATTGCAATTAAAAACTGCTGTGGGTGGAGAGGGGTAACTAAGGACTTTCTTATATAGGAGATGGAAAAAACATGGCCGAAAGGGGCGGAGCTTTGTTCACATTCAGAAAAAAACTACATATAACTGAATAGGATAACTGAAGTGAGCACTAATATATATATATTATGAGTGCAAGCCAAAAATTACATACTATATATAAGGATAAGGCTGCACATCAAACTTAGATAATGGTATAATGCCTCAAGCATATGGAAAAATATTGGAATACACAATGAAAAATGCTACTTGCTAATTTGAACATGTGAATAATGAATTGCATACCTGCCATGAATATAAGGAAAAAGGAGATATTTAGCAATCGCATTGATCAATGTAACTGAGCCCCAAGACCTCGTCAAGGTATATCTCTATATTGGGGTCCCTAGCTCTGTGACCCTAACTGTGTGTCATCTCATTGCAATTAAAAACTGCTGTGGGTGGAGAGGGGTAACTAAGGACTTTCTTATATAGGAGATGGAAAAAACATGGCCGAAAGGGGCGGAGCTGTGTTCACATTCAGAAAAAAACTACATATAACTGAATAGGATAACTGAAGTGAGCACTAATATATATATATTATGAGTGCAAGCCAAAAAATACATACTATATATAAAAATAAGGCTGCACATCAAACTTAGATAATGGTATAATGCCTCAAGCATATGGAAAAATATTGGAATACACAATGAAAAATGCTACTTGCTAATTTGAACATGTGAATAATGAATTGCATACCTGCCATGAATATAAGGAAAAAGGAGATATTTAGCAATCGCATTGATCAATGTAACTGAGCCCCAAGACCTCGTCAAGGTATATCTCTATATTGGGGTCCCTAGCTCTGTGACCCTAACTGTGTGTCATCTCATTGCAATTAAAAACTGCTGTGGGTGGAGAGGGGTAACTAAGGACTTTCTTATATAGGAGATGGAAAAAACATGGCCGAAAGGGGCGGAGCTGTGTTCACATTCAGAAAAAAACTACATATAACTGAATAGGATAACTGAAGTGAGCACTAATATATATATATTATGAGTGCAAGCCAAAAAATACATACTATATAAGGATAAGGCTGCACATCAAACTTAGATAATGGTATAATGCCTCAAGCATATGGAAAAATATTGGAATACACAATGAAAAATGCTACTTGCTAATTTGAACATGTGAATAATGAATTGCATACCTGCCATGAATATAAGGAAAAAGGAGATATTTAGCAATCGCATTGATCAATGTAACTGAGCCCCAAGACCTCGTCAAGGTATATCTCTATATTGGGGTCCCTAGCTCTGTGACCCTAACTGTGTGTCATCTCATTGCAATTAAAAACTGCTGTGGGTGAAGAGGGGTAACTAAGGACTTTCTTATATAGGAGATGGAAAAAACATGGCCGATAGGGGCGGAGCTGTGTTCACATTCAGAAAAAAACTACATATAACTGAATAGGATAACTGAAGTGAGCACTAATATATATATATTATGAGTGCAAGCCAAAAAATACATACTATATATAAGGATAAGGCTGCACATCAAACTTAGATAATGGTATAATGCCTCAAGCATATGGAAAAATATTGGAATACACAATGAAAAATGCTACTTGCTAATTTGAACATGTGAATAATGAATTGCATACCTGCCATGAATATAAGGAAAAAGGAGATATTTAGCAATCGCATTGATCAATGTAACTGAGCCCCAAGACCTCGTCAAGGTATATCTCTATATTGGGGTCCCTAGCTCTGTGACCCTAACTGTGTGTCATCTCATTGCAATTAAAAACTGCTGTGGGTGGAGAGGGGTAACTAAGGACTTTCTTATATAGGAGATGGAAAAAACATGGCCGAAAGGGGCGGAGCTGTGTTCACATTCAGAAAAAAACTACATATAACTGAATAGGATAACTGAAGTGAGCACTAATATATATATATATTATGAGTGCAAGCCAAAAAATACATACTATATATAAGGATAAGGCTGCACATCAAACTTAGATAATGGTATAATGCCTCAAGCATATGGAAAAATATTGGAATACACAATGAAAAATGCTACTTGCTAATTTGAACATGTGAATAATGAATTGCATACCTGCCATGAATATAAGGAAAAAGGAGATATTTAGCAATCGCATTGATCAATGTAACTGAGCCCCAAGACCTCGTCAAGGTATATCTCTATATTGGGGTCCCTAGCTCTGTGACCCTAACTGTGTGTCATCTCATTGCAATTAAAAACTGCTGTGGGTGGAGAGGGGTAACTAAGGACTTTCTTATATAGGAGATGGAAAAAACATGGCCGAAAGGGGCGGAGCTGTGTTCACATTCAGAAAAAAACTACATATAACTGAATAGGATAACTGAAGTGAGCACTAATATATATATATTATGAGTGCAAGCCAAAAAATACATACTATATATAAGGATAAGGCTGCACATCAAACTTAGATAATGGTATAATGCCTCAAGCATATGGAAAAATATTGGAATACACAATGAAAAATGCTACTTGCTAATTTGAACATGTGAATAATGAATTGCATACCTGCCATGAATATAAGGAAAAAGGAGATATTTAGCAATCGCATTGATCAATGTAACTGAGCCCCAAGACCTCGTCAAGGTATATCTCTATATTGGGGTCCCTAGCTCTGTGACCCTAACTGTGTGTCATCTCATTGCAATTAAAAACTGCTGTGGGTGAAGAGGGGTAACTAAGGACTTTCTTATATAGGAGATGGAAAAAACATGGCCGATAGGGGCGGAGCTGTGTTCACATTCAGAAAAAAACTACATATAACTGAATAGGATAACTGAAGTGAGCACTAATATATATATATTATGAGTGTAAGCCAAAAATTACATACTATATATAAGGATAAGGCTGCACATCAAACTTAGATAATGGTATAATGCCTCAAGCATATGGAAAAATATTGGAATATACAATGAAAAATGCTACTTGCTAATTTGAACATGTGAATAATGAATTGCATACCTGCCATGAATATAAGGAAAAAGGAGATATTTAGCAATCGCATTGATCAATGTAACTGAGCCCCAAGACCTCGTCAAGGTATATCTCTATATTGGGGTCCCTAGCTCTGTGACCCTAACTGTGTGTCATCTCATTGCAATTAAAAACTGCTGTGGGTGGAGAGGGGTAACTAAGGACTTTCTTATATAGGAGATGGAAAAAACATGGCCGAAAGGGGCGGAGCTGTGTTCACATTCAGAAAAAAACTACATATAACTGAATAGGATAACTGAAGTGAGCACTAATATATATATATTATGAGTGCAAGCCAAAAATTACATACTATATATAAGGATAAGGCTGCACATCAAACTTAGATAATGGTATAATGCCTCAAGCATATGGAAAAATATTGGAATATACAATGAAAAATGCTACTTGCTAATTTGAACATGTAAATAATGAATTGCATACCTGCCATGAATATAAGGAAAAAGGAGATATTTAGCAATAGCATTGATCAATGTAACTGAGCCCCAAGACCTCGTCAAGGTATATCTCTATATTGGGGTCCCTAGCTCTGTGACCCTAACTGTGTGTCATCTCATTGCAATTAAAAACTGCTGTGGGTGGAGAGGGGTAACTAAGGACTTTCTTATATAGGAGATGGAAAAAACATGGCCGAAAGGGGCGGAGCTGTGTTCACATTCAGAAAAAAACTACATATAACTGAATAGGATAACTGAAGTGAGCACTAATATATATATATTATGAGTGCAAGCCAAAAAATACATACTATATATAAGGATAAGGCTGCACATCAAACTTAGATAATGGTATAATGCCTCAAGCATATGGAAAAATATTGGAATACACAATGAAAAATGCTACTTGCTAATTTGAACATGTGAATAATGAATTGCATACCTGCCATGAATATAAGGAAAAAGGAGATATTTAGCAATCGCATTGATCAATGTAACTGAGCCCCAAGACCTCGTCAAGGTATATCTCTATATTGGGGTCCCTAGCTCTGTGACCCTAACTGTGTGTCATCTCATTGCAATTAAAAACTGCTGTGGGTGAAGAGGGGTAACTAAGGACTTTCTTATATAGGAGATGGAAAAAACATGGCCGATAGGGGCGGAGCTGTGTTCACATTCAGAAAAAAACTACATATAACTGAATAGGATAACTGAAGTGAGCACTAATATATATATATTATGAGTGTAAGCCAAAAATTACATACTATATATAAGGATAAGGCTGCACATCAAACTTAGATAATGGTATAATGCCTCAAGCATATGGAAAAATATTGGAATATACAATGAAAAATGCTACTTGCTAATTTGAACATGTGAATAATGAATTGCATACCTGCCATGAATATAAGGAAAAAGGAGATATTTAGCAATCGCATTGATCAATGTAACTGAGCCCCAAGACCTCGTCAAGGTATATCTCTATATTGGGGTCCCTAGCTCTGTGACCCTAACTGTGTGTCATCTCATTGCAATTAAAAACTGCTGTGGGTGGAGAGGGGTAACTAAGGACTTTCTTATATAGGAGATGGAAAAAACATGGCCGAAAGGGGCGGAGCTGTGTTCACATTCAGAAAAAAACTACATATAACTGAATAGGATAACTGAAGTGAGCACTAATATATATATATTATGAGTGCAAGCCAAAAATTACATACTATATATAAGGATAAGGCTGCACATCAAACTTAGATAATGGTATAATGCCTCAAGCATATGGAAAAATATTGGAATATACAATGAAAAATGCTACTTGCTAATTTGAACATGTAAATAATGAATTGCATACCTGCCATGAATATAAGGAAAAAGGAGATATTTAGCAATAGCATTGATCAATGTAACTGAGCCCCAAGAACTCGTCAAGGTATATCTCTATATTGGGGTCCCTAGCTCTGTGACCCTAACTGCGTGTCATCTCATTGCAATTAAAAACTGCTGTGGGTGGAGAGGGGTAGTTAAGGACTTTCTTATATAGGAGATGGAAAAAACATGGCCGAAAGGGGCGGAGCTGTGTTCACATTCAGAAAAAAACTACATATAACTGAATAGGATAACTGAAGTGAGCACTAATATATATATATTATGAGTGCAAGCCAAAAATTACATACTATATATAAGGATAAGGCTGCACATCAAACTTAGATAATGGTATAATGCCTCAAGCATATGGAAAAAATATTGGAATATAGAATGAAAAATACTACTTGCTAATTTGAATATGTGAATAATGAATTGCATACCTGCCATGAATATAAGGAAAAAGGAGATATTTAGCAATCGCATTGATCAATGTAACTGAGCCCCAAGACCTCGTCAAGGTATATCTCTATATTGGGGTCCCTAGCTCTGTGACCCTAACTGTGTGTCATCTCATTGCAATTAAAAATTGCTGTGGGTGGAGAGGGGTAACTAAGGACTTTCTTATATAGGAGATGGAAAAAACATGGCCGAAAGGGGCGGAGCTGTGTTCACATTCAGAAAAAACTTACATATAACTGAATAGGATAACTGAAGTGAGCACTAATATATATATATTATGAGTGCAAGCCAAAAAATACATACTATATATAAGGATAAGGCTGCACATCAAACTTAGATAATGGTATAATGCCTCAAGCATATGGAAAAATATTGGAAAATACAATGAAAAATGCTACTTGCTAATTTGAACATGTGAATAATGAATTGCATACCTGCCATGAATATAAGGAAAAAGGAGATATTTAGCAATCGCATTGATCAATGTGACTGAGCCCCAAGACCTCGTCAAGGTATATCTCTATATTGGGGTCCCTAGCTCTGTGACCCTAACTGTGTGTCATCTCATTGCAATTAAAAACTGCTGTGGGTGGAGAGGGGTAGCTAAGGACTTTCTTATATAGGAGATGGAAAAAACATGGCCGAAAGGGGCGGAGCTGTGTTCACATTCAGAAAAAAACTACATATAACTGAATAGGATAACTGAAGTGAGCACTAATATATATATATTATGAGTGCAAGCCAAAAAATACATACTATATATAAGGATAAGGCTGCACATCAAACTTAGATAATGGTATAATGCCTCAAGCATATGGAAAAATATTGGAATATACAATGAAAAATGCTACTTGCTAATTTGAACATGTGAATAATGAATTGCATACCTGCCATGAATATAAGGAAAAAGGAGATATTTAGCAATCGCATTGATCAATGTAACTGAGCCCCAAGACCTCGTCAAGGTATATCTCTATATTGGGGTCTCTAGCTCTGTGACCCTAACTGTGTGTCATCTCATTGCAATTAAAAACTGCTGTGGGTGGAGAGGGGTAACTAAGGACTTTCTTATATAGGAGATGGAAAAAACATGGCCGAAAGGGGCGGAGCTGTGTTCACATTCAGAAAAAAACTACATATAACTGAATAGGATAACTGAAGTGAGCACTAATATATATATATTATGAGTGCAAGCCAAAAAATACATACTATATATAAGGATAAGGCTGCACATCAAACTTAGATAATGGTATAATGCCTCAAGCATATTGAAAAATATTGGAATATACAAAAAAAAATGCTACTTGCTAATTTGAACATGTGAATAATGAATTGCATACCTGCCATGAATATAAGGAAAAAGGAGATATTTAGCAATCGCATTGATCAATGTAACTGAGCCCCAAGACCTCGTCAAGGTATATCTCTATATTGGGGTCCCTAGCTCTGTGACCCTAACTGTGTGTCATCTCATTGCAATTAAAAACTGCTGTGGGTGGAGAGGGGTAACAAAGGACTTTCTTATATAGGAGATGGAATTCAGTTATATGTATTTTTTTTCTGAATGTGAACACAGCTCCGCCTCTTTCGGCCATGTTTTTTCCATCTCCTATATAAGAAAGTCCTTAGTTACCCCTCTCCACCCACAGCAGTTTTTAATTGCATTGAGATGACACACAGTTAGGGTCACAGAGCTAGGGACCCCAATATAGAGATATACCTTGACGAGGTCTTGGGGCTCAGTTACATTGATCAATGCGATTGCTAAATATCTCCTTTTTCCTTAAATTCATGGCAGGAATGCAATTCATTATTCACATGTTCAAATTAGCAAGTAGCATTTTTCATTGTATATTCCAATATTTTTCCATATGCTTGAGGCATTATACCATTATCTAAGTTTGATGTGCAGCCTTATCCTTATATATAGTATGTATTTTTTGGCTTGCACTCATAATATATATATATTAGTGCTCACTTCAGTTATCCTATTGAGTTATATGTAGTTTTTTTCTGAATGTGAACACAACTCCGCCCCTTTCGGCCATGTTTTTTCCATCTCCTATATAAGAAAGTCCTTAGTTACCCCTCTCCACCCACAGCAGTTTTTAATTGCAATGAGATGACACACAGTTAGGGTCACAGAGCTAGGGACCCCAATATAGAGATATACCTTGACGAGGTCTTGGGGCTCAGTTACATTGATCAATGCGATTGCTAAATATCTCCTTTTTCCTTATATTCATGGCAGGTATGCAATTCATTATTCACATGTTCAAATTAGCAAGTAGCATTTTTCATTGTATATTCCAATATTTTTCCAGATGCTTGAGGCATTATACCATTATCTAAGTTTGATGTGCAGCCTTATCCTTATATATAGTATGTATTTTTTGGCTTGCACTCATAATATATATATATTAGTGCTCACTTCAGTTATCCTATTCAGTTATATGTAGTTTTTTTCTGAATGTGAACACAGCTTCGCCCCTTTCGGCCATGTTTTTTCCATCTCCTATATAAGAAAGTCCTTAGTTACCCCTCTCCACCCACAGCAGTTTTTAATTGCAATGAGATGACACACAGTTAGGGTCACAGAGCTAGGGACCCCAATATAGAGATATACCTTGACGAGGTCTTGGGGCTCAGTTACATTGATCAATGCGATTGCTAAATATCTCCTTTTTCCTTATATTCATGGCAGGTATGCAATTCATTATTCACATGTTCAAATTAGCAAGTAGCATTTTTCATTGTATATTCCAATATTTTTCCATATGCTTGAGGCATTATACCATTAACTAAGTTTGATGTGCAGCCTTATACTTATATATAGTATGTATTTTTTGGCTTGCACTCATAATATATATATATTAGTGCTCACTTCAGTTATCCTATTCAGTTATATGTAGTTTTTTTCTGAATGTGAACATAGCTCCGCCCCTTTCGGCCATGTTTTTTCCATCTCCTATATAAGAAAGTCCTTAGTTACCCCTCTCCACCCACAGCAGTTTTTAATTGCAATGAGATGACACACAGTTAGGGTCACAGAGCTAGGGACCCCAATATAGAGATATTCCTTGACGAGGTCTTGGGGCTCAGTTACATTGATCAATGCGATTGCTAAATATCTCCTTTTTCCTTATATTCATGGCAGGTATGCAATTCATTATTCACATGTTCAAATTAGCAAGTAGCATTTTTCATTGTATATTCCAATATTTTTCCATATGCTTGAGGCATTATACCATTATCTAAGTTTGATGTGCAGCCTTATCCTTATATATAGTATGTATTTTTTGGCTTGCACTCATAATATATATATATTAGTGCTCACTTCAGTTATCCTATTCAGTTATATGTAGTTTTTTTCTGAATGTGAACACAGCTCCGCCCCTTTCGGCCATGTTTTTTCCATCTCCTGTATAAGAAAGTCCTTAGTTACCCCTCTCCACCCACAGCAGTTTTTAATTGCAATGAGATGACACACAGTTAGGGTCACAGAGCTAGGGACCCCAATATAGAGATATACCTTGACGAGGTCTTGGGGTCAGTTACATTGATCAATGCGATTGCTAAATATCTCCTTTTTCCTTATATTCATGGCAGGTATGCAATTCATTATTCACATGTTCAAATTAGCAAGTAGCATTTTTCATTGTATATTCCAATATTTTTCCATATGCTTGAGGCATTATACCATTATCTAAGTTTGATGTGCAGCCTTATCCTTATATACTCCTTAGATCACAGACACGAGGGATCCTGCTCTTGAGAGGACTGTGGAACTGTGTCCCCAGAAGCGGGGTTTAGTCCAGTCGGTCAGGGAGGTGTCTGTTCTTTTCTGCATATGAAAACCCTAAGAAATCCCCTGCGAGACTGAAGGTCAATGGGCCCTTGTCTGAGAAGGGTAGGTCCTGGCCTGAGCATGAGCAGAGGAGTGCTGTCACACGTAGCCTTTCCAAAGTGCAAGCTAATGCCTGTGGATGGGATGGATAGGCTTAAGGACTATTTAAATCAGTTCATAAAGTGTGACATCAGACTGGAGAATGAAGGGCCTAACAGGTATTTAATGGAGCTCAGGTGCCAGGAAAGTGGTCGGCCATTAAATTATATGTGAAAGTGGAGTCTGGTGGGAACTCCATTGGGACCAAAAGCGGTGCCCTTGTAGGCAAAATATGAGTGACGGCAAAATCTGTGAAGAAAAGAAGTAAAGTTCCGTTATTTAAAAAGAATACTCCGGTGTGCAGTTTATTGTCTCAGAGAGAGAATGGAGTAAAGAATGGACTGTGGAGAACACATCCTTTTAGTTAAGCGGCGACTGGGAGGCCTGTCAACCCCTGCACATACGACTACCAATGCCTGCCCCATGCCCCCCACACTGTTTTGCTTCTAAAAATCTGAATTTTAACTTTTATTATTTTGTTAATGTGTTGTAAATCAACCATTGACTTTCAGCCCTGCTTGAATCCTCCTGGGCATGCTCTCAACCAGATTTAAGCATGTCTCAATCGAAATCTGAACTCAAGTCTCTTCTACACATTCCCATTGTTGGTGCACACTGGTCAATGTGCTTGGGTGTGTATGCAGCTTTTTCTTCAAATCTACTCCCAAATGTTCAATTGAGTTGAGGTCTGTGGAATGTGGGGCATAATCCAACACTTCTACTTCATTGTCATTTAACTATTTCTTCAACAATGTCATCGTATACTTTGGGTTGTCCTTTTCATACCCATAGTACTCAAGTGTATGCAGTAATTTGTCTTTTAGGATACTCACATATAGCTCAGCATTGAGTCCATCATTGATCCTGGTTGAGTATCCAACGCCTTTAGCTGAGAAACAACCACAAATCATCATGCTTCCTCCATTGAACTTGACAGGTCCTTTAATTTCTTCATCCATTACCTTCTTTTTCACTTGTTTCTTCCAGACCCACTTGCACCCATCAGAGCCTAGTCTATTGACTTTCATTTCATTGCTCCAAATCATCCGTTTCCAATCTTCTACAGTCCACTTTTCATACTTATTTGCAAATTCGTGCCTCGGCTTCTAATGATGATGTTGATGCTTCACCTTTTTTGGGCCACCATTTCAAACTTGTGTAACAAGCATCGCACAGTGCTTGCATGGTCGTCTGTGATCTCAGTATTAAGAAGCACACAAGCCACCTTTCTTGCTGTGTTAGTCGCACTAGAGCTGAGAGACCTTGTGATGAGCCAACTTGTTCATTCTGATATTTTGCCTGGACGTATACCTCTTGGCTTTAGAATGGATGGATAGACTTCAATTCGTAATCTTCCATCTGTCATGGCACTCATATGATGCAGTTTGGCAATTTTCTTGGCAGAGAAACTCTTATCATTGAGCTAAATGATGCTTTTTCTCTTTTCTTAGGGAATCTTCTTGATGGCTGCTCCTCGATCCGAACCACTGACCTTTCACTTGAGAATCAACCTGATAAAACACGGAGCTATTAGGGAATGTGAGAACAGGTTGTAATTTGTAGTATAGAGGAAGATTTTTTTTTTTCAAACACCAGGAGTAAAACAGTAACAATGCAGTATCATGACAAGAAACTCCATGACTAATTACATGCTAAATATTTGAGAGTCAAATTTATGTATGAGATTGTCAAGATGATTGTCTATAAAATTAAGGTAGTCTTATGTTCAAATATGTAGTGAATAATGAGATATGGGCTTGAAAATCAAAAGTTCAAAACATTGTTACCCTTTTGCTTGTCACTGTATAGCTTAGTCTCCCCACTACCACTTATATTCCAATAACCTAGTCCCGCATATCCCACATATATCCTATGTAACCTAGTCTCCCCTCTACCACATATAGAGTATATAGCCTATCCCTCTCCCCCACATATAGCATATATAACCTAGCCCCCCTCTCCCACATATAGCATATATAGCCTAGTCCGCCTTCCTCACATAAAGCCAATATAACTTAGTCCCCCCTCTTTCACATATGGTATATGTGGCGCCCCTGACCTGGTCAAGCACCACTGAGTACTGCACCTATGCTGGAGCAGTACAACACAGGTAATCCCAGAGGCTGACCAGGGTGTGGACACATGGAACACTTAGTAACCAGAACACACGCACAGCTAGAGGGGACCCCTGAGCAGACTCAGGGAGAGTGTGTAGCCCTCGCCTCCCAGCTAGTGGTGGGTGGTGAGCCTGGAGACGAGGAGTTGTGCAGAGGCAGCCGAAGGAGCAGGAGGTGTAGAGTCGCATCTGGAGGGCAGAGCAGTGGAGTAGGGCCCTGCCAGACACTGCACCGTTCGTGACTGCTGGTGGTGGAGAACGGCTACCGTGTAGTGCTGCCTGAAAACCACCTAAGGCCGGAGTGCAGAGAGGTGGCTGAGTAAGGGTACTGCCGGTGGACCAAGCCTGCACGGGGTTACAGGTCCCCAGAGCAAGGGCCCATTCAGTTGGCCTGCCAAACCTGCTGGTGAGGGCACTTTATGCGCCTCACCAAACTACATAGAGTCCGCAGCTACAGCAGCAACGAGGGGCCTATAAGTGACTGAAGGCGAGCAGCCAGAATTACTTGGTCTACGCTGCCCGCAAACGTGCCAGAAAGGGGAGAACAGCATATGCGACTTCCCTGGGTGATCCCAGCAAGACTTCAAGTCGGGGTCACCTCAAAACAAGAAGGGCTAGGAAGGTGAGCCAGCAGTACCCTTACTTTAGCCGAAGGGATACCTGGTTCCACCTGGCCCACCATAGCATCGCCCGGGTTAACTCACCCCTGCCATCTGGAAGTGAGTAAAAACCCTGAAAGACTTTGCTGTTTGTGTGTGAGTTCTTCTGCGACTTGTGGTACTACACACTTACACTGGGCCCTGGGGCTAGCCACACTCTCGGGAGGCTACAACATCTGACTGCAACTAACATCAGCCCCAGACGTCCCCTAAACTGCAGTGGTGGTCACCCCCTGACCGCAAATACCGAGAGTGGCGTCACAAATTCCCCATGGAAGGTAACCTACCTATGACCAGAAGATTTCCAAGCCCGTGGAGACCCTGCGGCGTCCTGCATCAGAAAGTAATGCGGGGCTCCACATATACATAGCCTAGTTTTTTTTCCCCACGAATAGCCTATTCAGCCTTGTCTCCCCTTACCCCAAACGTATAAAATATATAGCCAAGTTCCCTTTCCCCTACTAATAGCTTATATTTACAAAGCAAGAGAAATGGAATAATTGTGCAAACATAAACAATTTTATTAAGAAAATCACAAACAGAGACACGTGAGATGAATAAAACAACCACAAGAGAGTGCAAAAAGGGGGAGGTGGTTAATGACTCATATGTAAAATACAGGTCCCCTAATAATCAACGGTAAACGTATAGATGTCAAAACCCAATATTCCCAACAAAATAAGCATAGTATAAGCACAATAAATGTAGGGAAAAATTCCCTTACAAAGCATCATGTGTTGGGAACTATATGCAGGGTAAGTATATTAGTAGTCATTATCAAGAGACTATAATTACCTAAAGTGCAAGTGCAAATAAATATGAGTCAGGATTGCTCCTAAGCCATCAAGAGCCCCCCAGAGTAGGACCACAGGATATCCAACACACGTTTTGCTGGAATATTAGAGCTTCTATTCCCCAGGTTATGCTGTTCTTTCTTTGTCCTGATGAAGAAGGCGAAGATGCCTTTGAAACGCGTTGACCTGTGAAAAATAAAGAAAGGAATTCATTTTATCTCCTGAATTTGTGGTTTTCTAGCGCAGCATTAAGCCCGTTTTCTTCCGTCCACTTTGTGTCTTCTATTGCTATATCGGGGCTGCGGCTGACCACTTTATGCATTAAATTGCTTCATGCTTGCATAGGACTTGTGCCTGTCACAACCGAAAGAGGTGAGTACCTGTCTCACCATTTATATCTACCTGTCTATCAGATAAGACCCTATTTGCGCTTTTCTTCCACAGTTTTTTCGTCTGATATTCCCCACCTTGGGAGGAGGTAAATTATTTAGTGTTGCGCTGCCCTCTACTGCCTTGGTTTGGTATTGCAATTTGTATTGCAATTGATTTGAAAGCAAGGAAGTGGCTGTTGGGGGCGGAGCTTGAGGAGGCAGTTGAAAGAAAAAGCAGTTAGATATGGTTGAGTTGCTGTGATGCAGGAGAAAAAAAGAGACCTCCATTGAGATATGCGGGGAGTGTAATTAGCACCCTATTCGGAGCGCCCTGCTTCTGCAGCAACAGAGTACTAAAAAAGTAAGCAACAAACTATACCCATATTCAAACACAAGGAAAAGGACTGCAGCACTGCGCAGTGTATTGCGCTGATCCTCCTCCACTTATACCCAGCACAGTTAATCCAATTGATAATGACATCCATCCTCCCAAGGCCGGGATAGGAAAAACGCTTCAACTTGTTCACTGTGTAAGAGAACTGTTTATTGCTATGAAATGACTGTCTATTGGAAATGGAAAAAGCAACTTTGTTTGACTAAAGATTGGTTACAAGATTTCAGTAAAGTTCCTCATTCATGTTTTCACAGAATCCTCGGTGTATGTCTTCCTTCAGCGGCCTTATACCTAACAGATATCACCACAACTCATAGTCTTCTATCTGTTATTTTTCTCTTCATAATTTGCCACCTTACCTAGGGATTTGCTAGAGCCATCGGAGACACCGTGACCTGAACATCCTCTAAAGGTAGTAGGCCCGGCTTCTCACAAGGTGGTGCGACATATTACACATGTTTTCTCCAATGGTTCTCTAGGTCAGCCGAGCAACATAGTAAACAAATGTCTGGTAGCACTCTCCAGTAGGATGCAAAGTCCACAAATCCCAGAAACCCACTTGTAAATATAGTGCATATAATTGTAAATATAGTGCATTCATAGCACACAGGGTACAGGCCCCAGGTGAAAGTTTAAAGCATGGTTTATCTGCCATATATGCAGGGACGGTTGGACTGTGGTGTCTGGGGCTTATAGGGTGAATTTACTCTAGAGGCCCACTGAGGGAATGAATGGATCAATGGTTGAGTCGTACATGAGCTCCAGTCTAATCTGGATAAAAGTTGCACATTCTGCTGATCGGTGCAGGTCCCAGCAGTTGGACCCCCAATGATCAATAAGTTATCACTAGGGATGACCGAATACCCTATTATTTGATTCAACGAATATCTGACGAATACCTCGCCGCTATTCGAGTATTCGCAAATATTCGACCCCCGATGTAAGTGTATAGGAAACCAGAACAATTTTTACGTCGGACCTGTTGGTGACCTGTGGTGACTGAAGAAAAGGCTGAAATGGATGTGAAAAGAAGGCTGAAACAGTATGGGCACAGCCTGTAGAAGGTGTCTCACTGCATTTATGGTGTCTTTGAATAACGTGCTCAAAGCAGCATGCGGCGTTTACGTAGTCGCCCGAACAGCTCTCAAGCCAAAGTAAAAGAGTGGAAATTGCTAAGAAACTGTTTCTAGTGCCTAATAACTGTAATAAAACGTCAAATCAAGCCCTGACCTCCCAAAAAAAAACACTTTAGCATATGTTCACACGTTTAGTTTTTTACATTTTTCCTTCTTTTTTGATTAGAAAGGGCTGTAACTTATACATTATACTGGTGTGTGTCTCACACCTCCTTTTTTGGGACATATTTGACAGGACTTTAAAAAGCCAGCTACAATGTGCCCATTGGGATGTTGACCTTGCCTTCCTCCTCCTCCACCAGCACCCCCGGCTCCAGTGGCCCTCTACTCAAATGTAGGAAGGGCCACTAGCTGTCCTCAAATCTCAGACTTCTTGGGGCTCTCAGGTAGGCCCTGTAACATACATTGGGGAAGGATTGCAGTCATTTGTAGATTTCTGCCTCTCCTATATCATTAGTGTGAAAGTTGGAATACGTACTCTATAACACTTTACAGTGCTATTGCCAATGTGGCCATTTGGGTGTTGGCCTTGCCCTCCTTCTCCTCCTCCACCAACACCACCGGCTCCAGTGGCCCGCTATTCAAATTCTATTCAAATGATTCAGAAATGTATGTTTTATGGACAAACGAATGCCACGCTTGGACTTTGAAGATGATGTCGTTGATGATGATTGCATCTGAACAAAAGCAGGTTGGGAGCAGGAGGCATCATCGCCTGCTTCCTAGACTGCAGTTTGTGAAGCATGCAGCACCGTGGAAGTGGCAGTTGTTTCATTCTGGAACTCAGCTTTATTCCACTAGCTAACACTAAGGATTTAAAAAAAAAATCAGTTTCCCCAGGGGGGAATGGTTCAGACACCAAGGAGCACTGCATCAAGTAGGTACTCCCAACACCTTTTTTTAAAAAAATTGGTAGGATAAGTAACAGGGCATAACATGCCAATGAGTTTAATAAATTCAGTTCCCCCAGGGGATAATGGTTCAGACACCATGGAGCACAGCATCACAAGGTACTCCCAACAGCTCCCAACAACTTATTTTTAAAAAATTGGTAGGATTTGCAACAGGGCATAACATGACAAGGAGTTTAATAAATTCAGTTCCCCCAGGGAATAATGGTTCAGACACCATGGAGCACAGCATCACAAGGTACTCCCAACAGCTTATTTTAAAAAAAATTGGTAGGATAAGCAACAGGGCATAACATGCCAAGGAGCTAAAAAAAAATCTGATTTTGCAATGGGCCATGTGTAACACACCGTGGAGCACACCATCAATAAAGATTAAAAGTATTGTTAACAGGCGTCCTGAGATACTCTGGGCAATCCATCTATGGTCCATTTTGATCATCGTCAAACTGTCTGCACTTTCCGTGGATAGTCGTGTGCGACTATCTGCTATTATTGACCCTGCTGAGCTGAAAACACGCTCAGACAATACACTCGCAGTAGGGCAAGCTAGCACTTCCAAAGCGTATAAGACAAGGTCTGGCCAAGTGTTGAGCTTGGAAACCCAATAGTTAAAGGGAACAGTAGACTCTGAATGCACGCTGATACAGTCACCTACATAGTCCCTCACCATCTTACTTAACTGTTCCCTCCATATCATAGTTCCCCCAACCGTTATCTGATTCGCAGTTGACAGTTTGTGGAAAATGGACCAGTTTTGTCCCATTAGACCCCCTCCTGTGTTGCTCCTACTATGCGTAGCCCTCTCTTGTAATCCTGTTGCGTGAGATGACACGTTACCTCTGACGCCAGCATGATCTGAGGGTAATCATTTCATCAATTGCTCCACTACAGCCCTCTTGAATGTTTCCGTAGTACAATCCTTATTTGCCTCAACAAGTAGTGAAGCAAATTTGTCTTTGTAGCGTGGGTCAAGGACGGTACGTAACCAGTATTTGTTCTCTGCCAAAATGTGGACTAGCTGACAGTCATGAGAAAGGCAGTGTGACAGGAACTGTGCCATGTGTCCCAGACTCCGAATTGGAAACCTTTGTGTGTCACTGCTAAGAAGACATTCTCTCTCCCTAAACCTGCTCTCCTTCTCAGTCTCTCTCTCATCCTCCAGCCTCCTCAGCCTCCTGGACAGCCCTGAAGCTTGGGTTGTCAATCCCTTGCTTACCAACTTCAAATCATTCCTGTTCTTCATCCTCCTCATCCTCATCCTCATGATGCTGAGCAAAGGTGGCCTAAGCTTGTTGGCTGAGGTTGTGCGGATTACTAGCAACCATTGTGAAGTCTGGAATCACAGACAACTCGGGTGCATGAACACTTTGGTCAGTCATACCATCCAGACAGCATTTCAATAAACAAATCAGTGGAATGGTAATGCTGATAAAAGCATCCTCACTGCTCACAATGTTCGTACACTCATCAAAATTTTCCAAGACCTGACAAATGTCGACAATCCACACCCACTCGGCAGTACTTATGTCTGGCAGCTGCGTCTGATGGGCATGTTCCAGCTGAAATTGGGATACTGCGCTCTGCTGCTCATGGATCCTGGCCAACATATGATAGGTTGAATTCCATCTCGTAGGGAGGTCACATATTAGTCTGTGACGAGGCAAGTGTAAGCACTGCTGCAGCACTGCCAGGCCAGAAAAAGAGGGAGATGACTTGCGGAAATGTGCGCTAATATATTGTACCTTGGTAAGTAGGTCTGGTATCCCAGGGTATTTGTTCAGAAAGTGCTGAACTACTAAATTTACAACGCGGGCCATACAAGGAACGTGTACAAGCTTTCCAAGCTTTAAAGCCTCCACCAGATTACGACCATTATCACACACTACCATCCCTGGACGGAGGTCCAATGGCTCAAGCCACTCATCTGTCTGCTCAGTTATTGCTTTCAAAAGCTCAGGTGCCGTTTGAGATTTGTCACCGATACAGATGAGCTTCAGTAGAACGTGTTGCCGCTTAGCCGAGGCAGTGCTGCAGAGATCCCTGCTGGGGAATGATGTTGACGGTTGGACACCGGCAGATGTTGAGGAGGATGCACAGGAGTCAGATGAAGAGTAGGAGAAGGAGAGAATTGTTGCTGTGTAGCAGGCTACTGAAACTGTGATTGAAATGGGGCCTACTATTCTGGGTGTGGGAACTATATTGGATGTTGCCGGCTCAGACTCTGTACCAACCACCACCAGGTTCACCCAGTGTGCCATCAGTGAGATGATGTAGCGACCCTGTCCACTTCCGCTTGTCCACGTGTCTGTGGCTAAGTGGACCTTCCCTGTTATGGCGTTGGTGAGAGCCCGTTTGATGTTTACAGACACGTGATTGTGGATTGTGGGGACGGCACAACGAGAAAAAAGTGGCGGTTAGGCACAGAGTACCGATGTTCTAACATCGCCAAAAGGTCACGGAAAGCCTCTGTTCCCACAAGCCGATTTGGCAACATCTCAAGGGCTATCAATCGTGCAATGTGTGCAGTTATGGTTTCTGCCCTTGTGTGCGTAACGGGGTATTTTCGCTTCTTTTCAAAAGTCTGTGATATGGACAACTGAATGGAATGCTGGGACACCAAAGCGTCACTGATGATTGAGTTTGGCCAACATCAGGCTAGGAGAAGGAGGCATCAGCGCCCCCTTTTTGCACACCAGTTTGGGAAGCAGGCAGCCCAGGGGAAGTGGCAGAGTTTTGAGTCTAGAAATCGTGTTTTTCACCTAGAGCTGTCAACCATCTAGTGGTGTGCTTGGCTAACATATGGTTTCTCATGCTGGAGGTGCCCAAGATGGAAGTATTTCTGCCTCTGCTAAGCTTGGTCTGACAGATTTGACAAATGGCAACCTTTTGGTCCGAAGTCTTGGAAAAAAAACTCCCACAAAATCGCACCACGGACCCTTGGACTCTGAGATGGCTGAGGTGGTGCACGGACCCTTGGACTCTGAGATGGCACAGGTGGTGCACAGACCCTTGGACTCTGAGATGCCACAGGTGTTGGTGTCATGTGCACAGTTGATTGACTTCTGGCAGTGATCGAAACCCTATGTCTTACAGCCTATTTGAGGACTATGGGCACATGCTCCTCTGCACTGCTGCTCTCGCAATCCATGCCACCCGTCCATGTTGGATCAGTCACCTCATCATTGACCATGTCGCCTTCAAATTCCTGAAGGTCAACATCTTCGGGAATGGAGGTTTCAGGCAGACCTGAGGGCAACTGTGTCTCATCATCCTCCAACACTTCCACCTGATTGCCCAGCATGTGATGACCAACAACATGGCTTTCTTCTGGCCTTGGGTGCTCAAAGATCTGTGCATGACTGCACACCATGCCCTCACCTGCGTTGGTCTGTTGTGCGGTGAGAGGCAAGAAAGGTCAAAGGGTTCCGTAAACAGTTCCTCAAAGTAACCTGCTTTGGTGTCATATGTTTCCTTAGAATACTGATGTTGTGAGAAAGGTGGACCAGGCTGAGGATTTGATGGGCCAGCCTCTGGGCTACTCAAGTCTGTCTGTGTGGACCCTTGGGATTTGCTACTCGACAACTAACTGGAGGCATTTTCTGCTAGCCAACTCGTTACCTGTTCACACTGTTTAGGGCGCAAGAGTGCTTTCCCACGTGGACAAGAAAATTGGGATAGGAAGGCAGAGGTAGATAAAGCAGGAACCTTTTTCGTTGGCTCGATCACACTGCTTAGGCGACCACCACTGTCACTACCACCTCGTCCACGGCCCTTACCCCCTATTTTTCACCTTTTTTTTGGTTTGATTATTTGAAGGTGAATACTGTAACATGACCTTTTCTACAGGCAGTGGAACAACACTTATGCCGGGTTGTTAAACTTGTGTTAATAGTTTCTCACGATAGCTGTTTCTGTAAGTCTAAAAAACAAAAGGTACTTTTATTAGACAAACTACAACTTGGAGGAGTCGACAAAGATGTTGTGAATGTCTTTCAGCCCCAGAAGAAAACAGGGTTTGACAACATTTTTATTTTAGTGTTGGATTTTGGCACTCAGACTGTGTTTTAGTAAGAGCAAGCCACTATGTAGGTTCTGTAAGATATGAAGTTCCCAAAATTACACTAGGTTGCTGATAGGAAGGTACTAGCCTTGAGGCACAAGTAGTGCCACTGACACCAAGTATTAATAAAAATTGGGTAACACTTAAGCGGGCTTTACATGCTACGATATTGCTAGCAATTGCTTGCGATATCGTACGCAAAAGCACCCGCCCCCGTCGTGCATGCAATTTCGTGTGATCGCTGCCGCAGCGAACATTATCGCTATGGCAGCGTCACACGCACTTACCTGGTCGGCGGCGTCGCTGTGACTGCCGAACAATCCCTCCCTCAAGGGGGAGGGACGTTCGGCATCACAGCAATGTCACCGCGACGTCACTAAGCGGCCGGCCAATCAAAGCGGAGGGGCGGAGATGAGCGGGCTGTAACATCCCGCCCACCTCCTTCCTTCCGCATCGGCCGGCGGTAGGTAAGGAGACGTTCCTCGCTCTTGCGGTGTCACACATAGCAATGTGTGCTGCCGCAGGAGCAACAAACCACATCGATAATCAACCATTACTGATTTTTGGTTTTGGGACGACCTCTCCATGGTGAACGATTTTCACCATTTTTGAGGTCGCTTAAGGTCGCTGGTAAGTATCACACGCTGCAATATCGTTAATGACGCCGGATGTGCGTCACTAACAATGTGACCCCGACGATAAAACATTAACGATATCGTAGCGTGTAAAGCCCCCTTTAGACTGTGTTTTAGTATGAGCAAGCCACTATCTAAGTTATGTAAGATATGAAGCCCCCAAAATTATGCTAGTTTACTGATAGGAAGGTACTGGCCTTGAGGCACAAGTAGTGCCACTGACACCAAGTATTAATAAAAATTGGGTAACACTTAGACTGTGTTGTAGTATGAGCAAGCCACTATGTAGGTTCTGTAAGATAGGAAGATGCCACCAACAGGATGCTAGTTTGGTGCTATGAAGGTATTTTGCTTTAGGCACAAGTTGTGCCACTGACGCCTAATATTAATAAAAAATTTGGTAACACTCAGACTGTGAATTGAGATGGTGGCTGACAGGCACTACACTACACCTGAACCCGTTGTTTTTACAATTTTGGGACCTTTTTTTTTGCAAGTTGTAATACCTATTGCTAGTATAACAGACACAAGGGATGTAGCAGTGCTGAGATTGTTGATTATTAGTAGCAGATGTCAGGACAGCTTTAAATCTGTCCCTGCCTGTGAATAAGCTCTCCCTATATCACACACTGCAGTAACAAACCTTATGCACCACTAATAAGAGGATTTTTTTTTTGCCCGGTTTAAAACAGGAACGGCTGTCACCTAACTAAGCAATGCACTAACACTGTTCCTATACCTTGTTCTATGATTTACACAACGGCTAGCACATAATGGACACTGTGTTCAGCCCTTGCAAGGACTATTTTGGATTGTGCAGCAAGAACACTATCTCATAGAAACCACTGCACTGTCCCTATACCTGTTTCTATGATTTACACAGCTGCTAGCAGCTAATGCTAAATATCTTCAGCCCTTAGAAGGACTAGTATTAGTTGGCTGGAGAAACGCTATCCCACACACAGTACAGTCTAGCTAAACCGGCAGCTCCAGAATTAATGCGTGTTCACAAAATGGTGGCAGCCTTATATAGCCGCTATCCGTGTGAAAAAGACCTTGCCTCACCTCACGTAGGTGCTCTGGAGAAAACAGTCAATAATAAAGTGGGGTAACTCCGGCACACTACTATTTCCCATAAAGATCATGGAGACATAGAAAATTGAAGAAAAATCTTTTTTCTTTATTTTTGCTCGTGAAAAAGGTGAAAAGGTGAAACAGTGCTATACAAAGGTCCGCCGCTGGACAAAGAAACTGCAAAACCGTGAGTCTGCCCGTTTATTGTGCTCGTGTCCTGCACTCCCCCCATAAACTAACACACTGCCCCGGGGAAAAGGCTCTACCCGTGGGGAGCAGTCCCATCTCAAGCTGCCTTCCATCGCCCCCGGAGGTTCTGCAGCAGCGGTGGTCATCTCTGATCACATTCCACGGGTGGCGTCACGAACATAACCCCCCTTTTTATTGTGGAACCAGGGAGCACAGACCGGGTCACGACACCGTGATCCCCTTTCCAGAAGCGACCCCTTGGCCCGGTTCTGGGTATCCCCTTAACCCCTGGCGACACAACTTTGGCGTCACGAACAGGATGCAGACTGGACCCGGCTGCAACCCGGGTGACGTGTGCCTGTAAACACTTATTGCATCGCATAAAAGACTTGCACTGTGAATTATTGCAACAAAGAACGTACTTTAAACTTTGCAAAGATACCTGGAAAAAAAATCCCAAAACATCATTGGTAAAATTTTCCAGGCGCCATCTTTAATCGCGCCATTAGCTGCTACACGCGGGAAAACATCATACCTAAACTAAGACTCCGCCCACCGCTTGCAGAAGAGGTGCGCTCGGTGCTGTGACCCGAACGAAAACGCAGAAAAGTGTCCCAGACTTGCTGTCAAGAAGGCTGGTAAAATTAACTAAGGGGGCGCAAAGATGTCGCAGCAGGGAGACGCTGTTGTACCCAGCGGTGCAGCGGCACCTATCATGCCGTTCCTGATGCCGTACACCCCGGGTGCAGTGTGGCTGCCGCAGTACTCAGGTGAGCCCAACACACTTAATGACTTTATCGGAAAGCTAAAAATCTACTACAGCATGTACCCCTTGACAGAAGCCCAGCGTGTTGGTATGCTTATGGGACAGTTACCTGGCAATGCCCAGCGGGAGGCTACATCCTGGCCGGACGATGCAAAGGACACTGTAGAGCATATAATAGCTGGACTAAAAGCAGCTTTTGAATCCACTGCTGGCAGCCGGGCTAAAATGAGGTTCTTTGGATGCAAGCAAAAACCTAGAGAGAGCGCAAGAGACTTTGCCTTAAACTTGCAGGAGGCGCTCAGAGCACTTAAATTAGCAGAACCTGCCTTAGCCCCGGGAGCAGATAAGCTGCTGATAGACCAATTCCTGGAAGGACTCTCATCCCCTTCCCACCGGGGACAACTGAGCATGATGGTGATCCAGGATCCAGGACTAACATTTGCCCAGCTAAAGGATAGAGCCATCCGCCTCCAGCAGGTGGAGGAGCCGCAGGATATAGACTCTGTTCAACACCTTACAGTGGCACCCCAGCAGCCAGTAGTGCCGGTGACATCGGCCATGTCAGCGGCTGCTGCTAACCACCTGGAGCCGATCACTAATGAGGCTCTCCATCAAAGGCTTGATGCCCTGACAGACACTGTTGCTTCCATGGCTAGAATCGTCCAGGAACTGCGTGGATCCAAGTCTGCACCCAAGATTGAGCTGGCGACCAGCAAGGAGGATGTCCCGTGGATGAGGCCTAGGATATACCCAGCGACGAGAGGACGACCCAGCGACTGCTACCAGCCGGATGGACAGCCCATTTGCCGTCGTTGCAAGGAGCCAGGTCACTTTGCCCGTGAATGTGCTTTAAAGGGGGATCCCCTGGGGAGGCGGGCCGCTCCTCAGGAATGAACTCTCAAGGTCCTTCACCCTGGCACGACAAGTATGTGGGGGGACGTCCTGTCATCCCCATCATGCTGGATGGCATTCCGCTCAACGCCTTGCTGGACACTGGTTCCCAAATAACATCAATTCCGCATGTCCTTTATAAGAGGTACAGGGCTGATTCAGACATTAGCAGTGGTCCATCTAATGTTGCATTGAATATATGGGCTAGCAATGGTGAATTAGTACCACAGATTGGTTTCAGAGAGATGACCATTAAGATTGGGAGAGTAGAATTGCAGAATCAGGGTATTATCATTGTTGATGTAGACCGGCGAGAACGTGAACCAACTATGCTGCTAGGAATGAATGTAATTGAAAATTGTTTTGCAGAGGTAATTACTGTCTTGCAGCAGATCGCCGAGACTGCCAAACCTGGGCAACAGAGACTCCTGCAGAAGGAAATTAAAGCCTTGATGCTGAAGCAGCAGGTAGAAATGTCAGGAGGTGAAATTGGCAGTGCAAGGGTAAGTGACCCAATACCTATTGTAATTCCTCCCAAAACAGAAATACTGGTCTGGTGTAGAGCCGCAATAGGCATCAGAGGGCGAGACTATCAGGCCCTGGTAGAACCCGTGTACTCAGACAGTAGGCCCACTGTACTGACGGCCAGAGGAATAGTTGAGGTACATCGGGGAAGAGTGCCAATACGCCTTCTGAATTGTGGGGAAGATAAGGTTACCCTACCAAAGTATGCTACCATGGCTAAGCTATATACGGTTGATAACAACGCCATCACCACCGTGGAGCCCTTGAAGCCGTCAAGTCAGGCGGAGGACAATGGCTCAGAGGGAAAGCTGGAGGATTGGTGCCAAAAGCTACATGTAGGTACCGATTCTACACCCTCCCATCAAAAGCATGGAGTATACCGAGTAGTGAAAGAATATGAACAAATATTCAGCAAACACCCATTAGACTTTGGGCAGATCAAAGGGGTAGAGCACACTATACCCACAGGTAACCATCCACCCATAAAGGAGAGGTATAGACCAGTACCACCGGCTCACTACCAATGCGCCAAAGACATGCTCAAAGAAATGAAAGAAGCAGGGGTAATAAGAGACAGTTGTAGCCCCTGGGCAGCCCCACTAGTGCTAGTTAAGAAAAAAGATGGGACCATGAGGATGTGCGTAGACTACAGACGGATCAACCGCATTACACACAAGGATGCATACCCATTACCTAGGATAGAAGAGTCATTGGCTGCATTAAAATCCGCTACTTACTTTTCCACCCTAGATCTGACTAGTGGGTATTGGCAAGTTCCTGTGGCAGAGGCTGACAAGGAGAAGACAGCATTCACCACGCCGATGGGCCTCTGTGAGTTCAATTGTATGCCGTTTGGACTCTGCAACGCGCCTGGTACCTTCCAGCGACTGATGGAGTGCTGCCTAGGACATAAGAACTTTGAAACTGTCCTCCAGTACCTGGATGACATCATAGTCTACTCCAAGACCTATGAACAGCATCTACAAGACCTGGCAGAAGTGTTTGAAGCCTTATCCGGCTATGGCATGAAAATCAAGCCATCCAAGTGTCACCTTCTAAAGCCAAGGGTACAGTACCTGGGACATGTCGTGAGCTCAGAAGGGGTAGCACCAGATCCTGAAAAAGTTACCGTGATAAGAGATTGGCCGAGACCCACCAGCGTGAAAGAGGTGAGGCAATTCCTGGGACTGGTGGGCTACTATAGAAGATTTATAAAAGGGTTCACGAAGCTAGCAGCTCCCCTACAAGACATCCTGGTAGGACAGTCAAAGAAGTCTGCAGCCCGAAATCCTCCTTTCCAGTGGAGTGATGAGAGAGAAGAGTCCTTTAAGAAGTTGAAGTGGGCACTGACAGGAGAAGAGATCCTGGCATATCCAGATTACCATCAACTCTTCATTTTGTACACGGATGCCAGCAACGTAGGACTTGGAGCAGTATTGTCTCAAAAGCAGGAAGGCAAGGAGAAAGTTATTGCCTTTGCAAGCAGGAAGCTCCGGCCTACAGAAAGAAACCCAGAGAATTACAGCTCCTTCAAGTTAGAACTACTGGCAGTAGTTTGGGCTGTAACAGAGCGTTTCAAACACTACCTGGCAGCTGCAGAATTTACTATCTTTACTGACAACAATCCGTTGACCCACCTGGACTCTGCAAAATTAGGTGCGCTGGAACAGCGATGGATAGCCCGACTGTCAAACTACAACTTTGTCATCAAGTACAGGGCAGGCCACAAGAACGGGAATGCAGATGCCTTATCCCGGATGCCACACTCGGGGAACGTGGAAGAGGAACCGGAGGGAGTGGAAGAAATTGAGCTGCCGGCCTTTCACCGTCCTAAGGTGGGACAGTATCAACCGAGTGTCTACCAAAAACAACAGCAGGCAACTCTCAACCCATTAGCACACCACGGATGGGCTGACACACAAGACAGCGATCCAGCTGTGAAGCTAGTGAAAGAACTGCTTACACAACAAGGTGCATACCCTAATCAGAATGCCCCAGCTGAGACACAACATCTCTGGATAGAGAGAGGTAAATTGTTCCTGTACCAAGGGAAGCTCTGTAGAAGGCACACCAATCCAAAAACACATGAGTTGGTCTGGCAGATCATCGTGCCCAAGAGAGACGTCAAGATGGTTCTGGAAGCTTACCACGACGGTGCAGGTCATTTTGGTTGGAAAAAGTTGGAAGTGCTCCTAAGAGAAAGATTCTACTGGGTTGGCATGAGAAAATCAATTGAAGATTGGTGTAGAAAATGCGGCCCGTGCAACCTCAGAAGAAAGGATCAACAGAACCAGAGAGCTCCACTCCAGTCCATAGTAACCAAGCAACCACTCGAGTTAGTCGCATTAGACCACGTCAAGTTGTCACCAAGCCGGTCCGGCTATGTCTATGCCTTAACCATTGTGGACCATTACTCACGCTTCTTAGTGGTGGTACCCGTGAAAGACCTTACAGCTAAAACAGCAGCTAAAGCATTCCAGACGTACTTTTGAAGACCTCATGGTTACCCAGACCAAGTACTTGCAGATCAAGGTCCAGCTTTTGAATCACAGATTTTCCAAGAATTCTGCAACATGTATGGCTGTAAAAAGATCCGCACAACAGCATACCATCCCCAAACAAATGGCTTATGTGAGAAGATGAACCATATTGTAATTGACCTGTTGAAGACCTTACCAGAGTCAGAAAGAAATCAATGGCCAGAGAAATTGCCAGACTTGGTGGACTTGTACAATCATGTCCCGGTGAGTTCTACAAACTGCACCCCCGCTTACCTTATGCGTGCAAAGCCCGGTAAACTGACAATTGATTTAGATATGGGAATTCTGAAGCCAGATGCAGAAATTCAAGAATCCAATTGGGATACCCTACGTCAGCAGCAGTATTGCCAAGTACAAGAGTGCGTAGAGAAAAGTCTCCAACAAGCTAGGGGAAGATAGGAGAGAAACTTCAACCAGCATGCTCTAGCAACCCCATTGCAACCTGGTGACCAAGTTCTCAAGAGGAAGCGACGCACAAACAAATTGGATAATCAGTGGGAAAGCACCCCATATACAGTCTTACCATCCAGTATGGATAATCCCAAAGTGTGTCTCATCAGTAAGGATGAAGGAAGGACATCAGCTGTCGTGTCAAGAGATCAACTCAAACCGTGTCCTGAAACCCTGAAGACACCAGAAGTCACCTTACCCGTACAGGTACAACCTGTCAAGAAGGAAGAAGATGTATTCCATACAGTCTTAGGAGATTTCCCAAAAATATGGCCAAATTACTATGGAGCAGTAGTAGTGCCAATGATCGCCTTTCCTCAAGTGGTGGAACCAACATCAGAATCCATACCACAAGAAGTCCCAAGACATGAAGAACTGGAAGTTGAACCCGTAGAGGAAGAACAGATTCCTGGTCCCAGTGAGCTTGCCAGTCCTACAGTCAGCCCCCCATCCTCACAAGTACCAGAAACACCAATTAGGTACACTTCCACCCACACCATTATGCTAAGTACGCCCAGTACACCAGCAGTACGCAGATCACAGCGTAGTACTCAGGGTCAGATACCAGCAAGATATAAAGACTAATGTGAAATTGCATATAAAATGTACATATGTTATAATGTTTATATGAAAAACCGTAACAGTTTAGTGTACAGAAAAGGTGAGAGAAGAGTGGTGTAAGGTGGCAGCACGGAGAGTTGCAACTTAATCACATGTTGGTGGCCCGAGGGCCGTGAGGCCTACTGCACTTACGACCAGAGTAGAGACACCTTTAAGAAGCGTTTGGTTATTGAAATGTTTTATATAATTGCAACGTTAAGACCAATAAGCCCAGTACCTACAGAGACTATCCTGTATGAACACTTACATATTTCTGAACATTTTGGACTCTTTTTGAGCTTTAAGGTTTTTGTATTTTTTCCTTTTGAGACTCTGTATATATATAATTGTTGTGATAACTTGTTTGTTTGTTTCACAGTCCCGGAGTACTGTTCTTCACTAAGGGGGAATGTGGCACCCCAGGGTTGCCACAGTAACAACACAAAGGGTTAACTCCCCACACACAACACCAAGACCTCCTGGCCAGAAGGGGGAGACCAAGCTGCTTCCCTGTATATTCTGGTGGGAAGTGGAAATGGTCAGTAGTTTCAGTTTGTTTGTTGTGCAGAGAGTGCAGTTCAGTGGAGCTGCAGCTCTGTTCAGTGCAGAGCACTGAGGAGAAAGGATCTGTAGGTTGGAAGCTGGCTCAAGCTCACCTCAGGATCCACTGACCAATTCCAGGCCTAAGCCGAGGGTCTGAGGAAAGGAGACAGAGTACAAAGAGGAACATTCCTGAGAGACAGAGCATTGCAGAGCTCACCCCAGTGGAGCACACAGAACGGATGCTGGATCCGAGACTGCAGGTTACATACTGTACAGTTACCACCAGAGAAGTGAAGATTCCAGATCTTTCACCTGTACCACAGACACAGCAACAAACGCAGAGTTCAGGAACATATTAGGAAGGACTCGAGTTGCCTGTCAGGTCGGTACCTAGGAGCAGAGCAGAGCCGGCTGCATAGTTCACACAGCAGCAGGGCCACAGACACACAGTGCAGGCAAGGAAACCAACACGGCCCGGCTGGGTGGGAGAAACCCTGAACCCCTCACAGACTCCGTGGACAGTACTCTGCTGAATACCATCATCAGTAAAGGACAAAGAAACTGCAAAACCGTGAGTCTGCCCGTTTATTGTCCTCGTGTCCTGCACTCCCCCCATAAACTAACACACTGCCCCGGGGAAAAGGCTCTACCCGTGGGAAGCCGTCCCATCTCAAGCTGCCTTCCATCGCCCCCGGAGGTTCTGCAGCAGCGGTGGTCATCTCTGATCACATTCCACGGGTGGCGTCACGAACATAACCCCCCTTTTTATTGTGGAACCAGGGAGCACAGACCGGGTCACGACACCGTGATCCCCTTTCCAGAAGCGACCCCTTGGCCCGGTTCTGGGTATCCCCTTAACCCCTGGCGACACAGTAACACCACAACAAAGATGGCTGCGGCGTTACTGTGAGGGCAAGCAACGTCAGATGTGTTCATTGGCTGGAAAAAGGCACCAGGAAGTCCAGAAATGAAAATTAAAGTATCGGAGCGAATACCATATTAGCCGCCGGATACCGAATACCTCGAATACCCCATTATCCCCCGGATACCGAATAGTGGCGAATATATCCGCTCATCCCTATTCTTTAACAGTCACATGGAGTCTGGCTCCAAACTCGCTGAGTGTCAGGACTACTTCTGATCCTGTTCATACTGCAGAGTCAGATACTCCACAAAATACTGCCTTTGAGTTGCACAGTCAGTGTCAGGTGTCGATCATCTGAACTCTTGTTAGTAATTGGTCTTGCAGGAGTTAATTTGTTTTAGCCTATGGATTACTGCTTGAGCCACATGTGCACAGGATCTATCACAGTCGCCTCTGCCCTTTCTAAGATGGTGGAGCCTGGTCTCCTTGTGCTTTGATATTTGTTGCTGGTGAACTTTTGTGCGCTGTTTGGTGTGTTGTGGAAATACTCTTGTTGTCTAATTATTTCCTCCCTTCCATTAGTTTCCTCCTGATCAGGTGTGGCACCCCTGAGGCTCCAGTCGCCACAGAGTATGGCATCTTACTTAAGGTGTGATATTCGCCTCAAGTAAGGAGGGGGTTAATCACCGGTGTTCCACATTCACACTTTACATATAGCTTAGGAGCCTTCTCACAGGGGGGGTTGGCTCAGGGTAGGTAGGGGTGTGGCCATCATGAGGCACGGGACTTTCCTGGTCACTGAAGCCACCCACCTGGGGGGCGGGTTCCACTTGGGGAAGAAGTAGGAGCAAACTCACACAATCTTCAGTCAGTCTACCCGGATTCTAGTTTTGGGACACGATACCTCCTCTTTCTTCTCTTCTCTTCACGGGGCCTGCGGCTTGGAGCGGAGCACTCAGCCAAGTTCCCCATGGCTCGAAGGGCAACTCTGACAAAGGACTTTATTCTTCCAAACACCGGTGACTGCTTCTAACTTATTCGAGGTTGACAGGGCACATCACAGTGAGTGACCAGTACTACCCAGGCGAGCGGCACAAAGAGTGAGTAAAGACACCTGGAACTGCAGCATCTGACTCAGACTCTTATTACAGGTGCTGCTGACCCGCGCCTTGGCGCTAAAGGCCATCGTCATCACTACTCCCCTCATCATCCTCTACAGGGCCTTTTCCACCTGTGGGGAGCAACACCATCTCTGCAGCTACTACCATCCACCCCGGAGGATAGCGACAGCAGCGATGGCTAATCTCTGACCGCGTACCACAGGTGGCGTCACGACAACTTATCCTACTACTACCCCCATCATCTTCCCTCCTTATTGGTGTACACCTCGGGGCATCAAGCCGGGGAGGCCACCTCGACATGTCAGATCATCACACCAGCCCGGTGACGAGTAACTCAGGTACGAGGTCCCATGCCTGATTCCCCCTGCTCCTGGGCGTCTATACCTCTGTGAGTGATTGCTGTGAGTTTGAGTTTTGGATTTTCCCCATCTGTTTATTTGTGTGGGATTTATCACTCCTGTTCCTGCCCTCTGCTGGATGGAGGGAGGGGGGCCACTAGACCAGGGTTCTTCAGGAGCTAGGGTAAGGAAGGCAGCCCAAACATTGATTCCTTGAGGTGTCTCTTTGGGATCAGGTTCAGCCAGGGTTCCCCTAGCTTGAGGGCCAATTTAGGCTCCACTGTCTCTAGAGAGTCTATCACACCCAGTGTCATTAACAATGGTAAGGTTGTTACCAGAAAACATAAGATTTATCTCTCCATACTGCTCCCACTTCTCCATACAGTTGCCCTACTTCTACATACTGTCTCCTATGCTCCCACTTCTCCATATAGTTCCCCTACTTCTACATACTGTTCCCCTATGTTCCCACTTATCCATACTGCCCCCTCTGCTCCCACTTATCCATATTATCCTCTTCTGCTCCCACTTATCCATACTGTCCCCCTCCGCTCCCACTTATTCATAATGTTCCTCCTCTGCTTCTGTAGCGCCCCACGGTGTAGGTGGTTAACCTACTCATTGCCGGGCTGTTGTGGGTCAGGTCAGGCGATGTCATGGGTTGCCTTGCCCAGTTCCGTTGCCCCGAGGCATAGAGAAAAAGGAGGGAAAGCAGGGTAATTGGGAGAGTTTGTCATGACGCTACCTGTGGTATGCAGCCAGAGAGTAGCCACCGCTGCAGAATAAATCGCCAGGGCAGGTGTTATGGCAGCCTGGATGGTGTCACTCCCCACAGGCCCCGGGTGAGTAACGGGAGGTTGGCAGTCCCTTGGGAGCGCCGGAGCCCATGGTGACAGGCGTCGCTAATCAGAGTCTGATTAAGAACTGCAGTTCCAGGTTCCTTTTACAAATGGATTTCAAGCTGCACCCAGGTGCTGGTCTCTGCTATCGTGGGCTCCGGTCAATCCCAGGCAAGTAAGGGGGCCACCACCGGTGTTAGAAGAGAGAAGGAGAGAGAGAGTGTCCTATTCCTAGGATGTCCCCCTCAGCAGTTAGGTACCCTGGCTGAGCTCCCCCTCCAAACCACGGGCCTAGTAAAGTCCAAGAGTTCCTGAGGTGTCTTGTCAGAACTATGGTCCTGACGGATCTGTTATTGATGTGAGTGTGTTGCGCCTATTTCTACCCCCAGTGTAACCCCGCCCCCCAGGTGGCTGGCTTCAGTGACCGGGGAAGTCCCATGATGGTGATGGCCACCCCCTTGCCTACCCTGAGCCATCCCACCCTGTGTGAAGGCTCCTAAGCTGTATGTAGAGTGTGAATGTGGAACACCGGTGATTAACCCCCTTTACCTGAGATTGATACTGCACATTAATTGAGGTGCAGTACCCTGTGGCAACCAGAGCCTCAGGGGCACCACACTTCCACTTATCCTTACTGTCCCCCTCCACGCCCACTTATTCATACTGGCCCCCCTCCACTCCCTCGTATCCATACTTTCCCCCCTACTCTCCCATTTGTCCATACTTTCCCCCTATGGTAATGTGACGCCCTGGCGCTGCTAGGTGGTCAGTGAACACTACACCCCACACAACACCATCCCACACCAGGTTCCATCAGCCACAAAATCCTAGCCACCCCCCTCAGGGTAGGAAGGACACACCAGTGGGCAGGACCAGGTGGATTGGGAGATCCAACCTAGGGGTCTTGAGGATCCGGGGGAGGGAACCAAGTAGTTCAAGTTGGAGCTGAAGTGAGAGTAGTCAGTGACAGTGACAGACTGTGGCAGAGAGTTTGAGTCTGTGCCTCTTGCAGGTAGCCAGGGTAGTGGCCCTGGTCTACTGGCTAGGTGGCAAGCAGTGCACCGTGTCCAAAGGCAACAGGAGTCCGATCACGGGAAATCCAGAGTGGACCGCGATGGGGTTGGAGCTCGCCGGTACCGACAGCGGAGATCCGGTACGGAAACCGTGCACAGTCGGGGTACCTGGACCCTAGTTAGAAGACGGTTGCAAGCCCCTTCTCTAATTAACCAGGCTGGAAGCAAGGTTTCAGACGTTGTTCCAAAGTGTTACCCCAGATAGAGCGAAACGGCAGCCCACCACGGGAGATAGGGTATCCGCAAACACCTACTGAGATCCCAAGGGTCAATTTTCACGGGCACGTCTCCCAATCAAAACCAAACCGGAAGTGGACTTCCCTCTTCCATACGAGGTCGTCTCAAATAGAAGGAAAATACAAAGTGCCGGAGGAAGGGACATTGATACACCAGCCGAGTGTGGGAACCGTATACACCCTGAAGCGGCAGCCGGCCACTGATACCTTGGTTTACCAGCAGACTCGTGTGCATTTATTCAACCGTGAGTACACCAACCCCCTCCGGTTCGGCCCGGTGCATCACCACCAACAGCCATCACCTCCCGTGTTTTGGACAATGAGCCCCGGGGCATCCACCCCTACCCACGTAGTGGTTAACATCCAGTTGCCATTCCATTGCCCCCAGGTGCTCCCCAATAGCAGCGGTGGTACTCCACCTTACCACACACCGTGGGTGACATCACGATGTATCTACAACAAATCCCCTGCACACATTACGCCCCTTTTCCCCGGGTCCGGAGACCCCTCGAGCCACTGCGGATCCGGATCCGAACAGCTTGGCTGCTGGCACGGGGGCGGCACACTATACTGTCCCCCTATACTCTCACTTATCATTACTCTCTCCCTATGCTCCCATTTATCCATACTGTACCCATACAATCCCATTTATCCGTACTGTCCCCCCTATGCTCCCACTTATTCATACTGTCCTCCGTATGCTCCCACTTATCCATAATGTTCCCAGTATGCTCCCAGTTATCCATACTGTCGCCCCAATTTCATAACTCTCTATACTGTTCCCCCACTTCTTCATACTGTGCCTTCACTTATAAATACTGTGCCCACCATTTTCCATATGGTAAAACCACCCCACGCTGCTCTCTCTCACACTGCCCCATAATGTGCACTCATAGTAATTTTATTCAGTGACTCCGACTGACTCCAGCATATAATAGTCTCCCGCTGTGTCATTGCTGCCTCTCACAGCATGAAGCATGACGGCTTACATGCAGCCTCTAATAGGCCAGCGGCCATTAGACATCACTGCTACTCACTGCATGCTGACGACAGCGCGCAGTGCTTAACAGTAATGTTCGATGGACCAAACTAATATTCTAACAATAGCATGACGCATCTATAAGGGATAAGCAGGTTATCCTGTAAAACACACCCCCCGTACCATATCTACCTAAATGAAGACGAGAACCACGACTTTATTGCAGGAATGGCCACAGTTTTATTTTACCGTATATATGTATACCAAACTTGTGGCCCAACATGCCACTCAATTGTTAAACTTAACCTTATACATATATATACCCGTATAACCAGAAACACCGATAGATCCGTCCGAGAGGCAAACCATCATTCCTAACCCCCCGGCCGTAACCTCCAAACCGGCCCAGAGGACCACCTCGGCCGTGACCACCCGGCCCGAGGTGAGGGGTAACAACGTTCCATCGTTAATTACCCCTACCCAGAACCTGCGGGACCTCCGCCCACAAGTTCCCATCCACTCCGAAGCCACTCCCCTTGAGCGACTTCGTACCAACAAGCCGACTGTCGGTACTCCCAACCTCTCAGACGGACCTATCACCCCGCCACAGGCCGGCCAAGTGACACCCTTACTTGGCCCGGGCCCCCCACACCCCCAGTGCTTGCTCTAGGCCATCCCTCAAACCCAACATCCATAAATCCAGACCCACATCAGTCAGGTGAACCCCATCTCTCCTTAGATACTGCTCCGTGGACTCCTCCAATTCTCTATGCCGCACCACCAACCCACCATTTCTCGCCACAAACCTGCCAATAGCCCGGTTCAGCTTGCTCCGAGCCCTATTAATACGGTCCACCGACCTCCCAAAACGCCACTGCGTCCGAGCTATAATGTCCGACCAAACGATAACTATGCCCGGGAACGCCCTCCACAAATGTAACAGGTCCAGCTTTATATCCCTTTTCAATTCCCTCGCCGACCTTACTCCCAAATCGTTCCCTCCCACATGCAAAATTAACACATCAGGGACACGATCCATACGGCTATAATAAGCCACCTCAGGGCGCACCCTACCCCAGGTCATGCCCCGAATTCCGAGCCACTTTACTCGAGCTTCCGACACCGACACTCCGAGCTGCCGACCGTCACGCCGCACATCCGCCCGCAACGCTCCCCAATACACATAGGAGTGCCCGAGGATCCACACAAGGCATGGACCTATAAAATACAAAGACCACGAATAAAAACAGCAACAGCACAAGAAATTGCCCACAAACCGGCATCTAACACCAACCTTGAATCCCCCACCCCTGACCATCACCTGACCAAGTGAGGCCTAATGTACAAACGGAACCTGGAAGACTCCCACCTCCCAATCCGCCGGATACAATCCTCACTCAAGCCCCACCTGGCGGCCTCCGTTGCCGCCCCAATCCGGAAGGAGTGAGACCCGTACTCACGTGGCTCCTCCCCCACCCTTGCTAGAGCCATCTTCAGCACCGCATTGAATTGATACCGCGACAAAGCCAATCCGTCCGTATGTCTAAGAAAAACACCAGGGTAACCGCCGCGCACCTTTAAAAACTCTGACACATGTAACACTGGGCACAACTGGTGCCCCGGTAAAGCGTACAACACTACTAAGCGCCCCCGGCCCCTCTGATCCGTCTTAGAAAAACGAAGCCGACATTCCACTCTATCCTCCCCCAGCATCACATCACCCAACAGCAAACCACCCATCGCTTGCTTAGTCGGGCTGACCAATTCGCCAATACGAAAGGCCCCAAAAAACGCCAGTACAAAAGCTACCGAGAACAACACCCGCTCATAAGGAGACGAACACAACTCCCCTAAACACCCCACCAAACGCACCAACAATGGCAATGACCCCGGCCGCCTACAGTCACGCGACTGAGCCCCTTTTCGAAAACCCTTCATCGCCTGTCGCACCAGAAAATCCTTAGTCGCGTCCCGAACCCCTTGCATCTGGAACAAAAAGGCCAACGCCGCCAACTTGCAACCAATCACCGAAACAGACCTGCCTTCCGAAAAATCCCCACTTATTAACATCAGTACCCCCAACACTCGACCCTGGTAACCCGACTCCATGAACTCCCTACTTTCCAACTTTGCCCATTCCTGCCACACCGCCTGATATCGGCACCAAGTAGCCTCAGACACCGATCTCCGAATTCCCTCAAAAGCTACACCGATGCCAGGTCCCACAGCCAGTTCGGGCAAGGTTCCCCCTCCGCGTCCGCTTCCGGCACCAGCTTCCTGAACCTGCAAAACTGAAACCGTGATAGCGCATCAGCCACCTCGTTGCGAATCCCAGGCACATGCCGAGCCACCACGCAAATGTTTAACTCCAAACAACGCAACACTAGATGCCTTAAATACCCCACAACCGGCGGGGATTTTGCCGACAGTGCGTTGATGGAATGCACCACCGCCATGTTGTCACAATGCATGCAAACCCTTCTTCCAGCAAAAACAGGGCCCCACAACTCCACCGCCACAATAATGGGAAACAATTCCAACAGCGCCAAATTCCTCACCAAACCTGCTTCCACCCACCGCCGCGGCCACTTTCCCACGCACCAGCGCGTTTGAAAAATTGCTCCAAAACCTGTCGCCCCAGCCGCATCCGTGTACAATTCCAGCTGGCTATTGGACACCGCCTCGCTCATCCAAAGGGTCCGACCGTTGTACCGGTCCAAGAACTCCTCCCACACCAACAAATCCCCTTTCATCATTTTTGTCACTCTGACAAAGTGATTTGGAGCTTTTACCCCTGCGGTTGCGCTCGCCAGTCTCCTATTAAATATCCGCCCCATCGGCATAATGCGACAAGCGAAATTCAATTTTCCGAGCACTGACTGCAACTCGCGCAACCGCACCTTCTTGGCCTGAGACAAAAACCGCACCGACGCCTTCAAATCCAACAGCTTTCCCTCCGGCAACCGGCATTCCATTGCCAGTGTATCAATTTCGATACCTAAGAAACATAATACCGTCACCGGCCCTTCTGTTTTGTCTTTTGCCAACGGAATACCCAGGCTCCGCGCGATCCGCTCTAACGTAAACAACAACAAGGAGCAAACCGAAGAGCCCGCCGGACCCACGCAAAAGAAGTCATCCAAATAGTGAATCACCGAATGGACTCCTGCCACCTCCTTGACTACCCATTCCACAAACGTACTAAATGCCTCAAAATAAGCACACGAAATGGAACAGCCCATCGGCAGGCAACGATCCACATAGTATTCACCATCCCACATACACCCTAAGAGATGAAAGCTCTCTGGATGCACCGGGAGTAAACGAAAAGCTGCTTCCACATCCGCCTTTGCCATCAGGGCCCCCCGCCCCGCTACCCTTACCAGCTCCAAGGCCCTATCGAACGATACATAACATACCGCCGACAATTCCGGTGATATCCCATCATTCACCGACAATCCCGCCGGATAAGATAAATGATGAATGAGCCGAAATTTGTTCGGCTCCTTCTTAGGTACCACCCCAAGGGGGGAAATCCGTAAATTAGAGAATGGCGGGTCCTGGAATGGGCCCGCCATCCTCCCCAACTCCACCTCCTTCTGCAGCTTTTCCTTCACCACCGCCGGATGTTCTTTTGCGGACCGCAAGTTTCCCGGGCGAAACACCGGCGCCTCAGATTCAAACGGAATCCGAAAGCCCTCTGTAAAACCACGTTCCAACAACTCCGCCGCCCGCACATCCGGGTATCTACTTAAATAGGGAAGCATCGCCTCTACCCTCACTGGCGTCCTCCCTTTTTCCAGACCCCTCCCCCGCCTTTCCTTTGCCTTTCTTGAAGCACCTGGCCAGAGGGTGGGACCCTCCACATCCGGAACACTCGTGTCTGAACCGACAAGAGGCCCCGAACTAACACTGTCCCTCGTTATACTGCCAACAAGCTCCCTTTTTCTGTCCAGCCGAGGACCCGCCACTCGCACCCGGGTTCCCGGCACCCCCTCGAAAGGGCTGAGCCGGCGCCGTCATTAACCGCATCCACAAAGAAATATCCTTGTGGCCCCACTGGACTCCCGGCCGCAGAGCCTTCCGCTGCCGGAACTGCTCATCATATCTCAACCACCCCAAACCGCCGTATACTCTATACGCTTCCCCTATCGCGTCCATATATCCAAATAGGGCGGAACAATGCTCCGGCTCCTTTTCCCCGATCACACTGGCTAAGATAGCAAAGGCCTGCAACCAATTGGTAAACGTCCTCGGGATCAACCTATATCGCCGTTTTTCCTCATCCTCCTTCTCCTTTTTTGTATCACTAGGTTTCACCTTATCCAAATTAAACTTTTCCAAGGGAAGCAGGGAAAAAATTTCCACATACTCCCCCTTCCAAATCTTTTCCCTCACCTCCTTTTTCAAATGAACCCCTAACTGCCCTTCAAAGCACACATAAATTTCACTCCGTGCCCTATCATCCAAACGCACTACCTCATCCTCCTTTTCTTTTTCCTTTTCCGCCTCCTTACTCGCACCCACGGAAGCCGCCCCACCAGCCTCCTGTCCCGTACCTGCCGCCGAGGTCGTGTCCCCCGCAGCAACATCGCGCACTGGCGCTTCTGTCCGCACCACCTCCGTGGGGCCCACCCACGCCCCCACCGGAGCCCCAGGCCCAGTCCGACTAACCCGTTCCGCAGACAACCCCTGCAACACCCCCAAAAGCTGCCCCCAAAACTCCGGACCCGGTAAACCAGACTGCCCGACCGCACTCGCCCCCAGCGCAACGCGTCCCGCGACGGAACCCCCGCCCTCGCCCGCGCTACCCACAGCATGTAACATTTCTGTTGTCTGCTCACCAGGCTGCCGTTGAGCCGACGCCGGAACAGCCGTGCCCCGATCTTCCAGCTGCCGCTCCGTCCGACCTGCCGCTGCTCCTTCTTCCTCGCTGGAGTCTGATGCGCTGCCGAAATCCTCAGGGGGGACCAGCGAGGGGACAGCCCGCACCTGGCGGCCGTCGACCCCCACGGTCACCGCACCCCGCTCGTCCGGGCGACTCCTGCTTGACCTCTTCCTTTTCTCCCGCCGTGGCGCCCTGCCGCCGTCTCTTCCCGCTGTAATCGTGATATCCTGCTGCGCCGCCCCTTCTCCTGTCGTCCTCAGTGGGCTCCCTCCCTGCCGACTGCCGGAAGGCCGTGCCGAGCTTGCTCCTCGCCGGGACCCACCCCCAGCACGCTCCTCGCCGGGGGGGACCGTGACTACCGATCTCCTCTGTGCCTGCGGGCCACCGTACCCCTCCTCCGATCTCCTGACCTCGCCGCTCACATCCGCTCCCATCCCCCGTCCTGTTGCTCTCCCCTGCGGCCTGCAGGGAGTCTCCTCCGGCAATCCGGCACGCCGAGCGCCACCCCCAGCCGGCCCATCACTGGGGGCTGCCGTCATCCATGCTCCGGTCTGGTGCTGCGCAGGCCGCGGACCGGAAGTGGGCCTCGCAGAGGCTCCGCCCACCCCCGACCCACGGGATCTCCGTCGCGGATTCCTCCCGGTGGCCGGCTGCTCCCCTAGGTTAGTTGGAGGGCTCCGCCGCTGCTCCGGAGGGTCCCCGCAGGGGCTCCTTGATCTGATTCTCCCCCTCCAGCTGGGGGAGTAGCGCTCCGGCGGTCGCGCCCGCCGAGCACGTAGCCACGGCCCGGGCGCTGGAACAGCAGGCGGCGCCGCTCCAGCCCCACAGACCGCTGCCAGCTGCTGCCTCAGGGCATCCACTCCCATGACCATCTCCAGGAGTTCAGCAAGGGCAGCCATGGCAGGAAGCAGCAGCAGCACTACGTCCTGGGACACAAAGATCAATCGATGAAAGGGGAGGTAAACAGCACACCCCCCTCTCTTATACCTCTCCCAACACCCCACCCCTTCCTTGCTCCCCCCCAATCCCCTTACAGCTCCCTACTACCAATCCTGTACTCCCACACATCCCCCATCCCATGCAAACCTATTAACCCTTTCCTAACCTTGCACCCTCCCGATCGTCATGGGGTCCATTCACCCCTATGGGGCTCACTGCCCTTCTGATACCGCTCTACATCCAGCCCACCGAGAACCTAGGGCCCACCGGGGGATCCCCTGCTATCCTCTCTGGCCAGTCTGACCCTGCTTATAAATGTGTCCCTGCTATGTACTGTGTAATTAGTGTGTCTGACTGTGCAGAAACATGGTCTGATCATACCACATCTACTGGACAGAGGAGGAAATTAAAAAGTATAAAGACATTACAATATGGGATTGCAAATAATTTTTTCTTTGAGGTAAAACATATTTTAAAAACAGGCAGGGAAATGCTTTACTTCACAAAAAGAATCAGCTGTGATCCCGTACTGTCTGTCTATCTGTATACTCTCTTTTGCATGCTCCCCACATCCAGCAGATGTGGATATAATCAGACCATGTTCCTGTACAGTCAGACACAGCCATTACACAGTACATAGCAGGAACACATATATAAGATTATCTCAGCACAGGAACATTTTTTAAAGCACATCCAATTGTGGAAATTATTATTTTTTACAAGGTCTATTGATTAAAATCAACTTTAAAATGAAGTTAGTTCGTGGGAAAACGCCTTAAAGTATATGTAAAATGAGTTTGTTCTTTACAAAATGTTATACTTTTGTACTTTGTAATTAATGTTTAGGGGATGCTGTTTTATGAAGTTATAGATGGCTGCCACTTTGGGTGGAATCTAAAGACAGGTTAGGAGGGAAATTCAACTCCTCCAGCATATGTTGCATTTGCTGTATTATAAGTGTGTATATTCTGATAAGTAGACATGGGTGTGTTTTAATTGGGCATCTTCCAAGTGACCTGCTTCTAATATATAGAAAATGGAGGGAAATTACACTAAACACCACTAATAGAAGTCAGTATTGGAGGCCACGTGAGTGATTGACCTAGACAGAAACTTGTGCTGGAGACATACAGTACAGACCAAAAGTTTGGACACACCTTCTCATTTCTAGAACAATTATTAAGAGGAGACTTTGTGCAGCAGGCCTACATGGTAAAATAGCTGCTAGGAAAACACTGCTAAGGACAGGCAACAAGCAGAAGAGACTTGTTTGGGCTAAAGAACACAAGGAATGGACATTAGACTAGTGGAAATCTGTGCTTTGGTCTGATGAGTCCAAATTTGAGATCTTTGGATCCAACCACCGTGTCTTTGCAGAAAAGGTGAACGGATGGACTGTATATGCCTGGTTCCCACCGTGAAGCATGGAGGAGGAGGTGTGATGGTGTGGGGGTGCTTTGCTGGTGACACTGGTGGGGATTTATTTAAAACTTAAGGCATACTAAATCAGAATGGCTACCACAGCATCTTGCAGCGGCATGCCATTCCATCCAGTTTGCGTTTAGTTGGACCATCATTTATTTTTCAAGAGGACAATGACCCCAAACACTCCTCCAGGCTGTGTAAGGGCTATTTGACTAAGAAGGAGAGTGTGTTGGGGTGCTACACCAGATGACCTGGCCTTCACAGTCACAAGACCTGAACCCAATTGAGATGGTTTGGGGTGAGCTGGACCGCAGAGTGAAGGCAAAAGGGTCAACAAGTGCTAAGAATTTCTGGGAACTCCTTCAAGACTGTTGGAAAACCATTTCCGGTGACTACCTCTTGAAGCTCATCAAGAGAATGCCAAAAGTGTGCAAAGCAGTAATCAAAGCAAAAGGTGGCTACTTTGAAGAACCTAAAATATAAGACACTTTTTTTTTTTAAGTATTTCATTCCACATGTTTTCATTCATAGTTTTGATGTCTTCAATATGAATCTACAATTTTTAGAGTCATGAAAATAAAGAAAACTCTTTGAGTGAAAAGGTGTGTCCAAACCTTTGATCTGTACTGTAAGTTCAGGAGGGCTTGCTTTCCAGTGAATAAAATCATTAATGACCTGGAAGTACAGCTAAGCTTAGGTAAATAGGCCAAATCCTAAATTAACACAATATTGATAAAACTGTTCCTGAATGTTAAATGGATTGTTTGGGACTTTAACATTGATGGACTATCCTTAGTATAGGTCATGAATGTCTGATTGGATGGGTGCAACACCCAATACAATGGTGGCTGCAGCCAGGTACTGCACATCCACCCCCAACTGATTCAAATTAGGGGGCGGATATGCAATATCCACATGCGGCCAGTATAGAGTTGATGGAGCTGTGCAGTTCTGGAACTGAACAGATTTGGCCACAGTGGCACCCAGAACAGCTGATCGTGGGGGTGTCAAGTGTCACATCCCCACCGATCAGATATTGACCACCTACTGTAAGGATAGGACATTAATTTTAAGTCCCAGACAACCTCTTTAAAAGTTAAGAGTATGTCCCCTATTGATATGTGTAAGAAAAGGAAGATTATTGAACAAAGTTTAAGGAAAACAATGTACAAATAATCTGAATAAAAAAGAGTTCCAGCACTTTGTTGCTTATAATATATATATTTATTTGAGTAGCAATTATTTAGTATATGAATAGTTATGCAGATTATTGTCATGTCACTGCACAGTTACTCTTTTGCTTCTATAAAGCAAAATTTTAATTTGTATTATTTTGTTAGTATTTTGTAAATCTCCTTTGGCTTTCAACATTGCCAGAATCCTTCTGGGCAATCTCTTGATTAGACTGAAGCACATCTCAACCGAAATCTGATCCCAGGTCTCTTCTACACAGGCCCAATGTTGGTGCATATGGGTTGACACGCTTGGGTATGTGTTAGGGCCAGGTGGACGGGCAGACCCCGGAGGTGGATCCACTGGGCCGAACACCTTAATGAAGGCAAGGGGTCCGGTAGCCGGAGCACTACGGGTAGCAGGACAGTCCGTGCAAAAGAGTGGAATGGAGAAGTCCCTGGGACCACGGAGTCACTGATGGTAGTCCGGGTGACGGAGCTCAGGTTCGGAGGCCGAGATGTTGTCAGGCAGAGTCCGGAACTGATGGAGCGAGAGGACGGGTTACCACAGGGATCAGAGATGGTACGGACTGACGGGATGGCAGATAGTCAGCGTTCGGGGTTCGGGAATCGGCAGGACCGGATGGCGAGGCAGGAGCGGCTCTAGAAGAGAGATATGTAAGTATATCACAGAGACACAAGGAGACCTGACTCCTAGCTTAGGAAACACGAAGAACAGGCCCCGCCCACTTGGACATTAAACCCCTTTATACCCTGTACCTGTGTGTTCAATTTCCTGTCAGTGGACGCTGGCCCTTTAAGAGAGGGTCAATGACCGCGCGCGCGCCCTAATGCGCATGCGCGAGGCCCAGGTGCCAGAAGCCAGGGCAGGGAGCGGTGTATAGGAAGCAGGGGAGCCGGCCTGGAGCAGGGCTGCCGACGGGCGCCGGGAGCGGGGACCGGGCCGCCTGGGGACCGCAGGTGATGGAGGCTGGAGACCGTGGAGCGGGGGACGCCTGACAGAGGAGCTGGGGAGCGAAGCAGGGAAGCCGGGGAGCGTGGCAGGTGAGCCGGGGAGCAGAGCAGGGGACCCGGAGAGCATGACAGTACCCCCCCCCACGCCCCCCTCCCCGCAACCGGGACAGGAAGGCACGTATCAGGGGAATACCCACATTCTCCCGGGGTTCCCAGGACCTATCCTCAGGATCATACCCTGCCCAGTCCACCAGGAAGAACTGTCGGCCCCGTACAGTTTTCATGGCCACAATATCCCTTACCGCATAGATGTCATCATCAGCGATAGGAGGAGGAGCCGAACTGGCAGCAGCGGAGAAGGGACCAAGGACAACCGGCTTGAGCAGGGAGACGTGGAAGGAGTTGGGTATCCTCATCGTGACCGGGAGCTGCAGCTTGTAGGAGACCTCATTTATTCTGCAGAGGACTTTAAACGGCCCGATGTAGTGAGGACCCAGCTTGTATGATGGTAGCTTCAATCGGACGTACTTGGAAGCAAGCCAGACGAGATCTCCTGGAGAGAAACACGGAGGATCCAAACGCCTCTTGTCTGCGTGTTTCTTCATCCGCAGGGAAGCACGTCCAAGGGACGCCTTGACAGAGTCCCAAATTGTTGCAAAGTCACGGGCTACGGCATCAGCAGCAGGAACATCCGAGGAAGAGGATACAGGTAATGGGACGGAAGGCTGAAGACCGTAAACGACATGGAAGGGAGAGCTGGAGGAGGACTCACTGACGTGGTGGTTATGGGAGAATTCAGCCCAAGGAAGAAGCGTGGACCAGTCGTCGTGATGGGCGTTAACGTAGTGACGTAAGAAGGAGGTCAAGATCTGATTGACTCGTTCCACTTGGCCATTCGACTGAGGATGGTAGGCTGAAGAAAAGTCCAGAGTCACTCCCAGATGTTTGCAGAGAGCCCTCCAGAAGCGGGAGGTGAACTGAGTTCCTCTGTCGGACACAATGTGTGATGGAAAGCCATGCAACCGGAAGATGTGCTGTATGTAGGCGTCAGCGAGTTCCTGGGCAGAGGGCAGTCCAGCCATAGGGACGAAATGAGCCATTTTGGAGAACCGATCCACCACGACCCATATGACTGTGTGTCCGGAGGACAGGGGCAAGTCCGTAATGAAGTCCATTGCAATGTGTTGCCACGGAACTGAGGGTATAGGCAGAGGCAGAAGACGGCCATAAGGCAGATGTTTGGGCGTCTTGTTCCTGGCACAAGAGGAGCAGGCTGAGACAAAAGAAGTGACGTCCGTACGAAGGGATGGCCACCAGTAATGACGTAAAATCGTACTCCATGTTCTCTTCTGACCAGCATGGCCGGCTGTTTTCGAGGCATGGCCCCAGTGCAACACTTTTTGCCTGTCAGTCTCAGAGACATAGGTCTTCCCGGGCGGTATCTGGGCAAGGGTGACAGGAGCCACCGGAATGATTTTACTAGGGCAGATGATGGGCTGGGATGTCTCCTCCTCCTGCTCCATGGGCATGAATCTCAGAAACATATATAAAGCTCCGGCACTCCTTAGAAGAAATAGCAAAAAAGTCTCGGGTGGTGCTGAATACGTTTTTTATTAAATCAAGAATGAAGTCTGTCCCATATAACGTTTCGGTCTACATCAGACCTTTATCAAGGGATCTATCAGACTGACAAGGTAAACATGAAACAAAAGGCACTCTACAACACGTGATCACCTGCTCACCACTGATAGAAAGTTATAAAGGACACCTCTTCCCAGTTGTCACTGGTGTATAGCACGTCTGCATGATTGTCATTTGCTTCTTTGTTTAAGTGCTGATGCTCACTAGCGCTGTAATACCACCTGCCACCTATGCTCTTGTTTTCCCATGCGCCCCTCCTAATCAGGAAGTGGTGTCACCTGACTCCACTCTCCTGATTCACGGTCTCTATAACAGGCCCGGCCCCTCCAGAGTTTCACTGAGTATCCGGTTTACCCACATCCACCAGGACACAGGTCTGTAACAACTCCCCCCACCTCAGCTCTGCACTATAGCACTTTGTGAACCTTTACTTTACTTTTATAACCATAGGCACGGTCCAATGCCGGCTACATGTCCACTATCCCTCACCGGACGGTATGTGTTACCATTCCATTCTTTGGGTATAACTACTGATCTGTCTTATTATTTTCCATCTGTCTCTTTATGAGTAATATAACAGATTATGCTCTCACCATCCCTTATACAGAATCTCCACGGTTTTTTAACCTGTTTAAGCCTGCAGCTGGCACGGTTGCCTAGTACCTAGAACATATGGTAATCCACTACAATGATATCCTATCTCCTTCCCCCTCTCCCCTTCCCCTCCCCCTCTCTCTCCCCCTTTTTCCCCCCCCTCCTTCCACAGCTCCTGCTCTTTTTATTGATACACACATGTAATCTTCATTCCCTCTATTAGATTCTTCATCTGATATTATTGAAGACTTGCCACTGTGCCTTTCCACAGTATAATAAGTTCATACATTCGATATGACAGGTACATTATTTATAGCCTTTGTTTAAGCATGTGTACGGCGGACATATTTAGAGGATACACAAACACACCAATATTTCCCTGGTACGTGTTAGTTCCTTCTCTAGTCAGATTAACCCCTTGTGGGGTCATTACCTCATTATAATTTGTTTTCCCCTTTTTTTGCGTGCCTTGCCATTAGCCATATAATATCCCTTATTGCTCGATTGGGAACATATGGGATTTACCCCTGACCAAGAACGACTGTGATTGTGACTTCAACCCTGATTATTCAGGTACCTTAGCTCTTTATCTCACTTTTAACGTATAGTTCTCCATATGACTGAGTAGGGAGATAAACACTAGTACATCTCACCACCTCTCTCCTTCCCAACAGGCTACTTCTTTGGGCTTAATACCCTACATATAGAATTGGGTTTCCCCCTCCTCCTTTCTTTGCCCGCCAGCACATGCGCAGGTATGATCCTAGATAATCCTCATATGACTCCTGGTAGGGCTTTGTACCTTTCCTTCTTGACTCTTCCTTTTTTTACTTAGAGTACAAACAGTATCTTGCCCCCAAGGTGTAAGACACGAGTCTCTTCCTATTGCTCATGAATTAACGTGATAAAACTACCTGGGTTACACAATCACAGGTACTTATCATAATTCAATGTTTACACTGTTTACCATGGACATTTTCAAGTACCTTAGAGTTTTTCCATTCACTCTTTCATATAGTATCCTATCCTACTGTCAGACGCAACTGATGATTACGCTTTTTGTCCGTTGGTGCATATTCATTTCTACAGTACTCTAGGTATGTTCAGATATTAGCTGCTTATTACCTACTAGTTACGACATCCATACATTGTATTACATGTTCATACATTGTCTGTATTTTTATGTAATTCTGATTCTTTTTGTCTAGGGTATAACGTGCCGTTACATACATGTATATCATAATATGCTTGCTACCACAATGCTGCATTTCTATATGCTGTGTTCCCCCCTTTTTTGTACCATATTCTTTATGATGAAATATTCCCTGAATGTATATTGATTGTTTTTCTTTCTTTTTTTGTTTCATGTTTACCTTGTCAGTCTGATAGATCCCTTGATAAAGGTCTGATGTAGACCGAAACGTTATATGGGACAGACTTCATTCTTGATTTAATAAAAAACGTATTCAGCACCACCCGAGACTTTTTTGCTATTTCTTCTAAGGAGTGCCGGAGCTTTATATATGTTTCTGAGATTTATTTTTCTCCAGAGCACCCGACTAGATAGTGAGCCAGGCTTATTTTTTCTATTGGACACTCTTTTTGTCCTGTGCTCCTATCGATTTACACTTTCTCCAGTACCAATGTCGTTCAACACTTTATCATATGGACAAGACGAAGTAACTAGTATCCTTTCTCGTGTGACCACACCTCGTTCATTCCTCTCTATTCCATCAGAAGAGATCCGCACCCGAGATTATGACAAAGAATTGAGAAGACATACCGCGTTGGATTTGCACTGTGCTACCTTAGCAGAATATCACCGTGTACAGAGAATTCCAAGGGGCCTCCGGGTATCCCTGCGCCCTACATTGTTCGCAGATAACCCGGAGTACTGCACCAAATACGAAGGAATCCTTAATAAGTGCTCTATGGACATAATCATACTGACAATTGAGTACCTTCAGAAAGAGATCAGTGAACTAGAACCGAAGATCAAAACTATAGAGGACCAGTTCTGCAATACCTTACCTAGTCCAGAGTGGGAAAAGCTAAAACAAAGATCGAAGGATTCCATTGAAAGTTTCCAGAAAACACTGCAGGAGCGCAAACGACTTAAATTCATTAGAGACCAGGAGGACTACGCCAAAGACCGCGTATATCGGTGGCGCTCCCTGGATTCTAACCAACAGCGCCGTCCAAATTATTACAGTTTTTCTGCTTCCTCAGGTTCAGATAGCGATTCCCATTCCACTCACTCCAACCGTTTTTTAGAGCCACGAATACCCGCAGGAGAAAGACGAGGAGGAGTCAGAGGAAGACCAGGCCCATCGACTCGAGCACAGACTCGTTCACAGGTAGGACGGACATAGTAGACAACCTGGTATATAACATCTCATCGTACAGTCTGACCCCTCTTGAGTGGCAAGTGTTACAAAAAGGCCTTTCATTTTGTCCCACCCCTAAGTTTGATTCCTTTTTGGTAGACCAAGAGATGAGACGTTTTTTCAGAAATTTACGGCTTAAGGCCCATTTTTCCTCCACTAATAGTGACATCCGTCCTGATCACGTCACCCAAGACATGGGCACATTCTCCTTACGGAATCTTAACCTAAGGGTTACTAGTACTTTCAATCCCCCCAGATCATATCACCCAATTGAGACATATATCTCTCTGGTCTCTAGAGATATAGATTCCACACTCAAGGAGATTGACGATGGCATCTTTAGGGTCAAAAATAACATTACCCCTGATGAGAATAGGGCTATCAAGGGACTTAAGGGGAATAAGGACATAATCATAAAGCCAGCTGACAAAGGTGGCGCGGTGGTAGTTTTGGACAGGGCCTATTACCTCTCAGAGATTGATCGACAACTCAGTGACTTGACCACTTATCTTCCTGTCCCTAAGGACCCTTCTCCACTTATACGTGGATATATAAAGGATAAGGTAGATTACCACTTACAGCAGGGCACAATTGATAAGACCCTAGCAGAATTCCTCATCAAATCTAATCCGGTAACCCCTGTGTTTTATGTTCTGCCCAAAATACACAAAAATCTACAACAACCACCAGGGCGCCCCATCGTGGCCTCAACGGAGTCGATTTTGTCACGTCTGGCCATCACTCTAGAAAAAATACTTACCCCACTGATCCCGTTGATACCTTCATATGTGAAAGACACTTCGAATTTTCTTTCCCATATCAGGGCTCTTCCACCTCTACCCCCTGACTGTCTCCTTGCCACCCTAGACGTCGACAGCTTATACACCAGTATACAACATAGTGATGGCATCCAGGCCGTCAACTGGTTTCTCGACTTACACGGCACTATCTCCTCCTCTCAGCACACTTTTTGTATTGACTTGCTCCAGTTGGTTCTGGGTCATAATTTCTTTCTGTTCGGTGACCAATTTTACATACAGCAGCGGGGGACCGCGATGGGATCCAACGTAGCGCCTCCATATGCTAATATTTTCATGGCGTTTTTCGAGGAAACCTTTGTATATAAACATCCCCTTTGGGTCAGACATGCCAGGGTTTGGAAACGTTACATTGATGATATATTCGTCATCTGGCAAGGTGACGTCAATTCTCTGAACACTTTTCATAACGATATATTCTCTGCCCTACCCGGCCTCACTCTCACCATGCATTGTGATTCCCACCAAATAAATTTCTTGGACACCCTGATCATCTTATCTCCCGACGGTAGTATCTCCACTGACCTCTTTGTAAAACCTACCGACAAGAATAGTCTTTTACTATACTCCAGTTGTCATCCTCCTCACATGAAAAAATCCTTACCAATCTCACAGCACAAGCGGGTTGAGCGGATCGTTTCTGATCCCCAACAACAACAACTGCGATACAATGAGATGGGCACTAAATTTATTTCACGCGGCTACCCCTCCTCAGTAGCAATGAATCGTACATCTCGCCCTCAGAGACATGATACTATTACACCACGCATCTATTGCGTACAAACTTATCATCCCTTCTCCTCCATCTTCAAGGGAATAATCTCTAAACACTGGCCACTCTTACATCAAGCCTATCCCTCGATTATGGAGTTCACGACACCCCCGGTTTTCTGTCATAAGAGACCAAGGAACCTTAGAGACGACTTGATCAGAGCTGACATAGGATCACTTACCCCCCTTCGACAAACATTTCTGGGTCCACCCAAAATGGGTAATTTTCCCTGTTTACATTGTCTCCAATGCAACAACCTTACCAAGGGAAATACATTCACGCATCCTTACACAGGCAGAGTCTTCACAATCATGGATTACTTTACCTGTGAATCTTCATTTGTTGTGTATCTCATTAAATGCCCGTGCGGTCTCGGATATGTTGGAGAGACCACCCAGCATATCCGGGACCGCATCAGCAAACATAAATCCACGATACGATGTGGACAACTCCTGCTACCCATTCCTCACCATTTCAATACAGCACACCATACAGTAGCTCAGCTACGATTTCAAGTTATTGAACATGTTCCATCTATGCGGAGGGGAGGGGATAGGGCTCGCAGACTGAAAGATAGAGAATCCTATTGGATACACACATTGGGCACACTGGAACCTAGGGGGTTAAACCGGGAGTATGACGTACATATATAATTATACATAGGTTTTGGGCCTCCAGTTTCATTGAAAGCAACCTCTATACACCTCTAATGCATATATCCCTGTAGTTTCCACTGTTTGTAGTTGCCCCTCTAATACTGTTCAAACACATCACCCTTATCTCTGTACATCCATTGGTAGATGGGTCCGTGCTGTTGTGCTTCATTACATTATATACTTGCTTCATTATGATGTACTAACTTTATCTCTTTTCTCTCTAGGCACTCTACAACACGTGATCACCTGCTCACCACTGATAGAAAGTTAGAAAGGACACCTCTTCCCAGTTGTCACTGGTGTATAGCACGTCTGCATGATTGTCATTTGCTTCTTTGTTTAAGTGCTGATGCTCACTAGCGCTGTAATGCCACCTGCCACCTATGCTCTTGTTTTCCCATGCGCCCCTCCTAATCAGGAAGTGGTGTCACCTGACTCCACTCTCCTGATTCACGGTCTCTATAACAGGCCCGGCCCCTCCAGAGTTTCACTGAGTATCCGGTTTACCCACATCCACCAGGACACAGGTCTGTAACAACTCCCCCCACCTCAGCTCTGCACTATAGCACTTTGTGAACCTTTACTTTACTTTTATAACCATAGGCACGGTCCAATGCCGGCTACATGTCCACTATCCCTCACCGGACGGTATGTGTTACCATTCCATTCTTTGGGTATAACTACTGATCTGTCTTATTATTTTCCATCTGTCTCTTTATGAGTAATATAACAGATTATGCTCTCACCATCCCTTATACAGAATCTCCACGGTTTTTTAACCTGTTTAAGCCTGCAGCTGGCACGGTTGCCTAGTACCTAGAACGTATGGTAATCCACTACAATGATATCCTATCTCCTTCCCCCTCTCCCCTTCCCCTCCCCCTCTCTCTCCCCCTTTTTTCCCCCCCTCCTTCCACAGCTCCTGCTCTTTTTATTGATACACACATGTAATCTCCATTCCCTCTATTAGATTCTTCATCTGATATTATTGAAGACTTACCACTGTGCCTTTCCACAATATAATAAGTTCATACATTCGATATGACAGGTACATTATTTATAGCCTTTGTTTAAGCATGTGTACGGCGGACATATTTAGAGGATACACAAACACACCAATATTTCCCTGGTACGTGTTAGTTCCTTCTCTAGTCAGATTAACCCCTTGTGGGGTCATTACCTCATTATAATTTTTTTTCCCCTTTTTTTGCGTGACTTGCCATTAGCCATATAATATCCCTTATTGCTCGATTGGGAACATATGGGATTTACCCCTGACCAAGAACGACTGTGATTGTGACTTCAACCCTGATTATTCAGGTACCTTAGCTCTTTATCTCACTTTTAACGTATAGTTCTCCATATGACTGAGTAGGGAGATAAACACTAGTACATCTCACCACCTCTCTCCTTCCCAACAGGCTACTTCTTTGGGCTTAATACCCTACATATAGAATTGGGTTTCCCCCTCCTCCTTTCTTTGCCCGCCAGCACATGCGCAGGTATGATCCTAGATAATCCTCATATGACTCCTGGTAGGGCTTTGTACCTTTCCTTCTTGACTCTTCCTTTTTTTACTTAGAGTACAAACAGTATCTTGCCCCCAAGGTGTAAGACACGAGTCTCTTCCTATTGCTCATGAATTAACGTGATAAAACTACCTGGGTTACACAATCACAGGTACTTATCATAATTCAATGTTTACACTGTTTACCATGGACATTTTCAAGTACCTAAAGCTGGTGTCACACTAAGCGACAGCGACAACGACGTCGCTGTTACGTCACCATTTTCGGTGACGTAACAGCGACCTTGTAAGTTGCTGTTATGATCGCTGCTTAGCTGTCAAACACAGCAGAAGCAGCGATCATAACGTCGCTGTGCTACATGTGCAGAGAGCAGGGAGCCGCGCTTAGCGCTGGCTCCTTGCTCTCCTAGGTACAGTACACATCGGGTTAATTAACCCGATGTGTGCTGCAGCTACATGTCACAGTGCAGAGAGCAAGGAGCCGCGCACACTGCTTAGCGCTGGCTCCTTGCTCTCCTTGCTACAGTATACATCGGGTTAATTACCCGATGCATACTGCAGCCACATGTCACAGTGCAGGAGCCGGCGCTGGCAGCAAGAGCGGAGGCTGGTAACCAGCGTAAACATCGGGTAACCAGGGAAAGGTCTTCCCTTGGTTACCCGATGTTTATGCTGGTTACAGCTTACCGCAGCTGCCAGTGCCGGCTCCTGATCGCTTCATTTCGTCGCTCTCTCGCTGTCACACACAGCGATGTGTGTGTCACAGCGGGAGAGTGACGACCAAAAAATGAAGCTGGACATTCAGCAACGACCGGCGACCTCACAGCAGGGGCCAGGTCGTTGCTGGATGTCACACACAGCGACAGCGACGGGACGTCGCTGCAACGTCACAGAAAATGGTGACGTAGCAGCGACGTCGTTGTCGTCGTCGTTATGTGTGACACCAGCTTTAGAGTTTTTCCATTCACTCTTTCATATAGTATCCTATCCTACTGTCAGACGCAACTGATGATTACGCTTTTTGTCCGTTGGTGCATATTCATTTCTACAGTACTCTAGGTATGTTCAGATATTAGCTGCTTATTACCTACTAGTTACGACATCCATACATTGTATTACATGTTCATACATTGTCTGTATTTTTATGTAATTCTGATTCTTTTTGTCCAGGGTATAATGTGCCGTTACATACATGTATATCATAATATGCTTGCTACCACAATGCTGCATTTCTATATGCTGTGTTCCCCCCTTTTTTGTACCATATTCTTTATGATGAAATATTCCCTGAATGTATATTGATTGTTTTTCTTTCTTTTTTTGTTTCATGTTTACCTTGTCAGTCTGATAGATCCCTTGATAAAGGTCTGATGTAGACCGAAACGTTATATGGGACAGACTTCATTCTTGATTTAATAAAAAACGTATTCAGCACCACCCGAGACTTTTTTGCTATTTCTTCTAAGGAGTGCCGGAGCTTTATATATGTTTCTGAGATTTATTTTTCTCCAGAGCACCCGACTAGATAGTGAGCCAGGCTTATTTTTTTCTATTCCATGGGCATGAATGACCTGGACAAGGCATCTGCACGTACATTCTTGTCCGCAGGTCGGAAATGGAGCTGGAAATCGAACCTGGCAAAGAACAAGGACCACCTGGCTTGCCGTGGGTTCAGTCGCTGAGCGGACCGCAGGTATTCCAGGTTCTTGTGGTCCGTGTAAATGATCACGGGGTACACTGCTCCCTCCAGAAGGTAGCGCCATTCCTCCAGGGCCAGATTGACTGCCAATAGCTCTCGGTCACCAATGGTGTAGTTGCGTTCAGGCGCTGAGAAGCTCTTGGAGTAGAAACCGCGAGTCACCATCTTCCCGGAGGAGGACTTCTGCATGAGCACTGCTCCGGCTCCCGAGGAGGAGGCATCCACCTCCAAGGTGAACTGTCGGTTTAACTCAGGACGGTGGAGCACAGGGGAGGAAGCAAATGCCCGCTTCAGAGAGCCAAACGCGGCGTCGGCCGCAGGTGTCCAGTCCTTTGGATTAGCCCCCTTCCTGGTCAAGGCGGAGAGAGGTGCAGTCAGAGCCGAGAAGTGAGGGATGAACTGACGGTAATAGTTTGCGAATCCCAGAAAGCGTTGGATTGCCTTCAGTCCAGAAGGAGGGGGCAAGTTGAGAATGGAAGAGACCTTCTCCGGATCCATCTGCAGTCCGGTATTGGAGATTACGTAACCCAGGAAGGGAAGAGAAGACTGCTCGAAGACACACTTCTCGTACTTGGCGTACAGACGATTTTCTCTCAGTCTTTGTAGTACCAGCTGCATGTTCTCTCTGTGGGTCTGGAGGTCCGGAGAAAAGACCAGGATGTCATCAAGATACACCACCACACAGATGTAGAGAAGGTCCCGGAACACGTCGTTCACCAATTCCTGAAAGACTGCTGGTGCGTTACACAGGCCGAAGGGCATCACACAGTATTCATAGTGCCCATCGCGAGTATTGAACGCGGTCTTCCATTCGTCCCCAGAGCGGATGCGGACCAGGTTGTAGGCACCCCGAAGATCTAACTTGGTAAACACACGAGCTCCTCTAAGCCGATCAAATAATTCGGGGATGAGCGGCAGGGGGTATTTGTTTTTCACGGTGATTTGGTTCAATCCCCGGTAGTCAATGCATGGGCGTAGGTCGCCCTCTTTCTTCTTAACAAAGAAGAAGCCTGCTCCAGCAGGAGAGGAGGATCTCCGAATGAATCCCCTTGCCAGGTTCTCTGTGATGTAGGTAGACATGGCCCTTGTTTCGGCAGGAGACAGCGGATATATCCGTCCTCTAGGTGGTGTAGTTCCCAGGAGCAGGTCGATGGCACAATCGTAAGGACGATGTGGCGGCAGTACCTCTGACTCCTTTTTATCAAAGACGTCCGCGAAAGACCAATAGGCCGAGGGCAGTCCCGGTAGGGACTCTGGAACCGGAGGTCGTCGGATGGGTTGAATATTCTTCAGACAGTTCTCGTGGCAAGAGGAGCCCCATCGGGTGATTTCACCAGTACCCCAGCTGACTGAGGGTTCGTGTGTCCGTAACCAGGGGAGTCCCAGCAAGATTTGATGAGACATGTGTGGGAGGACATAGAGAGCGATGTTCTCGGTGTGCAGGGCACCGATACGCAGTTCCAGCGGCTTGGTGATCCACGAGATGGTGTCAGAGAGGGGTCTCCCATCCACAGAGGCAATCACTAGGGGTTTGTCGAGTGGAGTAACAGGCACCTGGTACTTGTCCACCGTGGCCTGCTGGATGAAATTGCCTGCTGCCCCGGAATCGAGGTACGCCTCGGCCGTGAACCGCGTCTCTCCCGTTGTCACTTGAACAGTCCACGTAACCGGGTCTGAGAGAATCCCAGCACCTAGGGTGGCTTCTCCTACCAATCCTAGGCTTTGGAGTTTCCCGGCCTCTCTGGACAGGAGCGTAGAAGGTGTGTGCCCTCTCCGCAGTAGAAGCAGAGGCCCTTGGCGAGCCGTTCTGCTCGGCGTTGTTCAGACTGCCGCAAACGGTCGATCTGCATGGGCTCGTGGACGGAGACACCAGATGACGTTGACTGAAGTACGGCAGGCTTCTGCGGAGGAGAGGAATGCCGTATCGGACGTCTCTCACGGGACACCTCTTTGGATCGTTCCTGAAAACGAAGATCCACTCGAGTCGCTAGGGCAATCAGGGCATCCAGGGTGGACGGCACGTCACGACCAGCCAGCTCATCTTTGATACGACCCGAGAGGCCTTCCCAGAAGGCGGCGGTTAGAGCCTCATTGTTCCACCCGAGTTCCGAAGCCAAGGTGCGAAAACGGATGGCATATTGACCCACCGTCAGAGTCCCCGACGTAGCCGGAGGAGAGATGAGGCAGACGCGGAGGCGCGTCCGGGCTCGTCAAAGGTGCCAGGAAATGCCTGCAGGAACTCCTGGATGTTGGTGGTCACCGGATCCTCCTTCTCCCACAAGGGGTTCATCCAGGCCAGCGCCTCACCCTCTAGATGGGACATCATGAACGCGACCTTGGCTTGGTCGGAGGCAAACAAGTGCGGCAGCTGCTTGAAATGGAGAGAGCATTGATTGATGAAACCCCTGCAGGTCTTGGGATCTCCAGCGTACCGGGGTGGTGAGGCCAAACGAAGTCTGGAAGCATCCGAGGAGGCTGCCACGGGAGCTGTGGCCGTGGATTGTACAGTGGAAGCTCGAGATGCCGAAGATGTGACCGACGCTTGCAGCGTGTTCAGGCGGGCGTCCACAGAAGACATGAAGTTCAGCATGCGGGTCTGGGTCTCACGCTGGCGTGTGAGTTCCTCCTGCAAGGCCGCTAGTGCTTGGGCGGGATCCATGGCCTGTTCTTACTGTTAGGGCCAGGTGGACGGACAGACCCAGGAGGTGGATCCACTGGGCCGAACACCTTAATGAAGGCAAGGGGTCCGGTAGCCAGAGCACTACGGGTAGCAGGACAGTCCGTGCAAAAGAGTGGAATGGAGAAGTCCCTGGGACCACGGAGTCACTGATGGTAGTCCGGGTGACGGAGCTCAGGTTCGGAGGCCGAGATGCTGTCAGGCAGAGTCCGGAACCGATGGAGCGAGAGGACGGGTCACCACAGGGATCAGAGATGGTACGGACTGACGGGATGGCAGATAGTCAGCGTTCGGGGTTCGGGAATCGGCAGGACCGGATGGCGAGGCAGGAGCGGCTCTAGAAGAGAGATATGTAAGTATATCACAGAGACACAAGGAGACCTGACTCCTAGCTTAGGAAACACGAAGAACAGGCCCCGCCCACTTGGACATTAAACCCCTTTATACCCTGTACCTGTGTGTTCAATTTCCTGTCAGTGGACGCTGGCCCTTTAAGAGAGGGTCAATGACCGCGCGCGCGCGCCCTAATGCGCATGCGCGAGACTCGGGTGCCAGAAGCCAGGGCAGGGAGCGGTGTATAGGAAGCAGGGGAGCCGGCCTGGAGCAGGGCTGCCGACGGGCGCCGGGAGCGGGGACCGGGCCGCCTGGGGACCGCAGGTGATGGAGGCTGGAGACCGTGGAGCGGGGGACGCCTGACAGAGGAGCCGGGGAGCGAAGCAGGGAAGCCGGGGAGCGTGGCAGGTGAGCTGGGGAGCAGAGCAGGGGACCCGGAGAGCGTGACAGTATGTACATGTAACATCCACGGGGCAGAGGTTAAATCATTGTCACCGGGCCAGTGATGTCGGGTCTGGGATGTCACGGGTGGCCCTACCCAGCTTCGTGGCCCCAAGGTGCACAATAAAGGGAGGAGGATGGAAGATGGAATGATTATGGGATGATGGAGATGGAGGAGGTTGGGAGTTGCAGTTGTCTCGTGATGCCACCTGCGGTATGTGGCCAGGGATTAGCCACCACTGCAGTCCTCTGGGGCGGATGGTGTCGCAGCTAGGGTAGTTCAGCTTCCCGCAGGTGAAGCTAGGCCCCAAGGAGGATGATGGTGGTAGTAGTGGTCGTTGGCGCCGAAGCACAGGGCGATGGCACTGGCAATGAAGGACGGACACAGCAGTTGTGGTTCCAGGTCTTTACTCACTGTCCTTTGGTTGCCTGGGAGTACTGTTCTCTGCCGTGATGGGCAGCCACTCGGATCCGTGCTCGTCGGTTGGTGTCTCGAGCTCCTCACGGACCTAGGGATCACGTCACTCTGAAAGGGAGTTGCTGGCGCTACGTTAGAGGTGGTGTTCGGTGGAGAGGTCCACGGCCGGGGCCGCGGTTTTTGGGGATTTAAGTTCGTGACGCCACCCACAGGTTGTGGTGAATGGATGGACACCACCGCTGCCGTTGACTAGGCTCCCGGGGACGGTGTTGCGCAGCTTGGTGTTCACCCCTCCGTGGGTAGGGGGATGATGGTCCCGGGGGCCCGAGGGAGGTGCTGAGGCGGGGGAATGGAGATGTGCTGGCGTGTGGTGCGGTGCGGTGCGCGGCCCGAAGGCACTGTTGTACTCACTATTACAAACACGCTGGAGTCTCTGGTAAACCAAACAAGATGGTGGACGGTGCCCGCAGCCGGCGGCGCTTTTCCCCTTTTCAGGTTGGTGGTTTCCGCCTTTTTCCTGCACCTCACTTTTGTAGAAATGATGACTCCTATGCCTGAGCAATGGTAGTCCGCTCCCCAGCCTGATGTGGACCGCTAGAGCCCGTGTGCCCGCAGACGCTGGCCCGTGGGGTCTCAATGCCTGGGCGGTGGCTTTCTACCCCTATCGTTGGGCTGTTGTCTACAGTCGGGTCTTAGGTGGGAAAGGGCCTTAAGCCCAGTCCTAAATCAGTTGATTCAACTCTGTCTAGTTGTTTCTGGGCCTCGTACTGGGTCTGAGTACTTCTCCTGGTGCTCCGGTTTCCAATCGGTTCCCCGGTTTGGTACCGGTGGGCCACCACCCGGTGCCAGTCCCTTACGGTCCCACCGGCTGTAATCCCAGCTCGTGCAGGCGGCCACCACCGTCTTCCTCCTTGCCACGGTACCAGGGCTACGACCCTGGCACCGGTCAGTGTTAAAGCTGCAAGCCTGACACCTCAGGCCTGCTGCACTTGAACTTGACTCTCCACTTCACTGTCCAAAACTACTGTGTTTACACTCTGCTCCCCACGGGGAACTACACTGTTTTTCCTGCCTCAGGGCCTGTGCATTCCTCGGTGGGTGGGGCCAACCACCTGGATCCGCCCCCTGATGTGTACATCAAACCCTGAGGGAGGTGACAAGGGTTTGGTAGTTTGGCTGCTGTCACCTTATTAAGGGGTGAGGTGTTTGTGTAAGGGCCTACCTGTGACTATCTGGCTAGTCCAGGGCGTCACACATCCACTGGAAAAATGACCTGCTTGGTTACAACAACAACAAACTAGTCTTAGGATGTCCACGGTGTCAGGAGCAGGTATACCCTCTGGGGCTGCTCCTGTGCAAGATTCCAGTAGAACTCTCTGCAAAGGCTTTGAGTCCAGCATCTCTGGTGTCACAGGTGCAGTGTCTGGGGTAAGCTGGTATTCCTCCTTAATGGACAAGTCCTTGCAGGCATGGGGTTTCCTGCTGGTTTCTGGCAGTGGGGCTCTCTTTTGTGCCCTTTCTTGGCTCCACCCACGCTTTTGCGCTCTTTTTGGGTTCCGCCTATGATGGCACGACTCCTCTTTTCCAGTGCTGCACAAGTAATGGCGACTGTCCTTTTTTAGGCAATACAGTTTAACACAGTTCTGTAAGGTGCGCAGTACCCGTTTGTATGGGTGCGCAATCCTTTTCGTGATGCCAAGTTGTAGCACCCATGAGGCAGGGGTTAAATGCTCATCGCTGGGCTGGTGATGTCGGGTCCGGGATGTCATGGGTGGCCCTGCACAGCTTCGTGGCCCCGAGGTGTACAATAAAAGGGAGGATGATGGAGGATGGGATGATGGTGGGATGATGGAGGTGGAGGAGGTTGAGAGTTGTAGTAGTCTTGTCATGCCACCAGCGGTATGCGGCCAGGGATTAGCCGCTGCTGCGGTCGCAGTCCTCTGGGGCAGATGGTATCGCAGCTAGGGTAGTTCAGCTTCCCGCAGGTGAAGCTAGGCCCCAGGGAGGATGATGATGGTAGTAGTGATCGTTGGCACTGAAACACGTGGTGCCAGCTTCGGCAATGAAGGATGGACATGGCAGTTGTGGTTCCAGGTGTTTACTCACCTTTGGTTGCCCGGGGGTACTGGTCTCTGCCATGATAGGCTCCAGCCAATCCCGGATAAGTTAGAGGTAGCCACCTGTATTTGAAAGTGTCCTTTCCCAAGGGATGCCCTTCCAGAAGTCATGAACCCGGGCTGAGTTTCACGTGTCAAGCCTCAGGCTCCGTGAAGAAAAAGAAGGAAGAAAGTGTTGTTGTGTTGCCAGAACTGAAGCCCCGACTTAACTGCCGGTTGTGTAAAGGTTGCTCCTAACCCAAGTCATGCCCGCCCCCCAGGTGGTTGTCCTAGTGACCAGGAAAGTCCCATGCCTCATGATCGCTTTCACCCAGCCTACCCTAGTCCAGTCCCCAGTGAGAAGGTACCTAAGCTGTGTGTGAGTTGAAATGTGGAAACACCTGTGATTAACCCCCTCCTTAACCGAGATGAATGCTGCACATTAAATGAGGTGCAGTCCCATGTGTTGACTGAAACTTCAGGGGCGCCACATACACAGATTTGTCTTCAACTTTGCCCACAGTTCATTGATTGGGTTGAAGTCTAGGGAATGTGTACACCAATCCAGAACATCTACTTTATTGTCATTGAACCATTTATTTTCCAATCTTGAAGTATGTTTCGGGTGGTTTTACTAATGTTGTCCTTTTCATACATAGTACCCGAGCATACGAAGTAACTTCTCTTGTAGGATACTCACAAATAGCTCATCATTGAGACCACCATTGATCCTGGTCAATTATCAAAACGTCTTTGGCTTTGAAACAACCCCATATCATCAGTCTTCCTGAACATCACAGTTCCTTAAATTTCTCGATCCGTTAGCCCAATTTTCCCTTACTTTTTCCAGACCCATTTGCACCCATCATAGCCTAATCTATTAACCTTAGTCTCATCAGTCCAAATCATTAGTTTCTAATCTTCTACTGTCCACTTTTCATACTTGTTTGCAAACTCAAGCCAACAGTTCCTATGACGATATTGAAGTATTGAAGTTGGTCCTTATAGGTTAAAGAGTTGTCCCAAGCACTGGAGGTCAAAGACAGCAAAGTGCCCCTGTGTAATGAAAGTATAGGGGCCCTTTGTAGTCCAATAACTCATTATAATGCATAATTAAACCTGCTTTTGAGGTCAAAATGGGCCATTTTACCTCTTGGACCCCTGTGCAGCTGCACAGGTTGCACCCATGATATGTCCACCACTGATTCAAAGTTCTCACCTATCCACAGAATAAGTATAACTTCCTAATCGCTCGGGGTCTGACCACCACCGATTCTGAGAACGAGCCTCTAAAATGCATGCAACCACTACATTCATTGTCCATGTACAGAAACTGTAGAAACTGTAAGTGCTATATATGGAATAACTGATCAATTGAATTGCTAATAATTTTTTTTTCTTTTCTATTCACAGGAGAATTACATACTGTTATAAGCAAAAGAATATAAAATTACATGAGGATGTAATGTTAAAAGATGCCGATAAGCAACTGTAAATTTTGATATTCCTTGGCAGATCATTTCTTTTATTTTCTATAGGATTCTTATCAGCCTGGACATGGCAGGGTTTCACATTTAGTCATAAAATAAAATACCTTCGTTAGTGTATGTTCATATGTCGCATTTTAGCAGCGTTTTTGCCTTGAAAAATGCAGCAAATTACAATCCCAGCAACGTGAATACGATTTCTGAAATCTAATGTTCATGTTTCTTCTAGATTTTAAGCAATTTCAAGTCTGCAGCATGTCAATTATTTCAGTGTTTTGCAGCATGTTTCAGCCATTCTAATGAATGGAAAAAAATGCATAAAAATGTAATTAAAAATATGTTAAACTGCTAATTTTTCTACAGCATTTTTAATGCCAAGAGACACGTTTTTGCAACCGATATTTAACATGTACAGTTACCCATAGTTTAAAAAAAAACGGCAAAGAAACGTAACAGGATCCAATTGTGTGAATTCAGCCCAATACAGGAAAGTAGGCAGTGAGGTAACCAAATTACCCAACTCATGTACAGTGGGTACGGAAAGTATTCAGACCCCTTTAAATTTTTCATTCTTTGTATCATTGCAGCTATTTGGTAAATTCAAAAAAGTTTTTTTTTCTCATTAATGTACACTCTGCACCCCATCTTGACAGGAAAAAAACAGAAATATAGACATTTTTGCAAATTTACTAAACAAGAAAAACTGAAATATCACAGACCCTTTGCTCAACCACTCATATTTAAGTCACATGCTGTCCATTTCCTTGTGGTCCTCCTTGAGATGGTTCTACTCTTTCATTGGAGTCCAGCTGTATTTAATTAAACTGATAGGATTCGATTTGGAAAGGCACATACCTGTCTATATAAGACATCACATCTCACAGTGCACGCCACACCAAATGAGAATCATGAGGTCAAAGGAACTGCCCAAGGAGCTCAGAGACAGAATTGTGGCAAGGCACAGATCTGGCCAAGGTTACAAAAGAATTTCTGAAGTACTCAAGGTTCATAAGAGCACAGTGGCTTCCATAATCCTTAAATGGAAGACGTTTGGGACCACCAGAGCTCTTCCTAGACCTGGCCATCCAGCCAAATGGAGAAATTGTGGGAGAAGAGCCTTGGTGAGAGAGGTAAAGAAGAACCCCAAGGGGCTTGGCCTAGACATGGTGGTGTGAGGAAGCTTCCCTGCAGAGATCCTGCACCCACTGCCCAAAAGAATCTATAATTCAACCTCTCTGCCGACTAATGCCACCCAAAAAGAAGCCCCAGGGGGTACTCACCGTGGGGCCCGGACCAGCGACCCAGAAAACAGGAGGGAGGATGGAGCGGTGCCTCAGCGGGCCCTCTCCTGTTGTGAAGCGAGTGGCGGGCAGCAGAGGCAAGATGGCGCAGACCCCCACACTGTGTCCTCCAGGAGGGGAATCCCCAGGAGCAGCGTGTCTGCAGAAGCCGGCGGCTGCTGGAGCGAGACCGCAGGAGGAAGCGGGGCCACGGGCTGAAGCTGTGAGGAGGATCTCGCCGACGGGAAGAGGCAGCGGTATGGAGCAGGTCCACGGCGGTGCACATGAGACGGCAATAGGGGAGGTGCAGCTCCACGTGGAGGAAGGTGAGGGGATCCGGAGGAGCAGGGGGGTCCCCGAATGGAGGGACACCATCGGGGCCACTGTCCCTGTTACACCAGAGCCCAGAGAAGGAGTGCAGCCCCCTGCCCTCGCCCGAGGGGTCTCCTGACAGGGACATCCCAGCCATCTTCCACCCTGTGGAGGGGCCCCCCTGGGCAGCCCAGCCATCTCCTCATTGCAAACGAGCCACTCACATGCTGCATCTGACCTTCAGGCACTGAGGAAGCTTATACTGGCCCTTCCAAGCAACTGGCCCTTCCACCAACAGGCCATTTCCTCAGTGAGGGAGGAGGTAGGTGCCCTAGAAAATAGAGTCACCACCACTGAACAAGACCAGGAGTCCTTGGAATGCAGAGTATCACAGCTGGAAAAGGACTGTGAGGCTTATAACACCCGGTTCAAGGACATGGTACTATTGCTGGATGATCAAGAGAACAGAGGTTGTTGCAACAATATAAGGTTAAAGGGTATCCCAGAGGACTGGCCCGCAGAGTCACTCCGTTTTAAAGTGCAAGAAATATTTAATAAAGTCACTGCCAGACCATTGGATGCCACATACCTATGCGACAGAGTACATAGAGTTGCCAGAGCCAATCAAGGGGCCAATTCCTCCATTGCAAGAGATGTTCTTTGCTGCTTACATTATTTTACGGACAAGGAACAGGTCCTGAGGAAGGCCTGGGAGTTCGGTCCGGTGAAGATGGATGGTGCAGTTATCAAGCTTTTTCCAGATGTTTCCAGTCTCACACTCTACATGAGGTGCCAGCTTCACCCGCTATTGGTCAAAATCAAAGAAGTGAACGCCTCGTATCGCTGGGGGCACCCGTTTCACCTCATTGTCTGGAAGGGGTCATCAACATTTGTGCTGAGACATCCTGCAGAGCTACCGGGATTGTGCAAATTTCTGGAACTGCCTGACATTACCCTTCCTGAATGGCTATCATGGGAGTCCATGGATCCCCCGATGCAGAGGAGAGGAAAGGATCCAGCTTCGGCATCATCTGGTGGATGGGGCTGAAAAGCCGGCTCGGCATTGATTCCAGATACAGGGGAGGTTAAAATGTGCCCATTTGCTCTGGAGAGGGCCCCCGGTCTAACATTTGGGGAAGGGGCTTGTGTGATTGTATCCCTTTTTGCCTCGCGTGTGGGGGGGGATGGGATGGTTCATGGTTTGGGAGGGTGTCGGGGGAGAGGCCGTTAGAGTTTAAAATAAGTATCGCCTCTGGTATGTGCGCAGGGGCGGTAGTCAGTTAATCTAAGGGTGGGTGGGTGGGGGGGCTCCATATGAGTGTTTATACCTGACCTCGTCGATAGTGTCCTAGTAGGCCTAGGGCTGGTCCATAGGTCTGCGAGCTCCTCGTGAGCTGTCTATATTCTCCTATATTTCCTCTTTTCTTTTCATTTCTAATTTTCCCGCTGTAATATTGTTTCTTAAATTTTCTTAGCTGCATCCCATCTAGGGAGGGGGGCTTTTCCACCCCTTCTCCCACTCTTTGATCTCGACTGCCCTTTTTTCTCTTCTCTCTATTCTCCCTTTCTTTCACAACTCTTTAAGTTTTCCTCCTTCCTTCCCCCTCTTCCTACTTTCCTCAGAGTTTCCCCTCGTGGTGTGTTTGTCTGTTTTGTCCTTGACATTTACCCGTAGGTCCTCGCCATCGTCATGAAGCAGGTATCCAAACCTGACCTAAGAGTGGGGTCCCTGAATGTCAATGGCCTTCCCAGCCCAGAGAAATGCTCGATCCTCTTGACTCTGTTGTGGAGAAGGTGAAGTCAGGTAATCTTTTTACAGGAAACCCATTATTGTTTAGACAAACCTTACAAGCTTTCTGATCGGAGATACTCGACGGTCTACCATTCCCCATCTCCTGATCCACGGTCCAGAGCGACTAGCATCCTAATTGCGAGCTCTTTGCCATGGGAGCTGATAGAGGCCCGCACGGACAAGGACTGGAGACTGATTATGATAAAGGGTCGGGTTCAGTCCCAGGTCTTCACTTTCACGGCCCTCTACTTGCCCAACACGGGACAGTGTACTGCCCTGCTGCGATTTCTGAACATCCTGGATGAGTTTTCAGAGGGCATATTGATAATGGAAGGGCACTTTAATTTTGTAATGGATCCAGAGGTAGATACTTCGAGGAGGGTCTCTAACATGCCCAGGGCTGCCCATAGCCGGATCAAACGTGGTCAACATGAACACCAGCTAGTAGATACGTGGAGGTTGCAGCATCCGGCAGACAGGGACTACTCCTTCTATTCCGCAGTCCATGATTCATACTCAAGGCTGGACCACTTCTTTATCAAACACAGAGACCTCCACTGTCTGCTGGATAAGGAAATAGATGAGATTGTATTTTCCGACCACGCCTTGATAATCCTTAATGTTTCCCTGATGTGCCCGATTGTCAAACAAGGCCAGTGGATATTGAATACCTCGCTACTGGGTGATCAGGGGACTATGCAGGAGGTACAGGTGGCGGTAAAAGAATATTTCGACCTCTGCGCGGGGGGAGACACCACGCCCGCTGTAATGTGGGAAGCCCATAAATGTGTAGTGAGAGGCCTGTTTATTAAACATGGAGCTCGTCTGCCGCAGGAGAGAAATGCGGAGATGGAATCTCTATTAGCTGACATACATGCCCTGGAGAGGATTCACAAAGGCCAGTTAGATGACGGTGCCAAAACCCTTCTCATTCAAAAAAGAGAGAAGCTGAAATCGCTGCTCTTTAATAAAGCTAAGACCTCGCTAGCAAGATGCCGGAGGCATTTCTACGAATTCGGAAACAAAAATAGTAGGACCTTGGCCAGGGCATTGCGGACTAAGAGGTTAAAGGGATACATACCCTACATACAGAAGCAACTGGGGGAGAGGGCCTCACTTCCGAGCGACATAGCTTCAGCATTTAGGGACTTTTACTCTGCCCTATACTCGATTGACGACAACCTGACGGAGGACGATAGGAAGACTGCTAGCGAATGCATTCAGGACTACATAAGATCCTCAGGCCTCCTGAGGCTCAAACCGGAAGAAATAGAGACATTGGAGGCGCCGATATACAAAATGGAAAGAGCCTCCGTTCTAAAGAACTCCCCCACGGCTAAGGCACCGGGTCGGGATGGACTTCCGCTGTCCTATTACAAGAAGTTGGGTCCTATATTATTCCCTCACTTCCTGGCAACATTCAATAATATCCCAGCATGTACATCCTCTCCACTACCCAGGGACTCACTAACGGCTAACATTGTGGTCATTCCCAAGGAGGGGAGGGATCCCACCTGCTGTGCCAATTATCGTCCAATCTTCCTGCTCAATGTGGACTTAAAATTGTTTGCTAAGATTCTAGCTGATCGGCTACCCCCTATGTTAGGGGGCATAGTTCATTCTGATCAGGCTGGTTTCATGTTGGGCAGGGAGGCTAGGGATAACACCACGAGGGCCATTAACCTGATTCATAGGGCTAGGACAGATGGTGGATCTCTTATGTTGTTGTCAACGGATGCCGAAAAGGCGTTCTACCGAGTCGGTTGGATGTTTCTGGACGGCGTCCTTTCCTCTCTGGGGCTGAGGGGAAACATGCTCAGATGGATAGGATCTCTCTCTAGCTCACCGTCGGCATGCATACGGATTAATGGGGTGTTGTCGGAGAGATTCCCTATCGCCAATGGCACGCGGCAGGGCTGTCCTCTTTCCCCACTGAATTTTATACTTACACTAGAGCCTCTTCTGTGACACATTCGGAAGAACTCGAGCATTAGGCTATGTGCCCACGGGGACATTGTCCTGCGGATATATCCGCAAGACATTCCGCAGGTGCTCCCAGAAATCCGCAACAGAACTTTCTCTGTTTCAATGCTGCGGATATACAGCGGAATGTCGTGCGGATATGGTGTGGGCATTCTGCATTGAGGATACAGTACCATGGCTTCGGCACTGCATCCTCAATGCAGAACAAGTGCTGCAGTGATCGGGGTGCTCATACTTACCTCCATCATGCAGCACCTCGCTTTCCGGCGGCCGGGTCACTGTCAGGCAGCGTCTGGTTCACTGTGCTGGAGGTGGGCGGGCCTGAACTAGCTCCGGCTGTCACATGACCGGAGCTCGTCCAGGCCCCGCCCACCTCTTCCTTCCTGTACCTGGCTGGATCCACCGCGCTGCTGCCGCTGCCGCTACACCGGGCGGAGAAAGTGACTCGGGTCTCTATCAAGGCAGGTAAGTATATGGGACCCTGCGGAGAGATCCGCAACAATAATTGACATGCTGCAGATTTTTCCGCACGAAAATCCGCACGATTTCCACTGCGGAAAAATTCGCAGCGTGGGCACAGCAATTCCCAAATGCCATAGAAATGGCTGGGGAGTAGCTGTGCTGTAGATTTCTGGAAAATCCGCGGCTTTTCCGCGAGAAATCCGCGCATTTTCCGCAGCGTGGGCACATAGCCTTAGAGGAACGGAGATAGGTAGCGCGACCCACAAGATAGCGGTCTTTGCGGACGATCTATTATTTTTTATTACAGATCCAATTACTTCGCTCCCAGCGCTAATGCAGGAATTTAAACATTATTCCTTACTCTCTAATTTTAAGATCAACTTGTCTAAGTCGGAGGCACTAAGCGTTAACCTCCCCTCAGGGGTAGTCTCGCAGCTGCGGGGAGCCTTTGATCTCCAATGGGCCCCGCAGTACCTGCGATATCTGAAACTCAAATTGTCGGTCGATGTGAGCTCCTTATTCAAGTTGAACTTTACTCCTCTTCTCCAAAAAAATTAAAGAAGATTATAAAACCTGGTCAAAAGGCACGTTTACGTGGTTTGGACGGTCCGCGATCCTTAAGATGAATATCTTCCCAAGATTGTTGTACCTCCTCCAGACCTTGCCCATCGGGATCCCCAAGCCCTTCTCTAGAGAAGTTTCTTCCATGCAAACTAGGTTCCTGTGGGCAAACAAGCCGGTGAGATTGGTCGGTCGCTGTTGTGTAGACCTAGAACACGGGCTCGGCTGGGTCTCCCGGATCTTAAGACATACTACGTAGCCACTCACGTAGCCAGAGTGGTGGACTGGTGCAGGCACTCTAACGCCAAACCATGGGTGCCGGTGAAGCAGAGCTTCCCTGATATTCCACTGGCGGCACTCCCATGGGGGATTTCCCCAATAGGCACAGAACTCAGGACCCATTCCACGATTGGCGCCACGCTATCTTGTTGTTCTCAAGAGGTGGTCCGGAGATCCTTAATTCCTTTACCCTCTCCCCTTTCCTCGATCGTTGGCGCCCCAGATTTCCCCCCGGGTCTGTCTGACCCGGTGTTTCATCTGTGGATTTCTCAAAATAGATTTCAAGCCCACCAAATTGGAGTTGGGGAGCATTGGCCAACGACGGAGGAACTTCGGAATTACCGAGTCCCCGGACCTCTGGGCTTGTGGCGTTCTATGCAGCTTCGACATTTTCTCTGTTCTTTTCGAAACTATAGTCTGTTTGACAGACCCCCTGACCGAATTTGAGAAGTTATGCATGGAGGGGGGATCCTTAGACACTCATTGGCCCTCTCACATACCATGCTAAACAACTCCATGGATCTGCCTCCTCCTAGGTTCATCTTGCAGTGGGAGTCGGACCTGGGTCTCACTCTTTCGGCCACGTAGGGAAACAAGGTGCTGTCATTCGCTCACAAAGCATCTATTAGTTCAAAACTTCAAGAAGCCAACTACAAATGCATCTCTCGGTGGTATAGGGTCCCAACAAAACTCCACAGGATATTCCCAGCAGTAGACTCTGGTTGTTGGAGATGTGGTGCAGGGGAGGGAAACTTATTACATATATTTTGGGAGTGCCCAGTGTTACAGCAGTTTTGGGAGGGGTTATGGAGAGTGATCAGGCATGTGACTGAATACTCGCAGACCCTGGGCCCGGAACTCTTCCTGCTCCAATTATCTGAGTCCTCTGTTCGTACATACAAAGGGTCTCTGTTAAGCCTTCTGGTGATGGCCGCCAGGACGTGCATCCTTCTGAGGTGGACATCCTCTTCCCCGCCGACGTTATCAATGTGGGCAAACAGGGTGAACGAATTGTACATGGAGGACCTGACGGCGTCTCTCCACGACAGACATGAGGCCTTTCACAAGATATGGTTCTGGATTGAGTTTAAATACTCTAATGACTACGGTACATGGATACCCCCTGATTGAGGGGGGGCCTACTGATGCCGTGGAACGAAGGTGTTCTGAGAAGGTGGATCCCTGCTTTGTGTCCGTTTGTGTCCCAGTGTTTCCCTCTTCCCTCCCCCTTTTTCCTTTTGTGTAGCCCCCCGCCCACTCGTCACTTGTCAAATCTTTCTTGTCTTACTCGTTTCTTTCTTTTCTTATTCTCAATTTACCCTGGTATTCCCATATTACAAAAATTTTCGGGTAAACATGGAGGGGTCAAAGTGTTGAAATTTGTATGTATCACAGTTAGTCTGTTATAAGATGTCATACAATGGATGTGAAATGTATTGCAATTGATTCAGTTTGGAATGATTCCATGTTTATGGTTAAATAAAGAATTAAAAAAAAAGAAGAACCCCAAGATTACTGTGGCTGAGCTCCAGAGATGCAGTACGAAGATGGGAGAAAGTCAATGATCACTGCAGCCCTCCACCAGTCGGGCCTTTATGGCAGAGTGGCCTGATGGAAGCCGCTCCTCAGTGCATAACATATGAAATCCCGCATAGAGTTTGCAAAAAAACACATGAAGGACTCCCAGATTATGAGAGATAAGATTCTCTGGTCTGATGAGACAAAGATAGAATTTTTTGGTAATAATTCCAACCGGTATGTGTGGAGAAAACCAGGCACTGTTCACCACCTGCCCAATACAATCCCAACAGTGAAACATGGTGGTTGCAGCATCATGCTATGGGGGTGTTTTTCAGCTACAGGGACAGAACGACTGGCTGCAACTGAAGGAAAGATGAATGCGGCCAAATATAGAGATATCCTGGAAGAAAACCTCTTCCAGAGTGCTCTGGACCTAAGACTTGGCCGAAGGTTCACCTTCCGACAAAATAATGACCCTAAGCACACAGCTAAAATAACAAAGGAGTGGCTACAGAACAACTCTTTGACTATTCTTGACTGGCCCAGCCAGAGCCCTGACCTAAACCCAATTGAGCATCTGTGGAGAGACCTGAAAATGGCTGTCCACCAACGTTGACCGTCTAACCTGACGGAACTGGAGAGGATCTGCAAGGAAGAATGAAAGAGGATCCGCAAATCCAGGTGTGAAAAACTTGTTGCATCTTTCCCAAGAAGACTCATGGCTGTACTAGCTCAAAAGGGTGCTTCTACTCAATACTGAGCAAAGGCTCTGAATACCAATGACCATGTGATATTTCAGTTTTTCTTGATTAATAAATTTGCAAACATTTCTACATTTCTGTTTTTTTCTGTCAAGATGGGGTGCAGAGTGTACATTAATGATAAAAAATGAACTTTTTTGAATTTACAAAATGGCTGCAATGAAACAAAGAGTGAACAATTCAAAGGGGTCTTAATATTTTCCATACCCACTGTATATCAATGTTTTCAGAAGAATCCATCTAGCAGCCCTCATTCATTGTCAAAATACCAGTAACTGATCTCCGTTAGCATCCAAATCACTTCCATATGTAAAGGCAGAAATGAAGATGACACAAATATATTAGAGAAATTTTCTATTCTTCACATTCAAGTGAACCTAATTTAAGATCTGAGGCATAAAATAAAAATAGGCCCCAGAGACTGAGAGGCAACATGCTTTCGAAGTCATATTAAGCGCATCACGTCATGAGATGAATGAGTAAAATTAATTTTTTTTCTTCACGATACTTCTATTTTAAGCCATAAAGTCCCTTATATTTTTCCTGCAGTTTTAAGAGTTTGTATGGATATGGGTGGATGTGTTAGGAGGATGTAAAGAATGTGTTTCAATCCATAAAGCCAAAAAAAAATACAAGACATATGTATCTGAAAAGAGTTTTAAGTTTTCTGTTCTAACTTAGGAAAACAATAATGAAACACAGGAATTAAATGGATTTGTCCCTTAAAGGACACAAACATTGTCAAATTTACCCAATTGACCATCATGGAGTCCTTTTGATTTCCATTCCACTCCATCATTGTAAAAAGAAAAAATAGCAAACCATGCTGCACATTAACTTCTGGTGAAGATTATAATGGAACATTACAATTGGAACAGTATGTCCATCTAGAACTGTCCTCCCACCTCTCCACCAACTCTCTTTTTGACCAGCTACAATCTGGCTTCGGACCGCACCATTCCACTGAAACTACCCTAATGAGAGTCACCAATCACCTACTAATCACCAAAGCAAAGCGACACTACTCTGTCCTCCTCCTCCTGGACCTGTACTCTGCCTTCAACACAATGGACCATTCCCTTCTACTACAGATTCTGTCATTTCTGGGCATCCTAGAGTTGGCACTATTCTGGATCACTTCATATCTAACAGACTGTACTTTCAGTGTTTCCCTCTCTTACACCACATCCTCATTTCGTCCTCTATGTGTCAGTGACCTCCAAGGTTCTGTTCTTGGACCCCTGCTGTTCTCCATCTACACCTTCAGCCTGGGACAGCTCATACAGTTTCACAGCTTTCAGTTTCATCTCTATGCTGAGGATACAAAGATCTACCTCTCTGGACCTGACATCCCCTCCTTACTAACCAGAATCCCACAAATGTTTGTCTGCTATTTCATCTTTTTTCTCTGCTTGATTTCTGAAACTTAACATGGACAAAACAAAATTCATTATCTTTTATCCTCCTCATTCAACCCCCGAACAGACCTATCCATCAAAGTCGATGGCTGCTCACTCTCTGGAATCCAGCGTACTTGCTGCCTGGAAGTATCCTTCGATTCTGCTCTCTCTCTTCAAGCCACATATACAAGCCCTCTTCACTTCCTACCGACTCCAGCTCAAAAATATTTCTACATTCCTTAACCAAGAAGCAGCAAAAACACTAGTGCATGCCTTCATTATCTCCCGCCTGGACTTCTGCAACTCCCTACTCTGTGGCCTCCTTTCTAACACCATTCTTCTAACCCCTCTTCCACCCATACAATTTATTCTAAACTATGCTGCCCGACTAATCCACCTGTCCTCCCACTACTCCCTGACCTCTCCTCTCTGCCAATCCATTCACTGGCTTCCCATTGCCCAACAACTCCAGTTCAAAACACTAACCATGACATACAAAGCCATCTGCAACCTGTGTCCTCCGTACATCTGTGACCTACTCTCCCGTTACTTACCTGAATGTAACCTCCGATAATAACAAGATCTCCTTCTCTACTCCCCTCTTATCCATTCCTCCCACAATCTCTCCTCTTATATCTGTCTGTGCCATGTATTGTTCTTGATTATTGTACTTATCCCTCTTATGTATACCGCTTTTTACATGTACAGCGCCATGGAATAAATTGTGCTATATAATAAATCATAATAATAATTACAAAACGTGTGATGTAAGTTGGACCTATCCAAGATCCTGCTCAATGCTGATGACATGACAAGGTCTTGCAGCCCAGAAAAGGCCTTTCTACAGGTATTGTATGGTGTATTTGCTACTTTCTACAGTACTAAAATCATATCCTAAGACTTCGGAATGCCACATTTATTTACAAGGTGTCCTTCTTAGACTACACTCACACAACTGTATATTCGATTCTAATGTTGTCCATGGTAAAAAGTTGACAGCACTTACACTAATGCTATTCAATTGTGCTGCTGAAATTAACTTTTTTTACACAGATTTAATATCCATGTTAAAAAAAAATGCAGCATTAACTAGTCTCTTCTGTATTTCAAATCTATGGGTGCACAAAATATCGGATCCAATGCAGATCATCAATATAGCACACAATATTTACGGATACATTGCTATTATTCATACATATGGGTCAGCATACTGCAAATAATGAATTCATGTGCTCCACTATTGCTGTTAAAGTTAAAATCGTAAGGTACTTAGTTAGCTTTTGCACTCTTTGATCAAAAATGTTATCAAACCACTTCATGGTGTATGTAAATATGGATGGCCCTGTCTCGGGCGGGAAGGGGACGCTGCGCTCTCCCACTGCTCGGGTCTGGCTGCTGCTGCTGCTCACTCGGTCGGTGGCTCGAGTGGTGGGCCGGATCCCGGGGACTCGAGCGGCGCTCCTCGCCCATGAGTGAAAGGGGTGGTTTTGGTGTAGGAATATTGTCCGTGACGCCACCCACGGTTTGTGGTGAGGTTGGGACACCACCGCTGCTCTGTACGGGGATCCCGGGAGCGTTGACAGGGAGCAGCTTAGATGTTTTCTCCCCTCCGTGGGTAGGGGGGTTTTTGGTGGTCCCGGGGCCCGGTGGTGGAGGTCGGAAGGTGGGTTGCGGGGCCTGGCCGGGTGCAGGGTCGCGGGGCAGCGCAGTGCCAGACGGCGCGGTGATACTTACTCAGCCAGTAACGCACACGGAGTCTCTGGTAAAACAAACAGCTGGATGGACGAGTCCCACAGACGGCTGCGGCGGTCACTCCCGGTAGGTTGGCGGTAACTGTCATTCCCTGCACCGGTGTTCTGTTGTTGGCCCCAATGGCTTCCCACTGATAGCCCGCTCCCCAGCGGTATGTTGGCTAAGGGAGCCCTTCCTTTGCCCGCAGGCTCTGGCCCTGGGAGCTCTAGCTCTGGTGGTAGCTTTATCTCCCTCACGGTTTGGACAGTTGCCTTCAGTTGGGTCTTTACTGCTGGGAAACCCTGGAGGTTCCCGTCACTGACGGATTTGACTGGTTTTACGGTGACTCCTAGCCTGGTTGGGGTCCGTAGGCCCTGCCGGATGGTGCTGGCTTCTCTTCGCTCCCCGGTTCGGTACCGGCGGGCCACCGCCCATCCCCGGTCCTCACGGTTGTGCGTCAATCGGCCTCTCCTGCAGACGGTCACCACCGTCTGCCAACCTTGCTGTTAGGTGCCCGGGCCACGTACCCGGACACGGTCAGTCAGTTCCTCCACTCCTACTTCCTCACTCTCCAACTCCTAAACTCAACTGTTCTCCTTTTCCCGCCTCCAGGACTGTGAACTCCTCTGTGGGTGGAGCCAACCGCCTGGCTCCACCCCACCTGGTGTGGACATCAGCCCCTGGAGGGAGGCAACAAGGGTTTGTGTCTGACTTCGATGTTCCTAACCGGGGTGTAGGGTGTGTTGTTGCAGTACCTCTGACGTCCTGGCTTGTCCAGGGCGCCACATTCCCCCTTGGTTAAACGCAGACCGTCCGCGGGCTGCTCGTCCATCACCGGTTTTATTTTTGTTAACTGTAGAAAAATAGAAAACGGTAAAACATATATACATTCAACATAAGCATACTTTATCAACTTCCCTTTACGGGAGGCACTTTCTTTTTAACGTTACTAAACGGTTGTCTTTTATTAAACGGTAATGGCTTCCGCTCTCCCCCCGCCCAAACAACCTGGCCCTGATGCTGTCCCTAAGAAAATGGGCAGCACCTCTTGCCCCAGTCCAGAACCAAGTTGCCTGAGCGGGTACGGTCTCTTTCAGGGGACCCACATCCATGGGGGACCCCTGAACCTCCGGAGGATCGCCACCGGTTACGGTAGTGGCGGGCCTGGGCCATCCCTTTCCTCCAGGCCCATCCTCCCAAATCAGCCTCTCCGGAGGCGGTTACGGTATCAAGCCAACAAACATATTTACACTCCACTAAGTTTGTGGTTGCCCTGCAAGTTCTCGGGCTTGTCCGTAAGAAGTTCCTTACGCAACGGTTGCAGAAAGTCCCTACGGGGACTAGTTGCCGGCAACGGCCGGTTCAATCACGGTGTCAATCTGGTAACAGTCCGGTTGATTCATCTTTCTTATCATTCAAACATTCAACAACTGTACTGGTGGTCCCAACGGGGACAACTTGCGGCGGGGGACCGCTGCCATCACAGCTCACTTTCATCCTCCTCAGCCGGCCCCGTGTGGAAAAACACGGGTACCAGCCCCTCCAGTGCATAGCAGGCACGACGAGGTAGGGCCGCCCGATATCCATTATTTCCGTTCCTTGGGATGTAAGTGGCCTCCATGTCACACAAGGCGATGACTCCCTCGTCCTCCGAGACAGGTTCAGTATCGGGCCCAGAGTCACTGTCATCCGTTTCTGCACCAGGCGGGTTGCCGCCAGCTGCCGCAGTCTCCGGGCCCACCACTCCTTCTGCTGCCACTACAAGGGGGTCAAGCCAGACGGCCCGGCAGCGGCGGGGCACGTGGGCAGGGAAGACGAAGGTAGTACGGGGGCCAGGGGCAGACCGGGTCCCTCAGCCGCAGTGGCCGGTCCCTCAGGGACACAGGGGCGTGGGTCACTCTCCAGCTCCCCCCTCATAGCCTCCATCCCGTACACCCGGGCGACCGCCGCCACCTCCTCCACCTCCGCGGTCTACCGCTCCATCAGCAGACATATCTGGCTCCGGTAGCGCTGACAGATTGCCGCTGTTTGGGCCCTGAGCCATGCCACTGTTCCAGGCACCGGCAATTTCTGCGTGGCTAGACGGAGCGGACATGTCGGTAGCGGTGTCCTCCAGGAACCGAAGTATCGCTGCAGAGTCCTGGCGTCCCTGATCTTATAGCCACGGTCTACATGCGGCCAGACGCCATCCGTGCCCCCCTTCGTTTTCTTCCGGCACCTTCTCTTCAGGGGCGGAGCTTCGGCTTTCGCGCCTCCACTGCTCGGGAAGACGCTCGAGCGGAGAACTTTTCGCGCCCAAGATGGCGGCTTCTGAAAATTTTCGGCCGGACACCTCCGGCGGGACACAAGGCGCACTTCTACCAGGCGGTAGAACGGTAAGATCCTGTTCGTGACGCCACGTTGTCACGGGCGGGGAGGGGATGCTGCGCTCTCCCACTGCTCGGGTCCGGCTGCAACTGCTGCTCGCTCGGTCGGTGGCTCGAGCGGTGGGCCGGATCCCGGGGACTCGAACGGCGCTCCTCGCCCATGAGTGAAAGGGGTGGTTTTGGTGTAGGGATATTGTCCGTGACGCCACCCATGGTTTGTGGTGAGGTTGGGACACCACCGCTGCTCTGTACGGGGATCCCGGGAGCGTTGACAGGGAGCAGCTTAGATGTTTTCTCCCCTCCGTGGGTAGGGGGGTTTTTGGTGGTCCCGGGGCCCAGTGGTAGAGGTCGGAAGGTGGGTTGCGGGGCCTGGCCGGGTGCAGGGTCGCGGGGCAGCGCAGTGCCAGACGGCACGGTGGTACTTACTCAGCCAGTAACGCACACAGAGTCTCTGGTAAAACAAACGGCTGGATGGACGAGTCCCATAGACGGCTGCGGCGGTCACTCCCGGTAGGTTGGCGGTAACTGTCTCTCCCTGCACCGGTGTTCTGTTCTTGGCCCCAATGGCTTCCCACTGATAGCCTGCTCCCCAGCGGTATGTTGGCTAAGGGAGCCCTTCCTTTGCCCGCAGGCTCTGGCGCTGGGAGCTCTAGCTCTGGCGGTAGCTTTATCTCCCTCTCGGTTTGGACGGTTGCCTTCAGTCGGGTCTTTACTGCTGGGAAACCCCAGAGGTTCCCGTCGCTGACGGATTTGACCGGTTTTGCGGTGACTCCTAGCCTGGTTGGGGTCCGTAGGCCCTGCCGGATGGTGCTGGCTTCTCTTCGCTCCCCGGTTCGGTACCGGCAGGCCACCGCCCATCCCCCGGTCCTCGCGGTTGTGCGTCAATCGGCCTCTCCTGCAGACGGTCACCACCGTCTGCCAACCTTGCTGTTAGGTGCCCGTGCCATGTACCCGGACACGGTCAGTCAGTTCCTCCACTCCTACCTCCTCACTCTCCAACTCCTAAACTCAACTGTTCTCCTTTTCCCGCCTCCAGGACTGTGAACTCCTCTGTGGGTGGAGCCAACCGCCTGGCTTCGCCCCACCTGGTGTGGACATCAGCCCCTGGAGGGAGGCAACAAGGTTTTGTGTCTGACTTCGATGTTCCTAATCGGGGTGTAGGGTGTGTTGTTGCAGTACCTGTGACGTCCTGTTTTGTCCAGGGCGCCACAGCCCCATCACTAATCTCTTTGTGCTAAAGGCCCTGTCCCACACAAAGATCTGCAGATCTGTGGTTGCAGTGAAATTGTGGACAATCAGTGCCAGGTTTGTGGCTGTGTACAAATGGAACAATATGTCCATGATTTCACTGCAACCACAGATCTGCCAAAGATTTATCTCTGTGTGTGACGGGGACTTTAGCCAGGCCTTATCTGAATGGGAAAAAGAAACAAATCCAAGCATAGCTCGCACTTGGATGGATGTAGATAAAGGTGCTGAACCCCGCCTCCATTTTTTTATACATGGCCAGTAAACGTATAACACTGAATTTTGTCTTGTAAATGTTATTCACTGCTGATGTATAAAACTTTATTTCATACGGATGACAATGCACATGAAAAATTATCCATTTTTGCTGGACGATACATTACACACTTGTGTGTAGAGAAGAGCGAATTCGAAGTTTGGTGTTTGGTGTTTGGTGTTTGTACTGAATACAGTCTTTACAAAAAGCATAGGTGGGGTTTGGAGTTAGGGTGCTTACCTATGCTGACCATTTGAGCAAGCATCTCTGTGCTCCAGTACGCTCGGTGCTCAGCCCTCTGCGAGCCACTTGCAGTATTTGATTGGCTCACACTGGGGGTAACAACAGAGTTATCAGATCTATTGTGCACCTCCAAAATAATGGAAAAACCCCATCCAACTGCCCCAGGAAGTGATCCCTTTATGGATGGCTGAAGGTGGGCGGAGACCCGAACTGCCCAATTAGTGACTTCCATTGAGGATGTGGTCAAGTCCACTTCCCAAACCGAATTTAGTCTAAAGTCTGGCTGAATCAACCGAACCAAACTCCCACGGGTCCCCTCATCTCTAATTATGTGAACTTAACCTGGAGGAGAACGGAACTGTTACCAGTATTTTTATAGCATGTATAAGGGATTGAAATTTCTGAAATGACTCAGATGTGTGCACAATTGTGTCCCTTATGGCTTTATATGCATTGAAAAAAAAAATTAGATCTATTTATAAGGAAAATGGAGTGCCATTTCTTTCTCCTATTGGATTTACTGCTTTCACTCCTGGCACCAAACAAAAGAGGATGACTCACTAGCAAGTATGTTAACTTGTTATCCTTTTATACAGTATATTCATCAACTATGGCTTGTTGGTTTATTTCTATTCTGAATGATAGTCTTAATTACAAAAATCAAATTTCAAGTTTCCAGTCTTAACAGTATAAAGGTTCATGCTCTCAGGTAGGCACTCCGTTAACTCAGACAGGGCTGATTTAGTCCCAGATTGGTCCCCTAAAACGGTTATTGTCCATACCAACCAGTAATGCTTGCAGTGTGCTACACACAACTTGTGAATTCTCCTCTCAGAGACATGCTGGCTTGTCTCTGTCCAGCTCCAACACAACTCACACTGCTCAGCTTCCCCACAGTTGACAGACAAGTGGGCACATGGCCTTGTCAAGACAAGTAGTGCTAATGTAACACCCTGGGATCGAGAGGGTTTTACCCGACTTGTCACCGGACCAGGGATGCAGATCCTCTGCGTCATCATTGTGACGCCCTGGACCCCAGGGGTCACAGGTAATTACACCAGCCACATACACACACCCCCATCCCCTGTGAGGCCACACACATGTCACCCGAAGGGGAGACCTGATGCCTCCCTCAGGGCCAGTAGAGCACACCAGGTGGGCGGAGTCAGGCGGAAAGGCACGCCCACCGAGGAGACTACTGTCCTGGGGCAGGAAGTTCAAGAAGAAGAGTTTTTGAGTAGACAGTGAGTGGTAGTGGAGCAGCTGTCAGGGACCCGGGTAGCAGCCTGGGCCCCCCTTGTAAACGTCAGGGAGGCAGACGGTGGTGGCCATCTGCAGGAGTACTGGTACAGCAACTGGCAGAACCGTACGGACCGGGCCTGGGTTGGAGCCCACCGGTCCCGAACTGGGGAGTCAACCGTGTACCGGAGCACCAGAAACCGGGTACTCAGACCCCGTCCTAGCTTAGAAGCCAATGAGTATAGACAAATTGACTGATTGCTGGCTGGACCTCACGGGTTCATCCATACCCAAAGTCCCGAGAGAAGGCAAAAGCCCAGCGAGACCGGGTGAGCTCCATGGCTAAGGGCCAAACACCCGATGGGCCAGCGCCTGCGGGCAACCGAGGGCTCCTCCGGCAGCTCAACGCCGGGGAGCGGGCTACCACTGCTCAGGCAGGGGAGCCAAAACACAACATCCAGAGGTGCACGGGAAAAGGGGCCACCATCAACCCCACAGGGGACCTCAGCAGCCGGCCGCGGGAACCGACCACATCCGAACTTTGGTTTACCAGTGACTCTGAGTGTGAATCAATCGTGAGTACACAAGTGCCATCCGGGCACGACACTACACCGCGGCACGGCACCCCTGCACCCCGACAATAACATCAGCGATTCGGCCCCTACCGAACCGCGGCCCCGGGACACGCCACCCCTACCCACGGAGGGGCTAATATCTAGGCTGTGGCCGCAACACCGATCCCGGACGAGCCCACCTTCACTCCAGCCGCAGCGGTGGTGCATCCCGTCACCACGATCCGTGGGTGGCGTCACGACCCGTTAGACGACCGCGCGGCCCTCTCCGGGCTGCGCGCCTCGTCCCACACCACCACCACAGCCCCGCTACCTCTCCCCCTTTAACAGAGCGACGTGGCCCTCGGTCCGGAGGCGCTTGTGCCACCGACAACCTGAGCCCGGACCTCGAGCGGCTCGGCCCGAGCAAGCGGAGGAAGCAGCTGGACCCCTCTCAGGGCGGTACATCATGGGCTGGCCTGGCCCGGTTTCGTGACCCCGAGGCATACAGGAGGGAGGGAGGCGGTGGATGGGAGCAAGGATGGAGGATGGGGGTAGTGACGGTGAGGAAAGTCTTTTTAGACCGTGACGCCACCTGTGGTCCGCGGCCAGAGATGGGCTTCCGTTGCGAGTGCTGCTCTCCGGGGTTGATGGTGAAGGTCGCAGACAGGATGGTGCTGCTCCCCACAGGCGGAGCTGGGTTACCCCGGGGAGTATGGTGGTAGTCCCTGTTGGCGCCGCAGCGCTGGGCGACAGCGCCAGTAAAGAAGAGGCAGAGGCAAGACATGGGTTGCAGTTCCAGGTCTTTTACTCACTGGTAGTCCAGGCGCTGCCCCAGAGTACTGGTCTCCGCCATGATGGGCTCCAGCCGATCCCGAATCCGTGGAAGGTCAGATCTGATGTGTCAAACTATGGGCCCTTCCTCCTTTGATGCGCTAAGTATCGGATCCCTGTGGCGTGAAGCACTTGGAGATCACGGTGTCAGTAAAGTGTCCTGTCCTGTAAGCTGATAGCGTGATTCCACCGTGGGGCTGATCGAAGACCTCAGCCCTGGATGCTATATGCTATTTGGCTCCAGGAATAGTGGGGCAGGTCCAGTGACTTTTCTAGCCTTTTCCTGCGACCCTTGCATAGTTGGTAGACAACTTGAAGTATGCCTGCCCTAGGGTTCTGTATCACGACAGTGCCAGTCCTGTGGAAGCAGCCTCCTGCTTCTCCCCAGCGACCATGTTGAAACGCCTTGGCCCACAGAGCTGCTTTGCGGCACGTTCGCTCTGCTCGGAGTCTATAGCTGTTCTCCCTTTCTAAGTTGTGTTGTGTGTTTGAAGCTGTTGCCCTCAGCCGCTGGCACCGGCTGTTTCACTACTCTCACTAGGTCAACCTGCTTATCCCACTGGGTGCTCCTAACTCCCCCTGGTGGTTTCTTCTCCCTGACCCTGAGTCCTGGTTCCAGTGGATCAGGAACCCATAAGTGTGGAGGCATCCTATAAACCCAATTACTGTGGTGAGTCCCTTCTTTGACCCGACCCTGGCCTGGTTCTCATTGGGGAGGGCAACCCACTGTAACTGTATGTATGTGTTGGTGAGACCGGTGCCGACATTCCTTGGACCCGGGATAAGTTCTACACCCTAAAAGAGGTGTAGTACCCTGTGGCGCCTGAAGCCTCAGGGGCACCACATTCCCCGGTGGCAAATGGCAGCTGTTATGATTCAGGGACCGAGGAGGATCAAAAAAATGTGGAAACCCAAAAAGTAACCAGAGTGGCTGGAACCTTAACGGACTGCAGACCTAATCCTGACACACAACTAGAAGTAGCCATGGGACGAGCCTATGATGACCTAGTCGTCTCGACACAGCCGGAGAACTAAATATCCTTACAGATAGAAATATAAGAAAAGCTAATCTGCCTCGAAGAAAGCTCCAAAGATATAGATAGCCCCCCTCATGAAAAGACTACGGTGATATAAGAAAACACAATACATAGCCAGAATACAAATTAGCAAAGATGAGGCCCAAACTATCTTTATAGGGAAGGATAGGAAGGAGTACTGTCTGTAGTCGTAAAAACCCTTCAAAATACCAGCACGTCTGATATAAAAGAACCCTAAGACCAAACAGCCTTTCCTCCACTAATCAGCACTTTGATGTTACTGGGATCCAAAACACTAATATAGATGAGGGACTGAATTAATACCAAGCATGACAAAACACATTACATTGCAGAATCATGGAGCTAAGTATACAGGCACTCCCAGTAGGGAATGATCCCATTCCACCAGGAACTCCACACAGGCAAAATAGGAATCAAGCATTAGTATCAAAGCAGAAAAAACAACAAGAAAGTGGAAATAAAAAGCAGAGGTACAAGACCAACTTATCTGAGAGGAGTTCTAATAGAGAGCAGGGCTTGATTCAGAATGTCCTCCTTAACACACAGGAGATACATTGAGCACCGGCAAGTAACAGGAAAAAACTACTCAGCTATACCCCAATCTGAAAAACCTGATTGCCAGTCATTGACAGGTGTGTGGCTTTCATTCCACATATCAACAGCACCACCAACACTGACCACAAAAGGGAGCCCCGAACTGGAAAATTTATTCACAACAGGCAGCACTCTGAGGCTGCAAAAATTTACAGGGATCACCGCATTTTGTTATGCGATTAACCAAACACATTTCTTCCCTTTATGGGAGGCACAGCACATTAAACGTTTCAAACAGTTAACTCTGTACGGTTCATAGCTAGCATTATCACTTCTCACACACAGAGTATATGCATTCGGTACATGATATCAACGTTATTAACAGTTTACAGCAGAACATAATTACACGTTATGTACATTCTGTACACAGAATCAATATTATTTACATTTTTCAGCAAAGCATGATCGCACCTGTTTTAAGAAAATTTCGATCATCAACTTAAGACTTTAGAGTAAAGTGTGCCACCAGTCGGTGTACCACTTTAGCAGAAGGACCAAAAAGGTTGCAATAATTATAGAAGGGTGCACAAAAGGTGCAACTACTTACAGGTTCAGTTCCAACCACACAATGTCTAGTGGTCCGGTAGTCCATCATATCAAAAAAGGAACATTATTCAAAACAAACACAAATTACTGGGTGTATGGGAATTCCTGGCCGGCCGGTCTCAGGTAATTCTCCCTTGGTGTTTGGGTAGACTTGTCACAGCTCTGCTTTCTGTAGAGCTCTTGGGGAACAACGGAAATTAGCTCTGGCTTTGCAACTGGGGTGGATGCTGATGCTGCAGCTGCCGCCTCTGGGCATTCCAGCCCCACACTCCTTTTTGCCGGGTATAGATGACTCCATAACTGGGGTACAAGTCTCTACCAGGATGACCTCTGGGGTCTACCAGGGTGACCTCTGGGCTTCTACATCCCGTCGGGACACAAATATCTCCCTACTCAGTCTCGGTTCGGCGATGAACACCCAACCCTTGCTTAGGTCAAACTTGGTCACAGTACCTTTATGGAGCTCCCCCCGGGTCGATGGACGGGCCTCTCGGAGGCGCTCCCTGTCTGCCAGATTCCTACTTTCCACCTTCACCAGCCGAGCCCATCGCTGACTTTCCTCAGCGGCTAGCTGAACGAGGGTGGCTTGATGGTCCTCTTCCACGTCGATGTCCACAGTCATGGGACACCCCGCTGCATTATCAAAAGAGTTTGAATCGGGCTTTTCTTACACCAGTCCCAGGTGGGTGCCCTCCGGTTGTCCGGTTGAGCCTCAACTCTTGGTTCTCCATTATCTCCCCATTCGGAGGCAACAGATTCCCTTGCTACTGGAACAAGGAAAATGTTGCAGGCGGCCTGGTTAAAAGCAGCCTGTTCTGTGGCTACCTGGTAAGCGGCAGCTGGATCCTGGTCGGGGTTGGCGGTCTGGTCTTCCCCACTCTGGTCATCACTGGCCTAGGCGTTGACTGCAGGGTTGGAAGCAGCAGGATCTTCGACTACCGTGATATCGGCCATCGGGTCCTCAGCTACCTGGTCAGCACTGGCCTGATCGTTGACTGCCAGGTTGGAAGTAGCGGGGTCTTTGGCTACCAGGGTGTTGGTGGCCGAGTCCTCAGCTGCCTGATCGTCAGCGGCCGGTTCCAGGTTAGGTCACAGATCTTCCCATCAAGGGCTGGAGCAGGCAGACAGGTCGGTGGCTTCTGGACGGTGTTGCGTTCGGCAGGGGCAACCGGGTCATTTGTCACCTCTCAGCATTGCTCTTCCTCCAGATGTTGCTGTCTTAGTCAGGCATAGGCTCGCCACCACCACCAAGCCCATCATGGAAGCCTCCCATTCCTTGATGGCATCCAGCTGCTGCTGTCTCTTCTGCTGGGTCAGTCGCAGCACCTCTACCTGCAGATCCTTCGGTGTCCACATACATAGTTGCAACGGTGTGCCCCCTTGGCGGCCTGGGTCTGCCATCCTGAATACTCTTCAGCACATGAGGTTAAGGTATGACCACTCCCTTCGAGCTCCAGGGCAGACTCCCTTTCTTGGTCCTCTCTCTGGCTCTCTCTAGGTGAAGTCTCTCCTCTCCTCTCTCCAGTTTTTTTTTTCCAGTCTCTCAACATCCGGGGCAGGGCTTGACTTTCATGCTACTGCAGCCCGCCAACCTGCAAAGCGCAAGAATTCTCCCACCAACTGTCATTCCGAAATGGCAGCTAGATCCAGATTCCAAATAAACAATCTCACTTTCAAAGGCACACAGTACAAAATTGCTGTGGGCACGAAGATCCTGTTCATGACGCCAAATGTAACACCCTGGGGTCAAGGGGGGTTTTCCTGACTTGTCGCCGGTCCAGTGATGCAGATCCTCTGCATCGTCACTTGCTGGCCAGGCCAAGTTTTGTGACTCTGAGGCATACAGGAGGGAGGGAAGGCGGTGGACGGGAGTAAGGATGGAGGATGGGGGTAGTGACGGTGAGGAACGTTTTTTTAAATAGTGACGCCACCTGTAGTCCGCGGCGAGAGATGGTTATGCTGCTCTCTGGGGCTGATTGTGAAGGTCGCAGCCGAGATGGTTTCGCTCCCCACAGAGCGGAGCAGGGTTACCCCGGGGAGGATGACAGAGGACGGACGGGGGTGGTGGTAGTCCCCGTTGGAGCCGCAGTGCTGGGAGCCGGCGCCGGTAAAGGAGAGGCAGAGACATGGGCTGCCATTCCAGGTCTTTTACTCACTGGTAGTTCAGGCGCTGCCCCAGAGTACTGGCCTCCGCCATGATGGGCTCCTGCTGATCCCGAATCCGTGGAAAGTCAGGTCCGGTGTGTCAGACTATGGGCCCTCCTTTGATGCGCTATCTATCGGATCCCCATGGCGTGAATCCCTTGGGGATCACAGTGTCAGTAAAGTGTCCCATCCTGTATGCTGATAGCGTGGTTCTGCCATGGGGATGGTCGAAGACCTCAGCCCTGGATGCTATATGCTATTTGGCTCCAGGAATAGTGGGATAGGTCCGGTGACTTTTCTAGCCTGTTCCCGCGACCCCTGCAGAGTTAGTAGACAATTTGAAGTATGCCTGCCCTAGGGTAGTGTCGGTCCTGTGGAAGCAGCCTCCTGCTTCTCCCCAGCGACTGTGTTGAAACGCCTTGGCCCACAGAGCTTCATCGCAGCACGTTCGCACTGCTCGGTGTCTGTAGCTGTTCTCCCTTTCTAAGTTGTGTTGTGTGTTGGAAGCTGTTGCCCCCAGCCGCTGCCACCGACTGTTTCACTACTACGGTTCCAGTGGATCGGGAGCCCATAAGTGCGGAGGCATCCTGTAAACCCAACCGCTGTGGTGACCCTCTTCTGTGACCTGACCCTGGCCTGGTCTTCATTGGGGAGAGCAACCCACTGTAACTGTATGTATGTGTTGGTGAAACTGGTGCTGATCTTCCTTGGACCTGGGATAAGTACTACACCCTAAAGGAGGGGCAGTACCCTGTGGCGCCTGAAGCCTCAGAAGCGCCACACTGATTTAACCCTATCCTACCAGGCTTTCCTACATACCCCCCTCTGTCCAAAGCCAGGGTCTGGGCACAGTCTGCCAACCTACAGTGACTACAGGAGGCCAGTTTAAGCTCCTGAGTTTTTTATGTGAGGGGGTGTGGACAATTCTGTATTGCCCCCTCAGGAATCCAGCAGGGCTTTAAATTGACTCAAATGGGTGGCTCATGCTTGATGACACCAGGGTGACTTTCTATCTGTAAGAACCTGCCCCCATTTTAGTTACCAATGTTTTGACATGCAGATTTTGGGGAGGCAACAAAAATTCTGCCACTTTGACTCCATTTGGCTTTGGGCCAAGCTTTAGTAGCTTTCCATAATATATGTAGTGATGGGATAGCACCAAAAAATGGTCACGTGCTCGTCTCAAGTAAGAAGCAAAATGGAAGTCAAAGGGAAACTTGAGCATTTTTCTGGCAGACCACCCCAAGAAGTCTAAGTGGGCCCTTGAATCGCTGAAATGGATGCAAACACTGCTGAAATTAAATGGGAACAGCATGGAGCAGATACCTTGACACATCTTTGACTCCCAGGTTGCTGCTCAAAACAATGTTGTCAGAGTATTACTTCCTTTTAATGAACTGACAATAAAACAAACAAAACCGACGATAAAATTGATTTTAATGGACAAAATGTTAGGAAACATTATTTCCTGTATATTGACATGTTTCTAAGGCAAATTTAACTAGAAAGAAAAACTGCTTCTGTGGCGCCCTGGACAAGCCAGGACGTCACAAGCACAACACCTACACACCCCACACTCCCGGTCAGGCACACCAAAGTCAGACAAAAACCCTTGTTGCCTTCCTCCAGGGGCTGATGTCCACACCAGGGGGGTGGGCCAGGCGGTTGGTCCCGCCCACCGAGGAGTTCACAGTCCTGGAGGCGGGAAAAGTAGGGCAGATTAGTGTTGGAAGTTAAAGTGGAAGGAGGGAAGTGGCAGAAGAGAAGCCTGAAGTTGGTCCGGGTGTGTGGCCCGGATGGATCAGCAAGGTTGGCAGACGGTGGTGACCGTCTGCAGGAGTGGCCTATTGGAGCTAACCGTAAGGACCGTGGACGGGCGGTGGCCCGGCGATACCGGACCGGTACGCAAAGAGAAGCCAGCACCATCCGGCAGGGGCTTACGGACCCCGGCAAGGCTAGGAGTCGCCGTGAATTTGCCAAATCCGTTAGCGAAGGGAACCTCCTGGGTTTCCCAGCAGCCAAGTCCCGTCAGAAGGCAACAGTTCAACCGAGAGAGGGAAACACAGTCACCGCCAAGGCTAAAGTTCCCAGGGCCAGAGCCTGCGGGCAAAAGGGGCTCCTTCAGCACCCATCCAAGCTGGGGAGCGGGTTACCGGTGGGAACCCATCGGAACCGTACACGTTACACAGGTGCAGGGAAAGGCAGTCACCATCAACCTTCCGGGAGGAGAAACACCGCAGCCGTCTGTGGGACCCGTCCATCCAGCCGTGTGTTTTACCGAGAACTGTGTCCTCATCATTGGCTGAGTGAGTACCCCCATGCCGTGCGGCACAGCGCTGCCCCCGCGACCCTGCACCTCGCCAGGCCCCGTAACCCGCCTGCCATCCATCCCTACCCCATCACCGGGCCCCGGGACAACCAACCCCCTACCCACGGAGGGGAGAACTAACATCCAGGCTGCTCCCAGTCATCGCTCCCGGGATCCCCGTCCAGAGCAGCGGTGGTGTCACCAATATCACCACAACCGTGGGTGGCGTCACGGACAATAACCAAATCCCCACAATCCAATCCCCACCCTTTTCACTCACGGGCGAGGAGCGCCGCTCGAGTCCCCGGGATCCGGCCCACCACTCGAGCCACCACCGAGCAGCAGCAGTCGCAGCAGCAGCGGCCAGACCCGAGCAGTGGGAGAGCGCAGCGTCCCCTCCTCCGCCCGCGACACTTTCTCTACCCCTTTCATTACGTTCACTTTGCTTTCTTTCAAAAACTCGGCAGTTTCCCATTTCAGTCAGAAAAAATAAACATTCATTAAAGGGTAGTTCACCCATATTTTTTATTTTCTAGATCGATATTATGTTGAGAAACAATGTTTCTCTCAAATATCTCATGTTGGCAATAATGCCTGTGAGAGGCGCTATTGCAGACCACTGTTCCCCATCACCTGACCCCCGGGGATGTCCCCATCACCTGACCCCCGGGGCTCCATGACCTCGAGAATCCGGTAATGTCACGTCAAGTTCCTGTTAACTTGACATCACCGCAGCCGGCCGCAGTGTCCGTGAGTGATGGATGTGGGCGGAGTTTCACCGCTCATCACAGCCCAGCATGTCAGCCCATCAGCTCCCTCCTCCTTCACAGCACAGCGCTGCAAGAGGTCCGCAATAGTGCCTTTCACAGGCACTATTGCCAATGTACCGCCCCTGCAGCAGTCGGACTGCTCGGATCTGGTGTTGCTGAGGCTCGAGGGTCTCCGGACCCTGGGGCTAGCGGCCACTCGAAAATGAAAGGGGGTTATTTAAAGGAGATTAGTGTTCGTGACGCCACCCGTGGTTCATGGTAAGAGGAGTACCACCGCTGCCGATAGGAGTACCCAGGGGAGATGGAGCGGGGCAGCCAGATGACGTTCCCTCCACGTGTAGGGGAGGCCCCGGGAGCCTGGAAGGTGGAGGTGTAGGGGAGCATGGTGCAGGCCAGGCGGGCATACTCAGGGGAAAGCAGCGTACTCACTCAGGCCGTGTGGATGTAGGTGCGACCAGCAAGCAAACTCTGACACAGGAATAAACCAAGTCTCTGGGTGCTGCTGCCACTCGGGGGAGCTTGTCCGAGAATCCATCCTCGTTGGAATTGTTGATGGTTCTGGACCTGCCTCCATGCACTGTGTTTAGACGTTTCCGAGTGAACCCTTCGCCTGAAGCTGTCGGGGTCCCGCTCCCTATAATTAAATAGAGGAGCTGTGCTCTCAATGGCTGACACTTGGGATTTCAGTTGGCCACATAAGCTGGAAAGCCCTATCCCCCTCGTTGTGTTGGTGCCTTCGATCTCTGAGCTCTTGGGGAAAGTTCATAAAGAGACTATCCTCCACAGGTTAATTCTAGGGTCCAATACCCCGCTGTGCTCAGTACCAGTCCGGTTACTAGATTTTTCGGTGCCGACCGTTCTCCAAAACTAACTCTGGGCATCCTTCTCATCCTTCTCCAATACTCTGCGACCAGGTCTCCGACTCCTCCGGTCCCAGACCACCGTCTGCGACCTAGCTAAAGTTTCCCAGGGAGCTACAACTCCCTCAGCTCCTCACTCTCTGAGGTCTACTCTGAACTAACTAAGTCCCTCCCACCCGTTTGCCTGACTTCTAGAAGTGTGGCCCTTTTCCAGCTAGACCACCCACTGGTGTGCCTGACAGGGTGTGGTGTGAGGTGTGGCTAGGATTTGAATGCTGATGGAAGCAATACCAAAGGTTAGGATCCCAGAACCATAGAGGGTGAGTTCTGCACCAGAAGAGAAAGGAGTGTAGTTCCCTGTGACACCCTGATTAGATCAAGGGCATCACACCAACATGAGGTATTTGAGAGAAATATTGTTTCTCAACATAATATCGATCTAGAAAATGAAAAATATAGGTGAACCACCCCTTTAGCTTTATGAAATCTCATCACTTTTGCTGGGACTGTAAAAGCAGATTTAAATTTGCATCTAACCCATTGAAAATGCTGCCAAAAAGCTCAGCAACAATGCAGTATGTAAACATAGCCTTAGTAGCTGGGCCATCTCTCACCGGATTTCACCGTCGTGTATGACTTCAGTAGATGACATACTATAGGGCAGGGATGTCAAACTCAAATACACAGAGATCCAAAATTAAAAAGTTGAGCAAAGTCACTGGTCAGCCTAGTCGCAAGCCCCACATAGTCCTCCCTACAGAATAATGGGCCCCACATAGTCCTCCATAAAGATTAATGGAGTGTAATTCCAAATCACTGTATAGGGGTTAAAGGGTTGTAGAGTTCTCATGGTCCTGCTTTGTGAGCGGCTTTCATCTAGCCTCCCTTTACAGCCAGCCTAGTCTGTGGCTCCAGGCAGGCGTTACATCTTAAATATGTAGCTGCCTCTTTTTCAAGGCATGAAAGGTAATTGGAAAATTATCTTAAAAGCGGTCTAATGGGCTGCATGAGCTATTTTCTTGTTAAACCATTATTAATTAAGCAGGCAAAAGGTCTGGAGCTGATTCCAGATGTGGCATTTGCATTTGGAAGCTGTTGCTGTTTATCCTCAACATGTGATCAAAAGAGCTCTCAATGGAAGAGAAACAGCTCATAATAAGGCTGACAAAAAAATTACACCATCAGTTAGCAAAAATGTTAGAAGAGGCCAAATCAACATTTTGGTACAGTACATTTTGCAGAAAAAAGAGTGTATTGTGAGCTTTTGAACACAAAATGGCCTGAACAACAACAGTAGTGGATGATTGCAAACTGCTTTCCATGGTGAAGAAATACCCCTTCTCAACATCCACCCAAGTGATGAACACTCTCCAAGAAGTAGTTGTTTCAGTATCTAAGTCTAACTTAACACTAGAACTACTGAGGTAGTCATTTTGACTACTTTGCACCATGTATTTCTATATAGGTGTCACGAGTCCAGTAGTTCTAGTGTTAAAGAGAGAACTTCACAAAAGCAAATACAGAGAGTTCACCACAAGGTACAAACCATTAATGAGCCTTCAAATTATAGTGACCAGATTAGACTTTGCCCCACAAAAAGCTAAAGAAGCCAGCCCAGTTCTGGAAAGCATCCTTTGGACAAGTAAAATTAAGATCAAACTGTACCAAAATGATAATCAGAAAATATGTAGAAGGCTTGGAGCTGCTTTTGATCCAAATCACACCCCATCTTCTGTAAATCATGGTGGAGGCAGTGTGATGGCATAGGCATGCATGGCTTCCAATGCCACTGGGTCACTAGTGTTTATTGATATGACTAAATGAAAAATCGGGTTCAGCAAGTAAACTTGACTCCAAACTTGATTGCAAACAAAGGAAAAAAAATCCAGCAATCTTGAGACCTCCCATTAAAATACACACACCCTCTTTCACCCTTTTATTAACCCCCAAAACTCCCTTACACATCCGATGTAATCTCTACGACGTCCCACGACAATCTCGGCTTTGCTACATACTGAAATCACTGTGCGCAGGCTCATTAGAGAGCATGACTGCCTGCTGTAGCTTCAGGCAGACACTGACTGAGTCACAGCTGTGAGTGGTAATGTCATTGACTTTATCTGCGGTCACCACTAGAGGGTCCCAGAGTACACCACCTGTAACTGCAGGTAAACTCACCTCAGGTGAACTCATTGAGTTCAATGAGACCTGCATCACTTGGTAGAAAACGCGTTTTCTGGCTGTGCCCCTGGCTGTCATGACAACCTATCAGCAGCCTTGTCACGAGATCGGGGGGCACCAATGGGTTGTCATGACAGCCAGGGGTAAGCTGATGACCCCTGTATCTGTAATGATAAACTTCGTGTGCATGCCAGTTGTATGCTGTGTTCATAGGAAGTCAGCATTTGTATTGTACAGGTACTGATGCCCTGCTCTGTACAGCACAAGTGATCGGAAAATCGCAGCTTCAAGTCCTGTAAATGCAATGACAAGTAGGGAAAAAATTTTAACAAATGTGAAAAAAATTAAAAACCATGAAAGCTCAAATCACCCCCTTCTGTCCTATTGAAAATAAAGCAATGAAAAAAACACATATTTGGTATCGCCACATTTAGAAATGTCCAATCTATTAAAATATAAAATACTTTATTGCGATCATATAAGAACATAATAAGTAAAAAGAATTAAAAAGCCAGAATTACAGTTTATTGGTCGCCGCAACATTCCAATAAACAATATGAAGTGATCAAAACATTGCATCTACCCCAAAATGATATACGGTAATTAAAAATATCAGTTCAGGGCACAAAAAGTAAGCCGTCACACAGTACCAAAAATGAAAACATTACTGGTCTCAAAAAATGTCGACACAAGCGCCATTATTTTTTTTGTACAAATTTCTGAATTTTTGTAACCACTTTTTTCTTTAAAGAAATCTATACATGTTTGGTATCTACGATCTCATACTGATTTAGGGAATCAGATTGCCAGGTCAGGTTTAACATACATGTTAAGTGCACATGGTAAATTAAAACAAAAAAAAACAAAAAAAACCCAAACATTGCAATGTCACCGCACTTGGATTTTTTTTTCATGTTTTCCAGTACAATATGGGGCAGAATGAATGAAGTCATTCAAAAGTACAACTTGTCCCACAAAAAACAAGCCATGGCTATATTCATGGAAAATAAAAAAAATGGCTCTTGGAAGAAGGAGAGAAAAAGAAAAACGGAAAATGGCCACGGCATGAAGGAGTTAAATAAATGTATTTAACATTTATATTTATGATTTTGATCTATGATATAATACAATGCAGAATACTCTTTTTGGCCTCCATTAGTGGTGTACATGTCTGGGCAGATAGTATTCCTGCAGCTCAGTCTCTAGCCAGTAAAAGGATGAAAGCAGCATGGTGGCGCTGTGCTGCTGCTCAGTTTCCTGGCCAGTGCTTTCTCTATGGCTCAGTTGGCATGAAGGCATCATCCCGCTGCACCATGGAGGATCTTCTGGAGAGGTGAGTTATTCTTTTTTTTCTTTTAACAAAGTAGGAGAAATTACAATAGGGGAAAGGTGAAGAGTCAAAGAGGGACTGATGAATTGGGGGTTGCTAGAAAAAACACAGGACAGGGATTTGTAATTAATTAGGGGATGGAAGAGAAAACAAAAAAACTCAAAATTTGTAATGAATTGCAGGGTAGAATGGGAAATGGCTAATTAATGTATATTTATAGGGAGGTGGAAAAGTGACTAACTATAGATAATGAGGGGCATGGTTCTGGCTTATAAATATATATTTAAAATTTATTTTCCAGGCCGTGGTGATCAGTACAGTAAGAAGAGTCATGGCTGTAAGATGTCATCATGAAGATCTGACCAGATGAAAAAGAAAAAAAATTAATTACTTTTGCCCATAACTGTATAGCTTTGTTGACATAAAAGGAGAGGGGCCCTGACACTCTTCTTGAACAGGGGCCCAAATGCATTAGTATCTGCTCGAGTTAACTCCTCTTCTGGAATTTGACTGGTGAGAACACCACCAGGATTTGATAGCCAGGCTTCATGGAAACCAGTTGTACACTAGGTAAGATAAAAGCTCTCATTGCACGAGAATGACAACAGATAGAAATAGCAAGTCAGTTGCAAACCAGAAAAAAAGCTGAGTTGAACAGGTCTCCTATGGATGAATGCAATTGCAAACGTTCTTATTTTCATGCTGGTTAACTAACTAAAGCAATTTAAAGAACCATCCCACCTTTTTTTTTTCTCATTGCAGTGCTGGAGTGGTGCTTTAAATCTAAGGGGTACTTTGCACACTAAGACATCGCAAGCCGATGCTGCGATGCCGAGCGCGATAGGCCCCGCCCCCGTCGTAGCTGCGATATCATTGTGATAGCTGCCGTAGCGAAAATTATCGCTACGGCTGCTTCACATGCACTCAGCTGCCGTGCGACGTCGCTCTGGCCGGCGAACCACCTCCTTATTAAGGGGGCGGATCGTGCAGCATCACTGCGACGTCACACGGCAGGCGGCCAATAGGAGCGGAGGGGCGGAGATGAGCGGGATGTAAACATCCCGCCCACCTCCTTCCTTCCGCATAGCCGACGGGAGCCGCGGTGACGCAGGTAGGAGATGTTCCTCGCTCCTGCGACTTCACACACAGCGATGTGTGCTGCCGTAGGAACGAGGAACAACATCGGACCGTCGCGTCAGCGTAATTATGGAATTCGCCGACGCTACACCGATGATACGATTACGACGCTTTTGTGCTCGTTAATCGTATCATCTATGATTTACACACTACGATGTCGAGAGCGACGCAGGAAGTGCGTCACTTTCGACATGACCCCACAGACATCCCACCTGCGATGTTGTAGTGTGCAAAGCCCGCCTAAGTCTCTGGCCCTTCTGACAGCTTCATCTTCTATCACTCCTATTGATCTCATGTGATTTGTGATTTGCTGGCAGCTCCAGTGTTTCATAGAGCTCCCCGGAGGTCACAACTCAATACATCTCTATGAGAACCTCATTCTGACCTCATTCTGGCTCTCATAGAGTTACATTGGGAGCTTGTGAAGCAACTTCTGACTGACTCCTGGACAGTCACAAGATGGACAGGAGCGGCGCCAAAAAAGCATGAAAACACCAAAGGGTAAGTATAACTCTAGGGGCAGGGGACTTACATTTAAAACACCACTCCAGCGCTAATAAAAAAAAAAAATGCTGGAATGGTGCTTTAATAATATGAGAAAGCCCTCTTAGTTTTAAATGTCTGTCTTGGATTTTAGTAAATATATATGTCATAATAAAAATAATTTGATGATTTCTCAATAATCTTGGGCGCGCTCAGGTATAATCCTATAAAAGCCATGAGTCATATTTTTCCATAAGTTTCTAATGTACAATGTATGCCTTCTGTAAACCAAATATCTTGAGCTGCTGTTATCAGAACAAAATACTGTAGCTGCTTCCACAATAATGTAAAGAAAACTGAGCAAAAAGTACAAAATCCGGAGAATTTAAACAGCTTGAAAAATAAGTTTTCATTACTTCTTAGCTAGGGTGGAAATACCGAATTTGCAGCAAAACAAAGGCTTTGCAGTAATGGCGCCACCACCACAAGTAATAGGAAATTAATAGCACCCCCTACGATTTGCTGGTTTACATGTAAGTACTGGATTCAGATCCAGCAGAGAGATTGCAGCAGAAAAGAGCAAGTAAAAAGGCCCATGATATTGGACAGCACAAGGGCTCACTGGGATGTGTGTGCTTGTGCATCAATTAGGCAGAATTAGGAAGATTACACATTTTGGCTTAAGAGTTCTTTAAGGTACTATACAAGTTCGTCCATGGCCGCCAGATAGATTTTTTCTTTCAATCTCTTTTCACGTGACAGCACTACCTAAACTATTATGTTCTTGTCCTTCAGAAAACAGGTAGGTGTGTAATGTCCTCAGAAAACTTGCAAGTTTCACAAAAGCTATAAAGGCAGGACCGTTTAAAGCTCACATTACATCTAGCAACAGACTATGTACTTCATAAAACACATCATGGGAGCATTTCAGGGAATGTGAGCAGATAAAATCAGAACAAGAATACAGATGAAAGGTAAACAGCTACACATGACTCGCCCACCCCAGGGCTATGGGACACCCGGTGCCGGGCCGGACTAGTCCGGGGGTCGTCAGTGGTGGCGGGGCCCGACTCCGTGGCCCTGGTGGGTGTCAGTTAAATATGGCTGGTGAATAAAGTTTATGGTTGTCGTGACGCCACCTGTGGTTTGCGGCTATTAAGCCGCCACTGCTGTATGGGGCCTCCGGGGCTGATGGAATGGCAGCTTGGATGGTCCTGCTCCCCACAGGTGGAGCGGTACCCCGGGGCAACAGTTGGTGTTCGTGAGAGTCTATGGTGTGAATAATACGGTGCAGGGCCGACAGGCAGTGAAAGAAACAGGCACAAACAGTAGTCTCTTTACCTTCTCCTCTATTACTTGGCAACAGTTTAGTCCTGGGAGACCGTCACAGGTGGTAAAGATGATCTGGCCGGCCTGGAAGTGCCTGGGGGTGATCTCTTTGGCCAGTTGAGTATGAGGCCTACTCCCTGATCTTTCTTTTCTTCTATAAGACCCTGCACTCTGAATTTAGCAATGGCCCTCTTGCTGCTGGGACCGATGGTTCGTCCCTTTTTCTGTATGGTAGGCTGCGCAGGCCCTCTCTGGTGCTTCTCTGCAGGAGTCCACACCGGGCCCTTGGGATGCAGCTGTACCTTCAGATTGCTTCTGGGCCAGGGGGCTTGCAGCTCTCCTGCCCTCCGGATCCGGCCACCAGGGAAGGAGTTTATACCCTGGCAACCACAGACTCCGATGTCTGAGTCTCTTCTATGCCTCTCTGCAATTCTTGCTTCACTGGGCCAAGCTACTCCAGCTCCAGGCCCCAGTTCCACAAGGCAGCACTACTCTGCGTCTGCTCTCCTTGCTTTCTCTCTACAGACTGACCCTAACTCCTCCCTCAGGTCAGACTTAAGGAATGCTCCCTGGAACTCCAGGTTCAGAGCTCCCCCTGCTGGCCTGAGGGAGAAACTACGTTGGATGTTAAACTTACTGGCCAATGATTCCCCCAATTACCTCCAGGCTCAGCATTAACCCTTTGGAGGGGCAATGCTGTTGTGGCGACCAGGTCCTGGGGCGCCACACTCCCCCTTAGTTAAACTCAGTACTCCCGGACTGAAGAAAACAAAAAACATAACATGTCAGAACATTTCATCCCATTATGGGAGGCACATTACTTAAACGTTACAACTTAAACAATACTATAAGAGTCCAGTGTGGCTCCCTGCCGGGTGTCCATTACACTGCTCCATGGGGGACCCGCTGCGATAAAACCCCCAACGTAGGCTCTGGGCGTGCGTCAGAGCATCGATGATCCCACTCTATGCACGCTGGACGGGTTTTTCTTCAGGGGTGCTGAGCACACTGGTGCTAACCATGTACAGTTAGAGTGTTGGCCACCCATAGTCTAGTGGCCCATTTGTCCATTTACTCAATCATTTAAATAAAAAAAAAAAATCTTTTTCTAGACAACATTACAGACATTTTAAATAACTATTTACATTCTAATAGGTACTCTTTCTTTTTACTCTCTATACCTTGGAGGGGGCCGTCCCCGAGTGCAACGTTGGGACCTGCGTAGCTCTGGGGTTTGTCCCTGACTATTTGGAGCGTCTGCTACCTCAGCACTATGGGTAGGCCTAACCCTGATAGGTATGTGTGATGATTGCCTACGTGGTCTGAGAGTCGCCAAGGGTACGACAGGTTCACCACTGACAGGGGGTTGATTCTCCTGTTCCACTGCTGGCGTGTCATCTTGTGTTGGGGCGAACAGTTCCTTAGGTGGATCTGGAACCTCTTCTGTCTCTGGCTCGACCAACTGTGGGAACGTCAAGACTGGTACCACTATGGCATTATTTATTCGGGTCCAAGTTTTGGGGAATTTTCCAAGGATTGTTTGTATCATCTCTTCCTCTTTTTCTTGAATTTGGGGATATTCTTGTACTTCTTCCACTGCTTTTTGGATTTTGCACCGCTCAGGGCACGCTTTCAGGGGGTCTCTAGAAACTGTTTGATAGGTATTGCCTTCATCTTTGCTTATGAGGCATACCTTACTATTGTCAAAGTTGGAGGAAATAATGGTGTAGGGTTCATTCTCCCACTGATCATCTAATTTATGCGCCCTCCGCTTTTTCTTGAGGACCTGTTCTCCAGGTGCTAAGAGAGTTGCTGGGGCTGTTTGACTGTAGTTCTGTTCTTGTCTCGTTCTTGCTTGGGACAGGCTCTTTTCCACGCATTCCTGGACTTTGCGGTATTGCTGTTGTCGCTCTGTATCCCAATCTTCTATCTCTTGAACCGCTTCAGGTGACACAGTTCCCATCTCAAAGTCTACAGGTAACTTGCCAGGTCTTGCTCGCATCACGTAAGCAGGTCTGCAGTTGGTCGAGTTCACTGGGATATGGTTATACAGGTCTACCAGATCTGGTAACTTCTCTGGCCATTGGTTTCTTTCTTCCAGAGGTAGAGTCTTGAGCATATCAATAACCACATGGTTCATCTTCTCGCACAATCCATTGGTTTGGGGGTGGTACGGAGTTGTTCTGATTTTCTTACAGCCGTACATGTTACAGAACTCTTGGAACACTTCTGCCTCGAATGCAGGACCTTGATCAGTCAGTACCCTTTCCGGATAACCGTGAGGTCGACAAAAGTATGCCTGAAATGCTCTAGCTGCTGTTCTGGCTGTCTGGTCTTTCACAGGCACTACTACCAGGAAACAAGAGTAATGGTCCACAATGGTGAGGGCGTACACATAGCCTGACCGGCTTGGTGTTAACTTCACGTGGTCCAGGGCCACCAACTCCAGGGGCTGCTTCGTGACAATTGGCTATAGGGGAGACCTCTGGCTGGCATCATCCTTCCGCCTCAGGTTACACGGACCACAGTCTCGGCACCACTTCTCGACTGTCTTTGTCATGTGCACCCAGTAGAACTGATTGCGGAGTAGGGTCTCCAACTTCTTCCACGCGAAGTGTCCTGCTTTATCATGGTAAGCTGCTAGGACCATTGGAGCATCCCTCTGTGGGACCACTATCTGCCAGATTAGTTCATTCGTGCACCAGTTGACATATCTCTTGCATAGCTTGCCTTGGTAGGTGAACAGTCGTCCCCTCTCCTTCCACAGCTGCTGGGCTTCTTGTGGAGCGTCTGGACCGAGATGGGTCTCAGCTTGTGCTAGCTTTTCTTTGACCAATCGCACGGCCGGGTCACCGTTCTGTGTCTGTTCCCAATTATGGTGGAGTAATGGGTTGACCGAGACCTCGTGCTGGCTCGAGCGCTTCTCTCCTACAGCATGCTCACACTGGGAAACACCTTGGTGATGGAAAGCCGGTAACTCTATCTCTTTCGAGTTCATCCAGGTCTTCTCCAGACTCGGGTAAGTGAGGCATTCTGGACAGCGCATCAGCATTGTTATTCTTCTTGCCAGCCCGGTACTTGATGGTAAAGTCAAAGTTAGACAGCCGGGCCATCCATCGCCATCCATCGCTGCTCCAACGCACCTAGCTTGGCTGTTGCCAGATGTGTCAACGGGTTGTTGTCCGTGAAGATGGTGAACTTGGCCGACGCCAGATAGTCACTGCCCAAACAATAGCGAGGAACTCCAGCTTGAAGGAACTGTAGTTTTCTGGATTCCTTTCTGTGGGACGAAGCTTCCTACTGGCGTAAGCTATCACCTTCTCTCTGCCTCCCTGCACCTGGGACAGAACTGCTCCCAGTCCCACGTTGCTGGCGTCTGTGTACAGTACAAACAGCTGGCTGTAGTCAGGGTAGGCCAGAATTTCTTCTCCCGTGAGAGCCCCTTTCAGCCGGACAAAAGATGTTTCTATTCGGCTGTTCCATTCAAATGGAGGGCTTTGCTTCTTAGCCTTCTTTGGCTGGCCCACCAGGAGATCTTGAAGAGGCGCTGCTATCTTGGTGAAACCATCAATGAACCTTCGGTAGTAGCCCACCAGCCCAAGGAACTGCCGCACCTCCTTTACCGTGGTGGGTCTTGGCCAGTCCTTGATTACGGTGACTTTCTCCGGATCAGGTGCCACACCTTCTGCGCTGACCACATGACCCAGGTACTGTACCTTTGGCTTCAAGAGGTGACATTTGGACGGCTTTATCTTCAGGCCATACTCTGACAAGGACTCAAACACTTCGGCTAAGTGCCTCAGGTGGTCTTCGTAGGTCTTGGAGTAGACTATGACGTCATCCAGGTACAATAGCACGGTTTCAAAGTTGTGATGGCCCAAGCAGCACTCCATCAATCTCTGAAATGTCCCTGGGGCGTTGCAGAGCCCGAACGGCATACAATTGAACTCGCAGACACCCATTGGTGTCGTGAATGCAGTCTTCTCCTTGTCTGCCTCTGCCACGGGAACCTGCCAATACCCACTGGTGAGATCCAGGGTGGATAAATAATTAGCTGATTTTAAGGCTGTTAGTGACTTTTCTGTTCTGGGTAGTGGATAAGCATCTTTATGTGTAATGCGGTTAATTTGTCTGTAATCTACGCACATTCTCATTGTACCATCTTTTTTCTATACGAGCACTAGTGGAGCTGCCCAGGGGCTACAACTATCTCTGATAACCCCAGCCTCCTTCATTTCCCGTAACATTTCTTTGGCACGCTGATACTGTGCTGGGGGTACAGGGCGGTATCTCTCTTTAATGGGATGATGATCACCTGTGGGGATTTGATGTTTAACCCCTTTTACCTGCCCAAAATCTAGGGGGTGTTTGCTGAAGACCCGCTCGTACTCCTGTACCACCCGGTAAACCCCATGCTTTTGGTGTGAGGGGGTTGAGTCGGTGCCCACATCTAATTTTTGGCACCAGTCTTCCAGCTGTCCCTTGGAGCCATTGTCTTCCGCCTGGTCGGACGGGATCAAGGGTTCCACTGCTTTGATGGTATTGTTACTGACAGTGTACAGTTTTGCTACAGTGGCGTACCGGGGCAATTTGGCTTCCTCCTCCCCACAATTCAGGACACGGACGGGCACTCTTCCCTTGCGGACGTCTGCTACCCCTCTGGCTATCAGGACTCCAGGCCTACTTTCTGAATACACAGGTTCCACCAGGGCCTGGTAATCTTGACCCTTGAGACCTATTGCTGCCCGACACCATATCAACATTTCACTTTTTGGGGGGATTGCAATGGGGAGAGGGTCACTTACCCTTACACTGCCAATTTCTACTCCGGCCAGCTCTACCTGCTGCCTCCTCATCAGGGCTCTGATCTCCCTCTGTAGGGCACGCTGCTGCCCGGAGCTGGCACCTTCAGACGCCTGCTGCAACAAAATTATCACTTCGGCAAGACAATTTTCCATCATTTGTACCAATGGTTAGCAGTGGGTTAGATTCTTTGCGATCAATATCTACAATTATCATCCCCTGACATGGCAATTCTACCCGCCCCACTTTAATGGTTACTTCCTTATACCCAGTTTGAGGCAAGGGCTGACCATTACTGGCCACAATTGATAAATCATCATCTGGGCCATGGTCAATGTCTGAATCAGCCCAATATCTTTTGTACAGTTTATAAGGGATGGTTGTTACCTGGGACCCCGTATCCAGGAGGGCATTCAAAGGGATCCCATCCAGCACAATAGGAAGGACCGGTCGTCCTCCCACATACTTGCTGCGGCTGGGGTTTGAGCCGGGCTTCCTTACACCTGGGGTTTGGCTCCTGGCCCCAGGCTCGGCCCGTTTAAAGTACAGTATCTTGCAATGTGGCCCGCCTGGCTGCAGCGGCGGCAGATCGGTTGTCCAGTTGAATCATACCGGTCTGTGTCTTTTCCTCGGGTCGGCGGAATCCTCCTCTGTCGCATCCACGGGACGTCATCTGGGCTGGAGGCCAACTCGATTCTTGCAGGCGATGGGGTCACTTGTAGAGACTGCACGGTCTTGGCAAGGGCAGCTACAGTCTTGTTCAGCTCCTGGACCTGCTGTCTGAGCTCTGCAGCGGGATCCTTATCCAGGGACTGCGCCTCAGCCCCCGCAGCGGCTCGTGTTGTAGGCACCACCCCTGGGTACGTGATAGCAAGAGGCCGGAGGGGTACTGTGTAATTCGGTGTAGATTCTCTCAGTACCCGGATGGCCTGGTCCTTAAACTTTGCAAAGTCCAGAGCAGGGCTCTGCAGGACCATGATACGCAGCTGTGTCCTGTGGGCATCTGACAGGAGCCCTTCTATGAACTGCTCAGTTAGGAGTTTGTCTTCTTCACGTACACTCTCTGGGTCCACCTTTTTAATTGCTCTCAGGGCCTCCTGCAGGTTTAAGGCATAGTCCCGTATGCTGTCTGTGGCCCGTTGTTTGCACCCGAAGAATCTCATTTTTATTTCTGCTGCGGTGTGGGTGTCAAAAGTACTCTTTAACTTGGCCAGTATCTGGGTTGCTGTCCCTTTATCTGTATCAGGCCAGGACTTCACTTCACGCTGGGCTGCGCCGGCTAGCTGCCCCATTAATATGCCTACCTTCTGGCTCTCAGTCAGAGGCTACTCTCTAAACAAGCTGTGCAGCCTTTCTCTGAAGTCGCTCAGGGTATGTGACTCCCCGGAGTACTGCGGCAGCCATTCTGCTCCCGGGATGTACGGCATTGTGATCGGCATTACCGGCGCTACAGCGGGGGCTGGGGCGACTGCGACTGGGATTGCTTCGGCTGGTGCTGCGGCGTCTCGGGCTATGGCAGCCACCTGCTCTCCCTCTGAGTCGGACATCTTCCTCCCCCTTAGTGAACCTTACCAGGCTCCGTTCACTTTTCAAATTCCCTTCTGGGTCACGCGGGGTTAACGGCGCTCCGCTCTGATGGCGTGCTCCCTTCGCGCTCTTTTTCGGGCACGCCCCCCTTCTTCCTGCGCTCAGCGAGGCTAATGGCGGCAGCAGTTTTCAAACAGTTACACAGTCTTTTAAGCACAGTTTCTGCAGGCGCACAGTACCCGGTGGGACCGGGCACGAAATCCTGTTCGTGACGCCAAAAGTTGACTCGCCCACCCCAGGGCTATGGGACACCCGGTGCCGGGCCAGACTAGTCCGGGGGTCGTCAGTGATGGCGGGGCCCGACTCCGTGGCCCTGGTGGGTGTCAGTTAAATATGGCTGGTGAATAAAGTTTATGGTTGTCGTGACGCCACCTGTGGTTTGCGGCTATTAAGCCACCACTGCTGTATGGGGCCTCCGGGGCTGATGGAATGGCAGCTTGGATGGTCCTGCTCCCCACAGGTGGAGCGGTACCCCGGGGCAACAGTTGGTGTTCGTGAGAGTCTATGGTGTGAATAATACGGTGCAGGGCCGACAGGCAGTGAAAGAAACAGGCACAAACAGTAGTCTCTTTACCTTCTCCTCTTTTACTTGGCAACAGTTTAGTCCTGGGAGACCGTCACAGGTGGTAAAGATGATCCGGCCGGCCTGGAAGTGCCTGGGGGTGATCTCTTTGGCCAGTTGAGTATGAGGCCTACTCCCTGATCTTTCTTTTCTTCTATAAGACCCTGCACTCTGAATTTAGCAATGGCCCTCTTGCTGCTGGGACCGGTGGTTCGTCCCTTTTTCTGTGTGGTAGGCTGCGCAGGCCCTCTCTGGTGCTTCTCTGCAGGAGTCCACACCGGGCCCTTGGGATGCAGCTGTACCTTCAGATTGCTTCTGGGCCAGGGGGCTTGCAGCTCTCCTGCCCTCCGGATTCGGCCACCAGGGAAGGAGTTTATACCCTGGCAACCACAGACTCCGATGTCTGAGTCTCTTCTATGCCTCTCTGCAATTCTTGCTTCACTGGGCCAAGCTACTCCAGCTCCAGGCCCCAGTTCCACAAGGCAGCATTACTCTGCGTCTGCTCTCTTTGCTTTCTCTCTACAGACTGACCCTAACTCCTCCCTCAGGTCAGACTTAAGGAATGCTCCCTGAAACTCCAGGTTCAGAGCTCCCCCTGCTGGCCTGAGGGAGAAACTACGTTGGATGTTAAACTTACTGGCCAATGATTCCCCCAATTACCTCCAGGCTCAGCATTAACCCTTTGGAGGGGCAATGCTGTTGTGGCGACCAGGTCCTGGGGCGCCACACACATACAAGGTAACAACCTGCACATGTAACGCTGGGTCCAAATAACGTTTGACCAGTTCAGTGATTCTGCTGGTCTATGTCAAAATCCTGGGATTCAGGCGTATGTGCCAAAGGAGCTATTGAGTATATTAATGAAGACAGAATCACAGGGTGCTCTCTTGCACACCATATTCGGCTATATACATCTATTGGAGGCAGTTAACTACATCTTGTAGTCCAGTTCCTATAGTCATATGAGACCAAAAATAATGCCCAATAGAGCACGCTGGGACTCTGTATGCATATTATGTTCATACAGCAACTCACAGGGGAATACATATAACTGACCCTGCTAGTTCCTGTACAGACTAGAGATCCCAACTTCGCAGTCCTCAGTGGTTCCTATGGGAGTTAGAATAGCTGACTACAGACTAAACAATGGCAACTTAGGCCTACTCTCCCTGATTGTCTGTCAAGCACTTCATGATCATCCTAAGGACCTGGAGGGCAGAGCAGAGTGCAAATTACCTACAGAAGGGAAGGTGTGGTTAAGTAGAAAGTGATCCCAGAGTGACTAAAATAAACGACAAAATACAGAGTACTAGATCTGGCGTGTATATTGCTAAAGAATATGCAGACAGTATTTCTTACATTTTCTTACTATTGCACCAACAGTTTTCTCCTTCTCACACAGCGTCTTACTTATGGTTTTGTAGCCCATTCCAGCCTTGTGCAGGTCTATGATCTTGTCCCTATATGGAGATAAGGTATGCACACCAGTGACTATGCAAGGGGAATACATGTAATAGCAGAAACTGCTGTGTGAATACTGACATGAAAAATTCAATTCCAAATTCCAAACGTTATTCCTTATTTGTTAGTAGTTTTTCGTTTGTGAACCCACCCCATTCACACCTATTGCCAATCCACATGATACGGATATATAGCCTGGGTCTCAGCTTCCCATACACGGTAAGTTTTTTAACTGCATGAGAGGACACACACAAGCTAGGGACCCCAACGTAGAGAAATACTTTGGCGTAGTGTTGGGGCTCTATTGCATTGATCAATTCAGTAGCTAAATTTCTCTTTGTTCATATATTCATGGCAGTAATGCAGGTTCCATTTTTCACATTTCATTCTTACATATAGCTATTGAATTTTTCATGTCAGTATTCACACAGCAGTTTCTGCTATTCCATGTATTCCCCTTACATAGTCACTGGTGTGCATACCTTATCTCCATATAGTGATTTTTTTTAGGTTTTTGCACCCAGTTCAGACATAGAATGGAGTTCCAAACGTTATTCCTTATTTATGATCTTGTCCCTGACATTCTTAGAAAGATCTTTGGCCTTGCCCATGTTGTAGACTGATTAATTGAGTCTGTGGATAGGAGTCTTTTATACAATTTAAGGCAGCTTTCTTTATTGCAGGTAACGAGTTGATTAGGAGCTTCTAAGTGGTCTGTAGGAGCCAGAACTCTTAATGGTTGATAGGGGATCAAATACTTATTTCTCTGTGCAAAATGCAAATAAATTTATATAATTTATACAATGTGATTTTCTGGATTTTATTTTGGATATTCTGTCTCTCGCTGTTAAAATTAACCTACCCTTAAAATTATAGACTGTTCATGTCTTTGTCAGTGGGAAAACTTACAAAGTCAGCAAGGGATCAAATAATTATTTACTTCACTGTAATATAGGTGCAGAGTGCAGAACATAAACAACAGATAGAGGTGTACTAGCTGGTCTTTGACTGAGTAGCAGAAACTAACAGCAATATGGCTGGACTTAAAAATGAGAATATTACTAGCAGAAAATACCAAAGTATTTAAAGCCGCACCCAAAGGTGATTGGTCAGGCAAATGAGTAAATGAATACACTTGTTACCCCAACAGAACTAAAGCAAGGATAATAGACACTAAACACAAAAAGAAAATGTGTATTTGCTGTAATCCAGCAGACAGAGAAGCCAACCACAGAGCACAGACTCAAGGATTTGAATCCTGACGCATGACAATGCATCAATAAAGTCAATGACGTATTGACGCAAACGACCAATATGGGCTTACATAGGGGCAAATGCTATGTGATTATCGCCCTACAAAGGTAAAACATGCAAATACAATATTTGTAGAGAGCTATCACATGATGGCACAGCTATGATCAGTGATTCAGGCTTAGCTATCTTGTGTATTAGTATGAAATCTATGTATTCTATATTGATTAACAGTTTGCTTATATTAGGATACATCTGTCGCGCCCAGGGACTCGTTCTTTTCCATGGCGACCATCCCCTTACATGGTTAACCCTCTCTAACTAGGATTTTGGTTGTGCTTTGGTGGTATCGGTACTGGTACTCCAGGTCCCAGGGGGGTGGTCCTACATTCCCTAGAGGACGCAGTTCCTTGTAGTGCCCTGATTGGCTCAGGGGTGCTACACATCAGCACCAGGCCATCTGCTAAAGTCATTACAAGAAGGGAGACATGGCACGCTGACAGCCATACTGGTCAAAACTAAGCACCTCCTAGCAAAATGAAATAAATATAAAGGTTGAAGCTGCCATAAGTACAATGGTATACAAACAATCAAAGGTAGCAGTACACTGAGTTATACTGTATTACACAACTGGCAGCAGTTCTATATGGAGAGGGTTGTAGCTCCGGAGCCAGCTCTGTGTAACCACTTCCACCACACATGTACAACTCACGTTGCAAAGGGTTAATAAGTTGAATGCTAGCGGTGTTCTTCAAAAAGGAAATTAGTATACTTTCATTCATTAAAGCCATGCTTAAATATTCCAAACAGGGTACTGCAAAAATGAAATACTGTAGACTATATCTTATTTTTTTTTTCTTTCATAGTATTCCTATATGTGCACTCATTCATTAAAGAAATTAAAGTGAAAGTCCCATTTCTATCAATGAATGTTTTATTCTATGGGAATATTAAGTCCTCTTTTTGCTAGTTAACACCTGCAAATGATAATGCTGGATCATATATAATACAGTCAGGGCCAGAAATATTTGGACAGTGACACAAGTTTTGTTATTTTAGCTGTTTACAAAAACATGTTCAGAAATACAATTATATATATAATATGGGCTGAAAGTGCACACTCCCAGCTGCAATATGAGAGTTTTCACATCCAAATCGGAGAAAGGGTTTAGGAATCATAGCTCTGTAATGCATAGCCTCCTCTTTTTCAAGGGACCAAAAGTAATTGGACAAGGGACTCTAAGGGCTGCAATTAACTCTGAAGGCGTCTCCCTCGTTAACCTGTAATCAATGAAGTAGTTAAAATGTCTGGGGTTGATTATAGGTGTGTGGTTTTGTATTTGGAAGCTGTTGCTGTGACCAGACAACATGCGGTCTAAGGAACTCTCAATTGAGGTGAAGCAGAACATCCTGAGGCTGAAAAAAAAGAAAAAATCCATCAGAGAGATAGCAGACATGCTTGGAGTAGCAAAATCAACAGTCGGGTACATTCTGAGAAAAAAGGAATTGACTGGTGAGCTTGGGAACTCAAAAAGGCCTGGGCGTCCACGGATGACAACAGTGGTGGATGATCGCCACATACTTTCTTTGGTGAAGAAGAACCCGTTCACAACATCAACTGAAGTCCAGAACACTCTCAGTGAAGTAGGTGTATCTGTCTCTAAGTCAACAGTAAAGAGAAGACTCCATGAAAGTAAATACAAAGGGTTCACATCTAGATGCAAACCATTCATCAATTCCAAAAATAGACAGGCCAGAGTTAAATTTGCTGAAAAACACCTCATGAAGCCAGCTCAGTTCTGGAAAAGTATTCTATGGACAGATGAGACAAAGATCAACCTGTACCAGAATGATGGGAAGAAAAAAGTTTGGAGAAGAAAGGGAACGGCACATGATCCAAGGCACACCACATCCTCTGTAAAACATGGTGGAGGCAACGTGATGGCATGGGCATGCATGCCTTTCAATGGCACTGGGTCACTTGTGTTTATTGATGACATAACAGCAGACAAGAGTAGCTGGATGAATTCTGAAGTGTACCAGGATATACTTTCAGCCCAGATTCAGCCAAATGCCGCAAAGTTGATCGGATGGCGCTTCATAGTACAGATGGACAATGACCCCAAGCATACAGCCAAAGCTACCCAGTAGTTCATGAGTGCAAAAAAGTGGAACATTCTGCAATGGCCAAGTCAATCACCAGATCTTAACCCAATTGAGCATGCATTTCACTTGCTCAAATCCAGACTTAAGACGGAAAGACCCACTGTGACGGGGTGTACAACAGAGCAAAGGATGGACGAGGCCGAGGGACGATCCAACAGGTTTATTCACAAGGACACTGGAACAGCACACGATAAGTCCACGTAAAACAGATTCGGGGGCCCTTCCCGACAATCCTCGGACCGGATAACAAAGTAATCGTCCTTACAGTAGTCCAAAGAGTTCCACACAATCCCACGGGCCACTGATCTCCAGTCTGTAACTGTCCATACACCGGCTATAGGATGCAGCCTCTGCTATTCCCTCCCAGAGGATCAATCTTCTTTCTTCAAGTTTCACACAGACTGACTGAATCTCCCAGGTAGCAGAGTTTACACTAGTTGGACTCTAGGCCCACCTCCCCCTACTCCCAGGGATGGAAGTGCCTCAAGAGGATACAACCTTGCATTTTAGGGGGTGATTACCTACAACAATAGAAATGTACACAGAAGTAGTTCAAATAAGACAATGAACCAAGCTTGAAATAGGAATCTGTACAGCAAGATACACCTCCCCCATAGCCCACCATCACAACCTGTCCCCCCTTTTTAATAAGTGAGTATGCCACGAGGTCTACACAGACCTCTGGCCATCTCACTTACGTCCATGTTGCTCAACTGTGAATAGTCTATGGTTCTTCTGGCTGGGACAGTCCATCAGCATTCTGGTGTTGGCTTCCACACTTGTATTGGATGGAAAAGGTGTAGGTAATCCCCTGTAGAGCGATAGGGTTGGAAGGACAAGGTTCCTTTGTGTATTCCCTCACTCAAACTCTGCTTTCTGCACCCACAAATCGGCATTGTATATCTCCCACATCATTGCCTAGGAGAATGTCTGCAGGAAGGCCACTCATCACACCGATTGTGCATTGTTTTGCCCCAAAGCCATAATCCAGGGTCACACTCGCTCTTGGAATATATCGCTGAGTACCTCCAGCCAATTCAATGGCAATTCCTGGTCCCTTTTGAATTGCTTCTGGTTGAATTACTCGGGGATCTGCGATGGTGAGAAAAGCCCCAGTGTCACGAAAGCCAACAACTTTTTGGCCATCCAGCACGACCTCCTGTAGATGTTTATGCTGAAGATCATAAGAACGGGCGGCTGTGGCTCGCACTCCATAGACTCCTGGTAGGGAAGTCAACATATCAGAGTCACTTGGCAAATCATCAGGGCCAGAATCCAGCTCTTCTCCTGTTGAGGGTGTCTGTAGATAATGGACAGGCAAAGGTGGTCTGCAGCTGTTCTGCCTCTGAACACCTGGACAGTGAGCTTGCAGATGACCAGGCTTCCCACATTGATAACATCTGCGCTGCATCTCACTCCTTCCAGTTTGCCTTCTGGAGAAGTAGGTAGGAGACCTTGGTGACTGATAGGGAGGTGCAGGTGCTGGAGGTGGTTGTCGATTTGGTGGATGACTCCACTGGATAGATGGGCATGTGGCCCGCAGATGTCCGGGATGTCCACAGCTATAACATCTTCGCTCTTCTACTTTCTCTCCTCGTCGCATTCCAGAAAGTGCAGTAGAAGCAACTGGAGGCACATTAACACGGGTATCAACATGTGGTGGCTTAGAGGAACGGGGAACAATGGGGACAGAATAACTGGGGGCATCCGGTGTTGTGGAGCTGTTAGGCGTCTCTCCATCCTCCAACAGAACCCTCCACTGAGGCTTGATGGTGAGAGCCTCATCAGCGAGAGCAGCAGCTTCCTCCACTGTCGCTGGTTTTCTCTCACGCACCCATTCCCGGATCTCAGCGGGGCACTGGGCAAAGAATTGTTCTTTTAGGATGACCTGCAGGAAGGTCTCCCAAGATAAGGCCTCCTCTGCCTCCAGCCAGCGATTACATATTTGTTTGAGTCTATGAGCATATATCTTAAAAGACACTTCCCCATCACAGGCTAAAGCACGGAACTGAGTCCTGTAAGTGTCTGGGGTCACAGCATAATGTTCTAGAATAGTCTGTTTAATATCCGCATACTCACAGTTCCACCGAGGGTCCATAGCTCTATAGGCTTCAGCAGCTCCCCCCTCTAGGAGCCCAACCAGATGCCGGACACGCTCCCTGTCCGGGACTTCCATTAATCGACACTGATGCTCAAAGTCCTGGAAGAAGCCCTCAATGTCACCAGCAGCCTCATTAAACTGCTTGAAGTCTTTGCGGGACACTCTGGGAAGTTCCCTCATGATGGGTGCTGGGGTTACAGTCTGTCTGGAACCTCTCGCGGCTTCCACAGCGAGCTCCTTATCCAGCAGTGCCATCTCCTCCATCCTGCGCTCCTTCTCTTTAGCTCCACGCATGGCCTCCCTCTTATCTTCTATGGTGGCCTCATCTCCAAGCAGTGCCATCTCCTCCTTGTACCACACAACCCATTGACTTTTTTGGGTATTCACCTCCGGCTGCCGTCTTTCTTCCGTTTGCTGTGAGGATCCTTCCTCCACGTCATTTTGCGAACAGACTCCTTCTAGCGCCTCAATCAGCTGCTCCTTGGAGAGTCCTTTGAAATGAACTCCTACTTCACGGGCCTTTGATTGCAGGCTCCCCAAAGTCCAGGTCTTGTACTCTGCAGTGCTGGTTCCTGATGTTGAGCCATTGTCCTCCATTCCTTCTGCTCTGATCCCACTGCTGCCACCAGTTTGTGACGGGGTGTACAACAGAGCAAAGGATGGACGAGGCCGAGGGACGATCCAACAGGTTTATTCACAAGGACACTGGAACAGCACACGATAAGTCCACGTAAAACAGATTCGGGGGCCCTTCCCGACAATCCTCGGACCGGATAACAAAGTAATCGTCCTTACAGTAGTCCAAAGAGTTCCACACAATCCCACGGGCCACTGATCTCCAGTCTGTAACTGTCCATACACCGGCTATAGGATGCAGCCTCTGCTATTCCCTCCCAGAGGATCAATCTTCTTTCTTCAAGTTTCACACAGACTGACTGAATCTCCCAGGTAAGCAGAGTTTACACTAGTTGGACTCTAGGCCCACCTCCCCCTACTCCCAGGGATGGAAGTGCCTCAAGAGGATACAACCTTGCATTTTAGGGGGTGATTACCTACAACAATAGAAATGTACACAGAAGTAGTTCAAATAAGACAATGAACCAAGCTTGAAATAGGAATCTGTACAGCAAGATACACCTCCCCCATAGCCCACCATCACACCCACAAACAAGCAAGACCTGAAGGCTGTGGCTGTAAAGGCCTGGCAAAGCATTAAGAAGGAGGAAACCCAGCGTTTGGTGATGTCCATGGGTTCCAGACTTAATGCAGTGATTGCCTCCAAAGGATTCGCAACAAAATATTGAAAATAAAAATATTTTGTTTGGGTTTGGTTTATTTGTCCAATTACTTTTGACCTCCTAAAATGTGGAGTGTTTGTAAAGAAATGTGTACAATTCCTACAATTTCTATCAGATATTTTTGTTCAAACCTTCAAATTAAACGTTACAATCTGCACTTGAATTCTGTTGTAGAGATTTCATTTCAAATCCAATGTGGTGGCATGCAGAGCCCAACACGCGAAAATTGTGTCACTGTCCAAATATTTCTGGACCTAACTGTATGTTATAATAAAGCCTTACACTTGTTTACTTCTTTAGTGAATCATTGTGTGTCAAGCTAGCCTAATCTATGGATAGTGCATACTTTTCTTAGTCATGCCCTAGATCTAAAGGCCCCGTCACACTAAGCAACATCGCTAGCAACATCGCTGCTAACGAACAACTTTTGTGACGTTGCTAGCGATGTTGCTGTGTGTGACATCCAGCAACAACCTGGCCCCTGCTGTGAGGTCGTTGGTTGTTGCTGAATGTCCTGGACTATTTTTTAGTTGTTGCTCTCCCGCTGTGAAGCACAGATCGCTGTGTGTGACAGCGAGACAGCAACAACTAAATGTGCAGGCAGCAGGAGCCGGCTTCTGCGGAGGCTGGTAACCACAGTAAACATCGGGTAACCAAGAAGCCCTGTCCTTGGTTACCCGATATTTACCTTTGTTACCAGCCTCCGCCGCTCTCACTGTCAGTGCTGGCTCCTGCTCTGTGCACATGTAGCTGCAGGACACATCGGGTTAATTAACCCGATGTGTGCTGTAGCTAGGAGAGCAGGGAGCCAGCGCTAAGCATTGTGCGCTGCTCCCTGCTCTGTGCACATTTAGCTGCAGCACACATCGGGTAATTAACCCGATGTGTGCTGTAACTAGGAGAGCAGGGAGCCAGCGCTCAGTGTGCGCTGCTCCCTGTTCTCTGCACATGTAGCTGCGTGCGCTGGTAACAAAGGTAAATATCGGGTTGGTTACCCGATATTTACCTTAGTTACCAAGCGCAGCATCTTCCACGCGGCGCTGGGGGCTGGTCACTGGTTGCTGGTGAGCTCACCAGCAACTCGTGTAGCCACGCTCCAGCGATCCCTGCCAGGTCAGGTTGCTGGTGGGATCGCTGGAGCGTCGCAGTGTGACATCTCACCAGCAACCTCCTAGCAACTTACCAGCGATCCCTATCGTTGTTGGGATCGCTGGTAAGTTGCTTAGTGTGACTGGACCTTAAGTGTAAAAGAAGGATATAATACTAGCCTGGCTAAAGACACCTACGGTATATGTTTTATCTGGAAAAAAGGTCACACTTGTAGCTTTTTTGTTCAGATTATTGCAAAAGTTTTGCTGAACCCTGAAGCATGACATTAAGTTTGGATATGGTTGCAAACTATTATAGAGGTGTGTCACCCCCGTGTCAGCAGCCGGGCTACTCGGATCTGGATCCGCGGTGGCTCGAGGGGCGTCCGGACCTGGGGGTCGTGCAGCCACTCAAATGAAGGGGGGCCTATTTACAGGGGATTGTATTTAGAGTTTGTGACGCCACCCATGGTGTGTGGTAAGGTGGAGTACCACCGCTGCAGTTGGGAGTACCCGGGGGCGATGGAGTGGGGCAGCCAGGTGTTGGGACCCTCCACAAGTAGGGGGAATGCCCTGGGACCCAGTGATGGTGTTTGGGGAGTGCCGTTGGGTGCGAAGGGGTCACTTGCGTACTCACTCAGCCCATAAAGCTGACACTGACAACTGGGTAAACCAAAGTTCTGGACCGTTTTAGTGGAAAGTCCTATCCCCCTTGTTGCACTAGTACCCCGATTCTGGAGCAGTTGGAGAGCGGATCTTGAAGGCTCTGTTCTCGTCGGGTAAATTGTCAGGTTGTCTGAAGCTACTCCCTGACCTAGGGTCCACGTACCCCGTTGTGCCCTGGTCCCAGCCCGGTGATGGTACAAGGCCGCCAGCTGTCCTCCTCGACAGTTCTGTGCCCCTTGTCATGATCCCCTGTGACTGGGGGTCCAGCTCCTACTAGGCCCAGACCACCGTTTGCCACCTAGTTGCTTCCAAGGAGCCCGGCTCCTGACCTCCTCTCTCCTTCACTTCCAAACTACTTCCCCTTCTGACATTCCTGACACTCCTGACCTCCTCTTAACCAACCTCCCAAGTGGGCGACCCTATACCACTCAGGCCGTCCACTGGTGTGTCTGGTGGGTGTGGGGCAGAGTGTACCTAGGATTTTACTAGCTTTTGTCAGCAACACCATGTAGTTGGGGACCCATAACCAAGGAGGAGGTGAATATTGCACAGAAGGGCAGATTGCACAATACCCTGTGACGACCTGATAGTCCAGGGCTAGTAAATAGAATAAGTAGGGATGCACAGCACAAAATCAACACAGTTGAGTGCAGCCTATGTGTAAACCAATGATGCAAGCAAGAAGGAGAAAAAAGTACACATAATAGAGGCGCACATCAGGATCATAAAGTCTTTAAATATAATACATTTTATTGGGTCAAAAAGGAAAGGACAAGGACATCATAAAAACCTTTAAAATACACATATGACATATGACCTCACTGATGCTCCAATAGAAGTGAATAACATTCCATATAGATCAACGGATAGTAGTTCAATCAACAATATATAACATGCAAAACACCTTCTTGATCAAAGGATGAGGACAAATACCTAGTGAAATAATTAATACTAAGGTAGTGTATAATGTAAAGGGAGCCCTCAAATTGGTAGTCACACAGTTATAACATGACTAAGGACTGCGTCCATATCAATAATATACAAATCCGGCCCCTCCAATGCTACCCTAGCACTATATCTAAAGCAATGTAGATTATATATGACAGTGTGAGATACGGTAATCAGTCAAAGAGTGGCCAAATCCTAGGTAAGCTGGATATAATTGCATGAAAAGAGGACGCATAGCATCAGATAAAATATGTGGAACAACAAGTCCCAACCAGGAAGTTTCACTATGCTCATGTAACCAGGGACCATCAATCACACTAGTTGCTTTAGTGATCTATAGCCAAGGTGCCAGGGATGCCTGGGCTGGCAAGATTGTAAGTACAAGGAGAGTACATGGGCTCTCCGCCCATACGAAGTGCATATGGGTCAGATGCAAAAGAGAAATCACATAGACATATCAATTAATCATACAAGCAGTATGGGCGCAAATAAGCGCAATTACCAGCCGGGCCCGGCGCAGTCAAAGAAAGGTATGCATGAATCGTGCAAAGGAGCAAAAGTGGGGTCAGGGAACGGCCCAACGCGTTGCGCTGACTAGCAGCTTCATCAGGGGAGGTGTGAGACAAAAGACCCACAACACATATATATATACACAAATAATGATTAGGTGGTTACCTGCCAATTGCCGTTTAATTAATTACAGCTGCCTGCAGCACGTGCACCTCTGGACTTCCGGTTTCGTCTGCACAGGCGCCACCATGCACTGTGCGATCGCCCGCTTCTCTGTTAGCAGACCGCTGGGGCGCCCAGTGGCTGCAGGCAGCTGTAATTAATTAAACGGCAATTGGCAGGTAACCACCTAATCATTATTTGTGTATATATATATGTGTTGTGGGTCTTTTGTCTCACACCTCCCCTGACGAAGCTGCTAGTCAGCGCAACGCGTTGGGCCGTTCCCTGACCCCACTTTTGCTCCTTTGCACGATTCATGCATACCTTTCTTTGACTGCGCCGGGCCCGGCTGGTAATTGCGCTTATTTGCGCCCATACTGCTTGTATGATTAATTGATATGTCTATGTGATTTCTCTTTTGCATCTGACCCATATGCACTTCGTATGGGCGGAGAGCCCATGTACTCTCCTTGTACTTACAATCTTGCCAGCCCAGGCATCCCTGGCACCTTGGCTATAGATCACTAAAGCAACTAGTGTGATTGATGGTCCCTGGTTACATGAGCATAGTGAAACTTCCTGGTTGGGACTTGTTGTTCCACATATTTTATCTGATGCTATGCGTCCTCTTTTCATGCAATTATATCCAGCTTACCTAGGATTTGGCCACTCTTTGACTGATTACCGTATCTCACACTGTCATATATAATCTACATTGCTTTAGATATAGTGCTAGGGTAGCATTGGAGGGGCCGGATTTGTATATTATTGATATGGACGCAGTCCTTAGTCATGTTATAACTGTGTGACTACCAATTTGAGGGCTCCCTTTACATTATACACTACCTTAGTATTAATTATTTCACTAGGTATTTGTCCTCATCCTTTGATCAAGAAGGTGTTTTGCATGTTATATATTGTTGATTGAACTACTATCCGTTGATCTATATGGAATGTTATTCACTTCTATTGGAGCATCAGTGAGGTCATATGTCATATGTGTATTTTAAAGGTTTTTATGATGTCCTTGTCCTTTCCTTTTTGACCCAATAAAATTTATTATATTTAAAGACTGTATGATCCTGCTGATAGTCCAGGGCGTCACATAACTCTTTGGTTCTTTTTACTTTTTGGAAACAATAGCATGCCAATACTTTATTTTGGCAGTGAGAAACTCATTACATCACAAGAATAACAATAAAAATCTAGTTCTTAGTTCACTATGTAGAAAAAAATAATAATCTTTCTTGTTATTCCCAACTATGTGCTTTTTTCTTCCTACATAAATTATTTAATCGCAAAATCAATTATCACTTCAATGAAAAAACACACCAGTGATTTTGTGGTTAGAGATGTTGCTCAAGACCTCTACCACAATTTATGCTGAATTTACTTAACAAAAAAGTCTGGTTTAAGTGGTACTGTAATTTACATTATTTTCAGTCTTTGACAAACGGCTGTGGGTCAAGGTAAACATGGCCTATATGTATTATTCTCTGTGCATCACTAATTCAGTGTATCTTAGGCAGGCAATATGGCATATACTATGTACGTATGTCTAAGTATTTGTGCAAAAAGCAATTACTGTTTGTGATGTATATATATCTATATATATAATTGCCTTATTCTATCTGTCTGTCTGTCTGTCTTGCTCCAAAATTGTGTCCTTACGGTGACACAAAGCTGATTGGCCGCTGGGCTCGCCATGGCCCCGCCCCCCTGCACAGATTGGCCGGCACCCTGCACGCATTGGCAACTCGGCCACGCCACGCCCCCCTCACGCAATGCACGCTCACTCTGGCCCCGCCCCCCGCACGCATTCCCCGAACCGACACGGAGCCACGACTCCCAGGTGAGTACTGTACCTCCGGGAGCCCACATCAGCGTACGCCGCCAACCCAGCCGACACATACCCTTGCATTGCTGGGGTTGCCGCCGTATGCTGGTGTGGGCTCCCGTGCGAGCGGGGGACGGGATACGCTGGTAACCATGGTAGCATAGTTACCAGCGCATCAAGGTCCTGCAGCGGCGGAACATACACACACACACATCAGATCACACTCACTCTCACACACACATCACATCGCATTCACACTCACAACATCCTGGGATATCGCTTGCTTCTCGGCGGCGATACTGTGGTGTGACCTTCCAGGACCTGCCGGAGGATCACATGGCCAGAAGCATGTGGTATCTCCGGATGTTGTGAGTGTGAGCGCGTATGTGCGATATCGTCAGTGTGTGTGTGAGTGTATGCGATCGGATGCGTGTAAGTGTGTTCTGATGTGTGAGTGTGTGTGTGTGAGTGTATGCGATCGGATCTGTGAGTGTCTGCAGAGGAGCACGGAGTGCTGAGGGAGGCTGGGAGGAGAGAGGCTGATCCTAGGGAAGGCTGGGAGGGGGAGGCTGATGCTGGGGGAGGCTGGGAGGAGAGAGGCTGATGCTGGGGTAGGCTGATGCTGGGGTAGGCTGATGCTGGGGGAGGCTGGGAGGGTTTAGGCTGATGCTGGGGGAGGCTGAGAGGAGAGAGGCTGATGCTGGGGGAGGCTGGGAGGGTGTAGGCTGATGCTGGGGGAGGCTGAGAGGAGAGAGGCTGATGCTGGGGGAGGCTGGGAGGAGAGATGCTGATGCTGGGGGAGGCTGGGAGGAGAGAGGCTGATGCTGGGGGAGGCTGGGAGGGGGAGGCTGATGCTGGGGGAGGCTGGGAGGAGGGAGGCTGGGAGTAGAGAGGCTGATCCTGGGGAAGGCTGGGAGGGGGAGGCTGATGCTGGGGGAGGCTGGGAGGAGAGAGGCTGATGCTGGAGGAGGCTGGGAGGAGAGAGGCTGATGCTGGAGGAGGCTGGGAGGAGAGAGGCTGATGCTGGGGGGAGGCTGGGAGGAGAGAGGCTGATGCTGGGGGAGGCTGGGAGGCGAGAGGCTGATGCTGGGGGAGGCTGAGGCTGGGAGGAGAGAGGCTGATGCTGGGGACAGAGAGGCTGATGCTGGGGACAGAGAGGCTGATGCTGGGAGGAGAGAGGCTGATGCTGGGAGGAGAGAGGCTGATGCTGGGGGCAGAGAGGCTGATGCAAGTGCAGCATGGGGGATGGAGCACGATGGGGGTGCGCAGCATGGGGGATGGAGCACGATGGGGAGTGCGCAGCATGGGGGATGGAGCACGTTTGGGAGTGCGCAGCATGGCGGATGGAGCATGTTTGGGAGTGCGCAGCATGGCGGATGGACCACGTTTGGGAGTGCGCAGCATGGCGGATGGAGCACGTTTGGGAGTGCGCAGCATGGCGGATGGAGCACGTTTGAGAGTGCGCAGCATGGCGGATGGAGCACGTTTGGGAGTGCGCAGCATGGCGGATGGACCACGTTTGGGAGTGCGCAGCATGGCGGATGGACCACGTTTGGGAGTGCGCAGCATGGCGGATGGAGCACGTTTGGGAGTGTGCAGCATGGCGGATGGAGCACGTTTGGGAGTGCGCAGCATGGCGGATGGAGCACAATGGGGGGTGCGCAGCATGGGGGATGGAGCACGATGGGAGGTGCACACCTCCCCCCAACACACACAGAACACACCACACACACACTGGGAACCACAAACACCGCCCTACACAGACACCCACACACACAGACAACGCTGCACACACACAACACCCAACACACAAACACCGCGGCATACATAAATATACGCACATACCACGCAACACATACACATTGCACAAAACATACCTCCTCCAAAACACACCACACCCACACAAACAGCGCAACACACACACACACAACGCTACAGACACACAGCGCTCCCCAAACAACGCAACACACGCAACACACATACAACAACGCACTCACCCCCCGCCACACCCAGACAACACCCAGAACATGTACAGCGCCCTACACAAACACTTAGTAACTACAGACAACAACATCTATATATATATATATATATATATATATATATATATATATATATATATATTTATATATATATATAACAAAAATCATACATTAACTACACAATACGTAAATTCTAGAATACCCGATGCGTAGAATCGGGCCACCTTCTAGTATATATAAATATATATATATATATATATATCACTTTCAGCTCTTTTTTTAACTAAATGATGATTTTTGGCATTAGGTTGGAGACTATTGAGTTAATCAAAATAGCTGTTCATTTAAGGAATTATTTACTGATAATTAGAGCTGATTGGACTGCAAATAATCCTGTACCGGCGGATCACTGCCAGATTTAAAAAAGAGTCCGATCCGCTCCGGAATCCGGTGCCCATATAAGTCAATGGGGACCGGAATCCGTAGGTTAAAAACGTTTGTGGAGGAGCTAGGGGGCTAGGAGCGAGCACGGCATACTCACCGAGGAGCTGTAATGGCGGCACACTCCTTCCGGGTCACGCTGTTACCTTCTGGAGCCAACAATTCAATATTCATTGTTTTCCCCGCCCACCGACGCGTGGTGGTTGCAGTCAGACGCGCCCCCACCCTGAGTGTCAGCGTGTCAGCTAACTGCAACCAATCACAGGCGCCAGGATGGCCGGTGGGAAGGGAAAGCAGTACAGTCTGTCGGTCAGTTCACGATGATAAACACTCGGCAGCACAGTTATATCGTGTGGCTGCAGCCCCAGCTGTCGCGCTGTATCTGTGCTGTGTATATGTACCACCCCGCGCTCGGCCGCAGCCGAGCCGCTCGGATCCAGGCTCGTTGGTGGGTGGCTCGAGCGCCTCCGGACCCGGGGTCACTTCGCTCTGAAAGGGGATGCTGGCGATTTTGGTGGGGGTTAGGTATATGCACGGCCAGAGCCGCGCTTGAGTTCATGACGCCACCCATGTGGTGAAGGTAGACACCACCGCTGCAGTTATGGGGCACCCGGGGAGATGTTATGCAGCAAGTTGTTAACCCCTCCGTGGGCAGGGATGGTGGCCCCGGGGCCCGTTGGGGATAGCTGGGCAGTGCAGGGCGATGTGCGCAGCCGGAGGGCACTGTTGTACTCACGATTAGTAACACACACAAGTCCCTGGTAAACCAAGATGATGGTGGTCGGTGCCCGCAGCCGGCTGCGGTCAGGTCCCCCACCCGGATGGTAGTCTCTGCCTTTCTTCTGCACCGTGTTGTGTAGCTGCAGACTGCCTGCGCTTCAGCGACGGGAGTCCGATCCCCGGCTTTGTGTATGTTGGGAGAGCCTGTTTGCCCGCAGACTCTGGCCCGTGGGATCTCTCTGCCTGTGTGGTGGCTTTCTATCCCCCTCGGTGGGCTGTTGTCTTCAGTCGGGACTTGGGTGGGAAAGTACCTATAGTCCAGACCGCAATCAGTTAATTAACTCAGTCCGGTGAATTCTGGACCTCGTTTCAGGGTCTGAGTACCCCCCTGTGTGCTCCGGTTTCCGAGTCGGTTCCGGCGGGCCACTACCCTGTCCCGGTCCACCACGGTTCCACCGAGCCGTCTTCCTGGCTCCTGCAGGCAGAGGCCTCCATATGCCTCCTAGACAAAGGTGCCCAGGCTCCAACCCCGGCACCTGTCAGACTGCTGCAGACCTGGGCACAGTATTAGCAAAAATTTGGCCATACTAAATATCAAACTTATGGAGCCACCCAGTGGGAACCATTATTTTTGCCAGCCTGTGCATTATTACTGCACATACATATGTGTATGGTTCTATAGCCTTCCCCAGGTTACACTTCCGCAGTTCCACTACAGGAACTTTCTGTTTGAATCACACTCTGTCTCTATTAGCTGCACGGTGCACCAGGCTTGGACATATTATATGTATACTGATGCTGATATATTCCAGTTTTGGTTGTCCTTGCCTGTGGCTCCGTGCAGAGATTGAGTCATTTCTTATTGGGACTGCGGGGTGTCCCTAGGGGGGACCCAATACAGGCACACGTTCCTTGTAGACAACTATTGACAATTACCATATTCCCTCTGGGCTGCCCTTCTTGCCACAAATTACCACACGATATTTCCATGTGATTGGTGGCATTGCAGCTCTTATATAATAGAAATTACTATTGGTTGGTCCTGTGTGGCAGGGGTTGTCCCCACACACCCTTTCCCCTACTGCATGTTTTTGACCTCCTTCCATTCATGCAATTTTGTATTAATTCACATGTATTTTAATGAATAAAATGAGATTTTCTATACATGGTTGTTGCCTTATCACTCTTTTTCCTCCGGTTTTACAAGACCTGGGCACAGGCCTGCTTCCACTTTCTTTCTCTCCTGTCACTAATCTGACTACTCGTTTTCCCGCCTCAGGCTCTCCAAACTCCTCGGAGGGCGTGGCGAACCGCTTGGCTCCGCCCCCCTGGTGTGTCCATCAAGCCCTGAGAGGGGTGCCTAGGGTTTTTGTGGTTGGCTGATGACTCCTTTTTAGGAACCGGTTTTATGCGGGGCACTACCTGTGACTACATGGCTAGTCCAGGGCGTCACATACAGTGCCTACAAGTAGTATTCAACCCCCTGCAGATTTAGCAGGTTTGATAAGATGCAAATAAGTTAGAGCCTGCAAATTTCAAACAAGAGCAGGATTTATTAACAGATGCATACACCTTACAAACCAACAAGTTATGTTGCTCAGTTAAATTTTAATAAATTTTCAACATAAAAGTGTGGGTCAATTATTATTCAACCCCTAGGTTTAATATTTTGTGGAATAACCCTTGTTTGGAATTACAGCTAATAATTGTCTTTTATAAGACCTGATCAGGCCGGCACAGGTCTCTGGAGTTATCTTGGCCCACTCCTCCATGCAGATCTTCTCCAAGTTATCTAGGTTCTTTGGGTGTCTCATGTGGACTTTAATCTTGAGCTCCTTCCACAAGTTTTCAATTGGGTTAAGGTCAGGAGACTGACTAGGCCACTGCAACACCTTGATTTTTTCCCTCTTGAACCAGGCCTTGGTTTTCTTGGCTATGTGCTTTGGGTCGTTGTCTTGTTGGAAGATGAAATGATGACCCATCTTAAGATCCTTGATGGAGGAGCAGAGGTTCTTGGCCAAAATCTCCAGGTAGGCCGTGCTATCCATCTTCCCATGGATGCGGACCAGATGGCCAGGCCCCTTGGCTGAGAAACAGCCCCACAGCATGATGCTGCCACCACCATGCTTGACTGTAGGGGTCGTATGCAGTGCCATCCAGTCTCCAAACGTCACGTGTGTGGTTGGCACCAAAGATCTCGATCTTGGTCTCATCAGACCAGAGAACCTTGAACCAGTCTGTCTCAGAGTCCTCCAAGTGATCATGAGCAAACTGTAGACGAGCCTTGACATGACGCTTTGAAAGTAAAGGTACCTTACGGGGTCGTCTGGAACGGAGACCATTGCGGTGGAGTACGTTACTTATGGTATTGACTGAAACCAATGTCCCCACTGCCATGAGATCTTCCCGGAGCTCCTTCCTTGTTGTCCTTGGGTTAGCCTTGACTCTTTGGACAAGCCTGGCCTCGGCACGGGTGGAAACTTTCAAAAGCTGTCCAGGCCGTGGAAGGCTAACAGTAGTTCCATAAGCCTTCCACTTCCGGATGATGCTCCCAACAGTGGAGACAGGTAGGCCCAACTCCTTGGAAAGGGTTTTGTACCCCTTGCCAGCCTTGTGACCCTCCACGATCTTGTCTCTGATGGCCTTGGAATGCTCCTTTGTCTTTCCCATGTTGACCAAGTATGAGTGCTGTTCACAAGTTTGGGGAGGGTCTTAATTAGTCAGAAAAGGCTGGAAAAAGAGATAATTAATCCAAACATGTGAAGCTCATTGTTCTTTGTGCCTGAAATACTTCTTAATACTTTAGGGGAACCAAACAGAATTCTGGTGGTTTGAGGGGTTGAATAATAAATGTCCCTCTGAATAAACTTTTCACAATTTAAAAAAAAAAAAAAAGAAATAACATTCTTTTTTGCTGCAGTGCATTTCACACATCCAGGCTGATCTACAGTCCAAATGTCACAATGCCAAGTTAATTCCGAATGTGTAAACCTGCTAAATCTGCAGGGGCTTGAATACTACTTGTAGGCACTGTATACAGTGCCCAGAGTCACACGTGCGAGGCTTTGCCGGGTGCTGCCATGGCAGACTCGCGTGAGCCCCTCGCATGTGTCATTCCGGTGAAAGTTAAAAAAACAACAACATGCGGTTCCCCTTATTTCATCCCCAGCCAAGATAACGCCGGCTAGGGGCTGGTATATCCTCAGCCCGCAGCCGCCCGGTAGTGCCGCATCTGTTAGATATGACCATACCAATGTGCGCTACTGGCTCTTCCGCAGGCGTGATGTGGTGCCAGTCGGAGTAATAGCAGGAGTTAGTAGCAGCGCACGGCTGCTACTAAACCCTAGGTTTTGTGATGGCACAGGCGTCTATCAGATACCTGCATCACACTAACCTGTAAGTGACAGTAAATAAACACAGACACAGAGAACAATCCTGTATTTAGAATAAAATACAAAACACACCCTGCTTCACCTCTTTATTAAGCCCAAACACCCTGCAGCTCCGACGTAATCCACATGATGTCCCATGCCGCTTCAGCTCTGCTACATCTGAATATCACAGAGAGCGGCAGGACCGACCACTCTCTGTGAGCTGCAGAGAATGAATGAGCTGCGCATTGAGCGGTGACCGTCACTCAGGTCATTTGCGGTCACAGCTGGAGATTCCCACGGTCCTTCATCTGTGATCGCAGGTAACCTGACCTCAGGTGGAGGTCACTGAGTTCACAAACCTGCATCTCCTAGCAGAAAAATCGCATCTTTTTTTGGCCAAGAGATGCAAATTTTGTGCTGACATTTTTTTACCATATTCCTGCATCCAATCTACACCTCCTGGCAAAAAAAATGCGGTGTTTTGGCGGATTTTTTTTGCCGCGGTTTTTGCCGCGGTTTTTTCTGCTGTTATTTTTCTCGATTTTTGCCGCGTTTTTTTGCCAGGAGTTGCACATTTGGTGCTGAAATCGTCTGCACCAGCTTTCAGCACCAAATTTCTACCTGCTGGCAGAATTTTTGTTTTTTATTTTTGGGGCCAAGGGATGCAAATTTGATGCTGAGATTTTTACACCACATTCCTGCATCCAATCTACACCTCCTGGCAAAAAACGTGGTGTTTTGCCGCAATATTTTTGCCGCGGTTTTTGCTGCGGTTATTATTCCGTGATTTTTGCCACGGTTTTGTGCCAGGAGGTGCACATTTTGGTGCTGAAATCGTCTGCACCAGCTTTCAGCACCACATTTCCAGCTGCTGGCAGAATTTTTATTTTTTTTTATTTTTGGGGGCCAAGGGATGCAAATTTGATGCTGAGATTTTTACACCATATTCCTGCATCCAATCTACACCTGGCAAAAAAACGCGGTGTTTTGACGCAATTTGTTTGCCACGGTTTCTGCCGCGGTTTTAGCCAGGAGATGCACATATGGTGCTGAAATCATTTGCACCAGCTTTCAGCACCAAATTTCCACCTGCTGGCTGAATTTCTTTTTTTTTTTTACATATATATTTTTTTTTTATTTTTGGGGGCCAAGGGATGCAAATTTGATGCTGAGATTTTACACAATACTGCATCCAATCTATACCTCCTGGCAAAAGAAGGCGGTGTTTTGACGCAATTAACTTTTTTGCCGCGGTTTTTGCCGCGGTTATTTTTTCGCACTTTTTGCCATGTTTTTTTGCCAGGAGATGCACATTTGGTTCTGCAATTGTCTGCACCAGCTTTCAGCACCAAACTTCCACCTACTGGCAGAATTGTTTTTTTTTTTTTACTCCTGTCAGAAGTGTGCAGCAGTGGCGGTGATGCGCTGTCAGACTAGTGCGTGTCTGACATCACCTGGCACAGCCTGCTGCTGTCTTGAGCATGCATGTACTTAAAAAAAACTACAAATTTTATTGATACTTATTAAAATCCACAACCTTTGTGCAAATATTGAAGAAAATAAAGAGGGAAGAAGGTAAATGCTTACCCTTTATGATGGCCCTCCCTCCTGTCCACTACCTACCGCGGGGGTCGGCACCCTGATAGCTACGAAAATGGCGCCCCCACTCGGCGGTGGCTGACCCTGTAATATCCCTCAAATAGCCCTCAAAAAGGTGGTGAAAAATAGATGAAGTCAAGGGTCATAAAACAGGGTACACTCATACTTCAGTGGACAGAAAGATTGGGACAACCACACATGAACACCAGGTTCATACCACCTCCAATGTCATTGGTGATCCTGGGGTAGTAGTACAGACCACCGATATCAAATACACTAAGTGCATAGTCCTGTACGACCCCAAAAGGCAATGTAAATAGCAGGTGCATACATTAAATGCCCAAAATTACCCCTTGGTATGCACACTCAGGAGCTTAATGGTGTTTGGTGCAATAAATTACACATATCTATAAACACACCTTGGCCTCCAATGCTGACTGGTATAGACGGCCGGTTTGCTCATATACAGAATAAATCAGCGCATACCTGGTGCAGTTGCCTAAGAACAACCAACTATGATCATTGAGGTTAGTCAAATAAATACATCAAACACTTATCGTGTGAGGAGGGTTCATGTGTGGGTCCCAGAATTGCCCCAGTTCTGCCTCAACGCGTTTCTCCGGACACGGATCATCAGGAGGCTTGATACAAGGCTTGCCAACCGGTTTCAGGACAGCATAATGTCAGGATAAGGGGGGAGAACCGATGCACTTAGTTCTCCTTTTGAGCCTTGCTGGTAGTGAACCGCCCCCATCCCCAGCCAATCAGCCCGACCCCTCTCCCCACGCCCAGGCACGCCCCCCAACCCGGCAATCTATGCCATCATACTGTGATGTTACAATAGAGTCCCTAATCAGGTGTTGTAATTCCTTCACCAATGTATACAATGCGGGCGTTCGCAAGGGCACATGATCACCACATCGATAAACCACATGTTCTGCCCCATTCAAAAAACTCCCCCTAAGTGTGGAATCATATACGATAGCTGGACATCTCCGGGAACGCCCCCCCGATGCGCTCCATAGTATGACGCCGCTTGCGTTCCACAGTCAGATCGCCAGGCGGAACCGGAAGTGACGTCAGAGAACGGTAACCGGAAGTGACGCTAAAGACCAATAACCGGAAGTAGCGTCACACGGGTACATGCGGCCGGATGCATAGGCGGGGAACAACATCAACAAACCCGCCCCATGAGAGATGACACCTTCAACCACTCCCACTATGGGACGCTAACTATAACTTATCAGTGGGGAGGCAGGGGAGAAATATTACCCCCAGAGTCTAACGAGCATCTGTTTACTCTCAAGATATAGATTCATTTATGATCTTGTGTACACATTTAGGTTATGCATATAACATCCCAAGTATTACAATGGTGACCATATGACACGATATCACCCCTGCGAAATTCCATCGAGAGAGCACCATTGGGTGGGAAGGGATATCTAAGGATGAGGGACAGGCAGAATTGAGGCGCACACCGGGATCGGGAGAAAGGGAGGGAGCAGACAAGCAGAGGGGCGGGGCATCCACTCCAGCACCAATCTAAATCTAATTCACATATGAACATGTGCAATATATCAATGTTACCTCCCTATTACGGGATTCGGGCCAACCAACCCCAGGAATCCCTAGAATTAACTCCATGAGTCAGAGAAAACAGGCATATGAAATCTGCTCATTTAGACCTCCAGGCTGCACAGACTCCATTCTGAAGATCCATTCACACTCCTTTCTCAACAGAGTCTTATCGTGATCGCCACCTCTGGGATTATTCTTCACCACCTCCAGTACCTGAAATTTTACTTCATGAATATTGCCCCCATGTTGAGAGTTCATATGCCTCCCCAGGGGGGTGTCTCGTTTGTTCCGTATGTCACCGAGGTGTTCTCCAACCCTCCTTCGCAACTCCCTCTTTGTCTTACCCACATAGTCCATGGGACAAGTGCATGTGGCCACATATATCAATCCCATCGTTTTGCAGTTAGCAAAGGTCCTTAGGAAGAATTCTCTCCCATTTTTTGAGCTTCTAGCGGACTTTGCAGGTCTCATGGAGTTGCAATATGAACAGTCTCCACACCTGTAAAAACCACATATGCCTGTATCTAGCCACGTACCGGGGGGTTTTGGTCTGGTATAACAACTATGGACTAATCTGTCCCTAAGGGACCTCCCTTTTCTGTACGTGATACTCGGTCTCTGTGAGATCATGTGCTTAAGATCGGGAGTAAGAATGTCCCAATGCTTAAAAAGCACTCTGCGAACCCGCTCTCTCTGGCAGTCAAATGTACCTATCAGTCTAGTGATGTCTTCCTCCTCCTTCCTTTTTCTGCCGCAACCATGTAAAAGCACCGTCCTATCCTGCCCCTCAGCATGGTCCCTAGCCTGATGTAATACTTTAGGAGGGTAGCCTCTATCTACAAAACGTTTGGTCATATCCCTTGCCTGAGACTGATACGTCTCCATGGTTGAGCAGTTCCGTCTCAGCCGAAGGTATTGACCTTTGGGAATGCCATTCCTTAAATGGAGGGGGTGATGACTGTCCCACCTCAAGAGATTATTAGTTGAGGTGGGTTTGCGATAAGTGCTGGTGGAGAGGACTCCGTCTGGCTCCTTTTTGATAATCACATCCAAAAAGGGCAGTTCTTTTGTATCAGCCTCAAAGGTGAAATGAAGATTTAATTCATTCGCGTTGAGCAACTCTACAAACCTCACAAATGAAGCACTGGACCCTGACCATAAGACAAATACGTCGTCTATATATCTTGACCACAACAAAATGTGTGGCTGCCACCAATGGTCCCCATCCATAAAGACGACGGTTTCTTCCCACCAGCCCAGGAAGAGGTTAGCATACGAGGGAGCACAAGGGCTCCCCATAGCTGTCCCCCTGAGCTGGTGGAAGTACTTACCGTCGAATTTAAAGAGGTTATGATGTAATAAGAAATCCAGTAGCTCCAACAGGAATCGATTGTGATCTCGGTGCTCCCTAGTTCTTGTATTTAGATAGTATTCGATTGCTTTCAATCCTAAAGTGTGAGGTATGTTGCTATATAAAGCTTCCACGTCAATTGAAGCCAGAAGGACGTCCTCTCCAACCATAATACCATCCAGCTTCCCTAATAGGTCGGCTGTGTCACGTGTATATGATGGAAGTGAAGTGACAAAGGGACGCAAAACCTCATCAATGTAAATGCCACTGTTTTGCGTGAATGAATCCACACCTGACACAATGGGACGGCCCTTCAGCAACTCCAGCCCCTTATGAACCTTGGGCAAGGTATAGAAGGTTGGCATGACTGGGCAAACAGGTTTCAAAAAATCAAATTCATTGTTGCTCAACAGGCCACTACTCCTTGCTTCTTCAAGTATCGTGAGTAGGGAATTTCTATAACCATCCAGAGGATTGGAGGAAAGTACTTCATAAGTATGTCTATCTTTCAATACACGATGACACATCTCAAGATACCTATCATGGCTCAGAATCACGAGATTCCCACCCTTGTCAGAGGGTTTTATTATTATATTCTCATTCTTTTCAAGTTCTTGCAGTGCCAAAAACTCATCATCAGCAAGGTTACGATCGACACCATCATTTCTACGGAGGATCTTCACTAACTATCTTTGCTAACTGCAAAACGATGGGATTGATATATGTGGCCACATGCACTTGTCCCATGGACTATGTGGGTAAGACAAAGAGGGAGTTGCGAAGGAGGGTTGGAGAACACCTCGGTGACATACGGAACAAACGAGACACCCCCCTGGGGAGGCATATGAACTCTCAACATGGGGGCAATATTCTACTGGAGGTGGTGAAGAATAATCCCAGAGGTGGCGATCACGATAAGACTCTGTTGAGAAAGGAGTGTGAATGGATCTTCAGAATGGAGTCTGTGCAGCCTGGAGGTCTAAATGAGCAGATTTCATATGCCTGTTTTCTCTGACTCATGGAGTTAATTCTAGGGATTCCTGGGGTTGGTTGGCCCGAATCCCGTAATAGGGAGGTAACATTGATATATTGCACATGTTCATATGTGAATTAGATTTAGATTGGTGCTGGAGTGGATGCCCCGCCCCTCTGCTTGTCTGCTCCCTCCCTTTCTCCCGATCCCGGTGTGCGCCTCAATTCTGCCTGTCCCTCATCCTTAGATATCCCTTCCCACCCAATGGTGCTCTCTCGATGGAATTTCGCAGGGGTGATATCGTGTCATATGGTCACCAATGTAATACTTGGGATGTTATATGCATAACCTAAATGTGTACACAAGATCATAAATGAATCTATATCTTGAGAGTAAACAGATGCTCGTTAGACTCTGGGGGTAATATTTCTCCCCTGCCTCCCCACTGATAAGTTATAGTTAGCGTCCCATAGTGGGAGTGGTTGAAGGTGTCATCTCTCATGGGGCGGGTTTGTTGATGTTGTTCCCCGCCTATGCATCCGGCCGCATGTACCCGTGTGACGCTACTTCCGGTTATCGGTCTTTAGCGTCACTTCCGGTTACCGTTCTCTGACGTCACTTCCGGTTCCGCCTGGCGATCTGACTGTGGAACGCAAGCGGCGTCATACTATGGAGCGCATCGGGGGGGCGTTCCCGGAGATGTCCAGCTATCGTATATGATTCCACACTTAGGGGGAGTTTTTTGAATGGGGCAGAACATGTGGTTTATCGATGTGGTGATCATGTGCCCTTGCGAACGCCCGCATTGTATACATTGGTGAAGGAATTACAACACCTGATTAGGGACTCTATTGTAACATCACAGTATGATGGCATAGATTGCCGGGTTGGGGGGCGTGCCTGGGCGTGGGGAGAGGGGTCGGGCTGATTGGCTGGGGATGGGGGCGGTTCACTACCAGCAAGGCTCAAAAGGAGAACTAAGTGCATCGGTTCTCCCCCCTTATCCTGACATTATGCTGTCCTGAAACCGGTTGGCAAGCCTTGTATCAAGCCTCCTGATGATCCGTGTCCGGAGAAACGCGTTGAGGCAGAACTGGGGCAATTCTGGGACCCACACATGAACCCTCCTCACACGATAAGTGTTTGATGTATTTATTTGACTAACCTCAATGATCATAGTTGGTTGTTCTTAGGCAACTGCACCAGGTATGCGCTGATTTATTCTGTATATGAGCAAACCGGCCGTCTATACCAGTCAGCATTGGAGGCCAAGGTGTGTTTATAGATATGTGTAATTTATTGCACCAAACACCATTAAGCTCCTGAGTGTGCATACCAAGGGGTAATTTTGGGCATTTAATGTATGCACCTGCTATTTACATTGCCTTTTGGGGTCGTACAGGACTATGCACTTAGTGTATTTGATATCGGTGGTCTGTACTACTACCCCAGGATCACCAATGACATTGGAGGTGGTATGAACCTGGTGTTCATGTGTGGTTGTCCCAATCTTTCTGTCCACTGAAGTATGAGTGTACCCTGTTTTATGACCCTTGACTTCATCTATTTTTCACCACCTTTTTGAGGGCTATTTGAGGGATATTACAGGGTCAGCCACCGCCGAGTGGGGGCGCCATTTTCGTAGCTATCAGGGTGCCGACCCCCGCGGTAGGTAGTGGACAGGAGGGAGGGCCATCATAAAGGGTAAGCATTTACCTTCTTCCCTCTTTATTTTCTTCAATATTTGCACAAAGGTTGTGGATTTTAATAAGTATCAATAAAATTTGTAATTTTAAAGGGTTATATGATTTTTACACAATACCCACCCTTGTTTCTATATTAGTTTCATGCATGTACTTAGAAACACTTGCACGCTCCTGTCAGAAGTGTGCAGCTGTTCTGCGATGTCAGACTCGCGGGACATCCTCACAAGTGTAGGGAGATAAGGTATGCACACCAGTGACTATGTAAGGGGAATACATGGAATAGCAGAAACTGCTGTGTGAATACTGACTTGAAAAATCCAATAGCTATATGTAAGAGTGAAAATGTGAAAAATGGAATCTGCATTACTGCCATGAACATATGAATCAAGAGAAATTTAGCTACTGAATTGATCAATGCAATAGAGCCCCAACACTACGCCAAAGTATTTCTCTACGTTGGGGTCCCTAGCTTGTGTGTGTCCTCTCATGCAGTTAAAAAACTTACCGTGTATGGAAAGCTGAGACCCAGGCTACTTATGCGTATGATATGGATTGGCAATAGGTGTGGTTGGGGAGGGTTCACAAACGAAAAACTACTAACAATAAGGAATAACGTTTGGAACACCATTCTAAGTCTGAACTGGGTGCAAAAACCTAAAAAAACCTAGGTTTTTGCACCCAGTTCAGACTTAGAATGGTGTTCCAAACGTTATTCCTTATTGTTAGTAGTTTTTCGTTTGTGAACCCTCCCCAACCACACCTATTGCCAATCCATATCATACGCATAAGTAGCCTGGGTCTCAGCTTCCCATACACTGTAAGTTTTTTAACTGCATGAGAGGACACACACAAGCTAGGGACCCCAACGTAGAGAAATACTTTGGCGTAGTGTTGGGGCTCTATTGCATTGATCAGTTCAGTAGCTAAATTTCTCTTGATTCATATGTTCATGGCAGTAATGCAGATTCCATTTTTCACATTTTCCCTCTTACATATAGCTATGGGATTTTTCAAGTCAGTATTCACACAGCAGTTTCTGCTATTCCATGTATTCCCCTTACATAGTCACTGGTGTGCATACCTTATCTCACCATAGTGATGTTTTTTTAGGTTTTTGCACCCAGTTCAGACTTAGAATGGTGTTCCAAACGTTATTCCTTATCCTCACAAGTGTGACTGCGGCGTAGAAAAAAAAACGCTTGCTTTTTTTTTTTGTAAAATAAATAAAAAAAAACGACTTGTGGTTCCCCCTATTTTCATCCCCAGCCATGATAACGCTGGCTGGGAGCTGGCATATTTTCAGCCCGCAGCAGCCCGGTACTGCCGCATCTATTAGATGTGACCATACCGGTGTGCGATACCGGCTCTTCCCGGAGGCGTGATGAGGTGCCAGTCAGGGTAATAGCAGGGGTTAATAACAGCGCACGGCTGCTGCTAAACCCTAGGTTTGTGTGATGGCATAGGCGTCTATCAGATACCTGCATCACACAAACCTGTAAGTGACAGTAAATAAACACACACACAGAGAACAATCCTTTATTTGAAATAAAGTACAAAACACACCCTGCTTCACCTCTTTATTAACCCCCCCAACACCCTGCAGCTCTGACGTAATCCACAGGAGAAGTCCCACGCCGATACATCCAGCTCTGCTACATGTCAGAGCGAGCGGTTATAGAGCACGACTGCCCGCTCTGAGTGCAGCCTCTTACTGAGCCGGAATAAGCAATGACCGCGGCAGAGCTGTCACAGGCCGGAGGGCGCGTCAGCCAGGAACCAATCACAGCTGATAGGACGGCCGGTGGGTGGGGAAAACATAGAAAGCTGTGTGATTGTATGCACAGCACAGGAAGTGAAAGCGCGACCCGGAATCCGTGTGCCACCATGACACCTAGTCTCGGTAAGTATGAAACACTCATTTATTTATTGTTTTTTCCATTTTTTATTATTTGCCGATTCCGGATCGTGCACCCGGAATCCCGCACCCGGGTCCGGCCTGGGGATAGCGCTGAAACCGCGCGGATTCGGACGTTTACAGTCCGGGTCCGCTCAACACTACTGATAATTAAAATTGTACCTTTAATCGAGTCTAGAGTAAACACAAACGCAAAAAAATCACTGACATCTACATGATTTTTTTTTTTAACAACAGAATGAGATATACCTTTGATCATGACTCATGGACTAAATCATGATAGGTTTTTAAACTTCCATCTGAAGAAGAATAAAGATTCCTCGAAGCATAGCATGGAATATGCAGACACTAATTCTACATTCCAGTTATCACATGTGGTCTATAAATATACAGTGCCTTGCGAAAGTATTTGGCCCCCTTGAATTTTCAACCTTTTCCCACATTTCAGGCTTCAAACATCAAAATTCAAATATTAATGTTATGGGGAAGAATCAACAACAAGTGGGACACAATTGTGAAGTTAAATTAAATGTATTGCTTATTTTAAACTTTTTAAAAAGATAAATAACTGAAAAGTGGGGCGTGCAAATTATTCGTCTCCTTTAAATTAATACTTTGTTGCGCCACCTTTTGCTGCGATTACAGCTGCAAGTCGCTTGGGGTATGTCTCTATCAGTTTTGCACATCGAGAGACTGAAATTCCTGCCCATTCTTCCTTTGCAAATAGCTCGAGCTCAGTGAGGTTGGATGGAGAGCATTTGTGAACAGAAGTTTTCAGCTCTTTCCACAGATTCTTGATTGGATTCAGGTCTGGACGTTGACTTGGCCATTCTAACACCTGGATACGTTTATTTGTGAACCATTCCATTGTAGATTTTGCTTTATGTTTGGGATCATTGTCTTGTTGGAAGACAAATCTCCATCCCAGTCTCAGGTCTTTTGCAGACTCCAACAGGTTTTCTTCAAGAATGGTCCTGTATTTGGCTCCATCCATCTTCCCATCAATTTTAACCATCTTCCCTGTCCCTGCTGAAGAAAAGCAAGCCCAAACAATGATACTGCCACCACCATGGTTGACAGTGGGGATGGTGTGTTCAGGGTGATGAGCTTTGTTGCTTTTATGCCAAACATATCATTTGGCATAGCGTCCAAAAAGTTCAATTTTTGTTTCATCTGACCAGAGCACATTCTTCCACATGTTTGGCGTGTCTCCCAGGTGGCTTGTGGCAAACGTTAAACAACACTTTTATGTATATCTTTGAGAAATGGCTTTCTTCTTGCCACTCTTCCATAAAGGCCAGATTTGTGCAATGTGCGACTGATTGTTGTCCTAAGGACAGACTCTCCCACCTCAGCTGTAGATCTCTGCAGTTCATACAGAGTGATCATGGGCCTCTTGGCTGCATCACTGATCAGTCTTCTCCTTGTTTGACATTAAATTTTTGAGGGATGGCCAGGTCTTGGTAGATTTACAGTGGTATGATACTCCTTCCATTTCAATATGATCACTTGTGCTATAGAGTGATTAGCCTCATGGAAGTGGTGGGTGATTGGGAGCCATGTTTTTTTACACCTGATGTTGGATTTATGACTTGCGATGCGGTCTCCCACATGCTGGATAGTTTCTCCAACATACAAGAGACCACACGGACATATAATGATGTACACAACAAAGTTGCTTTGACAGGTGAAGTAGTCTTGTATCGGAAATGACTTGTCAGATCTAGGATGTGAAAAGTGGTCACCCTTGAAAACATTAGAGCAAGCAGGGCAGTTCAGGCAAGGAAAACTCCCTGTCCATTTTGTAGTGAGATATGTTTGTGTGAAGTCTTTTTTGTTGCTGCCAATGTCTGCTCTAACTAAGGCATCTTTTATGTTCCTGGGTCGCCTTTAGCACATTAAAGGGGGGGCGCTGAATGTCTCTATTCGTGGGTATGCCCGTCGTAGAAGTGGCCAATGTTTTGATATGATGCTGTTTTTTTTTTTTCTTCTAATCTTCTGAAACAGCCCTCTTGTGGAGGTATGAGAGAATGTATTACCCTTATGTTCTGACTGTAACCGCGATATACTGTTAGCCATGCATACTTTATGATACGCTCAGACATGGTATCTATTGTATATAGTTGTATATTATGTAATATATGTAAATATTGATTTCTTTATTTCTCACTTCACAGCGACTGTACATGATAAAGGCCGTTGGGCCGAAACGTCCACCATCTTTTGTCACCATCAAATAAATAATCCCTTTTTTTGCAAAGAAAAAAACTTTTTTGTCTTCATTTAAACTTCTCCACAACAGTATCACGGACCTGCCTGTTGTGTTCCTTGGTCTTCATGATGCTATCTGTGCTTTAAACAGAACACTGAGATTATCACAGAGCAGGTGCATTTATACGGAGAGTTGATTACACAAAGGTGGCTTATATTTATCATCATCAGTCATTTAGGAGGACAACATTGGATCATTCAGAGATCCTCAATGAACTTCTGGAGTGAGTTTGCTGCACTGAAAGTAAAGGAGATGAATAATATTGCACGCCCCACTTTTCAGTTATTTATTTTTTAAAAAAGTTTAAAATAAGGAATACATTTTGTTCAACTTCACAATTGTGTCCCACTTGTTGATTCTTCAACATAACATTAAAATTTTTATCTTTATGTTTGAAGCCTGAAATGTGGGAATAGGTTGAAAAATTCAAGGGAGCCGAATACTTTTGCAAGACACTGTAAATATTTATTTCACTGAATTATATAGTTCCATTAATTTCCACAGCATTTTAAAGACATAATCATCTCTGTCCCCATTGGGGCCTCATAATCAAAAACGTACTTAAATGGAATTTTGTGAGGAAGCAGGAGTATATGGAGGAAACCAACACCAATCATGGGGGGGGAACATACTGTACAGTTGAAACCAGAAGTTTCCATCCACTATCTACTGCATGTTTTTCTCACTATCTGACATGAAATCAGAGTAAACCTTTCTCATTTTAGGTCAATTAGGAAACAAAATTATTTATATTTGACAAACGCCAGAATAATGAGAGAGAGAGAGAATGTTTTAAGGCATTTGTATTACTTTCTGCAAAATCAAAAGTGTACATACACTAAGAGTACTATAATATATATAAGAGAAATATTAATATATTTCATCTACGTGCTCTGTTGCCAACCTTAGCTATCTGACTGATAGTCCATGCTCCTCAGACAGATGGCACTGTATGTGCGCATGCCCTGCCCGGTGGCTTGGGGTCCCCTTAGTAGCATCTCACTAGTTGGATTGCATGAATGGTGTCGTAGATGATGAGACCCCCTCCCTCTGCACGTGCGCTCCACGACCTGATGTTTGTCGGGGGATTCCTTGGTCCACTTCCGAGTGCATGTGCCCCATCACAGGTGCTGTATCTGTGAGTAAAATGGCAGGGCATATGCGCCCACACTTGTTGGAATTTCATGTCACGGGTCATATGACTAGACATCAGGGCCTTCCTAAGGTCCTGGCAGGTTAAAACAACTTACACTTTCTCACTATCTGACATGAAATCAGAATAAACTTTTCCCGTTTTAGGTCAATTAGAATTACCAAATTATTTATATTTGCCAAATGCCAGAATAATGAGAGAGAGAGAGAGAGAATGTTTTACGGGATTTTTATTACTTTTTGCAAAGTCAAAAGTTTACATATATTTCATTAGTATTTGGTACCATTGCCCTTAAAGTAGATGACTTGGCTCAAACATTTTCTTAGAGATGAGTGGACCTTTGGATTTTAGGGTTTGCCAAATTCTCATAGAACTGAAAAAAAGTTTGGTTCGGGAACCAAACTTGAACTGGAACAGAAACCCATACAAGTCAATGGGGACCTGAATTTCTGTGCTGAAAAATGGTCATAGTAAGAGCAAGGAGGCTGAAAAAAGAAACAAAACGGGGGTAAGAGCAGGACTGTTATACATACCATGTTTTCTGGAAGATAACACAGGAGTAAGACTCTTTTCTGGGCCATTTCTGGCCCACTCATTAAACTTCATGAATATTCACTGCTTCCCCCGCCCATCCTCTGGGCCAGCGTTTGTGATTACTTGCAGACTTCTATACACGCCCCCACCAAAAAAGCATAAGCAAGAGTTTCAATTACATTTGCTTATGTTATAAAAGCTCTCTAAAAACATTCTGACAAAGTATTCCTTTAGGCAAAAAAACCCTACATATACCATAAAAATAGATTACATTGATCTTTATTATAACAATTCTAAAATTGACCACTTAATAATAGTCTAATAAATCCCTTTTAGAGAACAACTAATACATTTTATGATTTTGAGTGGTGATTTTTCGGTGAATTTTTTGAATACTGTGGATACCTTGGACAAACATTTTTAGTTGTTGGGGATTTATTAGTAGATCTACAACAATTTTTGTCACAGACTTCTGCATCTTTACTGATGTTTCTATGACTCTAAACTATATGACATCTTTTAGATTTAATAGTGATAGTCGTTTCGTTGTGGGCGACGTTTCAATCTAAAAGGTATAAACAATTAAGTTCAGACTGACAATTTAATGCTGGAAAAAAGTTTCATATTCTATAAGCAGGAAGGACATTGAACTGAAGAACATAGTCCAATCTGCCCTACCCTATGACACACTGCTATAATGTCAAAGAGACAGGAAACAATCCTTAAATGAAGTATCTTAGAAGTCTTTATAAGTTATATATTGTTATGATGGGACTTTGGTCTTTTTACTTACCTTCCGTTAATTAACTTTCACAAATGGCTCCATCTGATGCCCCCGCCAGTGAAAATAACATTTTGTACTGATATTGCATACTATGTGTCTGAGGGTGCATTCACATATCTGTGGGAATGTTCATGTGCTGCCCTATTTGGCAGTAATACATTTTTTTTAAAAAATGAATACATTTGAAGCTATTTATTTGAATATATTTAGATATATGATTATTTGATATATTATATGAAATATATCTTCCTTGATGTAATTATCATAAAAAAAGGGTTTTCTTGCAGGAGTACTGTTTTTCTGTTCATATAACTAAAAGGTAAAAAGGGATAACAAATGTTAGTGTAAACCCTGTTTTGTATATTTGAAGCAGGGGTGTACATAGAAATCATGAGGCTGCATGGCAGAAGTCCTATTTGGGCCCCCCTATCTCCTAAAAAAAGAGCATATCATATAACTTTGCAGTGGTTACAAAGTAATTTTGCTCCTATTGAAGCCCCTAAAGCCTGCTTTACATGTTACGATTCTGCATACGATATCGTATGCGATCGTAACCGCCCCCATCGTATGTGCGGTACGTTCAATTTTGTGGAATGTGCCGCACAAACGATTAACCCCCGTCACACGTACTTACCCGTCCATACGACCTCGATGTGGGCGGCGAACGTCCACTTCCTGGAGTGGGAGGGACGTTTGGCGTCATATCAACGTCACGCGGCAGCCGGCCAATAAAAGCGGAGGGGCGGAGATTAGTGGGACACAAACATCCCGCCCACCTCCTCCCTTCCGCATTGCTGGCCGGGAGCCGCAGGACGCAGGTAAGATCTGTTCATCATTCCTGGGGTGTCACACACTGCAATGTGTGCTACCCCGAGTACAATGAACAACCTGACGTTCAATTCATGAGGAATGAACGACGTGCGTGCGATGAACGTTTTACCGTTCAATCGCAATCGCACGTAGCTGTTATACACTACAATGTACCTTACGATGCCGGATGTGCGTCACTTACGACGTGACCCCACCGACACATCGTAAGATATATTGTAGTGTGCAAAGCGGGCTTTAGTGTTCCCAAGCACTAAGATACCCCTTTCATGGCTCCATAAAGTATGATGCCAACAAAAGTGCACCCAATCACAGTATGATACCCCCATACCTCCATAGTACCCTCCACAAGTTTGATAACACTAAAGTAATCCCCTTCCGCCGCAAAGTATGATATCCCCACAGCAACCCCAACACAGAATTATAGTGTAGTGCCCCATGGGGCCTCAAGAGTCACTCGTCACCGGGCCAGTGGTTTTGTGCGGTTGCTGTGACTGGCCTGACCCGACTCCTTGGCCCCGTCGGCTACATGTAAAAGACAAACAGACTGATGCAAGGTGTAAAGGGAGATGGAAGGAGGGTGAAGGGTTCCTGGGAAGCGTGTCACCGGTTGCAGCGGTGACTGGGGTCTCGGCCTCCTCCGCCACAGACCCTTCCTGCGACTTTTCCTATTCCAGGAGCGGTGTTGGATGGGAATGGGGGATGTTTGCAGCACCACCCATGGTGTGCGGCCAGGGACTAGCCGCCGCTGCAAGATGTCGCTCTCCTCCGGGGCTGATGTTAACGCAGCCCAGATAGTCCAGCTCCCCACAGGTGGAGCGAGCCCCAGGGAGGATGAGGGTAATGGGGATGGCTGATGGCGCCGAAATGCGGGGCGGCGGCACAGGCAATGACCAGGACAACACTAGGGATGCCGTTCAAAGTTCCTTTTACTTACAGTTCTTAAAGATCCGCAGAGGTGTCGCTTTCCGCCACCATGGATGGACTCCACCTGGTCCTGGGTGAATCAAAGGCAATCACCGGTGTCTGTGGAAATGTGTCCTAGCGTTTGATTGTGGATCCCCGTGGCTTAAGCAAATTGGGGACCCTGCTGTCCGTGTTAAGTGTCCCCTCAAGTGTGCAGGTGACATGGGTCATCGCCGTGGAGCCTAGCTGTAAACCCGACCTTGGATCCTATATGTTACTGTGCTCTGGGAAAGTAGCTGGTGGGCGATGGGACTTAGAATCCCCAACCCTCACAGATTTTTTTGAGTCCATGAAGGTTTCCCCAACCGAGGGTTCTGCACTCCGACTGCGCTGGCACTGTGGGAATGATTAGGCTCGACCTCAGCTACCATGTCTCTTCTGTCTCATCTTCTTCGCCTCTCACCCTATTCCAGTCTCATTCCTGCAGACTCTGTGGGGTGTTGTGGCACCTGGTCCTAGGACAACGTCCACCAGTCTCCCATCCCCGGGACAAGTCTTGCTCTCCTTCCCCTCTTAAGGCTGTCTGCTCTCTGCTGTTCCCAGACTGAACTGAGATGAAAACTGTTTGTAAGAGAAGAAAGAAGAAAAATTATGATTAAGGGTGATTGTTTCACCTGAAACGCATAGTGCTGGTCATGCTATCCGTTGTTTCTGCATGCAAAAATAAAGACCGTGGCTTTCCTCGCCTGAAGAGCTGGATTTTTCTTCTTTCTTCTCTTGCAATGTTGGTCTGTGGCAGCACCAGTCTGTGCTCCAGGGAGAAGCCAGGAGTGAGCTTATACACGGTGAGCTGATACAGACAAATTGAAAACTGTTTGTGTTTCTCTTCCTCACTCAGTGCCCCCACCTTTGGGATGACTATTAGTGGCTGTTGACCGGGTAACCTGGAATTCCCCAGACTGCCCAGCTTCCTGTGTAAATGGTGACTCATAGCTAGATGTTTTGTAAGTGAAAAAAACAACACCAGTGATTAACTCCTTCATCACCCTAGTCCAAGCATTGCACCCCAAATGAAATGCAATGCCCTGTTGCGACTGAAGCCCCAGGGTGGCCACAATAGCCCTGTCATCCCCTACACACAGTAGGATGGCCCCGACACAGTCCTTCAACACAGTATGAGGCCCATGCACACAATATGTTGACCCCACACAGTCCTCCATACAGTAAGATAGCCTTCCATCCAGTACAGTGGTCCTCCATACTGTATAATGGCACGTGGAGAGGACTGTGGAAAAACCAAGCGCAAATAGGGTTTTACCCCAATATGTACGGGGTGGGGAGGGGGGAGTAAGAATACTCACCAAATGTAGTTGTGAAAGTCACAACTACTATAAACGCATGTATTGCGGATCCCAGGCAGCAGCCACCAGCAGACAGCAGATCACAGAGAGTAAAGGAGGAAGGTGTTCACTTGCTGCGCCAAAGAGATCACTCCAGCAGATGTTCAGATTAATGTCACTTTATTAATCATATGGGTCAACGCGTTTCCGGAGCCTCTGCCCCCTTCATCAGGACCATCAAGAACAAGAAACATCAAATCTGTCAATTTTGACTTTTATATTTTTATGATTTTAGATTTGATGTTTCTTGTTCTTGATGGTCCTGATGAAGGGGGCAGAGGCTCCGGAAACGCGTTGACCCATATGATTAATAAAGTGACATTAATCTGAACATCTGCTGGAGTGATCTCTTTGGCGCAGCAAGTGAACACCTTCCTCCTTTACTCTCTGTGATACTGTATAATGGGCCACACACCCTTCCATACAGTATGATGGACCTCACACAACCCTCCACATTGTAGACAGACCCACACACAGTTTAATGGCCACTCACATAGTTCTTCAAACAGTATAATAGACAACACTTAGGCCTTCAAACCATCCAGATATAAAGGGGTTTTAATTGTCTACGCGTTTCAAAGTCCTACGGACTTCTTTCTCAGGATAACCACATGGATAAAAACAACATGTCCACCTGAGGAAGAAGTCAGTAGACAATAAAAAACACATCATAGCTTCATCTTGTGGACTATTTTTGGAACTGTCAGCAGCGCAGAGAAACCCAATCTTCCCCCAAGTGTTAATCTATTTGTGGGTCTGCAGCAGCTGACTGTCAAGGCAAGTGCAGGGGATGCGACAAACACAAAAAATGGTGTTTCACCACAAATAAAACATACACATAACTGGTATCACCATATTTGGAACGACCTGATCTTTAAAACTTTCATAAAATTTATTCTGTACAGCAAAGATTTTAAAAATAATAATAATAATAATAATAAAAAAACATAATGCCAAAGTTGCTTTCTCATTATACTGACGGACAAAAATTGAATAAAAAGTGATCAAAAAGTAATTTATAAAGATAAATGGAATAAGCAAAAAAATAAGGCCTACTGTGTCTCTTTTAAGCAAAAAAAAAAAAAGATATAGCTCTAGGAATATAGCAATGCAAAAACATCCATTTTGGTAAAATAATTATATTAGTGTGCAAAGCAGAAAAAAATAAATAAATTTGGTATCACTGTAATATTACTGACCCAAAGGATAAAGTGGTCTTATCCTTTTTACCACATGGTGAATTGCGAAAAAAAATAAAAATGTAAACATTAAGTGAATTGTTATTTTTTGTTCATTCTGCGCCTGAAAAATGTAAACAAAAATCGATCAAAAATATTATTTACCCCAAAATAGTACCCCCAAAATTTATCAAATTAATAGCTCCGTTCATCGAAAAATAAAAAAGTTCTAGCTTTCAGAAAAAAAATTCCAAATGTGGAGAAATTCTGAAAAGACATACAATTCTGAAATTTTGGAGGGCATTTTGTGGTAAAAATGAGCTTGCAATATGATTCTCCCCATCAATATAATTATGATGAAACAAAAAATGTCCAGTTTTTCATTATTTTAGCAGTGAAAAAAATTCAGATGTTTGCAAAAAAAAAAATTGTGGGGTTGTTTAACCATTTTTCAAGATCCATAATGTTTTAATTTAATATATAAAGCTCAGTGTGTATGTGTGTGTGTGTCCACTAACGGAATCCGCACCGTTGTATTTACAATCACAAAATTTTGCACAGACACCTCATCTGACCCAGGGATCGTCTATGTTTTGACAGGAAAATTTAAACCCACGCTTTACAGTTACTCTCCAAAAAACATGCCTCCATTAAAGTAAATGGAGCCTGGAACTACTGGTTTTAATAGCAGCTGTGATTAGTTACTATTGGAACAAAAGACATTATTAGTATAAGAAGCTTATGTGTGAGGTAATATGATGTCAGTGGGGAGACGGATAGAGAGAGAAAGAGACAGAGAGAGAAAGAGACAGAGAGAGACAGAGATACAGACAGAGACAGACAGGGAAAAAAACAGAGAGATAGAGAAAGACAGACAGATAGATGGTGACAGAGACAGACGGTGAAAGAGACAGACAGAGACAGACGGTGAAAGAGACAGATGGGGAAAGAGACAGACCTGGAAAGAGACAGACGGGGAAAGAGACAGACTTGGAAAGAGACAGACCTGGAAAGAGACAGATGGAGAAAGAGACAGATGGGGAAAGAGACAGGCAGACAGGGACAGAGACAGGCAGACAGGGAAAGAGGAGACAGCCAGAGAGACAGACAAAGATAGATTGGGAAAGAGACAGACCTTGATAGAGACAGACGGGGAAAGAGACAGAGAAATAGAGACAAACAAGGAAAGAGACAGACAGAGACAGGCAGACAGGGAAAGAGACAGACAGGAAAAGACACAGACAAAGAGATGGACAAAGACAGACAGGGAAAGAGACAGGAAAAGAGATGAGGAGACAGACGGGGAAAGAGACAGACCTGGGAAAGAGATAGACCTAAAAAGAGACAAATGGGGAAAGAAACAGAGAGATAGAGACAGACAAAGAAAGAGACAGACAGAGACAGGAAGACAGGGAAATAGACCTTGAAAGAGACAGATGGGAAAAGAGACAGACAGGAAACGAGACAGACAGGGAACGAGACAGACAGGGAAAGAGACAGACCTGGAAAGAGCCAGACCTGGAAAGAGACAGACGGGGAAAGAGACAGACGGGGAAAGAGACAGACAGGGAAAGAGACAGATGGGGTAATTGACAGTTGGGGTAAGATACAGATATGGAAAGAGACAGACCTGGAAAGAGACAGACTTGGAAAGAGACGGAAAGAGACAGACGGGGAAAGAGACAGACGGGGAAAGAGACAGAACTGGAAAGAGACAGACAGGAAAAGAGACAGACAGACAAAGACAGATGGGGAAAGAGACAGACGGGGAAAGAGACAGACCTGTAAAGAGACAGACGGGTCAAGAGACAGCCGGGGCAAGAGACAGACAGGGAAATAGAGAAACAGACAGACACAGAGATAGAGAGAGAGACAGAGATAGAGAGAGACAGACAGAAACAGAGATAGAGACATATAGACTGATACAAAGATAGACAGAGAGATAGAAACAGACAGAGACATAGACACAGACAGACAAGGAAAGAGACAGACAGACATCGACACAGAGACAGAGACTGGGAGAGAGATAGAGTGACAGTTACTATCCCGGGCAACGCCCGGGTACTACAGCTAGTATGTTCTGGACGAGTGCTGCCCTAGCAGCGGTCGAACCGCTCGGATCCGGGTGTGCTACTCGTGGCTCGAGGGTCTCCAGACCCGGGGGCTTGGGGTCACTCCGAAATGGGGGGTTATTTATAGGGGAGTTAGATAGTTTGTGACACCACCCGTGGTGTGCGGTAATAGGGAGTACTGCCGCTGTCGGGAGTACCCAGGGTGATGGAGTGGGGCAGCCAGATGACGTGACCCTCCACGGTTAGGGAAAGGCCCCGGGACCCTGAATGGTGGGATGGATTGCAGGGGGAGCGCAGGCTCGCTGGTACCAGGGTTTAATCAGGTACTCCCTCAGAAGGAAAGCAGACGCTGACAACGTGCTAAACCAAGTCTCTGGGTGCCGCTGCACTCTTGGGGAGCTCGTGCGGGTTCCGTCCCCTGCAGCACTGCCTAGTGATCTGTAACCTGCCTCCGTGCACAGAATTTGAAAGTGTTCAGGTGGCCCGTAAGCTTGGAGCTATCTTGGAAAGCCCTACCCCCCTCGTTGCGCTAGTGCCCCTGAGCTCTGAGCTTCGTGGGAACAGTCCATAAAGGCCCTGTCCTCTGCAGGTTAATTTCCGGATTGCTTGAAGCTTCTCCCCGACCTATGGTCCAGTACCCCGATGTGCTTTCGGCCCCAGACCGGCTATTGGACTGCAGCTGCCGACCGTCCTCCTTGACTAAGCCAGTGTGCTGCCCCCATGCCAGCAGCAGCTGCTGCTTGGATCCGGGCCTTCAGGGGTGGTGGCTCCTGGGTCTCCGGACCTGGGGGTCTCGTGGACACGCCGAATAAAATGGAAGACGTAGATGTACGGGCTAGGCTGTAATAGGTTCATGACGCCACCCACAGTGTGTGGTGAGGTGGGACACCACTGCTGCTGTTACGGGGCACCCGGGGAGATGTTGTGCAGCAATATGTTAACCCCTCCGTGGGCAGGGATGGTGGCCCCGGGACCCGGTGGCTCTGTTGCAGGGAAGATGGCGGCCAAAGGGGGGAGTGTTGGTGTACTCACTGTCAGGAGAAAAACACGCAAGTCTCTGGTAAACTAAGGTGGTGGTGGCCGGTGCCGCGGCCGGTTGCGTTCGGGTTCCTCCACCCGGCTGGCGGTCTCTATCCTTGTCCTGCACCTTTCTAGTAGAAAAGACTTCCTTGTATGAAACGTAGGAGTCCGCTCCCGGCTTGATGTGGCCTAAGGAGCCGTGCCCACAGACACTGGCCCGTGGGATCTATGGGCCTTGGCAGTGACCTCTTATCCCTAATCAGTGGGCTGTTGTCTTCTATGAGGGACTTTGGGTGGAACAGGACCTCTAGTCCTGGCCTCAATCGGTTAATTAACCAGTTCCAGTAGGTTCTGGTTCCTGGCTTCAGGGTCCGAGTACCACCCTTTGTGCTACGGTTTCAGGGTCGGTTCCCCGTGTTGGTACTGGTGGGCTACAATCCTGGCCCGGTCCACCTCAGTTCCACAGAGCCGTCTTTCCGTCTCCAGTCGACGGAGACCACCATCTGCCTCCTAGCCAGTGGCACCAGGGCTCCTACTCTGGTACCTGTCAGCTTACTTCAGGCCTGACACACAGGCCTGACCTCCACTCTAACTGAACTCCAAGCCTGATCTGAGCTGAACTGCTGCTTTCCCGCCCCCCGGGCTGTCTAAACCCCTAGGTGGGCGTGCACCAACCGCCTGACCACGCCCACTGGTGTGTCTAACTGCCTCTAAGGGGGGTGACTTAGGATTTAATGATTGGCTGTGTGTTTCCTAGTGTGGGAAAGGTGTAATGCGGGGGCCTAACTGTGACTATCTGGTTTTACAAGGGCGTCACACCAGCACCCAGTCCCAATCTCCCGCGACCGGGTTTCCAACTCCCCCGGATCCATACCACCGTCTGCAACCAAATCTACGTTTTCCTCTGGGAGCTCCAACTACCACCTCAAGCTCCTCACTGCTTGAAGGCTACCACTGAACAGACTTGTCACCTCCCACATCCCTGCCTTACCCCTAGGTGTGCGGCCCTATTCCAGCTTAGCAGCCCACTGGTGTGCCTGACAGGGTGTGGTGCAAGGTGTGATTAGGATTTTTAGATGCTGGTGGAGACAGTACTGCAAGTTGGGAACCCAGAACCATGGTGGTTGAGTCCTGCACTGGGAGATAAAGAGCGTGCAGTACCCTGTGACGACCTGACTAGTCCAGGGGTGTCACATATATACAGTATATATATAGCTGATGTGCGGTTGCCTGTCCCCCAGGTGCCTTGTAGCTATGGGGTCTAGGATAAGACAATGGATCAAGGACAACATAACAATAAAATAGCATTTAGTACAAATGCGGGACTTACCTGCTAGTAGCTGCTGTAAGAGACTTGGCCCGGAGAGCTGGAGATTAGCAGGCTTGGAGGGATGCTGGCAGACACAGCGTGTGTGCAGGAGGGCTGGAAGTGGCGCTTGCATGGCAACAGAGAGTCCAGGATGGAGACTGCTCTGTCTTGCAGGCGCGCACTCAGTAGCAGAGTGATGTCACTGGCTGGAGGAGGGGAAGCCTAGCAGGTGTGCAGAGATAAACAATCCTACGTGTTTCGAAGGACTCAGCCCTTCTTCATCCAGGGTGGTGCGGCATGTGTTTGCTAGGAATCCCTATATACCCCCCCAAATAGACCACCCACCTACAGCAGATGAAATAGCAAGGGAGATGGTTACATGTGTGAGATAAATACCACAAGTGACTGCTCTGGCACTGGATAGACAATCAAGCATGATAAAATGAATGCATAGGATATGGGTAATTGAATTAACAATATTCTGTAGTGAGGAAGCACAGGATGACAGTAGGAGTGCTCCATGGGATTCATTATACTGGCATTTCTAGTTATAAGTTTGGAACTTATTAAAAATGACAGTACATGAATCTGTGTCCCTACAGGCAGTAAGCTCCTTTACATGTATCAAACATCCCTGGATGGGGTATGTTGGATTATTTAGAAAGAAAATGTAAATCTGAAGGTAGAGATATACAGAAATATGCAGAGAGGGTAATAAGAAAAAATAAATTTAAAAAAAGAGAAACATACATAAAGTTACCCTTTTTGTATGTTTCTCTTTTTTTAAATATATTTTAAAATATAGTACTATATAGCATATTAGTACTGATTTTAAGAACTGGAGAGCCCATAATAGAATGATTGAAAAGAGTGCCTGGATGTGTGTAGGTTATAGGGAAAGGATAATAGGTTGGGTGTGGAGGAGAAACTGAATGGGCAGGAAGCAGGTGGAAAAGCTGCTGGAAGGTGGAAACAAGGGGTGGCGGGAGGGAAGTGAGAGAAGGTGAGTGGGGTGGTTAGGGATGGTCAGGGGAGGAAGGGAGGAATGTGGGTGCACAGGTATGTGGAGTGACAAGGAGAAGGGTAAGGAAGGAGGATATTTGGGGGGTGAAGCCTTTAGGGACAAGGGTGTCTAGTCGGAAAATCCACTTAGATTCTACTCTTGACAGCTGCTCAATGAAGTTACCCCCTCTCCTGTTTTGGTGGACTTTTTCCAGGCCAAAAACAGTGGATCCTTTCAGAGAATGGGGGTGTGGTTAGATAGTGATGGGAGGGGGGGTGGCCCGAGAAACTTTTTAGGATAATATTAAAGTGTTCCCTTATCCTAGTATTTAGGGCTCTTTTGGTGAATCCTACATAGAGTTTCCCGCATGGACATTGATGGTGTAGGTAACCCCAGTAGTAGAGCAGGATATGGGTTAGATGGGCTTTTGATTTACCTAGTCACCTCACTCTTCTGCAACAAGTGCAGAAACCATAAGGTGAGAAACCACTTAAATGGGTAATTGGATTGAGTTTGATATCACAGTCATTTTCTTTGGCTGTGGTGAGGGTAATTAAATTGCCCATAGTCTGGAGGACTCTCCAAAAACAAACCATGGGGTTTTGGAGAGGAGGTGTCCAACCAATTTATGATGTTGTAATATGTGCCAATATTTTTGGATGATTTTCTTAAAAGTCCCATAGTTGCTATGAAATTGGGTAATGATGGGAAGCTCAGTAATTTGTTATTGAATGTTTGGGGTGTCAGCTGTTTTGATTTTATTTTAAAGTAAATTAATTCTTGGTATGTTGTCTACTTCTTTGATTGAATGTTCAAGGTGATGAGTGTTATAGCAGTTATTAGTGAATACTTATTTTTATTTGGTGTGCAGGCAGTGTTGGGTATGGGTACAGCTGTGCCTACCCTCATGAACTGACTTATTGGTATGTTGATTAGCCAAGTGGGTAAATGGCAGCTGCTCATCAGAATAAAACTGTTGGAATCTACAGCTTTTCTATAACTTTTGGTGTCCAGGTATTGACGTCTATGAAAATCGTTATGTCTAGAACATTGATGCTGCTAAAACTCGTAGTAAGAGTAAATTCTACTCCCATACAGGTGTTAACGCAGGTATAGCGAGTACACATAACCTGAGTGTACAGTCTCCGTCTTCTAGGCCACACAGAAGCTGTAGTATTAATATAACTGGACCCTGTTGCCTCACATACAGGTAATAATATATAATGGACGGGACCCTGTTAACTCACGGAACCCGATATGGGTAATAATATATTTGCACTGGAACCTGTTTATGCACAGGAACAGATATGGCGCAACGCTCTCCTGTGACTTCACAGAAGTTAATATAGATAGAATGCACAGTATGGATAGGTAAAAAATGGGAATATGATCCAGCAAACAAGTCGATTGAAATTTTTCTTTAAAAAAGTATACATTTATTTGGTCATGAATAAAACTTCATTATGTCTGGCAGAAGTATAGAGCAGGAGGACGCGTTTCGGATATCACATCCTTATTCTGTCTCCATGTAGAGCACAATGAAAGAAACACTTAAAAAGACTAAAACAAACCGGACATAATGTCATAATAGCAAACAGCAGTGTGCATATACAAATTAATTTCTGCAAACATTTGTGTAAGAAAAGAAAAAACTCAATAAAGATACATTAAATCATTCTTAAGATTAAGACCCAAAGGCGTTTTAGTTTTCATATTTAGAATCCATTGTGCTTCTTTGCGTTGCAAAATATTTTTCATATTACTTCCACTACGTGGTAAAAAGGCTCTCTCCAGAGCATTCACCTGTAGGCTATCAAGGCTACCACTATGAACACTCAGAAAATGTTGCGATGCTCCCGAAGGATTTCTAGTTGACGCACTGGAGACATCATATATATGTTCTGAGATGCGTTTTCTGAGTGTTCTAGTGGTATAGCCTATATACTGCAAGCGACATGTAACACATGAGATCATATAGATTCAATTTTTTGACCCACAATTAAGCAGCGTTTTTATGTCATATTTGTGGCCACTGGAAAATGATGTAAATGATCTTGAATTTGGCATAATTTTGCACAAACCGCATGTTTTTTTCCCACATTTAAACGAGTCTTTAGAGGGGAGCCAATTTTTTTTGCCAGATTCACTTTTTTTATATTTATTTAAATGATCACTTGGTGATAGTAGCGCACCCTTTGTAGTATTTCTTTTTGGTACAAATTTTACACCGTTATTTAGTATTTTAGCTCATCTGAAGTAAGAACTGGGAGGAATTTTTTTATTATATGAATTATTTCATAATAATTTTTACTGTATTTTGTGGAAAAAAATGGTTGGGAAATGTCCCTGTTAGCATCTTTATCTTTATTTTTATTTTCCAGGTAATGATCCCTGTTTTTAAAGTTAGGTTTTACTTTAGCTTTCTCTAGATTTTTTCTTGAATAACCCCTGGCCAGGATTCTGTCATTGATTATATTGCATTCCAATTCAAAGTCCCCTGGTTTTGTGCAGCAGCGTTTCGCTCTTACAAATTCCCCTACAGGGATATTCTTCACAATAAATCTGGGTGGCAGCTACCAGCGTGCAATAGCGAATTCCCTGCAGAGGGTTTGTAGAATAACCTACTATGTACAAGTCCATCCTCAATGCTACCTAATAAGGTCATGTCCAAAAATTGGATCTGACAAGGTTCAACTTTTTATATATGCACGAGAACCACTATTCTGCAGAATACCTCCACCCTGAAGAAGATTTTAAAACATAGTCTTTTCGAAACGTACGTCGGTTCTGTGAGGTTCCTACTGTGACCAGGCCTGGGCTTACCATCCCACTATCCCACCACTGACCGGTAGATATACCTAGGTGAATATGGCAGTTGTCTCTACATGATGGGATTCTGAGGGCTGTTTGATTCTGACATGCTGACACTGGGGCCAAGTGTATTTCACTCATGCACTAGAATGGGTGCATCAGTATATTGCATTATACCACTTTTTGTCTGTAATTGAGCCCTGATACTATGTGTACCCCAGTTTCTGGTCTCATGAACCATTGATTTTATGTGATTTTATGATTGCTCACCCTTTTGTATTAATAAAATTCGTTCAATTTTGCACAAAAAAACTCGTGGTTCTCGTGCATATATAATATGTTATTGAGTTTGTGCCATTTGTGGGGGCTTTTACTATTTTGTCCCCACATATTTATACGTTGTGCTCTTAGGAGTAATTGCTCAACTAAGGTTCAACTTTTGAAGTGAAAAATAAATTATGGGGATTGTTACCAATATACAAAAGGAAGTTCTCAATGGGGGTAGATTAATTTTTCCATATAATAAGTACATCATCTATGAATCTGAGATTTAATAATATCTCAGATTGAAAAGGATTGTTGTGATGAAATATGTATTCCTCCTCCCACCCCAAACATAAATATGTGTGCAAGGGAGGGGGAAAAGCGAGCCCCCATGAAACAACCCTGCGTCTACAGGTAAAAATCACCTAAAAAACAAAAAATAATTATTTTTTAGTAGAAAATGGGTCACATCAAGAATATATTGTTGCAATTCCGAAGAGTAGCTGGAATATTTGCGTAGTTGTACCTTTAGAGATAATACGGCCAAACAATGAGTAATGGACGTGTACAAAGTGCAAACATCAACTGTGATACAACAATTGTCAGATTTCCATTTTACACTTTTGAGTACGATCAAAACATGCTTACTGTCTTGCACAAAACCAGGCCAGGAACTGCAAGCGATCATCAAGCCAAGCGGACAGGTGTTAAGTAATGGAACCTATTCCCGATACAATAGGATGAAATCCCGGGGGAAACTTTTATGTATTTTCGGTTTTGCGTGGAGCAAAGGAGTTTTAGGATGGGACGGACAAAAAAGCTCGTTTTGTTTGAATGTAATCAAACCTAGGGAAATACCTTCCTCTAGTAAAACAAGTAGTGATTCTTTTATCCCATTAATTGGATCTTGTTCTGATTTTCTATAGATATCACTTTCTTTTAACATATTGGAAATTTCCCGCTCGTACAATCCTAAATCCATTATCACCACTGCAACCTTTTTTATCTGAATTTTTGAGTATTATATTGGGGTTCTCTTGCCGCGATTTCAATGCATTTTTTTCAGCTACCGAAAGGTTATGGGATGTAGATTTTTTTAATTTCATTAATTTAGTGAGTTCATGTTCAACAAGATTTTGAAAGTCGTCCATTTGTCTGCATCTTGTCTGTAAGGGATAGAAATAGGGATTATGGACCCTTGAGGAAGAAGACAGTATGGATAGGGATGGACCTGCAGAACACTACCCGTATTCTGCTAGTATACGCTCAGGGCATATTCAGGAGTGAGCGTGTAGGGTACTGCTCCTATATTGGGTTATAATAGGGTATAGCCGGTTAACCACCGGTCCTTTAGCGGCACAACCCCGATATCTCTGGAGCCCAGCCAAGCCATCTTCTGACCCTAACTCAGTCTAGATGTCTCAGCGATGCCTCACCCTAACCTGCCTCCTGGACCTCAATCAGTCCGGTAGGACTTTGCTGTGTATCCCTACCTAAGGTAGCTATGTGTTGCTGAATGCACAAAGATGAGTGTGCACCTCCATGTGGGCGTCATGGCTATTTATCACCTTTGTACCGCCCACAAGATGGAGGAACCACGTGCAGCCAACCCCTTTAGCCAATGAGAGACTTACACTTCACTGATGATGTCACTGTGGCCAATAGAAACTTGCCATGTCACTGATGATGTCACCACATCCAATAGAACAGTTTCACTACTGGTGTTAGTCGTAGCATGGATGTTAGGCCCTCCGCAAGCAGGGCCAGGCCCCAGAGGATAGGCAATGCAGATGGGTGTTTAAAGAAAGTAGGCCACAACGGGAGTTTCGGTGTAACTGGTTCTTTTTACTCACTGCAAGCTGCTAACTGGTCACCCAAGGCTGGCTGGACTTAACAGCCGGTCCCCATAGTCCCAGTGCCAGTTTAGTGACCTGGTGGCTTCTTCCCCTGCACCTGTCTTTTGGTTGGTGGGTCCCCGTGGCATAGAGCGGCTGGTGGTCCCGTCCTAGTTGTCTTCTTCAGCAGTCCGAATGACGGTAGGGTGAACCCTGTGGGGTTAGAGGCTCTGGTCCTGTCCCCAGTTCGCCCTTTGCTACTGAGTCCCGAACTTCAAGGTCAGTGAGGTCATTGTGCAGATTTTATCAGGTCTGCCTAGAGCTTTTGCCTGACCTAGGATTCTGTACCCCATTGGTGCGTAGTTCTGGGAGTACTCCACCGTACTCCACCGGCAACTAACCGCCTGGGCCCTCAGGTCACTGTTCACTCCTGTCAGTCCGTCTGCTCGCTTTCACTGTCTCCTACCGACTACTGTCTTGCACCCTGTCTGACTGACCACTGTCTGCCCCTCCCACCTGGTTGTCTAGTGGACTGGATTGGCTCTACCTCTAGGCGGCCATCCATTGGTCCGACCCTAGCCTAGTACCATTCTATTGGGGATTTGGAGAAGAACAGGGATTATCTGGAGTGTTTGTGTGTTACCGGCACTGGTCTTCTGGGTCCCTAGGGAGTAGGTCCCACATCCTGGTGAGGATGCAGTACCTTGTAGCTCCCTGATGGCTCAGGGGCGCTTCATGTGCATCTTCTCCATTTTCCCCTCTTTTCCGGCTAAGGTTTTTGCAAGACAAAGAGGGGATACCCCTCCCACTCTTCAGGATAATGCTATGTCGCAGTTTCCTCCCAGACCTATTCCAGAATATAAGGCTATGAAGTTGTTTTTTCCACGTATACTCCAACGTGTTAAGGCCCTGTCACACACAGAGATAAATCTGCGGCAGATCTGTGGTTGCAGTGAAATTGTGGACAATCAGTGCCAGGTTTGTGGCTGTGTACAAATGGAACAATATGTCCATGATTTCACTGCAACCATAGATCTGCCAAAGATTTATCTCTGTGTGTGACGGGGCCTTTATTCCATCTAAAAAACTGCCTCCACAGTCTATGTGTACGGAGGCGACCGCGGTGTGTATATTTTCTCTGTAACACCCGTTTTTCCTACCGAAGTCTCTAATGGTAATCCAGGGAGAAGCAGTTTTAACCTTCTCACTCTTCAGGTTAAAACTAGGTATTGGTATCCACGCTGTAGAGATGGTTGGAGGGTGATGGTAGTTATTCCTGAGTGTAAGGTTGTGCAGTCTTGTGGTGATTCTGTGGTGACACTGAATATATCAGGGTGCCACAGGAAACTGCATCTTTCACCTAGGGTGCAGGACCTACTCCCCCTGGTGTCGGGTTCCCAGAAATCTTTGTCACTACTATCAGCACCACAAATTCCAATCAACACCTCACATCATGACCTGTCAGACACACCAGTGGGTTGGTCTAGCTGAAAAATGGCCACCCACCTAGGGGTCAGGCATACGGGTGGGAGGGAAAGAGAAGAGTCGAGTGAGAGCCCACAAAGAGAGAGGAGCTGGGGAGAGTGAGCTCCTGGGTTGCTAGACCGAGGTTGGGTCGCAGACAGTGGTCCGGGAACAGAGGAGTCAGGAACCGGTGACAGTGACATTGGAAAAGGGTGCGACAGACATAGTCTAGGAGGACTGTTGCCATCAGAAAACCCAAAGGAACTGACCGGTACCAAGCACGACGGGGTACAGGACCCTAGGTCAGGAACCGATTCAACTTCCTAATAATTAACCTGAGAGGGAGAGTATCCTCACGAACTTCCCTAAGAGCTCAGAGATTGAAGGTATCAGCACAACGCGGGGGATTGAGTTTTCCAGTAAAGCAGCCCACTGAAATCCCAAGTGCCAGCCATCAAAAGGATAGCTACACTACACATAGTGAGCAAGGCACAAACAGCTTGAAGCCAAGGGACCACAAACAGACAACTAAATTGTGCACGGAGGTGGGCTCCGGATTACCAAGTGACACCGATGGGAGCGAACACCTGGACGGGCTCCCCGCAGTGACTGTGGTACACAGAGGATTTGGTTTACCTTCAGCGTGAGTGTCTACTTTATAATCCTCATCCAGCACCATGACTACCCACAGTGAGTATCCTGGTCCCCTGCACCATGCGCTCCCAAATACCCACCAAACACCCTGAGCCCGGGACTTTCCCTAACTGTGGAGGGACTAACATCAGGCTGCTTAACTCTATCTGTACTCATAACAGCAGTGGCGGTACTCCCATTACCGCAACCTACAGGTGGTATCACGAACTTCTCCCCTGTAAATACCCCCTTTTACAGATCAAAGTGTCCGCCAACCCGGGTCCGTGCTCCTTGAGCCACCACGATCCCGGATCCGAGCAGCCCGACTAACACCGGGGCGGTACAATTCCTCTGTTGTTGGTCCTTTAATGGAAGTACCTCCATCTAAAGACGCATGAATAAACTCTCAGGTCCAGACCTGTGTGTGAATGACTACGTGTGGGTGTCCACAAATAACATCAAGTAGAGGTATGCATCTGGGGCTCTGGGCTCAAAGTTCCTCGGTCCATATCGTGTAGCGGACTTTGTTAACCCTATGGCCGTTCAGCTGGAGCTACCCCAGTACTAAATGCCCATAACGTTGTTTACATGTTGTAACTCAGGAGATATTGTCACGCTCCCCGGTCCCCGTGCTGCGCTCCCCGGTCCCCTGCTGCGCTCCCCGGTCCCCGTGCTGCGCTCCCCGGTCCCCGTGCTATGCTCCCTGGTTCCCGACGGAGCGCTCCGCTCACCACTCCCGCTCCCGGTTCTCCTGCTCCTTCTCCCTTGCCAGGATCCTCCAGGCGTTCCCGCTCCAGGCGTCCCTCTGCATCACAGGACACCCTGCCCGGCACTCCTGCTTTCTCAGCGCTGCTTCCTTCCCTGGTATCTGGCACTCAGGCCTCGCGCATGCGCGTTAGGGCGCGCGCGCGGTCATTCACCCTTTCTTAAAGGGCCAGCACCCAGAAACAGGATATTGGCTTGCAGATACAGGGTATAAGAGGATTCTTATTCCAGGTGGGCGGGGCCTGTTCTACGTGTTTGTTAGACTAGGAGTTCAGGTCCCCGTATTGCTTTGCTCTGTATTAACCCTGTCCTGTCTCGTAGAGCCTGTCTTGCCACGCCAGCCGCTCCGAACCACGTCCATTACAGTACCCTGACGGTGACTTCGGCGGATGTTCCACCACTTCTGCAGCTCTGCCAGTCTCCAGTCCCTGGCTCCGTTGGGTGACCCGTCCCATCGCTCAGTAGGTTCCAGATCCCGCCTGACCCTTCAACCCGGCCTTGGACCCTGAGCCTCGTCACCCGGACTACCGTCCAGAACTCCGTGTGTTCAGCAACATCCACCTTTCCAGCTCCCCTACGGACTGTCTGGCTACCAATAGTGCTTCGGCTGCAGTGCATCAAGACCCTCTGGCGGGGTGACCGGCCTGGCTGCCTCCTCAAGGGAAACCGGTGTACGGTCCAGAGTTTCCACCACCCGGACGTAACAGATATGTTGTGTTTCCAGAGCCTATGTCATTACCATTGTCACCAGTGTGCGTTACTGATGAAATTGAAGGTCAGGTGTCATCGGATGTGAACACATGTTGGTCGTTTCGTCCCTTCCATATGTTTTTTGTGGACAAGTCCACTTTTGAGAGTCCTGAGGCCCCTCGTTAAAGGGGGGTACCGTCAGGAATGTTTTTCATTATTAGATTCTTGACAGGTTTTGGCCCCGAGTCTTTGCCTTATGAGATTCTGTAGATTAAATGCTTCCTTTATTTTGGTGCATCTAGGGTTATTGGCAGTCTGGCTTGCCAGCAGCTTCTCATTATCTCTCCTCAGGTGCATCTGGTTTATGACCACTCGCCTCCCCTATATATGGTCACATTTCCCAGTCGATTGTGCCATATATCTGAAGCAGAAAAAGAGACTGTGGACAAGAAAGCGCAATAGGGTCTTAACTGGTAAACACCAATAAAGAAGGTTATGGAGAAACTCACCTATAGGGCTTGTGTCAGTCATAACTCCTATAATAGTGTTGCACCCCTGAGCCACTCAGGGCACTACAGGGAACTGCATCCTCTCGGGGATGCAGGACCTACCCCCTGGGACCTGTAACACCAGTGCCAGCAACACACGCCTAAAAATCACAGTTTCCACTCACACCAGGGCTCAAAGGGTTAGTCAGATAATGGGAGGGAGACCCAGAGGGCAGAGCGAACCCAGGAACTAGCCAGCCAGGTGGGAGGGTACAGGCATAACAGGAAGAGTCTGTGAGAATGTAGTGAGGAGAGCAGACGTGCCTCTAGCTGGGTCCGAGTAACGGTGACCCAGGGGGCACGGGAGTCAGGTTGCCAGCATAGGGCAAGCGAGTACCTCTGGGCAGGAGTCAAGACCCCAGGGATGGAACGAGGGAGCACCACTGGAACCTGGGCACGCATGGAGCACAAGGCCCTAGGTCAGGTGACAGTTTCATATGGCCTGGCAATTACCTGCACGGTGAAGGCTCTCCAGGGGCCTCACTGACCTACAGATCCGGGGGCATCAGCAGTAAAGCGGGGATCGGGTTTCGGACACATACCTCCCCACAGGGTCCACACTGCCAGCTGAATGGACAGACCATTGTATCACAGCCGGGGACCCCCAAAGTTTCAAGCTTCGGGGTCTCCACTACACCGAGAATGCTGGGGACAGAGCAACCGAGTCACTATCTGGCACTGGCAAAACAGGGACTGGAACCAGCCATCCAGGGTCCACAGTGAGTAAAGACTGTTAAATACAATCCACGGACTGGTCTCCCTTAATATTGCACCATACATCTCCCAGGCTCAGCCCTATCTGCGGAGGGCCTACCATCACAGCTGCCACTACCACCAGCCCTGGGAATACCCACCTAAGCAGCGGCGGTTCCACAACCATAATCACAACCCGCAGGTGGCGTCACATGAATATTAACTCTTATCTCCCCTGTAAATACTCCCCTTATAAAACGGGCCCAGGGCACGGAACTGGGCAACGGCCACCAAAGTGACATCCCTAACTGTATATTCTGCCCGGGACCGAGTACCCCATTCCCTGGGCGACACAATAGCATAGTTACAGGGTAAAACAGCTGCAGCCCCGAAGAAATGAGCATTATTTGCAGGGGCGTACACAGAAATCATGGGGCCCCATAGCAAAAGTCGGAATACCCCCCCCCACCCCAACAAAAAAAAAAAAAAAATACAATAAAATATTAACATAATAAACAGCCTAACAGCATATAAGTCACTGGGGGCGGCTTACACATTACTGGGGGGAACATACAAGTTACTGGGGGCCAGTGGGGGGGGGCATACAAGTTATTGGGGGGCGCATATACACAACTTGTGAATCAATCTTTATTACCGGGCACGGCTCCGTCTGCAAAGCACCAGTCTAGGCAGTGCTGTGCGCCTGTGCTCCTGTTTTGTTACTGTGTGTGACGCCTGACGCTCGCTGAGAACCGCAGGGCCTGACGCCTGCAGAGCACCGCAGCACCTGACGCTCACAGAGCACCGCTGCGGTACTGAACAACGCCCACCATCAAAACCAATAATACTACTATACATTGCAAAATAATGCCGCCACACCATGACCAAATATTATCACCACACGGAGTCTGAATATAAGCACTATCCTCTAACTGAGCAAAGTCCACAGCACAAAGACCAGTGGGTTCACACCGCAACCCCCCCCAAAATCTGCAGTGTGTGAACTTGGCTTAAAGTAGCAATGTCCTCCTTCGTGCCCCTCACCACACACAATATAAATTTTCACATCTGTCTCCCCCATATAATGGGAACGATTATGACCTTCTTTATAGCCTTAAGAACCATAATAAATCACTGCTCAGTACAGGGATAATGCACACAGTGACGTCACATTACAGGGATAAGGCACGCAGTGATGTCACATTACAGGGATAACGCACACAGTGATGTCACAGTACAGGGATAATACACACAGTGATGTCCCAATACAGGGATAATACACACAGTGATGTCACAGTACAGGGCTAATACACAGTGAGGTCACAGTACAGGGATACTGCACACAGTGATGTCACATTACAGGGATAACGCACACAGTGATGTCACAGTACAGGGCTAATACACACAGTGAGGTCACAGTACAGGGATAATGCACACAGTGATGTCAAAGTACAGGGATAATACACAGTGATGTCACAGTACAGGGGTAATACACACAGTGATGTCACAGTACAGGGGTAATACACACAGTGATGTCACAGTACAGGGGTAATACACACAGTGATGTCCCACTACAGGGATAATGTGTGACGCCCTGGACCCCAGGGGTCACAGGTCACAACATCACCACATACACCCCCACACTAGAAAGGTACCATAAGTCAACCATAAAGACCTGATTGCCTCCCTCAGTGTTAGACAGGCACACCAGGTGGGCGGAGTCAGGTGGAAAGACACGCCCCCCCGAGGAGTCTGCTGGCCTGAGGCAGGAAACACAAGGAGTTCAGTTCAGTTCTGCCCAGTCCAGGAAGGAGTTGAGTGGAGTTCAGTGTAGGACAGTGGAGTGGAGGGTCGATCCAGAACAGTCAGGCAGGCAGACGGCAGTGGCCGCCTGCAGGAGACCGGGAACACGACCAGCGGAACCGTAAGGGACCGGGACAGGGTAGTGGCCCGCCGGAACCGAACCGGGGAGCTAAGAGGATACTGGAGCACCAGGCAGGGTACTCAGACCCCGAACTAGGCTATATGCCACCACCATAGTCGAATTAACTGATTGCGGTCTGGACCTCAGGGGTTCATTCCCACCAAAGTCCCGTTTAACGGCAACAGCCCAACCCGTCCGGATAGTAGCCACCGCCAAAGGCCAGAGATCCAAGGGCCAGCGCATGCGAGCAAAGGAGCTCCTCCGACACCTACAAGCCGGGGAGCAGACTACCAGTGCTCAGGCACAGTGGTCAAACTACAACATAGGTGCAGGAGAAAGGTGGACATTGCCAACCCGACTAGGAAGCTGCAGCCGGCTGCGGGCTCCGTTCATACCATCGTTTGGTTTACCAGTGATTCTGTGTGGTTTAATCGTGAGTACAACAGTGCCATCAGGCACCACACCGCGCTGCACCGCAACCCAGTGTCCTGCACCCCGGCCCTTGCATAACCAGGCCCCGGGACCAACATCCCCTACCCACGGAGGGGTCATCACCTAGCTACACCACTACACCACTCCCGGGAGTCCCCGTACCTTCACCGCAGCGGTGGTGTCCACCATCACCACAACCCGTGGGTGGCGTCACAAACAATCACCCCAAAACCAAACACCCGCATTCCTCCATGTGTAATGCCAACCCCCCTTGCAGAGCGACGTGACCCCCGAGTCCGTGGAAGGCTCGAGCCACCACTCGTAGAACGCGAGCACGGATCCGAGTGGCTCGGCGGCCGCAGCCAAGGCCGCGGGGCGGTACAAATGCACACAGTGATGTCCCAGTACAGGGCTAATGCACACAGTGATGTCCCAGTACAGGGCTAATGCACACAGTGATGTCCCAGTACAGGGCTAATGCACACATTGATGTCACAGTACGGGGATATTATACACAGTGATGTCATGGCAGATCAAAGTATTATAGTGTGCCTGTGTGGGACCTCAATACCGGCTAGAGTGGATGACGTAGGACGCATCATGCACCCCGGGCTTCAGAAGAAGGAGGACAAAGATGGCCGAAAGAAGAGGCACTGGTACCGGAGAATAGAGACACCCATCCAACCGGTCTGCACCGCTCCACCCATTAGGTGTGTATTAAAGTGTTTGTTTACATTCTACACAGCGGCCTGGGCTCTTGTATACAGGATGTTAGAATGCTGTATATAAGAGACCTCTGGTGGTGGCTGAAGCTTATAGTCACCAAATCTGATGACAGGTTCCCTTTAAAAGCATGAACAAATCCCAAATGACAACCTCTGCAAAAGTGTGATATCCTACTGTAATGCAATACCCATATACAGTTAGTGCAATTAACAATTCAATACATGGAATAAGTATGTGCAATGCCGCATAGCTAGCACAGAGACATACATACAGCTAAATTCAACTTATTCTGTAATAAACCTGATCTGGGCACTGCAGAAGGATTAGTATAGAAGAGAAGATCGTCAAGTATCCCTGAATAATGCTCTGTCAGCGCATGGAGCAGACCCAGTATATCAGATAAGACACTTATGATAACCCACTCTGATAATATGTCATTAAACAATAATGCACAATAACAATACATTGATTAAATATGCGTAGTGCTAAACAGCCAGTACAGAGTCATATGCATAGCTTCATTACAGGCTATTATAGCTCACTGCTAACATGTCAGGGCATCCATGTGATCTAATCAAAAAATGAAAAAAGTAATAGATAGGATCCTATACCCAGTGTGATGATCCACTGACCCAGGAACTATCTATCCCTGTACAGATATAGATATGGGACAACAAGTGAAAAAATATGCCAAGAAAAACAAAAATATACATGTGCCGGGCTAAGAGAAAAGGGGTGGAGGACTGAGATGAATGATTTGTGCAGCAAAGCATAAAGCAGGTCTGATGAGCCTGATATAGGTACCGCAAAAGAGTATGAGTAAAAGGGAAACCGTCAGCAAGCCAAAAGTAAACGCTCTGTACAGCGCTCTGCAACATCCGATGAACAGAACCAATATACCAGCACTGTGGAACAGAGCATCAAGCATAGCCAATATACCAGCACTGTGCAACAGAGCATGAAGCAGAGCCAATATACCAGTGCTGTGCAACAGAGCATGAAGCAGAGCCAATATACCAGCACTGTGCAACAGAGCATGAAGCAGAGCCAATATACCAGTGCTGTGCAACAGAGCATGAAGCAGAGCCAATATACCAGTGCTGTGCAACAGAGAAAGAAGCAGAGCCAATATACCAGCACTGTTCAACAGAGCATGAAGCAGAGCCAATATACCAGCACTGTGCAACAGAGCATGAAGCAGAGCCAATATACCAGTGCTGTGCAACAGAGAATGAAGCAGAGCCAATATACCAGTGCTGTGCAACAGAGAATGAAGCAGAGCCAATATACCAGCACTGTGCAACAGAGAAAGAAGCAGAGCCAATATACCAGCACTGTGCAACAGAGCATGAAGCAGAGCCAATATACCAGCACTGTGCAACAGAGCATGAAGCAGAGCCAATATACCAGCACTGTGCAACAGAGAATGAAGCAGAGCCAATATACCAGCACTGTGCAACAGAGAAAGAAGCAGAGCCAATATACCAGCACTGTTCAACAGAGCATGAAGCAGAGCCAATATACCAGCACTGTGCAACAGAGCATGAAGCAGAGCCAATATACCAGCACTGTGCAACAGAGCATGAAGCAGAGCCAATATACCAGCACTGTTCAACAGAGCATGAAACAGAGCCAATATACCAGCACTGTGCAACAGAGCATGAAGCAGAGCCAATATACCAGCACTGTGCAACAGAGCATGAAGCAGAGCCAATATACCAGCACTGTGCAACAGAGCATGAAGCAGAGCCAATATACCAGCGCTGTGCAGCAGAGCATGAAGCAGAGCCAATATACCAGCACTGTGCAACAGAGAAAGAAGCAGAAACAATATACCAGCACTGTGCAACAGAGCATGAAGCAGAGCCAATATACCAGCGCTGTGCAGCAGAGCATGAAGCAGAGCCAATATACCAGCACTGTGCAACAGAGCATGAAGCAGAAACAATATACAAGCACTGTGCAACAGAGCATGAAGCAGAGCCAATATACCAGCATTGTGCAACAGAGAAAGAAGCAGAGCCAATATACCAGCGCTGTGCAGCAGAGCAGGAAGCAGAGCCAATATACCAGCACTGTGCAAAAGAGCATGAAGCAGAGCCAATATACCAGCACTGTGCAACAGAGCATGAAGCAGAGCCAATATACCAGCATTGTGCAACAGAGAAAGAAGCAGAGCCAATATACCAGCACTGTGCAGCAGAGAATGAAGCAGAGCCAATATACCAGCGCTGTGCAGCAGAGAATGAAGCAGAGCCAATATACCAGCGCTGTGCAGCAGAGCATGAAGCAGAGCCAATATACCAGCACTGTGCAACAGAGAAAGAAGCAGAGCCAATATACCAGCACTGTGCAGCAGAGAATGAAGCAGAGCCAATATACCAGCGCTGTGCAGCAGAGAATGAAGCAGAGCCAATATACCAGCGCTGTGCAGCAGAGCAGGATGCAGAGCCAATATACCAGCACTGTGCAAAAGAGCATGAAGCAGAGCCAATATACCAGCACTGTGCAACAGAGCATGAAGCAGAGACAATATACCAGCACTGTGCAACAGAGCATGAAGCAGAGCCAATATACCAGTGAGTCTCATATCGCATCACCCGACACAGTCACACACTCTTCTGACAGGAGCAGGTTGGCAGCATGTGTTTCTATGTGCCTGCACGCTCCTGTAAGGAGAGTGTGCGGCAGCTGGGTGATGTCATGCCAGACTTGCATGAGTCTCGCATCGCCGGTCGGCAGCATGTGTTTGTATGTACCTGTGTGATGCTCTGGACTATCAGGTCGTCACAGGGTATTGTGCAATCTGCTCTTCTGTACAATATCCACCTCCTCCTTGGTTATGGGTCCCCAACTACATGGTGTTGCCTACATCAGCCAATTAAAGTCCTAAGTACACACTGCACCACACCCACCAGACACACCAGTGGACAGTCTGAGTGGAATAGGCTCGCCCACTTGGCGGGGTTGGTTGAAGAGGTCAGGAGTGTCAGGAAGTTGAAGTTGGAGTTGGAGAGTGAAGGAGAAAGGAGGTCATGAGCCGGGCTCCTTGGAAGGTGGACCCCCGGTTGCAGGTGATCGTGACAAGGGGCACAGAACTGTCGAGGAGGACAGCCGGCGGCTTTGTACCATCACCGGACTGGGACCAGGGCACAACGGGCTACGTGGACCCTAGGTCAGGGAGTAGCTTCAGGCAACCTGACAATTTACCCGACGAGAACGGAGCCTTCAAGATCCGCTCTCCACCCGCTTCAAAATTGGGGTTTTAGCGCAACAAGGGGGATAGGACTTTCCACTAAAACGGTCCAGGAAATCCAAAGCGTGAACACTGAGAGCAAGCTTCCACAGTTAGCCACACTGAGGAGTGGGACCCGACTAGTTTTATGCTACCGGGACCAACAAAGTAGTGAACTAAGTGCCAGGAGGAAGGTCACAGATCACCTGGCAACACCATCGGGGACGGGACCCAAAAAAAGCTTCCCTCAGCGGCCAGAACTTTGGTTGCTCCCTACAGCACCCCCCAGCTCCCATCACCGAGTCCCGGGGCATCCCCCCTATCCGTGGAGGGTTCTAACATCCGGCTGCCCCACTCCATCACCCCCGGGTACTCCCAACGGCAGCGGTGGTACTCCGCATTACCACACACCATGGGTGGCGTCACGAACTCTAAATACAACCCCCTGTAAATACCCCCCTTCATTTGAGTGGCCACACGACCCCCGGGTCCGGACGCCACTCGAGCCATTGCGGATGCGGATCCGAGCAGCCCGGCTGCTGACACGGGGGCGGCACAGCTGCACGCTCCTGTAAGGAGTGTGTGGCTGCCGGGGGATGTCATACCAGACTCGCACGAGTCTTGCATTGCATCACCCAGCACAGTCGCACATTCTTCTGACAGGAGCGGGTCAGCAGCATTTGTTTCTATGTATCTGCACTCTCCTGTAAGGAGAGTGTGCAGCTGCCGGGTGATGTGATGTGAGTCCCTCACACGTGTGACTCTGGGCTTATTTTGATACACAGCACAGGTAAATACAAAAACTTGTGAACAAGAAGGGGTATTTATCATGGTTTTTTTTAAGTAAAACTACTGTACCACAGTTGTGAAAAAGTATACAGTTTTTATTATTACAAAAAGTGCAAATATCAAAAATCACATGTGATGACAGTTAGTAGTTAGACATACATAGTTAAAATCCAATTAGATGAGACAGAGAGAGAAAAAGGTCCCAGGGAGGGAGACAGACTACCCCTTAACTAAAACTGGTAAGAAAGTAGTATTACTATATCCAGGGGGGGCATATAAGTAACCAAAAGATATCAATAGTATACCTCCTGGGCTAGTGGAGTGATGGAATGTCCATACATTAAACAGTAACCAACAGGATAAGGTCCAGATCAGGGCCTGAAAACACCAGTATGTAACACCACCAGAATAATCTCAGAGGGAAAAAAAAAACAAAACAAAAAACCATGCGAAACACGTGTCGGGATCAGGTCCACATGTGAGGCTGACAGACTCCCTTTCTGGGTGCTATACATACCACAGGTAGGTCCTTCAGGTGCCATTTTACCCACCACTATATGACTTTTTTTTTTTTTCCTCTGAGATTATTCTGGTGGTGTTACATACTGGTGTATTGAGGCCCTGATCTGGACCTTATCCTGTTGGTTGCTGTTTAATGTATGGACATTCCATCACTCCACTAGCCCAGGGGGTATACTATTGATATCTTTTGGTTACTTATATGCCCCCCCTGGATATAGTAATACTACTTTCTTACCAGTTTTAGTTAAGGGGTAGTCTGTCTCCCTCCCTGGGACCTTTTTCTCTCTCTGTCTCATCTAATTGGATTTTAACTATGTATGTCTAACTACTAACTGTCATCACATGTGATTTTTGATATTTGCACTTTTTGTAATAATAAAAACTGTATACTTTTTCACAACTGTGGTACAGTAGTTTTACTTAAAAAAAACCATGATAAATACCCCTTCTTGTTCACAAGTTTTTGTATGTATTCTATGGGGTCCATGTATATTACAACAAATATGAGGTCCGCTCTACTTGGTCTCTGTTTTTCTAACAGCACAGGTAAAGCCCAACAGCTGGAGGCTGCAGTCGTGGGATTCATCTGTGCTGGCATCAAAATATGGGGGGCCCTGCGCCAATTGTTTTATTTATTAATTTACTTTTTAAGCCACCATACTGACCCGCAGTTACTTTTACTGCCTTCCACGCCCACCAGTTGTCCTGGTGCCTGTGATTGGTTGCAGTAGTTGACACGCTGCCACTCTGGGTGGGGACGCTTCTAACTGCAACCAATTACACACACAGGTGGGTGGGCAAAACAGTTAATATTCAATTGACAGCTCCGGAAGGGAAAGCGTGACCCGGAAGGAGTGTGCCGCCATGACACAGCCTTGGTGAGTAGACTGCACGCGCTCCTACTACCTTATCCCTTCCACCAACGTTTTTAATCTCTGGATTCTGGTCCCCATAGATTTATATGGGTACCGGATTCTGGAGTGGATCAGGGTTTTTTTTTAATTTAGGAGGAACCCGCCGGGCCCGGTTGTTTGCGAATTCGGCCAGCTCTACTCTCTAGGCATATGCAAGCAAATAAAAATAAAATAATATTAAACACAAATTGCAATAAAAATGTCTTAAACGATTATTTTATACAAATTTTAGCAGTTTTTTAATTTTTACCACTTAAAAAAACATGTACAGTATAGCCACAATCATACTGACCTGGTGAATCATGTTTACTGCACAATTAATATTATAAAAAAAAAAATGGCGGAATGGTGGGGTAGGGGGTTTAACCATTCAGTTGTCATTTTTTTCATGTTTTTAGTAGAGTATTTGGTGAAATGAATGATGTCATTAAAAACTATAATTCGTCCTTCAGAAACAAGCCCCCATACAGCTATACTGACATTGGAAGAAAGGGGGGAAATAACTAAAGTATAAAAATGAAAATAGGTCTAGGCAGAAAGGGATTCATTACTTTTGTTTTACTTTAATTTATTGAGGTATATGTGTAGCGCCCCACAGGGCAGGTGCATTTAACCTACTCGTCACCGGGCTGTCGACTGTCGCAGTCACAGGCGCCCTAGCCCGGCTCCGTTGCCCTGAGGCGTACAGAAGATGGCAGGGGAAAGATGATGGGGGTAGTTGTGAGGTGTTTGGTGTTTGTCGTGACACCACCTGTGGTATGCGGCCAGGGAAAGGGCCGCCGCTGCTATCGCTGCCCTCCGGGGCAGATGGTAGTAGCAGCCAGGGATGGTATCGCTCTCCACAGGTAAAGCGGGCCCCCGGAGAGGATGATGAGGGGAGTAGTAATGGCGGTTCGGAGCGGCAGTATGAGTAATAAAGAGTCAGACTCTATGGCTGCGGTTCCAGGTTGTTTACTCACTTTTGTACGATGCCGCTCACCCAGGTAATACCGATCACTTGATGGGCTCCGTCAAACCCGAATCCCTTTAGAGGTCAATCCGGTTTGGTGTTCGGTGGGTTTCTCCTTGTAACGCCTGTCTATGGATCCCCTGGCTTAAAGCTACAAGGGGACCCTGGGTTTCACGAGATGTACTCTTGTCCCTATATGCAAGTGCCGCGGTTTCGATATGGGGTCCGGCTTAAAGCGAGGCCCCGGATCCTATATGGCACTGTGCTGTTGGGCACTGTGTGGTCAGGGAAGCTTGAAACTTTCCCCGTTCAGGCAGATTCTGGAAAACCATCGTGAAGTATGTGGAACAGGTTCACTCTCCCCACGGCAACCGTGTGAACTTTCTTCTCCTTCCCACCAGAGCACCTGTGAGGCACGTCTGCTCCGTTGCTCTCCTGCTGGAGAACTCTCTAACTGTTGTGTTGGCTCCTGACTCCTCCTCCTGGCTGCATCTTCCCCCTCCCAAGTCCTAGGCTAGTGGGACTGGGGCCCCTGTTGAGGGCATCCTGTAAATGCCTCTCTGTCGGTGACCCATTTATTACCTGACCCTAGCCCAGTTCCCAGCGGGAGCAGGGCAACCTGGTGTGTATTTGAGTGTGTAATGTGGTGAAACCGGGACTGACCTCCTCAGGAACCGAGTTTAGCATTACACCCAATGTTGGGTGCAATACTCTGAGGTGACTGAAGCCTCAGGGTCGCCACATATGATGCAATAATTTTTTTTAGATGAGGGCTTTTTAAAGTGAAGGAACAATTAAATGAAATCTCTCTCCCATCCGTGCTTCAGGTATCAAACGCACGTGGTGCGCAAAAACAGTCAATGTGATAGCAAGTGGATGAATAAAAGAGGTGTCCAGCACCACAATTGAAAGATCAGGAAAAAACGTCCACGTTTATTTCAATCAGTTTAAATACTTGAGTCCATAATGTGTATTAGTAATGAAAAGTCAATGCTATGACTAGGGATATTTAGCTGGCCAAGTTGTTTTTTCTTATAATGCACACTGTGGTATTAAGTTTTTAATCTCTTTGAAAACATGGTTGATGGGCTCTCATGAATTGGCTAATTTATGTGCCTTCATCTATTCTATATATACATTTCATATATCCAACGTTTGCATATATCTTAGCCCTTGCATCTGATGATGCATTCTTTTGTTTGTAAGGACATGTAGCTGTCAGAAATGCATCACTTTTTTTTGTACTAATGCACACTGTCAACTCAAGTTTTTAATCTCTTTGTAGTAAACATGGAGGTTTTATGCTGATCTCTCACTGGTGGTGCTGGATATCCTTCATGTTTATTTATTTATTCTACTCACTTATATAATTAATTCCATAGCGCTTTACAGATGTGATCTTCACTGTCCCCATTGGGGATCACAATCTAAATTCCCTATCAGTATATAACCAGAGGAAACCCACACAAACATGGGGAGAACATACAAACTCCTACAGATGTTGTCCTTCATGAGATGTGAACCCAGGACTTCAGCGCTGCAAGACTGCATTGATGATTACTGAGCCACTGTGCTGTTCATCTACTCTTTAAAGCTCTCTTTTTCAAAAGCTCATTTACTTTTGTATATGTGGGTCAATTTCCTGATAATATTTCTCTGTAACTGTTATTTCAGTAATCTGTAATCAATTCTATGGATCACCAGCCCAGGTTAAAACAATATGAGGTTAAAATTTATTTTTTTAATTTTCACGGCTCATTGTTATAAAATTCCGTTAAGCACCTGGGGGTTTAAACTGCTCATCAAACATCTAGATAAATTCTTTAGGGGTCTAGTTTCAAAAATTGGGTCGCTTGTGGGAGAGATCCACTGTTTAGGCACATCAGGGGCTCTCCAAACACAACATGGCATCCACTAACGATTTCAGACAATTTTAGCATTCAAAAAGTCAAATAGCGCTCCTTACCTTCCGAGCCCTGGCTGTGCATCCAAACAGTTGATTTCCATCCCATGTGAGGTATCAGTGTATTCAGGAGAAATTGCACAATAAATTGTATGATGCATTTTTTTCTGATACCCTTGTAAAAAAGCAAAGCTATCTGGTTGAAGTAACAATTTTGTGGTATTTTGTTATTTTAACGGCTCAATGTCATAAAATTCTGTGAAGCTCCCAGGAGTTCAAGGAGCACTGCTAACCAAACATTTAGATAAATTCCTTTATGGGTCTAGTTTCCCAAATGGCGTCACTTGTGGGGAGCTTCACTATTTAGGCACATTAGGGGCTTTCCAAACGTGCCATGGCGTCCGATAATGATTGCAGCTATTTCAGCTTCAAAAAGTCAAAGGGTGTTCCTTCCCTTCAGAACCCTGCCATATAGCCAAACAGTTTATTTCCACCACATATTACAGTGCCTACAAGTAGTATTCAACCCCCTGCAGATTTAGCAGGTTTACACATTCGGAATTAACTTGGCATTGTGACATTTGGACTGTAGATCAGCCTGGAAGTGTGAAATGCACTGCAGCAAAAAAGAATGTTATTTCTTTTTTCTTTTTTTTTTTTTTAAATTGTGAAAAGTTTATTCAGAGGGTCATTTATTATTCAACCCCTCAATCCACCAGAATTCTGTTTGGTTCCCCTAAAGTATTAAGAAGTATTTCAGGCACAAAGAACAATGAGCTTCACATGTTTCGGATTAATTATCTCTTTTTCCAGCCTTTTCTGACTAATTAAGACCCTCCCCAAACTTGTGAACAGCACTCATACTTGGTCAACATGGGAAAGACAAAGGAGCATTCCAAGGCCATCAGAGACAAGATCGTGGAGGCTCACAAGGCTGGCAAGGGGTACAAAACCCTTTCCAAGGAGTTGGGCCTACCTGTCTCCACTGTTGGGAGCATCATCCGGAAGCGGAAGGCTTATGGAACTACTGTTAGCCTTCCATGGCCTGGACAGCCTTTGGAAGTTTCCACCCGTGCCGAGGCCAGGCTTGTCCGAAGAGTCAAGGCTAACCCAAGGACAACAAGGAAGGAGCTCCGGGAAGATCTCATGGCAGTGGGGACATTGGTTTCAGTCAATACCATAAGTAACGTACTCCACCGCAATGGTTTCCGTTCCAGACGAGCCCATAAGGTACCTTTACTTTCAAAGTGTCATGTCAAGGCTCGTCTACAGTTTGCTCATGATCACTTGGAGGACTCTGAGACAGACTGGTTCAAGGTTCTCTGGTCTGATGAGACCAAGATCGAGATCTTTGGTGCCAACCACACACGTGACGTTTGGAGACTGGATGGCACTGCATACGACCCCAAGAATACCATCCCTACAGTCAAGCATGGTGGTGGCAGCATCATGCTGTGGGGCTGTTTCTCAGCCAAGGGGCCTGGCCATCTGGTCCGCATCCATGGGAAGATGGATAGCACGGCCTACCTGGAGATTTTGGCCAAGAACCTCCGCTCCTCCATCAAGGATCTTAAGATGGGTCGTCATTTCATCTTCCAACAAGACAACGACCCAAAGCACACAGCCAAGAAAACCAAGGCCTGGTTCAAGAGGGAAAAAATCAAGGTGTTGCAGTGGCCTAGTCAGTCTCCTGACCTTAACCCAATTGAAAACTTGTGGAAGGAGCTCAAGATTAAAGTCCACATGAGACACCCAAAGAACCTAGATAACTTGGAGAAGATCTGCATGGAGGAGTGGGCCAAGATAACTCCAGAGACCTGTGCCGGCCTGATAAGGTCTTATAAAAGACGATTATTAGCTGTAATTGCAAACAAGGGTTATTCCACAAAATATTAAACCTAGGGGTTGAATAATAATTGACCCACACTTTTATGTTGAAAATGTATTAAAATTTAACTGAGCAACATAACTTGTTGGTTTGTAAGATTTATGCATCTGTTAATAAATCCTGCTCTTGTTTGAAGTTTGCAGGCTCTAACTTATTTGCATCTTATCAAACCTGCTAAATCTGCAGGGGGTTGAATACTACTTGTAGGCACTGTAGGTATGAAGATATTCAGGAGAAATTGTACAACACCTTTTATTGTGCATTGTTTGACAAAAGCTATCTGGTTTAAGTAACAGTTTTGTGGTAAAAATGTTTAGGATTTTTTTAAATGTCATAAAATTCTGTGAAGCACCCAGGGGTTCAAGGTGCTCACCAAACATGTATGTAAATGTGGTCACTTGAGGATGAGTTCCAAACGCATCAAAGTGTCCGCTATCTATTCCAGACAATTTTGCTGTCTAAAATTCAAATGGCGCTCCTTCCCTTCCAGGCCCTGACGTGCGCTGAAACAGTAGATTTCCACCACATGTGTGGTATCAATGTACTCAAGAGAAATTGCACAACAAATTGTATGGTGTATTTTCTCTTGTTACAGTTGTGAAAATGCAAAATTTCGGGTTAAATTAACATTTTTGTGGGAAAAAGTAAAATTTTCATTTTTTCCTTCCACCTTACATTGATTCCTGTGAAGCACCTGAACTGTTGATACATTTTTTGGACGTGGCCTTGATCAGTCTGAGGGGTGTCGTTTTTAGAATGGTGTCGCTTTTTGGTATTTTCTGTCACCTAGACCTCTCAAAGGCAGTTCAAATGTGATGTGGTCCCTTAAAAAAATGTCCTTGTAAATTTTGTTGAAAAACTGAGAAATTTCTGATAAACTTTGAACCCTCCTAACTTTCTTAAAAAAAAATATTGACCTAAAGTAGACAAGTGGGAAATGTTGTTTATTAATTATTTTGTGTGCCATACTGTAGCTCTCCGGTTTAAGGGCATAAAAATTCAAAGTTTGAAAATTGCAAAATTTTTAATATTTTCTCAAGATTTCCAATATTTTTACAAATAAACACAAAAGTTATCATTGTAAATGTATCACTATCATTAAGTACAAGATGTCACGAAAAAACAATGTCAGAATCCGTTTCAGAGTTATAACCTGTCAAAGTGACACTGGTCAGAATTGAAAAAATGTCCTGGTCAGGGAGATGAAAGCAGGCTCGGGGTTAAAGGGGTTAAAGATATTTCAGCAATCAAGCATCCGATCTTTCAACAAGAGGTATGCTTGGATACAGCAGCCTAGTGCCCATATGACACAATCTTTACTTTACATAGCAAAATCCTGGTGATTGGTTGTCTTTAAAGAATTGGATCCAAAGAGTTGGATATCTGGGTAGGAGTTTCATTAGTAAAAGATTATCATGCACGGTCATGCATAAGACAAGAATATTGCAATCAGATTTATCTGGGGATGAATTGAATGAAAAAATATTATAATGTCATAAAACTCTACTCCATCAGTGGTTTTGCTGCATTCCACGATCAGAGGATTCAAAAAGATTCTGTTAAAACACATCTGGATGTGGTCGAATACTCTTAATGCCCTATGAAATAACTTAATACAGTATATTCTAGCATGTGTGTGTTTCTATGTGTTGCGATGCCAAATTAGTGTGTATATATATATATATATATATATATATATATATATATATATATATATATAGATAGATATATATATATATATATATATATATATATATATATATATATATATATCTATCTATCTATATATATATATATATATATATATATATATATATATATATACATTATTGTCAGGAACTTCCTTTTGAACTTAAAGCACCTCACATGATGCAAAGCTGTAGATATGAAATTTCCAGGATGTGTATGTAAACCCATTCTGCAATCATTCCATAATTACAAAGAATACAAGAGTCAATTAGCTTGGAAATCTGTAATGAGAAGACCATTTAGAAAATTTCGACATGGACACAAAGTGTTTTTATATTTACAGCCATTCAACTGTTTAAATAGTATGTTCCCCATTTGCTTCAGCCTTTAGCATCAATCAGAGGAAAGAATATCTTGATGTGAACACTTGTATCCATTATGGCAATTTAATAGAATTTAATCACTGTGAAAACTGAAAATGAATATTATTTGACATTTCAAAACTCTATGTGCATTATTAAAACTGACAATGGAAATGTACATAGTTTAGCAATGTCATACAAATGATGAGATCATCCCTTAGTATATGCATTCATGTTGCAATGACCATGAAAAATATTTACAGATGAGAATTCAGATTTTGATCAGATTTAAAACATATTGGGGAAAAATATTATTAGTGTCAATTTTCTGTTGTCGAAAAATGGTACAAATTTTACAAAGAAAACATACATAAATATACATAAAACTATCATTAAATGATAAAGGGGGCTCTTGGTGTCACTATTGTGAGGGGACAGGAGCTAGATTCGGCTCGCAACCCTCTCTGAGCTAAATTTGGTTCACGACACTCTTTTAGAGCTGAATGTGGCTCAAAGTTGGAAAGGTTGGGGACCTCTGTTCTATGATAACAAAATGTTCAGGAATAAAACTAAATCATTATGGTTAAATAGGACAGTACAAAGACAAAAACAAAGGGCATTTAATGTCTTGAAGGCTGAGTAGTCACAAACAACATTCCAGGAGTATAAAGATCTCAATAGGAAATGAAAAAAATCAAACTAATGAAGGGGTGTGTATATTTATCAACTCTAACCTAAGACTTGTGCTCAATGATGACATTGGGGGAGCTGCAACAATGTATTCAGTATGGGTAAATGTACATGTGGAGGACAGTAATGGAAAGCTGCTAATTGGACTTTGCTATAAGTTTCCTAACATACCTGAACAGGTAGAGGGTGAAATGCTGCAACAAATGGAAAAGGTAGCTAATAATAATAATAATAATAATCATAATAATCAGGTCTTTATTATGGGGATTTCAACTATCCAGACATTCAGTGGAACATAGAATCTTCTGGTTGTGCTAAAAGCTGTAAGTTCTTATCTACAATTCAAGGCAATTACCTCTCTCAGATGATAGATGAATAGGGATGAGCGAATGTATTTGCCACTACTCCGTGTCCGACAGATAACAGGCAATTCACACCATTCGGTATCCGACGGATAAAACAACATATGTTCCGATACTTTCATTTTCATTGCAGATTATGGGCGGGCATTGGAGTCATGTAACTGGGAGCCAGAGGGAGGAGTGAGAGAGAGTGTTAAGAACCGGCGCTGCCATAGCCGCAAGCAGCCTGCTGCGGTTCCTGTTGCGCCCAGGCGCCGGCTATCATTCTTGGCCATGCCTCGGGTCATCCAGTTGGCTGCTCCTTCCACCACTTCTAAGTGTGGAGAGGCAGCTAGTGCGCATGCACGAGCCGATTTACCCCAGCCAGAGTCTAAGCCCGGTGTTTTGCCTACCGAGCATGTTCAGCCTGATTGTGTCATTTCTGAGACTAAAGGGTGCTGTACACGAGACGAGCTATCGTGCGATGCATCGTTTGGGTCACGGTTTTCGTGACGCACATCCGGCATCGTACACGATGTCGTCCCGTGTGACACCTCCTAGCGGCGCAGTATCGCTCACAAATCGTGAGTCGTGTACTCGTCGCTAGGTTTCATAAAATTGTTTAATTAAAATGGCGCCGGTTGTTCATCGTTTCCGTGGCATCACACGTTGCTCCGCGTGACACCATGGGAACGATGAACACAGCTTACCTGCGTCCCGCGGCACCCGCCGGCTATGTGGAAGGAAGGAGGTGGGCGGGATGTTTACGTCGCGCTCATCTCTGCCCCTCCGCTTCTATTAGCCGGCTGCCGTGTGACATCGCTGTGACGCCGAACGTCCCTCCCACTTCAGGAAGTGGACGTTCGTCGCCTATAGCGAGGTCATCCGGAAGGTAAGTGCGTGTGATGGGGGTTAAACGAGTTTGTGCGCCATGGGCAGCGATTTGCCCGTTACGCAAAAACGATGGGGGTGGGTACGATTGCTCGTGCTATCGCACGATAGATCGACTCGTGTAAAACCGGCTTAGTCCTCAGTTCAGGCTACAGAGCATGCTCCCACAATTAATCCTAACAGCCTCTTTGCACAGGTACTTGGACTTTGTGCTGTGTCTAAGTTCTGAGAATTGCCTACTGAGTATGCTCAGGCAGATAGTCTGATTTCTGAGTCTGTTCAGGCTACCGAGCATGCTCAGGCACTTAGTGCATCAGAGGCTAGGTCTGGTAAGGACCTCACTGAGCATGTTCGTGAGGTGGCAGGCCCTGATAGAGCAGAGGGCGTCAGGTGTCCTGATGACGTGGCCACTGCGGACTGGCTCGCAGAGGCCCGCCCCTATGATCTGGCACCTCACCATTGGTCGTCAGACAATGACTGGTGAAGTGCTTGGGGCGTGGCTGCCATGAGGTCATCATTGACGAGGCAGTTTCGGAAAGGCCGCTGGTGACGTCGCTGATGATATGGCACTCTGCTATTGGACCTTGGTGGTTCCACCCTGGGTTTGGGGCGGACCTAGGTTATAAAAGGGGCTGGAGACAACATGGAGGTGCTCAGTCTTCACTCATATTCACTTAGAATTCATGGTGGCATAAGCCTTGTTGGAAGCGATAGGTAGGGCTAGGCGAACGGTGCCTGTCACGCCAAGATTCGTGGCTCAGCACATGAGGGTCAGGCGCCGTGCTTCCTTGCTACCGTTCCTGTTGTTCTATAGCAGTCCAGTGGCGTTAACTGGGCTGCGGCTGCTGCGTCACCTGTCTAGTTATGCCTCCTACGTACACTGACAGCATACCTGCTGCGTCACCTGTCCAAGAGTGCCCTCTACGCACACGGACAATGCACCTGTTGCGCCACCTGTTCGGTTGTGCCTCCTACACGCACGGACAGCATACCTCAGAACCCCTGTGGAGTTAACAGGGTGTTCCAGGATTGGGTGTGTGAACCTATTATCCTCCTTGGCTTACCAGTCAACGCTACTGGTGTGATCCCTTGGCCTGACGTGTCCTCTACAGACATGGCCATTCGAGTAGTGACCAGAAACGCTAATCGAAGGACCGCTCGGCCTGTCGTGTCTGACACATGTGGCCGACAGGGCGCTGTCGCAGCAGTCTTCTCGGTCAACGCTACCTGGTCACCATCCGGCCTGACGTGTTCCCTGCACACGTGGTCGGGGTTGCGCCAATTCCACCGAAACGCTAACTGGGTTGTCGTCCTGTCTGACATGTCACTACACACGTGACCGGTTCCCTGGGTTATCTCAGAGGCATCCAGCTCTATAGTCTCCGCCTAACTCACAGGGTGCCAGCAGCTCCATTACCATCTGGAGCATGGTGGGCCCCGACTGGCGATTGGGATATATACCCCCTGGTCCTAATCTGCTGGTTCCCCCATAACAGAGAGAGAGATAGAGAGAGACAGAGAGAGAGAGAGATTTGGTTTCAGAGCTGTTCCGGCGACTACATAAAAGCCACGTGCTGTTCTGAGCATGTTATTCCAAGACACCAGAAATGCAGTCACGCACCTTCTAGAGGCTGTGCCCATACTGTTTCTGGGGCTTTTCCCATCGATTTCAGCCTTTTCCTCAGTCACCACAGCTCGCCGTTAGGTCCAACGTGAAATTATTTGAGTTTCCCATAGACTTACATTGCGCATCGAATATTCGCGAATAGTCGACTAGTGCCGACCTATTCGTCGGATATTCGCGAAGGCGGATATTTAGGTATTCGATAATCCCTATAGATGAACCAGCAAGGGGAGATAATTTGCTAGATCTGGTCCTGTCAAATAGACCAGATACAATTTCAGATCTACAGATCCGGGAGCATTTGGGCACCAGCGATCATAATATGGTCAGCTTCAAAGTAATATTCAATAAAACATTTAAAAGGGGAAATGCTAAAACCTGGAATTTTAGGCAAACTGATTTCAAAAAATTAAGGGAAAAGCTTAAAGGAAACCAATCACCAGGATTTTTGTATATAACCTAAAGCCAGTGCTATTCTGGCACTATCAGGCTGATTCTATACATACCTGTAGTGGTCAGCTCAGACGTTTAGGTTTTGAAATCCAAGAAAGTAAATTTTATAAAATCATCAGCTTCATGAGTGACAGCAGCTGAGGATCAGATAATAGTTGGGGGGGGTTTCATACTTATCTCCTCCCTCAGTTAGAATTATCATAAGTATTTGTTTGTAACAGGGTTGGTGCCTCAGGATTGGAGGATTGCTGATGTGGTACCGATATTTAGGAAAGGTAAGCGGGTGGATACAGGCAACTACCGTCCAGTAAGCCTGACACCAGTAGTATGCAAAGTTTTTGAGGGCATTTTAAGGGAAGGGTGTTTGTCTGTTTTAAGCCCCTGATTTTAACATTAATTATTAAAAGTTATATTTTACCATTTACCCTCCTATTTACACTCCACTTGATTGGGTATCTGCTCCTGCTAATACTATATTGTCAATACAACTGGGTATGGCAGGTTTTCTTGCGACTGGCCTGGACACTGATAGGTGGACTACTGATGCAAGGGATGTGTTCTCTGACAGGGCATTTGTTCAACCTAAATATACTCCCACCTTTAACGGAGCATTTAAAGAACTTACCCGTATATATAAAAACCAAATCACATCTTGGTGGGAGGTACAAAGCCTGGAAAATTACATCAAGGCAGAGATCGTTCCTCGCTACTTGCGTATTGCCCTTTCTCCAGGGGTACGTTATAAGAGTGCCAATTTTTTGGAAAATTGGGAGAGAGAGGCTACTGCTAGTTCTCTGCGCTTGATGAGAATTCTTCTTGAAGAAGAAAAACAGACTTTAGTCTCCCTCAATAATAGTCTCAAAGAACAAATTGAATTTACTAAAAAGTTCTCTTGTGAAACTGAGTTCATCTCTAAAGAGGCATTATTACACAATCAAATTGAACGCTTCCAGTACCATATGAAGGAAAGGAAACATAGATATTTTTTGAGAGACACACAAGATTTTAAAGATAAAAAAGTCTATTGTTATGCAACCACCTCCACTTCCCAACCAAATTGTGAATTTGATCTCTCTACTACTGATACTGACATATCAGATAACGAGTCACGTAAAACAAGGAAGGGCAAACAAAGGGGTAGGGGACGAGGCAGGGGACGTTTCACTGACAACACCATTAGCCCTCGTTTTTTAGACCAGGGTTATTCACTCAGGAACAGACAAGTCCCCCAACTGACACACAATCAGACAGACAATTACAGATCGTAAACTTATCTTCTCGATCACTTACACCTGTCGAAATGTGTGTCCTCAGCAAGGGCCTCTCCTTTGTCCCCACCTCTGAGTTAGACGTTTTTGATAGAGTGAAAGATCTCCAACTTTTTGTCAGGAAGCTCAGGTGGCATAAATTCCATCAACAGGAACAAAAGCGTCTAAGTCATGATTTGGGTGTCCCAGATGACTTATTACCAGACATCCGGTTTCTATATCATCTGTCAGATGAAGACCCCAACTTGGTGGGGGAAGGTCCATTCGCCTCCCTTAGAAATAAGAGCACATGTCTACCACCGGTGCAGGGAGATGTTTCTGCCATTGATATTTTTGTTGGACTAGTCACCAAAAACTTGGAGAGTTTGGGGCGGGCCAAATCGCATAACCTCTCCAAAGAAGAAATGCAGGCTCTACAGTCATTGGCACAAGATTCAGGTATTGTGGTCAAGAGCTCTGACAAGGGGGAAAATATAGTGCTGCTTGATAGGGAACAGTATCACCAACTATGTTTAGACCTCTTGCAGGTAAATTCGAACTATGATAAGTTGAGCTCTAACCCCTTGCCGGAATTTAGGAAGGAACTTAAGTCTATTCTGACCGTAGCTCTTGACCACAAACTTATTGACAAAACGGAATTTGACTTCCTTTTACCCCTCCATCCTACCCTAGCCACCTTCTATTGTCTTCCCAAGATTCACAAGGGGCTAAGGCCCTTGAAGGGAAGGCCAATAGTCTCGGGGGTTGGGAGTTTGAATCAGAACATTGGAATTTATATTGATAAAGTTCTTCAACCCTGTGTTCTGGCACTGAACTCCTATACCTGTGACTCTATGGATTTCCTTAGAAAGTTGGAGGGTGTTTCCCTTGAAGAAGACATGATTATGGGGAGTATAGATGTGGAGGCACTATATTCCTCCATTTCTCATAGGGATGGTCTTGAGGCAACTAATTATTTCCTCAAAGGAAGGGGATGTCAATTTTGAAATCATAGTGACTGGGTCCTACAACTTCTTAATTTTTGTTTAACCAAAAATGTCTTTCTTTTTGATGGCTCTTTTTACCACCAGCTCAGGGGCACTGCCATGGGTAGTCCATGTGCACCTACATATGTCAACTTGCTTCTGGGCTGGTGGGAGGAGACTATAATTTTTTGTGACGATTCCAGATTTGAAGTTGACAGGGTGGTCTTCTGGACCAGGTTTATCGATGACGTGTTTGTGATCTGGAGAGGTGATCCTGCCAGCTTTGCCAACTTTGTGAACCAGTTGAATGACAATTCCCTTGGACTGGGGTTCACTTCCCAATGTAGCCAACAGGAATTGTCATTCTTTGACATCTTGGTTAATAGGAATAGTGATGGGACCTTGTCAACAAATACATTTAGAAAACCGACCGCGACTAACGCACTACTCAGGTGGGACAGTAATCACCCCAAATTCTTGATAAGTGGGATCCCAAAGGGTCAATATCTGCGGGTTAAACGCAACTGCTCTGACCCTATTGACTTCAATATCCAAGCTAGAGAATTGAGAGGTCGGTTTAAGGACAGTGGATATCAGGTTGGAGTCCTTAAAAAAGCTTTTAGGGAGGCCAATCTGAGAGAGAGAGATCGAGCCTCCTTGTTCCATCAAAACCTAAGCTGCAGGACTCATCCACTCGCTTCATCACCACCTATTCCAACAGCTCTTCGGCTGTCAGATCAACACTCACCAAACACTGGTCGGTGTTGCAAATGGATGATGACATCAGTGATGTAATTGGCCCTCGACCCTTATGTACCTTTAGAAAAGGGAAATCGATAGGAGATCGCTTGGTGCATAGCCACTTCATCACTCCCCCCCCTTCCACCTGGATTCCCTCCAGCCCTAAGGGCTGTTTCAGATGCCCTGGTTGTGTGGCCTGCCCTCGCATCGTGACTGGTAAGACCTTTTACAACTCGGTTACACGACGACAGTATGATTTAAGATCATTCATTAATTGTCGTTCTAAAGGTGTAATTTACCTGGCAAGATGCCAGTGCGATTTGGAATACATTGGCAAAACCATTAGAGAAATGAGGAGAAGAATAGGTGAACACCATAGAGATATAGCCAACAAAAAGGACACACCTCTTGCAACGCACATGAACATCATCTATAATGGCGACGTCTCTGGTCTCAGCTTCATGGGGATAGACCTCGTGAAGCACCCTGTACGTGGAGGCAACTGGGACCAGAGGGTGTTGCAGAAAGAGAGTAGGTGGATCTTTACACTTAAGACGCAGGCCCCACTAGGTCTCAATGAGACCCTGACCTAGGGACAGTGCTAGCTTATTAGGGTAAGCCATTGTGGAACGGGGGCATCGCTAACTTTAGGATGTGTTAACTCCATTGTTAGGTAGGGTAATGTTTTAGGGCCTATTGTTAGTTTCATTATAGGGCCCCCCCCCCTTCCCATCCTCAATAGCATTAGATCCAATTACCATATTCTCCCTGCTGCCATTCCCTGTCATTATTTACATGTCTTTTTTTCATTGGTATTCATCAACAGCTTTCCTTGTCAGTACTTGTTTAATTTGTTATATACCCATGAGCAACATTATGATCCAATTCTGTTTGGTTCATCTCCGGCTGAAAGCAATTTATCAGCGGATATGTGTTTTATTCGCTTTTGATATAAGTATTGCTTTTTATCAGCCTATTTTGCTGATTCAGGGGTGAATCACTAGCATGTTATGTGACCCCCCGGTTTATACAGTATGTCTTTGTGAACTTCTACACTTTTCCTTTCTGTGCCATGTGACATGTTGCTATTAGTCTGGGTTATTGTGCCGGATTACTGAGTCGCGACTTCTCTAATTCTTCTGAACATATGACCTTCCAAGGGGACGTACAGTTCTTTTTCATCATTGTTCTATATTCTTCCTCTTGCTATCACAGGCTCTCTTGTCTGACATCCTAAGGATTTGGATGGGCAGGCGCTGTAGAGTACCGGTGTTATAGGTCACTGCGCATGCGCGAACGATTCCATTTTGATGGCTCTTACCTATGTCTTTTCATTACTAGGGTGCGCATGCACTGTTGCGTCCCGTCCTTTTGGTCGAGTGCGCACACGCGATCAGTCCGGTAATCAACCCCGCTCTGTGCACATCATTCCCCTGTAAACAGAGCGTGCTTTATATCGGTTCACGCTTCATTAGGGACACCACTCGTGCTAAATATATCAAATATTTTATAAATATTTCACACGCTGCAGGCGCATGCGCAGTACATGCCATATGCCCGAGGAGGTCACATGACCTTGCTCAACTAATGAGAGCACAAATGTTTTTCCCCGCCTCTATTTAAACTTTTGATTCACTGCAATCTGGTTAGGCGTCTACCTCTGTCTGCACAAGAGGTTTTTCTACCCTTGGCTTTAGTAATCCAGGAAAGCTCCCCTGATGAGTGTAATAATACGAAACACGTAGGGAGACTGGAGCACGTCGTATATGGATCGCAACTGGAGGGGTTGGTGGTAGCTGCCCATTAAATAGCTCCCCCTCTGCGATCCTTCTATCACCAGGGTGTTGAAGCAAAAGCTATACTGGTGAGATTGTTCCTTTATTTGCCTCAATTGTTAAGGTATTATTGTAGCCTCTGCAAATTTGTTTGTTAGCAGGCACCTCCTATGATACTCCGCTGCATGTCAGCTGATCTGTATTGGTTGTGTAGCTGTATTATTACCAGAGTATCATCATTTTTGTGTTTGTGTTACGGTTGCTGCGAGCACTGGAGACTATCTCCAGATTTCTTGCTACTGCGCATGTGCGAGCGCTGGAGACTAAGTCCAGATTTGTTGCTACTGCACATGTGCGAGCGCTGGAGACTAAGTCCAGATTTGTTGCTACTGCACATGTGCGAGCGCTGGAGACTAAGTCCAGATTTGTTGCTACTGCACATGTGCGAGCGCCAGAGACTAAGTCCTATCTTGGAGCCATTGCACATGTGCGGGTGACATCATCGCTGACACGAGGTCACATGTCTCTGACACCTTCTATGCCGATTGGTCGCTGGTCATGTGCTTGTGATGCCTTGCTCAGTGATAGGCCAGCATGACGTCACTCCTGTCGTTCTGGCAGCGGATTGGCTCTGGTGTCCTCCATCTTGGATGAGGCACAGAGTCTATATAAGACCCTGACACACGCCGCATGGCGCTCAGTCCTCTTGGTTCATGCATAAGAGTAGACGCTCTGTGCGCGTTCCTCTAGGCATTCCTCTGTCTATGCTAGGTGAGCGCTACCGGCAGGGTAGCGTTCTTATACCTTACAGCTTCGGCTGCTGTCCGTATCCTTACCTCTTAGGGGAGCGGACATAGGCAGGTGCCTGAGGCACATGGTCTGGCTGGGCCTTGTGGTTCGAATCGTAGGTGGACGTTGCCGCTAGGGTAACGTTCCTTATACTGCGTCTGGCAGTTGTTCGTATCCTCGCACACTAGGGGAGCGAACAGAGGTAGGAGCTTTGTGCGGCTTACGCTGCTGTTCGTCTCTTTTGCACCACTAGAAGAGCGGACCTAGGCAGGTGCCATATCTAGTGGTTCGTGTCCTCGCACACTAGTGGAGCGAACGCAGGTAGGAGCTTTGTGCGGCTTAAGCTGCTGTTCGTCTCTTTTGCACCACTAGAAGAGCGGACCTAGGTAGGTGCCATTTCGCACACATTGCCTTTGTCTCTGTGATTATTAACAGAGATCATTCCACACACCCTCCAAGTAAGGGAGGAATTGCTTTACTTACTTATTATATCCTTCTGTGAGTTAACAGAGGTATTGCACTCTGCCATAGTCTGCAGCAGAGTCTTTGCACGGTGGACCCTGACTGTCTGATACTCCTTTAGGTTATCAGACAGCCCCCCGTAACATTAGGACTGAGCCAAGGGTCTGGCAGTTATGGCAGAATATCAGCAGTTACACCGTTACATACAAGTACTTGAGTCACGGCTCAAGAGTATAGAGGATAAACCTCAGACCATGGTGACATCTGCACATGATCCTCGACTTGCTCTGCCAAACAGATATTCTGGCGATGCCAGATCATGTCGTGGTTTCATTAGTCAGTGTCAGATACACCTAGAGGTCAACTCTTCTTGCTTCTCTACGGAGAGGTCCAGAGTAGGCTTTATCATCTCCTTACTTCAGGACAAAGCCTTAGAATGGGCGACTCCCCTATGGGAGCGCTCTGATGTGGTTACTCTGAGACATCAAGACTTTCTTGATGCTCTTAAGGCGGTATTCATGGGTCCGCAGGTTACCCATGATGCGGCTCTGAGACTGTTAGATCTATCTCAGGGTTCGGTATCCACTAGTTCTTATGCCATTGCTTTTAGAACTCTGGTGGCAGAACTAGATTGGCCAGAGAAGGTGTTGATTCCTATCTTCTGGAGAGGGTTGGCAGGCTATGTCAAGGATGCTCTTGCTACTCGTGAGGTCCCTGCTTCTCTGGAGGACTTGATCACAGTAGCAACGAGGATCGATGTACGCCATAAGGAACGTAGACTCGAGGTCTCTTCCTCACGCCCTAAGCATCGGGCTATTTCAGTTGTTGAGGGTCCACTACCATCTTCCTCAGCATCTGAAACATTTCCCACTCCTATGGAGTTAGGTCATACGTCTTCCAGATTACGCAAGTCTGGTCCTCCTATATGTTACGTATGTCGTCAGGCTGGGCACTATGCCAACAAGTGTCCTAGTCATCAGGGAAACTCCCTGGCCTAGTAACCATTAGAGGGGGGTTACTAGAGACGTTTTCTGCACCCTCTAAGTGTTGTATCCCAGGTCAGCTCTCGTTATCTGAGAATACATGGCCTATTATGGCTTTTGTGGATTCCGGAGCTGACGGGACTTTTGTGTCCTCAGGATTTGTAAAGGGACACAATATTCCCTCTATCATGTTAGAGGCGCCTATTCCTGTCCGTGTTGTTAATGGAACTATGTTGTCTGACTCCATTACATTGAGGACAGTTCCCTTGCGCCTTTCCCTGCCTCAGGGTCACATAGAGGAGATTTCTTTTCTTGTTTTGCCTGAGGGTATAGACGACGTCCTTCTGGGTCTCCCATGGCTTCGGACTCATGCTCCTCACATTGACTGGGAGTCTGACAGCATTATTAGTTGGGGTTCGAAATGTCAGTCCTGATGTCTTCCCTTACCACCTAAGGTCATTGCGGTTGCATCTTCTGATCTCTCTCCCATACCTACACCCTATATGGATTTCGCTGACGTGTTCTCCAAACAGGGTGCTGAGGTTCTTCCACCCCATAGGCCGTATGACTGTGCCATAGACCTTATCCCAGGTTCGGTTCCACCTAAAGGCAGGGTTTACCCCCTGTCGATACCTGAGTCGAAGGCCATGTCGACCTATATAAGAGAGAGTTTAGAGAAGGGGTTCATTCGTAAGTCTGTCTCTCCCGCAGGAGCTGGGTTTTTCTTTGTTCGGAAGAAAGAGGGTGATTTGCGTCCCTGCATAGATTACAGGGGTCTCAACGCAATCACAATAAAGAACAAATACCCATTACCTTTAATTTCGGAGCTCTTTGACAGACTGAGAGGAGCTCAAGTTTTTACGAAGTTGGATCTGCGGGGTGCGTATAACTTGGTACGAATTCGAAAGGGTGACGAATGGAAGACCGCTTTTAACACCCGAGACGGTCACTATGAATACCTCGTCATGCCTTTTGGGTTATGTAATGCACCCGCAGTATTTCAGGACTTCGTAAACGATGTGTTCAGGGATTTACTGTTATCCTCAGTAGTGGTGTATCTGGACGACATCCTGATTTTTTCTCCTGATCTGGAGACTCATCGTCAGGATGTCGTTCGTGTCCTTTCCCGTTTAAGGGAGCACTCATTGTTTGCTAAACTCGAGAAATGTATATTCGAGCAGTCCTCATTGCCTTTTTTGGGTTACATTATCTCACAAGAGGGCCTGGCTATGGATCCTGCGAAGCTCTCTGCTGTCCTGCAATGGTCCGAACCTCATTCCTTGAAGGCGGTGCAACGCTTCTTAGGATTCATAAATTATTACAGGCAGTTCATACCCCATTTTTCTACTTTGGTGGCCCCTTTGGTGGCCTTGACTAAGAAAGGTGCTAATCCCAAAGCCTGGTCTACTGAGACATCTCAGGCTTTTGAGGCAGTAAAAAGACACTTTTCAACTGCTCCCGTTCTTCAAAGACCCGATGAGAGTAAGCCCTTCCTCTTAGAGGTTGATGCCTCTTCAGTGGGTGCTGGTGCGGTCTTGTATCAAAAGAACGGTGCAGGTAGAAAAAGGCCGTGTTTCTTCTTTGCGAAAACCTTTTCACCGGCAGAGAGAAACTATACCATTGGGGATAGGGAACTGCTCGCCTTGAGATTAGCCTTGGAGGAGTGGCGCCACTTGCTGGAAGGAGCGAAACATCCTTTCCAGGTCTATACAGACCATAAGAATTTGACGTACTTACAAACCGCTCAGCGTCTGAATCCTCGCCAAGCCCGCTGGTCCTTGTTTTTCTCCCACTTTCACTTCTCCATCAACTATCTGTCTGGGAGTAAGAATAACAAGGCAGACGCCCTGTCTCGCTCTATGCTTTCTACCCAGGAAGAGATTGACGAACCTCGTCTTATCCTTCCCTCCAGGGTTTTTCATACGCTCTCTCCTGTGACGTTAGACCAAATCCCACCGGGCAAGACCTTTGTTCCACCTGATCGACAGAATGATATACTGTCATGGGCCCACACCTCAAAGGTGGGTGGGCATTTTGGTATTAGGCGGACACGAGAGTTACTGGAGAGGTGGTATTGGTGGCCACACTTAGCCAGCCACATCAAGAGATATGTCGGTTCCTGCTACTCGTGTGCTCGCAACCGTCCATTACGGCAGAGACCAGCTGGGCTCTTGCATCCTTTACCAGTGCCAGATAGACCATGGGAGGTGGTAGGCATGGACTTTGTGGGTGATCTTCCATGTTCACAGGGACATAGATTTGTGTGGGTCATTACGGACCATTTCTCCCGGATGGTTCATCTCGTACCGTTATCGAGAATCCCATCTTCCAGGGTACTAGCCAAACTATTCCTCAAGCATGTCTTTAGGCTTCACGGGATGCCAGATCGTATCATTTGTGATAGAGGCCCTCAATTTACTTCCCGTTTCTGGCGAGATCTTTGAAGCCTTCTGCAAATTGAGTAGAATCTCTCTTCGGCGTACCATCCGGAGACCAATGGTTTGGTTGAGCGTACCAATCAATCTATGATTATATACCTTCGACACTTTGTTGCTGAGAACCACGATAACTGGTCCTCCCTCCTACCCTGGGCAGAATTTGCCCTTAACAATTCGCTGGCTGAGGCCACTGGGCAGACACCGTTCGTACTCAATAATGAGCAACACCCTAGGGTACCGGTACCGTTTCCCGCTGCTGCACCTCCTCCTCTTGTGGCCGACTGGGCAACTAATGCCAGAGAGGTTTGGGATCGAACTCAAGAGTCGATCCAAGCAGCTAAGGACCGTATGAAGACGGTGTCCGATCGGTTTCGTCGCCCGGCTCCTGTCTTTTCTCCAGGGGACTTTGTGTGGCTCTCTGCAAAACACATGAGACGTAAAGTGAGCTCTGTCAAATTTGCTCCTCGCTTCTTGGGTCCTTATGAGGTTCTTCGACAGGTAAATCCTGTAGTCTACCAATTGAAGTTACCCGTCCATCTTAGGATTCATGACAAATTCCATGTCTCACTACTAAAGCCGGCTATTTTACCTCACGCTCGTGAAGTGCACTCTCCTGCCTCTGATTCCTCTCGCTCTAGCTATGAGGTACGAGCCATAGTTGGTTCTAAGATGGTTAGAGGGCGCAGGTTCTTCTTGATAGATTGGGAGGGTTACGGCCCGGAGCATCGCTCTTGGGAGCCTGAGGAGGCTGTCCATGCTCCCGACTTAGTTGCAGATTACCTGCGTCGCCGGGAGGGGGGCCCTTGAGGGGGAGGTACTGTTACGGTTGCTGCGAGCACTGGAGACTATGTCCAGATTTCTTGCTACTGCGCATGTGCGAGCGCTGGAGACTAAGTCCAGATTTGTTGCTACTGCACATGTGCGAGCGCTGGAGACTAAGTCCAGATTTGTTGCTACTGCACATGTGCGAGTGCTGGAGACTAAGTCCAGATTTGTTGCTACTGCACATGTGCGAGCGCTGGAGACTAAGTCCAGATTTGTTGCTACTGCACATGTGCGAGCGCCAGAGACTAAGTCCTATCTTGGAGCCATTGCACATGTGCGGGTGACATCATCGCTGACACGAGGTCACATGTCTCTGACACCTTCTATGCCGATTGGTCGCTGGTCATGTGCTTGTGATGCCTTGCTCAGTGATAGGCCAGCATGACGTCACTCCTGTCGTTCTGGCAGCGGATTGGCTCTGGTGTCCTCCATCTTGGATGAGGCACAGAGTCTATATAAGACCCTGACACACGACGCATGGCGCTCAGTCCTCTTGGTTCATTCATAAGAGTAGACGCTCTGTGCGCGTTCCTCTAGGCATTCCTCTGTCTATGCTAGGTGAGCGCTACCGGCAGGGTAGCGTTCTTATACCTTACAGCTTCGGCTGCTGTCCGTATCCTTACCTCTTAGGGGAGCGGACATAGGCAGGTGCCTGAGGCACATGGTCTGGCTGGGCCTTGTGGTTCGACTCGTAGGTGGACGTTGCCGCTAGGGTAACGTTCCTTATACTGCGTCTGGCAGTTGTTCGTATCCTCGCACACTAGGGGAGCGAACAGAGGTAGGAGCTTTGTGCGGCTTACGCTGCTGTTCGTCTCTTTTGCACCACTAGAAGAGCGGACCTAGGCAGGTGCCATATCTAGTGGTTCGTGTCCTCGCACACTAGTGGAGCGAACGCAGGTAGGAGCTTTGTGCGGCTTAAGCTGCTGTTCGTCTCTTTTGCACCACTAGAAGAGCGGACCTAGGTAGGTGCCATTTCGCACACATTGCCTTTGTCTCTGTGATTATTAACAGAGATCATTCCACACACCCTCCAAGTAAGGGAGGAATTGCTTTACTTACTTATTATATCCTTCTGTGAGTTAACAGAGGTATTGCACTCTGCCATAGTCTGCAGCAGAGTCTTTGCACGGTGGACCCTGACTGTCTGATACTCCTTTAGGTTATCAGACAGCCCCCCGTAACAGTTTGTCTGTTTTAAGCCCCTGATTTTAACATTAATTATTAAAAGTTATATTTTACCATTTACCCTGCTATTTACACTCCACTTGATTGGGTATCTGCTCCTGCTAATACTACATTTTAAGGGATGACATGCAAAAATATATTTCAGAAAATAATATAATACCTGACAGACAGCATGGATTCATGAAAGATAAGTCATGTCTGACCAACATGTTGAGGTTCTATGAGGAGGTAAGTGCAAATCTGGAAATTGGTAATGCAGCTGATGTGATTTATTTGAACTTTGCAAAGGCATTTGATACTGTACCACATAATAGCCTTATGCTGAAGCTCCAGAAACAGGAACTATGGGAAACTATATGCAACTGGGTAAGGAATTGACTAAAAGATAGGAAACAAAGTGTAGTCATAAATGGTACATTCTCTAAATGGGCTATAGTCAACAGTGGGGTGCCGCATGGATCTGTGCTAGGACCGATTCTTTTTAATCTCTTTATTAATTACCTTGTGGATGGGATTGATATTAAAGTGTCAGTCTTTGCTGATGACACCAAACTATGTAGGATATTAAAAACGGACCTTGATAGTACAATATTACAAAACGATCTGGATAAGATGTCAGAATGGGCAGATACTTGGCAAATGAGTTTTAACGTTGATAAATGTAACGCAATGCAGCTAGGATGGAGTAATTGTATAACTGCATATACAGTACAGACTAAAAGTTTGGACACACCTTCTCATTCAAAGAGTTTTATTTATTTTCATGACTGAAAATTGTAGATTCACATTGAAGGCATCAAAACTATGTATTAACACATGTGGAATGAAATACTTAACAAAAAAGTGTGAAACAACCGAAAATATGTCTTATATTCTAGGTTCTTCAAAGTAGCCACCTTTTGCTTTGATTACTGCTTTGCACACTCTTGGCATTCTCTTGATGAGCTTCAAGAGGTAGTCACCAGAAATGGTTTTCACTTCACAGGTGTGCCCTGTCAGGTTTAATGAGTGGAATTTCTTGCCTTATAAATGGGGTTGGGACCATCAGTTGTGTTGTGCAGAAGTCTGGTGGATACACAGCTGATAGTCCTACTGAATAGACTGTTAAAATTTGTATTATGGAAAGAAAAAAGCAAATAAGTAAAGAAAAACGAGTGGCCATCATTACTTTAAGAAATGAAGTTCAGTCAGTCCAAAAAATTGGGAAAACTTTGAAGTGTCCCCAAGTGCAGTGGCAAAAACCATCAAATGCTACAAAGAAATTGGCTCACATGAGGACCGCCCCAGGAAAGAAAGACCAAGAGTCACATCTGCTGCGGAGGATAAGTTTATCCAAGTCACAAGCCTCAGAAATCGCAGGTTAACAGCAACTCAGATTAGAGACCAGGTCAATGCCACACAGAGTTCATTGATCAGCAGACACATCTCTAGAACCACTGTTAAGAGGAGACTTTGTGCAGCAGACCTTCATGGTAAAATAGCTGCTAGGAAACCACTGCTGAGGACAGGCAACAAGCAGAAGAGACTTGTTTGGGCTAAAGAACATAAGGAATGGACATTAGACCAGTGGAAATCTGTGCTTTGGTCTGATGAGTCCAAATTTGAGATCTTTGAATCCAACCACTGTGTCTTTGTGTGATGCAGAAAAGGTGGACTCTACATGCCTGGTTCCCACCATGAAGCATAGAGGAGGAGGTGGGATGGTGTGGGAGTGCTTTGCTGGTGACACTGTTGGGGATTTATTCAAAATTGAAGGTATACTGAACCAGCATAGCTACCACAGCATCTTGCAGTAATAATAATAATCATAATAAAGTTTATTTATATAGCGCCAACATATTCCGCAGCACTTTACAATCCGGTGGGGGTTGTATAGACAAATACAAAACAGAATGGCACATAATTCAACAGCTACAGTAGGAATGAGGGTCCTGCTCGAAAGCTTACAATCTATGGGTGGCATGCTATTCCATCCGGTTTACGTTTAGTTGGACCATCATTTATTTTTCAACAGGGCAATGACCCCAAACACACCTTCAGGCTGTGTAAGGGCTATTTGACTAAGAAGGAGAGTGATAGGGTGCTACGCCAGATGACATGGCCTCCACAGTCACCAGACCTGAACCAAATCGAGATGTTTTGGGGGTGAGCTGGACCACAGAGTGAAGGCAAAAGGGCCAACAAGTGCTAAGCATCTCTGGGAACTCCTTCAAGACTGTTAGAAGACCATTTCCGGTCATCCATGGACGAAGACAGGAAACTTGCATCCTACTGGGGGAAGAAGACCTGGTGATTGTGATGAGTGGTGACATCAGGAATGTCACCACTCATCAATCTGATACCCGGCGACTGTCACAGTGATTGATCACAGTCACTGGGTATTAGAATGATGAGCATTAACGTTCTTTACGTATCCGCTCTTCACAGTCGCTGGGTCTTTTGGGGTAAATGCCAGTTTGGCAAATTATAATAAATCTGTAAAAGACACCCTCCCCACCATCCCCATCATAAAAAACACGTATCAGGTATTGCTGCATTTGTAGCTATAAAATTGCGTCCTTACTAGAGAAAAAGTAAGGACCCCGCTGTACATAGATACTTATGTCATGTGGTGCATGGCGTAAGCCATGAGCGAGGTACTTGTCTTTACACCCTGGGATCTTACATGAAGGTGGGGGTCCTAGCTGGGTGTGTGGACTTCATCTAAAGGGGTGCTTTGCCTTTGCAGGCTGCATGCAACCAATGATTTTGGCTGGTCAGGACCAGATGTTAGAAAGTTCAAAGAGGGTGGCCAGCAGTCTAAAATAAACAGTCTTTTACTAAAGAGCTACTTGGTGGGAAATAGGTACAATAGATAGGTGGCATAATTTCACAAATGTTTCCTTTGCAAAATGGAGCATTTTTGCACACTGACTCTTTACTAATTCAAGTTTATTTATTTATGACTCAACTAGTCTCATTTCCTTCACCACACTCCAGCATGATACTATAGTCCATTTTGTAAAAGTCCTATTCTCAACCCGCGGTTCTGCGTCCACTCTTCCTCTTTAAATGAACTAGTTTGCCAATATAGCCGGGACTTAACATCCCTACTTCTGACATTCTGGAACTCCCGCCAGGAGCACTCTGTTTGTCTCATATTCTCTGTTCCAACATGGCCCTTTACCTCTCTGAGTTATAAACTCTCAGCCATACTGCTAGGGGTCCTGTCCCTGGACCCGTCTCCAGTTGACCACTCCATCTTTTCACCCATTTTTTTTCCTCTTTTCTCAGAATCATGCTTTCCACTGTCTCGGTCTCTACTCATGTCAAGGACATCCACTGTCACGATAAAGCCACCAGGCGAAACGTGCGTTGGGTTGCTGGGGTCTCCAGGGTGATTTTTCTCATCTACCATGGGTAAGCTGACACTGACAGTGTTTTTTCCTCCTAAGATTTCCCTTCCCCACTAGTGGAATTTATGACTGATACTTCCTCTGTAAAAAAAACCTGATCTATGTTAATGCTGTCTATGTTTGCTATATTTTTGTAATTTTGAATAAAGTATTCATTTTTTTAGTGGATGTGTTACTCCAATTTATCTATGTTTTGATCAGTTTTCAAGGTATAATAATCCGCTAGAAGAAATAACTGCAGGACATTATGGAAAGGGCTGTGCAGTCCAATAAAAACACATTAGCCTGATCTCTGATGCTTCAACAGTGTGAGAAATGGTGCTACTTTTTTTTCAAACAGCAAATCAAATCTTAAAGTGATTTTTTAATTCATGTGAAACCTCAAATTTCAGGATTTTCAACTCATACTCGATCCTGCATGGATTGATCTGCTCATTTCCAGAAGCAAACTGTGATCAGCTATTTCATCACCCATCAAACATGTATTGCTACCACAATATAGTTAATCACATAACCACAAGCCACAATATAAGTCTGGGCCATTTGGATAAAATTAACCTTATATAACTCATATAAGACCTAGTCTACAAGAGTAAGAAATAAGAAAAGAAGAGTGTACATGGTAATAGAGATTATTTGCATGATCCAAACTATTTAACACCAAAGTGTAGAGAAGGTTGTAAGATCAGAAAGTGTGAACACCCATGCCTAAAGAAAAACAGATTACAAACAGAAATGGTCAGTTTATGCAGGATCAGGTTCAAAACAAAATTCCCTCAATTAATGGTGTCACATGAATTCGAAGATTTTGAGATTCAATTCGCTGTTAGCAAAAAAATGTACCCAGCACCATTTCCCACAAAGCTGAAACATCAGAGAGCTGGGCTTTTGTCATTTTGAGTTGCCACACAATTCTCTCTATACTGTAGAGTGTGAGCTCTTACAATCAGCAGTGTCCTCTCCCTCCTGTAGAGTGTAAGCTCTTATGGCCAGTGGGGTTCTCTCTCTCCTGTAGAGTGTGAGCTCTTATGGGCAGAGGGGTTTTCTCTCCCTCCTGTAGAGTGTAAGCTATTATAGTCAGTGGGGTCCCCTCTCCCCTGTAGAGTGTAAACTTATGAGCAGTGGGCTTCTCTCTCTCCTGTAGAATGTGAGCTCTTACAATCAGCAGTGTCCTCTCCCTCCTGTAGAGTGTAAGCTCTTAGGGCCAGCGGGGTTTTCTCTCTCCTGTAGAGTGTGAGCTCTTATGGGCAGTGGGGTTCTCTCTCCCTCCTGTAGAGTGTAAGCTATTAAGGTCAGTGGGGTCCTCTCTCCCCTGTAGAGTGTAAACTTATGGGCAGTGGGTTCTCTCTCTCTTCTGTAGAGTGTAAGCTCTTACAATCAGCAGGGCCCTCTCTCATGTAGAGGATAAGCTCTTATGAACAGTGGGGTTGTCTCTCTCCTGTAGAGTGTGAGCTCCTTCAATTGGTGGTGTCCTCTCTCTCCTGTAGAGCTGTTATGGCCAGCAGGGTTCTCTCTTCCTCCTCTAGAGTGTAAGCTCTTATGATCAGTGGTGTCCTCTCTATCCTGTAGACGGTAAGCTCTTCTGGTCAGCGGGGTCCTTTCTCTCGCCTGTAAAGTGTAAGCTATTAGGGTCAATGGGATCCTCGCTTTCTCACCTGTGAACTGTGAGATGTTATGGTTAGAGATGGTCTCTCTCTCTGCTCTCCCCACGAGTATTTTATGAGCAATTACAAGCTTTCCAGTATTGACATTCACGCTAATTTATTCGCCACTGAAGTTCATTTTTGAGGAAAATTTAACGAACTCAGCAAATTTGGATTTCAAAACATTTGCCTATCTCCAGTTACAAATTTTGTTGTGACTAAACAATACCATATTTTGGGGAAAATTTTAATGAAAATATTTAGAAAAACACTATTCTTTATTCATTTACAAGCTATTAAAATAGAAAAATGATTTATGTACAGTATGAGAAATATGGATGTAGTTTCTATGGACACATAACATATCAATATAGACTAATATATTTCATAGTTTCCATTCTGAACTTTTCCATCCCCACACTTACGTATGTTTTATGTATGTGTCATTTTATACTTAGGGTACAATATTCGTTTCCACAATAGATGCTGGTTGTTTGACTCACTACTGTGCAGGCATATTCATTTTTAGTCTTATGGATGAAACACTTGTGATGAAAATTTCTGTTGATTTCACTGTGTGGTGGAATGATGTAACACTTTGTAAGAAAATCATTGCAACACTCTAAAGAACCTCGTCAAAAGAAAAAAAAGCTTATAAAGATTAGCATAAAAAAAACAGATGGTGATTAAAAACAAGTGACATGTCTTGGCTTATATTTGCATTGATTTAAATGCGAAAATAAGCTGTCTAGTGTGTACAATGCAATACACGTTAGTTGAAATGCACTATTACAGGCTATGCACAAGGCCGTGTATACCAGGACCACATAACTATATACTCAGTTCCCAGGACTACATCAGAGTCTTTCTGGCACATCAAAAAAGCTGATTCAATTGTGCCGCCCTGGCAAAACAAGGGTGGCACAGAGGACTGCATCCACCACAGGGGTACAGGACTCACTCCTCCTTGGTAAATCTACCTGATCCCACACTGGTACAATCAAACAGCCCCCCCCCCCTTTCCCCAGAACAGTAGGGACGCCCACTTAGGGGTTTTGAAGTGTCTGGGGAGAAAACAAGGAGTTGGAGGAGGGAGTCAGAGCAGAGCAGACAGGGGTTGGAGCTCCTGGGCTGCTGTGGAAGTGTGAAGTGCAAGCCAAGTTCTGGGAGCTGAAGTGAGGGTAAGCTCAGGGAACTGAAGTGAAAAGTGGAAGTGAGCTCCGGGACTGCTGGAACAAGTTGAGCTGTAAGAAGGAACCCGAAGTGAACCGGGGCAGGGTAGTGGCCCGCCGGTATTATAAGCTGGAATCCGGACTAGTGCAGGGAAGTGGACTTCCCCCGTTCCAAGCAGAGGAGTTAAAGTGACTTTCAACTGTAGTGCAGGAGAGAGGACCCTGCTCCATTGTACCGGGTGTGGTATCTGAGCACCACCCACCCAAAGGCCCACGGACACCGGCAACTTGGTTTACCACTGGACTTGTGTGAAATTACTGAACTGTGAGTACACCATTGACCCCCGGTCCAATCCGGTGCGCCACCTTCAGCAGCCATCACTCCCGTGTATCGACTCAGGACCCCGGGACTACACCTCCCCTAGCCGTGGAGGGAATCCTATCTAGCTGCCCCGTTCCACCAGCCCCGGACGCCCCATCAACAGGCAGGGGCGGTGTCACCATCCCTCACCGCAACCCACGGGTGGCGTCACAGACAAAATCTCCTGTAAATACCCCCTTTACGACGGTTGTGAGGACGGACGGCCGTGCGAGCCCGGGTCCGGTCACCACTGGAGCCGTAGCAGTAACCCGGATCCGCGCAGCTCCAGAAGAGGTAACGGCCCCCGCCCGCAACACAATCCCTGGTCAATAAAATTACAGCTCATGTGTGCCGCCTCGGCACAGAATGGGGTGCTCGGATCCAGGATGGTCGTGGCTCGAGGGGTCCAGACCCGGGCTCGGCACTCACTCTGATCCTTGAAAGGGGATCATTAACAGGGGAGACGTTCGTGACGCCACCTCGGGTTCCACCTCCTCCAAGGGAACCAGGTGCATTCGGATTCTCGCGGCCCCGGCACAGTTTGGAACAGTTCTGTAAGGCGCTCATCACCCGGTTTAATGGGTCCAGTCATTATCCTGTTCATGAAACCAGAAAGAATTAGAGGTGTGCCGCTATATTGGTAGTGTAGCTGTGCTCTTGTTGGCTGGTACTTGGGATTTTAGTGGGCTGCGTTACTGGAAAGCCATATCCCCCGCGGTGTGCTGTTGCCTTCATTCAATCTCTGAGCTTGTAGGGAAGTTCATAAAGAGACTCTCCCTCGCAGGTTAATTATCAGGACGGATGAACTTGCTCCTGACCTAGGGTCCTGTACCCCGTCGTGCTCGGTACCGGTCAGTTATTTTGGAATTCTGATGCCAACAGTCCTCCTAGACTATATCCGTCACACGCTTCTAATGTCATTGACACCAATCCCCGACTCCTCTGGTCCTGGACCCCCGTCTGCAAATCAACCTTGGATCTAGCTCCCCGGGAGATACTACTCCCCAGCTCCTCACTCCTTGATGGCTCTCACTTGACTCTTCGACTCAACTGAACTTTCCTCCCACCAGTCTGCCTGACCTCTAGGTGGGTGGCCTTATTTTGCTTATCCAACCCACTGTTGTGTCTGACAGGTCGTAATGTGAGGTGTGATTGGGATTTTTGCTGATGTTAGTGACACCGGTTTCTTAGGAACCAGAAACCAGGGGGGCAGATCCTGCACTCTTGGTAAGGATTGCAATACCCTTTGGCACCCTGATATATTCAGGGGCACCACACATGCATAGATATCCAGATACTATATACCATGGGTCCCCCAACCTGTGGCTTGGGAGCCACGTGTGAGGCTCCAGGCTGTCTGTTAGCTTGTTGCATTACCACCTGGTCTAGAAAACTGCTATGAAGAGCAGGTCTCCAGATAGTTATGTGACTAGCCCTCACAGAAGAGCAGACCTGGATGCCCATATATTGGCTTTGGGGGTTTAGAGATAAATTTAAGTATAGTAAGCTGGAGACGGGATTATATTACCTGACAGAAGAGGTGACCGATAATGGGAGCTCCTGTGAAGGTGGGATGAGAGCTGAATGTGTCTCTCAAGGTCAGTATATACTACTATCTTCAACAAATGATTGATTGAGGACAACACTTCTCAGTAAAGGTCCAGTCACACTAAACAACTTACCAGCGATCCCAACAACGATAGGGATCGCTGGTAAGTTGCTAGGAGGTTGCTGGTGAGATGTCACACTGCGACGCTTCAGCGATCCCACCAGCAACCTGACCTGGCAGGGATCGCTGGAGCGTGGCTACACGAGTTGCTGGTGAGCTCACCAGCAACCAGTGACCAGCCCCCAGCGCCGTGTGGAAGATGCTGCGCTTGGTAACTAAGGTAAATATCGGGTAACCAACCCGATATTTACCTTGGTTACCAGCTCACGCAGCTACACGTGCAGAGAGTAGGGAGCAGCGCACACTGAGCGCTGGCTCCCTGCTCTCCTAGTACAGCACACATCGGGTTAATTACCTGATGTGTACTGCAGCTACACGTGCACAGAGCAGGGAGCAGCGCACAATGCTTAGCGCTGGCTCCTTGCTCTCCTAGCTACAGCACACATGGGGTTAATTACCCGATGTGTGCTGCAGCTAAATGTGCACAGAGCAGGGAGCAGCGCACACTGAGCGCTGGCTCCTTGCTCTCCTAGTTACAGCACACATCGGATTAATTAACCCGATGTGTCCTGCAGCTACATGTGCACAGAGCAGGAGCCGGCACTGACAGTGAGAGCGGCGGAGGCTGGTATCAAAGGTAAATATCGGGTAACCAAGGACAGGGCTTCTTGGTTACCCGATTTTTACATTGGTTACCAGCCTCCGCAGAAGCCGGCTCCTGCTGCCTGCACATTTAGTTGTTGCTGTCTTGCTATCACACACAGCGATCTGTGCTTCACAGCGGGACAGCAACAACTAAAAAATGGCCCAGGACATTCAGCAACAACCAACGACCTCACAGCAGGGGCAAGGTTGTTGCTGGATGTCACACACAGCAACATCGCTAGCAACGTCACAAAAGTTGTTCGTTAGCAGCGATGTTGCTAGCGATGTTGCTTAGTGTGACGGGGCCTTAACTTCAATGTAAACATGTAAACTGTGCCGGCACATCTTCCTCTCACCTCTCCTCACTAACTGCATAGCGCCTCCTCCTCTGCATGAACATAAGTTAAACAATTCTCCTCTCTGACATCACTGAGACTCAAACTCACGATTTAGTTTAGAGGCAACAGCTCTATCTATGAGCTACTGAGGTAGATGGGAGAATTTGGTATACTTGAGCCGTATTGTAGACAGGAAACCCAGAAGCATATTATTCAGATACATAGAGATACATCTATGTATAACAGTGTGTTTCTATGTGCCTGTATTCGAGAGGTGAGAAAAAGTTGGGGGGTTTTTGTTCCTATAAAACTGTTAAAAATAATGAAAAACAATTACAAAAATTTCATCTTTATTTAGCATTTTTCCCCAGGACTAAAACCAACAACATACAATATTGCAGGCACACAATTAAATAAAGTGGAAATTGCATGATTATAAATATATAAAATACATCACGATAAATAATAATAATAAAATTAATAATTCAAGCAAAAAGTCTATGGACTAAAATTGAAATGGACAAGTCGCCAGATAACTAGGGAGAACAAAAAGAAGATGCGATCAAACGTCCATATAGATATAATATTTATTAATAAGAAACCAGTGAAAAATGGTAGAATACAAAACAGTCAGTGGTGGAAAAGAAATAGCTGTTAACCTGCAAAAATGTAAATATTATATCTACGGTATGTATATACACACACTTGTAAATAGAAAAAAAATTATAATATATAAATATATAACTGTACAATATCTTGACATCAAGGCAGTATGTATTTAGAGAATGACATTTATAATATATATTTCTCGCTTGTTAACAGGGACTAATGATCGAGAAAAATACAAAAAAAAAAATACCAGGGAAAAAAGTATATCAAAATATTGCACATATGCCCAAGATATATATACACCTTACCCAAATCATGGAGGCAAAAATCGAAAAATGCATAAAAGGGGGGCCAACAGATAGTCAATGGGGCCACGTAAACTAATAGGAAAGGAAGCCAGCACAATTTCTAAACTGTACTTATTAGAAAATGGAGATTTTTGGCAAAAAATTGCAATCTTTTGAGCTACCCCACCACGTCACGGCAAATCTCATGGGGCAGTCCTACTCTGAAATATTTTATTGTCTTTAAAGGGTGCCATGTGGCCTCACACATTTAAAAGCAGAACTGTTTTATTAATAAGTACAGTGTAGAAATTGTGCTGGCTTCTTTTTCTAATTTTTTTGGCAGTTGGTTAGCCTCCACCAAGCCGTGCACCCTATCTTGGTCGTTCTATGTGTCTGATTTTGGCAAGTGGTGACTGTGCCGGGCTGCTCGGATCCGTATCCGCAGTGGCTCGAGGGGTCTCCGGACCCGGGGGTCGTGTGGACACTCAAATAAAAAGGGGCGTAATATGTGCGGGAGGTTTGTTGTAGATATTTCGTGACGCCACCCACGGTGTGTGGTAAGCTGGAGTACCACTGCTGCTATTGGGGAGTACCCGGGGATGACGGAATGGCAGCTGGATGTTAACCTCTCCGTGGGTAGGGGTGGATGCCCCAGGGTTCAGTGTCCAGAACACGGGAGGTGATGGCTGTTGGTGGTGATGCACCGGGTCGGACCGGAGGGTGTTGGTGTACTCACGATTGAATAAATGCACACGAGTCCGCTGGTAAACCAAGGTGTCAGTGGCCGGTGCCGCTTCCGGGTGTATTCGGTTCCCACACCCGGCTGGTGTACCAATGTCCCTTCCTCCGGCACTCTGTATTTTCCTTCAATTTTAGACGACCTCGTATGGAACGGGGAAGTCCACTCCCGATTTGGTTTTGGTTAGGAGACGTGCCCGCGAAAACTGACCCTAGGGATTTCAGTGGGTGTTTGCAGATACCCTATCCCCCGCGGTGGGCTGCCGTTTCGCTCTATCTGGGCTAACACTCTGGAACAACGTCTGGAACCTTGCTCCCTGCCTGGTTAATTAGAGAAGGGGATTGCAGCCGTCTTCTAACTAGGGTCCAGGTACCCCGCCTGTGCACGGTTTCCGGACCGGATCTTCACTGTCGGTACCGGCGGGCTCCAACCCTGTCCCGGTCCACTCTGGATTTCCCGCGACTGGACTCCCGTCGCCTTTGGACACGGTCCACTGCTTGCCACCTAGCCAGTAGACCAGGGCCACTACCCTGGCTACTCTTCACTAGGCTCAAACTTGACTCCAACCAGCACTTCGACTCTTTACCACTCAAAATCTGAACTTGAACTGCAACTACTGTTTTCCTGCCCCCGGATCCTCAAGACCCCTAGGTGGGTGCTCCCAATCCACCTGGTCCTGCCCACTGGTGTGTCCTTCTTACCCTGAGGGGGGTGGCTAGGGTTTTGTGGCAAATGGAACCTGGTGTGGGATGGTGTTGTGTGGGGTGTAATGTTCTTCTATGACCACCTGGCGGTGCTAGGGCATCACAAGACTGTTCACACTCAGCCATCAGTCCTGTCCACAGGCTATTTAATTCAAACAGCACTTGCCTGGGCCTGTCCCGCCCACAGCCATGACTCAGTCATGGGTATGGGATAGAAAAGCAATAGGTAAGTGCTGTTTCTAACAGATAAACAGTTCTGCTTTTAAATGTGTGAGGCCGCATGGCACCCTTTAAATAAAATTCTTCAGAGTAGGACTTCCCCATAGAGATTTGCCGTGACATGGCGCGGTAGCTCAAAAGATTGCAATTTTTTGCCAAAAATCTCCATTGATTAATAAGTACAGTGTAGAAATTGTGCTGGCTTCCTTTTCCACATAAACTAATGCAGTAAAAATAAAGGGGGTATAAAAGTTCACAGTTGCAGAGGCAGCATAGTATTGTCCATGTGAAAAAGACAGAGTAACGGTCTCACGGACAATGCACAAATATAGTCACCTGGGCAAACAAGCAGAAGAGAGCAGGGTAACAGCTCACAGCCCAACGGCTGTTTCGGTATAAAGACCCTGACAAAGAAAAAATAAATCCATAGGTCCCAAGTAGAGGTGAGCATGATGCAAAAGAATTGTGGCTTCCCGTCTCACCGCTGGATACCACTGACCTGCACTCTGGACCAGTAGTCCAATGAATCCCAACCATCCTGAATACAACAGGACAGTCTCGGATTTTGGTCTACACCCTGCTGAATGTCCCTCGCTGTCACTGCCCCTCTGACATCTCCTCTTGCCAGTGTAGTAAAAAAGAGGCAAATGGGTGTGGTCAAAATGTGTCCCTCTTTCTGTTCTTGGAGGGTTGTGGACGGCAGTGCAGCACTCCAGAGTATGGGAGGACATTATTGTTGGCACTGTCCAAGAGTTCAAGGCAATGGAGATGGTTTAGAACTTCAATCTATTCCTTTTTCCTCTTGTCTTGCTTGATAAAGGCTATATGGAAAAAATGTTGATATGTTGTTTTGATTCTATTTTCACCTTTTAGCCTAATGGAAAAAATAACATATGAAGTTTAACCTTTCTCGAGGATTTTGGACCCTTGGATGTTTTTTCTTTGGCTAGGTGAAAGGTTGAGTTTGCACAGAATTCGGCTACAGCATGGGACTTTTCTCAAAATTGTTGCAGGTAGTGGCCACCTCTTTTAGAGTTGAGCTCACAAAAAATTGACAATTAGAGATGAAAGCCCCAATTCATTAAGACAAGCATTGTAAATCCCAGTCATAATTTGGGCTACTGGAGTATGAGGAGCCTAATTCTTTAATAGGTACATGCCCATTAATGAATTTGGCGAATCAGTCCCATTATCTTTAGAAATGGATATAAATAAAAAAAATAGCTGAAAAATACACAATGTAAATATGAAATCACTTCTGATGGTATCAAGTAATAAAATCACCTAAAAAGGTGAGTCATCTGATGCTGGTGGCTTCTGAGAACTGCTAACTAAAAGTAAGGCAGCACTAAGCTGATTGGTACCTTTAGCAGTTAGATCAAATTAGTACAAGCAATGCCACTTACTGGAATAGAGATGAATGTCCACAGGCTGCAAGTAGCTGGCAGGACTTTGAGTGGAGCTGATGAATCAAAATCCTTGAGTGGCTGTTGCGGTGAAGCTAGCTGATGTTCGAGCTTGCCCCACACTGTCCATTCGGTGTGGCTGGTGGTGGTACGCGATACAAGATGGAGGACCCCGGGTGGTTGTGCCCCGGCTAGTTGTGTACTCGTGGATGTGTGACGTAACAGAGTCAGTGAGTGAGCACAATGGGCTTCCGTTAGATGCAAAAACCTTTTCCTCAGCTTGTCACCACACAGGACCATTTGGCTACCAGCAGCTCCACTTGTACTTGAGCACCGGTGTCCAATCCTCACCAAAATTCTGATATTATTTAAGTATAGATACCGGATGGCTTACTTATTCTGACAGTTCCCCTAGAATAATAGCTATGTTTTAATTTAAAGCACCGCTGCAGTGTTTGTTGAATGAGGCTCTCATAGAGTTGTATTGATTTGTGACCTCTGGCGCGCTCCATGAAACACTGAAGGTGCCGGCAGGTCACAAATCGAAGGAGAAAGATCGGGGCGCCAATAATAGAAGGTGAATATTTACCATTTCATAGTTTCTATACTGGAACTTAGAGTTTGTTAACTACTTAATTGAACGCTCCTAATACATTAACCCCCTGACTCAAACACTCAGAAAGGGTTTTAATTTTATTAGTCGGTCCGTGTAAACAGACCATCAGTTGTATTAAATGTTTTATGTTCATATTGACATATTTTCATAATTTAGATAAACTGGATATTGCGGTGAGATTGGGTATACCGTAATTGATTTTCCGATGACTAGTTCAACTACAGTAGCGCATGACACCCCGGTTAGTAGGCCCATCAAATATGGTGAGCAGCGATGAAAAATGTATCTACTGCTACATAACTGTGGCCTGTAGAAAATAACATTGGTGACCTATAAAATATTTCAGATAAGTAAAGGCCTTAAAAATGTAGCATGTTAAACACTGCCATCTTGTGGTCAGAAGAAGAGTTTTGTTTCCCTTTCTTATTTAATTGTATTTTCACTACATATACTGTGTTTTCTTACTAGTAAAATAAAAATAATATAACATCCTATTATACAAAAGAAAGTTAATCTGTAAAACCAGGAGGAAATCAATTAAAGGGGGTATTTTAAAGATTGAAAGCTATTCCTTATCTATATATCCATATCCTGCGAACCAGGCCTGTGTCCCGCGTGAATGGAGTGGAGTTCAATTATGCACACTGCCACTCCATTCACTCATAATGGCAGGGCCTAAGATAGCTGAGTGCTGAGCTTCCATTAAAATGTATGGAGTGACAGTGCGCATGATTGACCACTTTTCCATTCATATGGGATTTTTCAGAGCCATGGTTTTTAGGACCGCTGGAAGTCCTTAAGGCTGCTTTACACCAGACAATCTATCGTGCGATAGATCGTCGGGGTCACGGTTTTTGTGACGCACATCCGGCATCCCTGGCGACGCCAGCCTGTGTGACACCGCCTAGCGACGCAGTATCGCTCACAAATCGTGAGTCGTGTACTGCTCGCTAGGTTCCATAATATCGTTTAATTTAGTTAATCATCGTTTCCGTGGTAGCACACGCCGCTCCGTGTGACACCACGGGAACGATGAGCAGCTCACCTGCCTCCCGCGGCCGCCGCCGGCTCTATGTGGAAGGAAGGAGGTGGGCGGGATGTTTACATCCTGCTCATCTCCGCCCCTCCGCTTCTATTGGCCGGTGGCCGTGTGACGTCGCTGTGACGCCGAACGTCCCTCCCACTCCAGGAAGTGGACGTTCGCCGCCCACAGCGAGGTCGCACGAGAGGTAAGTATGTGTGACAGGGGTTACTGACTTTGTGCGCCGCGGGCAGCGATTTGCCCATGACGCAAAAAGGATGAGGGCGGGTACGATCGATTGTGAAATTGCACAATCGGTCGTACCGTGTAAAGCCCCCTTGAGAGTCAACCCCCCAGCAATCTGAGAGTTATCTTCCATCTTAAGCATAAGGGATAACTTTCAAACTTGAGAATACCCTTTTAATTTATGTTTGTATTTTACCTAAGGCAAGGATGTATATCGAAATCATGTGGCCCCATAGCAGAGTCCCCTAATTGGGACCCGACCCACCCCACCTACAAAAAAAAAATCCAGCATTCCAGCATCACAGAAGTGCATCAGTCACAACTTTTCATCCCTTACAATGAACTTTTGCCCCTATTGAAGTCCCTTAAGCGGGCTTTACACGCTACGATATATCTAACGAGATGTCGGAAGGGTCACGTCGTAAGTGATGCACATCCGGCATCGTTAGTGATATCGTAGCATGTGACAGCTATGAACGAGCAGAAATACTCACCTTCTCGTTCATCGTTGACACGTCACTCATTTTCTAAAAATCGAACGTCCTGTTGTTCATTGTTCCCAGGGCAGCACACGTCGCTCCGTGTGACACGCCGGGAACAATGAACACAGCTTACCTGCGTCCTGCCGGCAATGCTGAAGGAAGGAGGTTGGCGGGATGTTTACGTCCCGCTCATCTCTGCCCCTCCGCTTCTATTGGCCGGCCGCTGTGTGACATCGCTATGACGCCGAATGTCCCTCCCTCTTCAGGAATTGGATGTTCACCGCCCACAGCGAGGTCGTTTGGAAGGTAAGTACGTGTGACAGGGGGTTACAACATTGTGCGACACGGGCAAGAAATTGCCCGTGCCGCACAAACGATGGGGGCGGGTGCGATTGTGGCACCCCAGGGTTCAGTTGCCACAAATATACCTGTACCTGGGCAGGGAAGGATCTCCACATCAGGTAATCCCACATACAACATTTCCACTCCAAGCCTGGAGGGGGAGCTCTACAAGTCGAGTTCAGGTGAGGTCCCCTTTAAAGCCAGGTTTGGAGGCGGAGTCAGAGAGACAGTTGACAGTTGGAGAAAAGGAAACTGTGCGAGCAGAGAGTGAGGGAAAACATCAAAATGGAGAGGGCAGTGCTTAGCCCGCACAAGTAGCTGTGTGACCGCTTGAGGGATCTAATCTGCCCAGCAATAAAGACCGGGGGCCAGGGAGACTGCAGATCTCCTGGCCGCAGCAGCACCTGAAGGCAAAGCCGCTACACAGAGCTTAGGGACCGCAGTGAGTACAGCAGTGCCCCTTAGAGAAGCTCCCGCCGCCTGACATACAGGTGAAGACAGTGAGAGAGGGACAAGGTATAGCTACAGGCAGCCTAGTACCAAGGAGAAACATAGCGCAGCAGGGAGGCCACACAACTGACCTGGTGCAGAGATCCTGAACTGTTCCCAGATTAACCAAAAACTGTATCATCAGAAACTGAACCCATTTTTAATAACACCTGCAAGTAAAATCTGGTCAGAGTTAATGAATTGGTGTGACACACTTTATTTCTTTCATCTGAGGAGCCATAGGCTGCTGCACTAAAGTGACAGTTGAAAAGGCTGTGAAGAAAAACCGCCATATCTGTGTACTACTAAAACTGCCCTGGGGACCCCGCTTCATCTACGGGAAGCGTAAACAACTGGCTGCCTAACCAATCACCCCAGAGGTCTGACCTGCAGCCCCAGTAACCATACTGGAACCGTAGGTGGCATCACAAAATACTTCTATTTATTTATTTTTCTTTATTATTTTCTTTTTTCTTTTTTTTTTTTTTTTATTTTTATTATTTATTGACTTTCAGCGACCACCAGGGCCACGGAACCGGGCACAGGCCCCCGTGACATAATCCCATTAACCAACACCCGGAACCGAGAACCCCACGGCCCTGGGGCGGGTCAGCTTTTGGCGTCACGAACAGGATCTGGACAAGGCCCAGTAACCCTGGGTAACGTGTGCCTTGAAAACTGTTTAATAACTGAACTTTGCCGCCATTTTGAGCATTTGAAAAACTAACTGCGCCACAGTGAGGATGGAGATGCAAGGCGATGCTGATGCCGCTGGAGCAGCTGCAGCACCTGAAGCTGTAGCCCCGATCATGCCGCTTGCTCTGCTGTATGTCCCAGGGGCGGCATGGTTACCGCAATATGCTGGGGAGCTCAATACCCTAGCTGAATTTAGAGAAAAGATGTGCAATTTCCTGGATATATACTCTATGACTGACAAGCAAAAAGTGTCTGTTTTTGCTGGGGCAACTGACGGGTGCAGCAGAGCGAGAGGTTAAATCCTGGCTGAATACAGATAAAAGGACAATAACCCAGATATTTGCTAATTTAAAAGCTGCTTTTGAAACTCGTACTGTAGCTGAGCTAAGAATGAGGTTTTACAACTGCAAACAACTGCAAACAAAGACCGCATGGATAGCATACGGGATTATGCATTGAACCTTCAGGAGGCGCTGCAGGCTGTAAAGCAGGTAGACCCTGAGGCTATGTGCGCACACTGCGTTTTTTTGACGCTGCGTTTTTCTGCGTTTTTTTGCGGCAAAAACTGCACAAAAATGCACCCGCGGCAAAAAAACGCGGCAAAAAACGCATGCGTTTTGCCGCAATTTGGTGCGTTTTTTTGCTGCGTTTTGCTGCGTTTTTGCTCACTGCATCTTTATGCGTTTTTTATCAGTGAACAAAAAAAAAAAGGTCTGATGTCATTTCCTTCTTCAATGTGTTCTTTATTCTCCACTAGTCTATGCAGAAGAGCAGACAGCTGCAGAACTACAAGTCTCAGCATACTCCATCCAATAGTGTATGCAGGAGAGCAGACAGCAGCTGCAGAACTACAAGGCTCAGCATACTCCATCCAATAGTGTATGCAGGAGAGCAGACAGCAGCTGTCGAACTACAAGGCTCAGCATCCTCCTTCCAGGACTGTATGCAGGATTTCTTTGCCCCCCCAAACAAAAAAAATGACGTGGGCTTCGCCATATTTTTGTATGCTAGCCGGGTACAGCAGGCAGGTACGGGCTGCCCCCAACCCCCAGCTGCCTATTTGTACCCGGCTGGGAACTAAAAATATAGGGAAGCCCTTTTTTTAAATTATTTCATGAATTTCATGAAATAATTTTAAAAAAAAATGACGTGAGCTTCGCCCAATTTTTGACTCCAGCCGGGTACAACTAGGCAGCTGGGGATTGGAATCCACAGTGCAGGGTGCCCATGCTTTCTGGGCACCCCCGCTGTGAATTGCAGTCCCGCAGCTACCCCAGAAAATGGCGCTTTCATAGAAGCGCCATCTTCTGGCACTGTATCCAACTCTTCCAGCTGCCCTGAAGCCGGGTGGCCCGCTGGGTAATAATGGGGTTAGGGCTAGCTGTATATTATCAGCTGGCCCTAAGCCCGAAATTTCATGGTGTCACGCCAATATTAGACATGGCCACCATGAATTTCTAGTAAAGATAAAAAAAAAACACAACACACAGAAAAATATTTTTATTAGAAATAAAACACAACACAATTAGTGACTCCATCTTTATTGAAATAAAGAACCCCCCCTCCGCAGTAATCCTGGGTCAAGGGTCCCGCGCCGTCCAATCCGGATCCAATATCATCTGATCGGTTTGCTGGAAGGCAAAGCGAGCAGATGATGTGTCAGGATCAAGTGCCTGAATCCCATCACACATCAGCTGATTGTATAAAAGCCGTTTATACAATCAGCTGATGCATCAGTGCAAAAAAAAACAAAAAAAATAATACTCACTTATGTGCTGATTACCGGCAGCACCTGGAGCGATGGGGCGGGAGTCTGATCCCGTCCGATCGCTGCAGCAGCTGCCGGTAATCAGGGATGAAGTCTCCTGACGCATCCGCTGATACCGGCCGGGCGCCCGCGTCACCGCGATACTTACGATCACCTGATGCGTCAGGTGACTGCATCAGGTGATCCATCGCCAGGTCCTGCATCCATCGGAGGTTTCCCGGCCGTCTGCACACAGCCGGAGCGGGGGTGGCGATACCGTGAGAGGAGATGGGAGCGGGCATGGCACCGGGAGGCTGCAGACAGGTGAGTATAACTTTTTTTTTTTTCTACTGTTAACTTTTGTTTTCGCAGCCGCTTCCATCTCCCGCCCAGACATGGCGCCGCACGGCAGCAGACATGCACAGGACGGGAGGTGGAAGCGGCGGTGACGGTACCGGGAGGATTCACGCTTCTGTATATACTGACAGAAGGAATCCTCTTCCTGTACACGTCACTTTACTACCCACCTCCTGCGTTTATAGCTGCGTTTTTGGTCTTCAAAACGCACCAAAACGCAGCTATTTGCGTTTCTCATTGCGTCTTTCAACATCCCATTGAACTCAATGGATGAAAAGCGCAGTGAAAAACGCGGGAATAATTGACATGCTGCGTTTTTGTGGCACCACAAAAACGCAGCTGAAAAAAAACAGATGTGTGCGGACAGCAAAAATTAAAACTCATAGACTTTGCTGGGGAAGCAAAGTCCTGCAGTTTTGAGGCCAAAAATGCACCCGAAAAACGCGCAAAAACGCCGCGAAAAACGCACTGTGCGCACATAGCCTGAAAGTGCACGAGAGGAAGATAAAATGTTAATTGAACAGTTTCTTGAGGGGCTATATTCACCAATTCATCAAACACAGCTGCGTCTATGGGTCATGGAGCATCCGAGTCTAAACTTTGTAACTCTGAAGAACCGGGCCATTAGAGCACTGCGAGTCCCTGTGACTACAGACCCCGCACTTCAGTCGTGGCAAGCCATCACCTCTCCCTCAGAGGTGGCGTCCCTTTCCTTAACTCCAGCAGAAATCAATGGACAGACTGTAATACCTGGTGCCTCTGATGACTTGCGTTCCCAGATACAGCAGCTGACAAAAGATGTGGCCATGCTCCTAAAGGCCATGCACCTCCAGCAGAAACCACAGTCGTCGGAGAGGATCCAGTTGGCTGACAGCCCTGAGGACGTCCTGTGGATGTGAGGCAGGAGGAACCCGCCGCCCAGAGGAAGACCCAACGACCGCTACGACTCGTCAGGACAGCCTATCTGCTGCCGTTGTAACGAGGCGGGCCACTTTGCCAGGTCATGTCCTTTAAACCAGCGACTCCTGGGGCAGCGGGCCGGCCACCAGGAATAAAACAACCAGGCCCATCGAACTGGCGCGATAGATATGTGGGAAGACGACCATTCCTATCTATCGTGCTAGATGGCATTCCCACACTTGCTCTATTGGACACTGGCTCACAGGTGACGACGATCCCGCATATCCTTTACAAAAGATTTTGGGCCGATTCTGAGCTCACTCGCCCAGACCCAGACCTTACTATATATGCTGCTAATGGACAGCCGGTATCACAAGTAGGGTACAAGGAGGTGATGATAAAGGTGGGGAGGGAGGAGCTAAAGGGCCAAGGACTTATTGTGGTGGATACTGATTGTCGTGAAAGAAATCCAACAATGATATTAGGTACTAATGTTGTTGAAAATTGTCTAGGAGAAGTTCTTTTTTTGCTCCAGCAGGTTGCAGAAACTGCCAGCATCGGGCAGCAGAGGGTCCTACAGAAAGAAATCAAAGCCCTTCTGCAGAGACAACAGGTAGAGTTGTCTGGTGGAGAAATCGGCAGTGTACGGGTAAGCGACCCATTCCCCATTGTGTTACCCCCAAGAAGTGAAGTGATGATTTGGTGTCGGGCAGCTATAGGCCTCAGAGGGCGGGATTACCAGGCAATGGTAGAGCCCATGTACTCAGATAGTAGGCCCACAGTCCTGACAGCCAGGGGGATAGTTGATGTACACAAAGGGATGGTACCTGTACGAGTTTTAAACTGTGGAGAGGAAGAGGTCAAGCTACCCAGATATGCTACTGTTGCAAAGTTGTTCACTGTCAACAACAACTCAATTCAGGCAGTGGAACCCTTGACCCCGTCCGACCAGGCGGAGGACAACAGCTCCAAGGGACAGCTGGAGGACTGGTGTCAGAAGCTGCATGTCGGCACTGATTCCACCCCTTCTTACCAAAGGCACGGAGTTTATCGGGTGGTGAAGGAATATGAACGGGTATTTAGTAAGCATCCATTAGACTTTGGGCGGATAAAAGGGGTACACCATCGCATACCCACGGGAGACCATCCACCTATAAAAGAGAGATACAGGCCTATACCACCAGCTCACTATCAGTGTGCTAAAGATATGTTACGGGAAATGAAGGAAGCTGGGGTTATTAGAGATAGTTGTAGCCCCTGGTCAGCTCCACTTGTCCTGGTAAGAAAGAAAGATGGCACAATGAGGATGTGCGTTGACTATAGGCAGATAAACCGCATAACACACAAGGATGCTTACCCGTTGCCCCGCATTGAGGAATCACTTGCTGCACTGAAAGCTGCTAATTTCTTTTCCACCTTAGATCTTACCAGTGGGTATTGGCAGGTTTCCATGGCAAAAGAAGATCGAGAGAAGACCGCATTCACGACACCGATGGGTCTGTGTGAGTTCAACAGCATGCCGTTTGGACTCTGCAATGCACCCGGCATGTTCCAAAGGCTGATGGAGTGTTGCCTGGGGCACCGAAACTTCGAGACTGTACTGATATATCTTGATGACGTCATCGTGTATTCCAAGACGTATGAGGAACATCTGGAGCACCTGGCCGAGGTGTTTGAAGCATTGTCAAAGTTTGGTATGAAACTAAAGCCTACAAAATGCCATTTGCTGAAGCTGAAGGTTCAGTATCTTGGGCATGTGGTCAGTGCGGATGGTGTGGCACCAGACCCTGAAAAGGTCACTGCTATCTAGAGTTGAGCGCGGTTCGCGGTTCGAGGTTCTCCAGTTCTAGGCTCGAGTGATTTTGGGGCCTGTTCTAGATCGAACTAGAACTCGAGCTTTTTGCAAAAGCTCGATAGTTCTAGAAACGTTCGAGAACGGTTCTAGCAGCAAAAAAACAGCTAATTCCTAGCTGGCTTTCCGCTGTAATAGTGTAAGTCACTCTGTGACTCACACTATTATGACATTTCAGTAAACTAACTCACAAAAAGATCAGATAGCAAAAATTGGTATAAGAAAATCTTTATTAAGCAATAAAACATGTAGAAGAAAAAGAGGGGGTGTAGTAACAGGGAGGATACACAAGATGGCGTACCAGAGCAGCTGAGAGCAGAGAAGTGTGCAACGTTAAGTAGAAGCCACAAAGCAACCTTATTAAAGAGTAAAGGGGAAGCCAACAAATGTCATTGAATTATATTCAGGCAGAATCCCAAGGCAGAAAAGTACAAAGGGCATCAAATAGTGGCAATCAAGTATTAGCGATAAGCACACATACTCACAGCTGGAATGGCGCCAAGTCCCATCCGACGCGCGTTTCAGCGTCAGCCTTCGTCAGGGAGGGGAGGCGTGGCGACATACCGGCAGGGTAAGTGTATTTATGTAAAAATCCAGCCAATCAATATCCGGATCAAATGAACGGCGCATGCGCTGTGCAAATCGGCACAGAGCTCAAGCAGTAAGGACGCGTCATCGTTGCTCAGCAACCGGAGTCGCTCCACTATGAGTCACCGCTACACGTGACACAAGAGTCACGTGACGCGATGACGTCAAAGGGGCGAGTACGGAGCTCGGACGATACAGATACGCCCACTGCGTGAGCGCTGCCCGGAGACCGCGCATGCGCACTAGATCCGGTTAGACCAAGACATGAAGTACATTATAATCTGGTGCTTATTATCCAGGGAGTATATGCATATATTAGTCAGAGCAAACAGGGAATGCATATATACATTGTTCAGAACAAACAGGAAAAAACAATGGATATAATTCATCAGTTTAAGATAAATGATTCCTATATACATATTTAAGAAAACATACACATATACATATACATGTATATATGTGTATACACACAAAAAAGGAGCATACATGATGTGAATATTACAGAAAATATATATACACATCTCACCCTGCAAGTTTATAAGAAACTTTCATACATATAAAAAGGAAGAAACATTATAAAAAACATAAGAAAACAAGTGATGAAATGTGAAGTATGTGAGAAACCAGGCTCACTGATAAAAATGTGTGGAATGTGTACATTAAGTTTTTTCTTCAACAGAGTATAGCTGTATAGAAAAAAAATTTTTATAATAAAAAATATATATATATGGTTTTAATTATTACAGTGTGAAAAAAGTGTGTGAATGTGTGTACGAAGATCCGTGTAAAAATAAGTACATATATTGAAAAGGTGAATGCAACCTGAAGAAAAGACAATGACAATTGAACAGAGTGCATACACATACAAAAAGTAGTGCAATGAAAGTGAATAATAAATATTATAAATATGTTAAAACATGATGATGATATATAAAATGCAATCAAATTTGAGACAAATTCCTGAACTAATATAACTTTCGAAGTATATTCTGGGTCCACCGATGATGATATGAAAAAATAAAAGAAACTCTTGTCCTGGGAGTAATCATAGGCTGGATGAAAAATAAGCAGGAAGCATCAGTGATGAAAAAGACTATGAAAAGAAAAAGAGATATAGTGAGATACTGAATAAAATATATAAAAACCCTTTTAAAAAACAGAGAAAAAATCCCTGCCAAATATGTACTGATGATCAGGAGGATAAAACACAAGACAGAAAAGAATAAATAATTTCAATACATAGAGTGCGTATACACATACATACAGCAAATATATATATATACGGATACACATGCATGCATATATGCAAATAAATACACACAAGCACATAGGCTACAAGTGCAGAAACCAATATTACATCAAGGAAACTGAGGGGAAACTTTTTACAGGAATGATGTAAAACTGAGGTTCTCATTTAACCCTTTTGGGTGTATGGTATCCAAGGTCCAGATCCAGCGACTTTCACATTGGGCCAATTTTTTGGCCACATTCCCTCCACGAATATTCATAGGGATATGGTCAATGCCGCAGACTTTCAATTGTGTTGAGTCACACTGATGAAATTTTCTGAAGTGTTTCGGAATCGTCTTAAGTGACTCAATCTCGTCCTCCTTTTCCGCCGCTATGATGTCACGAATATGTTCCCTTACACGTACTTTTAAGGCACGTGTAGTCAAACCCACATAAATTTTCCCACAAGGACATGTGGCATGATAAATTACAGCTGTTGTAGTGCATGTAATATGATGTGTGATGGTATACGTCACCTGTCCACTCGAATTTGGGAAAGACGTGGCTCGCTCAATATTAGGGCAGGCCACGCATCTCCCACAGGGAAAACAGCCCCAATTAGGTCGTATCTTGAGGTCAAAAATTGACTTTTTTGTAGGTTGGTAGTGGCTAAAGACCAGCATATCCTTCAAATTCTTGCTCCTCCTAGCTGTGACACTAGGATTTGGTGAAAGATATTGACTAAGGGATGAATCTGAACGCAGAATCGGCCAGAATTTCTCTATACTTTTCCTCATTTCATTCCATTGTGAGTGGAACGTTGTAATAAACCTGACTTGCTCTCTTTTCTGTTTGTCCTGTTTGGTATACAGTAGGGTTTGTCTGTTGTTGTTGCCTGCTCTGATGCAGGCTGTGTTGATATTTTTCCTACTGTAACCTCGTTCGAGAAATCTTTTCTTCATAAGACCCGCCTGTTTCCAGAAGTCTGAATCAGTGGAGCAGACTCTCCTTAAGCGTAAGAATTGTCCTATAGGAATCCCTCTAAACATTTGTGGGGGGTGTGAGGAAGTTGTGTGTAACAAAGAGTTCACCGCCGTATTCTTCCTAAACATATCCATTTGGATTTGGTTTTTCTGATCTCTTCTTATTACGACATCCAAAAAGTCGATTTTCCTTCGTATCATGTTTGTATGTAAAACGGAGATTGTATCGGTTTACATTTAAAGCTTCAAAAAATATCCTTAATTCCTCAGTATTGCCCCTCCATATGATGAAAATATCATCAATGTACCGGGCCCAAAAAATGACCCGGTCCATTGATGAATCACCATCTGATAGGAACAGCTCCCTCTCCCACAGCCCCAGGAAAAGATTTGCATACGATGGGGCACAGGCCGCCCCATCGCTGTTCCCTGGAGCTGTAGGTAGAAAGCGTTGTTAAAGGTGAAAAAATTATGCGTCAAGGTGAAGTTCAATAATTCCAACAGAAAGTTAGTGAAGCCAGTCTCCATATTACTCATTTCTAAAAAGAAAGAGGTGGCTCTAATACCATCTTGGTGACGGATGGAGGTATAAAGCGCCTCTACATCGCACGTCACCAAGAGCATGTCATCTTCAATGTAAACCTGATCCAATTTCTTCAAGAGGTCTGAGGTATCTTGGAGATATGATGGTAAACTCTCAACGGATTTTTTGAGGTGATAATCGATGAACTGGCATGCATTTTCCATAAGACTACCAACACCAGATACAATGGGCCTACCTGGAGGATTTTCTTGATTCTTGTGTATTTTTGGTAAAAAATACAAGGTAGGTACAGTTGGGTTGGAAACATTTATGGCCTCTGATAAATTCTTGGTAATCTGTCCTGATGATACGGCCTTCTCCAAGATGTTTGTCAGGATACTTCTGTAGGAATTTAAAGGGTTAAAGGTCAATTTCTTGTAACATTGTCCATCTCTCAATTGCCTATATGCTTCTGTCTCATACATTTTGTGTGGCCAAAGGACCACATTACCTCCTTTATCTGAAGGTTTAAATAGAACTCCCGGAATTTTTTTCAGGCGGTTCAGACTCCGCCTCTCCTCTAGTGACAGATTATCTCTATAGATATTTCTAGAGATTTTACCGAGATCTTCCGAGACCAGTTTCACAAAGAGGTCTACTGCTGGGCAAGAAGTCAATGGGGGACAAATTTTTGAGATTTCTGCCTGATCGTTTCAGGTATCTTACCCTTGTCACCCAGTGTATGCTCCAGTGCCAATTCTTCAAGAATGCGGATAGATTCTTGCTCCTCATCTGTGGGAAACAAGCTTCTTTCGTCCTCATTATGAAACCATTTCTTAAAAATCAAATTCCGACCAAATAGATGCAGGTCTTTTATAGCTGTAAAGATGTCAAAACGTGCAGATGGTGCAAAAGTTAGTCCTTTCGAAAGGACTGAAATGTCAGTCTGTGTTAATTCAAAATCGGACAAGTTTATTACCTTAAGCGGATCATCATTGAAATCCTTTCTCACTTGTTTGTTCCTATTCAGCTGTTTATTTTCGAATTTCCTCTTCAAGTTTCGAGTGGTGATACCTTGATTTTGTGAGGTATCAGATGCATTCTCAGATGATGAGATGGAGGTCATAGATGGTGTACGGCTCCTTTGGCCTGTTTTTCTTACATTTTTCCTCCTCCAACGGTATGCCTGATTAGACTGAAAATCATTTAGATCTCTGGATAATTTCTGAGATTGATTATCCTGAATTGTTTTCTCCCATTCATCAAAACATTTTTCCATTTGGGAGTTAAAGATGGACATGCTGTTACTATCAGTAATGCTTTTAAGCCTCGTAAAATCCTCATCAATCTTTCTCTAGGGTTATGATGGTCTTACCACCCAGCTCTATAAGTAAATCAATGAATTTCAATGAACTGGTGGTACATATCTCTTCCCACCTGGAGACAAAAGTCTCGTCCTCCACCTGAAAAGAGGGGAAGATTTGTATACGTAAACCCCTAGGTACTAATTGCTTTTGTTTATAGTTCCTTAAAAAAGCACCATTCCACCAAAGTTTGGTGCGCCTATGTAATTTGTTTTTAATAGCCTTCTGTAACTGTAAGATATCCTTCTGATCATCATTGTTAAAAACACCAGCACCCTCCCTGTTAAATACCCCATCAATCTTAGACATCCAGGTGGTATCCCTGGATTTATAATCCATTCCAATGGCTGTGAGATTCTGCAAAACAGAAAAAACATACAAAACACCGAAAATCAACCTTGGTAAGATATGAATAATATGGGAATTATATATAGTAAGGTGGTCTCCTAACATAAGGAAAAAATTCCATCACCCACTTACTCATAAATATAATGGATATTCTGATCTATGTCAATACACAAAACCAACTCACAAAAAGATCAGATAGCAAAAATTGGTATAAGAAAATCTTTATTAAGCAATAAAACATGTAGAAGAAAAAGAGGGGGTGTAGTAACAGGGAGGATACACAAGATGGCGTACCAGAGCAGCTGAGAGCAGAGAAGTGTGCAACGTTATGTAGAAGCCACAAAGCAACCTTATTAAAGAGTAAAGGGGAAGCCAACAAATGTCATTGAATTATATTCAGGCAGAATCCCAAGGAAGAAAAGTACAAAGGGCATCAAATAGTGGCAATCAAGTATTAGCGATAAGCACACATACTCACAGCTGGAATGGCGCCAAGTCCCATCCGACGCGCGTTTCAGCGTCAGCCTTCGTCAGGGAGGGAGGCGTGGCGACATACCGGCAGGGTAAGTGTATTTATGTAAAAATTCAGCCAATCAATATCCGGATCAAATGAACGGCGCATGCGCTGTGCAAATCGGCACAGAGCTCAAACAGTAAGGACGCGTCATCGTTGCTCAGCAACCGGAGTCGCTCCACTATGAGTCACCGCTACACGTGACACAAGAGTCACGTGACGCGATGACGTCAAAGGGGCGAGTACGAAGCTCGGACGATACAGATACGCCCACTGCATGAGCGCTGCCCGGAGACCGCGCATGCGCACTAGATACGGATAGACCAAGACATGAAGTACATTATAATCTGGTGCTTATTATCCAGGGAGTATATGGATAAATATAGTGGCAATCAAGTATTAGCGATAAGCACACATACTCACAGCTGGAATGGCGCCAAGTCCCATCCGACGCGCGTTTCAGCGTCAGCCTTCGTCAGGGAGGGGGGGCGTGGCGACATACCGGCAGGGTAAGTGTATTTATGTAAAAATCCAGCCAATCAATATCCGGATCAAATGAACGGCGCATGCGCTGTGCAAATCGGCACAGAGCTCAAGCAGTAAGGACGCGTCATCGTTGCTCAGCAACCGGAGTCGCTCCACTATGAGTCACCGCTACACGTGACACAAGAGTCACGTGACGCGATGACGTCAAAGGGGCGAGTACGGAGCTCGGACGATACAGATACGCCCACTGCGTGAGCGTTGCCCGGAGACCGCGCATGCGCACTAGATCCGGATAGACCAAGACATGAAGTACATTATAATCTGGTGCTTATTATCCAGGGAGTATATGCATATATTAGTCAGAGCAAACAGGGAATGCATATATACATTGTTCAGAACAAACAGGAAAAAACAATGGATATAATTCATCAGTTTAAGATAAATGATTCCTATATACATATTTAAGAAAACATACACATATACATATACATGTATATATGTGTATAACACAAAAAAAGAACAATGAATATATGTATATATATATATTCTGAACAATGTATATATATATATATATATGTTTGGTTTTTTTTCCTTGTCTTCCTTCCCTAAGCGCACGCGTCTTGTGGGGCGGGCCAGCATGTCAGCCAATCCCAGACACACACACAGCTAAGTGGACTTTTAGCCAGAGAAGCAACGGCATGTGTGATAGGATGTCCATGTCACATGTCCCTGCATTATAAAACCGGACATTTTCCTCCAGGACGCCATTATCTCTTCTGCGTCCTTGGTGTCAGACATCACTGGCGCAGCTCCGTCCTGAGTCCTATCGCTGATACAGCTGTATGCGCTCCATACACAGCGCTGGACAGCTTAGGGATAGCACTTTCCATCAGTCCTTTTAAGGGCTCGTACGGGCAGGGTCAGAGTTAAGGTGACAGGTCCTGAAAACAGCGACAACGTCTGTGTAGCAAAGGTCAGGGATTTCGTCGCTGCATTTCCCCATTAGGAGGGAATAGAAAGGCAGGCTTCCATTCCTCTACCCAGAGCCCCACAATCCTGGCACTGTATCATCCTGTCCTCTGCACACTCCAACTCATAATAACTAAGCAATTATACTTGCAAACACTCAGTGTACCTAGTGGCATCCTAAACGCGGCTATTGGACTTTGCTATAGTCCCACTAGTGCAAAGACATTTGCAGCACATCTGCCTTCATTGCACATTCCAACTCATTATAACTAAGCCATTATACTAGCAAACACTCAGTGTACCTAGTGGCATCCTAAACGTGGCTATTGGACTGTTGTCTAGTCACACTAGTGCAAAGACATTTGCAGCACCTCTGCCTGCATTGCACACTCCAACTCATTATAACTAAGCCATTATACTAGCAAACACTCAGTGTACCTAGTGGCATCCTAAACGTCGCTATTGGACTGTTGTCTAGTCCCACTAGTGCAAAGACATTTGCAGCACCTCTGCCTGCATTGCACACTCCAACTCATTATAACTAAGCCATTATACTAGCAAACACTCAGTGTACCTAGTGGCATCCTAAACGCGGCTATTGGACTTTGCTATAGTCCCACTAGTGCAAAGACATTTGCAGCACATCTGCCTTCATTGCACATTCCAACTCATTATAACTAAGCCATTATACTAGCAAACACTCAGTGTACCTAGTGGCATCCTAAACGTGGCTATTGGACTGTTGTCTAGTCACACTAGTGCAAAGACATTTGCAGCACCTCTGCCTGCATTGCACACTCCAACTCATTATAACTAAGCCATTATACTAGCAAACACTCAGTGTACCTAGTGGCATCCTAAACGTGGCTATTGGACTTTGCTATAGTCCCACTAGTGCAAAGACATTTGCAGCACCTCTGCCTGCATTGCACACTCCAACTCATTATAACTAAGCCATTATACTAGCAAACACTCAGTGTACCTAGTGGCATCCTAAACGTGGCTATTGGACTTTGCTATAGTCCCACTAGTGCAAAGACATTTGCAGCACCTCTGCCTGCATTGCACACTCCAACTCATTATAACTAAGCCATTATACCAGCAAACACTCAGTGTACCTAGTGGCATCCTAAACGTGGCTATTGGACTGTTGTCTAGTCACACTAGTGCAAAGACATTTGCAGCACCTCTGCCTGCATTGCACACTCCAACTCATTATAACTAAGCCATTATACTAGCAAACACTCAGTTTACCTAGTGGCATCCTAAACGTGGCTATTGGACTGTTGTCTAGTCCCACTAGTGCAAAGACATTTGCAGCACCTCTGCCTGCATTGCACACTCCAACTCATTATAACTAAGCCATTATACTAGCAAACACTCAGTGTACCTAGTGGCATCCTAAACGTGGCTATTGGACTGTTGTCTAGTCACACTAGTGCAAAGACATTTGCAGCACCTCTGCATGCATTGCACACTCCAACTCATGATAACTAAGCCATTATACTAGCAAACACTCAGTGTACCTAGTGGCATGCTAAACGTGGCTATTGGACTGTTGTCTAGTCCCACTAGTGCAAAGACATTTGCAGCACCTCTGCCTGCATTGCACACTCCAACTCATTATAACTAAGCCATTATACTAGCAAACACTCAGTGTACCTAGTGGCATCCTAAACGTGGCTATTGGACTGTTGTCTAGTCACACTAGTGCAAAGACATTTGCAGCACCTCTGCCTGCATTGCACACTCCAACTCATTATAACTAAGCCATTATACTAGCAAACACTCAGTGTACCTAGTGGCATCCTAAACGTGGCTATTGGACTGTTGTCTAGTCACACAAGTGCAAAGACATTTGCAGCACCTCTGCCTGCATTGCACACTCCAACTCATTATAACTAAGCCATTATACTAGCAAACACTCAGTGTACCTAGTGGCATCCTAAACGTGGCTATTGGACTTTGCTATAGTCCCACTAGTGCAAAAACATTTGCAGCAGCTCTGCCTGCATTGCACACTCCAACTCATTATAACTAAGCCATTATACTAGCAAACACTCAGTGTACCTAGTGGCATCCTAAACGTGGCTATTGGACTTTGCTATAGTCCCACTAGTGCAAAGACATTTGCAGCACCTCTGCCTGCATTGCACACTCCAACTCATTATAACTAAGCCATTATACTAGCAAACACTCAGTGTACCTAGTGGCATCCTAAACGTGGCTATTGGACTGTTGTCTAGTCACACTAGTGCAAAGACATTTGCAGCACCTCTGCCTGCATTGCACACTCCAACTCATTATAACTAAGCCATTATACTAGCAAACACTCAGTGTACCTAGTGGCATCCTAAACGTGGCTATTGGACTGTTGTCTAGTCACAGTAGTGCAAAGACATTTGCAGCACCTCTGCATGCATTGCACACTCCAACTCATGATAACTAAGCCATTATACTAGCAAACACTCAGTGTACCTAGTGGCATGCTAAACGTGGCTATTGGACTGTTGTCTAGTCCCACTAGTGCAAAGACATTTGCAGCACCTCTGCCTGCATTGCACACTCCAACTCATTATAACTAAGCCATTATACTAGCAAACACTCAGTGTACCTAGTGGCATCCTAAACGTGGCTATTGGACTGTTGTCTAGTCACACTAGTGCAAAGACATTTGCAGCACCTCTGCCTGCATTGCACACTCCAACTCATTATAACTAAGCCATTATACTAGCAAACACTCAGTGTACCTAGTGGCATCCTAAACGTCGCTATTGGACTGTTGTCTAGTCCCACTAGTGCAAAGACATTTGCAGCACCTCTGCCTGCATTGCACACTCCAACTCATTATAACTAAGCCATTATACTAGCAAACACTCAGTGTACCTAGTGGCATCCTAAACGCGGCTATTGGACTTTGCTATAGTCCCACTAGTGCAAAGACATTTGCAGCACATCTGCCTTCATTGCACATTCCAACTCATTATAACTAAGCCATTATACTAGCAAACACTCAGTGTACCTAGTGGCATCCTAAACGTGGCTATTGGACTGTTGTCTAGTCACACTAGTGCAAAGACATTTGCAGCACCTCTGCCTGCATTGCACACTCCAACTCATTATAACTAAGCCATTATACTAGCAAACACTCAGTGTACCTAGTGGCATCCTAAACGTGGCTATTGGACTTTGCTATAGTCCCACTAGTGCAAAGACATTTGCAGCACCTCTGCCTGCATTGCACACTCCAACTCATTATAACTAAGCCATTATACTAGCAAACACTCAGTGTACCTAGTGGCATCCTAAACGTGGCTATTGGACTTTGCTATAGTCCCACTAGTGCAAAGACATTTGCAGCACCTCTGCCTGCATTGCACACTCCAACTCATTATAACTAAGCCATTATACCAGCAAACACTCAGTGTACCTAGTGGCATCCTAAACGTGGCTATTGGACTGTTGTCTAGTCACACTAGTGCAAAGACATTTGCAGCACCTCTGCCTGCATTGCACACTCCAACTCATTATAACTAAGCCATTATACTAGCAAACACTCAGTTTACCTAGTGGCATCCTAAATGTGGCTATTGGACTGTTGTCTAGTCCCACTAGTGCAAAGACATTTGCAGCACCTCTGCCTGCATTGCACACTCCAACTCATTATAACTAAGCCATTATACTAGCAAACACTCAGTGTACCTAGTGGCATCCTAAACGTGGCTATTGGACTTTGCTATAGTCCCACTAGTGCAAAGACATTTGCAGCACCTCTGCCTGCATTGCACACTCCAACTCATTATAACTAAGCCATTATACTAGCAAACACTCAGTGTACCTAGTGGCATCCTAAACGTGGCTATTGGACTGTTGTCTAGTCACACTAGTGCAAAGACATTTGCAGCACCTCTGCATGCATTGCACACTCCAACTCATGATAACTAAGCCATTATACTAGCAAACACTCAGTGTACCTAGTGGCATGCTAAACGTGGCTATTGGACTGTTGTCTAGTCCCACTAGTGCAAAGACATTTGCAGCACCTCTGCCTGCATTGCACACTCCAACTCATTATAACTAAGCCATTATACTAGCAAACACTCAGTGTACCTAGTGGCATCCTAAACGTGGCTATTGGACTGTTGTCTAGTCACACTAGTGCAAAGACATTTGCAGCACCTCTGCCTGCATTGCACACTCCAACTCATTATAACTAAGCCATTATACTAGCAAACACTCAGTTTACCTAGTGGCATCCTAAACGTGGCTATTGGACTGTTGTCTAGTCCCACTAGTGCAAAGACATTTGCAGCACCTCTGCCTGCATTGCACACTCCAACTCATTATAACTAAGCCATTATACTAGCAAACACTCAGTGTACCTAGTGGCATCCTAAACGTGGCTATTGGACTTTGCTATAGTCCCACTAGTGCAAAGACATTTGCAGCACCTCTGCCTGCATTGCACACTCCAACTCATTATAACTAAGCCATTATACTAGCAAACACTCAGTGTACCTAGTGGCATCCTAAACGTGGCTATTGGACTGCTGTCTAGTCACACTAGTGCAAAGACATTTGCAGCACCTCTGCATGCATTGCACACTCCAACTCATGATAACTAAGCCATTATACTAGCAAACACTCAGTGTACCTAGTGGCATGCTAAACGTGGCTATTGGACTGTTGTCTAGTCCCACTAGTGCAAAGACATTTGCAGCACCTCTGCCTGCATTGCACACTCCAACTCATTATAACTAAGCCATTATACTAGCAAACACTCAGTGTACCTAGTGGCATCCTAAACGTGGCTATTGGACTGTTGTCTAGTCACACTAGTGCAAAGACATTTGCAGCACCTCTGCCTGCATTGCACACTCCAACTCATTATAACTAAGCCATTATACTAGCAAACACTCAGTGTACCTAGTGGCATCCTAAACGTGGCTATTGGACTGTTGTCTAGTCACACAAGTGCAAAGACATTTGCAGCACCTCTGCCTGCATTGCACACTCCAACTCATTATAACTAAGCCATTATACTAGCAAACACTCAGTGTACCTAGTGGCATCCTAAACGTGGCTATTGGACTTTGCTATAGTCCCACTAGTGCAAAAACATTTGCAGCAGCTCTGCCTGCATTGCACACTCCAACTCATTATAACTAAGCCATTATACTAGCAAACACTCAGTGTACCTAGTGGCATCCTAAACGTGGCTATTGGACTTTGCTATAGTCCCACTAGTGCAAAGACATTTGCAGCACCTCTGCCTGCATTGCACACTCCAACTCATTATAACTAAGCCATTATACTAGCAAACACTCAGTGTACCTAGTGGCATCCTAAACGTGGCTATTGGACTGTTGTCTAGTCACACTAGTGCAAAGACATTTGCAGCACCTCTGCCTGCATTGCACACTCCAACTCATTATAACTAAGCCATTATACTAGCAAACACTCAGTGTACCTAGTGGCATCCTAAACGTGGCTATTGGACTGTTGTCTAGTCACAGTAGTGCAAAGACATTTGCAGCACCTCTGCATGCATTGCACACTCCAACTCATGATAACTAAGCCATTATACTAGCAAACACTCAGTGTACCTAGTGGCATGCTAAACGTGGCTATTGGACTGTTGTCTAGTCCCACTAGTGCAAAGACATTTGCAGCACCTCTGCCTGCATTGCACACTCCAACTCATTATAACTAAGCCATTATACTAGCAAACACTCAGTGTACCTAGTGGCATCCTAAACGTGGCTATTGGACTGTTGTCTAGTCACACTAGTGCAAAGACATTTGCAGCACCTCTGCCTGCATTGCACACTCCAACTCATTATAACTAAGCCATTATACTAGCAAACACTCAGTGTACCTAGTGGCATCCTAAACGTCGCTATTGGACTGTTGTCTAGTCCCACTAGTGCAAAGACATTTGCAGCACCTCTGCCTGCATTGCACACTCCAACTCATTATAACTAAGCCATTATACTAGCAAACACTCAGTGTACCTAGTGGCATCCTAAACGCGGCTATTGGACTTTGCTATAGTCCCACTAGTGCAAAGACATTTGCAGCACATCTGCCTTCATTGCACATTCCAACTCATTATAACTAAGCCATTATACTAGCAAACACTCAGTGTACCTAGTGGCATCCTAAACGTGGCTATTGGACTGTTGTCTAGTCACACTAGTGCAAAGACATTTGCAGAACCTCTGCCTGCATTGCACACTCCAACTCATTATAACTAAGCCATTATACTAGCAAACACTCAGTGTACCTAGTGGCATCCTAAACGTGGCTATTGGACTTTGCTATAGTCCCACTAGTGCAAAGACATTTGCAGCACCTCTGCCTGCATTGCACACTCCAACTCATTATAACTAAGCCATTATACTAGCAAACACTCAGTGTACCTAGTGGCATCCTAAACGTGGCTATTGGACTTTGCTATAGTCCCACTAGTGCAAAGACATTTGCAGCACCTCTGCCTGCATTGCACACTCCAACTCATTATAACTAAGCCATTATACCAGCAAACACTCAGTGTACCTAGTGGCATCCTAAACGTGGCTATTGGACTGTTGTCTAGTCACACTAGTGCAAAGACATTTGCAGCACCTCTGCCTGCATTGCACACTCCAACTCATTATAACTAAGCCATTATACTAGCAAACACTCAGTTTACCTAGTGGCATCCTAAACGTGGCTATTGGACTGTTGTCTAGTCCCACTAGTGCAAAGACATTTGCAGCACCTCTGCCTGCATTGCACACTCCAACTCATTATAACTAAGCCATTATACTAGCAAACACTCAGTGTACCTAGTGGCATCCTAAACGTGGCTATTGGACTTTGCTATAGTCCCACTAGTGCAAAGACATTTGCAGCACCTCTGCCTGCATTGCACACTCCAACTCATTATAACTAAGCCATTATACTAGCAAACACTCAGTGTACCTAGTGGCATCCTAAACGTGGCTATTGGACTGTTGTCTAGTCACACTAGTGCAAAGACATTTGCAGCACCTCTGCATGCATTGCACACTCCAACTCATGATAACTAAGCCATTATACTAGCAAACACTCAGTGTACCTAGTGGCATGCTAAACGTGGCTATTGGACTGTTGTCTAGTCCCACTAGTGCAAAGACATTTGCAGCACCTCTGCCTGCATTGCACACTCCAACTCATTATAACTAAGCCATTATACTAGCAAACACTCAGTGTACCTAGTGGCATCCTAAACGTGGCTATTGGACTGTTGTCTAGTCACACTAGTGCAAAGACATTTGCAGCACCTCTGCCTGCATTGCACACTCCAACTCATTATAACTAAGCCATTATACTAGCAAACACTCAGTGTACCTAGTGGCATCCTAAACGTGGCTATTGGACTGTTGTCTAGTCACACAAGTGCAAAGACATTTGCAGCACCTCTGCCTGCATTGCACACTCCAACTCATTATAACTAAGCCATTATACTAGCAAACACTCAGTGTACCTAGTGGCATCCTAAACGTGGCTATTGGACTTTGCTATAGTCCCACTAGTTCAAAAACATTTGCAGCAGCTCTGCCTGCATTGCACACTCCAACTCATTATAACTAAGCCATTATACTAGCAAACACTCAGTGTACCTAGTGGCATCCTAAACGTGGCTATTGGACTTTGCTATAGTCCCACTAGTGCAAAGACATTTGCAGCACCTCTGCCTGCATTGCACACTCCAACTCATTATAACTAAGCCATTATACTAGCAAACACTCAGTGTACCTAGTGGCATCCTAAACGTGGCTATTGGACTGTTGTCTAGTCACACTAGTGCAAAGACATTTGCAGCACCTCTGCCTGCATTGCACACTCCAACTCATTATAACTAAGCCATTATACTAGCAAACACTCAGTGTACCTAGTGGCATCCTAAACGTGGCTATTGGACTGTTGTCTAGTCACAGTAGTGCAAAGACATTTGCAGCACCTCTGCATGCATTGCACACTCCAACTCATGATAACTAAGCCATTATACTAGCAAACACTCAGTGTACCTAGTGGCATGCTAAACGTGGCTATTGGACTGTTGTCTAGTCCCACTAGTGCAAAGACATTTGCAGCACCTCTGCCTGCATTGCACACTCCAACTCATTATAACTAAGCCATTATACTAGCAAACACTCAGTGTACCTAGTGGCATCCTAAACGTGGCTATTGGACTGTTGTCTAGTCACACTAGTGCAAAGACATTTGCAGCACCTCTGCCTGCATTGCACACTCCAACTCATTATAACTAAGCCATTATACTAGCAAACACTCAGTGTACCTAGTGGCATCCTAAACGTGGCTATTGGACTGTTGTCTAGTCACACAAGTGCAAAGACATTTGCAGCACCTCTGCCTGCATTGCACACTCCAACTCATTATAACTAAGCCATTATACTAGCAAACACTCAGTGTACCTAGTGGCATCCTAAACGTGGCTATTGGACTTTGCTATAGTCCCACTAGTGCAAAGACATTTGCAGCACCTCTGCCTGCATTGCACACTCCAACTCATTATAACTAAGCCATTATACTAGCAAACACTCAGTGTACCTAGTGGCATCCTAAACGTGGCTATTGGACTTTGCTATAGTCCCACTAGTGCAAAGACATTTGCAGCACCTCTGCCTGCATTGCACACTCCAACTCATTATAACTAAGCCATTATACTAGCAAACACTCAGTGTACCTAGTGGCATCCTAAACGTGGCTATTGGACTGTTGTCTAGTCACACTAGTGCAAAGACATTTGCAGCACCTCTGCCTGCATTGCACACTCCAACTCATTATAACTAAGCCATTATACTAGCAAACACTCAGTGTACCTAGTGGCATCCTAAACGTGGCTATTGGACTTTGCTATAGTCCCACTAGTGCAAAGACATTTGCAGCACCTCTGCCTGCATTGCACACTCCAACTCATTATAACTAAGCCATTATACTAGCAAACACTCAGTGTACCTAGTGGCATCCTAAACGTGGCTATTGGACTGTTGTCTAGTCACACTAGTGCAAAGACATTTGCAGCACCTCTGCCTGCATTGCACACTCCAACTCATTATAACTAAGCCATTATACTAGCAAACACTCAGTGTACCTAGTGGCATCCTAAACGTGGCTATTGGACTTTGCTATAGTCCCACTAGTGCAAAGACATTTGCAGCACCTCTGCCTGCATTGCACACTCCAACTCATTATAACTAAGCCATTATACTAGCAAACACTCAGTGTACCTAGTGGCATCCTAAACGTGGCTATTGGACTTTGCTATAGTCCCACTAGTGCAAAGACATTTGCAGCACCTCTGCCTGCATTGCACACTTCAACTCATTATAACTAAGCCATTATACTAGCAAACACTCAGTGTACCTAGTGGCATCCTAAACGTGGCTATTGGACTGTTGTCTAGTCACACTAGTGCAAAGACATTTGCAGCACCTCTGCCTGCATTGCACACTCCAACTCAATATAACTAAGCCATTATACTAGCAAACACTCATTGTACCTAGTGGCATCCTAAACGTGGCTATTGGACTTTGCTATAGTCCCACTAGTGCAAAGACATTTGCAGCACCTCTGCCTGCATTGCACACTCCAACTCATTATAACTAAGCCATTATACTAGCAAACACTCAGTGTACCTAGTGGCATCCTAAACGTGGCTATTGGACTTTGCTATAGTCCCACTAGTGCAAAGACATTTGCAGCACCTCTGCCTGCATTGCACACTCCAACTCATTATAACTAAGCCATTATACTAGCAAACACTCAGTGTACCTAGTGGCATCCTAAACGTGGCTATTGGACTGTTGTCTAGTCACACTAGTGCAAAGACATTTGCAGCACCTCTGCCTGCATTGCACACTCCAACTCATTATAACTAAGCCATTATACTAGCAAACACTCAGTGTACCTAGTGGCATCCTAAACGTGGCTATTGGACTTTGCTATAGTCCCACTAGTGCAAAGACATTTGCAGCACCTCTGCCTGCATTGCACACTCCAACTCATTATAACTAAGCCATTATACTAGCAAACACTCAGTGTACCTAGCGGCATCCTAAACGTGGCTATTGGACTTTGCTATAGTCCCACTAGTGCAAAGACATTTGCAGCACCTCTGCCTGCATTGCACACTTCAACTCATTATAACTAAGCCATTATACTAGCAAACACTCAGTGTACCTAGTGGCATCCTAAACGTGGCTATTGGACTGTTGTCTAGTCACACTAGTGCAAAGACATTTGCAGCACCTCTGCCTGCATTGCACACTCCAACTCAATATAACTAAGCCATTATACTAGCAAACACTCAGTGTACCTAGTGGCATCCTAAACGTGGCTATTGGACTTTGCTATAGTCCCACTAGTGCAAAGACATTTGCAGCACCTCTGCCTGCATTGCACACTCCAACTCATTATAACTAAGCCATTATACTAGCAAACACTCAGTGTACCTAGTGGCATCCTAAACGTGGCTATTGGACTTTGCTATAGTCCCACTAGTGCAAAGACATTTGCAGCACCTCTGCCTGCATTGCACACTCCAACTCATTATAACTAAGCCATTATACTAGCAAACACTCAGTGTACCTAGTGGCATCCTAAACGTGGCTATTGGACCGTTGTCTAGTCACACTAGTGCAAAGACATTTTGCAGCACCTCTGCCTGCATTGCACACTCCAACTCATTATAACTAAGCCATTATACTAGCAAACACTCAGTGTACCTAGTGGCATCCTAAACGTGGCTATTGGACTGTTGTCTAGTCCCACTAGTGCAAAGACATTTGCAGCACCTCTGCCTGCATTGCACACTCCAACTCATTATAACTAAGCCATTATACTAGCAAACACTCAGTGTACCTAGTGGCATCCTAAACGTGGCTATTGGACTTTGCTATAGTCCCACTAGTGCAAAGACATTTGCAGCACCTCTGCCTGCATTGCACACTCCAACTCATTATAACTAAGCCATTATACTAGCAAACACTCAGTGTACCTAGTGGCATCTTAAAACGTGGCTATTGGACTGTTGTCTAGTCCCACTAGTGCAAAGACATTTGCAGCACCTCTGCCTGCATTGCACACTCCAACTCATTATAACTAAGCCATTATACTAGCAAACACTCAGTGTACCTAGTGGCATCCTAAACGTGGCTATTGGACTGTTGTCTAGTCACACTAGTGCAAAGACATTTGCAGCACCTCTGCCTGCATTGCACACTTCAACTCATTATAACTAAGCCATTATACTAGCAAACACTCAGTGTACCTAGTGGCATCCTAAACGTGGCTATTGGACTGTTGTCTAGTCACACTAGTGCAAAGACATTTGCAGCACCTCTGCCTGCATTGCACACTCCAACTCATTATAACTAAGCCATTATACTAGCAAACACTCAGTGTACCTTGTGGCATCCTAAACGTGGCTATTGGACTTTGCTATAGTCCCACTAGTGCAAAGACATTTGCAGCACCTCTGCCTGCATTGCACACTCCAACTCATTATAACTAAGCCATTATACTAGCAAACACTCAGTGTACCTAGCGGCATCCTAAACGTGGCTATTGGACTTTGCTATAGTCCCACTAGTGCAAAGACATTTGCAGCACCTCTGCCTGCATTGCACACTTCAACTCATTATAACTAAGCCATTATACTAGCAAACACTCAGTGTACCTAGTGGCATCCTAAACGTGGCTATTGGACTGTTGTCTAGTCACACTAGTGCAAAGACATTTGCAGCACCTCTGCCTGCATTGCACACTCCAACTCAATATAACTAAGCCATTATACTAGCAAACACTCAGTGTACCTAGTGGCATCCTAAACGTGGCTATTGGACTTTGCTATAGTCCACTAGTTGCAAAGACATTTGCAGCACCTCTGCCTGCAATGCACACTCCAACTCATTATAACTAAGCCATTATACTAGCAAACACTCAGTGTACCTAGTGGCATCCTAAACGTGGCTATTGGACTTTGCTATAGTCCCACTAGTGCAAAGACATTTGCAGCACCTCTGCCTGCATTGCACACTCCAACTCATTATAACTAAGCCATTATACTAGCAAACACTCAGTGTACCTAGTGGCATCCTAAACGTGGCTATTGGACTGTTGTCTAGTCCACTAGTGCAAAGACATTTGCAGCACCTCTGCCTGCATTGCACACTCCAACTCATTATAACTAAGCCATTATACTAGCAAACACTCAGTGTACCTAGTGGCATCCTAAACGTGGCTATTGGACTGTTGTCTAGTCCCACTAGTGCAAAGACATTTGCAGCACCTCTGCCTGCATTGCACACTCCAACTCATTATAACTAAGCCATTATACTAGCAAACACTCAGTGCACCTAGTGGCATCCTAAACGTGGCTATTGGACTTTGCTATAGTCCCACTAGTGCAAAGACATTTGCAGCACCTCTGCCTGCATTGCACACTCCAACTCATTATAACTAAGCCATTATACTAGCAACACTCAGTGTACCTAGTGGCATCCTAAACGTGGCTATTGGACTGTTGTCTAGTCACACTAGTGCAAAGACATTTGCAGCACCTCTGCATGCATTGCACACTCCAACTCATGATAACTAAGCCATTATACTAGCAAACACTCAGTGTACCTAGTGGCATGCTAAACGTGGCTATTGGACTGTTGTCTAGTCCCACTAGTGCAAAGACATTTGCAGCACCTCTGCCTGCATTGCACACTCCAACTCATTATAACTAAGCCATTATACTAGCAAACACTCAGTGTACTAGTGGCATCCTAAACGTGGCTATTGGACTGCTGTCTAGTCACACTAGTGCAAAGACATTTGCAGCACCTCTGCCTGCATTGCACACTCCAACTCATTATAACTAAGCCATTTATACTAGCAAACACTCAGTGTACCTAGTGGCATCCTAAACGTGGCTATTGGACTGTTGTCTAGTCACACTAGTGCAAAGACATTTGCAGCACCTCTGCCTGCATTGCACACTCCAACTCATTATAACTAAGCCATTATACTAGCAAACACTCAGTGTACCTAGTGGCATCCTAAACGTGGCTATTGGACTTTGCTATAGTCCCACTAGTGCAAAGACATTTGCAGCACCTCTGCCTGCATTGCACACTCCAAATCATTATAACTAAGCCATTATACTAGCAAACACTCAGTGTACCTAGTGGCATCCTAAACGTGGCTATTGGACTTTGCTATAGTCCCACTAGTGCAAAGACATTTGCAGCACCTCTGCCTGCATTGCACACTCCAACTCATTATAACTAAGCCATTATACTAGCAAACACTCAGTGTACCTAGTGGCATCCTAAACGTGGCTATTGGACTGTTGTCTAGTCACACTAGTGCAAAGACATTTGCAGCACCTCTGCCTGCATTGCACACTCCAACTCATTATAACTAAGCCATTATACTAGCAAACACTCAGTGTACCTAGTGGCATCCTAAACGTGGCTATTGGACTTTGCTATAGTCCCACTAGTGCAAAGACATTTGCAGCACCTCTGCCTGCATTGCACACTCCAACTCATTATAACTAAGCCATTATACTAGCAAACACTCAGTGTACCTAGTGGCATCCTAAACGTGGCTATTGGACTGTTGTCTAGTCACACTAGTGCAAAGACATTTGCAGCACCTCTGCCTGCATTGCACACTCCATTATAACTAAGCCATTATACTAGCAAACACTCAGTGTACCTAGTGGCATCCTAAACGTGGCTATTGGACTTTGCTATAGTCCCACTAGTGCAAAGACATTTGCAGCACATCTGCCTGCATTGCACACTCCAACTCATTATAACTAAGCCATTATACTAGCAAACACTCAGTGTATCTAGTGCATCCTAAACGTGGCTATTGGACTTTGCTATAGTCCCACTAGTGCAAAGACATTTGCAGCACCTCTGCCTGCATTGCACACTCCAACTCATTATAACTAAGCCATTATACTAGCAAACACTCAGTGTACCTAGTGGCATCCTAAACGTGGCTATTGGACTGTTGTCTAGTCACACTAGTGCAAAGACATTTGCAGCACCTCTGCCTGCATTGCACACTCCAACTCATTATAACTAAGCCATTATACTAGCAAACACTCAGTGTACCTAGTGGCATCCTAAACGTGGCTATTGGACTTTGCTATAGTCCCACTAGTGCAAAGGACATTTGCAGCACCTCTGCCTGCCATTGCACACTCCAACTCATTATAACTAAGCCATTATACTAGCAAACACTCAGTGTACCTAGTGGCATCCTAAACGTGGCTATTGGACTGTTGTCTAGTCACACTAGTGCAAAGACATTTGCAGCACCTCTGCCTGCATTGCACACTCCAACTCATTATAACTAAGCCATTATACTAGCAAACACTCAGTGTACCTAGTGGCATCCTAAACGTGGCTATTGGACTTTGCTATAGTCCCACTAGTGCAAAGACATTTGCAGCACCTCTGCCTGCATTGCACACTCCAACTCATTATAACTAAGCCATTATACTAGCAAACACTCAGTGTACCTAGTGGCATCCTAAACGTGGCTATTGGACTTTGCTATAGTCCCACTAGTGCAAAGACATTTGCAGCACCTCTGCCTGCATTGCACACTCCAACTCATTATAACTAAGCCATTATACTAGCAAACACTCAGTGTACCTAGTGGCATCCTAAACGTGGCTATTGGACTGTTGTCTAGTCACACTAGTGCAAAGACATTTGCAGCACCTCTGCCTGCATTGCACACTCCAACTCATTATAACTAAGCCATTATACTAGCAAACACTCAGTGTACCTAGTGGCATCCTAAACGTGGCTATTGGACTTTGCTATAGTCCCACTAGTGCAAAGACATATGCAGCACCTCTGCCTGCATTGCACACTCCAACTCATTATAACTAAGCCATTAATACTAGCAAACACTCAGTGTACCTAGTGGCATCCTAAACGTGGCTATTGGACTTTGCTATAGTCCCACTAGTGCAAAGACATTTGCAGCACCTCTGCCTGCATTGCACACTCCAACTCATTATAACTAAGCCATTATACTAGCAAACACTCAGTGTACCTAGTGGCATCCTAAACGTGGCTATTGGACTTTGCTATAGTCCCACTAGTGCAAAGACATTTGCAGCACCTCTGCCTGCATTGCACACTCCAACTCATTATAACTAAGCCATTATACTAGCAAACACTCAGTGTACCTAGTGGCATCCTAAACGTGGCTATTGGACTGTTGTCTAGTCACACTAGTGCAAAGACATTTGCAGCACCTCTGCCTGCATTGCACACTCCAACTCATTATAACTAAGCCATTATACTAGCAAACACTCAGTGTACCTAGTGGCATCCTAAACGTGGCTATTGGACTTTGCTATAGTCCCACTAGTGCAAAGACATTTGCAGCACCTCTGCCTGCATTGCACACTCAACTCATTATAACTAAGCCATTATACTAGCAAACACTCAGTGTACCTAGTGGCATCCTAAACGTGGCTATTGGACTGTTGTCTAGTCACACTAGTGCAAAGACATTTGCAGCACCTCTGCCTGCATTGCACACTCCAACTCATTATAACTAAGCCATTATACTAGCAAACACTCAGTGTACCTAGTGGCATCCTAAACGTGGCTATTGGACTGTTGTCTAGTCACACTAGTGCAAAGACATTTGCAGCACCTCTGCCTGCATTGCACACTCCAACTCATTATAACTAAGCCATTATACTAGCAAACACTCAGTGTACCTAGTGGCATCCTAAACGTGGCTATTGGACTTTGCTATAGTCCCACTAGTGCAAAGACATTTGCAGCACCTCTGCTGCATTGCACACTCCAACTCATTATAACTAAGCCATTATACTAGCAAACACTCAGTGTACCTAGCGGCATCCTAAACGTGGCTATTGGACTTTGCTATAGTCCCACTAGTGCAATGACATTTGCAGCACCTCTGCCTGCATTGCACACTTCAACTCATTATAACTAAGCCATTATACTAGCAAACACTCAGTGTACCTAGTGGCATCCTAAACGTGGCTATTGGACTGTTGTCTAGTCACACTAGTGCAAAGACATTTGCAGCACCTCTGCCTGCATTGCACACTCCAACTCAATATAACTAAGCCATTATACTAGCAAACACTCAGTGTACCTAGTGGCATCCTAAACGTGGCTATTGGACTTTGCTATAGTCCCACTAGTGCAAAGACATTTGCAGCACCTCTGCCTGCATTGCACACTCCAACTCATTATAACTAAGCCATTATACTAGCAAACACTCAGTGTACCTAGTGGCATCCTAAACGTGGCTATTGGACTTTGCTATAGTCCCACTAGTGCAAAGACATTTGCAGCACCTCTGCCTGCATTGCACACTCCAACTCATTATAACTAAGCCATTATACTAGCAAACACTCAGTGTACCTAGTGGCATCCTAAACGTGGCTATTGGACTGTTGTCTAGTCACACTAGTGCAAAGACATTTGCAGCACCTCTGCCTGCATTGCACACTCCAACTCATTATAACTAAGCCATTATACTAGCAAACACTCAGTGTACCTAGTGGCATCCTAAACGTGGCTATTGGACTGTTGTCTAGTCCACTAGTGCAAAGACATTTGCAGCACCTCTGCCTGCATTGCACACTCCAACTCATTATAACTAAGCCATTATACTAGCAAACACTCAGTGTACCTAGTGGCATCCTAAACGTGGCTATTGGACTTTGCTATAGTCCCACTAGTGCAAAGACATTTGCAGCACCTCTGCCTGCATTGCACACTCCAACTCATTATAACTAAGCCATTATACTAGCAAACACTCAGTGTACCTAGTGGCATCCTAAACGTGGCTATTGGACTGTTGTCTAGTCACACTAGTGCAAAGACATTTGCAGCACCTCTGCATGCATTGCACACTCCAACTCATGATAACTAAGCCATTATACTAGCAAACACTCAGTGTACCTAGTGGCATGCTAAACGTGGCTATTGGACTGTTGTCTAGTCCCACTAGTGCAAAGACATTTGCAGCACCTCTGCCTGCATTGCACACTCCAACTCATTATAACTAAGCCATTATACTAGCAAACACTCAGTGTACCTAGTGGCATCCTAAACGTGGCTATTGGACTGTTGTCTAGTCACACTAGTGCAAAGACATTTGCAGCACCTCTGCCTGCGTTGCACACTCCAACTCATTATAACTAAGCCATTATACTAGCAAACACTCAGTGTACCTAGTGGCATCCTAAACGTGGCTATTGGACTGTTGTCTAGTCACACTAGTGCAAAGACATTTGCAGCACCTCTGCCTGCATTGCACACTCCAACTCATTATAACTAAGCCATTATACTAGCAAACACTCAGTGTACCTAGCGGCATCCTAAACGTGGCTATTGGACTTTGCTATAGTCCCACTAGTGCAAAGACATTTGCAGCACCTCTGCCTGCATTGCACACTTCAACTCATTATAACTAAGCCATTATACTAGCAAACACTCAGTGTACCTAGTGGCATCCTAAACGTGGCTATTGGACTGTTGTCTAGTCACACTAGTGCAAAGACATTTGCAGCACCTCTGCCTGCATTGCACACTCCAACTCAATATAACTAAGCCATTATACTAGCAAACACTCAGTGTACCTAGTGCATCCTAAACGTGGCTATTGGACTTTGCTATAGTCCCACTAGTGCAAAGACATTTGGCAGCAACCTCTGCCTGCATTGCACACTCCAACTCATTATAACTAAGCCATTATACTAGCAAACACTCAGTGTACCTAGTGGCATCCTAAACGTGGCTATTGGACTTTGCTATAGTCCCACTAGTGCAAAGACATTTGCAGCACCTCTGCCTGCATTGCACACTCCAACTCATTATAACTAAGCCATTATACTAGCAAAACACTCAGTGTACCTAGTGGCATCCTAAACGTGGCTATTGGACTGTTGTCTAGTCACACTAGTGCAAAGACATTTGCAGCACCTCTGCCTGCATTGCACACTCCAACTCATTATAACTAAGCCATTATACTAGCAAACACTCAGTGTACCTAGTGGCATCCTAAACGTGGCTATTGGACTGTTGTCTAGTCCCACTAGTGCAAAGACATTTGCAGCACCTCTGCCTGCATTGCACACTCCAACTCATTATAACTAAGCCATTATACTAGCAAACACTCAGTGTACCTAGTGGCATCCTAAACGTGGCTATTGGACTTTGCTATAGTCCCACTAGTGCAAAGACATTTGCAGCACCTCTGCCTGCATTGCACACTCCAACTCATTATAACTAAGCCATTATACTAGCAAACACTCAGTGTACCTAGTGGCATCCTAAACGTGGCTATTGGACTGCTGTCTAGTCCCACTAGTGCAAAGACATTTGCAGCACCTCTGCATGCATTGCACACTCCAACTCATGATAACTAAGCCATTATACTAGCAAACACTCAGTGTACCTAGTGGCATGCTAAACGTGGCTATTGGACTGTTGTCTAGTCCCACTAGTGCAAAGGACATTTGCAGCACCTCTGCCTGCATTGCACACTCCAACTCATTATAACTAAGCCATTATACTAGCAAACACTCAGTGTACCTAGTGGCATCCTAAACGTGGCTATTGGACTGCTGTCTAGTCACACTAGTGCAAAGACATTTGCAGCACCTCTGCCTGCATTGCACACTCCAACTCATTATAACTAAGCCATTATACTAGCAAACACTCAGTGTACCTAGTGGCATCCTAAACGTGGCTATTGGACTGTTGTCTAGTCACACTAGTGCAAAGACATTTGCAGCACCTCTGCCTGCATTGCACACTCCAACTCATTATAACTAAGCCATTATACTAGCAAACACTCAGTGTACCTAGTGGCATCCTAAACGTGGCTATTGGACTTTGCTATAGTCCCACTAGTGCAAAGACATTTGCAGCACCTCTGCCTGCATTGCACACTCCAACTCATTATAACTAAGCCATTATACTAGCAAACACTCAGTGTACCTAGTGGCATCCTAAACGTGGCTATTGGACTTTGCTATAGTCCCACTAGTGCAAAGACATTTGCAGCACCTCTGCCTCCATTGCACACTCCAACTCATTATAACTAAGCCATTATACTAGCAAACACTCAGTGTACCTAGTGGCATCCTAAACGTGGCTATTGGACTGTTGTCTAGTCACACTAGTGGCAAAGACATTTGCAGCACCTCTGCCTGCATTGCACACTCCAACTCATTATAACTAAGCCATTATTACTAGGCAAACACTCAGTGTACCTAGTGGCATCCTAAACGTGGCTATTGGACTGTTGTCTAGTCACACTAGTGCAAAGACATTTGCAGCACCTCTGCCTGCATTGCACACTCCAACTCATTATAACTAAGCCATTATACTAGCAAACACTCAGTGTACCTAGTGGCATCTAAACGTGGCTATTGGACTTTGCTATAGTCCCACTAGTGCAAAGACATTTGCAGCACCTCTGCCTGCATTGCACACTCCAACTCATTATAACTAAGCCATTATACTAGCAAACACTCAGTGTACCTAGTGTCATCCTAAACGTGGCTA